>NC_072773.1:27574259-28889717 GCF_022539595.1 Amphiprion ocellaris
TTTGGACGATATACTAAATTATGTGTTTTTTTTTTCAAGATTTTGGATGACATACTAAACTATGACGTTTTTGGCATATTTTGGACGACATACTAAACTATGAAGTTTTTGTCATATTTTGGACGACATACAAAACCATGACGTTTTTTCAAGGTTTTGGACGACATACTAAACTATGACGTTTTCATCATATTTTGGACGACATACTAAACTAGAACTTTTTTTCAAAGATTTTGGATGACATACTAAACTATGACATTTTTGTCATATTTTGAAATACATACTAAAGTACATGGTTTTTTTCAAGATTTTGGACGACATACTAAACTATGACATTTTTGTCATATTTTGTACGACACTAAATTATGATTTTTTTTCAAGATTTTGGATGACATATTAAACTATGACTTTTTTGTCATATTTTAGAAGACATACTAAAATATGACTTTTCAATGATATTTTGGACGACATATTAAACTATGACCTCTTTTTGCCACATTTTGGACGACATACTAAACTATGACATTTTGGACGACATACTAAACTATGACGTTTTTTCCACATTCAGGATGGCAAAGTAAACCATGAAGATTTAATGACATTTTTGGAGAACATACCAAACTATGATGTTTGTTTTCTAAGTTTTTTCTTGGGCCCTTTTGTTGGCGGCAGAAATTGATGGGACTCAGAAACACCCCACAGTTCAATTAATTCTTTATTGTAATTGTGTAATTTTTGATGCCATAAAACTGGGACTCATTATTTCTAATCATCCTTGCTCATTATAGTAATAATAATATTTATTTAGAGGACACGAATCCAAGTTACAATGTGTTTCACAAGCTAGGAAAATAATACAGACAAGTCATAAAACTATCAGAAGTTAAAAGACACATAAAAAAAAAACACACACACACACAACACAGGGCTAGACCACGTAGAAACATCACTGAAAGAAATTAAAGACAGTAAAAAGAAAATTAAAACTCAAATTAAATTGCTGCTAGACTAAATTAAATTGGCTTGCTGGTAAAAGTAAGTTTTAATACATACTGGGAGACAGTGTAACGAAACTAAAACAGGAGTGATGTTCTTGCACTCCTTGGTTCTGGTTAAAAGCCAGGCAGTCGAGTTCTGTACATTAGATCATTACATCACTTTCTCTCTCTCTCTCTCTCTCAATCTGCTATACTGTAATTCCTGTTGACTATGCCAGAAGGATAGTTTGCTATCAGCCTACTCAAAGTTGTGTGAAAACAGTTACATGTCATTATGGAAACATACAATGGTTCTGAAAAATGACTACCTAACTACATACATTATTTTTGTTATAATACATGACACTTATGCATGCAAATGAGACGTTTTTCAGTATATTGCAATAAAAACACTCAAAAATGAGCTTATACCTGTTAGGGTTTTCTTTGAGGCTCAGGCGCAGGAAAAGAGAAGGAGACAACGGGTGCTAACACAATGATTTCTTATAACGACAAAAGGTGACTGGGACTACAATTCCCTAAGGTCCAGCATCCGGAAAAGGAAACAGATACAGTAACTAAACTCCAAGAGCTAGAGTGCCCCTAATGGCGGGCGGTACGAACTACAAATCTCAACAACACAAGGAACTGACCCACAGCAGGCACAACCTGGGCAGGAGAGTTAAGAACTATAATAGCTAATGCTGAAGATTAGTTGAGCACCTAAGCACACAGAAACGAAGTATAACTTGAAGCAAAGGCGCAACTATGATCACTAAATACAGAGGATGAACTATAACTAAGGAGCCACAAGCTATACTAAAACTAAGGTGGAACTCGAGGCTATGAAACAATGAAGCTCACTGGAAACGAAGTTCGCAATCATTACACTATAAACCAGATCTACTAACAGAAGTACCGGGTGAATCAGTTAGCCGGTACCACAAACAATCCAAGACCAATGACAAACGTAACTCTAAAAACAAAACTAGAAACTGCTCGTGTTGAGGCCGTACTGTCGGCTTGGGTGCTAATGTGCTGGGGCAGGAGCTGATGGTCTAGACAGCGACAGCAGATGGACATTTGGACGGAGGACTGAAGAGTGACGGAGATGATCCAGAAGTCAGCTTGGAACTCAGAGGCTTTGATGAGTCCAGTTGGGCAAGATGATTCGATCACCAGAGCAGGTGGGGTCCGAACTGAAAAGAGCAAAGGCAGGATTACTAAAAGATAAAATACTACAAGCTAGGCTGGAGAGAACGAGTGACAGACTGACTGTGAGCATTCACGATCCGGCGTCGAACTGATGACTGGAGTCCCAATAAACGGTGTAGAGGTAGATGACAGATTGGTCCTGGCACACCTGTTCCTGTTTCTGCAGATGCACCGGATTGCTCGCACCTGCCGCCGCTGCCACCGTACACAACACCTAAAAAGGAAAACAAACCAGAGGAGGGAGGAGTCCTAGCCGGAGCCTGCCGAGGCAGGCCTGACAATACCATAGAATTACTAGATCTCTGACTTGCTTGCATAACCCCATAAAGACATGGTTTGTTTGATAATTACTAGATTTCACCAGATGTAGTTTCTGTTCGCTGTTGAACGTCTTAAATGCAACATTGGTGTTAAATCTGGGATTGATATGAAAGGGAGAGAGGTGTTTGGGTGAATATAGCAACTTCACTCAATTTAATACAGATTTTCTCTTTTTTTTCCACAAGCAAAAGAGCAGAAAAGGCAAAGAAAAATTGCTTTGTGTGCTTTTTCGTTTAACTGATCCCTAGAGATATAGGTGTTTTTTGATTTTTGATGCTTAATTAATTATGCAGCCCTCACTGCAGGGGATCCGAGACGCACAATGGAGCCTATTTGTATATCCTACGGAGTAAATTAACTTACACTTTAATGCTGCTGCCTGCTGTTCTGTAGGTGCTTAGGAATGTATGAGCAGCACCATAGTAGGCAAAAGGCAAAGTGTTGGCTCCATTTTGAGCGCTCACATGGAGCAAATTGCAGGTTTCATCTCTGCAAAATGATCATCTGAAAGGTTGCTGAATGATTTTATATGTTTTACAAGACACTGAGGCAGGAATCTGAACAGCGCTTTTAAAAACACTTTTCACAATGAACCAAATTCCTTCATATAAGCAAGCTAAGCAGTTTTTGCATTCATTGTCACATTTGTTAGATAGTTTAGTCTTTTGCACGTTGCACAATGAATAATTCTAAAACTAACATAGCCTTGATGTGTCATAGTTTTCTTTAAGAGTGAAAAATAGGTAAAAAGCAAGATTTTTTTACATGCTGTAGATTAGAATAAAGCTAAGGATGTGATTCACGTAGGTAAAAATGAGCAGTAAAGTCCCTTGAATTCAGATTGCGCAGGTGTTCAACCTCTGATGCAGTGTTCCCTGTAATTTTTCATGAGTCTGAGCAAACACACAAACTCCCTGAGCGTCCCTTGGACCACTGTGAGCAACATCAGACGTGTGCACTGTGGTCACACCAGCATCACATCCATTCAAGTTACATGGTTCATTAAAAGAATCAAATTACAGCATTTACATTTCTGTTAAAACACTTTGTCAACAGGAGCCAGTTGAAGGCTGCAGTGATTTTAGTGACACTACAATGTATAAGAGTGAAGTTATTGAATATTTGTCTCTCTTTACTGTTGCAGCGGTTTTGCAAATTGCAGACGGACCCTGTTCACTCCATAGACACCAATGTTATTCCTGTAGCTTGAAAGACAGCTACTTTTGATAAAACTGGGCTTGTAGCACATTGTCTGCCTTGCAACAATGGGAAAGAGGCACCGTTTATGTTTTGACAACCTATATCTAATGAGTTATTGATGCTGGAAGTCCGAATCTGTGAATATCTTTCCAACTTTACTGAACTTGGGGCCACTACCACCTAAGGAGTGATATATTTAATTTTGAAAAAAGCATTTAGCCATACTTAAAGCTTTAAGTGCTTTATTAACACGGAACTAAAAATTTTGTATTGTTTTATTATCACAGGTTCTGTCTGAAAAGAGGTGGCATCATTTTAAACAGTGAAATCAAACTAACAAAATGTAATGACCAACCAGTGAGCAATACTGGATTCTGCAAAAACATAAACAACTTTTTTAAAAATCTAAATCTTATCTTAACACAGTTAATTATTAACTTATTTTTGTGTGTATGCATGTATTTATTGATTTATTTAGTACTGTTAACATATCAGAGTTCTGAGTGAATTTTTCTTAAGATAGGCAAAGGCCATTTATTGATTACATATAGGCTGTTAAATGTTCATTAAAAACTAAAAAGCATTTAAAAAAACAACTTAGGCATTTATTGAGTCACTAAAATACTGTAGAGTACAGACCACATCAGCATGATTATAATTCAATTCAATTCAATTCAATTCAATTCAATTTTATTTATATAGCGCCAATTACAGTCAAATTGTCTCGAGACGCTTTACAGAACCCATATGCCTGACCCCCACAGCAAGCCAAAAGGCAACAGTGGCAAGGAAAACACCCTTTTAACAGGGAAAAAAACCTCGAGCAGAACCCGGCTCTAATGTGGGGGGACCCATCTGCCTGCTGGCCGGCGGGTTGAGAGGGACAGAAGAAGTAGAGAGGTAGAGATAGAGGGGTAGAGGTAGAGGGATAGAGATAGAGGGGTAGAGGTAGAGATGGAGAGGTGGAGGGGGGGGGGACACAAGGACCATAAAACACACAGTATAATACATGCATGATAAGACAGATGATACATGCAAAGTACAACTAACATGGAAACTAATTATAGTTTACTGCTATGGTGTACAGCTCTGGCATTAAATATACTACATATATAGCTGTTGGTAAATTCAAAAATATGTAGATGAGCAAATCAAGTACAGTAAGGGCAATGCAGAGTAGATCGGTGGAAATGGGCACCTGGAGGTGGGAGAACAACCACACATCTGAAGCATCCAGCTCTGGGACCAGGGACACTCGGAGAAAGGACACAGGGAGAAACAGAGTGAGTGTAATGCAATAATGGTATATATAGTAAATACAAAGGTAGTTAGAGAAGGGCTCAGTGCATCAAGAGAGGTCCCCCAGCAGCCTAGGCCTATAGCAGCATAACTAGGGGCAGACTAAAGGGACGTCAAGAGGGGAAGTCAGTTTTGCAAATGAAAACACCAGCTCACCCCGTCAGGGTCACCCAGTCAGCCCTAACTATAAGATTTGTCAAAAAGGAAGGTTTAAAGCCTGGTCTTAAAAATAGAGAGGGTGTCCGTCTCCCGAACCCAAACTGGGAGCTGGTTCCACAGGAGAGGCGCCTGATAACTGAAGGCTCTGCCTCCCATTCTACTTTTAGAGATTCTAGGAACAACAAGTGTAACTGCCATATTTTCATTTCCCTGTATTTTCCGTGTATTTTGATGTTCTTATGGTTTAACACCACTAGAGGGCGCTGTGGCGCTAGAGTAAGCTTTTGTATGCTGAGTAAGAGGTTAATTGCACCAGAAGAAGCGATCTCAGAGAGAAGAAGAAACGATCTCTGAGAGAGAAAAGAAGCATGAAAAGGGCTAAGACGAAAGGTTAAAAGTTTAAGAAGATAAGATAAATAAGAAGAAATAAGAAAACCCAGGCTAATTCCTCTCTCGGTACTCAGCCAACGAGGTATTTTGTCTGTTTTATTTTGCAGTAGTTTTATTTTGCCGATTGTCTTTATTTTCTGTAAGCTAATTGTTGTTTCGTCTGTGTTTTTAGTTTTCACGGTGGTATTTATGAATCTGTGGATTCAATAAATTCATCAGTTTGAGAAAGCCACTTGTGTCTGTCGGTACCTGGAGGAATTATAACAAGTAAGCCTGCAGTCTGAGAGCAAAGAGTTCTGCTAGGATAATATGGTACTATCAGGTCTTTAAGATATGATGGAGATTGGTTGTTAAGAGCTTTATATGTCAGAAGAAGGATTTTGAATTCTATTCTAGATTTAACAGGAAGCCAATGAAGAGAAACCAATATAGGAGAAATATGATCTCTCTTGCTAACTCCCATCAGTACTCTGGCTGCAGCATTTTGGATCAGCTGTAGATGTTTTAGAGAGCTATTGGGACAACCTGATAATAAGGAATTACAGTAGTCAAGCCTAGAATTAACAAATGCATGGACTAGTTTTTCTGCATCACTCTGAGACAGGATGTTCCTGATTTTCACAATATTTCTCAGGTGGAAAAAGGAAGTCCTACAGATGTGTTTTATGTGTGAGTTAAAGGATATGTCCTGGTCAAAGATAACACCGAGGTTCCTCACAGTAGTACTGGAGGCCAATGTAATGCCATCCAGAGTAACTATATGCTTTGAAAGCAATTCTCTAAGATGTTTGGGGCCAAATACAATGACTTCAGTCTTGTCTGAATTTAGTAGTAAGAAATTATAGGTCTTTATGTCCTTAAGACAATCTTGCAGTCTAGCTAGCTGATTAGTTTCAGTTGGCTTCATAGATAAATACAATTGAGTGTCGTCAGCATAACAATGGAAATTAATACAGTGCTTCCTAATAATATTGCCTAAGGGAAGCATGTATAATGTGAACAGTATTGGTCCTAAGACAGAACCCTGAGGAACTCCATGATTAACCTTAGTATGCTCAGAAGAGTCATTGTTGACATGCACAAACTGGAACCTGTCTGATAAGTAGAATTTAAACCAGTCCAGTGCTGTCCCTTTAATGCCAATAGAATGTTCTAGTCGCTGTAATAAAAGATTGTGGTCGATTGTATCGAATGCTGCACTAAGGTCCAATAAAATAAGTATAGAGACCAGTCCATTATCTGACGCCATGAGAAGGTCATTAGTAACTTTCACCAGAGCTGTTTCTGTGCTATGATGCACTCTGAAGCCTGACTGAAACTCTTCAAACAAGCTATTCCTTTGTAAATGTTCACATGATTGATTTGCAACTGTTCTTTCCAGAATTTTGGAGAGAAATGGGAGGTTGGAAATTGGTCTATAGTTGGCTAAAACATCTGGATCTAGAGTGGGCTTTTTAAGTAAAGGTTTGATTACAGCAACCTTAAAAGCCTGTGGTACATAGCCTGTTACTAGAGAGAGATTAATCAGATCTAACATTGAGGAATTAATTAAAGGTAAAGCCTCCTTGAACAGTCTAGTTGGGATAGGATCTAAAAGACATGTTGATGGTTTGGATGTAGAAACTATTGAAATTAGTTCAGAGAGATGTATGGGAGTGAAAAATTCTAAATATCCATCTGGTCTTTCAGCCAATTCTAAAGCATCTGTACACGATGATACATCTGTGACATTTGTAAGAAGGGCCAGATTAATTTTTTCTCTAATAATTTTATTTGTAAAGAAGCTCATGAAGTCGTTACTGCTCAAAGCTAAAGGAATACAAGGTTCAGCAAAACTCTGACTCTTTGTCAGCCTGGCTACAGTGCTGAAGAGAAACCTGGGGTTGTTCTTGTTTTCCTCTATTAAAGATGAATAGTATGTTGTCCTGGCATCACGAAGAGCTTTTTTTTTATAAATTACTAGACTATTTTTCCAAGCTACATAAACTTCTTCTAAATTAGTGGAATACCACTTCCTTCCCAGCTTTCGGGACGCCTGCTTTAAAGTCCGCAGCTGGGAATTATACCAAGGAGCAGGTCCTCTCTGAGATAGAACTTTCTTTTTTACAGGTGCAACACTATCAAGTGTTGTACGCAGTGAGGCTGCAGCATTATTAACAATATAATCCACTTCTGTGGGGGTAAAATTATAATATTTCCCTTCCATTTTATCAGTAAGTGGTGCTGAACTAAATAGAGAGGGTATTATTTCCTTAAATTTAGTCACCAAATTGTCAGACAGACATCTACTGTAACGATGTTTATTCTTAACTCCTATAAAATCTATTGTTGTAAATTGAAATGTTATCATAAAATGGTCAGAAAGAAGAGAGTTCCAGGGAAATACTGTTAACTGTTTGATTTCTATGCCATAAGTCAGAATGAGGTCAAGGGTATGATTAAAACTATGAGTTGGTTTATTTACATGTTGAGAAAACCCAATTGAGTCTAATATTGAATTAAAAGCAGTCGTAAGGCTGTCACTGTCCACGTCAACATGAATGTTAAAGTCACCCACAATAATCACTTTATCTGAGCTGAGCACTAAATCAGATAAGAAGTCTGAGAATTGAGATAAAAACTCAGAGTAAGGAGCAGGAGGACGATATACAACAACAAATAAAACTGGTTTCTGAGCTTTTAAATCTGGATGAGAGTGACTGAGAGTAAGATTTTCAAATGAACTGTAACTAGGTTTAGGTCTCTGGTTCATTTTTAAGCTAGAGTGGTAAATTGCTGCCACTCCTCCTCCTCGGCCTGTGATTCGAGGAACATGACAGTTAGTATGACTAGTGGGAGTTGATTCATTTAGACTAACATATTCTTCCTGCTGCAACCAGGTTTCAGTCAAACAGAACAAATCAATCTGGTTATCAGTTATCAAATCATTTACTAACAGAGATTTAGATGAGAGAGATATAATATTTCACAGACCACATTTAATTGTCCTGTTTCTTCACTCAGTTGAAATAGTGGTATTAATTTTAATTAGATTTTTATGGTTACTATGTCTTTTGTTTATTTTTGAATTGTTTAATTTATTGAATTTTGGTGGTCGGGGGACAGACACAGTCTCAATAAAGCTAACTGAATTACTGGAGGGTGACAGCTGAGAGGAAACTGCAGAGAGGTGTGGAAGACTACAACTCTGCATCCTGGTCTGAACTCTGGGTTGTCATGCTTTAAGAGTTCTAATAAAATCAGCCATATTTCTAGAAATGAGAGCTGCACCAGCCAAAGTGGGATGGATGCCGTCTCTCCTAATCAGACCAGGTTTTCCCCAGAAAGAGCTCCAATTGTCTATAAAGCCAACGTCGTTTGCAGTGCACCACGTAGACACCCAGCGGCGAAACGACGACATACGGCTAAACATATGGTCGCTGGTCAGATGTGGTAGGGGTCCAGAGAAAACTACGGAGTCCGACATGGTTTTGGCAAAGTTACACACCGATGCCACACTAATTTTGGTGACCTCCGATTGGCGTAACCGGGTGTCATTACCGCCGACATGAATAACAGTCTTACTGTATTTATGATTATCTTTAGCCAGCAGTTTCAAATTTGCTTCTATGTCGCCCGCTCTGGCCCCTGGGAGGCATTTTACTATGGTCGCTGGTGTCGCTAGCTTCACGTTTCTGACTATGGAGCTGCCAATGATCAGAGTTGGTTTCTCAGCGGGTGTGTCGTTGAGTGGGGAAAAACGATTAGAAACGTGAAGCGGTTTGCGGTGTGCCGGGACAGCGGGCTTGAGCTTAGGACTACATTTCCTACGAACTGTCACCCAGCTACCCTGACTTCCCGGCTGCTCGGGAGCTGCTAGGGGACGGCTAGCAGAAGCTACACTAGCAGCTATGCTATTGCGGTCCGCACCGGCTAAGGGGGCCTGGCTAGCAGCTAGCGGGGTGTTTTCCATGGTGCGGAGCCGCGCTTCCAAGTCAGAGAGCCTCGCCTCCAAAGCTAGAAAGAGACTGCATTTATTACAGGTATCGTTATCACTAAAGGAGGCAGAGGAGTAACTAAACATGTGACACACTGAGAAGGAAAGAGAAGGAGAGGAAGAGGGAGAAGCCATGCTAACTGCTAAGTGCTAGGCTAGCGGACAGAGATAACAGATTAACTTAGACTTAAGCACTGAGAAGGTGCTTGAAGAAAACGAGTGTATGTTACGATTCAAATATTACCGCTACACACAGATTAAATGAATATCAAATTACATGGAGTGGATAAGCTACAACAGTCACAGAACACAACACAGCGCTACAACAGGAAGTGACGCAATACGCTCACCGTAACGTCAGACGTCAGCAGGAAGCATCCTCTGGTAAATTAACAACCAGATACTGTTGTCTCTCACCATATGGACTTCAGGAGATGACTGGGGGATGATAAACTGTGACCTCCTGGTTGGGTTCTCTCTGTTCTCATGTTTCTTACATGTTTGTCCCCTGACAGCTGGGTCGTAATGTTTTTTGAGCAACACACCATACTATGACGTTTTTACAATGATGGTTCTACTATGGAACCAGTTTGACATGTTCAGGTGTTCTTTGTGTGAAAACTTACAGATTTCAGGGATCAGAAGGTGGTTTTAAACTTTCTTTGTTAACTTTCTGCTTCAACTTTAAACTAAATTTCCTTGACTAACCCAGCCCTCTGGACTTCCAGGAAGCTGTGTTCCTATTGGCTGTCCAGGTGGCTGCTTGGTGTTATCAGGAACACCTGAGCAGCTCAGTGTCTTCCTGCTTTATTTAGCTGCAGCCAAACATTTCCTCTGCTTCTCTTCACCACAGAACCGAGTTTGGCTCCATTGCTTTAATTTGTTCTTTAGGCACTGGCTTGCAGCTTCCAGCAGTAAAATCGTCTTTAATGTGTTTCTTGGTGTGTTTTAGGGCTTTGTACCGGATAGTTGTCTTGGTAAATGTGGTTCTTTAGCCACAGTTTGCACATGGCACTAATGTGTGCAGTGATTAGTGGATTCGGTGCAGCTGAGTTGTGTCTTTATCTTGGCTGTAGTGAGTCTTTAGAGGTTTCTGGTCAGACACATTCTGTATTCTTGTTTGTGAACCAATGTTGGTTTTCCAGAAGGTAAGAGTTCCTGTCCTTATTGTCTGTTCTCAGAGGTTCTCTGGTAGGCTGCAGGAGACTTTAGCGTTTGGGTTGTACTAGTTTGGTTTTTGTACGGTTTCATTTGGATGACTATCTTGAGGCCCCTCCATGTGGTTTAGTGAGGTTTTCCACAACAGTTCTACAAAGCAACCTGCAGCAGAAGAGACTTTGAGGGTTTTTAGGAAGTTCTGGAGAGCAGACTTTAGAGCAGCAGAAACATTGTCAGCAGTTTGAGCAGGAGAAGGTGAGCTTCAGAGTAGAAATGAGATGGAAACCTTCTTGATCCGTGTGGTGAGGTCCTGTACCAAGAGATTGAGCAGGTTGTGAAGTCTGTAGTTCTTTGGTCTGAAAGCACAAGAAGAGTCGACTCATTGAAGGAGAAAACAGGAGATATTGTTGGTTCTTCTGTCGCTCTGCAGTTTCCAGTTTCCTTAGACTGAATATCAAGTTTATATTTTAAATGATTTCCCATGTGAGCCCAAGAAGACTTCAATAAACTCCCTCCATCCCTGGACACAACAGATTTTATTACCATGTTAAATCTTTTTTTTGTTTGTTTGTTTTTGAGTTTTAATCATAGTTTTAGCATAGTTTTTCTCTTTGCTTGTTTAGTTTTGTAATCTGTGTGAAAGGTGCTAAACAAATAAAGTTGAATTGATAAACTGAATAATTGACTAACTCATGATTGTGACAACAGAAGTATTTTCATTGTGATTTAAGGGTTTATTTCATTTTTAAGGTTTGGGTAAAAATCTTGACAGAAAAAAAGATTAAAGAAATAAACTACAGTAAAAAAGCAATTAAATCAAAGGAAAGAAACATTTAATAAAACTTTTAAAAAGAAAATTAAACATTAAATACAATTAAATTATATTAGACAAAATATTTAATTAGATAATTAAACGGAAGATACAAAGCATGTAATTATGAAATTAAACAAAAATATTAAACATTAAAGATGAAATATTTTAGATAATTAAACATTTAAAAAATGCAATTAAACAAGAATATTTTACTTTTAGAAAAATACAAAACATTTAGATTATTAAACCTTTAAAAGTCAAAACTAATTAAAAAATTAAATGTTTAATTAGAAAATTAAAACTTAAAGACAAAACTTTAAATAGGAATTAAACAGAAAATACAATGAAGCATTAAAAAAGAAAATTAAACATTAAAAGGTGGTAGAACATTTAAAAAGAAAAACCTTAACAAAGATTTAATTGAAAAATTAAACATTGGGAAAGAAAAGGAAATTTTTCAAACAAGCCGATAAAACATTTGAAAAAACAAACATTAAAAAGACAAAACATTTCAAAATCAGATCAGACATTAGAACAGAATAAAAGGTGAGAAAAGAGCAAAACTAAACATTTAAGAAGAATCAAACTAAAGACAAAACCTTTGAAAGGGCACCAGTTAAACTTTAGAAGATCAAATTAAACAGAAGAAACAATAAAATGATCAAAAGAGGAAAAACAGATAAAGACCTTAAAGTGTTTTCTAGTCTGAAATGAAAACATCAAGTTGTTTCTTCAAACATTTCCTCTTTCTATGTTCTTGGTTTGATTGTGGACAGATTTACTCAGAACTCATTTCAGAAAACTGATTTCCAGATAAAGTCTAATAGTAGTTGAAGGCATCGATCAAACTAATTTTACCTTCTGATCTCCACAAACTTTACTGTTCAGTGAAGAGAATCAAAGTTTGTTCAGGATTTCTAAAAAACCCACAGGTGAAGGTCTGAGAAGAACTCGGATGGTCTAAATGTGAAATCAAGACTCATGGTCACAAGTTTTAAGGCTTCTGTTAACCATAAAGTTCAAACTAACAGAGAAGTACTGAGAAATGTTTAAGATTTCAGTCCTCAGACTGTCTAAAGGTTCAAACTAACAGAGAAGTACTGAGAAACTTTTAAAACTTCAGCCCTCAGACTGTCTGAAGGTTCAAATTAACAGAGAACTACTCAGGAACTTAGAGGATTTCAGTCCTTGGACTGTCTGAAAGTTCAAACTAACAGAGAAGTACTGTGGGACTTAGAAAATTTCAGCCCTCAGACTGTCTGAAAGCTCAGGTCCTGAGGACTCGGGAGGTGTGGAGGCTTTGGAAAGTCTTGGAACTGAGGGTTCCACCCTCTAGCACAAAGGCTGAAGTCCAACCTCCTGAAAAAAACGGTCGAGTCGAGACACGAGTTAAAAAAAAAACTTGAAAATGACAAAAAATAGATGATAAATGCGCAAAAAAAAGTAGAAATTAGTATCTGAGCGAGTAGCTCAGGGGATAAGAAGACGGACTACCAACTGGAAGGTCGCAGGTTCAAGACCCACCACCGGCCTTTTTCTTTCTTCGTCTTTGTCAGGATTTTGATAAAATTCAAGAAGGGTCTGGTCTTGAACCAGCGACCTGCAGCTCCATAGGCAAATCCTTAACTCACTGAGCTACAGATCAGATGAAAAGACATAATTTCGTCGTCCCTTTGTCATCGTAGTTTCCAAGTGACCACACGGGTGGAGCCAAGGTGGAGTCTGGGTGGAGTCAGGGCGGAGAGTAGGCGGGGAGGTGGGTGGCGGCCTCCCCCCTCTACTCCCCCACTGCCCACCACACCTTCCCCCACCCGACGAGTTCTTCAAGTCTCCACGAGTTCTTCGAGTCTCGACAGGTTTTCCCGAGTTTCTGGAGTTTCCACCAGGTCGGAGGCAGAACAAGTTGTCATGAAGAGGTGTTGAAGTCGGCCAGGATGGACTGACTTTTTACAGCAACTAGAAGGAAGATGACTAGAAGATCAGGTCTTTGACCACCATCCATAAAATCCATGGAGTCGGCTCCAGAGAAATGAAAGAAGGTCAACTTTTATCAACCTCCATCCAGATGTTCAACTCGATATCTTTACTTTGAGATTTTTAGCACCACAAACCTTTAGTATCACACTTTATTATCCTTTATTAGGACTTTCATGGAATCCACCAGCAGATTTAGTTTTTGTTGAGAAACTTTATTCTTGTCGTCGTGGGACTGTAGTATTTAAAACTGTTCCTTCTATTTGACCTCATGTTTATTAGTTTTAGTGGAGAAAGTTTGAATTGTCAATTAGTCTCTTAAAAACTAAATAATAAATTGGATTAGTCAAGAGGTTTAAATTTCTTACTTTGTCATATTTTAAATACGACAAAACAATATAAAAATAAAGCATCTTGAAACAATTTGACCTGTAATTGGCATTATATAAATGAAATTCAATTAAAATGGTATGTATCTTGTAATGTTGGAGTAATTCAGCCATATATATTAGAAAACACATTTTTTTAGTCCATTAATCTGTCGTTTTCTCCAGTAATTCATTTCTTGTTTTGGTTTATAAAGTGTCAAGCCCAAATATATTCCGTTTACGGTAATAAAAACCAAAAAGATTTACATTCATGATGCAGGAATCAGGCAGTTTTTCACTTTTTATCTTAGTTTAGTCAGAAAGATAGTTGATAATGTGTGAATTGTTGCAGATTGTGAGCCGTAGAAGGTTTTAATCTTTGGGGCCGAGTGTCAGAAAACAGTTAGAAACCAACATCAACAAAGCACTCAACAAAGATTTGAACATCATTAAAGGGAAATCCAACTTTTGCATGACAATGTCTAATTAAAGGACATTAATTTCCAATGTAAATGTGTGATATTCATCCTCTGGAGCTTTCTCTTCACATTGTCTTCCACCTGGACTGGTTTGGTCAAGAGCATGTGCAACAAACATTTGAAAAACTGCACTTTAACGTCAATGAATGACACTGAAGTTTAATCTCTACATAAATGAGACTGAGTCTGGATGTGCTGCTCTGTCATTAACTCCTAAGTTTAGGGAAAGTTCAAACAAAAGAGGACAGTTCAGATAAGACTTGAGAATGAGCTTATTTTGAACAAACATCTCAGACTTTCTGAGCCTCAGCACCTCCAGCAAGGTATTTTAACAACAAGCAACTCAAGAGATCCAGAAGTTGGAGAGAGTTAGCTTTAGCTGAGCCAAAGAACATATGGGACGCTAACCTAGCAAACATTTCAGACTTTTCTCTGTGAATTCTGAGAAATAATTTACTATTTAATGACAGAGCTACACATCTTAACTCAGTCTCATTAAAACAGACTCTAATTCAGTGTCATCCATCCATATTAAAGTGCAGTTACCCAAAATGTTTGCTGCATGAGCTCCAACAAAACCTGTCCAGGTAGAAGGCCACTTTGACAAACAGGAAGCGGAAGATTCCAAGCAGATTTATAGAAGGGGGAACCAGACTGTACTAAGTGTCTCGAGTATAGAGGGGTGTTTTGTGGGTTTTTAAGGCTGATAATGATTATTAGTGAGACATTTGGAGTAGATATTCATTTGCAGTAAATGAAAGTATTTAAAATCTTGAGTTAAACTTAGAAGAACACAAACTCTAACAGAAAACTTTGTTGATACGTTTTTGTTTTGTTTACAGATGTTAAAAGAGTTTTATTCGTTACGTATAACCAATCAAATCACTCCAGAAGACAGAGCGACCACAGGTAGATAAAGGTTCAGAGCCAAAGTAGCACCATTTTTAAATGTATTACCGTAAATCAGTAAAAAATAAAATACTGATAATCAGTAAATCAGTCAGCCCACAATTACTACAATTCTACAATGTATGTCTCTTTCCTTTGACTTGTTATTTGTACAATATACGATGTATATGATGGCGTTTTTTCCATACCAAAGGCTATACTATGATGTTTTCTAAGAGACATACGATGCTACTGTGTTTGTTCTGGCCCTGGGCTGCTGCACTCCTCCTCTGTTGTTTTCTGGATTGTACTCCGCTGCATGCCTTCGTCCACCCAGCCTCCGTTGACTCGTCCCGCCTGCCGTCTCTGGAGCTGAAGCTGGATTAGAACAGACCAAAGTACAGTTCAATCATGATGACAGCTGCCTCTCAAAAGGCTCCTTCATCTGGCAGGTGGCGGCACTTCTTCTGAGGGGAAGCTGAGCTGGCCCGGCAGAACTTTGGAGATGTGTTCCAGTGGTTGGTGGATGTGTGGGGAGATCGAGAGGGACCTTTGAATTCAGAAAGGAAAACAGGGAACCCATTGGTAGTTTTAGTTTAGGGTGCTACTGCGGTGTGTTTTTGGGTTTTAAGAGGTGAACAGGAAGAGTTTTTTTTCATATTGATTATCTTTTACTTTGTTCCTGGTTGGAATGCCCATCAATGTCAACATGAAGTTCACTTTTAGTTCTGTTGATTTATTTTTATTTTACTAACACCCATTTGTTTTTAACCCCCTCACATGTTGTGTTGTTGTAAACTTCCTCTTTCAAATAAATTCTTGTCTAACCCTCTGGAAACCAGCGTTTGGACTGTTTTTGTGTTGCTCCTCACCTACTGACAGCTGTGGACTAAAAGCTATACTGTGACGTTTTTAGAGCGACATGCTATACTATGATGTTTGCTGGGCGACACGCTATACTATAGGCTTTTTTTAATTGACATATTACTGTGACGGTTTTTTTGTTTTTGTTTTTTTTGTTTTTTTAGCAACATATAAGAATTCAAACTGTTTTAAAAGTTACTATACTTTTACTTGTGCAATGAAATTATTATTCTATGGCATTTTTTAGATGACATATTATACTCTGATGTTTTCTTTAAATACATACTATTTGACAATATACTGCACTATGACATTTTTTGAACCACATATCATACATGACAATTTTAGGCAACATCCTATCATTTTGCGCTTTTTGAACCACATAATACTCTAATCTTTTTTTTTCTTGCCAACATGCTGTACTATGAACTACAGGCCATACTATGTTATTCTTGAGTAAAGCATACTATACTTTGACATTTTCTGAACTACATCCTATACTATGGCATTATACACAGAGTGCTTTGGTTACATGTTGATTTATAATCTAGATTTTTTTTCTGTTTTGTTTTTTGACGGGATTACCAGAGACCTGACTGTGAACACCGTTGACACCCACCTCAGGGAGATGCTGCCTAAGATCTCAAGGCTGCTTGGTCATGGTCTTTCTGGCACGTACTCTTCCAAGATGAGCCGGGAAGTTTAACACTGATGGAATGACACCAGGTCTAAGCCAACAAACTTCCAATTCCTCCTCAACCCATAGTCTCTGGGAAACCTACATGGAGTAAGAAAAGTAGACAAAGTAATTAAGTCTGTACACAATATATTAAAAAAGAAATCATGCTAATAAATTAAGTACAAAGAACCGAATTCACCAATATACTGGAGACCAGAGCTATTTAATTTGATAAGTATAACCTTGTTTAGTAACATTTCAATTATTTGAGAGCAGTCCTAAAGAACTGCCTGTAATCCTAATCATAAAATGGGTTTGGAGGAAGAACATAGATGGTAATCTGGATATACATGAGTTAGGCTTTATAACTACTATTGGTAGTATTGGTGGTAGTAATAGCAATGTGACTACTACTAGTAGTAGTGGTGGTGATACTGGCACTGCTACTACAAATTGTAATACTATTACAAATGCTGATACTACTTCTACGACTCTAACAGCTGTTTATACTACTACTGCTGCTTGTACTTTTAGTATTACTACTACTGCTTGTACAACTATACTACAGCTACTATTAATCGTCTGGTATTTGGTTGTCAAGCTGCTAGCTCGCCTTAGTGTTTTGCTAGTGGCTAACTCGTTAGCTCTCATAGACTGGAAGCTCTCAACAAGATTTCATAATGAAAAAAGAGCCAAAAACTATTCTTACCTATGAAAAGTCATTCCAAGTTTCCTTGTCTCAATCGTACGACGTAGTGTGTAACTGTATGCAGCACAGTGAGCCGGCATACTTGTTGTTTCCGTTTTCACGCCGTCTACATCAACAGAATGCACTGAAACTTTGCCCCCACTAGCTTAGCCTCGCTGTAGCACGCAGCTCAAAGGGGGCGTGTCCTATCTACTCATTCATATCTATGACAACAATGGTGGCTGCACATAAGGACGCCTGAAGTTGATTAGCTGCGTAAATACCATTATATACAGTCTATGGTAAATACGTATGTGAATCGCATCATTGGCTGCAGCAGCCAGTCACTGATCACTCATTGACTCACATTGAAAAATAGCACAGAATGAATTGTTACGTGTTTATTTTATTTACAATTTAGGTTGGATTTTTATTTTTTTTTTATTGTGCAGATTTTCTGTGCGCGGAGACCGTGTCAGCAGTGCGCAATTGCGCACGCGCGCAGCTTAAAGGGAACAGTGGTGACATTTCATAGCAGTAAAAGTATTCCGATCCTTTACTTTAAAAAATGTCAAAATACTGCTTTACAAGTCCTGCATGTATTGCATGTTTTACAAATAGCTTTATTTAAAATCCGTTTTTAGTACTTATGTAAATAGATATTAAATGTTTTATGTTCATTGTTAGACGTAGGAACTTGACCGTGGCTGTAGATGCTGGAAAAAATAAAATAGAATCTATGAAAAATCCGACTTGTGTAAAAAGTATTTGCAGCAAAATGTAGCAAAGGTATAAAAGGCCTCTCCTGGTGACAGTTAAGTGTTTATCTTGTTTTCATGCCCACGTGGTGTTGTGATATAATGAGTGAAATGGGCAGTCAACACCACAGCTGAACATTTCCACCGTGAACTTTAAATGTGTACGGCTGAATTACTCCTGTACAACAAGCTGTCATTTTGTAAATTTTACAGTGTTTAAGCAGAGCCATAGGTTAGCTAGTGAGCTGCTGTGAGTGAGGAGGGTGAGTGGAGAGAGAAGAAGGGGCTATGTCGACCCTCATCATTCTAGAGGAAGCAGTGAGTTACATCCAGCCATTTTAATGGAGGAAGGGATTCTTTTGATCAAAAAATATGTAACTTTGACACACAGAAATTAGTTTTTAGGGGTTGAATCAACAATCAGAGATGGACCGTAAAGTAAAGGCTGGTTTGAGTGATGAGAGTGATGTATGTGACATCGTTAGACCACGAGGCATCAATGTGTCAGCAGCATGTCACTGTCACTGGAGGGTGTCTACTTTTTATATACAGTTTTATTTACAGGGACAGCAGATAAAACTAAGGAGTTGCGAGGTGATAAATGGAAGAGGCAAAAGTGGAAAAAACAAAGTTCTGATACACAAGTCTGTTTTAGGTTTGGTTTTTGGTAAGATATTGGATCATTTGTACAATTATTGAAGCACAAGAAAAACTTATGGAAATTTGGTGACAATTTGGTTTTCTTGGAGCTGTTAATAACTCACAAACATATTAAAAATGATCTCCAATACAAGCAGCTCTTTGTAAGACACCTGAAGTAAATAAAGCTGGAAACCACCAGCATAATCTTTAGCAAATTGTTGTCTTTTAAAAGCTTATTATACTAATCGCTGTGTGAACTATTATTGATAAAGGTAATTAAAATTGTCAAATATATGTAGTGGAGTAGAATGCACAATCTTTGAAATGTGTTCAGAAGGGAAATATAAAGACATACTAAATCGAAATACTCAGTAAATGTCAGGCCTACCGCTGCAGGCTCTGGATAGGGCTCCTCCTTCTCCCCACCTTTCTATTTTTCCCTGATTAGGTGTGCTTGGCATAGTCTGCAGCGGCAGGTAATTACTATTCACAGTCAGTATCAACGGAAGCACGAGCAGGTGGCTTGGAGCCAATCAAGACTCTCCCCTTCTACAATATAAGCAGATGCCACTCTTCATTCTAAGTCAGACCTTGAAAGCGACTAGTCAGTTTTCGAGTCATTCGCTCCGGTTTTCATCCTTTGAAGAATTTTAGTAACTTGTGTTTCTGTCTCTCCCTAGTCTGGACTTCCACCTGTTCGCACACCATCCGCTCCTATATCTGGACTCATCTGACTTCTGGTTCCTCCTTCGTCAGCTCGACTCCTTCACCTCTTTGTCCTGAAGTCCCCTCCGAATATTCACCTGGATCATCCACCCGTCTTCCCGACGACGTCTCCCCTCACATCACACCAGCCGCCGCAGTCCTTACCCCCTGTTGTGCTTCCCAGCTCTCCAGTCTCCACCAAGTCAGCTTGCCAAGCTAAACCTCAATCCAGGCCCTCCAGACTAGTTAGTTTCCGACTACTGCAGGTAGTGTTGTTTATTTTTGTGGGTTAGTTCCCCTTTTGTATGGTGTTTGTTACGCCAGTTTATTTACATTTGTTATTTCTAGTTACATTAGTATTCTCATCATTGTAATCTGCAGTTTGTAGTTCTGAGCATAAGTTCTCCTTTTGCATGGTGTTGGATACGCCAGTTGAATTTGCATTAGTATCTCTAGTTGCAGTAGAATTTTCGTCTTGGTAATCTATAGTTTGTAGTACTGAGTGTAATCACTTTATCATTGTTCCAGGTACTAATTTTGCCTGTGGTTGTAGTTTCGCTTATAGACTTCGTATTTCTTAGAATTCTTTTTCTCTCTCCTACCCAGGTGTTACCTGTCGTGGGTTAGAATCTTTCTTATTGAAACCTCTTAGTTTAGCCACCTGCCTCTAGAAGTACTCTCGAGTATTTTGGGCTCCTGTTTCAAGGTTTCTTTTCCGGTTGTAGTCTTCCGGTTATAGTTTGTAGTTCTTGTGCTTACTTCCTTGTAAATAAAATGATTGACTTTTGAATCGTCTCCATCTCTTTCCTGCATCTGAGCCTTATTGAAACCGTAACAGTGAAAGTAGAAGTATTTCAAAATTGTACTTGAGGTACAGTACTTGAGTAAATCTACTCAGAGATTTGCTTTACAGGTGTGTAGTTGAGATCAAAATGAAGGCTCAGTTCAAAGATGGGTGTGGTTTAACCTATGAGTAACGAGTAGTCACGTAATCTTGACTCCTAATCTCATAACCATGGATTCAGTCAGTCAGTTTTTCCACAAAAAAAAAAAAAAAAAATGCCATGTGTCAATTTATCAAACAATAATAAATAACCGCATGCACACACGAGTTATTGAACAACAAAGGAGTAACATCAGTGTTGGTGACAGATTGTCAACATGACTTCATCAAAACTGCAAGATTTAGTCACAAAAATGTACGTGTGTACCTGAAATAAAAATAAAGGCAAAGTTTGAAGATTGGTGTGGTCAGACTCTTGAGTTCTGGGTTCTAAGAACATCAGCTGTGATTCAATTGCCAAACTGTCTCAAGTTTTTGTGCGTGTGATGGATTAGGCATTTGGTGTGTTCACAGTGCTGTGTTCACAGATCCTGTCCTGCTGGGCCCATAAAGTACCTGTTATAAAGCACATGGATGAAGGAAGTCAATTGGCCGTTGAAAAATGCTCCACTTGGGTTCCCCATGGACAATCCCAGCAGTGTCTGGACAGATGGGTGGGCAGGACACAGAACGGACACAAAGACAGATACATGCAGTTGCTTCCTAGGCGACCCAATAGCTGAGTGGTTACGATGCATCCCGCATGAGCGCAAATGCTTTCAGCGGTGAGTCTCCGGTTTAATTCTTGGCTGACTGCACGTGTACTGCATGGCATTCCCCTCCTTACCGTCTCCACATTTCCTGACTCTCTCCACTGTACATACTTAATAAAGGCCCCCGAAAAATGCCGATTAAAAACATACAGTTGCTTCCACTGAGAGACATTTTTCATTCATCTGCTGGGCTTTGAATTAAAAAGTCATGCAGAAGATAGCAGAGAAAGGAGGCGAGAGACTCTTGAAGCTTGAAAGACAGTGAGTACCAAGAGTTCTGAGAAATCCATTCAGAGAAAACGTCACAGCAGCAGCAGAATCCACAGTATTCATTTTTCTTTTAATATTAATCTTAAGGCTATGTCTAATTCTAGAACCATTAAGCCCAAAACGGGTAAAGGCTTCATTGTTCATGCTGTACATGCATTTAATTACTTGATAATCTCACAGTCACATCACAATAACTAGCAGACTTATGTTCACAAGATATTCTTTGGAGCAGATTCCTGGAACTGACAGGCCACAGGGACACATGTGCAGCTATAAAGAATCATTTCCTGAAACACTTTGATTATGTTACAGAAAAGAAGCAGAACACCATTGAATATAATTTAGTGTATAAAAGAAAAAAGTTAATAATAGTAGAGGAGAGAAAATACTAAAGAGACCAAGAATAAAAGGAGCAGGAGGGGACATGGGAGTTGCCATTTTTTAATGAGCGAAGCTGGAGTTACAGTATGCAGCAATACTTCTTTCAGCCTTAATTACCGTCAGTGATGAGCAGGTTTCTCTGACATTGCCCCCTGCAGCACTCGGCCTGTCTAGTCCTCACCTTCAGCCAGCCTGTCTGTGTAAGTGCTGGGAAACGCGAGATGGTTCGTGGCCTTCTGCTACCCCTGGGAAACCATGTAACATCTGCTCCCTCCAGCTGTTGCACCAGCGCGCACACAGTCCAAAGTCTGGCAGTGCTGGAGACCGAAACACAGCTGTGCGCCTGCATCTGAGAGCCGACTGTGGTTGAATGCAATTCCAACCAAATAAATCAAAGCAAAACAACACTGAATTTTCATTCGTATTAAACTATTTTACTTTGCATTACATTGCCCCGAAAACAAGAAGAAGAATTCCAATCAAAGCTGCAAGCAGCGCTGAACGGGCCCTTGCATCTTTGCTGGTCAGTGAAGCCAAGCATGTCCACCAGGTGGCACCATGACTGAGAGTGTATTTCAGCCTAAGGTCTTTTTGATGGCCTATCAAAACTGTCCACCAGGTGGCGCTATGACTGTGAATGTATATCAGCCTAGGTATAATGTCAGGGCCGGACTGTGATCACATATGTAAAGTTTGAGGCAGATTGGAGCATGTACAGGCCAGTTAGACAGCATTTCCTGTGTCATGGTGAATTGTCGGTATTCCGTCAGCTGTTATTTCTACACCCTCAGATTTTTGCGGAGCATTTTGATAACTTTTCATCATCCATGCCTGGTGTACATCCTGGCCAAATTTGAGCTCTCTTGGGGTTACCCTATTTGAGTTTATAGCTCTTGAAAAGGTGCAAAAATTGGTCCAAAATCGTCCAAAATATGTCACATAATTTAAAATGGCCGACTTCCTGTTGTGTTTTTGTCATGGTTGTGAATTACATTTATGTGCATTGTGACAAGTTACTTATGCCTACCAAATTTCATAGCTGTAGGTGACGTCCTGGTCGTAGAGCCTGTTTGAAATTTTCCAGGTGGCGCTATTGAGCCATGCTGGCTCACACCTATGCAAGTTCCAAAAAAGATCAAATTTTTCACTGGTTCTAATGTGTGTGCAAATTTCTATGCCTTTTCAAGTATTTGCAAGCCTTCAAAATCGCGATTCAAAAAATGGGAGAAAAAATAAAAAGAACCCCGTGGGTTTGAAGAGGGTCTTCGCACCATTCGGTGCTCAGACCCTAATAAACAGAAAACCACAGCAGGCCATTACTTCTCTGTCTCATGACAAACAAGTCCACCACCATCCAGCTGATCTCTGCTCAGAGGTTGGTCACAAATCTAATCTTGGGAAATTTATGGATGAGAACACAATTAATAGCCCACATTTAGAGCTTTTTAAAATGCTTTTAATGCCTGAATCCTGTTTATCTGCTGCTGTAGGACTCCACAGTGTTCTGTTTGTTTGCAGGGAGAAAGATGTCTGCCCCTGAGGTACGTACAGTACAACGTAATAGTACAAGAATCACAAGCAGCTGGGCATGTGATCAGTGAGTCTCACTCAGGAGAGGAAATCAACCAGTACATTACCTCTAATACTGAACTTTGAGGCTTCTTGTGCTTTACTTTACACTAAATTATATTTCACAGGCAAATATCGTACTCTTCATGCTACCATACGGATTTTAGAGCTAGTATATTCTGCCCCTTAAAGTTGCCAGTTAAAAGTTATGTGTCCAGACAGTTTAGTCGCTACCAGAGTCTACCCACAAGTGACAGCTGTTCTACATTTATATGGAATGTCAGCAACAAAATTGATTTCTGTGGATTTGAGAATTGGACTGGACGTTCTTCCAATCACAATCACTTGGACTGCTGTTGAAAATGACGTTAGACAGAATCTCTATGCTGAGGCTAATCACCTGTCAGGGACCTAACATGCTATTCTGCATGCAAAGAGGGAGTGGAGGGATTAATGAAGGTTCTAACTCATTTATTTGCAGATACTCATTTCACGCTCACACATATGATTAGCAAATGGTATATGATTATCATGAAAAGCATATCCGCAAATAAAATACAATGTGTCATTTCATACTATTGTACCAAACATTATGCATAATGTAAGCTGAATTAGCTCAGCTTCAACTTTAAAATGGTGCTAATGATCCAATTATATATTTAAAATTTTGTATGACAGGTGACGAATAATAACTACTTGTATTTCGGATACAAATGAGGTCTATTTGGTAATGTTTTAGACTAAATTAATTTTTGGTTACTTAGGACCAGCAGAAATGAGCTGATGACATAATGTCTAATATTTACTTTCTTTGTAGCTGTGTTTTGGTCTCACAGCTCAAAGCACATTTACAACTGTAGAGACCGAAAGAGCATCTCAAAATGCAAAATCCATACCTTAAAACAATAACATTGTTTGGCCATACATACTATTATTATGGTGTTTTCTAATAAAGTGATTGTTGTGTATTTATCGATTGGCATAAACAACATGGAGGCCAAGGTAAAGCTACACGTTTGTGGCTGTTCTTGAACCCACATGACACCAATCAACAAAGTCAGATGGTACAACTTAATGGTCACATTTTGCAAGCTGACATGTTTTCAGTTTCATACATGCCTGTGAACACAACGCAGACGGCTAAGCTAGGATGGAGCAGCTACCATGGCATCCATTCAACCCTACTGACTTGCTGTGGGACAGCTAGGAAAAGTTATCTAGATAATGGTTAAATATACATGTTTAAAGTCACCTTCCCTAAATACCATAATCCTAGGTCAATTTTTGAACAAGCTAATTTTAAAATGGGGGTACCAGGTGTGGAAGTATACACGTTATTAAAATGATGATCAGCAATGAGTATATCTATGTAATATTACTGCATATTTTTTTGTAGCAAAGGAGCGATAAAGTGGAGTACATTGAGGGACATTATTTTGCAATAGTGGAGTAAAAAAGTTCCTATTCTGATCTGATGAAATATGGCTTCTATTTGACTCCAGTGTGCCTCACCGTAGCAGAACAAAGACCGAAAAGGAAGCGTTCTGCTTTTTTTTGCTCAGCACAGCTGTCACAGATTAGCACTTCCTTAGAATTCTGAATTATGCAATAAGTCAAGCACACAATGTACTGGTATTAATGGTCTATAGTAATCTACCCTCCTCCAACCACAAACAGCATGGCATTACAACAATAACAAACATCCCATCTCTTTTACGTGTCATATTGCCTTCACATCTCAAATCCACCCATGGCAGGCTGCCTAAAACTGCACTGACATTTATCTGTGCTTCCACTTCAGCCACATATAGTCCCCATAGTGCCATGTACTGTAAGTGTCATATGTATAGCGCATGATGGCCACACGTGTGAAGTGTCCCCTCATACATGTGACTGAAGGGCTTTCCGCACGATGCGCAGGACAGAAATAGTCCCCCTTTAAATGAACCATGAACAATGCCTGGCTTAGTGGAGGTCTGAAGATAGAGAGGCCTCCTAATGATGCAGTGCACATATGCATGTCTGAGCAGATTGCATAAAGCTTACATTAAAGTCATGATCGCTCTTACTTAATTGTCTATCGGAACTGAAGAGGGACCATGAGCTTGTGTCAAAGACCAGAGCAGTAATGGATCAGTACTGAAAGGGTGAGACGTCAAATAAATCTTCCAGAGCAGTTTTGTCATCAGACACCTACACAGTGCACACTCTCTTTAAGCTGGGACCTGAGTGAGGATCGCTCTGAGTGTGTGTGTGTGTGCGTGCGTGCGTGTGTGTTGCAATGGCTGATAAGAGTTGCTTGGACGTGTCCTCTGGATGTCACAATACCCTGAGGAAGAAGGTGTCACCGAGGAGGATATCAGGCAGAACAAGAGCTGCTCTGCTCTGTGACTCTCCTGTCCTATCTGCAGTTTCCCCTTCAGTCCAATGCCCCAGAACTGGCAAACATTCACTCCACTGACTTGATACGCTATTTTTCATTCATGTTTAAATCCATTCATCTTTAACACTGAACAAATTTCTGAAATGATTTAGCACCAATGCTGATCCAAGATTTCAGGGATAAAATTGTTATAATTATTATAATACAATTATTATTACAATTTTTAGCTCATTTAACCAAAGTAAAACAGGGTCATTTTATGGCCACACATTACTATTTGTGAAACATATATGCAAACATATGGATATTATTATTCTTTTTTCTTGTTGTATATTTATGGTCGCCATGTAACTTAATACACTTGAATTTATTTTTGTAAAGAAATAAATCTGTACAATAACATTTTAAAAATTGTCAACTTTTTAAAAAATAATTAACATACTTTTTTTCATTTAGCCGCAAATATATATAAAATGATGTTTTTTGTTGATTAAAATGCAGACAAATGATGCTGTGACAATATGAAGAACGTCACTGATCCACTAATACAATTGTTTGTTCTTGGTCTTCTTTAAAACCCTTGTTGTCATTACATTAAAGAAAGGGTAAAATGACACAGAGAATGTGAGGAAATTAAATAACAACAACAACAATAATGATAAAAATAATAACAACAAAAGTAAAAACAATAATAATACAAGAAAAGCACTCAGAGAGCACAGTACTCTGCCAAGGATGCTCATTCCGCCATATGACATTGTCAGAAATGCAGCATTTTTTATAAGTTGTTGATGATCAGAAATTACAGTAACATAGAATGTGGCCATTTAATATACAGTCATGGAAAAATTATTAGACCACCCTTGTCATCAAAAACAATGGTTGTGCAATCAAGTACTAACTCTTGTGTGTATCATGTGACTAAAACAGGCAGAAAAGAAAACATGGAATACCTAAAAGCACTGTTTTTGGCAGTACCGTGCCATAGTATTGATGTAAGAACTCAGGTGATTTTGGTTATTATCAAGAAAACCATGGAAAATGGCTAGATATCAGCTCTTTAATTAAACTCTTATGAGCTAATTTGTTGTTTTTATTATATTTGTCCAAACAAATGTACCTTGAGTTGCACCAGGCGTTAAAACAAACAAAATGAACAACAAAATATGGGTGGTCTAATATTTTTTTCTATGAGTGTAGCTGTACCCACAAACAAATTGACGTTGCGTTGAACCCAGGCATCTGCTATGCACGTGTGCCTTATGTAAGGATACCAAACTGCGTGAGCTAAATATGTAGCGGAATTGATGGGATTCGGAAACGCCCCACAATTCAATCAATTGTTCATTGCATCATTTAGGAGAAGTCAGCAGCGGTGAATTTGTAGTAGGATCGCAATCATGATCGTCAGCAGGCAGCTGATTTGGAGTTCACTTCTTGTCATAGTTACAATGACGAAGTCATGCTATCTCGCAATGATATGGAAATCTATTACAAATCCATGGATCCAGACTTTAAACGGCATCCCTGCCAAAATCTAATGAGGCGGTCCTTGTGTCATTTCTGACCTTCTCGGAAAATTCCATCCAAATCCATCTGTTTTTCAGTAATATTGTGCACGAACAGACAGATTCACATACACCGATTGTCACATAACTCTGTCGCATTCCTTGGCGGAGTAATGAAGAAATATGAGTGCCAACAGCTCTGAAGCTAGCCTTTATTACTGTACATGAAGTACATGTATATGTTTCATTTGTTGGACTGAAATTTAAAAACAACAATTCGTAAATTTGTGAGAAAGTATGTACAAACTAAATAAATCTATTCCCCCGGCAGCATCTTCTGTTCCAGTGTGGGTTTCTAGATGTAGGCGATGGGCACAAGTTTTGGTCTCCCTACAGGCATGGAAATTTTGTTTTTACACTTCGATTTTAAAGGAAAACGTCGATTGGGCCTGAGCCTATCACTAATATTGAGATATACAGTATGTGCTACAAACAGCTTTATAGATATTGTCACTACTTATATCTAATTTTGGAAATACATTCACAGAAATAAAATTGAACTAAATAGTTTGATCTATTGAACAAAAAGGAAATACTTGTGAAATCACAATAAATTTGCAAATGTATTTTAACATTTCTTGAAAAGGAGTAATTTTACAGTTATTTACAGTTACGTTTATTTTTTTGTAATTGTATTGATAATTTAGTGTATATAAAAATACAGACTATATCTGTAAAATAAAAATAGAAAAACTGAAAAACAGTGGGGTTTTTTTTTAGAGGTGAACTATAAATGGTGAACTGTTCATTTAGATTTAAATGCTCTTTAAACACATGCTGCTATACAAAAATGTTATTTTTTTCCAAATAGGAAAACAAAATACAGTAACATGTTGATCTAAATCTGAAATCAACACATCAAAAACAAATCAGTGCAGGTTTAAATCTGACAGACATTTACTATCCAATGTCAGTAACTGATTTTTCAGGTTTTGCTACTTGGTGCTACAGTTATGTTTTAATTGATATAAAAAAGTCTCAAGATCTGATTTTGCTTTTTTCACACAGAGATCTAAGCGCGTATACAGTTCCACAGCCTAGTATTTTGCCTACAACTTATCTGAATTTCCCATATCAGGCTCCTGCTTTATGTATGTCTCTCTTTGTCTTCAATCCACAGTGGGATCCTAAACAACACAGGGGGCTATTTTAAGTAAGTCTTGTTAGGGGTCTGAGCCAGGAGGAGAATGAGCCTCATCTCATAATGACTTCTGGAACGTTTTCCCCTATTTTTCTTTCTCTCTGTTGGGGTTTTGGTTATGTAACTCTGTTCATGGGAACACAGCCACAGATGTGACTTAAACTGACATACACACATAAACAAGAAAGCACACACACGCACAAATATATGGTCATGTGCGTGTGTTTCTATCACTTCACAGGACATTACATTCATTTTCTGGAGACCTCCCCTAATCCTAATCATCACTACCCCTTATCTTAAACCAAACTGTTAGAAATTGTAATGATTTACGCTGACATACTATTTGTTTCCCACAAAGTGACTATGTAAACAGATCATTATTAATATCCCTGCAACGTGAGCACGACACACCCAGAGAAACTAATTTCCACTGAAACTGTTAAGACTGAGAGTTTTCACACTTGAATTCATCAGGTACTAATTGTGTCAGCTTGTAAAGGCTGATCATCTGAGGACTAATCACACCCGAATTAACAAATTGCAAAACACTGCAGCAGACTTTACAAAATCTGAAGTATGCATTTATACACATGTACACATTCCAGTTTGTTGTGCAGTGTAGCAACCCTTCAGGCTACTGGAAGCAACAAAACAGAGATCAACAAAACACCCAAGAAAGACCCAGTTTGCAAATATCTTCTGATGCAACCAACGGAGGCTTTTTTCCAAGTGGCAGTCAGCTGCCCCACTGTCCTCCCTCTTTAGCCAGAGTTATATTGATGCTTTCCCTGTTGCCTTCATGTTGTTGCTGATGGCTCTTCTCCTGCCTGCTCCAGTTATACTCAGGGTTCCAAAGGCCTTGCTTAGGGAGAGATTTACAAACCCCAGACCTGTTCCTACAGCAGTCCTCCATCAGCTCTTGGTATTTTGCCCTCCTATTCTCATGTTCCTCCTCCATCTTCTCCTCCTGAGTTAGCTCCACCAAGGACCAGCTGTCCTGTGGTTTTCCTGACTGTATTTTCAGCTCTATCTCCAGATCCGTGGTCATCAGCCGGTCTTGGGTGAGATAAGCAACAGGGCAGTTCTTGAGTCTTTGCTGTGGCCCCTCTGACAAACCTGATGGTCTTGGTTCCAGCATAGATTTCCTGCTGCCCCTCATCTCCTTGCTGATTGTCTCAGTGAAGGACTTCAGGACCTGGCTGTGTATCCAGCAACAGCGACCATTACCCAGATTAACAACATACATACACTAACCAGATAGATGCAGTTAAACTTGCTTAGGCAGGATTGACAAGATGGCAACCCAATACAGTGATTGTGAATGGAATTTTATAGCTGCAGCTGTAATAAACACACATTTATTACATTTCAATGTTGGGTCTAACTTAAATTCCTCTATCTACTTAATCTACCTCTCTGTTGGAGTTGCTGGAACCACGGAAACATGCAAGAGAAGTATTCGATGCATAACATATTTGTCAGTGTTCCAGTTGTTTTTTTTTTTTTTTTTTTTAAATTCATTGGTTTATTTAACAGGGACAACACACATTAATAAACATTGTTTGCATTGCTCCAGGGTTGACCAAGATGCCATTTTCAGTGAATCTATGCTGGATTTCCAGAAAATACAGACTGAAAATATTTAAATTATATGTCCCAATAGATTGACGGATCTCACAGATGTAATGATAACAGTGTTTCCACAGTACATTTCAATGAGTAGTGTAAGATTCAAGATTCAAGACCTTTTTTTAAAAAATCACAAACACAATTATACATAGCATAATTCGCAGTGAAATGCACTGTGCACCTGCACATTGTAATGGATTACAATCATCAAAACAGCATTGTATGACATTTCCTCTGCAATGCCGCATTATATTAATACAATTATTTTTGTCTTGATGCGTACGTGCAGTAGGTTAGAGCAGCTCATGTCAGCTATTTGCCAGAAAGCTAAAAATAAATAAATTAATATAAGATGGAGGATGAGGGACAGAGGCACACTTTCAACATCTGGAACAACTGTCATTATTTCTGAGTTTGTCTCAGTCAAAGATGCAAAGAATATTATGCCTCATTCACCAACATCCTTCTAAGATTTTAAATCTTAGATCTTAAATTTATTATTGAGAAAATACTATTCCGTTCCTGTTCTTACACTGCTGGATTGCACATGCTTGATTTCTTGTGATAAATCCCCTTTTCCCTGAAAACACGTGCTCTTTGTTCCTAAATAGCATAGGTCCTGTCAATCAATCTAAAGGCCAAGAGGCTGCAGGGTCACATGCGCACACAGAAATCACACACAGAAATAGAAAAGAAGAGAAAGTCAACAATGTTCAAATAATAACCTGAAGAAGATGAAGCGCTGGACTAAATGTAAGATGAAGTTGTAAAGTGGAGGCACTGCTGCAGCGGGTCAACTGCAAATGAGCTGTCATATTTAGTGGTGTCAGATGAGGATGGAATGCAATATGAAAGAGTCCTTTCTTGCAAACTCTTGTCTAAAAAAAAAGCATATAAAATTGACCATGATTTAATGTTGAAAAGGAGAAAACTTCTAAAAGGGGGGAGGGCACTGTAGCTCCCTCTGAAATGTTCAACTGGCTGAAAAGCCTGAGGAGGAGATTACCTGCATGTGTGGTGATACAGAATTAGACTGTCTGGTGTGGCTCCACTGTGCTGGCTCTCACGTATTTCAAAGCTCCATGAAGCCAACTCTTGGTAGCCTAAAGCTTTCCAGGAGGCACTTGTCACTCTGCAAGTACATCTACCTGGACTAGAAAGATGCATTCTCTTCTCAGGGCACAATCTGCAAGATCTTGAAGCAGAAGTAAATATGCCACTGGGTGAGTGGAGCTCGAGGCCAAAACTAGACCTGCGTTGGCCTATAGATAGTGTGAGCCACTGATTAATGGATTGCATGGTTCCTGATTAACATAGCTCATTTGAAATGAAATGTTAGTGTAGTGTTTATTTATATTAAAAGACAAGTAAAAATTCTGAAAATAATCTTTTTTTCTCAAGCAAGTCAGCACTCAAATGTGTGCAAGTGTGCTCTTGAGTGTGCGTAAATTCTGTTTTTACCTTAGAACAAATCCCAAATGAGAAAACAATGGCAGATGCCGAATCTTTGTGACAACTTCGTAAGTGGATTGTAAGGATATTCATTTTTTTCCTTCAGAACAGCTGGTGAATTAGGTGCATTGTCGTCCGTTGTAAACTGTGTACTGGTGGGAAAATATTGTTATAGCACAAAACACAACATCTAATTTACTGAAGCATTTAATGCAGCAGCACAGTAGCAATGTGAAACCTGTTAAATGAAAAACACAAACGTGGACAGTGATGTTTCACTCCAACTAAATAACTGAAATGGGATTTCAGAGCAGGACACAGTGGTGCAGAGACATTAAGTGGGCAAAATATGACAAAGATTCACCCTCATCTGGATGCATTATAGAGAAAATACCCATGAAGAGCAAGTCAAGATGTTCCAGCTTGCTGGCTACCTCGGGAGAGAATATGCAGTGATGGAATCTAATCTGAAGGCTACACATGGAGAAGCAGACTCTGTTTCCACTGCAGCCAACATCTAGACAGCTAACAAGAAAAGCTTTCCTGGGTGTAACAGAACTGAGACAGCAGCACCACTCTGAAGTGGAACAAGGCCGCCATAGCATGTAAAGGAATCAGACGCAGGAGCACATCAGATGTTACTGGTGCAGAAATAGAACAAATTCATCCATCATGTAGACGACTTGGGAAAGTTGCAGCCACTGTGACAGACAATGCATCAAATTTAGCCAGGGCATTTAGAATATATCAGCTTGTCAATTTGAAATCTGATTTGGAGGTTGAAGAAAACAGTGATGAAAATGTCACTACAGATCTCACAGAGGTCCTCTCCATTGAGACTGATGGTCGGTTTACTCTTCACCCACTTTACAGGTGTGCATCACGTACAGTTTACCTCATTTCTACCTGTGAGATTGAGAAATATTTTTTGTTTGTTTGCTTGTTTTTATGAACAATACAATGTTTTAACTTACTTGCTATTTATGGTCTACAGGCCTCATTAATCTGAGCTTAAACAACTTGTTGAGGAGTTTGAGTTTTGAGATGTATGGTTTTTTTCTGACTGTAACAGATACTCAGATGCTGTTCATCACAGACTATTTTGTGTCAGAGTTCAACCATTTTATATTTATAATTAGTAGCCCAAAATATTGTTGTTGTGTTCCCACTCAAACTAGCCAATATGATTCAATTAGTAAAGTAGGGACATAGATCAAAAACTACACAAGAAAATTTTACGACGTTACAGAATTAAAGAACAACAGTGACAAAGGCAGTGCTACTAACAGTAACAAAACATTCAAATGTTCACAATTTTTGCAGTAAATCATGGTTGCATTTTGTTTTTTTCTTATGCACAATGTAATGCAATGAGTCACCATGACTTTCCCAACTCTTCTCAGAATATTGCCCTCATCATCCTCTTCCTAGAGCACAAGTCAGTAACCTGCAAAACTGCAATAATCAATAAATAAAGTAATAAGTACATGCAAGCATATTTCATGTCTTGCATAGTAATGTGAAAATTGGATCATGCCATTGCTTTGATTAATATATTACTTATATATTAATTGATTACATATTTACATAGTCAAATGATCAGAATTTACTCCCTATTGTTCACAATTAAATGAAGATGTCCCCAAAGAACATTATCTTATTTTTATAGTGCAGGTAAAACAATCTAGGTTGTCATCAGGAGCACATTCTTCTTTGTCTGTCAGGCCATAGGGCATCAGAGAGTATCAGATAAGAAAAACTTAGATGAAAAACGATCCCTGTCATTGGTAGTGAGTAAAACAAAAGGCAACTCAGGTTTGCTCCTCTGAAAGTCCACTCCATGATATTTTTATATTTTCTGGAGCAATTCCTGACCAAGGAGCATATAAGATGAAGAAACTGTCACATTATGTTGGCCTGCTTCCCGTTTCCTTATGGGAACACAGTAAGTATTCTGGTGCAAACCTGCAGATTCCAGGCTTAAGTCGTTCTAGCATCACATGCTGTACATTACTTCCTTCTATGTTTAGAAGGTTTGCTTCACATGTAGGTTGTCCAGTCTCCCTCTATTATGTTCGCTTTGTAAATGTGTCTTCCATCCAAATTGTTTAGGGTTACAACTTTAGCGATGATTAACTCTGTCAGGAATAATTCGAAGCAGGATCTTCGTTCCTGTCAGGGAAAGATAATATTGAGCAAAGGTTCCCAAAGAATTTGCCATGAAAGCTGTGAATGGGAGTGAGGTGTGTGTAGGTGTGTGCTCAAACACACATGCATGTTGGGTTGTGCGAATTGTATTGATCCATCTAATTAATGAGCATTGCCTGAGCTCGGATTTATACAGCAACTGTGGTCTCATCCATTTATTTCTAGTGATGAATCATTCTTAAACCAGAACACCGCAGGAGTACAAAAGTGAGGTAAGACTATGAAATTAATCAAATGAAAATAATCTATATTTACTTTGCGTGTTCAGATGCCCTTGTGGACAAAATCCCAGAACCTTGTATCAGTCAGATTAAATCAACTACATTTTTCAGAGAGAAACAAGTAAATCAGTCCAATTCAACTAGAAAACAACAGGTCTAACCTCCAGTGTAGACATCAAGGCTGCATATAGTATCACAAAACACACAACTTTTTGGACAAAGCCAGATCGGTCTATAGTTTCATGAGAGCATGTGGAGAGGGTTAACCAGAATATTTGTGGTGCCATCATCCACAAAGTGAAATTTCTTTCCGGAAGCTGTTCACAGAAATTCCCACCAAAGAGTTGAACAGGAAATGTTTCAAACTAGGAGACAAGTGCGTCAACACCAGGGAGTACAGTTTCTTTAAGGCCTCATGAATCCATCAACATGGACATCTTACAAGAGGATAAATTGAGCATAGCATGAGTTCAGGTAGACCACAAAGTCAAACCTAGCGTAAACTCCTGGTACATCAGCTGAAAACTGCTGATCTCATTGCTATCTATACTCAATGACATTTTTCTATGCATCCAACTGGCAATAAACCATGTAGGAGGTTCTATTTAAGCTGCTTAATCCTAGCAACCCTTGCTGCTTTCTCTACAAGCCACTACAACCTGCCACCTCCTCAGCTCCGCCATTAACACTGTGTCTGACTTAATCAATGTCACGTCTGTTGTCACTGATGCCTGCTCTGTTCTGTACCCTGGAGGATCTTTGCAGCTGCTCAACCCGCCTCAGGCTTTCCACGTACGAACATGGAAGGGCACAGAGGTGCGCTCTCCCCACCTCGGCTTTCTAAGTGAATATGCTGGAAGGACAGCAAATTCCCAGAAGAGAGCCATACTGACAAAAATAAATTACTGCACATATAATAATAATCCATTTAGACTAAAGGGGTCCTTAAAGAACTGTTGTTGTAGGACGACCTTAACAACCCTTGAAATGTTGTTGTCAAAGATGCTTATCTGAAAAGATAAGAAGAGAAGAATGACAACTGGTCTTACAGATGTCATTGTCAAAGGATGCCTATATTCCTAAACATCTTATCTGTTTGGAAATTCATCTGGCCATTGAGAGGCGGCCGTGTTTGCTGCTTTGTAGTTTGACTTCCTGTCGACTCCTCCTGTGAGTCACTAGAGTAGAGTTCGAAAAGGATGTGTGTCTCTTTTTCAGAACAGAGGTATGCAGAACATAAAGTAATTAAATGATAACAAATTACTTACACCAAGTAAAAGGTAAATTAATATTGCTTTTTAAAGACGTAAGATGTTACTTATGAAAAGTTACATTACACTACCTAAGCAACTTGCCCAACATTGTTCTTTACAACTTCTCTCTTCACTCTTAGTGCACACATATAAACACGGTGTCTTTCATAACCTACCTGGTATTAATGTTCACCAGACTATGTGTGACTCTGGTCCCGCAAATATCTGTCCTTACAATCCTAAGGTCTACTTCTCCCTTTCATTAACAGAAAATTGATTGTCTTTTATAGGACCTTAGTGTTTTTGAGGTTCTTCGATCACATGGAATTACATTCATATTTTTCATTTAAGGTGCTATTGCCAGGAAATACAGGCAAATACACAAGGAGTGCTTTCATTTCATACGTTGTTTCAAAGAAAGTTATGCTTGTTGTCTCAGCCACTCACTTTCTTTCTAATCTTTCAGTATATCAAAAGAAATTAAAAATAACAGTCCAAAATTCTTTGCAGTTTGCTAGCAGGTTCACATTAATTGAGATATCAATGGTTGCTATTGATAAACTCGTTCAGAAGACTACCCGGGCGCTGTGTGAAATATTTGAATCTTTTTCATCTCTTCAGGGTGAAAAAGTCATAATGGCTCTTATGATCTTTCACACTTACAGCTCAAGTTTAGACCTCCTGCAGGGTGTGTGCAGACATCCTGCTGAGGATACGAACATACCCTCACATACAGACATGCAGGCATTTATATGCAAGAACATAGTCTTTGGCAGTTACCAGTGATGTGAGGAATCCATATGGATTTTATTTTTACTGCAAGCAAAACTGCTTTATATACAGTTTAGTTTATAAAGAATTCCTCGGAAATCTTGTGGAGAGAAGGGCAGAGTTGCATACATCAGAAATATACTGCAGATATGGCAAAAATGTACTATGGTACCCTGCATGTGTACATAAAAAGTATGTGCATTCCCACACACAGATACATTCAAAATCCAAGTGACAGCCATATATTTGTTACAGCAGAAAAATGTTTGTGACATTTTAATACTAAAGAAGAGCACTTTATCTTGCTAAATTCTTGATTTAGTTGAGTGCAAATATGTGACAGTGGGTACCTTTAACATACACCGATCAAGCATAACATTATGAACACCTTTCTATAATTTTGTGTTGGTCCCTTTTATGCTGCTAAAACTCCTCTGACCCAGTGGGGTGTGGACACAGGACCTCTGGGGAGATGGTGGCAGTGGGATAACGGCAGGAAATTCTGTGGGTCCTGTGGGTTGCAGGGTGGGACCTACCTAGATCAGGTTTATCCTGGCACATCCCAAAGATGCTCAATAAAATTTGGATCTAGGGAGTGTGGAACCCGGGTGAACATATAAGCCCTGTCAAGGACTGCTGTTGCCATGGAGGGTTGGGAGATTGCTTCACCTGCAGTGTTTAGGTGGGCGGTACATGTCAAACCTCCACATGAATTGGACTCAAGGTTTCCCAGCAGAACATTGGTCATAGTGTTGTGGCTGATCAGTGTATAGGCAAGGAGAAGTATGTGTCTTTGTGTTGAAATGTTGACCTTATGTTCCTGAACCTTGTGCATTTCATTTTTTTGATTTTTCTCTCTTTCTTCAAGTTGTCACGACGACTGTGGCTTTTTGAGTCACTGAGCGTCACAAGTTTCAAAGGCAGCTAATGGACATAATGAAACTCAAGGGTCAAAATGTAGATTTTTGTATTTGACAGTTTATTGAATTGCCATTTGTGTGCCTTGTCCTCAATGTGCTTTAAATATTTACACTGTAATCACCTGCTTAGAGTGAAATTCTGGAGAAGTGACTTTGATAAGCTTGTCAGGCACAATAAAAGAACTGTGGTGGCTTAACTGAATGTACACTGGACTGACTGTGAGCTGCAGGGTATCAGCATGCCTGTGTATTGTGATTATGGATCAGTCCATTTCTCCATAAATTTTAGTCTAGACATCATCACAAATGGTCATTTTGTATAAAGTTGTGTGTTGGATCTATTGATAAAAGGTTATGGGCGTGCCATGTCAGACTACCTATGACTGTCCTGATTTGGCACAACTTTGGACAAGTGGGCCCCTCAGCACTGGCAGAGAATAGCTGTGGCTGGCTCAGACAGACAGATAGGTCAGCATTTATTTCAGAGGTGACACTTTGTCAATGTGGATTTTTGCTAAGTTGCTTTATTGATTTAAGTTATCAGTCAGGGGCTGAGCCAAATACGCAGCCTCCAGGATAGATATTTAACCACATATTTCATATTTCAATCTGTTTCCCACCCAGAGAGGTAAAAGCAATGTTTATAAAGCTTATAAAGTTCGGAAAGCTTGGCAGAACGAGAAGGTTTGATGTCTGTGGGGGTCAGCAGGTGTCGTAAGGTAACACAGAAAACTTTATACACACAACCAAACACACAAATAAGCACCCAGCATAATACACCTGTCATTGAGTAATGATGATGAACGTATATGCAGACAACAAGATCAAACACAAGATTATGTGCGTGACTCAAAATCCTCAAGAGTCATTTGCACATTTAAGTCATTAGGTTACAAACACATTACTGTCAATCACAAATGAAGCACTCATTTATTTCATCTCTTTGAGAAATTAAATGATTAGGGGCATAAATTGCATTCTGCTGTATTTGTACTTCAGTATTTCCTTAATGCTGTAACTGTAAAAACTACATAGATTTTGTCAGGGGATATGATAAGTTAGAAAAAAAAATCTCTTATCAGTTTAGCATTGCACTCCTCATCTTTTTTCTCAGTAATGGAGGATCTAAACTGATGCTGTAGAACTAGAGATATCATGTTTTTATTACTTATAATGCTCCTAACCACTCAATTTCATTAGGTTAGCAGTCTGTGTCATTCCAGGAGTGACTAATGTAGCCTTGAGATCAAAACCCCTTAAAAAAAAAAAAAAAAAAAAAAGCCATGCAGCAATTTTGATTAAAGACACTGATGTGCATCTTCTACAGGTCCTAATTTGGGACCTCCAACTTTTCTGACTACATGGCACACCTACTGTACTGTATGTACACCTACGGTACTATGGAACGACACGCCTATGCTTGTGTGATAAGATTCTCATCTGATTTTTGCATCCCTTGTCGTCATCATGGTGTCATGTTTTCTTCTGTGAGATGCTGACCACTAGAGTTCATACTGAGTCCTCATGATTACCCACATTTTCAAGAATGGGTGAGAGTGATTAACCACAGAGTGATAACCTTGTAAATTGTAGGTTGTAAATCCCAAGATCCCTTAAGATAAATAACAAACTTCAAAGAGACTGTGGTCATGTTTTAGTCCACTTTTGCTTCCATCTTACATGGTTCCAAATTAAAATAAGCCAACAGCAAAAAAGAAAAAAGAAAAAAAAAGACTTTTGGGATCACATCATATCTTGCTTGTGCGTTCCTTGTGCGTAGACGTGCACCGACTGAAAAATTGATTTCGATCTCTGGTGTAATAGGATTCCATTTGAGCTCTGTGTGATTGTCGACTTGCCTATGTGAACGTGATACCCCTGGCCATTTACATCATGATTGGTGTGGGCAATTTTTTATTAACGGCTAAATGAAATGTCTCTTTTAATGGCCGCAACCAAAGAACCTCTCTATCTGAAACGCTCACAGACCTACATGTTTCCACTCTTGATGTGAAGAGGGCTGCAGCATTCGTTCAGATGCAGCAGAAGCAATTTACAAGCTGGCAAAGACATCAGCCATCCCATGCAGCCGTCACTTCTATTTATATCACATTCATTCAAGTAACTGTTACAAAAACTGACCTCATTGACACACTGTACTGTGCGACGCAACTGAAATCCATCTCCCAGTGAATCAAATGCAGGCACGAGCACAAGCGCACAGTCGTTCACACACGAGCACAAACACTTAACCTCTATGTCTTAAACTATTTGACCGTGGTGCAATTACAACAGCAGCTCAGTGTAGCAGCAGGTAAGCGATTAGCGCAGTTGAAACAAGGCTTATTTCACCTTATTCTCCAGAGCAGTTTAAACCTATTATATGTTGATTAAAGTCCCACAATCCATCTGTTGGTAATGGTGAGGCTGCTCTTGCACTTAAGGTCATCACATCCTCAGAGTCACTGAATCCTCACTACATCTGCCACTTCAATCAGCCATAAACACATAGGAGAACCTATACATTTATATTTACTTATAGTAGTACGTGGACACACATTTGCAGGTATTCCCCTGCTGCTTACATACAGAGTTGGTGTGATGCTTATGGAGGCTTCTTTATTATGCTGCTGATTGGATTATAATGGAAAATGTTCCATAATTAAATCGATTTCTGTGTGAAAAGGTTCTGCCAGCTGCAAGGGGGTTGTGGTGCAATGCAAGCATGCTTTGTTATGTATTTCTCTTTCAGCTGGTGCCTTACAGCGATTAGCCACCAAGCAGCGTCTGCCTGACAGAATTCATTTGGAGATTCGTGCGATAAGCATGCATGCTTTGTATTGTAGGCATGTTTTGAGTATGAAGAAGTAATAGGGATGGAGAAACAGAAAGCTTATGAAATATGTAACCAAACGACACCTATATGGTTGCATGACTGATTCAGTTTCTCCTTTATGTAAAGACCCTTCAAAAACTGCATTACGCCTTCTTGGCCCATTCCCAGCACACTGACTACAGATGCCGTTTCACCTTCACTTGTGAAATTAAATCTGCAGCTCATTACACCTAAGGAATACAGAGTGGCAGTAAATGACCTCAGGTTAGGTTAGGAGTTAAGGTTAAAAGTAATATGGTTGTGTTTACTTTAATCAAATTACCATATTCCATTAAAGTGGCCAGAGCCAAAACCTTAGGCTAAATCACATACGCTCACACACTTGTAATTACTGCCTTACTGTCCTTCTTTGCATTGGACAGCTCATTCACTATGCAGTCAGTTTATCCTCTTCCAGTCCACTACCTCACTTATATACTCCACCACAACAAAGAGTTCATCATAGTGTCACAGAGAGTGAAAGGGGAGTTTCTGTCTTTGATTGAAAAACATTAAATCAGGTCACATTGTGATCCGCACTGAGGCTGAGAATAGAATGAATAAGAATAGAGAGCGATGTGAATTTGTCATGAGATGCTATCTGTTAGTCGATAGCTACTGAACAAAGCAAAAACACAGTAGTATACTTACACGATGCTAATCCTTACATAATACTAAACCATTACCTATTATTATCCACTTTAGTGTTGCACTTCTACAACAGTGTCACATTCACAATAGATATTTGTTTCCTTGTATAAAATCCTGTGCCTTCATTACCACAGTGCAATGCTTGTGAGATGTGCCTCTGTCACTGCCAAATTGCAAAGGAGCTCTGGCCATTTGAAACAGTAGAAAATGCCAGACAGTTGTGCTTTAAATGTTCTAGTAAAAGATCAAAACCAACACACACTGACACGCAACTTTATTGGAGCAATATGGCCACCATGTTGACACATTGCTGCAATAAACAACAGTAACCAATGAGGCTACATGTATATGTCAGTGATAAATGTGGGTGTATGTTGGTTGTAGACCAGTGCAGCATCATGACACTAGCCTTAAGCAGAAACAAGGACTGTACAGAGATCTGGTAACCTTACTCCTATCGTGTAGATTTTTTTTCTGACTTACAGTCTTCTGCCCTATTACAGCAAATTAGGCAGTGTGTGAGATTTTATGCAGCTCAGACTAAAGTTTTTACACACAAGACCTGTTAAAACGACTTCATTCTACTTGACTAACCACTCACTGACAGTGTCACAATGATAAACTGTGGTGCGTATAGAGTCAATGATATGGGAAATTGTCCTTACCAGCTATACAATATAGAATCCTTTCCACCTCCTTGAGAGAACTGATGAATCCGTAAAAATCCTCTGAGAATAATCTGCCTGTCTAATTCATGCCACAAGTCTTTGTCTTGCTAGTCAGTGATTATGAAAGTTACATCATTTATTAAAGAAGAGGAGGATGGATCACTGCATCTGCCACATTAACCGTGTGATGATGATGCCTTCAATCTCAGCACTGCACGTTCTTTTTCGTACAGCTGACTATATTAATATTATACGTCGTGTGTATAGAGAGCATCAGCTGTGACCACGTTAACACAGACCATATGCATCGTAGAACCTGTTGGCACAGATCACATGATTTAGGTTGATATGTGTCACTGCCACAAGGATCACGATAATGACGGCATTAAATAGAAGATGACAAACAGCATGAGGCAGGACTCTGTGGTCTTTTACAGTGTCTGTGTGACTGACAAATAACATAATCAAAGTGATGGTGGATAATTATGTCGACTGATTATTCTTCACATTGACAGCTGTTAGGATGGTGTTCACTCATGCACAGACCATAAAAAATGCTTCCTGTGGCATGATTGAGTTGCAAGCAGTGCACTGAGTTGGAGAAAACAAGTTTAGCTGAAATTTAGAGTGAATGTGGCTTTATAGGGGACCACCGTTTCATTTTTTCAGCTCACTTGATTTATTTACTCACAAAGCCCAGCAATTTTAACAAAATTTTTGGCAACAGTTAAACTGACGGCTAGTTACAACAGACTATAAGACTAGGAAACTATAACAACAACAACAAAAAGCTAAAAGTGATTAAAACTATTTAAGCCTGCATTGTTTGGTTTTGATTTGCACCACCAGCACTAACAACCCTTTGGTCTCAAAACTCCAGGGACATTTGACACATAAAGAACAACTTTATTTTGAGACCAAAACTCAAGGCCTTCATCAGTCCTTTTACCAAGCATTAATATAACATTAACGCTTTAGCTTATGGTACATGTTTTGCTGGTGTTTTAATCTCTTTGAGCTCTCACTCACCTGACCTGCCATTGTGGGAGCACCAGTATTTATCCAGCATAACTTTACCTTAAAAGCTGGAAATCCCTGCAAAGTATGCCATGACCAATTCATACTTTGTATATTGGAAGAAGACAGTAAATAACACAAGCGAGTAACCAGACGTGCTGCTGCATTCTCGATCATCTGCAGAGGTTTGACTGTGCATGCAGGGAAGTCTGTCAGTAAGGAGTTGCAGTAGTCAATGCGTGAATTTCTGAGAACCTGGACCAGGAGTTGTGCCGCATGTTCAGACAGGAAGGGTCTGATCTTCCTGATGTTGTAAAGAGCAAATCGACAGGACTGAGCTACAGAGGCCACATGAGCCTTGAAGGTTAATTGGCCATCAATCATGACATCCAAGTTTCTGGCAGATTTTGTGGGTTTGACTTGGGTTGATTCAAGCTGGATGTTGATTTCTTGTTGTATAGAGGGACTTGCTGGGATGACAAGGAGCTCAGTCTTGGAGAGGTTGAGTTGAGGGTGGCATTTTTTCCCATCCATGCTGAGATATCTGCAAGGCATGATGAGATCTGGGCAGAGACCATGTGGTTGTCCAGGGGGAATGACAGAAAGAGCTGGGTAACATCAGCATACCAATGGTATGAGAAATCATAGGAGTAGATTATTGCACCAAGTGAGGTTGTGTGTATTGAGAAGAGGAGGGGACCGAGCATTGACCCTTGAGGAACCCCTGTGGATAGTCTGTGAAGTTCAGACACCTGAACTATCTTCCTGAGAGGTAGGACATGAACCAGTGGAGGGCTGATCCTGAGATGCCAAGAGAGACAGGACTTGGTGGTTAACCGTGTCAAAAGCAGCTGACAGATCTAATAGCAGTAGAGCTGAAGATTGTCCAGCAGTTCTTGCACAACGTAGTGATTGTGTTACCAATAGGAGTGTTGTATTCTCATACGATAATCGAGTCAATTTGGACTTTCACGAGTTTATAAAATAAGAAGAGTACATGAGAGTAGATATTCAAGTTTTAATGTCTTGGTTGTCATCTCATGGCCATGACCTGAAAATTACATCTGTCAACTGAAGAGTGTTTGGTAAAGATAAATAGTGTGTGATTTGGCTTCACAGGTTCCTGACACTGCTGACAATTAGGTAATCAATCGCACCGGTAAGCAACAGAAAAAGCACAAGTGAAATAATTTCCTTTGTCTGTTATTGTTCCCAAGCTATATGTGGTTCCTCAGCCTCCGCATTGTGCTGAAAGCACGTCTTTTCATTTGTTGTCGTAAAAGAAGCTTTTTCTCCACACAAAACAAAACTCTCATTTTATTGGAGAAATCACACACAGCATAATATATTCCAGTGGTACAAGGGAATTCCAATTAATAAACGATTCTTGCAACCAGTTTGAGAGAGCAGCATGGTCACCAGCATGCAGCCAGTGACTCCCCAGAGGAGGTCACACTGGTTCTGTGACCTTTCCATTGACTGAGTTGGCCAGAAAGTTTGAGGAACCCATTCATCATCTCACCCTGATGTCAGCTGACTCAATACATTGTTTAGCTCTTCACTTTTATACTTTCCTCTCTCACACATGAATGATTGCACTCTCAACTGAACACCCACAAAATGCTGTAACACAGCCAAGCACATCCAAATTAGCAGCCAAGAAACAATTCATCAGTGAGTTCATCTGCAAGACAACAACGCTGAAGACGAGAGAGAGAAGCTGAAAATAACCTACGAATGATGACGTATCTCATATTTTTTTTTGTTTAAGATGTAAATTGCTGTGTCTTTTTGTCTCTACTGTGGGGGCCTGAAATTTCAGCTTCACTCAAAGGACAAGTTGTTGCTTTATTATCTCTCACAGTCTTTTTTTTTCTGCCTCTGCCCTTGTGCAGGCAGCCAGCAACAGCGCATCACAAAACACATCCTGCTCATTTATGTCAGTGACATCACTGAGTTGGCACAGCAAGGCTTCTGATGTGACAGCATTCTTGCTGCGAGGCAAAAATTTTCAACAATGGCCAATCCTATACATGCAAGCTCACATTTCTGCAGTCCTATTTTTTAAATTACATTTGTGGTGACGAAGGGTAAAATGACTGTTGGCGTGATAACTCACCAGAGTAGTTACTCAGTCACGGTGCAGTAGTTTGATTTTTGATGATATTTCAGACTCATGGATATATTCCTGCACCTGGACTATTTTACCTTCATCCCACATCGACATTTGTTCATTCATGTGAGGTGTGTTTAAGTATTGTTTAATGTAAACGTGCGGAAACTGCTTTAAAAGGAAGATTTGTTTGTTGTGTGTGGTCCAAATCATAGGGATCCCACAGTAATTCCTTTGTATTATTTCTGTACAAAATGCCTCTTTAAAATGTGCCTGTACCAATAGTCATTATTCATTAGATTGTGTCAATTTTAAGTGTAATAATATTTTTTAAAAATGGTCTTAATTTGGTGTTTATTTATGACTTACAGTAACATGAAAGCATTAAACTCCTTCATGACCTGCTGTCAGGTGGTGCTATTTGGATTTCCCTCTGTGGATTCTGGTGAAGCAGTGATGCTGAGTGACAGTCACTAAACTGTAAAGTCATAAGATACTTTTCTTGATCCACTTAAAAAGCCAGAATGAACATGAACTTGACCAGAACTAAAAAGTTATTTTTTTTTATTTGCTTGATCCAAATCAAGTGAACTCTGAAAGCACCTAGAAGACTTTTTAACCCACATATGTGACCATCATCATATGTGCAGATAAACATATACAGTTCCGGTTGCTTTCACCTGGTGTCAATGGAAAAAATAGATAAGGTAAAGTGTATTGCAACTGCTCTTTTGTAGGAGCAATCCTTCAAGTGTGTAGATCTTATCAGGGGGAGCTAATACAATAAATGCAACTAATAAAATAATAAATAAAATAGACCTTGTTAAAATGTAGAGAAAAACAAAATGTTGTGGTGAAAGGATTGAGACAGGAGAGAAGAGAAAATCACAGAATACTCAAGAAAGGAGAATAAATAGAAAAAGAGGAAGAGGGCTTATCTTTAGAGACACGAGGACAAGTTGGGGGTGTAGGATCAAGAGTAAGTCCACTTCTCTGGTGTCTACGGTGTCACTTTGATTTCCCAGCACAGCAAATGTTTCTTTTCTTCTCTTCTGTATGACAACACATTTCATGCTTGTCTGTTCCCATCCAAGTCTGCATCCTGATCAGCAGAAAGGTAGGTGCAACGTTTGTCATTTTTGCTTATTTTTTCATCACACTTACATGTATGATGCAGTGTTCCCATGTTGGCTTCACAGCATGAAAGTATTTTACTGACTATTATACTGATTTTGTAATCTAAGATTATCTACATTTTCAACATCAATCTCCTACCTTCTGTGAAACTCATGGGACATAGAAACTTTTGCACTGCTGGGGTGACAGGGAGATGTATAAATGTTATTTTAAGAACAAACTGTCTCTAAAGATCAGTTGGTTTTCTCAAGATCTAAACTTTTACAAAAAGTCTGTACATTTGATAAAATTTCAGAGATATTGTAAGTGTAACACCGTCTTGTCATTTATGCAGCTGAAAAGAATACGTGGCACTAAAAGCAGTTTAAACTTTGAAGCATTCAGCATGACGATACACTGTTTAATCATGGGTGTAGGATGAATTCAGTATAAGTTTTATTAGCACACACAGCATCACTTAGTGAAGAAAGCTGCAAGAATTTATCAGTCAGTCAAAACAAAATTGATCAGCTAAAAGCTGTTCTGAAATGTAAAACATTTCATTTTTCTCCATTGTAAAGGTGTTAAACTTGTCATTTTGGACTGCTATTAGGGTCAAATAAGCCAATTGGTGATGCCATCTGGTGCTTTTGGGTATTATGGTGGGCATTTCTCTCAGCTTTCATTTTGTTCACTCATTGAACACTTGTACTGCTGTTTATCCATGCAATTATCAATACAGGTAAACTGCCAGATGAAGCTTAAATTAATGTTCACATCAAGCATCAGAATGGGGAACGAATGTGCTCTAAGTGCTGTTGGCCACTGTATGATTGTATGTCAGTCTGGACTGTTTATTTCTGTAACTGATGATCTACTGGCATCTTCATCACAACAATCTCTCAAAATTACTCAGAATGGTATGAAGAAAAAAATCATTCAGGAAGCAGCAGTTGTGGGTCTGGAAACAGACTGATGGACTTCACTGAATGGCTAGCATTACTCAAACACTGTCCAACTGCAGTGAGGAGAAAATCCATTTCTGAAATAAGAACGTGCCCCTGACAAATCTGCAGAAATGTCATGCAATCATGAAAGGAATGTTTCCAGCATCTTGAGGTATTTGCCAAAAACTAAGACTGCTTTGAGAGCAAAGGGAGCCAAGAAAAATAAAAATAGTGAAAACCTTGCAGCATGGGTGCCAGAAAAAAAAAAATCTATTAAAATACAGCGGAGTATTGTGGTGTTTAGAAACCTGCAAAAACATTTAACAGAATAGCAAATGTCTGTAAAATAATGATATTTAAAAAGATATTTACCATTTATAAAAAAAAAAAAAAATGAATTGGAGTTTAGAAAAATACATATTTTTATGTGGATATTGTTTACAGATTTGTCCTGTTTTTCTATAATTAACATAAATACTGTATTCTGTGCTTTTGCTAGTTTTAGTCTGGAATTTAGCAAACTGGAAAAAAAAAATCTGTAAAACTACTGTCATTTGTTAATGTTATGGTTTCCTTTAAAGCTCAGGAAAAGAGATGGTTAAGTATGTGTAAAACAAAAGGTTTTATTTAACAGAGATTCACAAGATACCAAACTACAAGACTGAACCAGAAAACTACAACCGGAAGTGACTGTCACTGAATTTCTACAAAACACAGACTAACTCAGCAGAGCCCTTAGGCAGCTGGTGGAACGCGAATATTTTAACAGGAATTAACTAATCCACAGAAGGTAATACCCAGGCAGGAATGATAGTCGGAAGAGTGATTACACTCACTAGACAAACACTGAATCTAGACTAGAACAAGAAACAAATACTAACCTGAAGACTAAGCGAAAAAGCACTAGAACTACTGTAGACAAGTCTACGAAAGCTCAAGAGTGATTACACTCACCGAAAATTCAGAACTCCAATACTAACCCAGATTTAACAGACAAATTACCAAGAGAACTCAGACTCAATAAACAATGTAAATTTCCCCTGGCGTGGGGAGAAATAAAGAACTTTATCTTATCTTAGCTTATCTTACACAGGAATCCAACAAACACTGAATAACTCTGGGTCTACACAAACTGGAATGCTCAGACTGGGACTTAGCTGAACTATACAGAAGGGACAGGGACCAGGGGAATCTTCTCACCAGGATGGTGTGGTCAGGAGCAGACACGGTGTGTGGCTGGTGGTGAGGACGTCAGGGTTCGGAGGCTGTGACAACAGGCTCCTGCAGTGAAACGGCAGGGAAGGTGGCTGAGGGAGGATAATGGTCCAGGTGAGTGGAATGCAGGTGAGTCGTTCAGCCAGGTATTCGGAAGACCAGGTGGGCAGAAAACCACGGCGCACAAGCAGGTGGAATCCAGATATAGATCGTTCACAGGCCAGCAATGAGTGGTGAGTGGCGTCTGACTTTATTGCAGCAGAGGTGGGTTTTGATTGGATGAGCTAAACCTGCTCATGCCTCAGCTGATGCTGATTACGGATCTGGATCACATTCCACCTGCAGCCTCTGTGCCAAACACACCTAGGAAAAACAGAAAGGGCAGGGGAAGGGGAGAGCAGCAGCGGGTCTGACAGTTAAAAAAAAATTACATTTAAAAACTATTTTAAAAATGTCACGGTACGAGGGGAATTTGAACCCAAAGTGAGAGCGACACAGGGCAGTCGGCAGGCAGTTCACAATTAAACAGGTTTTATTAACAAATAAACTATAATGCCACTCAGGCCAAAACTCACTACAGGTGAGGGAGGGGAAAGTCAGGCTCCAGGGGAGCGGCAGTCTGGGGGGGAAGGTCCACGCCCTCTCTCCAAGAGGCCGGCAGGAGTCTCATGTCCTCACTCCAGAGGATGGCTGAGGGGAAAAGGCAGGCTGCTTCAGTGTCGCACCATGTGTCACCAGTGGAGACCATCAACAGGAAAATGATGCGGCACTGCATGCACTGCATGCAGTGCAGCGCCGCATCATTTTCAAAAAACTTTCATTTTTGAGAGCGCAATGTTCCTAATAAAGTGCACGATGCGTATAGATTGAATGCTTGATGTAGAAATTAATATCAGCTAACCAGTCCATAATCAAAAATAACATTAGTTGAAGCCCTAAGTTATTATTTCCTTTGTGATAAAGAATCATGTAGATTCAAAAAGCAATGTATATTTCTGTTATCTATTTTGAAATGCATTTCTATTAAGACAAAACAGATGTTTGCTCATGGTTATTTTTAAAAAACTATTATTTTATTATCCCTAATTAATCCCACAAGGGGAAATTCAGATTTTCGCATATCCCCCCAATTGTGGGGCTCAGAGCGCAGGGTCAGCCATGGTACGGCGCCCCTGGAGCAGGAAGGGTTAAGGGCCTTGCTCAAGGGCCCAACAGTGGCTGCATCGGAGTTTGAACCTCTGACCTTCAGATCATTAGTCTGGAACTTCACAGTTGCACCACCACTGCCCTATGACAGCATATGTTTGGTTTTAAAGGGCCAATAGAGTTTTTATAGCTTGTTGCTGCACATAGATTTGACTTTATCAGGACATGTAAGCAGGTAGAACTAGTAATGAGGTGGATGAGAAAGAGAGACTTGCATGAGAGCACAGCAGTTTTACAGCACAAAAAGAAGCGCTGGATGTGGTTAAATACAGGTATTTCTGTGTTTCCAGCACCTCCGTGTACTGTCAATGACATTTCATGAATGAACAGTCTCATATGAGGTCAATACAAAATGTTACATTGACAAGAGACAAGGAGAGAACCAAAAAACAGAGAACAAAAACAACATTTCACATGTAGAATAATATAATTTATTGTGGCAATATCAATTTCCGCAGACTTTCAAGAAAGAGCAGCATGGTGGGCCCTGTATAGATTTTTATTTAGAGATCCTCTAAAGGTATATCGGCATTACTCTGTGGCCTTGTAGTGAATTGGACTTTTACACTGACCTCTGCCAAGAAAAGCAATCAACACAGTTAATGTTCTGTAGCTTCAATAAAACAATTTTTGAGTGAAGAGAGCTATTGGTGTAAACCTTCCTGTCTATGTGAAGTCCATCTTGTTTCTTTGTGAACAGCCTGAAAACTGGGCCATTTTGTACATTTTTGGATGTTTGTCAAGTAGATAATGGGACAGGGTATTGTGCAGTGTTTTACATTGTGTGCAGCCATGTGACTGTGCCATAACTGTTTGAATGAGAAATCCCAAAGATCAAACCTGAAAACGACAAAAAAAAAAAAAAAAAAATGCATACAGACAGCTGTAGGAGAAGTATTGAGATGCTGTGCGTTCATAAAAGTACCAAATAACATAATAAAATAATCAATTAAGCTAAAAAAATCATGCATCATAAATCCTGTTTAAGTAAAGGCACAGAAATATTATTTGTTAAGCATATAGATTTATTGGACCCAAAGCAAACGACTTATACTGAACATGAATGATTTCACAGGTCTATTGTACAGTCTTTTGAAATGTCCTAAGGTTGGGTTTGCTGGAATGCTGGCTTGGGGAAGCAGAACATATTGGCATGGACTGGTGCTGGTGGTGGAGCTTGGTGATCGGAGTAGTTGGATTTGATTGAGGTGATGATTTCCTGGTGGTGACTGAAAGAGAAGAGTGTTTGGACCTGAGACCAAGAGTCGACTGAATAACTACAGATTATGAATACAGAGAAACATAAAACGGGATGAATTACAGTTGGCCATAGCACTGATATGATGTTGGTGGAGAAAAGTGCATGAATAGAAACAGAAGGAGAGAACAAATTTCTGCATTATTTTTTTTTGCTTTTTTCTTTATTTTTCTCTGATCCTCTTTTTAAAATTAAGGTAAGTTTTACCATCTGTGCTAAGAGCAGTGGGCGTCAGGTATCCAAAGAGCATCAGACACTGATGTTCCCATTATTAGACCTTAATGTGGTTATAGGCAACATGAGTACTTTGGTTAGAGATTTTTTTAAAAAGGTTTCAAACATGCGGCTCTCTTCACAACCTTTTCCTCACCTTAACTAAGTGTTATGAATGGCTAAAAAAAACCCAAAAACCTTAACAGCATTTCAATAACATCTCAGAAAAACAGATATTTTGGTGAACAAAATTCTCAGGTGAAGAAATTTCATTTGTGTTCACTACAATAGATTTGTGACTTGCCGATATGTATACATTCTCCTTCTCCATTATGTTGAAAGAAGGGGGTCGAGGGGTTGCAGCTGCTTCCATTCCAAAAGTGTTTTTTTTTTTTTTTTTTGTAAATTGGTTGATATGAACATAATTTGTTGGAAACAGGGTCTTGATTCTACATGTCACTATTAAACATAGCTGCAGGGTAAGATTGTTTCTGTGCATATCGAAACTTATAAAGTTAAAACTACAATAACTTCATTGCTTTTCCGGATTTCCACTGCATTCACTCAGCAACATTAACTCGTGTCTCTCCTAATTATAAGAGAAACAAACGACATTGATATTGCATGCTGGTTTAGAAATGACTGGTGCTATGTAAACAAAGCATTGCTTATTTAAACGCAGAGGCTTTAAGCAAACTGCACATTTGATGATAAATGTGATTCTTAGTCTTTGCTTTAGAGGCAGGCAGGGCTGCTACAGTGTGGGACAGTGTGTCTTACTGGGATAAAAAGAGGGATGAGGGCTGACTTAAGGAGGATTATTACTGCTATTTTTCCGACTTCCAGGCTTCTTTCTGTGCCGCACTTGCTAATCTTTAACTTCACCGGCATTATTCAGTCCTCATTTATGGAGGGAGGAAAACAATATTTATCTCTGTGCTTGTTCATTTTCCTTTAGTATTTAAGTTCAGAGGGAGAAACTTAGGTGCAGACAGAGAGAGATGGGGTGGGAGCTTGGCAGAAAGTTTGGATTCAAAGAACACAAAAGAAGCTGAGGGGGCAAAAAGCACTCCAGAAAGAAAGTCGGGACCACTAACCATGACTGATGACTTGAACCCTCAGCTCCCATGTCCTCTTCACTGTACTGCTATGCATGCCCAGTAAATAGCAGGCTGTCACGCTGAGTAATCACTTGGGGGTACCTCTTCAGTAATGTGAAATTATTCCACAGACCACAGTAAATGCAGAGCTACCAAGCATTAGATGTTTTTGAAATGAACTGTGTCATGCTTGGAAACCAGACCAGAGCAGGGGGCAGCAGCAGGGGACAAAAACCTACAGTCAAGTTGAACAGTTTCCTGCTGCCTTCAGTCTATACAACTAGTCACAGAAGCACTGACATCCTGTTTGACTTTATTCCAATTAAATAAAATGTTACCAGACCCATCGGTTATGCTGTCTTCAGGTTATGACGGGTCAACTAGTTAAAATGCTACACAGGTGACCTTCTAGGTTTGTAGGTAATAGTTCAGCTATTGCAGATATTTCATGGAATCAGCCTTATATCTATTTGCCGCTGTATGTAAATCTCCCGTATCTTCTCAAACTATGTGAACGAATTGAAAACATTATTAAACAATCAAATAGATAAAAGCAAAACACAACACAATAGCTTTCACTATTGACTGATATTAAAATCTTCATATCCCACTTACCAGAAGATTCTCTGCTATTAAACACTTACTAAATCAGTTCAGTGTTAATATACAATAGACTACAACTATGATAAATTGTTTGCAGCTCATGATCTGTAACTTGAATATATTCAGCCCAAAAAGCATCACTATTAACCACACATGTATTCTGTCCACAGACTAAACGTTCAGAATCAGACATGTAAGGTCTAAATCCCTCCATTTCAGCAAAAATGAAAAGTTTAAATAAAATGCCACGTTGTTAAGCCAACATCTACATTAGTTAGCTGTTAAATCACATGAGAGTCAAGTACTAACGGAGCAAGTGGTTCCAAAAAAGCTAGTGCTAGATTGGGATAGCCAGAGATACACTTTACTCATCTCATGAGGTTATCGTTGCCTATGATCGCACAACGTCAAAGCAAGTAAGGGTCAGTGATCAATTCTATGAAGGCCTGGCTTGCCTGGTATGAGCCAGCTGTAAGGTACTAATTGTTCACTCTGCTCCTGCAGCAGGATGAGCCAGTTTGTCTGGGGAGGACTGAAAAATTTTTTAAAAAATTTGATATGATAATGTGGAACGCAGCTGGTAAACACAGCTTGCTGGAAGAATTTTAGAATCATTTGATATTGGTATCTGACATGGTTACCCAACTAAAAGTGTAATATTTGGTAAATGAAGCAAAATTATCATGAATTTCTAAAAAAAAAATCTGGCAACAGAGGGTGGATTAACTAAGAATGTCATAGGCAGAGCTCAGGCATTTCTGTTATGACCATGTACTGGGGAACTGATTCAATCGCAGTATTAAGGAAATATGTAGCTGCACTGTCTCAGTTAGTCCTAATGGAAGACACAGCTGGTGCACTTGGTTGCATAAAACTTTCCCTTGACTTCTTGCCCCTTTTCATCCTTGTCAGTGGTGAATCCAGCGACTACTTGCTGTTAGATACACATGCTGCATTGTCCATGTGGCCTCAATCTGATTTGTCTATTGGTGTCAGTAGCACATGTCCTCTACCCATCCATGCTACAACTACAATGAGGAGGGGAAGACAAACCAATCCTGCATTGCTCTGCTCTAATTTAGCATTTTTGGTAGAACTCTGACATCCTATTTCACTTGTCTTGTTGATACATTATTGCTTCAGTAAACATGAGATTTATGTTATGTGTTGAATTGTCATCATTTTCTCTGTTCAGTGTTCATTTTAAGTATGGGAACAATCTGTAAGGCAAAAGATAACTGTACTGTGTTAAATTTCAACACGAAGACAACATGGAAGCAATATGTAACTTTGCACATATAATGACAATCAATGACCACTATGCACACCACTTTCTGTGTTCCTGCAAATGCATCCACAACATCAAATTCTACTGATGTAAGAGGTCTGAAAATCAGTGAAAGACAGATTTTTAGTAGGGAAATATGGCTATATCCTATTCTAGTCTGTTCCTACAATGTTACCCCTGTTTAAAATTTCGTACTTCCTGTAATTTTCGAGTGCCAATATGCAAAAATGTAGATTCTGCTGGTGGCATTCAATAATCTTAATCTGTTGGAAACCATTAAGTCTGTGTCCTCGCTAAGTTTCATGGCTGTGGGTGTTATATTTCTCGAGATACCAAACTCTTTAATCGGCTTTCCAGGCGAGACACTTTTTGTAAGTGGAAAGACCTAAATTCACACGTCTCAAAACACAGAGAATTGTCAAAATTCGGCATAAATATTTTACAGAACATAGCTGAGGGCAAGTAAACTCTGAACAAGACTTGAGAGGTGGAGCAACACTGCTATCTGAAATGACATGGACTGACCCAGGAATCACTCAGGAGACAACACGGAGGAGGAGGAGGCAAGAGGGATAAACCAGGAACAGAGAACACTACAAATGAAACGAACTTTTTCAGACAAGGCTAAAAGAAAAAAAGGGGCAAAAACTTATACATGAGGAACACCAAAAAGTAATAAGAATACACTAGTGTTGACTATTATGTGGTATGAAAGCGATCTTGTAACTGAAAGTGTGAGACGCGACATAATAAGAGGACTAATTAACAAATGAGACATGGGTAGCACACAAATGAAAACAATTATACCATGCTGTTTTATGCTGCTATAATATTTCTCAAGTAATGACTGATACTACTTTACTTCAGTGTTTCACAAGCATCAGAAAGAATTATTACCTTATTATAAAAGTGATTTCTGCATTAACCAGTTTAAGAGTCATAGCAGTGTCTAATCCAGTGTTTTCTATTTTACTACTCAGACTACTCACTTTGTATATCTATGGACCTTGTCTAGATGCCTAAAGTTTCATAATATTTATATAATATCTGTGTATATAATACTTTATTTATACTTGTAGTGCAACACAGTACTTGCTAGTCCTTACCTTTATTCTGCAAATAAATTTTAAGCAAGGTCCTTTTTTATATCTTTTTTCTCATGTAATCCTTTTTCAATATAAGGGTGAATGAAAATGGCTTTCTAACTTTGTTGTATGTTCAGGTTATCACAAATAATGGGAATAATATTGCAAATCTTCATAGTGAAACCCTCACTTCGAGTAAAGAGGCTGAAACATGCTGCAATTTCAGTGGATTTAATTATTTATACGGGAGTGGCAATAGATTTATTAAAAGCATCACTGGGCTTCAAATGTAGGATTTTGTGGCTACACCACTGTATCTATATACTGGCCTGTGTATAGGTGTTTCTGTAGGGTGTGAATACAGTGTGACGTTTATATAGATAAAAACAACAGGAAGATTAACCAAATACAAAGGTTTAGAGTGAGACATGGGTAAGAGAATATGGGAGTTGTGAGAGGAGAAATGACAGAAGTAAAAACAGCAGTGTTGTGGTGAAAAGGAATGTCATACAGTGTGGAAATGATGAATTGGATCGTGGTGGGCCGATTCCATATCATGGAGACTACTGACAGAGGGACTAATAGAAAAGATAAGAAAGGAAGAAGAGTTTATCAGCCTATATGGACTTCAGAAGTGTGGAAGGTTATAAAGCTGGGCAAAGTTCTTAAAATTAGCCATTAAATTTAGAAGTTACCTTGAATAGGTAGTTTAAATTCAGACTTTGCTTTGGACATCATATCGAGTATCATTAGACCTACAACATATTTATAATCAACAAATTAATAAAGGATTGGCACATTTTAGATTAATCAATGATCCGAATAGGAAGTAGGTGAAAATTTTCTTCACTACATAAATCCCCAATTGTCAGAACCACTTCACTTACATTGCAAGTACTGATAACAAGGTGACCATGTTAGTGTCTTTTAACAGCAACGTCAAGCAGAACACAAACACGATAAGGACAGAACGGGTCAAACTGATCTCGCCTCTGCTGCTGATAGCACAGATCATGATTTTCATCACATGGTGTGTTTCATTCACGATTACAGCAGATTCTGACAGAGTCAAGACCCTTAGGGAGGATGGTGGTGATGGCAATATTTTCACAAGGAATGAGGATTTCATAAATGGGACTCTGTAAGGTTTGCTGTACACACTGTCAACAGCAGTTTTATGGGATTGTAAGACACTGAGCCTATTCACAAATATTCACTTTCCTCCAAAAGTACTGGAACAGTGAGGCCAATGCCTTTATTTTTGCTGACTGAAAACATTTGACATCAAAGGATGAATATGAGACAAGAGATCAACATTTCAGCTTTTATTTCCAGGTATTTACATTTGGATCTGATACACAACTTAGAAGATAGCATTATTTGTAATGGAACCCCAAATTTTTCCATGAGCAGAAGTATTGGAACATGTGACTGACAGGTGTGTTTTGTTGCCCCGGTGTGTCCTATTACATTGATTATTTAAACAATAAATAGCACTCATTATCTACATTCACTTTCAGACTTGGGTTTTGCCTGTGTAGACTGCATCTACAGTTAGAAGTGTAACCAACATGAAAACCAGGGAGTTAACAAACAAGCAATTGTGAAGCTGAGAGGAGATGGAAATTCAATCAGAGCCATTGCACAAACATTGGCCATAGCCAGCACATCCATTTGGAATATCATGAAGAAGAAGAAAAAAACACTGGTGGAATAAGTAACAGACATCGAACTGATAGACCAAGGAAAACAGCAGCAGTTGACAACAGAAACATTGCGAGGGCTTTAAAGAAAGACCCTAAAACAACTGTTAGTGAAGTCAGTAACAACCTCCAGAGGGCATGAGTGAAGGTATCACAATCTATTGTTCACAGAAGACTTTATGATCAAAGTACAGAGGTTACAACAGAAGATGCAAATTATTCATTAGCAAGAAGAATAAGAAGGTCAGGGTAGAATTTGCCAAAAAGTACAGAGATGAACCTTAAAAATTCTGGGACAAGGTTTTATGAACTGATGAGACAAAGATTAACCTTTACCAAAGTGTTGGAAAAGCTAAAGTTTGGAGAAAGAAAGGATCCCAAACATACAAGCTCATCTGTGAAGCACAGTGGAGGTAATGTCGTGGCTTGGGCTTGCATGGCTTCTTCTAGGACGGGCTCATTAATCTTCATTGATGATGGAACACATGATGGCAGCAGCAAAATGAACTCAGAAGTCCACAGAAACATTTTGTCTGCCAATTTAAAGAAAGACACAACCAAACTAATTGGGAGATCCTTCATCGTGCAGCAAGATAATGACCCAAAACACACTGCCAAAACAACATAGGGCTTCATCAGGGACAAGAAGTGGAAGGTTGTAGACTGGCCAAGTCAATCTCCAGACTTAAACCCTATAGAGCTGCATTTTACCTGCTAAAGAGGAGACTGAAGGGAGTAACCCCTCAAAACAAACAACTGAAAGAGGCTGCAGTGAAAGCCTGAAAAAGCATCACAAAAGAAGAATGCAAAAGTTTGGTGATGTCAATGGCTCACAGGCTTGATGCAGTTATTTCAAGCAAAGGATTTGCATCTAAATATTACGTCTTATTCACTTTTATCTATTTTAAGTCTATCTGTTCCAATACTTTTGCTCACCTAAAAATTTAGTGTTCCATTTTCTAAGTTGTGTATCAGATCTAGATGTAAATACCTGGAAATAATAGCTGAAATGTTGATCTCTTGTCTCATAGTCATCGTTTGATGTCAAACCGAAATGTTTTCAGTCTACAGCAAAAAGGAAGGAACTGGCCTCACTGTTCCAATACTTTTGGAGGGAAGTGTAGACAGCAATGAAGAAGCCCAGTCATGAGCAGAGACTATGGAAAGGCAAGTTGGCGATCAGAGAATAAAGATTGTGTTTGGAGTCTGGAGGCTGAGAAAATTGCAATGCAAGACTTGTTAGGCCACTGACAAATGCAGATGTTTAGCATAGAATTGCCCTTTGTAGATTGTCAGGAACAAAACTAATTGAATAAAAGTGAGAAAGAAAGTTAGGTTACATGAGGGACAGAGATTTTATCAAAAGGGCAGAATTAATGTACTGAGACACAAAGCCTTCTGTTTCACTAATAGGAGACAAACTATGTGACAAGCTATTATACAAAAGTACTGGAGGTGACCTACATAGGAGACAGAGACTGGAGGTGAGCCAGGGGATGGAGGGAGTACCAGAAAGAGACATCAGAGCAGACAGACAAACTTTGACTAATTGAGAAGCAGCACAGTGAGTATTACAGATTAAAGAAATCAGCTTGTTACAACACAGACAGAAAGAGCAACCCAGGAGCAGAGAGGACAGGTAATAAGAAAAAAGTGTGACAAACCAACTGTAAAACAGGAAAATTGACTGCAGAGGCTTTAGTCTGTGTAATTGAAAGTGTGGAGGAGTGTGTGTGCTGAATGTTAAAAAACAAAAGTGACTAACTCATACTCACACATATCTAGGTTATTGTAGCAGATACTGTGAAAACATACACTTATGAACAAAAATGTACACGCACTTGTAAAGATCATGTATATCACAGCGGTCTTAAGTTGCCAGTGACTCAATTTTCTATGATGGAATCATTGAAATCAAAAAGTCTTTGTCACACACACACACAAAAACCCACAATCAGGCATTTTGGTTCTTTCATAAATGTATTATAGGTCTTCTGGAAAAAAATTACAAAATCTCCTGGGTCAAAAATACATATACAGCCATTTGAATTATCTTAATGATGTCGAAAGCTGTTTTAATCAAATTTTCATAGTGGAATGGCCCCCTAACTTCTTGTGAGTAATATGATTGACTACAGCTTGTAACTCTGAGCTAATTTAAATAGGGCCCATGCAATACGTTTATTAGACTCAACAGCAAACAATGCAATCTGAGGAGTTCAGGAAAGATCTGAAAAAGCAAATAACTGACTTGAACAAGGCAAGAAAGTCACTTTGAGCCAATTAAAAGCAGCTACAAATCCATAATCATCTGTTCTTTTTAGTGCAAAGTGCATGGTACAGTTGTGTCACTGCCACAATCAGATAGAAAACTAACACCTGATGCTGAGAGACAGTTGGTCAGAATGGTTTAAGAATCAACCAAGAATCACCAAAAGTCAAGTGTGTTTTACATCGCCATGAACCGAGAGGCTGCCACGCAAGGAGGAAGCCCTTTCCAAAGAAAACAACACCTTAAAGCTTGATGTAAGTCTACCGCTGATCACATTGACAAATAAAAGGCCTTCCGGAGAAAAGTTCTGTGGTCAGATGAAACAAAAATTGAGCTATTTAGCCACAATGACCAGAAATGTGTTTGGACAAGAGAAGATGAGGCCTACTGTCAAGCATGGGGGTGGCAGTGTTATGGTCTGGGTCTTCTTGTGCCGTGGTGCTGGGGCTTCACACAAAGTAAATTGAATGTTTAAGATGGAGGATTACCTCTGCATTATTCAGGAAAACCTAAAGTCATCAGCCAGAGGGTTGAGTCTTGGATGCAGTTGGGTGTTTCAACAGGACAATGACCCCAAATGCACAACAAAAGTGGTAAAGACATGGCTACAACAGGCTAGGATTAAGGTTTAAGACTGACCTTTCCAAAGTTCTGACTTCAAGATCAAGAATCTATGGATGGTGCTGAAGGAATAAGTCTGTGTCAGAAAGACAACAAACGTTTTTTTGTATTAAGTTCAAGAGGACCAAAAGTAAGTAAGTTCCTTTATAAAAGGAGAACTTAGGGAACTTGGTGAAAAAGGAACAGGCAGGCAAACAAAATGCTACTAAAGGATCCAGAAGTCTTAAATATAAAGCAGAATTTGAGATTAGCAAGGTCATTTCAGTTTTAATGCTGGTTGTTCTGGACTACGGTAATGGCAGGCGCTGGGAGAGAGCATTAGTAAAATCCAACCAAAGCTAAATCTGACAATGCAAAGTGTACAGATAAAACTGCAAAAGGGTTATGAGGAGGGTAAGAGTTTTTAAAGCTGCAGTTTTTGCTCTACAGGCTTTCAAATATCTACATAATCTTTAAACACAGACTGATAAAGCACTAAAGTGTTGTACTGCTTGGCTTTATAAGATTTGCAGCGAGCCTGCTTATCAGTTTAAAAGATGCTTTATATTGTTTCTTTACTTGCTCCTAAAACTGTTTAGCACCACTGATCAGCTGAAAGAAAAACAGTTAAAACTGTCTCACACATTACAAGAATATCACACTGAATGTGAAATTACTAAATTCATCCTCCACATCACCATGAAAGTTGTTTTATTTTTATAGATTGATTTTTTTTTTTAACATTATTTGTCTTTATTGTTAGCAGCATAAAGGGACTGCATAAGTCATACCACTTGTGTTGTGTAATGGTAATCTACCAGAATACTTCACGTGGAACGTACATCCAAGCAACTTTTACATAATCAAAATTTTCTTCGGATTGTGCCTTAAATGAAGTAGTGATATTGATGAACTTATGAACTCACGTTTAACCAGTTGGCAATATTTGTTTGTTTGGTGGATCATGATTTGTCCTATTACGAGATCTTCTTGTTACTCTGTTATTGCATTATTATGCATTATACATCACTTGGTGTATTGTCTAATCTGGCATGAATGACAAATTTTGCATGCGTACTCTGACTCACTCTGGCACTGTGCAGATAACTTATGCCTGAAAGACAGAATGCTGTCTATTTAATGGATTGATGAAGTCAGTAATGTTCCATACCCCATGCCTGAATAGGGCAAAAATGAATTCCAGTTAGAGCAGGGTAGTTAAGAACAGATGAAACCAATCAGACTATTACAAGGACAGGAAAAGGTGAAACACCAGAAGTAGCACAAAACATAGACACAAAAGGAAAGTGTTTTTCTAAAGGGAATAAAAAACATAACTACAAACAAAAATCCACTTGAAATGATCAAAACAAAATGTGACTCAGTGTAATGGAAACAGACTTATCAAACAAATGAATCATGGTGTAAACGAAGCAAACGTGTGGAGCAACTGTTTCTCAGATTCCTGCTGTCGGCCCAGACTGCTAGGTGAGTACTCTCCTCTCTTCTTTTTGTCTCCGTCACTATATGCCAGTACTGGATGTAATTAACTTTTGTCTCCTCGCTCCTGCAGTTTGTGTTTTGTCCTCTCTGTCCTCTCTCTCTCTGTACCTCTCTGCAGGTATTTCTGGCTCTGGAGCTGCATGTTTCTGACCTGCTGTTACTGGACTCTCCAATTTTCTCAGCATTTCCTGTTATATTGGTTGATGTTTATCTCTCACTGCTCACCTTTTCTCTCTGCACTCTCCCCTCACCGAAACCAGTGGAAACAAACAGCAGGACACCTTCAGTTCTTTATCTCATTATTATAATAAGGTTTTGACCTTACTATGGAAAGTGCCCTTATGTTATGATTAGGTGCTATGTACAGTGCATATTTAATGCATATTGGGTTCTGTGAAGCATCTTGAGACAGTTTGAACTGTAATTGGCGCTATATAAATAAAATTGAACTCAATTAATGGTACATTGTGTTAGCTAAGTGTGCTGAAAGGCTAATTGATGATCAGAAAATCTTTGTGCAGTTATGTTAGCTCATTAATTAAAGTGTTAGTTTTCATGGAAAACATGAAATTTTCTGGGTGACCCCAAACATTTGAATGGCAGTGTATATTATAAAATAAGTGATTGCAGAAGTATTCACCCCCTTCATGCCAGTACTGAGTAGAAGTGTAAATGGCTGCAACTACAGCATTGAGCCTGTGTGGATAGGTCTCAATCAGTCCTGCACAGCTGGACACTGCAGTTTTACTGTTTTTTTTTTTGTTTTTTTTTTTTTTACAAAACTAGTCACACTCTGTCAGATTGCCTGGAGATCATATGTTAACAGCCATTTTCAAGTCCAGCCACAAATTCTCAGTTAGATTGTGGTCTGGGCTCTAACTTGGTCACTCCAGAACCTTATTGTCTTTAAACCCTTTCTGTGTAGTTTTGGCTGTATGCTTTGGGGTCATTGTCTTGCTGGAAAATACATTTTCTCCCAAGGTGCAGTTCTCTTGCAGATTGCATCAGTTTGTCCTCCAGGATTTCTCTATACTTTTGTGCATTTATTTTACCTTCCATCTTTACAAGCCTTCCAGGACGTGTTGCCAAGAAACATACACACATCATGACGCTGCCACCTCCATGCTTCATAATGGGGTCGGTGTGGTTGTGATGATGTGCAGTGTTCAGTGTCTCCAAACGTAGTATTTAGTCTGATGGCCAGAAAGGTTGGTTTTATCAGACCAGAGTCTCTAGTTGAGATTTAATATAAGCTTTCTTTTTTAAAGCGGTTATCTTATGACTATTCTTCCATAAAGTTTTGAGTGGTGAAGAAGAGGAAACAGATTTTGTATGCAGAGTCTCTCAGCCACTGAAGCTTGCAACTCCTTCAGAAGAATCATAGGTGTCTTGGTGGCCCCTGCACTTGTCTCTCTTGCATGGCCACCTAGTTCAGGCACATTTACACATCTGCCATATTCCTTTCATTTATTAATGATTGATTTAACTGCACTTTATTCAATGAATTCAACATTTTGTTGTACTGATACCTTGACTTGTGCTTTCTAATAATCTTTTCACAGAGTTGTTTGGAGTGTTCTTTTATCATCATGGTGTAGTAATAGCCAAGATTCTTTAGTGACAGGACGTTCCACATACAGATATTTTTGTACTACAGTCCATTTAGATACATTCATTGCACTTGGAAAATCTATATTTCACTAATTGTGAGTTCTAGCATTAACTGGATGCACCTGTGTTGAATTAAGTAAGTCACTTTAAAGGGGGTGAATACTTATGTAGTCACTTATTTTACATTTTATATTTTTAATTGATTGGCCTTACTTTGTAGAAATCTGTGTTTACTTTGACATGGAAGAGTTTTTTTTTTTTTTTGCAAATTCTTGTCAAAAATATCACATCAATTTGACCATGATTCAATATTGAAAAGCAATATAAAGAGGAAAAATTACAAGGGGAATGAATGCTTTTTTATAAGCACAGTAAATGAAACTGAATTGAACTAATGTGAACTGCACTTTTTTGTTCTGCACTGATTTAATGCCACTGAGCTAGAGAATTAGCATCAGCAACTATTTATCTTTGCTTGCCCACCTTCTAATTTTACATAGCCTTGGATGAAAGCATTTTCCTCCTCTGATTTCTGGGAAACCTTAGAATTATGTAATTATATTTGGATGGCAACATGACTATCATTTGATGTCTGTTCTCTTACTTCTGTTTCTGTAAAATTTATGACATCTTAATAAATAAATAGCACGACTGCAGAGTAAGTCCCCACTTGCCTCAAGGTCAAGTCCAGACACAAACTAAGCCTGTTACAGTTTTAGCAGCAGGCTCTGTTTTATTTTATTGCTATCCAGTTGTCCGTCATTTTGTCTTCTTAGCTAAATCTATACATTGACCAGTAAACATATTGACCTCCATCACAACATGCTGCTCTATAAGCCAGAACAGTTTGTGTACAAGCTCAACACATGTTGTTCTTAATGTGGCACCTGTAGTTTCATTTTTATTGCAAGAGTTTCACTCTAGCTGAAGCCTGATAACCTGCTGAATAGATAAAAACAAACGAAATAAAACTATTTTAAATTCAAAACCATCATCTCTAAATTTCCTGCTGAGAATTTTTGTGGTTGGTTATTCATGAATATGGAAATGGAATAAACAAAATAAAGACTTCTTTCTATCCACAATAAATCAGAAGAACAGCGTTCCAAGGTAGCAGTTTGTAGGTATTCCTAAATCAAGCTGCATGATATTGTAATTCCATTCCAGCTGTCTGTCAGAGGAAAGTGAGATATTTCTGCTGTAATTAATTCGGTCAGTATGCGGAATTCATCTGAGCAAATATTTTTGGCTATCGTACCTTCATCAGAGTGCCTTCAATGAGTCACCCCAATAAAGTGGGTACTTTGTGTAATTTTTCTCTGTCACTCACCTTCATTTGTGGCCCGCCTCACTCTCTTCCTCTGTCTCCCTTGCTCTACACAGCCAACTAAATATAAAATATAACTGGACAGGACTCTGAGAGACTGAACTCTGTTGAACTATTGCCTCTCTCACTTTGTTTAATTTAATAAAAAAAAGATGTGAATTATGTTTGTCTACTTTGACTGGTAGTCGGGGTTTGGCCTGATTCATCCAACCTGCTTGGATATTCTGAGGGTATAAATATGACATGTTTGTTTTGGCTACAAACCATTAATTTTGCCAGGGCTAACATGCCAATTATGATTTTCTTTCATCTTTTCATAACATAACACCAAAAAGAAGATTGAAACTGAGAAACTGAGATGGTAGTATTCACTTAATCTTTAGATTATTATCAGCCCAGAGCTTTATAAATTCTACTAAGCGAAACTTGAATGTGATGGCACAAAGATCTGACCTTGAATGGCAACTCATTTTGAATGAATAATGCCTGAATGACTGATTAGCGTTTCTTTTTAACAGACAAATTAGTAAGGATTATTAAGGATGTTCTTACCTTGACATGTTTCGACTGCATCTGCAGTCATCCTCAGAAGCGTCGTCTGACATGTAACGACGTGTCTTTTTATCAGGTGACTGGCCTGACAGAGAAATGCAAATCTAATGAAAAAGATGATAAAATGATCAGTTACTATATAGTCACAAATCAATGGGAAGACTCAGGTCAAATGAACAAGCGACACGAGACATGAATTGCTGCTATGCGAGGGATGGGAAGGAGAAGTAATAAGTAGAGCAAGCAAGCAGTGGTGGGCATTATGCAGTTTGATCTGCCTGAGGTACAAGAGAAACTATGTAAAAAAAACCTAAAATCACTCATGCAGCAGGCAGGAAAAATGAAACATAGTCAATACAACATGAGTGAGGGTCAAATTAAATTAAAAACAATAAGAGAAGATTAAAGGCAGCCAGCTGCAAAATTGTGACTGGTTTTCCTCCCTCCATATAGTCTGACCCACAGCCACAGTTCAAGATACAGACGGATGACAAATTAAAGGAAAATCATGAACCACTGACCCCAGTTGGGAGGGGACCCAGTGGCTGTGTTTTGTTATGAGGGGTATTTTGCTGGCATGGTTTGGGTCCACTGAGTCCCTTTAGAGGACACTAAAAGTCAATACAAAGTTTTTCTGATTGATCACCTTTATCCTATAATGAGACACTCATAAGCCCTTATGGTGGTGGTCTCTTGCTGGCTGACAAAGCCTCTGTCTATAGGGCATGAGGGCTCAATGAATGGTTTGATGAGTATGAAAAGGACATCAAGCATTGAATTGATGTGTCAGGCCACCAACACCATCAAAACACCAAACGAGGGAATATGTATTGGCAGAATGGTGCTGCATCCCTTGCGTTGAGTTAGAGAGTCTTGTAAATTAATATCAAGGACCACTGGAGTAGTTCTCAGGGCATATAGTGACCCAACACCTTACTTAGACACTTTATGTTGGTTTTTCTTTTGACTTCTCCATAAATGCAGTTGTAAAGAATAAGTCCTGGACAAAAAAAAAAAAAAAAAAGCAAAATAACGTGAATCTCTTTGTTGCCTAAGTTTACCTTGTTTTACTCTTTTTCTTCCATTTTACTCGGTTGTGGCTGAAAAGTTATGTAGTTTCACTACTGTAGGAAATCATTCAGAAAGATTTATTCATGCCAAACCAAGATTAAACCTACAGTTTCTTTAGTAACTGAAATGGTCACATTGCAATATACAGTAGGAAAAAACTGCGGGAATGAAATTCAGACAGTTACATTACTCAACAGTACTTCATTTGAGTAAAACAAAGGAAAGTCACTAGATACAGAATGCAGCCTATTCACTTTTCATTGGTGAAAGCAGCGAGACAACACAGAGAACATGCTTGATGTGTACAAACTCAGTATGACATTAGAGCTTGCATGGATATGGCCATATAAGACATTCTATGGGACTGTCTGATGAGATATATAGATATTTAGAGACAGGAAAAGAGTTATACAGTCAGAGAACTACTATATGTTTGTGGTAAAGGTTCTTGTATGTTCATGCATGTATGCACTTGCATGAATCAGTGAGTGTGGCTGTTTGATCACACCAGAGGCAAACTCACTGTAGTGCTTGTTTACTCCAGCCCAAGGTCACTGTCATCGCTTTGTCAAGTTGTTAAACTCAATTAGTCATTAATCACTTTGTTTCAGTTGGCTGAGCAGATAAGCTGCTTTTGTGGGATTTGACTCAATCTGACATTCAAATTCATCACCACCATCACCGCAGCATGGGGCTGGTAGAATGAATCCCACCTTGTTTAGAGTCAGTGTGAAAACACATCCTTGCATCCGCGCTCAGAAAAGTTGTTTAGCATCTGCTAGATGCTTTCCAATCAACAATTTTACTGCTTGACTGTTCTGGCCTGGGACCTGTTTGCATCTTGCTGACTGGCCTAGTACACATTGTAAGTCATGCTATTTGTCATGCTAGTAAACTAGCAATACAAAAATTATGTGTTTTTAAACAATTTTAAAATGTCATTTTTTTAAACATTCACTATTGTTTTACAGATTTTCCCTGTTTTGTTAATTTTAAGATAATATCTTGTAAAATCACATAATAGATTGATTTACATGTTTTACAAAAATGTGTAATTTTTACAGAGAGTAATTTGTTATTTTACAATGTTTGATCTGTCAAATTATTTAAATTAGCTTAAAAAAATCATTATTTCACATATATTTTACATTATTTTCACATTTGTTTATTAAATGTCAGTCTGAAGTCTTACAGTTGGTCAGTCTGTCCACAGCTTTGGTCCATGCTGACATATCTCAATAACTCTTTGACTTAGCATAGTCGTTGTGACCATGTTAATGTTGTAGCCTTCACATTTAGTTCAAAGCCTTATATAGCTTCTGAAACTCATCTGAAACTGTCGTCTGAAAGGCTTCTTGGGTTCTTTTATTTCATTCTTTCTCACATAAATCCAGTCACACTTCGGTCACCCTGACCTGACAGAATATTCAAGCCAGTTTGTTGACAGTGGCCATGCAGCTTTTCATACTAGTTATTTCCTTAGCTATTTGCTTTTGTGTCTGTGAGTTTTATGGCTTTCCACTTTCCTGGTATTAACCATTAGTGGGTATGCTTTGCTGAATCTGTTTGCTGGCTTGTATAACCTTCTGTCTACCTCATATTTCCTGTGTCAGGCTTTTGGATTTACTCCTCAGCTTGTTGCCAGCTCTTCCTATTTTGTGATAATTGTTACAAGTAAACTGCCTAAGCCTCGCTAAGACTCTAGTCTGTAAGTTGAGACTCCTGCTGAGCTGTGGTGGTTGCTGCTGTGTGTTAGATAAATCTCAGAGTGAATCCAAACTCCATTTAGCTACTCAGCTATTCAACTGTTGTGTAGAATTCATAATGGGGGAAAAAAATAGAAGTTATTTGTAATAATTCAGTTATGGCATTAACTTTTTCTAAAATGTGATCTGATTCTTAGTGTGGATAACCTCATTGTGCTTAATATTCTCTGTTCTTATTGAGCACATCCATTAAACATTTACAGTGCTGAGGGAAAAAGTAAGTGAGTCATTAAATTTAATAACTGGTCAAACTTCCTTTGGCAGCAACAACCTTAAACAAATGTTTCAAGTGACTGCAGATCAGACCTGCACAGAGAAGGAGATTTGAGCCATTGTTTCTTATAGGACTGCTTCAGCCCAGGATGTCTGACATGAATGCCTCTTTTGAAGTTATTTCACAGCATCTCTGGCTTATAGTTTGGACTCCAAAAAGTAGATTTTGTTTGTTTTAAGACATTCTGTTTTCAATTTATATTAATGCTTGCTGCATCTCGCAACTTCTGCTGTGCTTTAGATGGCGAACAGCCAGCATGACATTATCCTGTATGATGATACATGTTTGATAAAGTTGTGAATTGATTTCAAAATGCTGTCCAGATCCAGAGGGTAGCAACACAGCTGCAAATCTTATTTCTACGTCCACCATGCTACACAGCTGCCATTGTTATTTTTTTAAAGATTAAAAATTAAATAATTATCCTTTTAACGTACGCTTTCAACGGATTAAATACATGAACCAAAAGGAAATACATATGTTAATGTACATTGTATTTCATTTTCTTGCTTTAATTTGTTTTTATCTAGGCATTTCAAAAAGTTGTTTCCAGCTAGAATAGTCATTTACCACATTAACAATGTCTAGACTGTATTTATGATTAGTTTAATGTTATCTTAATTGGAAAAAAAACTGCTTTTCTTTCAAAAATAAGGACATTTCTAAGTGATTTCAAACTTTTGAAAGGTAGTTTACGTCTGACTATGCGAGACTATTAGGACAAGATGCATATTATCATACATGTGGGATTGCAGAAAAAATGTATTCATAATGTATGCTCTATATTTTGAAATCATCCATGTATGATGCAAATTTAAACAAGCTTTGATCTATCAGAAAGTGGCTGTCCTCGTGATGTCCTATCCATCAATGTGAGAACCATTTGAAGTCACATGGGATAGTCAATAACCATCTCCTGACAGCATCATAGGAAGCACACCTGCATGTGTCCTATTGAATTCCTGCCAGAGTGGCTATGAAAGAAACAAGGATTATTGATTAGTTACAGTCCAATGTATACCAACATGTGACTACACTCTTGTCTTTTCTCACAACAAAACAATTTTCGCTCCCTGTATTCCTGGGAGTCATTTCTTTATTCTCCTGGCTTTCAAGAAATGAAACACAGAATCCTGACCCACATATCGAAACAGTAGCTTTTACTAGCTCCACAATAAGACAAAGAGAGACAAGAGAGAGGAGGACAAATAGAGAGACAAAGACAGAGGCAGAGAATGAGGAATGTGATACATCCAAGAATGAGATGATACACAGCACACGTGGTTTAAAAAAAAAAAAAAAAAAACAACTTTGAGGTTTGTAAATTGTGTTCAGGAGAATTCTACAAAAAACACGCACTGCAGTGACATCTGTGACAAGCTTAATAGTGATAAATATTATACTGAAGGTGCACTGACATGTGATCAGTGAAATGTGCCCTCCATCTTCATGCATATGTATGCACTTAAGTGAGGATCATTCGAGCGATGCATGATAATGATGACCTTAATGGCGACGGCGAAGATGTCTGGGAAGCAACAATCATGAAACAATTGCATATATATCCACCCAGTTGTTGGTTCTGGAGACTGTGTTCGCTATGGATATAGCGGACACAGTCTCTTACTGGTACCACAATGGTAATGGCTGTTTGCAATTATTCTTACTATTTGTAAATATGTTTTGGATGTGATATTGGAGAAAATATTAAAGTGATCTAAGAAATGTAAGATAATGTAATGATATAACTGTAAGTATACTCCCAGTAGTCAAAAGCAAATTAATTTACACATGATTCATATTCACATGGTGTCACAGTCAAAACACATGATAGCATGATGGGGTAGTCACTAGCTTTTTTTCCTCTCCCATGTCCTCATTTATGTTTTTATTACGGTATTTAGCCCTATAAATTCCTTTCAATGGCAGCTTTGATACTCAAGATCCTTCTTACATAAATGAACCTATTTACAAGTGTTGGCAACTTGTAAGAACATAAGTAAACACTATGGACAATGGACAAGTGAAGGGCAATATTGTGCATGGTTCCTTTTCACACTTAAGAGTCGCCTTAAGGAGAGTCTTCTAAATACACTTGTTTCTGTGAGAGTCTCCAGGTTTTATCATCGGCAATAGTATTCTGTGTGTGCTCACATGCATATGGTCAGCCAGAACTGACAACTGGGTGGAACACTGGTGTTTTCAGGTGGTCACAATGGGCCACAAAGCACAGCAGACATGTCCAGGGAGGAAAGTGAGGAGGGGGATCTGTTGAAGCTGAATTCATCTCCACTGTGCTTAAAGGCACACAACATTGTTAGAAGCCCAATCAAGCAACAAAAGGAGCACTTCTGTGCTTTCAGTGAAAAAGCAACTTGTGCCTGTTTAAATCAATACATATAAAAGAAAACGGTGCATGCGTCCTCTCTGATATGTTTCATGTGAGTGAATGTTTTTCAGCTGCATTGCTTTATTTTTTGCAGTGTGACCACAGTGTACTGGGGAAGAGTTGTACAGCCTGAATCTCAGTTTATCAGATAGGTTTGCACTGCTTGGTTGTCTTTACACTGTGTGTGTACTCTCATCTTCTAGCAATAAATCAACAGATTGAACAAAATGACTTGTAGAAGTTCAACTACACTGTGGGAATTCTCGGCAGGTGCAGTAAAGCATAGATGGGGGGGTCCCTGAACTATTCATACATCAAAATGCCAAGAAGTCATTTCATCAGTCCCTAAACGTGACCGTTACATCTTCACATCAGGTAAGTATCAGTTTAGGACAGAAAAGAAGACAGAATTGAATGGAATTGTTTGATGACAGTTTTTCGTACATACTTTTGTTTGACATGCTGGAGGTAGCTGCTGGGCAGCTGTCTCTCTGTGTCCACCAGGTGTGTTTCTGTAGCTGCTGTCCCTGTTTACTGCTGATTCAGGTAAGCATCAAGGTATCATGCCCACGATTAAGCAGATGGTTCTGTGAAACAGACAGAAGGGACACAAAGGCAGCGCAAACAGCCTGCAGACAAAAAGATGCAGTAACATTCCAAAAGTCTGTTAGTAGTGCACATTTTATGGCATGTGTTATTGCTAAAAAAAAAATCTGAAAATATGAAATTGCATATTTGTATCTGTATAGCGTTTCATGTGTATATAAGAACTACAACATATGCTCAAGATCAAACAGGATTATGTGAATACTGATTGGCTGTTTTTTGGCCCCCTCCCCCATTTTTTTTCTATCTCCCTCTCATGTATTCCACTTAGGCAGCTCTGCAATGAGTGAAAGCACATTTCTACATTCAAATGCATACATGAATGCATACAACATTTTCTTTATGAAGAACTGCATTCTTTGAGGTCACACATTCACCCATTTCCATTGTGTGCAAGCAAGTAATGAAGACTGATGCGAAGTCTTTTGTTTTATGTTTTCTTTCGGAATAATGTGGTTTTCTTCATGAAGAATGCTCCCAGTAGATCCTCCAGTGCATTGTGAAATTGCATTCAAACAAACATGGGCGCAAGGGTACACGCACCAGTGTGCCTTTGCTGGTGGCAGCAAACTGTGCTTGCTAGTAAAGATTAACTGTGACGTTTAGCTTTCACTTGCTCATCAAAGCTGAACCCATGCCCCAGTCTCAACCTCACTCTGCAGAACCCTCACATCCACATATCCATGTTGCATCATGTCATTATGCCTTTGTCTCCACATTGTTATCTTTCTGTCTTCATCTTTCCCTCGTCAATCCTGGAGGCTATAACCATACGTATTCCAGAGGTTGAAATGTGAGAATTGAAAGAGAACGGCACTATTAATTAATTTCTAAAAAACACTATCTGAGACATTTAAACCCTTCAAAATATCACCTGCACGTGGGAATTTCCAGGAGAGCATGGTGTGTGAAGAAAACATAAATGCTGAGAAAGGTGTGTGTTTGTGTGTGTGTGTGTGGGGGGGGGGGGGGGGGGTGAAAGAGAGACAGAGAGAGAGAGAGGGAGGGAGCAGATGCAGTGTGGAGAATGCATGTGTGTACAAGAAGGAGATTTAAGTAGAGGGGGAGAGCAGAGAGAAGGGACTGGGGAGAGAGTGGGAGCTGCAGACTGAGAGAGACAAGAGAGAGAAAGGAGTAGGAGAGAGAGCAGAGACCAGCAGCAGCAGCAGCAGCACAAGGCAGCAGCATGTCTGCCTCTATCCGTCCACTCTTGGATCTCCCTGAGCACAGCTGCCGGGCTGCTGCCGACTTGTGAGTGGATCCTTTCTGCCGAGTGACTGTGTGAGGGAGCGCCTGAGTGTGTAGCGCACGCACACACACACACACACACACACACACACACACACACACACACACACACACACACACACACACACACGCAGCAGAGTTTCCCAGTGGCTACACATAAGCCGGGTGTTCAACTGTTCTGCTTATAGACTGCCACACATGAGTGAAGGTTTGACCAGCTTCGCTCTGGACTTGACTCAACACCCATGATCTCCAGCCAACTCTGGCATACCCCCTCATTAAGGTAAGCAGAAAAAGTGTTTCACTGGCTGCATTTGGTGTGTTTTTTAGCATCCATTTATTTTTCTTTTCTTTCATATATGTCTAACACCCTTAGGAGTTTTTTGGAGAAGCATACTTAAAAACAAATTTGAAGCTGAATGGAGCACAGCAGATCACATTGCAGTTCTCTCAGGCTCCAGTTTCACTGTTTATTGTATCTGGTCTGACCTGCTTTATATGTATAAACATCTTAGCTGACTTGACTATATCAAGTGATGACCCCTATGTTATCTCTCACTGGTTCTTGTGCCCAAATACTGAGAGTATTACATATTCTGACTTTGCCTCAAGGTGCTACAGCAGTCAAAGTCAGATTGTTTTTGTGTGGCTTTGACAGCCTGTGGTGATGAGTGTTTATTACTCTGTAAGCCTCTGCAACTACTAAACACAAGTGCACCAAAAGTTAACCGGGTCCATGCTACGGTGAATTCTGTACAGTTTATTGAGTTGGGTCTGTCATGTGGATTGCTTCAGCAGTGACATAATGTTCTTCTCGTGTCATATACACTGAACTAAATACACTGTACAGGGAGTGTATGTTCAATACGCTTTATAAATATCATTAGAAAAAGTGGGATCAATGACTCATCATAAAAACGATTGGATAAAACTATATAAACTTTGAAATGTTAATTCAAAGTAGATCTCTCCTGCACATGTAAGTTGCTTTTTCCGACCACTCCTCCACTATGAAGAAAGGAGACGTTGCAGTGGATGTGCTTCTCATGAAACACTAATAGGGATCATCAGTGTCTCCCTCAGCAGCTTTCCTAAATATTCATGTCTCCCTTAGTAATGTGGTTCTGTGACTATCAGAAGTCCTCTGTGCTGCAGCATCTCTCTGCTTCATGTTCAGACTCATTATACTCTGTGTGCTCTGAATGGATTTGCTTTTACATGTTCCTATGAATTTACATTGCTACTTGAGCATGGGCGCTTCATGACTGGAGGTTCTCCACGAGCATTAATGTGATAAGGATAATCATCTTTCTTTGAAAATACACTCTTATTGATCAGCCAACCGGCACGCTTCCTGAAGTGAAACGGTTAATTTGATTTATCTAATTGATTCTGCACAGTTTCAGTGCTGCTTTCTTAAACTGTTGTATAACATAAAAGCACGCACAAATCTCTGAATCAAACATGATTCCCTTCAAGCCTTTTTCTCCTCTGCAATTTAATCACAGCGGGAATAAATCTTTATTTAAAGTACTTAGTGATTAAGTTTTTATAAAAACATTTCACAGTGGGTAAAGAAACCACTTGTGGGATTGTAATTTTGATGGTCTACATTAAGGGCAGAACTAGAAGGGCTTTTTATTTGCATTACAAAAGGCTGCATTATTGTTAGTGGGGATATATGACTTATTCCATTATTTGCACCATATTCTACAGCAGAACTAGTAATCAGACAACCCACATCCAACGTCCAGCATTAGATACCAAGCATTGTAGCCTGCTGCCAACAGAAAATGTGTAATACCCACTGTCTCTGCCAGATTTATTCTTGATTCACATGATGCCCTGACCACAAGATCATCCAGTGATAAAATATCAGTGGGAGCAAAAGATGCACAGAGTAGCAATAAATCAAAGCAAAGGACAAATTTGTGTAATACGAAGCATTGTACTATGCTTTGTGCATGTGTGTGTTCGTGTTTTCTTTTGAAAAGGTTTATTATACTATTTTATGCAAACATCAGGAAATGTGGAATTGTAAGCGAACATATAACAAAGGTCACAGCAAACCAAAAATATTGCAGGTTTCTTTATTATGTCCTACATTTTTATCCCAGGATGCTGCATCACTGGCTTAAACACATGCACAATGCAGTTCAGGGAAATTTAACCACAAATTATTTTAATTTTACTAAAGAAAGACACCAAAGACACTTCTCTGTCACTTCTCACAGTTTAAATTGTTTCAAATATGAATATGTTTGGGTGTCAGACAGCTCTGACAGAACAAGATACATAAAGTAGAGGTAGAACTAATAGTCAGTTCATGATAGCAAATGACTGCAAATGTTTCGCCAATATTGTGAAAAATATTCCGTCATTTTACAAGCAGATGTGTGTATTTTCTGATTCAGAAGCATCAGATGTGAGAATCTGATGTTTTTATCTGATTTATGTCAGATTTAATCTGAGTATATTTCAGGCACAAACAAACTGGGCAATTAGTACAAAATGGGATTTTTAAAGACATCACCTGGGACACTGACCAAATGATTCATTGTGAAAATAATCATCAGATTTACTGACAATGACGTAATTAATACCTGAGGCTGTAGCATGCAGATATGAGACCATCTCGAGTGAACTGTGATTTTCCTTTTTAATTTTCGAGATGACGCAGTTAACACTAAAAAGGATGAGTAGCTGCAGCGCCGCATATTATGAAAGTAACCATGTGTGGTATATAGTATGTTTGGTGCCTGTGTATGACTGTGTGGCTGAGTCTACTTTTTGAATTTATACATATAACCCATGACATAACCCAGCTAGTCCCACTCTGACAATACGGAGGTGTCATTGTGTGCAACAGAACCACATCGGTGTGGGAGGGGAGGCATTTTGCAATGACTTACCAGTGGGGCTGAAAGCTGAGTCCAAAATTAATCAGGTTTATGGAGCAGATGAAGAACTGCCACTGGAGCTTTGAATTGCAAAAAAGGTATTTTATAGACCACTGTCCACTGGCTGCATGTGTTCTTGCTTAATGGTGGTTGCATCATGTTTCTGCCATGATCCAGAAGATTCGCTTGTTTTGTCTGGACGAATGTGTTTTTGGCATATTTACTTTAAGATGGTCAGTAATGTACTGTAGGGACAAATAAATGTAATTTCTATTTTTTAGTGGTGAAATATTCTAACATGTAAGTACAATGGTAGATCGTTGGTGTTGATGCATGTGTTCACGAGCACACACAGATGCACACACTACTCACACACGCACTCAGAATGCCTCATTATCCTCGTCTTTGTACACAGATGTAAGTGGAAGAGGTCAGTGACATAGTGTAGGAGTGCATAATGAATGAACATTCATTACGGTTCCAGTGTGGTTACATAGTCACGCATGCACTAGCTATGTCCAACTTCAGAGAGAGGCCATCCATCCATCGACTTATGAAACTAACCATCCGCCAGAGTGTAGATCTGGGTCAATTTACTCTGTTTCATTCACTATAACTGACAAGCCAATCATCTGTGTTCTATTTTTTTCACTCTTTTTATGTTAGAAATTGAAAATGTTAAGGAGGCAGGCTGAAATTAAAAGGAACTTAACAGGTCAAAATCCTACAGGAAGTTCAGAAGCTGTTTAAAAAAAAAGTCACTTATACGTCTGTCGCCAGAAGACACAAACAACCCAACAACATAAATAACAGATCAAAGAAACTGACTTTCAAAGAATATCTTTGCTAAAAGATAAAGAATTCAGCTTAAGGGATTGGGAGCCAGAACAAATGTCAAGCACATGCTTTTCCACTTACGGTTGTTTTGTTTTCTTCTGGTCTTCGATATTGGAGAGCATAAGATCATTGACTGTGAGACAGTAAGTTTTCTCACAATTAAACAAAGAAGACATTATGGTTTCTCCTTCGAAGGAAACTTTCATCTTTGAAATGAAGGTTGTTACCTAAAATCGTCTCGTCATAAAACAACAGAAGTCAGACATGCCTCGGGGATGATGTGACACTGAACTTGGAAAAGCACAATGCACACTTTATAGCTGAAGAATAATGTGTTCGCTTTGAGTTTAGATTGTTTCTTGTTCCCCGCACAGTGCCATGTCCTTTGTAATTTAGCATCGTATTCCGTGACTCCAGGGTCTTGCATGAGATATTTATGCTCTGTGTGCTCAAGTGTCTACTTTTGAGAGTTTCTGCTCATTGTGAGTATAGTGAACATATACCAATATTTCCTTGTTGTTTCTGTAAATAACATGCAGTCTTTGTATTCTTTTTCATGTCATCAATTCATGCTGGAGTTCATGCTTGGATTTAATCTTATCTGATTTATTGGTTTAAAAATTAGGCCTTTACAAAACATATGGCGATTGATTTTCTCTTTCTAGAAAATCTAAGCTAAGGCAATAGCAATCTGACAGATAAGTTGCGTGAATATTTTGGAATAAATTCCAACATACAGTATATTACAAGCAAACTCATTAACTATGTCTATTTTGTTTGTGGGAAAAAAATCTGTCTGAGTTGAACTACAGCAGAGGGTAGGAATGTGGTTCAGCAACAATTTATTGAATCTGAAACCAGTTGAGAATCAAGACATTCTGCTGCACATTCTGCTGAGTTGTGAGGCTTTCACAACCGATTTTGTCACTGCTGTGTGACATTCATTAACCCTGTCCTGACTCATTTCGTTTTCAGCTTTTGCTGCAAGGGGAATCAGTGTTTACTTCTCACTAGGGCTTGCTGTGCTGCAGCTGACAGAGAAAAACAAGAAACAGCACAGTGAAAATAATATCAGTACTGCTTTAACATGCAGTGACTATCAACTGAGCAAATTACTGATGTTTTGCATGCATTATACACCTAACATTTGCTTAAGGGGAAACAAAATGCTGTGCAGCTACAGCTTGATGAGCCGAACAGTTGTCTTTCTCAATTTATCAAAAATGCTACTTACTTTAACATGTTAAACGGTGGATGAATATTTCAAGAAGGGACTAGCTGTTGAGGCACTGTATGAGGTAAAAGGGACAATTACATGCCGGTGATATAAAATCAATGGGAAGCGAGATATTGTAGTTTACTAATTGGGACTGCTTGCAAACACGGTCAATATTCATAGCACCAGCGGAGACAAACTCATAAACATTTCATTCAAACCCTCAGTGAAAAATCTGAAATTCTTCTCTGAATCACAACTGAGTCAAATCCTAACACACAGACACACATACTTCTGGATTCAGTGTAACCTGCGCTTTCGGAGAATATCATTATCTCTGATGTCCAGTATGAATAAACTTCCATGAATTGGCTTAAAAATCTCATAAAATGATTGGATTGATAGGATGTGGTTTTTTAGAGGGGTAGGGGGCAACTTTGACAAGCCCTAATTAGAGGCTTCTGTTAATTTCTCTGGAGACATTTTTATGTATGATAAGACGCTGACGAATCCAGCCTTGAGCAATAGGCCAAACAGAGAAGCATCTAGTCTGGGGCATTCTCAACATGGGCTTTTTTACCCAGCTGTACAGCAATGAATCAGAGCTAAAGGGTATTTTTTGCAGAATCTACAGGATTAAACAAAAGATCATAACCAAATGCTGCCTACCTTCCATCACACATTTAGTTATTTTACTGTGAATTGGTATTCAGACCTTTTACTTTAGCCAGCAAGTGTAGCAAACCTGGGAGGAAATTTCTGTAGCTGTCTCTGTTCAGTGGATTTGATCCCATGTGCTGCTCATGCTTGATTTAATATCCGTGCAAAAGTTACAGGTTACAAGATGTTCTCACAGCTGGTCAAAGAAAAAACTTTGATTTTTTTTACCTGTCCTCCAAAAAACCCTATGATTAATATGCAATTTTCCATCCATCTGGCAAATAACTATGAACACATTGTCGACAGCTGTGGTCTTTGTCATTGTCCACATTAAATGGTCAACGGGAAAAGACAAAAAAAGAACATTTCATTAATTCTACAGGTCACCTTGTTTCTCAACTGCAACTTTAGGGATTCAGTTTATGTGGAATGAACTACTTTAAGCACATATTTTCTTTCCTGTGTTACCATTAATTTCATGGTTTATGCTAACACAGTGATAATTTCCATGTTTCCTCAATTTCCCACGTGTCATGTGGGGATTGTGAGTGTGCCACAGGCATTGGTTTCACTAAGGACAAGGGGTACCAGGATTTATTCCGATCATGGCGATTGTAATTAACCATAATCACCCACTGCTTTCTATTCCCCAATTAGACCATGAGACTCTCAGCCTAAAGCTCAAAACTGGACCCAACTTTCCCTAAATTCCCCAGGCTTCACTGGGTTATGTTTCATTTAATTTTTGCTTTTGCTCTACAGCAGGAATATGATTGTGTTGAAATGAAGCAATACCTTATCTCCCACCTTTCCACAGGATGTTAATGACTTATACTTTTCTTTACTAAATTGGAGAAAATAACATTCTTTTTCAGGGGTCCATGAAATGTTTTACTGATGATGGAATTGTTTCCTGGTTTGCATTAAAGAGAAAGTCCTGCTGCTCTGTAAACAGTCTTTTACTCTTTTACCCATTGTGGGATAAAACTATGAGGCTGAGATAAAAACTTTGATTACAATATTACAGTTTCTTTGTGTTCAATTAGGTCAGTCTGTAAGTTTACGTTTTTCATTTCTGTTTTGGCAATTTTATTCCTTCTCATTCTTTGTACTGCGTTATCATTTCCAAATTTATTTTAATATCAAACAATTACTCTATTATTTTTTGGTATTGAAATTAAAAATTAAAAAGGTTTCACTTCATTCGTTTGTTTTTATCTCTAACTGATAACCTTCTTCACAATCCATTTCCATGCGTTAACATTTAGCAATTTGTGAGGCTTTCATAGTTATTTATAAATCTAAACGTAAGCAAATTAATCGTAAAAGTCTGAGTAAGGGATCGACATTGACATTGTTAGTGGCAGGAAATGAATGTGTTTGATTGGAATATTGTTTTTTTTAACTAGTCCAAGGTTCATTGAATACTTGCTTATTAACTCAGATTAGAATGAGGTTAAAACAGAATCAGGATCTTTGCCAGCACAGACCGCACCCAAACAAAACTTAAACTGTCTAAGCAGCTCTTCAACTGCTTTGCTGTAACGGCGTCACATCTTCTGGTCTCCTCCTACTGACGAGACACAAACAGCCAGTTTAAAAATATAAATGTGATTGCAACAGTAAGCCCCGGCTGAGCAGCTGCTTTTTCCATGACTCTGTCAGAGTGTTATGTGTGTGTGTTTATACTGTGCTGCCCTGTTGCAGTAGACAACATGATTTTGTGCAACAGACTGGTTGTTTTGCTATTATGCTTCAAGTGATGTGACATGTTCTGCCTAATCTGGCTGCACTGGGCCTGCCTCATTATTCAGCCTGCCTGGAAAAATCATGTTTAAAAAATGCACAGATTACCGATATTTAACTGTGACTTTAACATGTAACGACATGTTTAATGTGCCTATATGAACCCATACTGTATATGCACAATTGTGTAATACATTAAAAGCTCAAATGCTGCTAAATGATGTTACACAGAGATTGGGTGATTTGCCTCAGAGCTGAATTGAGTCTTTGACTCTGGCAGGGACATCTGCCATTTACACTACCCTGAAGAAATCATGCTTTGGCTTCTGTACAGCGTGCATGCGTGTGTGCATGTGTGTGTGTGTGTGTGTGTGTGTGTGTGTGTGTGTATAAATACCCCTGTGTGATTATCTGCAAGCATGGTCATTCCCCTAGGGAAGATATATCCTGAATGACGAGCAACCAAATGTCAGCTATCCTTATCCTCATGTACTTCATGCATTATATATGAGCCTGTCACTCGCAGCTTAGACTGTAAGAACAACATGAACATGACTTTACACACACTAACAAATGCATAAAAATGAGGCATACATTTACACACAAAATTCCACTGACAAGGCAGTATTCGCCAATTTAAGAGGTTGTGTGCACTGTAAGCACACTCCTCAAATGTCTACCCACCTATCTCTGTAAATAATGGCTTCATTATCTCAGCACTGTTCAGGCTTAACAAACTACAATAAAACAAGTACACTGCCATGTCTAATGCAATTGTGTACATGATTATGGGTTATAACACTCTCATGTGAACCACACAAACCCTTATGAGCAGCTTGAATACAAAATACAACCTGCCACCAATAGATGTAATTTAAGCAGCACATGTGAAAAACCACTATAGAGCTGCATGTAGACTCTTGTTAGAGCGTACATTTTATCTGCTCTCTTGTACTTTTCTACCCTAATCACTGAACTACAAATCAATTTACAATCATGAAAGATGACAAATTCGCTTCCAAGTTGCAACCATGGAAACAAACTCACAGTCACCGTGTGTTGTCTTTCATAATCCTCCCCCAGTTCATTGAAAGTACGACATCAGAGCGCTACCTTTCCTAACAACACACTGGCAAGAATGTACACAATCAAGAACAAATTCATTTAAAAAAAACTGCACACTATACACTCCCACATGTATTATACAAACAAGACTTCCGATCTCATTAACTTTGAAATGACTCATTTAATCATCTCTATGGATTTCAGTTTGACGTTAGCAGAAAAGGCCACATCCCTCGCTGTCTCTTCCCCTCATCACTTACATGACTTTCTTTGTCTGTTGAAAGATTACATCACATCTCCGTGTTGCTCTCCCTCTGGCCCAAAGCCTCTCATGTCTGTCTGACAGAGTCTAAACTACAGTACCACACTCCTTCTCTCAGCACCTATGATTATGCCACTGTAGCAGGTCTTGGGGTGATACAACCCGAAGCCTTTGAAGAGGTGCAGTAAAAAAAAAAAAAAAAAATTTTAAAAAATGATGATCAGCAATTTCAGACTATAAAAAAAATTTAACTGGGGGAGAAAATTTTAGGGGAGGAAGAGAAGGATCGTGATGGAAGGCAAGAGAAGCATTTCTACAAGTTTTTGTTTGCTGTTTTTCAAACCATCAGTTTGGCAGCAGATTGACGCTGCAGGAGACACATTTTTTGACAACTCACTTTGTGCTCCTTGACTTTATCTTACCTGTTTGCACCTTTCCTTGTGCACTTGTGCATTGTACACATTGCGCTTGGTATGAAAATACCACGCAAATGTGAAAAGTGGATTTAAAGGTTATGAAAATACTGGAGCAAGCAACATATCCACCCACTATTGTGCTCCCATTAAATAGGCTGCATAAATTTACACTGAAAAGCCAAAACACTTCTGACCACTCTTGACTAATACGTTATTGTTACCTAGTACGCCACAAAAATTGCTTTGAATCAAAAAAGCATGCTCTGTACAAGACTTGTAAAGGTGCCCTGTTGCATCTGACACCAAGATCATAGCAGAAAACCCCTTTAAACCCTGTTGTAAACTGTTGGAGCCACAGATTAGACTTACTCCTGCAAACCTCCCTAATCACTGTCGCTGATTTGTGAAGTTTCCCTCCTTGAACCACTTACAATGCATGCTCATCACTGGTGACAAGAGGCGTCCAACAAGCCATGCGGTTTTGGAGATGACCATATGTCATATTTACCGAACAATTTGGTTCTCAAGCATCCAAAACACTGACTTCTAGAACTGGCTGTTCACTTCACATTTAATATATCCCAAATCTTTCCATGTGCAATTCTCAAAATCCCTCTCCAGTCACTGCATAAACCCCTAAAACCTCACCTCTGTGTGTCAAACTTACATATTTAGAAGTTTTTGACAATAATCCCTTTCTGCCTTAAATGGCTGAGATGTTTCCTTGAGAATCTAGAATTTGAAGTCCTTACTTCTCTCTCCTCGCATCCATTCCCACTTGAACACCATCTCATGTATCTCTGGTGAAATACTGTGAAACTACTCTACACTATGCAATAGCAAGCTGAAATATTGGAATAATTCAGCCGTATACGTTCGAACCAGAAACCGATTCTGAACATGATGATGTGATAATGATGAACAATGATGTGGAAAGCTCCAACCTGCAAGCTGACAGGATTGATTCCTTATAGGTTTGTCTGAAAGCGTGTTTTTGGGAATGTTGTCTGCAGTGTCACATTTCAAATGCTCATGTTTCATTTGTCTTCTAGCATATTAAAAACACAATAAGAACATGTTAACAAGGTAAAAAAAAAAAGAATTTCACTGCAGGAGGTCTTTAAGTTATAATCAAGAGACAATCTGTAAGGGGTTGTAATGTTTTGGCTCATCAGTGTATAATGACAGTGGAATAGTTAGCCTAAGGGCACACAGTAGGGCTAAGATGTGAAAGTGCTACCAGTTCCTGCTCTATGAACTCATACATCATCAACTATGTTTTATGGTGAATTCTTGACAGGTCAAATCTGAGGGCAGCAAAAATGAAATATTATGCTCAGGAAAATGAGATAAAATGTCATTACTGTAAGAGCTTGCAGGAACCCATAAATTGTGGAAGTTTATGGAAACAAGTACTAAACCTTCAGCATGGAGAGGGGACATTCTTCTCTGATTAACAAAATCTGTCTCTGTTGTCCCAGATTTAAAAGAGGAAAGAAATAGAGTACAAATGGGTTGATAGACTACCCTAGATAAACACAATATAATACAGCGCAGAGTGGTTGTTTGTGCAGTCTCTTCACCTTTGACCGCAGTTGTGATTATTTAGGAAGATCTCGGCAGCTGGATTTTTCACTTAGTAGTGCTGGGCTGCTTAGAGAGCTGTTTGTTTATACAATTTTAAAATATCAGATAGCCTGGGCCTCTTTCATTTCCGCTCTTAAACATCACACTCATCTCACTAATAAATGAAGGAGAGTGTGTATGTTTTTGTGGTTGTTCTTCGTGTTTCCCAACATCCGTTTATTGGATCTGCTTGACACTTGGTGGTTGTATTGCAGAGGTCCCAAGGAAGTGCTTCACTGAGTCTGAAGTAGTTTGAATGAGCATTGGGTAAGAATCATAAAAGAAAAGAAATGAGGTAATAGTCTGTGACTACATAATAATAATTTGCCTTTTTTTTTGTCACAAATACGTTACAGCACTGTGAAATGTTGCTTTTTGTTTATCCCAGTCAGGGTCAGCCATAGTACAGTTCCCCTGGAGCAGGAAGGGTTAAGGGCTTTGCTCAAGGGCCCGACAGTGACCACATCGGGGTTTGAACCACTGACCTTCTGACCAGTTGTCCAGAAACTTAACTATCGCACCACCACTGCCTACATTAGGGCAAACTGTGTGCAAATACATTGCAGCCTGACATGAAGTAGTTTCGGTTGCTCTCTTTAGTAACTATCGGCTGTCCCAATATCTATTTTATTGCCACTTTTCCCAATCAGACTTGTTTTGAATGGGCACTGCAATTGTGCAGAAAAAATATATGTATGTACAGGTACAGTAAAATGTGCAGTCATGTAACAACGTATTACGATTTTTTTAGAGACAACTCAAGATGTTCCATACATTATATTATGTTTGCAGCTCAAATAAGCTCAATAAATTGGCGTTGACAAGAGGAAATATTTTTAAAGACTTGCTGCTTGTTGCAGTTCTGATGCATTTTCCTGTACATCAATAAGTAGCTAGCCAATGGGGACGTAGTGCCATAATACCTGCCCACATTAGACCACTGTGTCAGAATTTAAACAGAAAAATTTTGCAATAAAACTGTGAAAAAGTGACTACAGAATTGTTTGCTCCATCAAGGTCGAGGTCAAAGTGTCTTTGTTAGTCTCCCTTGGGAGAAATTTGTCTTGGACAGAGGGATCTGGTGCACAAACCACTCATACAACAAAAAAAACAAATATCCAGAAAAAAATAAATAAATGAAATAAAAGTGTAATGCATTATATTGGTTTAGAACAAAAGTGCAATATGCAAATCCAGCATTCTGTATAAAATTAATACAGAACAGAACACACCCCTTACACTGTTACACACATGGTTATCTGGATGACCTGTTCTATTAGGCAAATGCATGTTTTTATTTATTAAATAACAGTAATAATAATAATAATAACTTTGTTTATATAGCACCCCGAAGAACAGCATTCACAAGGTGGTTTGAGAGTCAAAACATGCAACACAGACAATCAAGCAAGACAAAGAGACAAGGCAGAGCAATCAATTAAAGTAAATTGTAAAAATGATAATAAATTAAATGAATAATTGGCTTGATTAACACACATAAACAACGGAACAAGGCAGTTTAAAAATTAAAGAATGAGACTGAATGTTAAAAGTTAGACATTAAAATCAAAAGATTAGATAATTGATTTATTTAATGATCACATTGAAGTAGGGAAACATAATTGCGTTTTGCTTTTCACTGTATGGTCCTGAATGACAAAAGTTTCACCTTGAGTTTGACATCATGGTACACTATCTTTTTAGTTATGATTGGAAAGCTTGTAACTCTAGTTTGACAATGATTTTTCAGAATTCCAACGCTTTCATGCTTTTCAGTGCTATTTGTTTGTTTACTCGTTTGTTTGTAGCAAAAATAGGCAGAATTTTATGAAACTTAGTGGAAAGGTAGACCATGGACGGTCCTCGAATACATGTTTAGTTTTTAGTTTTGGTTGTATAGTGTTTAGGCAGATTTAATTTTGCTCTTAGATTAGTCTCAAAGACGGTTTCACTGACTTATATTAATCCTAGAAAGCTAATAGCACAATTGGTTAGTGGCACAGACATCAAAAGAGCCAAACATCATCTTTAATAGGAGATTTCTCTAACAGTATCACAGAAGATGGTTGAAGGGAATAAAAGAGTTTTAATGTCCACAGGATCCCACTGGAAGGCAGTGAGAAAATATTAACTTGTCTGAAGAGTTAACAGAAGTTCTAGGCCCTGCTGCAGGGCTTTAGATTTTTGGGTAATAAAACTATTTTGTATTTTTACACTCTTTGTAACAGCTGTGTGGAATGGTGCAGTGGTTTAATCAACCAAACTCAATAGATGCGTGGTTAACTTCAGTCATAGTCAAAATTCATATTTGTGATACCCAATTTTGCTGTATTTCTTGTTGAAAGAAAAATCTTTGGCCCACTTTAGCCACTGACCAGTTTATGAGATGACTGGTCCCTGGGCATAGACACCTCCCTATCTCCTCCATTATTGGTGGATAAAACCTAAGGAAGTAAATGCTTCCGTTCAATCTCTTGTGATAACTTCAAACTAAATCTTTGGGTTGTTGCATCAGTTTTTTAGACATTTACCTCTGCGGTTCACAGTCACACAGAAGCTAAGGTCCACTGCTGTCTTTGGCTGATAATCCATGCTTTCTGCTTCTAAAATGTTCTCAAAAACATGTTTAATTGCAACAAAAAAAGTAGTTTATTACTCAGGCTCTTATACTGTTCAACCTCATTTTTATCAACCTGAATCCTGAATGCTATTTAGTCACTGGATATTCAAACGATGGTACTGGAGTGTGAGGGAAGTGTATGGTTGAAGGCGTTGCTTTTATGATGGTAGACTCAAAAAAATTGTCCTACACTCTTCTGAAGTGTAAACACCTTGAAACTCGTCCAGTATTAAAGGACAACTTCGTTTAAAGCAACACACTGACGGTGCACTTGTGAATTCCAAACAAGGTGAACAAATCAGCCAAGTGTTGTTTTTGTCCAACCTAAACCTAATTCTTCTTAAATTACTAATAATTTAATAAAGTTACCACACAAGTTTCGTTGTATTTTGCACAAATGAATAAATGAATGGCTTTATTTTGACAATAAAGCCTCTATCTATGTCTATGAGACAATCACAGGCTGAAATGAAAGATTGTGTCGGAATTAATCAAGATGGAAGGGTAATGTTTTATCCAAGGTCATAAGCCTGAAGATCAGGCAGTAAAACTGTTTAACACAATTTAAACTCCTTAAAGTTAATGTAGGATTTTAACTTAATCATTTTGGCAATATTTTTCCTGCTAGCCTGTTACAGATATCTGTATCTGTAAAAAAAAAAAAAGAGACACGGTACATGACACAGTGGATTATCCATGTACTGGCAAGACACTGAAATGAGCGTTATCGAATGAGCTTTCTGAATGGGAGGTAATGTTTGCTGTGCTGTTTTGTAAAATCCGTCCAAGAAATAATTACCCCATCTCTGCCTTTTAATCCGTTTCTTCCATGTTCAACAATTATTGAGTTCATGCTGTCAGTTTCTTGCAAAAATTGGTCTAGGATCAAACCATCAGCCTCATGCTCAGCCAGAAAATCCCTTTTCCTTTGATGTGGAACTCTCGGGTGGATACCTCGAATGTAGCCCGACTTGCAGAGTAACTGACACATTGCAGTGAAAAACCCTACAACTACAGAAAGCTACAAAACAGAAGACCTACAATGGCTGCAAATTAAGAGTGAATCATCTGTGAAACATTTTGTAACAGATGTCTAACCTTCACTCCGGTTGGATGTAAATTAAATTAGTAGGCAAGTTTTATGAGTGAGTAAAGACTGGCATCTAGGAAACATTTTGAGGAATGTCTCCTTAAGATTTTTTAGCATGCACATATTTTTCTGCTCACAATCCATCACTGTAGCCTATCCAAAAGGCATCGCAAATAAATGAGGTGTAGCCCCTTGTCAAAAGGAAAAAACAACAACAATCAGGACCACAATCATTTGTCTTTCATTTCTCCCACTGTTCACATCTGATTAACCAACATTCTTTAGCATAAGCCTTCCCCTGGGTCACTGAATAACATCACAAACGATTGTTTCCCTCTGCAACACACAAGAATTATGTAGCTGTTCCATTTCATTTTACTCCAGACCCACCCACGCTGGAATTGCATGGAAATAACAATCATCCACTAGGCTGTGGAAATACCCACTCATCAAAGACTACATTAATACTGCATGAACCTGCAAACCCTGAGATTATATTCAGTGTAAAATTTTTATTCTTCACAGCCAGTGTTTTTTATTTAATTTTTCCTTCAGTATTCATATGTGATATAGCAGCTACGTAAGGATTAGGAGAAGATCTGATTTTATCTCATACAGATATTCATTTCAGTACCTCAGCTCAGGAGATCTGTCAGTAATGATTCCTGCAGCTCTTATTCACAATCTTACAAACTGTGCGTCACACTGTGTGGCGCTCATATTGCCTTAGGGAAAAATTTATGGAAGGTAACAGCACTGTTGCGGCAGTAAAAACTGATTTGACAGCCCGCAATGACTTCATAAATATAAGGATAGCCAAAACACTAGACCTTATAATGACACTGACACAGACTAACAGTCACGCCTGGACAATAACCAATCTACTTTATAAGGTCACTATATGCCATAATTCTGTCTCTTTCACAAAACACGGATGGATGTTAAAGAAATTATATTTGGTTTTCTGATCACATGCAATCTAGGAATTACCGGTACTGAAAATGGGCTCAACCATCTGTGGCCAACACAGTAAAACTGATTAGGATGAGCTCAAAGATGACATACAGATTGAGTTTCCCTCTTTTTATCCTAGTGGCTCAAGGTAGTGTCAGTCTGATAGGCTACCAATTTGATACCAAGTAAATTATCTTATTGGCTATTAGATGAGTGGTCCCAAAATTTTGTAGATTTCACCACAGCACCACTATGAGGTTGACTACTTTGACACCATGTGACACAAAGCAGTTCACAGACAGTTAGCTGTGTTATGAAAAGTCACAGGGGTCAGCTCTAAATGATTTACAGTCTGGCGCCAACACAGTTCTTCCCTACATGCCCACTACTGCAGCTGTGAAATTCATTAAAACCGAACACCAACACAAAGACACACAACTGAATTATTTTTCCTTTGAAATGAATATGAAGTAGCTTCTATTTTGATTACAGCTAGAGCTCATTATTTTGCTCAAAACAAATGGCACATTTTAAGCGAATGTGGAAAAGTCCAATTAATCTTCCTTTGTTTCCTTCCATTGTATGACTGCACAGCGTGGGGCTTTCAAAGATGAGTATTTAGGACAAAATTCTTAAAAACATAAGAAAAGAAAAAACTCTAAGTGAGCCCTGCAATTAGAATTTTGGTGTTCTACAATCGTCTTTATGAAATAATCAGTACAGGAAATAAAAGCTTGGCTTAACTGCAACTATCCTCACTGCTAAATTTATTTATTTAAACATATTCAATTTAAAATGTGTTTTTTCAGTTTGCTGTTAAAATTGTGTAGTTTCATCCTAAAATCCTAAAATGATTGCCTGTGGCTCCAGTGGTAGAGTGGCTCATCCACTAATTGAAAGTTTGGTGGTTTGATCACCAGCTTCTTCCTGAGCCAAAATAACCACAATGTGAGAAGAGAAATACAGAAAAAACTTGCTGAAGCAGTAACTGTGACTTGAACTGAAGCAAGAAAAGTCCGAGGCACTCTGTACTTACTCAATTAAAAGTCCTTTATTAGCTACATGGACACCACCAACATGTTTCGACACCAAGTCTTCGTCAGGGCAACATTTGTAAATGAACTGAACAGCAGGAAGTCTACTTTTAAAAAACACTTAACAGGAAGTCACATGATCGTGTGTGGTCATGTGACTCCACCCAAGTATTCAAATAAAATATATACACTTTGGAATATTTTCACAGAGCAATAGGCAAGCATATCATCCATAATGCATAAATAAAGCTCATTATGTAACACTATATTTCAATAATAAACCATGATGCATCATGTTAACATATAGAAGAAAATAAATAATGAAAAAATTACTGACTGCAAGGCACTGTGTGTAGAATAGGAAACAGTGGCATGAAACAGTGAGTAAACCCTCATCATCAAAGACAATCATTCAGAACACATTAATATATTTACAGAAACGGAGAAAAGTCTATTTCTTCATTTAGTCCAGGGAACACAGTTGCTTTCAAAGAGTGGATCCAGAAGGTTTCCCTCTGCAATAATCTTTTCAACCTGTCACCCCCTCGGGGAGTGTTCTCAATAACTTCAATTGCCATGATTGTGAGTTCATTAATGTTTGTGTGGGTCATGTTCTTGAAATGTTTTGCAATCGGATATTCCATGTTTCCTTTACGGATAGCATATTTGTGTTCTGCAAAACGCTCTTTCAGTTTTCTTTTTGTGCGACCAATGTAAAAACACCCACAAACACAGTCCAGTCGGTATACCACATGTGTTGTATTACAGTTTGCAAAAGAACGACATTTAAAAAAGCCCCCACCCTCAAGGACAAAATCGTCAAAAACTATTTGCCAGCATCAAAACTTGAGACTTTTTTCAAAAAACCCATTGGCACCTTCAGATGTGGGGCATGTGTCCATTGCACACAGATCAATCGTTCTACACATTTTATGGACTCTACATGCACCTACACTTTTAAATGTCGTTCTTTTGCAAACTGTAATACAACACATGTGGTATACCGACTGGACTGTGTTTGTGGGTGTTTTTACATTGGTCGCACAAAAAGAAAACTGAAAGAGCGTTTTGCAGAACACAAATATGCTATCCGTAAAGGAAACATGGAATATCCGATTGCAAAACATTTCAAGAACATGACCCACACAAACATTAATGAACTCACAATCATGGCAATTGAAGTTATTGAGAACACTCCCCGAGGGGGTGACAGGTTGAAAAGATTATTGCAGAGGGAAACCTTCTGGATCCACTCTTTGAAAGCAACTGTGTTCCCTGGACTAAATGAAGAAATAGACTTTTCTCCGTTTCTGTAAATATATTAATGTGTTCTGAATGATTGTCTTTGATGATGAGGGTTTACTCACTGTTTCATGCCACTGTTTCCTATTCTACACACAGTGCCTTGCAGTCAGTAATTTTTTCATTATTTATTTTCTTCTATATGTTAACATGATGCATCATGGTTTATTATTGAAATATAGTGTTACATAATGAGCTTTATTTATGCATTATGGATGATATGCTTGCCTATTGCTCTGTGAAAATATTCCAAAGTGTATATATTTTATTTGAATACTTGGGTGGAGTCACATGACCACACACGATCATGTGACTTCCTGTTAAGTGTTTTTTAAAAGTAGACTTCCTGCTGTTCAGTTCATTTACAAATGTTGCCCTGACGAAGACTTGGTGTCGAAACATGTTGGTGGTGTCCATGTAGCTAATAAAGGACTTTTAATTGAGTAAGTACAGAGTGCCTCGGACTTTTCTTGCTTCAGTTCAAGTCACAGTTACTGCTTCAGCAAGTTTTTTCTGTATTTCTATTCATCCGCGGGCCTGGTCCTTGTAGAGCACCTGCTTTTTACCCATTGTTCACACCTGTTTTGGAGCCATAAGCAGCACTCAACAATCCTCCCTTTTTTTGCAAAGTAACCACAATGTGACTTAATTATATTGCTTCTGTCTCATTCCTCCTACACAACTGAGACAAATATCTGTGCATTGCTTCACACATTACATTGCTTGCTTTAATTAGCTAACTTCCATAGCCATCTACAAGCAATAACTCTTTTCAGTGCATCACCCCTGGCTGGCAGAGAGCATCTTGTAGCATCTGGTTCTGCAATTTGAAATCGTACACTTTTTTGTTTACTCTGGCACTCCTGTACACTATTTGTACTACATATAAAACACTTTAACATTTGTACACTCTTGACATAGGACAGTTTGCATTTTTCTTACTGTTGATTTTTATTACTGCACATTTTTGTTTATTTATCTGTATTTATGGTGGTGGGAACTGTACTCTTCCTGCAGTAGCAACCAAATTTCCCCTCGGCTATTAATAAACTATTTCTATTCTATTCTCTTCTCTTCTCTTTTATTCTATTTGACTGTATTTTATTCTACACTATTCTATGAATTTATGTCACCTTTTTTAAAGCTGATATTCATATTCACAAGTCAAATGACGCTATAGGTCAAGTATGTTCTGGCAGCACTGGTGACGTGGCTCTTGGGATGACAGTGTCGGACTGCTAGTTTGTCAGATGCTTCATCATTTTAGTCCAGACTGAAATATCTCAACATCTGCCCATGACATGGCCCACTGCCTGGATGAATCTCTCTAACTTTGATGACCCCCTGACTTTTCTTCTAGTGCCATGAGGACCTTGGTGATTCTTTTTTTGGTTAATGACCAGTTGTCCCCAAAATGATGACTTCAACAACCTCAGCTGCAGTTTCTGGTTTATCACTTGCAAACGTGGAATGCAAAAGGCCGAACTTGATCATTCAGTTAAGGATTGACCGATTATCAGCCGGGCCGATTATTGTGGCTGATATTTTCCATTTTCCCAATTATTGGTGACCGATTATTAATAAATTAAATGCGCTTACTTCAGGTCTGATGCAACCTCCTCTCTCTGTCTGTAAAGCAGACACTGCAAAAACTGAACAGGAAACACAAGTCGTTGTCACAAATCAGGGAACTAGCTTCTCTCGCAGTGGCTAGGGCTATGCTAGCGGCTAGGGTTAGGTTAGAAGGCAGTAACAAATTATCCTGAAACAGAGTCTGAAAAACAGTAATTAATGATGCTTTAAGATCTGGACCTTAGTGGACAAAAAAGTGTGAAAGTTTAAGAAAATAGACAATAACAGCAAACATAACTGCAAGAGACAAAGTGATCAGTCATTCAATACCACACTAACAGAAGAGACCATCCTAATTTAATCAATGCTATTTCAGTTTTACATATTTATTATAGCCAACGCTCAATGTGATATTCATTTTTCGGTTTGTTTAATTGCTGTTTTTTTGTTGTTATTGTTGCTGTGTTGAGGTTAAAATACCTACTTGTAAAAAACATCCATTACGCTATTGCAATGTTGGACTGAAATTGTTTGTATTTGGTAGAACCACCAGATTCTTGTAAAATATATTCAAGCTTACATTTATTGAGCAAAATGTCACATATAATTAAGGTAATGCCCTACTGCAGCTACATGGTTGAACACTTCCATTTCGTTTTTGTCATATCAACAACACAAACAACAGAAAATAAAATAGAAAGATCACATTAATGCTTCCATTCTGTCTGCTTTTTTGGCAGTTTCTTTTAGCTGAATTCTTGTAACACAGTTTAGCCTATTGCTCAGCTCCCATGTAGAGGTTAAGCAATAGGTTTGCACACTTCATATCCATCTTTCTTACCATTTCTCCCCAGAGAGATCCTGAGGGAACAAATTACTCTCTGTGGCAAGTTCGCATCTTTCTCTTGACACTCAGAACAAAGTCTTTAGCACTGAGCACTTTATCAAAGTGAAGTTGTTTTTCAGGTTTTTAGGCCTTATTTCGATTTTTGGTTATTTGACCTTTATTTTACCAAGTAAAAATGTTTGAGAAGCAGTTCCCATTTGCAAACATGACCTGGCTAAGCGGCGCCAGCAGGAACAAATACACATATAAACATATGTTAGAACAAAAGTAAACAGGTCAACAAGTAAGAAGCATGGAAGCATATGGATGTGAGTGAAAAAAGTGTGCATGAGGTGTAGGAATGTGTGTGTGTGTGTGTATGCATGCTTGTAAGTAAGGTCTGAAGCGATCAGCAGGAGCAACAGTCAACTACTGTTGGAGTTTAAGGTTGAAGGTGGTGAGCAGGGTGTTTTGTAAGGTGTTCCAGTTGTTAGCTGCTGCAAAACGAAAGCCATTACAGCCAAAAATAGTAGAAGTATTGGGGATGATGACCTAGATGTATTCACCAGACCTAGTGCGATATGAATCATTAGCGAGGTGAAGAAGAGAAGACAGGTAGGGAGGTGTCTTGCCCAGAATTTCCAAGTGGAAACTTACAATGCTTATAATGCATTCTGTGTCTGCTAACCACTTTTCTCGCCTGTTTATAGCCTTCGTTACCCAACATTTTGTCAAAAAAAAATCTGGAAGGTATTTTGGCATCATATCTAAAAAGAAAAACTGCTTGAACCCATACACATTTGCACTTAAAACAATCAATGTTTAGTATTATAATATGACAGCAGGGTGTATTGTGTAATTTTACGGCCCTGAGCCCTTGAAAACAAGTGACAACCTTCTGGGCTGAAAAATAAAGTCAAACAAAGGTGCCAAAATCTGCACTTCTTCGAGTGGCACCTTGAGACTTGCTCCAAAAGTAAGTCAGTCCCCACAGACCCCCGTGTTAAAATGTCCAACTTTACAACAGTACATGTTAGGAGCCTGGTACAAAAATAGTTTTAGTCTCTACAGCTAACGTTCCCATTCCTGACAACTGTTTGGGGGGGGATTTTTAAAAAAACAAATTGCATTAAAGCTTATGGTTAGGTAAGGGTCTGGCTGAAGTCCATGGCCCAGGGAAATTTACATGGACCACACCTAGCTTCAAAACTTCTGGCTGACATCACCGAAGGTTTGTTCTACTAAATATGCAGCAATATGCTAAAAACTTACTTGAACAACGGACACACAGGTGATATGTATAAGATAGCTGTAGCTGAAAAGTTTTCAAACTGTTCAGTTTTACAAGAGCAAACTAATTGAGGATAACAACTATTAGTGTAATTGGTAAATGTATGTCTGGTTACAATGGACACATAGCTGAGAACAAATCTGAGAGAACTGGGCTGTCTCTCATGCAATAGATGAGATGGTAGCAACAAGCTGAAAACTTGTTCAACACGACTACTCCTACTACTACTGTTGTTAACTAACACTCAACTGTTTATCGTCATCAGAGAAACAGAGAAACCACAAATGGTGACCATGGTGTTGTTTGGGTATGTACTCGTGCCATAAAACCACTGTAATTACAGTTTTTCCTCAGTCGCTTTGGTACATTTCTCGAATCATCCTCGACATTTGCAAAACAGTAAGTGCATTTCTCAAAGCAATTCATACAAATAGCAAAACACCATGGATTACCTGCAGTTGTGTTTTTTATGTTAAGCAATGAAACAACTAATAAAAATTGACTGTATGGCTGCTCTTCACTTCCTAATGAATTTTACTGTAACTCTGAATCTGAAATTAGGCTAAATGGACTTAAAACCTTTTGTAAATGTGCTTAACAGTTTAAGCTTTACTAATTGTATTTCCAGACTCGATGTCCATGTCTCCTCAAGTTTAAAAGGTGTATTTCTGGTTTTGGTGAAACAGTTTGTTTGTTATGGTCAGAGTCTGACAGAGGGCCCTGTGTATCGTATAAAAGCATTTATATGATCAGTCCTCTTTTCCCTGTAGCATTGGTCAGTTCAGCAGTTCACAGTTAACAGAGGAACAATAATGCCATTGTTTTTATTCCCTCTCAATGATATCCTCGTGGAGAGTGGAAGGTCAAACGCTTGATTTCTGCACAATCTTTGAATTTAGAGCACAGCATTGATCTGAATTGTTCGATCGTTATCATCTGACCAGATGACAAGACCCCAAGACTTGCCTTGGGTAGCAGTGATAATGTCTGTGTTCCTTCTTATTATTAATCCACTGTTTTGCATGCCTTTATAACTCTTAATGTCAAACTTAATATCCACTTTGACAAATTCCAAATCCAAGGCTGAATACTTGTCAGTGTAACATGAATAAACAGTGCTGTGTATTACCAGCAGTTTAACAGACAGACAATTTTATCTTTTCATGTACAATAGACAGTTGTTGGGAAGAACAATGAGGAAATAGTTCACAAGTTGTGCTCTTCCTGTAAATGGATTGCAAAGAATTGGATTATACAGTCACTTGAGTGTACTGCTGAAAAGTGCAAAAGTTCGACGAGTTTGACTTCTTTTACAGACTGTTTTGTTGAAAACTTGGGAATTTGACCTTGTTTTCATCTTTCGCTTTTCACCATCAGCCAAACTGAAGTGAAGGTAAAGAGCCGCTGCTAACAGTCAAAGTGAAAGGCTGCAGTTTCCTTGTGAGTCCTTGGCTCATTGTTTATGTGTTTGCATACAAAGAGATCTTATGGTACTGAAGGTACATCTTATTGAAACTGTATGCTTTCATTTCCCTTTCTTTATGTCTCTCTGCATATTATCGTAATCCTTTTTGACAGAAAATGTGATACCCAGGAGAAAAATATCTGTAAGAATAAGATCAGGTCCTTGACTAGTGGTCGTATATGAGGCTCTGCTCAAATCCACCACCAGCAGAGTAACAGTCCTCTCACTGGGCCTCCTGGGACTTGTATCCTCTGTAACACTACGCACAGAGTGACTGACGGCTTGTTCTGATATGAAGGTTAGCTGAGAATGTGTCAATGTATGGATCTGGAGTCTTTTGACGAAGATGCCTGCAATGCTTTTCTGTCGGCGTGTCTTGTTTCTTTATGTGGATCTAAACAAACCTAATCTGATGGCTTTTTTTTTTTTTTATCTGATGTGTACTGATGGGTGACACAATGGGTGCTTTTTGTAAAACAGCAAAGTGATGATGATGTGATTTGGTGACAAGATACACAGCATTTTGTGTCCTCAGCAACATCACTCACAAGCACTTCAACACAAAATGTCGTGCTCCTCTCATACAGATGTGTTAAAAGGAATTTTCATCTGACAGTCCCATAAGTGGTTCCAGAGGCCATGACCGTAGCCTGAATTTCATGTAGCGAGGTGGCCATGGAGTGCTTTTTTAAAATGCATTTCTTTCAATTCCTACTTCATAGTTCCCAGCAAGAAAGCAATTACTCAGAAGGAGTTCATTCTATTAAATTCAGACCCAGTACTGGTTCCACTCACTGAATAGGAATAACTTCAAATCCCTTATCAGATCTTATTAGATTCATCTGTAAACATGAAGTAACTTAAGAGTGGATCAAAGTTTAACTGTGAGTTCAGCAGTGTTACAGAGTAATCCTACATTCTATAGGAATAAAGTAATTAGCTAAACCAGGCAGACATAAAGACAGCTTAGAAAGCCTGATCATTACTCATCATTAAAATTACACCTCTGTCATCCCCAATTTTTTTGTCATTTGCTGTTCTCTCCTACACACACTTCGTTCCACAAGATAGACAGACAGACAGACAGACAGACAGACAGACAGACAGATAGACAGACAGATAGACAGATAGATAGATAGATAGATAGATGGATGGATGGATGGATGGATGGAGGGAGGGATGGATGGACGGACGGACGGACGGACGGACAGACAGACAGATAGATAGATAGAAAGAATGATGCGACGATCAGTCAACATTCACATTATATTTGATTAAACACTGGACTTAAATGTATCTCACAATAACTGTTCTGTTTTAAATCCCTCTTGGATGGGAAGGAGAGCAGTAGGGGATTCGTTGCTGCTCTCTCGTGCTGGCTTTTACGCTCAACACATTACCTTCAAATGGCTGAAAGTGCTGCTTAAGCAAAAGGTAGCTTTTTGTTCATGCGGCCTTGATCCATCTTTGTGAGCTTCGTGTCCTTCGACTGGTGTCTTTTGTCTTGTTTATTTTTATTTTATTTTTTGCTGTGTAGTGCAAAACAGTACATTAGTACACAACTCTGATTCATTCACCAAGTTTAAGCATGAAGCCATGTCAATAAAGGAAACAGCATTTCATGTCTTTAAGAACTTATACAACAACAGCACCGGAAGGACTGAAAATGAATGCTATCTCATACGCGTATCTCACAGACAGCTATGAATGAACTGTCAGTGCCAAATGTTTCAATTACTGTAAGTGGAGGGAATCCACTGTAATTATCACTTTGAACACTGGCAGTGCAAGAACTGAAAGTCTGCTTTGTAATTCACCAGCAGTGTTTGTTTTGACAAGTTATCAGCCTAATATAAGCAGCCAGCTGGCTGGCCAGTGTTAGGCTGAATAAAGCAGAATTTATACACTGATCAGTCAACGTTCATGGCTTTCTGTTTTCATAACCAGAGATAATAACTCCTCAGCAAACAACAAGCCAGAGCTCAGATCTGTGTCCCTTTCAGAAATATCCAGGTTCAGCTACCAAGTATTCACTAAGAATAAACAATTTTTCAGCCACAACATTAAAACCCATGACAGGTAATGCCATTGATTGTTTCTTTAAAATACAATGTTCTGCTGGGAAACTTTGGGTTGTGGCATTCATTCAAAGCTCCCCTTGGCAACAACATCCCCAGTAGGACAATGTGACCTACCACACTGCTAAAAATGCTTAGGAATGGTTTGAGATGGCTTGGACTCCAAATTCCCCTGGTCTGATTGAGCGTCTGCCAGACACCACGGGACATGATTAAAGGCGTGGAAATAACACAGTATTAGATACATTTCAACGATGTGGCAGATTGGTGTAAATGACAGTTTTTCTACCTTGCAGTGCATTTGAGGTTACCATAACTGTATGCACTCATTGCTATAAGACTGTTCAGCAAAAAAAAAAAAAACTTCACATACCCCCAAACTTAACCTGACTCCATTCAGCTGCTCATATTAGCTTCTTTATATATAAGCATTGCCCTAAACAATGCCTGTACAAACTGCAGCCAGTACGCTAAAGAATACTGAACAGACTGTTTGGGAGCTTTGGGAATCAGCAGATTCAGTCATGCACAATACTATAGACAGACCAAGCCAGGCCAAGAACAGCTCCTGGCCGTGGAGGGATTTTGGCATAAAATAGTAGATTGGCAAGAAAAGAACAATGTCATCCCTACAGCCAGGTGTTAGCACAGCTAAAATATGGACAATGGAATGTAATTTTCTATTGTTTCTTCCATTTTTTTATGAATGAAAACATAGCAATGTGTCCATATTTTTCAGGGATAAGCTGTTTAATTTTTTTTTATTAAGACTGATTACACAATTTAGTTACTTCATTGATTTACTTCAGCAAAGCATTTCCTTTGTAAAGCAGTGGTCAATAAGCTGTGAAATAATGCACTCAAGGGGTGAGGAAATTAATGCTCTAATTAATGTAAATGCACATGCAGTGCATAAAGGGAACATAATTAGAAAAAGAACTGCTGTAAGCAATAGAAGAGAAAAACGACCAGTGTTATGCTGTACGCTGTGAGTTAAAATGAAATCACAAATTCAAATTAAGTGCAATCTGCTTTCCCTTCTGCTTCACTTTTGATTTGTTGTATCCACAATTAAAACCTGTCTGTGCCATAGAAAGCAAATACTTCCAGGAATTATGAGAACTAATAAAAAATCCAGAGGTTAAATCGTTAAACTAAATACTTGTTTTTGCTCAATGAGATGATTGTTTCTTTCTTTTTCTTTTTTTCTTTTTGACAAATTTTGGGAATAAACCAAAAGTCTTACTGTCCTACTGTAAGTTACCTTTAGCAAAGACACAGTCCATGATGAGATGCCTTAATATATAATATCCCACTGATTAAATCCCATCAGCATTGTAGTTTCAGTAATTCCTAGTACTCATAACTTTTATATCTTTCTTTCCTCAAATTAAACAGCTTATCAAATGTAATTAAATGGACCAAAAGCAAGAAGAATATGAGGAATCAAAAACTAAAATAAATCAGAACAAACCACAATAGAGGTGAAACCATTAACTCTGACTACCTGATTTGCCGAACAACAGAACAAAAATCAGAAACTCGCCTGTGCGGATTTTCATTGTAAAGTATTTCATGAAACAAAAATGCCAAATATTAATCTTCTAAAACTGGAAGATTTGCTACATCTCTGTTTTGTATTACTGTAAGTTGAATTCATTTGGGTGCAAAGTGTTTTTGGAAAAATTCCCAGCCAAGGGATCATGTAACTTTTAGTTTTTGAAAATGGTGATAGGCTTTTTTTGTAGTTGTTGTTTTGATCCTCTTCTTACAATTTACGGACCAAAGAATTAATTGGTTTATGTGAAAATATTCGGCAGATTAATCAATAATGTCAATGACTGTTGAGGCATGAGGGATCTACCTCAGAGTTTTGGTTGCACTGAAGAAAAAACAGCAAACATGAAATGTTGAAGAAGGCATGAGTATGTGATCATGTTATTGCTCATTCTTCACTGAATATGGATATTGCAGTCATGAACTAACACTTAAGATGTAAAATTATCTAGCTTTTATGTCTTAAAGCTCTGCATAAAGGTACATGTGGTGCTGAGCAAATTGTCTGAGCTCTGGATTGCAGCATTATCAGTGACAGTTTTACTCTTACTTAATATTAAACTGATTAATATCTATCCACTTCCTAATGAAGACAAGAGGCCTCTAACTGCAGTTCATTTCTTCCTAATGCCTGCAAGCTTCACAGTTGGGCTATAGTTCACCTGGGATTCGATGTAAAGGCTTCTGCTGTAATGACCTGCGGATTTTTATTGTGTTTCTCCTCTGTGAGTGATGATGCTACATTATTTGAAACATTAATTTCCCTGTAATTAGAATGTCGCTCTCTCCTGGTCCCACAATCATCACAATAACCATCTTTGGAAGATTTATGACTTACATACAAGACATTTAATATGCTTGAGTATCTATTATGTAAGTATTCCTGATATGCCAATGTGCTTGACCTTAAATCTACATCATGTTGGTGTACTTTAGCATAGGAAAAGTCCCAAGAAAGTGAGTATGAAAATCCTCCATATGCTGTATTGTTGCAGAGTGTGAGTGAACAAATAGATCCACATTCAACGGCAATTAGTCTCCAATAACCCTGCGAGAAAGTTGGAGCATGACAGGTGGTGATGAGTCATGTTCACATAACTGATTAGTAATGAGTCATGCTTTTGCTTAAAAACAAGTTGTTCTTTTCATGAATCCTCAATTCTGAATGGATGATGATGGATACATTGATTATGGATGGCCTAAGGAGTGGAGGGGGAATGACACAGGCTTTTACAGTATTGTGAGCACGCATCCCCCATCTGACAGTGTGTAGGAGTGTGTGTGTAGGAGTGTGTGTGTGTGTGTGTGTGTGTGTGTGTGTGTGTGTGTGTGTGTGTGTGTGTGTGTGTGTGTGTGTGTGTGTTTATCTGCCCCTTTGTCTGTTTGCCCCACCAGGTCTTGCACCTGTCTTTTGACTTGGCTCACTCTCTTCTAACTGCTGAACTTGACGAGCTAATCTTGCCCTGGCATGCTGCTACGTCAGTGTTGTTTGTATGCTGTCAGCAGTGGGACGCCGTTTCAGAAAGCTTTGTTTTCACTGAGATCTCAGCATGCCAGCTAAGACAAGAAGAGCTCTGGCTGGGCTACCGTCATCCACATGCCAGAAACAGGAGCGCAGACATGCTGCGAAAAAACCGTCTTGTCAGTCCTCTTTCTTTTCTCACTGTCTCACTCAAGTCCTGAGTCATGTATGAGCTGCATGCCTGTCTCATTTAAACTCTGCATGCCCAACCAGTGTGGTGATCGATCCTCCTCACAGGTACTCTTTGCAGCCTTCGCATACATGTGCTTCCATATGGTGACAATTGCTCATGTAATTTGATTCTGATAGGTTTGCCTTTGGGCCCTGAAGACCACCATCACAGAAGGGCAGTGCCAGAGAAGCAGCCACAAAATCTAATCAGAGATCCTGTGCCCATATCTCTGCTATATGAATGGTAGAATCGGTCTGAGGCTAAAAACACTCCATTCTTTTTATCACCTCGGCTGCAGTTTCTGTACCAGACGAAGATGAACAGTAGGAGACTGTAAATTGACCATAAACTGCTGTCAGGTATATTCTCAAGAATGATAGCCATTATTGCAGAGGGAGAGGTAGCCATGGGGTGAGAATGGTGGGCAAGATGGATCCGAAGTTGAAATCAGTACGACAGGAAAAAGGAGCCCTGAGCAGCATTTACTTCATTCAGCTTCAAATTATACATCATGCGCTCAGTTTGTGTAGCTGAAGTGGTATGGGCGTTTTTCTGAGGATGTTTTTTCTTAATCAGATCACAGAAACATGGATAGAGGGTATGTACTTTAGACTCAAAGCCCAGTGAGACACATCTGTGGCTAGATGAAGAAAATTTACTTAATTAAAATCACAAAAAAATGAGAAGTCGATATCCACCCTGCAAATGTTTAACTGCTTGAAAAATATCCTCCAGACATGTTTTAATTAAATTAAAAATAATTCAGTCTATAATTCAGGGGCTCAATAATTTGATGTGGTCTTTCCGAGAAATAACCCAGTTAGAAATTCTTAGATTCTTAAAATTCTGTATATGAACTTATTTACTTACTATGAGAAAAGTAAAGCGGGACTCACAAAGCTTAACACTTAAATATTTACCGAGAGAGATGCATGAAAAGAGCCAAACTAAGGATCGGTCTTTGATTTTCAACATACTGGTTTGATTTTTCTCTCTGTCAAGAGACTGTCCATTGACACAATTCAATCCAATAGTCAGTAATCTAATAGTATTAACATTAATGCAGTATAATGAACCGCACTGCACATAAACAAAAGCAAATGTGAATTTCAGTCAATCAAATCACATGGAACAGAAGAAAAGTACATACAGCATTAATGTTTGGCATCCTAGCTCTGACCTCATCGAAGTTTCCCTAAGGAGCCCACAAGACCCAGATCAGAACCTTCAGGTGCATTCTGCGGTGGAAGTGAGGCTTCCCAAATGCTGACAGCAGCCACAGCGGCGGTGGCAGCAAGCATGAGCAAAGTTTTCAGGTGAGCGGTGTACGCAGGCATGCAGCGAAAGAAAAAGAAAGAACACTGACGATGTACAGCCCTGAATAAAAAAGGCTGTGCTAGGTATGTGTTGCAAAAACAAAGGTCTTGTCATCTTAATGCGGACTGGAGCTGGGTTGCCTGAACTAGCTCGACAGCTTTGTTGCATTTATGTATGATGTTTCATTGGGCAAGTCCACTTCCGACATGAAACTAGTGTAAAATCTGACATGTAAAATCTGAGCAAACCTACAAAAACACGTGCGCAGTGTAGCAATGATGTAATGGTCTTTCAAAAAGTGTCTGTCTGTAGCGAAAGCCGATGTCAAGGCTGTCGTGAGGATGTCATGACTGTATGCATGGAGTGCACGGTTCCAATGAAAATAAAGAGAAAGTTTGCCATTTGAGTGTAACTTGAAGCAATAACAGAACTTAAAACAGTATTACAGCAGTTAAAACATAATATAACCACAACCTCAATAAAAAGCTGAGCCATTCGTCCACACCTGTACAATATACAAATGTATATGTACATTATCTTGCACTACGAACAATGTTCTCTGCTTTTTGCACTGTATTGTCACTATAGCAATTATCATTTCGCACTACTGTATTTATATATTCTTTTCTAGATGTGTACATATTTGTATATTTTTTATCATTTATTTTTTATTACTACTATTAGTTTTTATTTTTTTAATTTAATTTAATTTAATTTAATTTAATCTCTCTTCTTCTTTCTGTAGTTATTTTATTATTCTCTTTCCTTATTCCTAGGGTGACACCAAGAGCTGAAACCAAATTCCTTGTATGTTGTGTACATACCAGCCACTAAAGCTCATTCTGATTCTCAATCTGATTAGTTCAATAATTCCTCCTATCATTAAGCAGCCCTGATTCTTACGTTTATGAACTGGACATTTGCAACAGCAAATACATTTTGAGATTGAGAATGTTTGATAACAACAAACATTTTTTGAAGAATGTGTGCACCAGGTAGCAAAATGTGTATACAGGGCATATCTACAAAGCTGACAGCCTAATTAATTTGTTTTTCCTACAATGTCACTTCTTGAAAAATATAACCATAGCAATACAAGCACAATTTACATTTTTATGGCTAATTTAGGCACTTAAAGCACTCAGACTATACTCGATAAAGATCATGGCTAAATAGTGAAAAGACAGAATGTATCTTGAAGGAGAACACAAGGTGCATCTATTAACATGTATTAAAAACAACTTTTGATCAACTTCCTGTGCTTTGTACACCCACCGTTTACAACTGACAGCTTCCATAAGGTCACCTGTGGCTTCCCTTTAATGTTGTCGCTGAACATAATAGAGGCAGGAATTACATTTTCCTCAAATATTGATTGTATAAAAATGTGTGTTCTCAAAGACTGATGATCAAAAAAGCGGAGCAACATAATATTTAATCCGGTACACAGAGTAAACATAGGAAGACTACCAAACATTATAGTTCACCCAACTTAATTTCACAGTAACTTAGAATGATTTATTAGCAACTCTTAGATAGTTACGTATAATGGCTAGCTAGGTCAGCACTGAATCATCACCAGACTCATATTTGTGACTGAACTGTTGATGGTTGCATTGTGGGATAATGTAGGTGGACGTCTGGAATTAAAAATACTATCAATTCTTATTCTTTCTCGAGACTTTTCACTGCCAGTTCAACAATATCAAATAAATGCAATGCAAAACAAGTGGAACACTCTTTTAACAGTCTTCAAAAATACTTCCAGACACAAAAACAATATTTTTTTATTATATTATATGAGTGTATATAATCATAACTAATGTAGCTAGCCATAAGAAGCTGTGTGTTTATTAATCTGTCAGGTTGTTTTGAATGCTTATCTTCAGTACTGATAGAACCTCGCAAAGCTACAGCATGCACAAAAGCTTAACAGTGAAGATTTTATCTACAATTTGAGGATTAGCAACCTACACAACAACACAGCACTTTATTTACCTCAGACCCCAACAGCTTAAATGATGTATGAGGCCTGTAGAAAACTCAGAGTTCAGTAATAGGAGAAAATTACCAGTGATGACGGTTTCAGACAGTATTGTCTTTGCTCACAACACTGATTTGTGGAGCTGTCAACACATTTTGAAACATAAACAGATTTCTCTTGTTGACAGAGTCTTTCCTTCACCTGGGACAGATCTGTTTCTCATCTATATTCTCTGCGTGCACCTCTTTCAGGATATAATAAGATTCAGGTTTGAGGTTGTCTATTTACCAAACACCTGCTTGTTGTTTGTGACACATTCTGCTGTGATGGTTGGCTGGAGAATTGCCGATCAAAGTGAAATGTTTTCCCCTCTCGGTACCATGCAATTACCATATTTAGATTACTACATTTAAATGTAAACACAGCCGATTATTCATTTATATACTGTATATATACATGCCACCTCACAAATTTTCCATCAACAGAGAGGTCGAAAAGAATAGACACAGTAAAAGAGCAAGTAGGAAGGATGTGGCAGCAAATATACAACAGAAAAGATGATATATGGAGGGGGAAGTTGTTTGTTGTCCCTTAGCCTCAAACATGAGACATGGCAGGAATTTTAAATGATGTTGCTGAACCCTGGTTTTCCGAAAGCTATTCAAAGTGAATAATCAAAAACTGTTCCTTTGAGAAATGCAGCCCCCGAGACCAACTTGTTTATTTCCACACACATCTCTATTGGACCTGTTGTCACAATGAAAAATGCTCCTCTGAGATATGGAAATGTCTGAGGCCTGTCGTTGCAGTGGGCAGCAACTTGGCTTGAGGCGAGCAGATGGGCGAGTAAAGGTTACTAGAGTCACTCGTGGCATTAAAGACAACAAAACGAGCACCAAGAGAGAATGCCAACGTTTGAACATTGTGCTGTTTTGGAGGTATTTGTGTGCACAAACAGATGAATGTACAAATGGATGAAGCAAGTGGGAGGACAAGAGACAGCCGCAACACATGGAATTTACATGAAGTTGAGTGAACATTTGGATTTAAAAGGCAAATTTTGGCTGAAATGGATGAATGACGATAACATGGAGTACGAGGAGGAGGGGTAAATGAAGGGTAGATAGAGGAGAAGATGAAGAGAAAACACAGCATCGCATGTAGCTGGAAGCAAGTTGAAGTCACAAACAGTCATGTGGTGGAATGTACAACTGAACTGTGTAAAATGTGCATTTGGTGGCATGTGATGTAGAAAATGTCTGTGGGCAGTAAATGTCACTATATGCCATAGGATGCTTTTTATGCCATGATGTAAATGAAGTACTTATTTGTGAAAATTACTACTACTGAGAAGTAGTACTTTAGGGGTTTGCAAGAATTTCATGACCACAGAATCACTCACACAGCTTGCAGCACATTATATAATCACTATCATCTCCATCTTCATTCATGTCGACTAAGAAGAAGCCCCAGTGACACCCTGCATGTGCTCATACCTTCAATAATTTAAGGTCCATTTTGTCTCATCATTTTCCACCTGTTCAACTTCCAAGGCGAGGCTTGAATCAAGATATTAGTATTCAGCGGATTGACAGGCAGAGTATTGGCCTCTCTTTTCTTGGGGTGAATTACAGAAGGAGTCAATCATTCTTGACAATCTCAGGGAACAGATGATTGTCAGGCCGTCTTCTAGGAGTCATTTGAACTTTAAATGATTCCAGAAAAATGCCGATGGGTCTCCACTTAGAAAATCCTTGATGCAAGCCTTTTTAAAGTAGCCGAAAATGCAGTAAAAATAATGTCATAGTCATATTACAATGACCCCAAGTGATGTTGCTTTGGTCAGAATGACTGAATGTCAACCTAATCTTCTTATTCTAACTACAAAAAATCACATTATTAAGTATTCGTTATGGAATATTGTATAATATGATTTTATTGTCTCATCTCTAACTTAATTACCATTTACAAAAAATAATTAATTCTCCTTATGTTTCCATGTGTTTCAAGAAGCAACACTGAAAATTAAACAATACAGAAATTCATTACACACACTACTCCAATGAGATTGTGTTCGGTTTTTTCGAGAGATAGAAACTTTGTTGATATTTGGAATCTCATTTATTTAATCTAAATCAGGAAATAAACAAAAGACATCTCTTTAATGCTAATGCTAATAAATACACGGGACTGATCTGTCACCATAATCACATAAACAGCATACCAAGCCAGCATAACTGATGTCTGTCGTGTTTCCATGTGCGTTAATAAGATTTAGTTAGCGATGTTATAATTTAGCAAAAACAGTTGTTGATCATGTGTAAATGCATTCGTGTGCAAGACTTCTGAAATCAGGGGGTGCATATTTAGCAACATGTCTGTCCTTCTGCTTTAAAATAAAAAAACACTAAAAACATAAAACAAGCAGCTTTTCCACAGGATAGCATCGATCAATGCAGAATGATTGGCTGAAGTTCTTGCCTCATAAAAAATAAAAGTCTGAGTGTTTAGTCGAGTAAATGGCACCAGATTGTTGTTGGCGTCTAGTCTCAAGTCAAAATGTCATTCACATTCACAAATGGAGTTGTTGAAATTATCAACAACTCCATTTGCCCTGCCTCATTTGAATGAACCGTCTTTATTCTCACTTCTCTTCTTCCATCTCAGCTTCACATGCAAGTTTGGCATTAATATAATATACAGTGAAAAGCAAATTTGAAATTCAGGAAATAATCCAAATGTCAGGACTCCAAATACACTGGATGTGGTTTTGAACACCCACAAGAATGAAGAGATTTAAACTAATAGTAAGTTTCCATGAAGAGGAAGGTTTTATTAAATAGAGCACCTGAATAAAATAAATCTAAGAGTCTCTAAGTCATGGTTCAGTGGAGCAGGATGTATGACCCAACAGCAGATGACCAGACAGGCAGGAAAAGTTTGGAGACTTTATCGCCAGGTGAAAGGATCCTACAAATCCTGCTGGATTTGTAGTGCAGGTAAACAAATCCAAAGAGGCAAAGCATTGAGGCAGGTCAGAAACAGGCAGTGGATCAGAAGAGGTGCAGGCAGCATGGACAGAAAACAGGAGTATGTAGAAACAGATAGTTTTAATAATCAGGAAATGTAGAAATTTAGCAGAACTGGCTAATCTGTTGTTGTTAAATCAATGTGAGATTAGAAATTTTGTTAATTCAAAGCCATTCAATATAGAATGTTTAGTTTTTAGCATATTAACAGTGGTCATTATGTGCCTTGGAGTCCACAAACCCAATCCTGAGGGAAAATCAGTGTCTGTCTTTAAGGGGAACGTGAAAGGGAAATGCAGGAAAACAGGGGTTACTGCAGGACCGATGCGACATGATCTGCTGCAGAACCCAGCCTGCAGAGAGCTCTTAAATTACTCTAATAAGAGACCGCTGATGTGACCTAGGAACTTCTGTCATTTTAAGGAGGGTAGAAGATGGTCAGAGAAGCTTCTACCTGAATGTATCGTATACTACTCTTTGCAATTTCAAAAGACATAAAACTTGTGTAACATTGTTTCACTGTGCAATCTGACTCAGAAGCGTTCGCTGAAGCGTGCAAATTCATTTGGATGCAAGCGAAATGCTGCGCTGTAGAGCAGAGCTGCCTCCAAAGAAGAGCAGCGATGCAACAAAAGCAAACTGAGATGTGCGAAATGCAGAAGTCCATAATAAAGAAAAGATCATGTTTCATTCCACCTCATGTATATTATATATAATACAAAATGCTAATCTAGGGGAAAAAATGTCACTCTGAACACTTTTAAACATTGCACATTAACGCATGACACAAAAAATATTGATGCCTTTAGGTGGCTGTTAAAGAGATTTACAGTCCCAAAGTCACAGATGCTGGACTGTGCTTGTTTCCACCATCAGTATGCGAATGGCAACAGAATGTTCACAACAGAGGCAGATCAACTGAGATATACACAAGTCTGCAACACTCAAAACTGTGTGCTCCTTTCTCATTGGAAAGGCAACAATATCAGGGGGATGAAAGAGAGAAAAGCAAAGTTTGTGTGAGAAACCAGACTAAAATGACTGCAGGGAACACATGAGGATGAAAGTTGAAGACACAAGATGGGGAAGGGGAAGGGGAGAGATGGAGTGAATCCGAAAGTTGTTTTTTTTTCACTTTTTCTTGTTTTGTTTCCTCTCTCACCAAGGGCCAAACTGCAGGAAGTGCCAAGAGGAATGGCACTGAGGATCGGAGGGAACGAGTCAAAATAGAGCTCCACAAGGCAGTTTCTACTCCACCTGATCATCAAAAATGGACACGTTATTGATGAAGTGAAGCAGTCAGAGGTGATGTAGATCATGCCTGGAATTTGAATTGCAGCCAATACTGAAATTACAACTGCTGACACTTATTGCCAATGTTGCAAGTCAGAAGCTATCACCAGCTGTGACATTCATTGTGAGTTATGATATCCGTTACGCTCACATTTTTGAGTTTCTCACTCCCCTGCCGTGTTTTTTAAGTTGGACCGGTGCTGTGACCAGAGTGAGCTCAGCGTGAGCTAACCTTTCAAATCTGAAATGACTCCCTGTGAAGGTCATACCTGTGTGTCCTACTGCAAATGATTTATCAGGAGTGGCTTCTCTTGTCTATGCAACAGGAGAACAGACAAAAAAAAAACCAAAAAAACATGCATCAGCATTTGTTTCTGGGTTATGGAGTGGAGAATAAATTCTGAGCTTTTATCATACAGGGGTAAGAGGCGAAACACTGAGGAAGAGCAAAACAGAAGCGCTGTAGTAGGAATAGGGGAGGAGGATTCTTAGTCTTCTGTATCTTTCTCATCAGTAATATCTGGGGGAAAAAGATAATCACTCATGTCCTGTTTACATAATCATGCTTATTTGTTATAATTGGTTCCCACTGTATAATTTCTTTGAGTCCAGACTTTGCTCAGCTCTTGAAAACGCCTGAATGTCTGCAGCACTGTGAAAAGGCCAGAGCTGATATCAGGAACAATTTAGGTCACTCTAGCAAGACTTAGACTCGTTATTCATGAGTCTAACTTGACTTGTAATGGCTCATTAAATGCCCAGTTCAGAGGAACCTGCTCTCAGACCACAACTTTCGAGTGCATTTCCTATCTCATCTATCTTCGACCTTGAAAGGTGATTCAATGCCTTTATTTCACCATAGTTGAAATAATGTAACACCAGTACTCATGACTCAATCAGAAAACCCCTTTTTACCTCCAACTGATACAATTGGAAGTTATTCAGCTTTATAAAAATCCAACAACCATGAATATAAATTCATGGTTGTTGGATGTAGGGAGCCTGCGATGCTGAGGATTGATTTTCAAGGTTTAAAATGATTGCATCCGTAGCTCTGGGGGTTGGGTTATATATTTTCTTTTTCTTCTGTTTTTCTAGTTTTAGATTACTTATTTAAATGTGCCCTAGAAATTATATTCAACAAATGCGTGACAGGGTAAAGATATGAGCATTCGACAGCTAGGTGTTTAAACAGTGTTTAGAAGTATTTGCGCTCCACTTCGGTCCAAGTTATAATGAAAACTATATTTATTGTTCCTCCAGTCTGCACTCAGTCATTTGTTATTCATCTGATAGCTTTATGCCTATGAGACTATGCCAACTGCATAGTGGAGATAGTGCCTCTGAAGAATAACAGTAACATATGAAAGGAATAAGAAGCATGCAGTGATAAATTATGGTTTTGGATTGAGGAGGATATATGCCAGCTGGATGAGTGATGCCTTGTGGAAATGAATGAGGCGATCAGCATTTAATCACATGCAGTGTCTTGGCATCGGCATACAGCACTGAAGAACAATGAGGATGGATTTAATGTAGAAGAGAAATTATGTATGAGAGAGTGTGATAAAACTGTAGTTCTCTTGGGGAGTTTTGACTTAACCCTAAAGTTTAGGTTTCACAGGTCGGCTCACAGGTTATTTGGGACCTGTGGGAGACTCACTCAGTGCGTGTCCTTGACTCATATCAGTTTGTAGTTGGTTGAGGACAGAGATATTTAATATAGTGTTAAGCCGGAAACACAGAGTAGTTGTAGTGGCCTGGAATTTGATGATGCGGTTGATCAATATCTAAATGTGTGCCTCATTTCTTTTGATTTCTTCAACAAATACTGTTTTTTTTTTTAAATCAACATAATGAGGGGAGTTTTGCAATGAGAAAATCTGCAAACTGTCAATTGCACAGAAAAACAACAAATTGAATTTGATTCCCCTTTATTTTCTTCTCACAATTAATTTATGTCAATTTTAAGCAACTCAAAGCACTTGGCAACGATCAGGAAAATAGATTAAGTACAGAAAGAGTCAACACTGACTGTGATGAGATGTGCTGCTTTTCACTTCTTTAATATTCAACCAAAAACCAGGAAGTTCCTCAGTAGCCCAAACCTAGCAAAACAATGAATGCAGCTCATGAAACCTGCTGTTGGATAAAATAGAAAACAAATAGCTTGCAATCATAATTCTGGCAGTAGTTTCCTACAAAATATATTGAGCAAACATAAATGCATTTTGTTGAAGGTAGGGTTGCCCGTTGGTGTGCAATGACAATGATTAATATACTGTTTAACTGAATCAGGCGCACGTTTGCTGCAAATAAGTCAATGTCAAGTGTCGGATAGACATTTCCTTCTTGTGGAGCAGCGTGCTTGCGAAAATGTGATTTGTTTAATTTGCGGGGCCCTCACTGGATCCCAATAATGAGCAAAACACTTGAGTAATTTGAAATAATGTGCTGCTGTGAGGCAAGATTCGTGATGAGTTGCTGGTGTTACATTGCAGTGATATACGGCCGGCTGCAAGAAGAAGATACAACTCACTCTTTATTATTACCCGCGACTATTTTTGCAGGTCAGCAGCTGCTGGTAATACTAAACCTTTTGCCCTCAGACTGGAGACCTGTAAATCAGAATGTGGGTGTATTCAGAAGTCGCTCTCTGTAGTCCAGAGATGTCCACAGTCGTCTCTATCATGTCCACTAGGGATGCTGCTGCTGTCTTTCCTCCAGCCCACTGCTTCCAGCTGCCAATTTCCCCCAGTCTACTCTGCATCGCCCTTACCATACTTGATATGCTCATCTACACACTGATTGAATCTTACTTACCAGCTATACATGTAGTATATTTAATGCCAGAGCTGTACATCATAACAGCACACTATGAATCAGTTTCAGTGTTAGCTTGTATTCTCTATGTGTCATCTATCTTATCATGCATGTATCCAGTTGTGTGTTATATGTTCCTTGTTCCCCACCCCCTCTTCTCCCATCCTTCTCCCTCTCCCTCTCCTCCTCCACCCCCTCTACCTCTTCAGTCCCTCTCAATCCGCCGGCCAGCGGCGGATGGGTCCTCCCATGTGAACAGGGTTCTGCTCAAGGTTTCTTCCTGTTAAAAGGGAGATTTTTCTGCCACTGTCGCCTTAGGGCTTGCTCTGGGGGTCAGGCATATGGCTTCTGTAAAGCGTCTTGAGACAATTTCAATTGTAATCAGGGCTATAGAAATAAAATTGAATTGAACTGAACTGTATTATCAGATATGCTCCAAAACACTGGGAAAGTGGACAGGAAAATGAGGGTCTAATTGCTGTAGGTGTGGCAGAGGAAGATAAGTCTGACAGTAAAGGTGTGTAGTTGAAATCATTAATGGAAACACATGGGATCAGTGTATGGGAGATATAGAAATCTGTTTCCTAGATATATTCAGGAGAAAACCTCACTTTCTGTTGTATCTGCCTCTCTTAAACTTTGCACCCGATTGTGCATCCTACACGGCTATTCAGTGACGTGTGTGCTGGGTGGATGTTTTCAATAGTACTAAATTGTCCCTTTGTCCCCTTCTTTTATGGGTAATCTCCATCATTCTGCTTTCAATCCTGCGCTTCTGACAGTTTCAGTTATAGGATTTCTCTCATCCTTCACTTGTCCTCGCTTATTTGTTCCAGCCTCCGATTCTTTTACAGCGACCTCCACCTCCTTCAGTCTCCTTGACAATTTTGCCCTCGCTCTTTCTTTCTGGCACTGCAAGTGTGCATCTGCATGTCTGTGTCGACTGTAAGTTCCATTTGTATGACAGCAGGGCTTAAGTTGTCACAGACGTCCTCTACAGTGATTAGCCTCAATTCCGCCATTCAGCTACAGGCTGACAGTCATTTTATGACTTTCCGTCACTCTTTGTCGCGCTTTCTCCCCTCTCAAACTAATGGGCTGAGCAACGGTTCCTCTCCTGCTCCGCTTCCCTCCTCTGCCTCTTGTTCACTTTAAGAGTCTCTCTTCATCCTCTCAGACTGTTAATCCAGTCTTGCCCTATGTACCTCTGACAAGAACAGACTGTGGAAAGGGAAGTAAGCAGTGATGTAAATATCCAGTCAGGAAGGTCTAGTCTTACTGCATGATTTTTTTTTACATGTACAGTCTTTAACGTCACTGCTCACACTGTGATGTCACTCTTAGTTGAACACTCATCTCCCGAACGACAGATTTTCAGTAGTTAAACAGGAACTCAACTGATTTCTTACTCAACGGGCTCAACGGGGAGCAAGTCACTACTACATAGTGTAAAAAAAGGTGGAAAGCCTCTTGTGGTACCAAAGGAGGCTCTGCAAAACCAGATAAATTGGTTTAAATGGTGTCACTTGTGTCAGGGTCAAATGGGACCGAAGACTGAAGTTTGAAATATAAAACTATCTGGAGGAGTTGGTTGAGGTAGAAATCGTTACCAGAATTTTTCAGTCTGCTCCTCATTTCTGCTCAAGGCTAAATTACCTGTTGCCATACACCCAACGTCTCAAAATGAATTGTTTGCAGAATAGTTGTGTATTGAATAATGCAGCCACTTGCTTTTTTTGTTGTTTGTTTGTTTTGTTTTTACAGTAATGAAAAATCGACGAAAAAAGCAGCATGAAGTGGCAGCAACATAACTTGTAGTAAAACATGCATCTGTCAGTACACTGTATATAAATTGGTTTTCTTAAAACCTTAGTTTTAAAAAATTCTAAAGTCACAATACACCAAGGAAGAACAGATAATAGTTTTAAGGATTGATCTATCAGATAATTAGACTGTTAGATGTCTGCACATTATTTAAAGAATTCTAACCAAAAGTTTTCTATCACATAATCCCTGAAGAACTGGATCTTCAAGAATGCTTGTACACTAGAACTATGACAGATTGTATAAAGCCTGGGAGAATTGGGATATATACTGACATACTAATGTGTTTCTTATGTGTTCAACCTCTCTAATAAAAGTCAACACCATCCTTTAGTCTTTGAAACAAACTTTACGGTGTAAAGTCTAACTAAAATGAAAATCCCCTCACTTAAATGGAAAGAGACGATTTTCTATAAAATATCATGTTTTTTAGAATATAAAGTGTCAGTTAAATCAACTAGTTTTAGTTGAAGGGTGAGTCAGGCAGTTCACATCATGAACTGAACTTTATAATAATCATCCACTGCCAGAGAAAAACAACCGTGGAATATGGCTCAAGAGAGCTGCAGACGCCTTGATCTCCTGAGGATACTGTTATGTTTGCACGACATGAGTGTCAGTTTGATAAAGATCTAACCAGCATACATTGTGCAGATGATCAATTTGAGCTTCTCTGCGGCTGTATGGACAAACGTGAATATGCTTTTATAGAGGAGGAAGCCAGGAAACGTACACAGAGCTATACAGTGTTTCCACATAGTGTGAAAAACACAAAAGAACTCCTGCTGAAAGGCTGAGAAACGTATATTTTTTTTATTATTTGCAGACAAGTAGAGAAGACTTACTGATAATCCAACCATGATGCGAAGTCTGAATAAAAATATTTAGATGCTAAATGAGGCCTTGAAAACTCTAATGGAAGTTCAGCTCGGCTTTCATCTGCAGTCCATTCGCTCCAAATGGTCGGAAACACACATAAAGCCAAGTATAAATTTCTGGGTGCACTACCAAGAACGCATTTCTTCCATCAAGACTCACACTACTCAATTTTCAATCGCTGCATCTGGGGAAACTTGAATTTTACTTTCGGCAATGGACAGGGAAAAAAGCGAGAAAGTAATAGCTTATCTTCATTTTTTTGAGATATTCCTGTGGAGCTGCAGAGATGCTGAAAGGGCAACAAACTTTAGGAAGCTGAGTTAGAGAGGAGAAAAAGAAGCGGAAGACGTAAACATCATTTAGTTTATGCCGATGAATGTGAGATTGTCGGTCAATAAGTTGAATGAACTTGCAACCTACGCAAGACATGAGAAGTACTGAAAGTGCAGCATATTTTCTGCTTTATGACCATATTTCATGAGGGGAATATGCAGATTTTTACATGAGTGGGAAAGAGCTGAAGATGGGGGCACTTAAAAGTGTTGTGTATTAGTACTGAATGATGTGAACGCCTCTTTCATCACTCGGTTCCACCGGAGGACATCATTAACTCTCTCAATCTCATAATAATCACAGAGGACTTCATTAATGTCTCATCATCCCTAAATCTAAATGAGCTTAAGTTGTTTTAGCAAATGCAGAGCAGGAAAAAGACTGGACTGGAGACAGAGTTAAATGTTAAATGTATTCCATTTTACTAACCCTGCACATTTTGTACATGTAGATAACAGACAAACTAACAATGTCTGCTTTTGTCATAATCTTGACACGTTAATTCCCTCATTAATTATACTACATCTGTGCACATAGTGTATTTTTGCACGAAACAAGTGTACTCTTTATGCATTTTTGATTTATGTGTGAACTCATCGGCTGGTGTGACATCTTAAGCTGCCTTCAGGGCTCAATAAAGCATCTTGACACCCTGTTCTTTCTGTCCGCAGTCATCAGACCTCAGCCTTTTTAAACAGCAGTGGGAACACGAGTAAAAAGGCGAGACTGATGTACCATCATAAAACAAGACGCTCTTTGTGACCATGTTAAGAGTCCTGGGATGATCATGATCCAGGAAAAAGCACATAAAGAGAATGTTGCCTATGACATTACCCAAAAGGAAATTTAGAAGAAAATGATTAACCCCTCTGGCAACCCCTGTTATTAAAACATTTTGGTAAGGCTGGCAAGCGTAGCACAATCACCGAAGGGGCTGTCTGGCACTACTGTGACCAAAATAGTTGTAGAATTTGTTGTGCTTCATTTCTGTTGCATCAAATTTGGCAGAGAGGCAGTTTTTAGAACAGGTTCAAGAACATCAGTGTCCCTGACTCATTGTTACAAGTGTCATTTTGATTCACATCACTTTTGCCTGAGTTTTCCAAATCTTCCTCTGGCCTGGTGAGAAGGATAAGAAGATTTATTGCATTTCAAATTTCCCACAAGTGTTTCTGATTCATAGTGCAAGGCTTTTCATTCTGGCCTCGCAGCGGTGGAGCTTCTATTGACTAAATATCAAAGGTTTTTCAGGTAGAAGTTCTAAAAATATAGCCTGGGGCTTTACAGTATAAATTGCATGTATTAATGAAACAGGGAAATAATGACTGATAACATTTAAGTAATATTTTATGCATGGGAAATTAGAAAAGCAGCATGTTGTAGATTTAATTTAGGTGGTACATACGTGGTACAAATGGAAACCATACATGGGAGACACACATATCTAAATACATATGCAAATACGTGCAAGTAGCTGCACACAAGCCTGTACAAGACTATATTCACTTACAAGCCATGCTTAGCCACATAAAGCTGTAGTAGAAAGTCTACTCTAAATGACATAAAAGCCCCCACCTCGGGCCTTCTTTGAAGATAATCTCCAGTGTGTGAGATAATGAGGATTTGTTCACAAGCAGCTCCACTCTTAACCCCGGGTGATTCAACTTGTCTCTTCCCTTTAATGTGCAAGTACAGGTGAAGGCATTGAGTAAATAGAAAGGCTATGAATATATTTTCATGATTTCTCCACTCATGAATTCCTTAAGAAAGATCGCCTCAGCAGCTTGTCGGGCCACAATGAATACTGTACTAGCAGCAGGTCACGCTATGTGTGCAAATTACTGCCTGGTTTCTAAGGCTGATTTTTAAGCAAGGGATACCGTTTCATTTCTGCTCTCTCGTCTCTTTTCTGCTCTTCAGTGAGACTGCGTGTAGGTTCCCAATGATTAAAAAATAAGAAACAGGTGGAAATGTAGGTGTCCTTCATTTACTGTGGCCACTTTCAAATCCATTTCTCTAAGTAGGTTATTGCATTTTCTCTGTTTAAATAGTCTGGTTGTGAGAGATATACATCGTGAGACCTATTAACATAGATGTGAAACACAAGGTCGTTTTTGTTTGGGTTTTTTTTTTTCCCAAAGACTTTATGAGACTTTATGAGTCTGGTTTGATCCCTCATTCAGATCATTTCTTCTGGAGCTGAACTGACGAGGTCGTAGTATTGCAAGATTCACAGTTATTGTTAGTTTTTTTTATTGCCAGAAGGTGAAAACTCACAAAGATTTTTTTTCTCTTGTCTTTACTCCTCTCTGCTTTTTCCATTTTTGTTTTAGATGGGAAATGCCTCTGAAACATTTCTGCTCGTGTCCAGAATATCTAAAGACAATGACTTCCTCATGGGAACGCTCTACACCATTTTTGGTTAGTATTTTATTTATTTTCTCCTAGCTTTGCACGTTTCAGCTGCTTGAATGTGGACTTCAACAGAGCTTACTGCACCACTCTGTCTCCCAGGTGTGCTGTCTGTGCTGGGGAATGGGATCCTGCTGTTCGTGGCCTATAGAAAGAAGTCCTCCCTGAAGCCAGCAGAGTTCTTTGTGGTCAACCTGGCCATCAGCGACCTGGGCATGACCATAACCCTGTTTCCACTCGCAATTCCATCAGCCTTCGCCCACATGTGAGTGACCGTTCAGGTTTCCATGACTCTTTCTGCTTTCCTCTATTCATCTTGTATGTCATGTTCACAATCAGCATACTGTATGGCAAAGACATTAACAAAGAGTGAAAGTTAGCAAGTGGTTGGAAACGCTGGGCTGAAGCTGTCACTAAGGACAATGAGGTCATGCACTCGTTATCTCTGGCAATTTTAGGTTTTAAACAGCCTGAGCTTTTAGTTTATATTATTAATTTAAAAAATAAATATAAATGGTTTGCTTTTTAAGGCAGAGAACTTTTAGATTTTAAAAAGATTTAGGAACTGGAATCAAAAATAAAAGTTTGAGTAGATATTTGAAACAGCTTTTGCACATCTCTGATGGAGATAAACTTCAAAGGAATATCTTATTTTTCAACACTGTATTTTTGTATCATTCACTTTTTCAGTAAGTTTGATTTTCTTTCTAAAATCTCTCTAAGCAACGTCCTCCAATGTCCCAGTCAGCTGCCAAAGAATGAACGAGGCTTCATGTTGATGAGAAATGCTGATTTGAGACCCTTTTAATAATTACTGTGTGCTGTGAGATCTGAGCCTCGCAAGCAGCAGCGAGGGATTTCTGAGGTTTTGCCTCCAAGGGCTTCATAAAACGTGACCCACGTTGTTGGTGAAGGTTGTCTGGCTAATCTGCAGCCTGATAGGATGAAAACAAGCACCACTGAGAAGTGAATAAGTTGTTCCACTTCCTCTAGATGGCCGCTTACTGTTAATCGTCACCTAAAACGACACTAGGATCACAGCAGTGCTCAGTGTAGTGGTGATGCAAGAACAACATTCTCTATTTGAGTCTCTGTGGAAAAAACATTGATGTTGTAAAGTAGCATTAGTGCAATAACAATACAGAGATTTACTTTTCATGTTTTGTGTTAAACTAGCATTATACTGTAAGCACAATAACCAGCTTTATAATTGCTTGATAATTTACTATTTACTAGATTAATATACATTTTTAGAAATGGGGGAAATTACATTTACTGTTTACATCTGATTTTATTGTTTTCCTCACTTAAAAAAAATAAATTAGTTTTTCAAAAATTACAACTTTTTGGTATATAGTCCAAAATTTGCTTCTGGTTCGCTCTCATTATGTCTCCACTCAATATGAAAAATGTAATGGAAAAATTGCATTTAAAATGACACATGCTCACACATGACACGCTTGTCTCTCATATGTCACCTGTTTCATCCCGTGACCTTCCCTGCATGCTTCTCTGATCTCCTGAGGATGTGCAGCTGATAGATGTCATCTGCCCCTGTATTGGGTCAAAAAGTATCGCTGCTCACTACAGTTGTATGTGACCCAGGGGATGACCAGAAAATGTATTAGCTGTCTCATCTACTTGATGTGAATTGTGAAACTGACTGGAAGGATTTGCAAAGAAGCCTTCCACTACTATCAGAATGTTAGCCAGTAACCAATGTCCTTTCTCTTGTTTCTCTCTCCATTCAGGTGGTTGTTCAATCAGACAGTCTGCATTGTCTATGCCTTTTGTGGTGTTTTGTTTGGCCTGTGCAGTCTGACCAACCTCACTGTGCTCTCTTGTGTCTGCTGGCTCAAGGTCTGCTGCCCAAACTACGGTAACCAAACCAGTTTCTTTATGCTTTTATCGATCATTCATTCACCATCACAGTCACACAATGTATTATATTGAAATGAAAGACTTTATCCTCCTACTGCAGTGACACTTTGGATGCAGAAAGGTTATGAATGCACCTTGACCAGAATTTACACCTTGACCCTAGCAACCGATTCTGTTATATAATCAGTTGTGGTATTATATTTAAAGAATTCCTTTCCTCGCATTGTATTGTATTGTTATTGTATTTTTGCATTAAAGATGTTTTATTGCCCTATAAATGCATACAAAATTACACACATAAACTGTGAAATCTGATAGGATTTGTCTACATATTTGTAATTTAGAACATATTCTAGTGAAAATACTTTTGAGGTACACTTTTAAGTTTCTCTGCATTTTTCACCTGAGACTATAAATCGTGTGTAAATCATACAGTAGCAGTCAAAAAAACTAAGGAATTTTGTAGAAGTGTTCATCATATTACTGCATTGATTATGACTAACTAGATATTGATCACCACATTGTTGATCATTTCGATAGTTGCCTTCCTCTGGAGGCAAAAAGAACCTTGAATCTGAAGAGTAGCGAGGCCAGCAGCTCAAGAGCTCATTACAGAGAAAGACAGGCAAGGTTGCAGTAATGTGAATGTTCAAGGCTATATTTTAACCTCTTTAAGCACAATAAGATGTAAATAAAGAAATTTTTACATGATCCCTTTCATTTGTAACAATTTCCCCACCAAGTTCCTACACTTGAAACACTAACAAGCCTTCCACTGGTTGGAAAATGTATAAGTCTTTGGGCGGCATGTTTTGGCTAAATCAGTGCTTTTAGAGTTGACTAATCGATGGCTGTTAATTTTACAGAAGAACGTGGTGAATGAGTACTGCACATGAAATATAATTTGTTTCTTTTCCCAGTTTGAGAGCCACAAATAACCTATGTAAAAGTCTACAGACTGGTGAAAGTGCTTTAGGTCTCATGCACATGCCAGAGCTTTAACTTTGTTGCTTTAAATTTTTTTTAAGTGTGTAATATTTTGCCATTATCAATGTCCATGTGAGGGTTTTAGTTGTTTCCAAATATATTAACACTTTTCTGTACTTCTGCTTTCAGCTACAATACGATGTGTTTTAAAACCATTTTTTTAAGGTATTTACATATCGTTTATGAGTGCCATGTAAGAAATCTAAAAGTAAGCCATTAAAAAGCATATGAGCTACCTAAATATCATAAAACTGTTCAGCATAATGCCATTCTGAGCTGGCATTCATCAGAAGTCAAATCGCTGAGCCACTCATGACGCTCTTTCTGAAGAAGATTTATATGAATTTAACAGGAAATGTCTCTCCCATATGGACTTTTGAGTGCAGCCATGCTTCCTCACATGTTCACTCTAGAGTCACTTACTTGCAGTTTGCATAGATAATAGGAAGGTTCAGTCGAGGGTCTGCCATTCGAGTGCACTTAAAGTAACAATACAAATACATTTTTTTGTCAAAGCACTTCATAACTAATGTTCAAATGCATTACAGTGAGTTCTACTTTCACTATAATCCAGTATACGGACCCAAATGCAGCACACACAAGAGCAGGGTTTGATGACTAAGGCTTGGTGAGGTTTTGGGGAGGTCATGCAGCAAGAGAGGACAGCAAGTGGGGAAACCAGGGAAGTCTGTAGAGCAAGTGACCGAGGCAGCCTTGTCGAAGTTACGGGAAATTATTTCAAGCAGATGTGGTGGCTGACTGATGGTGTTAAAAGCTGATGAGGTGAGTGTAGAGTTCTGGAACTTGTAGGTGGATGTCTGGCTGAATGGTGAAATGGATGCAGGCTTAAGATGAGAAATGAAGTTACTTAGGAGTACAAGGAGAAGACTGGAAGCATACAACTAGAGATCAGGTTTTGGCTGAGGTGATCCTAGCACGAGTGAAGGCAGGAAGATCCAGCAGCGACTACAAGATTTCCATGCAGCAGAGAGTTGATTGAGAAGGGAGCTCAAGTGTGTCCAATAACTGTCACGGCAGGAAACTGGGTGGAAAGCCACGCCTTGGCACATATAAGCCCTTTTCAGACATGGGATACGTACCATTGCTGGCTTCATCAGTCAGTTAAAGTGACAGCCTTCTGTCACTCAGACAAAGGTCAACCTTTGCCTTAATGTTCCTCTCTGCTTCATCAGACATACTCACCCCAGTGACAGAGAGAGTCATTGTTCACGTGCAATATTTGTCGCTCACATGGGTCCTGCTGCTGTCTAATGATGCAAGTATTTAATAAATTCAGAGGAAAGACTAGTAAACAGCTGGAGGCAACATAGTTACCATGAAAAAATAGTGATTAATCTGAGCTGTTAGTGTCCGTTTTTACTGCAGTAAAGTTTAATTTTCATTCACATTTCAGTTTGTAGTATAATAAATGTCATTGTAGAGAAAGGTGTTTTGTGATCTCTGTGATGTTTTTGGACTAATATTTGAGCTAAATTGCAGAAAAAGCCTTCCGCAAATCACTTCACACAACTGGAACTAACATTGCTTGTGCGTGCCTATCCATTAATGTGATTGCATGCCATTCAGACTCAGAAATGTTACGTCCAATCCAGTAAGATTACTGCTACACCTTTGATGGAAAAGTGACCAGGTTGCTCGCTCAGATACGACACATTCAGATGCCGTCAGATTCAGAAAGTAGTGCATGTAGAAGAAGCTATGCACAGACTTACACTAAGAAGGAGAGAGAACTGAGAAGCAACACAGAGTAAGGAAAAACAAGGGGAACACAAGGAAAGGTGTCAGATCCTGCTAGGATCATGACAGAAAGGTAGATTTTCTAATTTTATAAAGAGCAATAGAGGGCTATTCTTAATATGTGTGGAGTATGATAAATAATTTTAAGTGCCTTATGTCAAGATAAATTTTGTATTAATACACTTTAATTTACACTTAGTCACATATGTAGATCATTTTTCAATGGCCAGATCACAAATCTGATTGCAATCCATCTTGGTTTTCTCACTCAGGCTACATACAAATCAAGGTCAGAGCCATTAGACTCCTGATGAATAATGACAAAAGGTGCCAGAAGAGGAATACCTTCTGCACTTAGTTACTTAAGCTTCAACAGTGGCAATTTACCCAGCTAACAGCAAGCTATCATCAAACACATAAATCAATCGCACCTTGAAACTTCAAGCAAGGCCAATTGTCTTTATTCACACCTATGCAGATTAACAGTCTCTCACCCACACTGAGCAGTGAGTGAACAGCTAAGGAGTAACACAAAGCAGTCCTCTCTCTCAAAAATTACACACCAATACGACTACACTGCATTCTCATTTTTGTTTTTTATGGGACAGATATGTACTGCCACATTGTGTATGTTTGTAATGTTTCATAAATGCATTTCAAGTCAACATATGTTTGCCATTTGTTGTTTTGTTTTCCAACTGTCGATTCTTATAGCCAGTCAAACACATATAAGATGTGGCAGGTCTCTTCATGCTGCTAATACAGAAAATGGAGGGAACTCTTAAAACTAGTTGTGAAACAATGTATTTTTGTCCATATAATAACCAAGCTTCTAGCATGTAGTAAACATTGTGAAAGGTTTGATTTTTAAACCAAAGAATGGTAAACTAGCCAAGCAGTTTCTATCACATTATCTTCATCAGATAGTGTTTGCTCAGTTTTTCTGAAGATTTGTTACTATGCAAAGCCAGAATGATTATGTTTAATTCATAACAGCATGGACTAGAGATTTAAGTGCTACTGCAAAAACAAAATCATAGCAGCTACTATGCTTGCATCTCAGCATGTCCGTGCCCATTATGGTTGAGGAAACTCCATTTGCTAATGAAGATCCTGTGATGTGTTTGCAAGATCTGGAAAACTCTAATAAGTGGACTTTAAGTTGGAGTCATTTTATCAAACTGTACCCAAGATCAAGAATGAACTAATTACAGAATGAACATCTTAACTTTCCTCTCCTGCCAATTTAATCCCTAAAACTAATTTTTGTGTGTCAAAGTTAGATATTTAGAAGATTTTTCCAGTAAAATAATCCCTCATAGTTTTAAATCAGTAGTGCACAAAGCAGTGGGTGATGTCGCTATATACATATTTTACATACAGTCTATGGCTGGAGCTCACCAGTTCACCTACAACTCTGCAGTATCAAGGTGAAAAAATGCTCAGCCATAGTGCACAAGTGTGTTTTGTTTTTTTTTTTAATGTTAAATGTTACGAAAGTGTAGCCTCTGTGTAGAAAGGTTACTCAGCAGTCAGCGTTGTTGCCCTGCAGCAGGAAGGACCTGTGTTTGAACCCAAGTCTATGTGGGAGTCCTTGTGTTTGTGTGGGTTTGCGCTGGATTTCACCCACATTCCAAAGATCTGCAACTTAGGTAACTTTGGTAAAACTCCCACAGAGGGGACAGAAAATAAATACAGAAATAATTAAATTTTCTTTAGTCACAATTAAAAACAAAGCTTAGTTACTGTAGCTGGAATGTTGCAGTTGGTAATGAGCACTAGTAAAACATTCTGACACTGTGAAAGAAACACAAAAAAAATCCAAACAAATCCCTCCTGAGACCAACTGAATGTGGTAAAAATGTACAATTTTTTAGCTCTCTGACATTTTTACTTACTTCATAGTAATAAGCAGTCACAAGATCCAGTGTTACTGAAGGGCATGTATTAAAGAGTGCATGGTAATTACTGACAATTACAGATGGATTTTTATTTCAGGTTAACCTTATGTAATGCTCTTTTTTTTGCTGGCATTGAGCTTGCTTTCTTTCCATTTTTCTGAGAGTTTTACTCCCACAAATCTGTAAAATTAGATGGCACTATTACCTCTTGAAACCATAGTAACCAAAGGTTTTGCTGGACAGTACAAGGAGCTCTGATAGATCCATGCTGAGATTACAAACACTGCAACTGCTTGGCCTTAAAATACAGCTTGACCCTGAGAGAAGAACTCAAAATGTCACGTGTTAAAAAAAGTACTTGCTTATGACCACAGTGTAACTAAAGAGGAAATCTGAGACATCTTAGTTATCATGCAGTTTCACTGAGCATTACCTCTCCTGCCTTTCACTGTTTACACATGTGAATGTTATGGTGCCAAACTGTTCAAGCAACACATTGTTAAAGAGCGTAATTAATCTTTCTGCCACTGTAGCCATTGAGGATTTATTTACATGTGTCTAAGCCAAATTTCTCAGCAGTACAGACAGCTGAGTTCTCTCTTTTTAAATACACTGTTGGCACTTCCAGACACTTCACTTGACTACATGTTTCTATATCAGTTTTTCCAGAAGGTTAATTCAATTTAATTTCTTGTCAAGACTCATTATTCACTTCTAAATTGCTCATTAAAACATCCCACTGAGTTTTTTTTTTTTTTTGTCTTGTAATAATTTGTCATAGTACCGGTTAGCCACAATCCATAATTCATAAATCATTGTTAGGAACATTGACTACGCAATACATATGAAGTAGTATCAGTTAAAGGAAACTGTATGAAAAAAAAACAACCCTAATGCAGAAACTGTCCTCACCCAATGAATGAATGCACAGTTGTACTCTGCAGTACAGATTCTTCACTTCAGGAATCTGCTTCCTGAAGCACAGAATCCAGGGTTGTTTCCATTTATATGCTTCACACATTCACACTCACGCATACACACTGCAGGGGTACACACAACAGAGGCAGTCTGGTGCATACTCTATCAATTGAACCTCTAGTACTTGGTACACAAGGTAAAACATGCCCTAACAGAGTATGATTACTAGAATGGGAAAGCGGATTTGGTCAGGGGAAAAAAATCAACACAACAAGAACCAGTAGGACATAACAGAAGACCTAAAAACTGTGGTGTTGCCAGTCTGGATGGGTCACAGCTGGAGACTGTATTCAATTCAATTCGATTCAATTTTATTTATATAGCTCCAATTACAGTCAAATTGTCTCAAGACGCTTTACGGAAATCATATGCCTGACCCCCAGAGCAAGCCAAAAGGCTACAGTGGCAAGGAAAACACCCTTTTAACGGGGAAAAAAACCTCGAGCAGAACCCGGCTCTAATGTGGGGGGACCCATCTGCCTGCTGGCCGGGCGGGTTGAGAGGGACAGAAGAGGTAGAGAGGTAGAGATAGAGGGGTAGAGGTAGAGGGGTAGAGGGGTAGAGGTAAAGAGGGAGGGATGGGAGAAGAGGGGGGTGGGGAACAAGGAACATATAACACAGTTGGATACATGTATGATATGTATGGATCTGATGAGCAGCAAACACCACTTACATGTGTTTGCACATGTAAGTGCACAAGCTTTGACTACATCCAACTTCTACTGAAATAGAGGCAGAAATATTTTCCATGCTCTTGTAGGTTTAACGATTGAAGCTAACAGGCACACTATAATTGAAGGCTGTGTTTTTAAAGAGCTCCTCTTGTCTGTTTTCCTCTGGAACACCGTGTATAATGCAGAGTGTAAAGCCCGGGAGACTACAAGCATCACAAATAAAAGTGTTTGAAATGCAAATGAACACATATAATTACACTTTTATGAGACTTTCCTGCAAGGAACCTTGTACAAATGTGCTGTCCTCTTGCCTCTAAACTAGTTTATACAGTGGGATAGAGAGACAGCCCTCTTAGCTGAACAAGAATGCAGATTCCTACAAGCAAAAAGACACCATTGACAATCCAAACAATCATTGCAGATGCTCAACGGCATTTGTTCCCGACCAACTTGTGCCATTTATTGACAGTAAAGCACCATGAGCAGCAGGTCATTCCTCTATGATATGTGATGCTGCAAACCAGATCAGCATCAAAAATGAATGGGTTTTTACTTTGCCTATGCTGCACTTCCACCAAGTTCAATGAAAATCAGCTTGGTAGTTTTTGGTAATCCTGCTGACAGATTGAAACAATCTCCTCCGAGAATGTAATTATCTGCATTTATGTATAAGTAAAATGGCCAAATCTCCATCTAAATTACAATTATCATCAAGGACAATCAACATTGTTCATATTCGGATCCTTTTAAACATTCACAGAATGTGCTGAGAAAAACATCTGAATTGTTGTGCTAAGGGCATCAACAAAAACTAACTGAGGCTAAGAATTACCAAAAGACATTTTAAATATGTGAATCTAAAGATGCATCTGCTGATGTGAACTGTGGCTCACCAAAAAGCAAACAAAAAAGGGTTCCTCGTTACTGGTATTATACCAGAGTGTAACACCAGAGGAGCTGGTATTATGTCAGAAGTAGGTATGCGCAGACACTCACTCATAGTTGCGATAGTGGAATGGATCAGGAGAAAAATATATTTTCTATACATTTGGTACACCCCTTTTTAAAAAGTAAGAGCATATATCTGAGGTCTTTTCTTCAAAATTGAGTTCAGCTCTCTGTATAAAAAGAGCTCAGGTTAAATCCTTCATGTTGCATAGCTGGAGTTTGTGATCAGTAAAGGGATCCTCCACATCACATAAAAACCATCTGTAATGGTTAACTAACCCCCATCCGTAGCACCACACAGTTCAACGAGTGCCACGGGACATATTCGCCTCCCCCGACCCTCAGCTTGAACTGTGAGAGGGGCTGACATCCCGCTGAAGAGGCTGTGTGGTGCCAGAGATAAGGCTGCCTGTGTTCTCTTCCTCACTGAGTGCACGCTGGAGAAGTCCTTTCCTAAATCAATTATAGTAGACCATGGTGAGGCCTGTGCCGGTGTTTCCCATTTATTCGCTTATTCACACGGTGGGAATAAAGTAACAAGCTTGCTTGTCGTACTAGCAAAAATAATCATATGTTAGAAACGCACCACACTCGTATTTAATTGGTCCTAGTAGTACACATATTTTTTTCTGTAATTAGGTTAACTTATTAATTGATTACATCTATCTGAGCAACTCCAACAACCACTGAGCCAGCAGGCTATATCTTTTTTATACATTTAGAAAACCACCAGTTAGTTGTGTGATTTGTTTTATCATTGTGAACTCACAAATTTGTGTCTTGACCAACAGTAATTTCTCATGCAAAGATCATGGAAACTGAAAAAAAATATATATCATTATTAAGAAAGGGACTATATGAACAAAATGATTCTAAAAAATACCGCAAGGAAAGGAATACATTATGTCTGATTCTTTTGTCTGAATAAATGCTTCAGATACATGATTCATTACAGCAAAAACCTATTTTAAATTTGTCTTTTAGTTCAAGAGCATTTCTCCATTTAGATTCAACGCTGACAAACAGTGCTTACTATGTTTCTTCAGGTCTTGTGTGCACAAGGCTCAGATTTTTACAGCTACAGGGAAATGTCTTCACTTCTCAAGTGGTTTTCCTCACATGTGTTGGCCCAAAGCAAACATGGTGCACAGCTACTCTCTTTACATGCAGAATAATATTTATGTTCGGGCTGCTGGCATTATGAACATTATTAACTTCACATGTGCTTTCCTGTGAACCATGTGATCCTTTAGTGGAACACGCCTGAGGTAAAGCAGGCATTGGCCGGAAAACAGGATAAGATAAACTTATCTTGATTTTTATTTGTGCAGCAGTTTAGGTTCCTTGTCCAAATCTACCTGTCCATCCTAGGAAATTTCTTGACAAGTTATTCATCACTTATTGCACCATATCTCTCCACTTCCTTCTCCTTCTGTCTTCCTCTTTCTCCTCCTCACTCATTGAATGTTATCAGCATCGGGTAACAAGACTCAATATGCTTCAGTGGCATATTGTTGCTACGCTGTTGTTTTTGTATCCTTCCTTTATGTCCTCATCTGTCAGTAATCACTCCCCAAACTCTTTTCCTCTGTCTCTACCCTCTTCCATTCTTTTTCAGGTAACAAGTTCTCGTACTGCCATGCCTGCCTGCTGGTCGCCTGCATCTGGTGCTACGCTGGAGCATTTGCTGTAGGTCCTCTGTCGGGCTGGGGCGAGTATGGAGCTGAGCCTTATGGCACAGCGTGCTGCATCAACTGGCATGCGCCCAGTCAAAATCCTGTGGCTATGAGCTACATCATCTGCCTCTTCTTCTTCTGTTACATCGTGCCCTGCACTGTCATCTTTCTGTCCTACACATTCATCCTGCTGACTGTCCGGGGCTCTCGGCAGGCTGTACAGCAGCACATGTCCCCACAAAACAAGATCACCAACGCACATGCACTTATCGTTAAGGTAAATGCATAGGCTCACTTTTCATGATTACGTATATTATATATCATTTTCCACATGAATTCTTGATTACATAATAAATGTCTTTTGTGTGCTGTTGTGTGTCTTTTCAGCTCTCTGTGGCAGTTTGCATCGGTTTCCTGACAGCATGGAGTCCATACGCTATTGTGTCCATGTGGGCGGCATTCGGTAACCCAGCAACTGTACCACCTATGGCTTTTGCTCTGGCAGCTATCTTTGCCAAGTCCTCTACCCTTTACAACCCTATTGTCTATCTGGTCTTCAAGCCCAATTTCCGTAAGTCCCTGTGTCGGGATGTAGCCCAGTGCAGAAGGACACTCTGTGGATGTCTGTGCCAGCGCAGCTCCACACAGAAGGGAATGTGCAGGCAATCACATCACAAAGAAGAGTGCAATTCTACAAGGTTGTCCAACGGGCTGCCAGAAAACCACAGGACCTGCAGACATTGTCCTTGCCCTGAAACAGCCACTGGTACCAGAGGAAACTGTACAGACAGTCCCCAGCAAACTGCTAGGATACTTAAAGGATCTCAGCACAGTGAGGTTGCTGTCAGTCAGCTCTCCAATGAGATGCAGAGCGACTTCCTGTAGAAAAACAAACACAGCTAGACAATGAGAAGCTTAAAAAAAAAAAAAAGAAGATGAAAGGAGAAAAATATGGCAAGAATGATGACTGAAAGACACTAAGTGCAAGTTAGGTAATAGTGAAAATATAATTTAAAACTAAAAGGATCAAGACTGATTGAAGGAAAAAAAGTTCTAATTCTGAAGTTTAAAACTTGTCTCATGCCTCAAATATGTGATACTGCCAAACACATGCACATGCACACACACGCACACACAGACACACACACACACACACACACACACACACACACACACACACACACACACACACACACACACACACACACACACACACACACACACACACACACACACACACACACACACAAGATCTTGTATTTAAAAGCCAATACAGGAGGATAAGCAAGCCAAACAGTCCACAGATGTGTGCATCAATATTCTATCAGGTCAAATTTACAAGTGTCAATAACTATACGATCACTTTGAGTGATCATCATCGAGTAAGACTGAGCACTAATGCAAATCAATTTACGCTGGATTTAGAGGGAGGAACTGATACTGAAACCTTCTACTCTCTAAGCTACCTTTTATGTGTTTATTACGAGTACTGTATTTGATGATGTATTTGATTTGACAGCTATTTATTTATGCATGCCTCAAACTGAAGGACCACAGGGTTGCTTGCTGTTGTTATCGAATAGGATATTAGTACAATGTACTCATCTGTGAGGATGAATTAAGTTTTCAAAACTGCAACTAATTTAACTACAGTGTGTCAACCTGTACATTCCTCTTTATAAACAAAGCCCCTAAGGAGGTACAAAGTAAAGCACTGCAGGAAGGATCTGGCTTTTCGAAAGCCTGTTGCCGTTCCAATCATCAAAAGATGGACATTTTGAGTAGTGCATTAATCCAGCTATAAAAAGGAGCTGCCAGCTTTGTCTAATCACATGTGTTATCACCTCAGTCTGCGAGAGAAAGCACGACTAAATTATAGATGCAGAAGATCAGGGGGCAGGACTTCATACAACTATCTGTAATGCTCAATAAGCTCTAAGTTCTGTAAGTGTTAAACAGAGAGCTGGACTATATTAACATGCCGGACAGGTATGATGATAAGAAGAGAGTTGCGTTCACTTATTAGCATCTTTAATTTAAGGGAGGCAGGAGGTTAATCGTGTGCAGTCATGGGGCTATCTCAACCTGACAAAGACAGCTACAGCAGTCTGATGTTGCCCATTAGAAGGCTAATTCTGTCTCTTTCACACCATGGGTGTTGTTTTCATGATGATTTTTATTGATTATGTGCTCACCAAGGCAATCACTGATGCTGGAAAACACACTAACATGGACATAACAAGGAAATAGACTACATGGACTAACAAGGAAATACTTCAGCCAGGTGGGGGAAATTAATTTTGCTTTCATTAAATTTGGCTGCTCCGAGGCATTGCAAGAGGTCAAACTGTCATCTTTCATTAGACAAAATTTTAGTGACGTTGCCACATTCCTAAATTTCAGCGGCTAACTTGGTTATTGTGTTATTTTTGCTGATGGTAATAAAGTCCAGTCCTCTAAAAATAATACCCCAAACAGTGAAAAATCCAAGTGATCTTTGGTTCAGATAACCCTTAACGAAGCATGTCAGTGTGAATAAAAAGGGAGTGGGAAAAAACATATGATTTTTTTGAAATATATACTGTATATGAGTGTATTTTTCTAATGTCTCCCAGTGAGAGTTCATTTTCTTGTGCAGAAGTGCAAGTGTGTAGTTCCTGAAGCTAACAGTGCATCAGCAAATTCTTTTGGTTCTGGTGACGCCAAACAAAAAACGAGAACCCAAAACTGGCACATTTAACATGTTCCTCAAGCCATTATTACAAAATAGGAAAAAACTTTATGCCTATGCATGAATATAGACCACTTGCCTTTAGTGTTCCTCTTGCCTGTTTTTCAATAAAAGAGTTTTTAAACATATGAGACACAAGGCTTTGCCTCAGCACCTGCCTTCATTATTCCAATGAAATATGCCCGGCGAGCATACTACAGCTTAACCACCGTGTTTGTCCAACAAGCAGTTTTGTACTTTTCCCTGACAGTGTAGGTCATCAAATGGAAGTACAAAGAGACCTGCCATGGACAAGATTAATTAGATCTGCTAGAGTGCATGCTTGGGTTGACTGGCATCACTTTCATGACATTACCCCTCTTTGCTATTGTGAGAGGGAAGACTGCAGTTCTGTGCAGTTTCCACAAAATACCTGATTACAAAAGCAGTTCCCATTTTGTGTTCTCAGTTTCACTTTGTCATAAAAGGATTTTCTTTAAGTCATGCAAAACAACCAGGTCAGCACATGCGCTCCATTCTGCTGCCTGCTACACTCCTCAAATTACTGCGCGAGCCTAAGTGGTGATGGCTTCTTGAAGAAATTGATACTAAATCTCCATCACCGTCTGAACTAATACCTCACCCGGGTTTTTCACATGATACTTAGGTCATGGGTTCGACATTTGTTACCTCAGGATTTAAATCTCTATTAGCTCTGGGTTTAAGACTTGTCCATGCTGACATTAACAGTGCATGAAAACACAAAGACCCCTTGTTCATTTCAGAGAGGCTGCTGCACTGACGCAGGGAGATCCAGCAAAACAACCCAGCATCATCTGGCAGAAAATTTTAGACTGTCTCAGTTGTTTGTATCCAACAACACATTGTATTTGCACATGCTTACATGGTACATGGTATTCCATACTCCTGTTAAGTTCAAGGTTTAAGATGGAAACTATTACCGCTGTGACAACTGTCTAGAGTTGCTAAAGTGCATCTCATTAAATTATGCAGTGTTTTGTTGTTTGATAAGCTTTCAAACTCCTGAATCCATTCTGAAACCAGCTTTCCTTGGTCATAATTCTCAACCCAGTTGCCTGACAAGAAGTCTATTCTCATCTTCCTCTAATATATCTAGTAACTAACAGGATCGAAAAAATTATTTTTATTTAATCAAGCCTTAACTGTTGTAAATGTATGGTTAAGGTTAGGAAAAGTGAACGTTTGATGAAGGTATGGACATCAGCCTTCTCCATGCTCTTACTTTCCACGTTGCAGTATAATATGTGCAAACCATGCTGCAGCAGCATTGAACATAAATCATGAAGTGTTCTCAAGAGATATCCCCAGGCAACCCAGAGTTTATGAAAATCAAATCTGGACTGGTTATAGTTTTTCCCAAAATTTGATGTTTAAATAAAGGCATATAATTATTTAAGCAACACAAGAATAAAAACAATGGAACATCTGCAGTTATATCAGTCATGTCACATACTGTGAGTCTTCTTATAACATGAACCCCGACTTGTGAAGTTCAAGTGTGAATCTTTAACCTGGAGCCTACTGTGAGACGAGGTGAAAGAAGCCTCAGGCTGTCTGTAGCTGCAGATTATTTTAGCTGATGCATACATCCATGTGAAAACCTCCCTGCTGTGAAAACAAGCACCACTTGCAAAGACAAAAAAAGGCCTTTCTGCAGACATATACAGGTAGCTATTGTGATCATTGTGTCATGTAAGAGACAGTAGTGTCATCTTCAAATTTTCATCTATGTATCAAACAACAATTGTAGTCAACCCCATGGATGTACAGGGTACCAGCTCATTTCTGTTTCTTGATGTAAACCCTCCAGGATGAAATGAGTAGTAATAAGTAGCCAACCAGCTGTTTTAAGTATGATAGGGTAATTTATTTCCCAGGAAAAAACTAAATGATTGTACTTCTCTGATGTGTCAGGAATGATGTCAGTTTTGTGTTGACTGTAACATTTTGGAAGAAAGAAAAAGGATGTAAAAATTGATGGACTGGTGAAATGCAAGAGGAATTTTCTGTTTGTCATGCTGCAACCAAAAGTTACAGTTACCTTTAGACTCACTGTCAAAGCCCAAATGCTGTTTTGGACACTCATATTTTTCTACCAATATGCAGGTAACCATGGAAAGAATATACATATCAAAAACTTGGCTTCAAGCCCTGTGCTGAACACACTTCGTTTGGCTCAACTCTTGGACAAAGATGGACATACAAACCAGGAAACGAAACTGTGAAAATCTGATTCTGATGTCTCTTTTTTCTATTCTGTTCTGCTCAAAGAACAATTTCTCCGAGTATCTACGTGTGTATTCTGTATTACCAGCCATTCCAACCTGGGTTATCTACACTGGCTTTATTCATTCATGTAGAGACTGGTTGCATGTATGTAAATAATATGTGTTTGTACAGATGCCAAATTTAATTCATAAATTATTATGAATATCAGCTAAACTGTGTAAATAAGGATGGACAAACCCCTTGCAGTGTCTTGAAATGGGGATGACGGGTTTTATTTTCTTATGTTATTTCAGCTTCTGAGTGGTCGCTTTGAAAGTGTTTCCATAAATGTTTCGTATTATAAGATTTTATTGCAAAATAGCTGCCTGGTCTTTCTGCAGCTGGAATGCATTTTCTTTAGCTCTTTAGTTCATGTGTGAGAGAAGGATGGATTAAACCATAATATTTTAAAAGCAAGATCAACAATATTATACAACTGTAGTATAATGGCCCTTATGGTTGTTGTTAATTTAGCTTAATTTTCCACTGCAGTGTTGTTGGCTTCTACCGGGGCACAACAATCCAAGTGGGAAATTTAATCTATTATGATGTTATTGTACAGTATATGCAGCTTCTATGAAGGTGACTGTTTCTACCTCCCAATTAACCATGGAATGTATTTGTTGCTGGATTTGAATCAGACAATTCAAGCATTTAATATTAAGAAATCCAAGCAGCAGAAGTGTTTGATGTGACTACACCCGCTTGGATGAGCAGTTTACTGAGAGCGAGCTTAATAATGGAGAAATTTAAGTGCTGATACGTCAGATGTGTGCACGAAACAGCTCAAGCTGGATGCAATTATCTTTTGCTCCTGCATTAATAAATCCTCTGTTGTCACAAGTACAGCATAAGGCCCCACAGCTTTTGTTAAACATATTCATCTTTCTTCACTGTTTGAATCCTACCTGTCAAGATGCAGCCTGGAAACATGACAAACACTTTGTTAATCCCATTTGGGACACAAGACTCTGAATCAGCAGAAATTTCATATGCAGCATTTAAAGTGGTTTATAAGTCACTTCCTGAATGCTCTAAGCCTGCGCTAGGTCTGAATAAAGTCATAAATCCTATACGCACTGCTGTCTATATATCTGCGCTAATCCACTGTAAATAAAGCTAAACGCAATCAGGAAGATGCCACTAGAATCAGAATTTTCTGACAACAGCAGTTAAGCCTTTGTGTGAATCCTTATTTTGCGTTTGTCCTCTGAAAAGCAAACACTTTGTCCCTCAGGAGATTTGCAGTTGTGGACTGTACTGTATTACACTGGCATACGGAAATGCAAACACACACACATCAGATGTTTTACAGCCCCTCTCCCCCAGTTTCTAAGACACAAACAAGGTTGAATGTGATGTGTTGTACATATGTGTATGTTTGTATATGGAGAAAAAAAAATCTGTCTACCTATATAGGTTTTAAGATAATATTATTACAATATAATTCTAAAATTATTATCATTGTTGTCAGTGAAGTTTCAGATGCACTGTGAAAATGTTTACAATTTTTTTTGCTTGTTTGTTTAAAATTTATTGAGGATTGTATAAAAAGTGTTAAGTACATCTAACTAAGGGCATATCATTTGTTCTGAAGTCAAATGTAATGATAAATAAATATTATTCAGGACTGAATTTGGGAGTATTTTACTGCTTTTCAATGCTTTTAGACGATATAGGTAGCTAACCCTTCATTAACCAGTCACTAAGTTTTGACCTGATGGCAGCACAAGAGAAAAAGTCAGATGATGGACAAAATTACAATCCATGTGAAGCAGTACAAACAATAGAAGGACTCAGAGATTGCAGTACTCTGCCAAGGCTGCTCAGTCATTGTATAATTTGAGACTGTTCAGTTCCGATAAAACCGCAGCGGTGGATTCATAGTAGGATCGCAATCATGTGATCATCAGCATGACGTGACGTTCACTTGTAGTCATAGTTACAGTGACGCCATGCCACTATCTCGCAATTATATGGAAATCTTTAACAAATCCATGGATCCAGACTATAAGCAGCATCACTGCCAAAGTCTAATGAAGTGGTCCTTGTGTCATTTCTGACCTTCCCTGAAAATTTCATCTAAATCCTTTTGTCCGTTTTTGAGTAATGTTGCTACCAGACAGACAGGCAGATTCACAGACAAACATAAGACGATTGTCACATAACACGACTGCATTCCTTGGTAGAGTAAGTATGTGTTATGGGTGTGTTGCACTGACAGACTCAAAACATTTAAAAACAATTATTGTATTTGCTCGAACTCAATTTGTCCTTCTTGACTCATCTAAAGATCTACTGAACACTAGTCAATAACCTGTTTTATGATCAGGGACATACTCTTTTCTACATGGCCAAAGTAGAAATTAAATAATGGTAAATGCCAATACACGGTGTTTATCCTTGTTTTGACTACCGGGACTGAGTACCAGGAGGCCACATCTTAAAATTAAATGATACAACACTGCTTGTCATTGTTTTACAAACATTTTAAGCGTAACTCTGTGAAAGCATCTGATTTCCCCGCCATCTGGTGAGGAGGAAGGAGGATCCTCTTCTGAGTTAATGATGCAAAAATATCATTATTCATCACCTGAAACACCAGATGAGTTATGTTGGGGAATTGCGACTCACCACAACAGGCCGACCCAGCTGTCAGCAGACCCATCAATCACCGAGCACACTGCCGCCACACAATAACATGCACACAAGTGGCTTCCTTCACTAACAACCTGGTGCAACTTCTCTTTTCAGGCAAAAATAATAATTTTCTTCAAATCTCAAAACATAATATTACACCATAATATTGTATTTAAATGCTCTCCGTCCATTTCACATCACATCACAGTTTGGTTTGCTTTGTGTTATTGTTGTGTCATAGTTAGAAGGTGTTGTCTTGCTGTAGCAGTAAATGGGCATATATGTAAGTTTGGTTGCCTGAACTGTTAATTGTTCAAACGTTGGTCCATAAATTCCAGTTACCTAGGTCTTCATAATTAACTTTTTTCTTAAAGTCTGTCCTGAAATTCTTCTAGAGTGATGTTATCTAATTATCTGTCCGGCCAAATAACAAGTTTAAATTCTGTAGTAGCTCTGCATAAGCATTTATCAAAACATTTGACCAGATATTTTCCCTAAAAATGTTTTTCAAACAAATCTCTGAATTTCCTCACAAGGATTTTAAGTTTAATTTTAGTCAACAAGAACCATGCTGTGCCTACGGCATAGATTTTAATTTATATTTGCCACTGATATCCAAAACATGAAATGGATTTATTATATATTATGGGACCAAATTAGTTTTAGTTCTCACGGCAATTAAGTTTGCAGTTTTTCATTTACTGGTGTGCTACAACATAGAACTAGAGTTGCCTTCATCTGCTTCTGTTTTTTTATTTGTTTTTATTTGTTTGTTTTTATTTTATTTTATCCATCGTGACAGAGAGCAGTGATCGGTGAGCAGAAGAGTTTGCAGTGGAGATGCGTTCACTAAATATGTGTTATTGACAAGGAGAAGACTCACAGGGCTTTCTCCACTTTACTTTATATTTTCTTCACTCTGAACAATGTAGAAACTGCAAGCTGTAAAAACCAGTCACTGCTGCATCGAGACCTGTGACTCTTCTACACTTCAGACTCAGTGCATTTCGAATTATGGATGCACTAAAGAGGAAGTCTGAGGAGCAGCAAAGTTTGTAAGGTTCATCCTCTGAAAGCCATGGACATTTGTTTAAATATTCAGTCAGTGTCTTATTTAAAAGACCACAAGATTCCTGTATATAATCAACAAAACATTCAAGCAAAAGCCACTGTTGGGGGGTAAAATCTGTACAGAAAAGCCTCAAAAGATTTCTTTGTTCTCTTTAAAACATTGTCTAGTTGTTCAGCAAAAACCTATTGTATTCTTGTGGTACTTTAACTTACAATTCATTTCAAGGGCACTATTTCAGCCTTTGTTTATATCGATGGAAAAACCTCAAACTGTGCCACTGTAATCACAACTTTTATTCATTCATGTGATTTTTTTTGTTGCAAGTTTGCATTACAGTGGTTGATTATACTTAAGTGTTAGTAGGATTTTTTGTGATTTATTTATGTATTTGGATCAGTTTTCAGTTGAGAACATTTTAGGGCAGCAGTTGCTGTGCAGTGTTTTTAGCACTATCCTTTCACAACAAGAAAGTTCTGGCTTCTTCCCTCCACAGTTCAAAGATGTGCATGTCAAGTTAATTATTGCCTCAATATTGCCAAAAGGTGTGAATGGTTGTCTGTTTCCTTCTATTAGTATTGTTAATAAATGGTTGGATGAGAAAAGCACATCTTGAGGTGGAGTCAGCCTGTTGCTGCTCTTCCTTTTTCAGCAAACAGCCATGATTGTTCCCATGTGCTTATGCCATGTTCTCCTGCATTATGTACTGCATGTACACACACAAACACACACACACACACACACACACACACACACACACACACACACACACACACACACACACACACACACACACACACACACACACACACACACACACACACACACACACACAGTGTCTTGCTGTGATGTCTTAGCAGGCAGGCATGGATTTTTAGCTCTAATTGGTTCGGTCACAGTGTTCTGCATCTCACAAACAAGACTATCAATTGAGATTCATGAGTGTTTCCTGTTGCTTGTCCAATCAGCCAGCTTCACTCAACACAGCTGCGTTTTTACTTTAAATTCATGTATTTTTTTTATAATGTGTGAAACAGGTAACAAATTGGAAATAAAAGGGAAAATAAGATGGTTGACTTTAGTTTATTTTATATTGAGGGTAGAATCAGCTAAAAAATAAACCATCTGGTCCAAAAAACCTGACTTTGTTTGTATGGCGCCTTTTATGCACATAGAACACAAAGTGCTATAACTTCAAAAATGTATTACATAAGCATTACATAATAGGCTTAAGTGTAATAGGAACTTAAATCAAATATTCAATTTTAATCTTTAATATCCGTTTAAACACATTTCTGACGTTGAACCAGCTACGGGGAGAAAACTTTGTTTTCACACGTCCTTCCACCGAGGACACATTGAAAAAACTATCCACTGCTATGTTTCTGTCCTGCACTTTTTCCTCCCATCTCATCCTTGTACACCTGGCCTACCGCATTAACCCCACAGATTTAGATGGAGTCGAGATCAGTTGCACTCTATGCAAACAGATGGACATGATCTGGCTGCCTCACCTGAACAAGATGTCCCTGCTGAACACCATCTGTCAAAATATCTACTCTCTGCCAGGTCTGTATTAAAGCAGGATAAGGAGGGATGTGTGACTATGAACTGACTGCAGCAGTTAAGCACAGGTTTATGTCAGTCATAAACTAGTGTGATAGACACACAACCTTTACTGGTGTTTCAACAGGCAGGGAAAGTCATTTAAACTGCTACACAAGGGTCCTCACGTATCAACTGCATCATGGCCCTTTTTCTGGTAAATCAACTCCAAAGATTTTGTACGCTAAGCAAAGAAAGCTATTTTTTAGCTGTTAAGTTGCTATATACATATACAGTACAGATTATCAAAGAAGAAATTTACTGTCTTTAACCATTCCCACACCAGGGACATGCTTCAAGCTGTTTTGTTATTTTGCATTTCGCTCATAATCATTTTCCTCCTGCATTTTGGAAGGAAGTGGCATTCTCCTGAACACAGATCCCATGAGTAAGCTACAAAATTGTCTTTCACCTACTCAGTTACACAGTTCAGTAATCAATCACTTTGTAACAGATTCATTATTATAATCAATAAACAGTGAAATATGTGATATGTCACATAGCTGGGTGAAAATATGCAGTTAATTTACACTGATGTATGAGATTTCAGGTCAAAAGAAATCCTTCAGCATGTTGATTGCTTCTAAAGAACATACAGTATAAAATAAATAATCTGATAACCTAAAATAATGTATCTATAAATTAGCACCAAAGCTCCTGAAATTCTCATCAAAGAAACAGCTGCTGCAGCACACTTTAAAGTAATGGAGCTGGTTGTCTACAAAATGCTGGACATTACTTCACACCTTCTATTCTGACAATTTCATGATGACATTCTCTAAAATGTAGACATATGTTCCAACTCTGAAAAAAGTAGGTAGTGTGAACCTATCTGCACCTCAAATTTTTACTTGTATTTTATAGCACCAGCAATTAGGAGACCAAACAAGAAACAGAACAAACCCAAAAATGAGCGGAGCATAAAGTATTATGGGTCTAAAGTCAAGTCCTTTATACTAAACAGTAATGTTTTTAATATGCACTTGCCCTCCAGAATGACATGTAGGAGCATTTCCTGGTCTTTATAGCTTTATTAGCAATATCTGTCAAAAAACTTCTGTCATATCTGGCACAATGCAAAAGCATTTTTTTTCTTTAAAAGAAACAGTCTTTAAGTGTGTAACTCAAATTGGATGACATTGGAAATAACTTGAAATGTTTTTAAAAAGTAGAATTTTTTTAGAGTAACCAAATGGCATTAATAAGAACAGAGCATTAACATAAAAAATAAAGAGAATAATTTCATATTTCAATGTTTGTCAGTATATTAAACATGTTGTGTAGTACTTGCAATTTGTCCCTATGCAGATGTATTTTGATGAGGTAGATCTGACTGTATTAACACAGCTGAGCATATGCACATTTGAAAAATACCAAATTCCTTGTGTGCACTGCCAATGACAATCCTGTTAAACTGTATTAAATTTACCAGCTACTCTATTGCATTTCCGTGAAATGGAGTAATGAAGTAAACTTAACAAGATTTCAGTAGCTGTGATGTTCATAGTTATGATAAATGTTCTTCCACAAATGCCACTCGTAATATTTTTCACAGTGTGATGCATCATTCATCATTTTCTTGTTATACTTGGCCTATTTTGTTTTTGCTTGTTTATAATGTCCCAGAGATTTTTTATTTTTTTGATTTCCTGCTTCCACATTTCATAATGTGAAAACATGTTTGCCAAGACATAAGCCAAACATTCACTGCCCCCGGGCAGACTCCCTGAAACAAACAATTCATTTAGAATGGCTATTCTCGTCTTTGCTCCCACACTCTGCATGGTATATTGAACCAAATTGCACTACATTGCCAGTAAGAATAATTTCATCATTGACAATTGAGATCCAATCTCCCACACATAAATATGTCATCCACTAACACAGGATATTAGTCTAATTTCATTCTCTGCCTGACAGAGTATTAAAGCAGATTAGAGTAAATCCATCACAACATGGCACAATAGCAGTTTCCACATGTACAGTGTGTCTTACATGTGCAAGTCCAATTCTGCAACTGTTGAAGCTCCAGTGATGAGTACTTTTTCTTTTTCTGTTGTCCATCCAAATGTGAAAACAACTGAACAACTGTAACTATACATATATATATATATATATATATATATATATATAAATTAGCTCCTTTTTAAAAATCCCACGCCAGGCTGACACTGACGTGAAACCCAAATGAAAGGGTTCAGATCACCCTGAAAACTACTCTAACATTGAATTAAGACTGAAGCCACACTGGATAGCTAAAGATTTGCCGGCATATAAAGAAAAGTTAAATAGGATTTGTTGAGTTTTGGATTTAAAAAAGAAAAAAATTTGCAAAGGTTACACTGAATGTTTCACTAAGGAGTTAATGCATTGTGAATATACAGTATGTAAATAATAACTATCATTCAAAATGCTCTGAGCTCATCATTGTGTGCTAATAATCTTTGCCTTTAAGGTGTTTTATGGATATTTCTTGTGCCTGGAAAAACAGTGAGATACTGTGTGCTTTGAAGCATAATGGTGTGATGTTTTCCCATCAGACTTTTCAAATCAATCCACACTTACACATGCTTTCACAAAGATAACACCAGATAAAAAAATGACTGCTAATGACAAGTTATTACTGACAGATTACCTGACATTAGACAACAATCTATACATGCTTCTGAAAATAGCCTGCAGTAAGATAAAACATGTGTAGTTTAATATGAATTGACTAAGATTTGCACACCAGGATGATCCTTTAAATGTAAGAATGTGATTGTGTTTTGCAGATAAAATGAAGCAATCTGGAGCCACAGCTGTAGTAACAACCCTGTGCTTGAGATGAGGATGTGAAATTGTACATTCAGCTGTGTCAAAGGCTTAATTAATGGCTAAGAGACCATTAGTGCCCTGTACTAATCATTAAAAAGAACACACTTACTGATTTTAAAAACAGTAATCAAATAGAGGCTGTATATTTACTTTTCATGCATGAATGCTGACCTTCAGCTCAGATTGTGAGGAGGGTTCCACTAAACTATGTTTGATTGAACTTAAAGAATCTATATTGAGGTGAACAGACTCAGGTAGAAGATAACTAAAGGCCAGATTTGTAAAAGAATTATAAAGTATGAAAAAATAAAGAATTATATAGTGACCAGATTATAGAATTAGATTGAAAGTACTCAAAACAACTTGAAACTGGGTAATGGGAGCATCATTAGTTTAGCAGATATACTGGATCAGAGGATCACCAAAACCATGCAAATGTATCTTTTAGTTTACATGAATATTTGTACCAAATTTCATGGTAGTTCATCCAGTAGTTGTTGGAGGGTCTCAATCTGAATCCCAAATTTTTGCAAAATTCTCCTTTAGAAGTTTGTGCTTCCCTCAAATCAACCCTGATGATTAGATGAGCCCCAAATGTTTTATCGGGAGTTCTTAGCAGGTAAAAAATAAAACACTTGTCTTACACATTTGTAGGTGGTTTCAAACACTACTGACAGACCTTTCAATGTATATCAGGTATGTGCTGAGGGATATGTTGGTCTGGAGTGGAACTAAATGAGCTGATGTACTGTTCATATTGTTTGTATACAGTAACAGCACTGTGAGCTGATTTAGGTTGTAGATTGCGTTTTCAGTTTCCTCAACATTACAGTCTTGTAAGACTGTCATTAGAAGCTCATGTGAAAAGGTACGTCCATTTCTCAACTCTATTGTGTCTCTTGCTACTTACACAGATGGCAGTTAGTTTGGTAGTATGCAAAAGCCTGGCATGCAGGAGAAGATCGGCGCTTTCGTCAAGTTAAATTCTCAGCATATGGTTCTTTACTGGAGGCAACACATACCAGCGCAATTCTACACTTCATTCCAGTCAGCCTCAGCTGTACTTCACACGCTAAATGTTGGTTATAGCATATTAACATTCCAGTGTCAGTAAAATCAGCACAGCTAAGCCTAAGTAAAGTAAGCTAGATAAAAATGTGTTAGGAAAAAATACCATTGGGTTGTTTGAAGTTGAGCAAAGTCTGGTCACACTGAAGCAGCACGGGTGGCAACAGACAGGGGTATTTAATGAAACAGCACAAGGCTTCACTTTTGCACTATTATAACATCAACAGGCAAAACAACTAAAAGCAAAGGCAAATGTTACATTCCTGGTAGATCACTTTGACACTTGCACACCATATTTCTGCTGTTTGTCTCACAAGTGTAAAAAAAAAAGTACACTTGTGAGGGGCTTGAATTACAGTTATGTGGTGTGTTAGCATCTGATAGATCTTCAAAAATAAGTTTCTCCAACTCATCATCATTATGGTTTCTTGACCTCAGATGACCTAAACAACACAATATCATGAGGCAAACATATGAACACAGTCTCCTGTATGGCCATAACACAAAGCAACTTTTTGGTTTGAAATTTCACCCTTATATTTTCAAACTTTTCTTCCATCCATCCATTTTCTTCCACTTATCCAAGGTCAGGTTGCAAAGACAGCAGATGAAGCAGGTCATTCCAGTGGTCCCTCTCCCCAGCAACATTTCCACTTCCTTCTGGAGGATCCCAAGGCGTTCGCAGGCCAGATGAGATATGTAATTCCTCCACCAGAATTCTGGGTCTACCTCAGGGTCTCCTCCCAGCGTGCCCGAAAAAAAACTCGAATGAAAGTCGCCCCAGGAGGACTGCTAATCAAATGCCCAAACCACCTCGATGGGCTCCATTTGATGCTAAGGAGCAGCGACTTTACTCCCTCTGGATGTCCGAACTCTCCATATCTCTGAGGGCTGAGCCCAGCCATGCTACAGAGGAAGCTCATTTCAGCCCACAATCTCATTCTTTCGGTCACTACCCAGAGGTCACAAGCACAGGTGAAGGTTGGAAAGAAAATCGACTGGTAAATCGACGGCCTCTCCTTTAAGCTAAGTTCCCTCAAAGGAGTTAAAGTATCTCAAAGTTTTCTCCCCTTTTGGCCCTCAACCACTATCCTGTTTATCCACTACTGGAGCTGCATGTGTAAATCAAGGTATCACATTTACTTACTTAAAGGTAAACCAGGCGCACACAGAAACAGTAGAAGGAATTAGATATAAAATGCAATTTTTGCTTGTTTCAAATGTGCCAGAAGTAAGAGGAAAGCATTCTACACTGTCATTGAATACTCTTTACATTTTGCTGACCTTGTACACTCAGCTGACATTCCTCATGGTGGATTTAATAACCTGAGAAGCAGAAATGTAACTGGATTAAACATTTAAGCCACAGGAACATCTCCAAATAGAAGCTTTTGAACACTAACAGATGTGTGTGTACTTGTATTGCTCATTTTGTGGGGACATAAATGTGTGCACGCTGAGAGGGGAATTCCTCTTTCTTTTGAGGCACAAATCAAGTCTCCATTAAATTGCTGGTTTAAGGTCAGTGTAAAGGTTAGGTTAGAGGATATAGTCAGGATTAGGGTGAGTTTTCAAAAAAAATACATTTAAGTCAGTGTAGTGTCCTCTGAAATGAATACTCTAGTGCTATAAATATTTAATAAACATCATAAAAGCACACTTTCAAAATGAACTTTCTGTGACTCACAAATGTCCTTGGAGAATCAAATCACAATTGACCACTTTCCTATTCTATATTATCATTTTCTATCCTTCACATAGTACACATAGCTTTTCTTTTCTTTCTTTTTTTTTTTACTTTTTTACATGTGCATCTCTCTCACTAAGCCTGTATCCGCGAAAAAGTCAAACCAGATCCCTCATTCTCCTCAATCCTCTGCTAATTCTATCAGTTGGCAGTGAAAATTGCAGCTCTCCACTCTCCCGCACTCAAATCTTGATTTCTTCTCTCTATGAACTACACTTCCAACACTTGATTTGAGGAGGCTAACCGCTTCATTCAGCGTTGGTCAATCTGTCGGATGCTTCCCTATAATAATCTGTGTCTAAAATCACCCCTCTTGTTCCGTCATTCACTGTGCCATTTAGATTGGACACTAGTGGTTTACTGGGAAAGAAATTCAGGCAAGGACTTGTTCGCTTGGACCAGCCCAGGGGGTGAGGAGGGTGCTTGATTTGGGTAAGGCACGCAGCATGCTCTCATGGGCTTCCTAAATGGCAAGCACACTGGGAGCGATGCGGCGGTCCGCTAGGATTCGACCCAGTATGCTCGACTGCCAGTACACCATTGAATGAAGCTCAATAGTAAACCGAGATTTCACTGAGACGTCATCATCATTTTGCATAATCACTGTCAGCTGTAGGTTATGCAACAATCATTTTGGCAACTGTAAAATGTAGGGGGGATATCTCGGCATTATGCAGTGTCTTGCCTACTTTCGCAGTCGCTGTTTCCTAAAATGTCTTCTTACATTCCCCTGAGAATGTGCTTCAATTTGTTGCATCCTGCACACGTAGGAGGAAGAGACTAATAGAACCAAAAAAAAATAAATCAGCATCGCAGTGAGAGAACATGTTTTTCTGCTCAAAGAGAAAAATACCAGCACTGAGAAACATTAGTCAGAGTCTCTAACTCACAATACTACATCTTAGTTTGCATTGCAGTGAAGAAATTCCTATGGCTGTCTCTTCTGCGATGAATCTCTCCCACTGGGACTATTAAAAATCCTAATAGTGAGCTCTTCTTCTGTCACTCCTGGGAATGGATAGTAACTTGATGAATAAAATTATTAATCTCAAGTGCAACTGAACTGTGTTGGCATGGAGAGATGTCACATCATTTATTCCAGTGAGTTTAATTGTAGCCCATTCTCTGAAATGTGTGTTATTTGAGCTGACAGTGGAACATTTTATGATTTTTTCCCATGATGTAGTGTAATTTCTTCAGTGGAACACCTCATTTTTGTCGCTCCAGAAATTTCAAACATTCAGTCTTTTATTCTTGGATTTTACACATGACTGAAGCTTGGGATACACAGTTTGTCTTGTGAATTCTAAGTATATTATTTATTCCCCATTATGTAACAGGAAGAGAGCACTGTTCTTTGGGTCGAGACTGTGCTCTCTTTAAATCCTGTTATTTCTAAAGCTACACATCTGCAGTTTTCAATAATGCAACCTCCTGCATTTTATCCCAGTCTTTTAAAAACAACATTTACATGTTACATACCACTTACATAAAATGGATGTGCAGCCACAGATATGATTATGAAGAAATGTAGTATCTGGATTATGTCTTCACCAATATAACTAGAAAATATTGAAATTTGATATGGATATATCAGTAAGATCTTACTTGATACCCTATCTCACTTTTAGCTGTAGCAACTAAAGAATTATTTTGTTATTTTTAGTCATGTAGCACTTGGTTTAAGGACAAGAAAAGGTTGTGATCTTGGTTTCACACAGAAAATCTCTGCAGTGACTTGAAGCGCATGATCCAATGTGACTTTTTTCTAACCTAAAAATAGCACTTTCGTTTGTAGAAACAGGTGATTTGTATTCCCACCATGCAACCCAGCTGCCTCTTATATGCTATACAACTAAAAACAAACAAAAAAGATTTCTTGTGAACATAATCAGGGTGCAATCATGTTTCCATTGCAGTGCAATTAGAAAATCAAATAAGTCTTAGATGCATGAACCAATTTTGTTGGGGAAAGGTTGACACAAGCCCCTCCCCTTTATGGAGGCGCAATAGTATTTCGTCTTTTAAGGTGGGTTTTATTTGTTGGGGACATGTACATTTATCTTTGCATTTGGAGTATTGTTTTCTAACATTTTGTTCTACTGGATCAGCTCACCTAGATGGTGCAGAATGCTGAAAAACACAGACATGCTAGATGTTGTTCAGTATAAACTGGAGCATATTCTTGGCAAGATCATTTTATTGGTTGATAAAATTTCAACTCCATCTGAGGCAAACAAAACAAATGCATGAGGTGAGGCATGTGCTGTTTTTCACTCTCATGCAAAGATGTCTCAGTTATTCCAAAAAAATAAATAAATAAATCACAAGGCGCATAGAAAATGCTGGCATTTGGGATAATTGATGAAAGTAACTAATAGTCACACATTTGACACTATTTGCATAATGAAATAATAGCAGTGGCAAACATAGAACATAAAATATTCTGCCATTCCCGTTGCTACAGCACGTCGGAGGAAAATTACTAAACCAAATTGGATAATGTGGGTATGATTTGTGTGGCTTGTGTGCATATTAACATAATAATCACACCAAAGTCTCCCATAGTAATTGCTCCCACTTGAAAGTCTAACTGCAAAATAGTACAAATAAATAACATATTAGCCTCCGCAGTCACATTCCTGTAACTAAAAATCAAAACAAAATGCCAATTGAATTAAAATGTGTTCTCAGTTAGTTTATAAACAAGATAAGGGCTCATTTAACAATTTCGCAAGAACTCCCCAAAACAACTTGCCCTTTTGTTGAAACTGGCCAAAGGGATTTTTTTTTTTTTTTTTTTTTTTTTTTAAGAATTCCTGCCAGAAAATCAAATGAAAGATAAATGTCTGTGCAACTGATGTCATTTTAGCTTTTAGCCATCAACAAAAAATATCACATGGCAGATCTGGTGACATCATCATGATCAGTTTAAACACCAACTAGGAGAAAATTTATTGTACTATAAAATCACTTCCTCAAAATGTAACTTGATGTGTACTGAAGAGGGAGTTCAGATAAAAAGAGTTAAGCTAAAACAACATGTCCTCATAGTTGAGCTGTCTTTTTTAGCTTTAAGGGTTTTTTGTTTTTTTTTTTAAATTACAGACCTTGAAATTGTCATTAATCACTCCACAAACATAATTTCTTGGACATTATGATGAGTACACCTACCTTGGTGCTATGTTCACTTCAGTGACCTTCCATGTAGAGTAGAAGGCAAAGCACTTAAATTGACTAATAATGACTGACTACTAAAAATTATTAATGATCTTCTTGCCTGTTATTTTGCATGCAGCGCCTCTGTAATTACTGAGACTACCTATGAGGCCAGGTTAAAAGCTTAATTTGGGGTGGAGAACACCACATTCAATCTGACCTGTTTAGACAGAGCTTTTTCTTCTGCTTTAAAGAAACACTTTCATTGAAAAGTGATGTTTTTTAACCATGGATTCAGACTTTCAGAGTTTCTAACAGTTACAAACTTGAGGAACTAATTGTGGGAGTTTGGAGAGTGGGACTTTCTGTATCAATATTCACCCTCAGAATCATTTTGCATTTTGAGCATGTACGTCTGAACTACTCCAATATTACTAGTTGGCATTGTTTGGTATGGAGTAGTTTAATTTACTTCAGGCAGAATCAGGGGTTAGTGGAGAAAGCAGTGGGGATGTCATAGATCATACATGAAACCATTTTGAGGCAGGAAGGAAATATTTTCATGCCAAAAAAAATGTAATTTTGATAGAACAAGAAGGAGTTTGTCGGAGTTAAATCAATGATCAGAAATGGATTTTAATAACAATAAGGTTTTTGGGTTTTTTTTAAAGGGGGGTTACATACAAGGGAAGACATTTGAACCACAAAAAAATTGAAAATTATTCTTACTCGGTCCTTCCTGTCATCATAGAGGTTGCATATTAAACCAGTAATGTGGAGTTGCAAGTGTTCAGCCCTATCCTAATGTTCTGAGTGGAACTCATACCAAAGTGTGCCAAATTTTCAAATAAAATCCAACATAAAACAACAGCAACCTGAGTAAACACAAAATACAAGTTTGAAAAGACCATTGTACGTATTGAAGCAAAAAGGCTACCAGCTGAGCTTGTGTAAAAAGGTAGTGTCTGTATGCAAAACATTTTCAATGTTATTGTATTGACAAGTGGTTGGACAGCCAGGACTGATTATTACCAGTTTCTTTTTAATCAAATCATCACTTAAATAAAGCATTTTTAGAAGAATGAAGTTGACTTAAAGGTCCAGACATGTATGCCAAAATCAAAGGAAATTCCAGGTCAGATGAGGAAAAAGGTCACCAAGATACATTAGTGTGGAAATGGTAACAAAATCATTGCTAAGGCTCTGGGAATCCACATATCCACAGTGAGAGACATTATCTATAATAGGAGACAATATGGAAAAATAGTGAACCTTGCCAGAAGTGGTTGACCTTCCAAAGTAAAGGCATATTCAGGAAGTCGGAAAACATCCAGGAACACATCTAAGAAACTGCAGATCTCTCTCACGCCAATGAAGGTAAGTGTTTGTGACTCAAACAATGCAACAATGGCATCCATGGAAGAGTGCCAAACCGAAAACTACTAGTAACTAAGAACAGCCTTAAGGTTTATCTGAATTTCACCACCTTGATCAAACTCAACGCTTTTGGGAAAATTGCACTATTACTCCAACTCACAAGGTGTCACCATGACCACATGTACCGAACCAAATTCCTATTTTCTGTTTTAGAATGGCAAAAAACTATTCAATCTTTCATCAAAAAATCAAGGCAGAACAATAATCTTCCTTTACTACATTTGTGTCATTGTTTTTTAGTAATTTTAAAATGCTTTATACAGAAAGCCTTTCGGACCACACTGACTACTTAAAGTTCTGTCATATATTTCTTGAATTTCATATTTAAACCAAGGAACCAACTGTAATACACGACTGCAACACTGGATGCATCACTGTGTGAAATAGTTTTGGCTTTTAAAGGCTGGAAAACGAAGGCAGCCCAGCCTAAGGAATTTATCCGCTTACATTGCCACGTATTCATAAAATCAGATGAGTGAGCTGCTGTTTGTGTGCTAGTTTAAATGCAATGTAGCTACACCGAGGAATAAGCTCTACTTGCATGCCAGCACTTGGCAGACAGTTCAGCTTTATGATGTTAAACTGCCGGTTTCTTGCTGCACAGTGAGGCTTTCTTCAATGAGCAGTTTGCGTTATCTCAGCCCTCCGCAGGACACACCTGATTGCACATGAAAACATATAGTGCCACGAAGTAGGGTGCTATCTTCACACCAAACAATTCGCTGCTGAAGATGTCTTCCAGAGGCTCGTGGCAGCTTCTCAAAACAGGGCATTTGATTTCCAGCAGTTCTTTTTTTCAGTGGCCAGAATGCCATCTGGCCTTGAAGACAGCCAGGACTCCCCAGCATAAATAATGAAAGCGTTTTGTTCTTTTCAGGTGAGTGAGTATGTTCAGCTCTGTAGCCACAGGATCTCAATGGTGTTAGACTCTGTCCTATGACGTGCACTGTAGCGTGTATATTCTAATTCAATCTGGAACAGAGGCAGTGATTAACATCATTTTGGAAAAATATCTAAACTAAAACGCCTTCTGTTTCCTGTAAACATCCGGCAAACTGGAGGACAAAGTGTGAAGAACAGCAACAAATGTGTCATAAAAGGACATTAGTGTCTGGCAGCTGTTGGTTCTGACAAGCCTGAAGTGTTTCCTGCCGCTGTGATGTAACACCGGCACAGTTGCACGGCTGGCTTCTCATTAGCATTGTCCACCGATCCAATCGCTCCTTTGCTTCGTGCGGCATGTGAACAGCAGAGCTGTGAAGGCAGCGACTAATGCTGTTTTTTCATCATTTTTGATGTGCAAAAAGATTCCGTGTTCACATGTTCCAGATCTGTCCAAGTTTGCTGTAGTCATAGAGCGGGTGAATAAAAAATACTTCACATGTTAAATTACAGCTCATATTTTTCCATATAAAATGACATGAACTCTATTATATATCACTGAACTCAACAAAAGCTACAAAACTTGCACTCTAAAAAAAAATATGTGGGTTCAAAAAAAATAAATTTAACTCAACAGTTTGCATCTCTTGTTGAGATAAAACAGTTTCTAATGAAATCATGTTGGACCAACAATTTATACTGAGTTAGCTTTTCCGCTTCAATGATCATGTCTTCAAGTTAGATAATAAAAAGATAAAAATTTAAGTTGTTTTCTCTACGATTATCACCGTATTTATCAATGTTTTTGTCTTGCATACTCAACTACCATTATCACAAACATATTTTTAGGTTCACAAACATCAGATAATTTATGTTGCTCCTATTAGATTTTTCTCTGTAGTTTTTCGGCTTAATTCAACTATTCAACTGAAAAATTGGTGGTCTTTTTTTTTTTTTTTATGAAATGCAATTATGTACTTCAACACATGGCACTCAAATCTTGAAAGCTAAAGAAACATTTCTATTTCTTATGACTAGTTTGATTAACTCAAGGTCAGAATGGCCAAATTTCACTGCAAAATATGAGTCCACTGTTGGTCATATCACAATCGAAAATTCTCCCAAATTCATTGCTTTATTGGAATGTATTAGTAAAAGATATGATAATCACCTTGAAATGTTCTCTGTATCCTATTTGTCGCTGGACACCCATTGTTAACTGTCTGACATTGCCCGGTCTTCTTTAGTAGTTAGTGGATTGGACTTAAAATTCTAACCTTGAGGTGAAGAAAAACTTCAAACCAAAATCCAACCAATTTCATTAAGTTACTACAACTTGAATTTAGTTTTAAATTAACAAATGCATAGGTCTGAGTTTAATTTGCCTTAAAGTCTGATCTAATTAGTAAATTAGATTTTTTGTGATGCAATTATGCATTTAATTAAGCAGTGGGAACATGTCTCTTGAATTACTTTGTAGAACATGTGATCAAAGGTGTTTTAGTCACCCAGCCGCTTGTCAGACACAAAAATAAATAAATAAATTGAAAAAAGTGACTGTTCAAATTGGGGGCTGCACAGTGGCGTAGTGGTTAGCACTTTCGCCTTGCAGCGAGAAGATCCCTGGTTCGCGTCCCGGCTTTCCCGGGATCTTTCTGCATGGAGTTTGCATGTTCTCCCTGTGCATGCGTGGGTTCTCTCCGGGTACTCCGGCTTCCTCCCACAGTCCAAAAATATGCTGAGGTTAATTGATTACTCTAAATTGCCCGTAGGTGTGAATGTGTGAGTGATTGTTTGTCTATATATGTAGCCCTGCGACAGACTGGCGACCTGTCCAGGGTGTCCCCTGCCTTCGCCCGAGTCAGCTGGGATAGGCTCCAGCACCCCCCGCGACCCTAGTGAGGAATAAGCGGTGTATAGATAATGGATGGATGGATGGACTGTTCAAATTGGAATTGAGATAGTTTCATCCTTGGTGTACTTTGAAAACACAGTTCAAACACTTCCATATAGATCAAACGACAATTAAGAGTCGCCTCTCATCTTCCTCAGTCCTGCTACATGAACCAGACTTTGTACATCTCCTGATCTGATTCATCATGAGCCTACTTTACTGTTTGAGTTAAGCAAGCTTCAGAAATTTCAGCCTAGGGATTTTTGAAAGTCTGTCCACACACAGAATATCAATGCAACTGCACCTCTGCAACAATGTACGTCACCCTGTAGACCACGCCACAAGAAGAAAATTAATCTGTACCAGCAATGTAAGATTTGATATGGACAATGCAACATGAACAAGATCATATTAAAGGATTTGTCATTCATTTTCTTTATGGAATGTACACAGGAAACATAATGTTAACAATGGCCCTAACATTTTAGCACCTTATGTGTATTATTTACTGTCAGTAAAATATCTTACTTTATTCTATAAAATAGAGAAAACAGTTCCAGAGTTTCTGCCAGTTTAAAGATGTTAACCTTAACACCTTAAGACCAAACAGCATTTAAGTTTTTAGCTGCTATTAAAGCAAATTTAATTTAAAATTCCATCTGCTGCATCATGCATCATGAACTAGAGCTGGCGGCAGCAGCACCACTATGTACAGCACGGCAGCGGCAGCACCACTATGCAAAGCACGGTGGCAGCAGCACCACGACGTGTAGCATGGAAGTGGCAGCATCATAATGTAAAGCACGGCGGCAGCAGCACCATGATGCGAAGCATGGAGGCAGCAGCACCACTATGTACAGCACGGCAGCGGCAGCACCACTATGCAAAGCACGGTGGCAGCAGCACCACGACGTGTAGCATGGAAGTGGCAGCACCACGATGCGAAGCATGTGAAGCAAGTTGGTGGCAGCATCATAACGTGAAGCACGGTGGCAGCAACATGATGTGAAGCATGGTGGTGGCACCACCATTATATGAAGCATGGTAGTGGCAGCACCACGACGTGAAGCACAGCGGTGATAGCACCACGATGCAAAGCATGGAGGTGGCAGCACCATTATATGAAGCATGGTAGTGGCAGCACCACGACGTGAAGCACAGCGGTGATAGCACCACGATGCAAAGCATGGAGGTGGCAGCACCATGATGTGACACACGGTGGCGGCAGCATAATGACGTGAAGCATGTTAATATTTTGACAAACTTGACCATTAAAAGTTGGCTGCTTAGCAGTTCATGTTTGCATTATACCCTTGGATGTCCAGCTATGCAGCTATTAGTGGAAAACATGAAAAACAAAATTTTGGAGTTCTAAGGAAGATATTTTTTCTGTGATATCCAAATGGTTTGTATAGGAGATGTAAGTAAATTGTGTTCAGATTTTAGAGAAGTGTAGCTCTAAGGTCTAACAACCGCAGCCTCCTAATTAGATGATAGATGAGCTCTATGTATTAGAGTTTAATCCCTCTATCTACACTTATTTTAATGTACACTGCCATTCAAAAGTTTGGGGTAACTTAGAAATGTCCTTATTTTTGAAAGAAAAGCTTTTTTTTTTTTTTTTTTTTTTAGCGAAGATAACATTAATCAGAAATCGAGTCTAGACATTGTTGATGTGGTAAATCAGAGGAACATTTCCAGCAACCATCACTCCTGTGTTCTAATGGTAAATTTTGTTAGCTATTGGTGTTGAAAGGCTAATTGATGATTATAAAACTCTTGTGTTATTATGTATGATATTATGTTAGCACATGAATTAAAGTGTGAGTTTTCGTAGAAAACATGAAATTTTCTGGATGAGCCCAGATTTTTGAACAGTAGCGTATATAATATAAAATAAGTGTCATGCCAGTACTGAATAGAAGTGTAAATGGCTGCAATTATAGCACTGAGCCTATGTGGATAGGTCTCAATCAGTCCTGCACAGCTGGACACTAGAATTCTTTTCTTTTTTTTTTTTAAAAACAAAACTACTCAAACTCTGTCAGATTGCCTGGAGATCATATGTTAACAGCCATTTTCAAGTCCAGCCACAAATTTTCAATTAGATTGTGATCTGGACTCTAACTTGGTCACTCCAGAACCTTATTGTCTTTAAACCCTTTCTGTGTAGTTTTGGCTGTATGCTTTGGGGTCATTGTCTTGCTGGAAAATACATTTTCTCCCAAGGCACAGTTCTCTTGCAGATTGCATCAGTTTGTCCTCCAGGATTTCTCTATACTTTGGTGCATTTATTTTACCTTCTATCTTTACAAGCCTTCCAGGACGTGTTGCCAAGAAACATACACACATCATGACGCTGCCACCTCCATGCTTCATAATGGGGTCGGTGTGGTTGTGATGATGTGCAGTGTTCAGTGTCCTCCAAACGTAGTATTTAGTCTGATGGCCAAAAAGGTCAAACTTGGTTTTATCAAACCAGAGTCTCCTGCATCTCTTCTGATGAGCACTAATTGAGATTTAATATAAGTTTTCTTTTTTTTTTAAGTGGTTATCTTATGGATATTCTTCCATAAAGTTTTAACTGGTGAAGAAGAGGAAACAGATTTTGTATGTACATCTTTTATTTTTTTAAAAAGCGTTTCGCATCTAAACCCCGAATCAGAATGAGACATTAATCTGACCCATTTTTTTTTGCATGCCTGAACGAACATATCACACAACAAGCATCCTGCCAAATGATGCTCCATACAAGTGAGCTAATCCAAATCAGTGGGCGTGTGTTTTGTACTGTTGAATTTTGTACGGTGAATGCAGCAGCTTTGAATAACTGTGTGTGTGGATACTGAAGCCACTGCTGACCCTGCATGTTTCTTCACATCCGCATGTTACAGCATGTCCATGTCCCTTCTGTTACTGTGACTGCACCATATGTCTCGTTGTTCATCCTTCTCTTTTGCTCCCCATCTAATTTCACCCCACATTCCCAAAACCCGTAATGACTCATGACCCGAGGCAACCGAATTTCTAAATGAGATCGCACTGGGAACGTGTGCATGCATCCCAGTATCCCAGGTATGAGTCACATCCTGTTTTTGGTCATTTTTGGGATGCAGCACAACACTCTAAGGAGCACAGAGTAAACCAGCTATTTATATTGTTCCTGTGTATGTGATTGTAGTATTATTTCAGGTTCAGAATTAGACCTGTATCATGTCTGTACCAAAGTATTCGTGCCCTATATCGGTCAGTGTAAGTGTATGCAAGTTAATGTCTCAGCCAAGTGTTGTTTGTGATATATACAACAATAAACTACTACTTAAGAAAATGCTGAAATTTCTCATTTTTGTTTGGAAATGACACCTTCTTAAGTCGATCGGTACATATTCAAGCTCAAATCTGATCCAGAATATAAGAATGGACAGCAGGAACATCTGCAGAAATAAAGATTACAGCAGAATGTTTCCTTTAACTGAGCAGAAAAGCTTAATATATCCCCATTAAGAATCCATTAGAGAATATCTCAAGATATAAGCCTGTGTATTTAGAAACTTTGAGGTAAGTGCTATGTATGACTTCTGGGCTTTACAGCAAGTGAGCTTCAAATTCTGTTAATGTCTCACACTAATAAACGTGGTGTTGTACAAACACCTCTTCCAGCAACAAATGAGGTAAACTGTTCTGATGCAAACACACTGTTGTTCATGACAAGAAGCAGACTGAGAGAAGCGTCTCCAAAACAGAATGCATGCCATCTGCCTGCCTTCATGCCATCTTGAAAAACTATCCCATCATTATTATGCGATAGTGACCTGATAAGGCTTGCAGCTGTCATGGACCGCAGCTAATCTCCCATACAGAGATTTACCCTCCACCCCAGGCTGCTGTACATTCAGCTTCACAGCAGAGCGATTCCTGGTCCTTATCTCTCCACTCATTCATCAAGCTACAGCTTATCTGGCCGTTTCCTTACTTTTCACCAAACACGTCCAGAGCTTCCTCATCGTCACGGCAGACATGACTATCGTGTGAAGGAGAAGAAATGGTATTGATGACAGAAACTTGTGGAACAGGAGGCAATTTACTGGAACCACCATGGTGGGTAGGAGACATAATTAACAATTAATTTAACTGTAATGACGAATAATCAATTAATCTTTGGTTTTATAAAAAAAAAATCACGTACATGCCATAGTGCTCCTAACACTAACTCACAGTGCACACGATTCACAGCTGTATTTTTAATTTTACACAAACAACGTGAAGGTGGACTGACTGTTTTGCCTCGTTTTCCTTGTCTCCTCCTTTCTAATCACCTAGAAGCTATTTGTCCAGAATGAGCAATGAACCTCATTATCAGATTCACCTGCAGTGGTCCTGCTGAGCACTAACAGCAGTTGCACAAGACTGCTTCCGTACTGAAGGGCTAATCATGATGCCAAGGAGAGCCTTTGTAGCTTCCCAGTAAAGAAATATAGGTCTGTTCCACCAAGTACAAAACCAATACGTCCTCTCATCGACAGTCGTGGGGCATCGCTTCAATTGTATTGACTTGAGGCTGCTTCGCCTCGACTGTTACACTTAGCTTCATCCTGTTATTCCACAAAATCCTGTGCAAAGCAGCAACAGCTCGGGCTGATGAAAACAAAAAAAATATCACCTACTGATAAACAAAAATAATGAGATTTATGCCTAACAAGATCATACAATATGTATTCCTTCGTTTTCTGGATTTGTTATGCTTGAAATAAATTGCATACTTTAGGCAGCTCACACATTTCTATACAGCAACAACAATAAAATCAATAACAATGATGATAAATGACTTATTGATTGGGACATATATTTTACAGCGTCCCTGCAGCCATGACTGTCAAAGCCAGAGTCATGTCGGCATGGTTGCAGTTGTTACTCTCGACTGATCGTGTGCTTGTGCTTGGACTCTTTATGGGTGCCTTTTCCTGATTGTGCCAAAACTAGAGCAGCTGTGTCTGATTTATTGATGATGTTCTTCTCCTGTAAGTTTTTCAAAAGCAGAAGTATATGGTGTATGCATCTGGGTGGGTGCTTCTTGATGCAGTTTCAAGAGTCAAAAGAAGACAAGATTAAACATAAAACAAGACAGGAACAAGACAGAAGAGCATCTTGCATCTTGAATTTTTTGACGTTCATCAAGACAGCTGTAAATCTCAAATTTAAAAGCTGTTTATTCAGTCACATTTGCACAGATAAAGTGATTATTTTCAGTTTCGGTAAAGTATAACTGAATGATCACCTGTTTCAAACTTTCATTATATACTGATACTTTAAAGCATTAATGTTAAATTTTATTGTTATTTTAGATAATCATGAATCATGAAGGTTCATAAATCATAAATTATGAAGAGTTTTCTACAGCCACAGGCAAATTGCATATTTGGTTGCCTTTGGGAGTGAAAAAGTAAATACAGACAAGAAAAACAAAAAGACTTGAGCTTCAAATGTTAATGCTGTGCAAAGTTCTGCTGCGGAAACTTGCGTGCTGGTATTCCTGTGTATGTTCCTTCCAACACAATGACACACTGCTGCAGACCGATCACTCCCCCAGACAGCAGCAACCTCGCCCAGCATGGCAGTGCCCTCTGTCACACTGCAAAAGCTACACAGGAATGACTCAAGGAACGTGAAAGCCAAAGTGACCCAAAGTCACCAGATCCCAATCCGATCAAGCATTCAAAAGATGTGTCAAAACAAGTCCGATACATGGAACGCCCCGCTGGAAAACCATCAAACCCAAAGGATCCACTCTTGACATCCTGGTGTTGGAAACTAGAAAACACCTTCAGAGGTCCCATATATGTGACCTGATGGGTCAGAGCTGCTTTGACGGCACAAAGGGGACTTCTGCAATATGAGGCAGGTGGTTTTTAAAGACATGACTGATTGGTTTATGGTTAAACTATGAAGTAACATCTGCTCCACTACTGTCCAATTTTCATTCTGTCCTTCACATATACTAGTGCATCTTTGATTGCTTATAAAACACAATAGATTGTGAATGAGGATAGAGCAATAATCGTGGCAGATATTTAGCATTTTTTAGATTATCAGTATCTGTAATTTTTACTGACCAATTAATTATAATTAAATGCGCTACTTCAGGTCTGATGCAGCCACATCTCTCTGTCTGTATCACTGTGTGATCTGAGAAATTTCTCTCAAGCAAAAAGTGAAAAAACTGAGAAAGAAACACAAGCCACAAACAAGGAAATTAGCTTCTCTAACAGTGCCTAAGGCTATGCTAACTGCTAGCGGCTAAGTTAGAGGGCAGCCAGAAATTACCTTGAAACAGTGTCTGGAAAACAAGAAGTAATCATGCTTTAAGATATGGACCTTAGTGGGCAATAAACGTGATAGTGAAATACGAAGAGAACAGAAGAACAGCAGACATAATTGCAGGAGACAAAGTGATTAATCTCAGCACATAAACAGAAAGTGTCTTAATTTAATCACTCCTATTTCTATTACATAGTCAGATACAGTCACCCTTATTAATGAAGAAGCCTAGCTATGAACGACAAGTTCTCGGCTATGACATGGTGCTAAAACATTGCATTTAATGTATACCAGCTCCAAATATCAGTTATTAGCCTTTCTTGAATACCAATAATTGCCATCGGCATTGACACTGAAAAACCCATATCAGTCGATTCCTATGTGAATACAGCAAATGTGCAAGAGGTTGGAATTGTCACAATAGCAGATGTCACCTTGCAATGAAAGTCTATACAGCTAAAAACATTGCTAAACAAGTCATTATGTTTTTCTTTGATGCAGCTCCTGGCATTTAAAAATACAACTGATGACTAATAATGTGAACTATTTCAGTTGTGTTTAACTACATATTTTTCTAAAACTACTAGAAATATTGAACAAGGGGATTGAATTGAATGTAACCTGAAGCTGTGGGAGAAACATCAAGTGATACATCCAGTGTCGTGAGGTGAACCTGATGGAAGTGTGGAGAGATCCAGGTGATCATTTATCTGTTTTCATGCAGCATGACTCAGCTCCAAGTCTGACTGGAATCACGGCCACAAGGCCCGTCTCCCTTCCACCCACCTTCTCCACTTCACTCGGCCCGACACTTTATTTCCTGCTTACCCTCAATCTCTCAGTCACTCTCCCTTTCTCCTCCTCTCCCCGTCTCATCATGCTTCCACTGTCACTCCGTGGACATGTGTCCTTCAATTACTCCATTTCTACAGATCACTCCGGCCTTTTAGCTCTTCTGCCAACTGCTTCCATTAGTCTTCATCTCCCTCCTCCCTCCTGTTCCCCGTCTCTCATTTCTGTCTCATTTCCGAGCTCATTCCTCAAATTCCATTTCCTCTCTGTTGCATCACTGCACTTCATCCATCCTATTATTTCTCATCACTTCATTTTATCAGCATGTGTCTCCCAGTGACTCCTCACCCACCAAGAAACCCAAGACTCAATTCTCTCTCTCTCTCTTTAGTTATAAACAAAGTCACTCTTATGTTGACACTCTGATCCTTCAGCACTTCAGGGCTTTCCACTCTGGTGTGTCTTTGGGGATCAGCACTGACATAAACCCTGAATTCTCTCCCTCAGTGCACATCTAATATAACAAATCATTACTCCTTTTATCTTTTTCCCATCATCAGAAACAGTTTTCTTGCCTTTGCCACTGTATCAAAAGAGAGCCACACTGAATGCTCATATGTGTGTGAATGCCAAAGTTGTTTCCTGCTACCAGCTTCATGAGAACACGCATGGCATGGCATGGTATGTAATGTATGCTCCATGACTCCTTTATTATATATGATACACGGCTGTAAATTCCAGACTCGAGGCAAGGGCGAAGAGAGCAAGATTTATAGAAACATAAATCCTCCTGTCAGCCATATATGAGCAGACGCTTTGCCAAAACCAAAAAGAAATTTTATTATACCCGCAATACATGTAATATACTTCTTCACAACTGAAAATCAAACAGGTTTGACTCTTTAAACTAAACCAATCCCCTGCATTTTAATGTGAAGATCTGAATGTATGTCACATTTTATCCTCCAGTAAATCAGTGCTTTGAGAGAGCTTTGGATTGCTGAAGTAAATCAGCAGCGAGGAGCTGATCACACAGCTTATCAAATACACAGAAAGATCATATGTCATCAAGAATGATGAGGAAAACAAGGCAGAGACTGATTCTGGCCTTCAGGGTTGTTTCTGGGCTTTCACATGTGTTGTCATTATTCTGTCTGTGCAACATATTTTTTCAGTTCTGTTCTGCTTTTCTTCTTCTTATAGTTTTTGTTATTTCTTTTCTTAGTAGTTTAAAACAGAAAGCTTCAATGTTTAACCCATGTTTTTGGGTTTATCTTTCTTTCTGCAAAACAGCATTTATGATTGTAGTCAACAGTAAACAAAGTGATCTAAAAAGAAAGTGAAGGCAAAAATAGGGAAATGGGCTGCAAATTATTTACCAGTCCTCCTAAGTAATCAAAAAAACATGTTAATCTTCCTGAAAATAATTAGTCATACCAATTTCTGCTGAATGCTAGTTATAACGGAAAGACTCGGGAGAGATGTTTAGAGTTATAAAAGTTGGTATCCATCAATATAACAGTATATGTTGATACTGAGGAGTCTAGTTTTGATTTTAGTTTACTGTTGCTGAATTCCAAAGCATTCATTTGTGTCTTTACTTACAATAATTTAAACTACCATGCTGCCACATGCATGGTTTAAGTAGAAGTATAAAGTATAGAATAAAACTGAAGCATAAGGTTGCCGTGGATTCATGCAATGTAATGACGCAGGTGGCTATTAAAAAAATGTGAACCTTTTATGTCATTCTGACCCAAAATATTGCTAGAAAACACAAACTGCACTAATGTCTCAGCTTCTCAACACACATACACGACCAGTCAAAAGTTTGGACACACCTTCTCATTCAATGTTTTTTATTTTATTATATTGTACATTGTAGATTAATACTGAAGCCATCAAAACTACAAAAGAATACATATGGAATTATGTTGTAAACAAAAAAGTGTTAATCTTCAGTATTAGTCTACAATGTAGAAAATAATACAGATAAATAGGGCTGGGACTTTAATGCGTTAATTATGATTACTTTACAGAAAAAATAACGCGTTAAAAAAAAATAACGCATTTTATGGCACCTTTCTCAGTTCCCTAATTTGTGGCACACCGGTAACACTGATGCACACTCCAGCCCAGTAGGTGGCGGTAATGCACTTAATGTCTGTTTGCCAGCCACAAAGAAGATGCACAGGACACGCTCAGTGCAGTCGGACCAACATGGCGGCTCTATTGTAAACGTTCTTTGTAATACAACATCTGTTCAGCAAAAAGTATTTCTAAAAGCATTTGAGGTGAGAAATACGCTGCTGAATCTGTCCTTGTTGTAGTTCAGCAGATAGTTTAGGCGTTTGGTGAAAGTTTTGCGATGCGTCAGAACTCCCCATAAAACTGCTTTATGCAAATGAGCTCCAGGGCAACGTGTCATACCATAGCTATGACAGTCCTGGTACTAGCAGACAGTATAGCCAGCCCACAATAGACCACTTTTCAAGACATTGAAAGTGCTTGAGTTTACAAAAAGTCTTAAAATGTTAAATATAATAGCTATAATTGCACTTTGAATTTGCAGTAATCTGTGAATGTAGTAGACAGATGAAAAATGCACAGATAAGTATAAATGAAACATAAACATTTTTGCTGTTTAAGTTCACATATATGTCTACTCATCGATTCAGTCGTTAACCAACATTTATTTAAACTGAAAAACTTTACTTATTGTCTCAAATATTGCTTTTGACAAAAGTATGGTTAATCATGACTAATTAATTAATTATAAAGCCCATAATTAATTAGATTAATTTTTTTATTTGCATCCCACCACTACAAATAAATAAAAAGCATTAAATGAGAAGGTGTGTCCAAACTTTTCACTGGTAGTGTACGCATTCCCAGACTTTGATTACACTTCTGCATTCTCTGCACAATCTACTGGCTTCTCCACACTTTTTCATATCATATAGTTTCATGCTGTGTCAAAAATACTTTACATTATTCTAATTAAATCCTTTCTTCTGTTAGGAGCTGGAAGCCCAACCGTTTGGTCAACACTGACTGCAACACTTTGCATTTGACAAATAGACCTTGAACCTTGTTTGTGTCTACATTAGATATAAGTCACGTGATTCTAAATGGTGCATTCATACATATGATTTGTATATTCGTGTTAGTAGTTCTTTTTAAAGTGTGGAAGTGTGAAATAGACTTTCACTTCATTTAACATAATTAGTGACAGTATTTTATTTTAATTCTAATTAATATGACACATTCATTTACTCATTCGCATGCGTATTTAGACTTTGTTTTACCAACACAGCCAAAGTCTGTGTCTGTGGGAAGCACTGAGTCACCCTTTTGATTACATATTATGTGAATAATGATTTAATTTTGCCTTAACGCACTTTGGACTCACAGCGTTTTTGTTTCATTTAGTGAAAAACATTTATAGAGGCTGCCAAATAGGATGTGAACATTTATCACTGAGGACACTTTCTGCAGAAGGTTGACATTTAGAAAAACAAAGATTTAAAAAAAGATTGCAAGTGCTCGTTGTTAAGATGCTGCTACTTGTGCTTATGATCTGCTACGATTTTAGTTTTTAACTAAATAGCCCTTGATATGTTTATGTCTTTGACAAATATCCTGCCCATAGAGGCAAAGTGAATAATCTCTTCTCTCTAAATAATTTAAAAAGATTTCTTCCAGTGACATCACTTTATCCATTTTCATTCCACTCGAGGGAGAAGTGGGGTGAGCAGAAAGTCCAGCTAAATTGGAAATTAGGCCAACTGGGCTTGAAGGCCCAGGAGGATTATTTTCTCTTCCTGCCACTCATGGGTTAGTGTGCATTGGAAAATTAGTCAAAGTGGGAGTCTGACAGTGTATTAAAGTAAGTCTAAGTATGAATCCAAGTGTCAACTAGTGACACCGATATGCTGTGTTTTATTTCAAGGTATTTTTATTGCACAACACAAGTTCATCTGTAACCTGAACAAGTACTTTGGTGACCTGCTGTGAACCTAATGGGAGCCAAGTGGGAGGAGAGGCAGCAAGAAGCGTTTCCACAATAACAAAATTACACAGTGCAGCTTAATTCTGGTGTCAAGGATTACTGAACTGCAAGAGGTAGTTTATTCTTTGGCCTTCTGTCGCCAAGTGCTGCATACAAGAACACTTAAGATTATTTATAAAAACTATTCTGCTCTACCGTACGTCAGAAGATTTCTTTGCTGCTGTAGCATGAATAAAAACCAAGGACACGGTGTAAAAAGGCTGTCAGACAAACTCAAATACCACAAGTTCCCACTATAGATTCACCTGGTATGTAACTTTATCGACTGCATTCACACTATTAAATTCTCATTGCATGCAAAACCTTGTATGTCCTCAGAAAGGTTGAATTTGTGCACATATCAATACACATGATTCGTGTCAGGTGGAGATGGAGCAGGGCAGATCAAGGGTCATGGAAATGCTTCGCTGTGTGTGTCAAAATCTATAGGACAGGTTTTCGTCAACACTTTTTTCTCAGCATGTTTAAAAAAAGATATTTGATGAGTATATAATCAAGTCAGCAAATCAACAAATAAAGAGAGTATAGTAACATTTTAGTGTACAACACACGTTACTATTTACTATTTAGTTATTTGGCATATAAAATTGCCGTATTAAAGACTTTGTGTTTCAGAGAGACTTGTACTGTGAATTTTTATTTTTGCTGTCGTTCTTTGTTTTTTACTGGATACCTACTGTTGTGAAAAGAAGTTTGTAAAGACCATGTATATCATGGCAGTCTTGAGTACCCAGTGACTCCCATAACTCTGAATTTTCTATGATGGAATCATTAAAACCTGTGCATCTGTCACAAAAAAACAATTGTGCATTTTGGTTCTTTCATAGATTTATTATAGGTCCTCTTGAAATATGGCAAAAACTCAAAAATATACAAAAGGTAATGTTCAGGTTAAATATCCCCTGGCCTTTTTTCACTTAAACAACGTACTTTTGGTAGCCAGTCACAAGCTTCTGTTGGTATCTCTGACTACTACTCTTGATAGAATTAGTGCAGGTCACTAAATTTGTTAGGTTATTTGTCAACTGATTTGTTTCTTCATCTCAGTCCACAGATTCTTGATGGGCTTTAAATCAGGACTTTGAAAAGGCCGGTCTAAAACCTTAATTCTAACCTAATTTAGCCATTTCTTTAACACTTTTGATGCATCCTTGGGGTCATTGTCCAAGACCCAACCTTCTGTCAGGATCCCCACTCCAGCCCCTGCCTTTCTCCCTCCTCCTGCATCTGTCTTGATCTGTCTGTCCCTCTGTCTCTCTGTCCCTCACTCTCTCTTTTCCCTTGCTTATTCTCTCTCTCCTGTCTCTGCTTATCCTCTCTGTCCCCCTCATTCTGTCTCTCCTGCCACTCCTGCCGTGTGTGCAGCTGGCTGATTGTGGGGATTGCAGACAGCTGTGGGGATCGGCTCACCTGCATGTAATCACATCTGTCAATAAAAGCCAAGTCCACTCATTCACTCGCTGCCAGACCATAGACTCACCTCCCCATGATCCTACTGGTCCCTGTCTGTCTCCAGCCTGCTCTCCCGGAGCCGCTGCCTCCTGCCTGCCCGGTTCCGGCGATTCACTCACTGGCCCGATTCTGCCCTGCCTGCCGCTGGTTCCACGCCGGCTTTTCACCGGCCTGCTTTGTTTGGACTGTTTTTTTTTTTTTTTGCATCCTTTGCCTGTCTCTGCTCATTCTCTGGCTCCTCACTTGGGTTCTAGTCCCGTCGTGACACCTTCCGGCTGATGATTTTAGGCTTTCATGAAGAAAGTTATGGAGTTATTCATCCTTTTCGTTATTCCGTTTACTTTGTGTAAAGCAGGAGTTCCACAGGAACCAAAACAGACCCAGAGCATAATACTACCACCACCATGCTTGACAATAGGTTTGGTGTTTTGGGGATTAAAGGCCCCCTTTTTTCATCCAAACATAATTCTGGTCATTGTGGCCAATCCTAACTACACATACTATAAAATCAGTACATCTTGTTACAGTAAAAATGTTAAAAATGCTTTACAGCAGTTACATCTGTACTTACACAATTCTCTGTAGACAATTTAAAAATAAAAAAGATCAGAGGAATTAATAACTGTTGTTAATTAAAATAAAAAACAAAAGGGAGCAGCTACTTTTGATGACATTCAAGATACTGTACCACAACAAGACTCACTGCCCAAAAACTACCATATAATTAGTCACGTAAGGCAAAATTATTTGACGTGTTTTTTGTTTGCTTTGTGCTTTTGTAAAAAAAAAAATAAATAAATAAATAACAGTGATGGATTTGGTTGTGCGAACTAGAGGCCATCTTGTGGTAATTTCTTCCCACTATGTGATGACCTGGACAACTATAGATTTAATTTGAGGAACTCAGTGTTCCTCTAAAGATGAAAGAAGTACTATTTTGTTTTTGATACTATCTAACACACTGTTAAAGCACAGTTATAGCAGTTAGAGAATCTTAGTAGGAACTTGCATGTCTGCTGCAGTTTTGAGACTAACACAGAAGTCACTACAGATTAGAATGATTTTTTTCTCCTTTACTTAAGGGCTTAAACCATATCATATTTTTTTCATGGCCACAAAATGTTTGTAGTTCCTTTAATTATACAATTCCAAAAGTATTTATTGAAGCACTATGCAATTTAACCTGCTCTGACTAATATTAATTAATCACAACTACTAGTTTACGTGCTGTGAAATCATCCTCAGCAGTGAGACATTTGATTTATTGAGGAACAAAGTGAGCTCTGAGAATCCCGTTTGTTTGAAGTGATGATTCAGTTGACCTTGGTAATTCATGGACAGCTGAGAAAATACAGCCATTTACACTAGCAGGGTTTTTAATTGAGTCCAAGTAGCCACAGGCAGCCAACGTGCCAGTTATATGAAACTGGTGGCATGGGAGAATTAAAAGGACTAGGAACAAAGTGTACTGTCGCATTAAACAGCCACAACATCTGAAACAAAACTCAGTCGGAGATACTGTATTTTAGACGAGTAAATAGTGAACAGAAGGTGAACAGATGGATTTTTTGAGGGGAATCTGAGAAATGTTAAGTCCAGATTTGCAGACTATAATGTCTACGATTGGCACACGTTTGAAGTCAAATCACAAAGAAGCCCATAATGTGCTGGAATCATGGAATTTGATTTTCATTTGCTCCAACCAGATCCATTTTATGGTCTATAACAACAACAATAATAACAAACTACAACACCTTCCAAAACAAAGCTACAAGAAACTATGCATGGTTTAACCAGTGCAATGAAAAAAGAAGGTCAATCAAATTTCGTCTCAAAATCAGTTTGAGAAAGTTATTATTTTTGAGGTACTTTTTAATTTAGAAGAATATTGCTGAATAAGATTTTATAACTTGCTTTGCAAAGGAAAAGTAGAATATTACAGATTTCTGGCTGTAGATTTCGCATTTGTGGACAGGTAGCCAAGATATTATGAGGAAAATTGGGATGGATGGAGTGATTTCAGATTTGTTTTCATATAGCTGGTATTCAGCAATGTAACAAATGCACTGAATTTTATGTTTATGTATGGTGCATCTGGCAGCATGTATACAGAACAGCCTGGGATGGAGGATACTGAAAGAGGAGGCCTTATCGACCACAACTGAATAAGTGCTGTTTGCTTAATAAGATCTGAACCAGTCTCTGATGCGGACTCATTTATTGAAATGACGTACAACAAAAAATAAACACACAACAGAACAGATTGGTTGCAAATGCTGTAATAAGCTCAAGGAGAATCTAAGAAAAAGATCATTTGAAATTTATTAAAAGTTTTTTAGTTTATGGTGGATTTGAAGCCAAATTACAGAAAGCAATCACATCCCTCACTCTCTCTCTCTCTCTCTCTCTCTGCTGAAAGTGAAATGGCATCAGTAGAAGTGTTTTTATTCCGTTTTCTCCATGCACAACACTGTATCCCTCCCAATGCACTTGTGGTTGTTCACCCTGTCACAACAGAGCACCATTTCTGCAGGAAAAGTGATTCTACATTGTAAAATGGATGACGTGCTAACCCTTTTTTTAATGCTAACAATGGCCCTTGGCTGTTTTATAATTGTTAAAGGTGGGAAGGTAATTTAAAACTGAAGTGGCTAAAGAAGCCGATAAGAAAAACTGCAAGGCTGACTCATTTACTTCAAACTTCTGAAGGACAGTGTACTTGGAAGAAAAAGGAGTTGGAGCAGTAAAAAACATTCTTTTGCACCCAAGTGCTTCAGTCACAAGTCACTGACACAAGGCAAGGTTTGCATTATAGTCTTCAAACCATTGAAAGTAACGACTATTTTTATAACTGAGTTAACATGGATTCACTCAATAAAAGGACTGACGTCAAGAATCACCTTCCTCACAACTAACATTCACTTCACTCTGTTAATGACAGTTAACTTTGTGTAACTGTCTAAAAAGGGAGAAAAAAAGGGAGAAAAAAAGTGGCAGCTTTTGGATGAGCATGACTCTTGTGAAAATAATTTGGCTAAATATTTAGGCAATACTTGAAAAATCATTATCGTTATACAAGAAAATGTTGACTTCTTGTACATCATTTGATTTCAAAGCATGACTCAGTGCCCTGTGCTTGACTGAACCCTGGAAATTAAACTTCATATTAAAGCCTTGCTCTCAATGAAACGAGGAATCTGTGTCCCTCTTGAAGCTGACCCCTGTTTTCCATAGACATTTAATCCAAACCAGACCTGAAGATACTTGTGCATCCTCTTTTAACATGCAGAACAGACTGCTGCAGTGACCTGCTGTTGGCTTAGCCTCAGTGCATTTAGAGTTTGGACATGGACAAAGAAAAGGAAGTCGATTGCACGCGTGCTCAAATCACTGCTTCCAGCACTAGATTTGACTTTCTTTTGCTTGTTGAGAAAGCAGCAAATGACCTCGCTCCCCAATTCATGACAGCTTAAAAGCTGTGTCACACCGACCTCTCTGATCATCCTGAATTGGTCTGTTTGTTGTACTGATGGTCTATTGAAAGTGTAGCGAAGCTGCCTTTAGTTTTTCTTCTCCTAGTTGCTAAATGGCCTTCTTGAGGACCAGCTCTGACTCATATCTTTTAAAAGCAGCCTCAACTTGCATCTGCTTGCTGTGGCCAAGCAACTGGAAATTGATCACTTCTGAACTTTAACATGTGAGTTTACTATTAGGTAAAGCCCAGTCCATTTTACAGTCTCTATTGAATGTGCCAAGTATTACATTTGTGGAACTGAAACTGAATATCCAGGGGTTAAGTTGGGGTCCCGGGGGTTAAATTGTGAAATTAGGGGTAACAGACCACACTGTAGAGCAGGGGTCACCAACCTTTTTGAACCTGAGAGCAACTTCAAGGGTACTGAGTAGCACGAAGGGCACCTTGTTTGATACAAACTTCCTCAATAGCAAACTTGCGCCATCATCTTTAAACAATAATAATAATAATGAAAATAATATGTAAAAAGACTGTCTGATCACGTTTATGTCAATTATTCCTTACAATAATTATTAACGATTGCCACAACAATGACGGTATGAAACACACACACACACACACACACACACACACACACACACACACACACACACACACACACACACACACACACACAGGTATATGGAAATCTGTTCCAATATTTAAGTCAGAGGTATCCCATCTCTGAAACTTTGGTAAATATCTTTCTTAGCAGTTTTGTATGAATCAGCATATTTGCAGCATTTTGTTCAAAATCACACCAGTTACATTTCTGTGCAAATTGTCACTTCTAACATTTTTAGGAAATCATTAACTGTCATCAAATCATGCTTCATTTGTGCAAACCCCTACCTTTGTAACATTTTTGAACAATTCATGAACTCTGTCCCATGTTTGTAAAAATTATCAGTTATGTATGGAAAAAAAAAATCAACTCTTTCACATTTTGAAATGAATCCTATCACATTAGTACCAATGACCAGCATTTTCACCAGTATTGCAACATTTTTAACAGATCATATCAACAAATCATTACATGTTTTCAACAAATTATTTTTCACATATTGTGTAATGGCACGGTGTTCTGAATGACAACATGTTACCTCTTTCTTTGTCTGTAAATGTGTGTTAGTGGGAAGCCTGGCATTGCAGAGCTTATCATGTCTTACCTTTACCTTGTAGCTCACAGTTCAGATGGTTCAGTTTCCCAGTGATGTCCATTAAAAATGCAAGGCCAAGAATCCACTCAGTGTCCTGAAGCAGCAAGGTGTCTTCACCTTTGGATTGCATCAACTCTTTGATTTCGGCCAACAGTGACAAAAAACGCTGTAAAACTGGTCCCCTGCTGATCCATGGGGTTTCTGTGTGTAGTAACAGGTCACCATGTTCAGCTAACAGCTCCTCCAGCAGCACCTTCAATGTCCTGGTTGTTTGGCTTTGGAGCCATTTATGATCTTCATGACACGAGTCACCACATGATCAAATCCGGCCACTTTTGTACATACGTATGTCCTGCTGGTGAATGATGCAGTGGTAATGTAGGAATGTTGGGAAGTCTGGATCACCTCTGCATCACCTCTGCATCGTACAATGAAGCCTGCATGGCGACCCGTCATGGAGGAGCCCCATCCGTCGTGACTAAAACAAACTTTTCTAATGGTACATTTTTCTCCACGAAGAAGCTTTTCGCCGCGTAATAGATGTCAAAGCTGCCTTTAAGTCCCGGGCTTTACCTGTCCGTAGTGCGCATACAGTCTTTTTTCTACCAGGTGGGTAGTTAGCATGGAAGCTTTGTAGCGGTGTTCCAGTCTAACTGGTGATCAGGTTAACTGGCGATAGTTTCCATCTCCAGATGTTTCGTCCGCAGATTCGTCACGATCAGACCTGGATTTACATGAAATAAAGATACCAGATAAAGAAGACCTCGCCGAAAAACGTCGGCATCACTACTTAATAAAGTCTATATCCATGTAAATATCATCTACAGATAGTAAAAAGAAACGTGCGGGCCGAAATAAAAAACACGTATTTTTCAAGTAGGGTGAGAGGATTCTAAACCACACAAATATATTGTTTGTTTTGACCAGGTCGGATCCCTTCACTTCCTTTAAAAAATATATATAATATTGTCAGCGGTTAACGTGCTCTGAAATGACGGTTAGGACGTGGATGACTGAACGAGTTTTTATTGTTTTCGGAGTGACTAGTTTAAACCACGTGGTCTCAGTTTGTTCCGATGCATTTTAGCAAAGCCAGCTGATGTTTTGCTGCGTGTTGACATGGGCGTGTTTCCTGAACAATCAACACCTGACAGAATGACAGTGATCTATATGGATGAAACAGAATGTTTGTCGAGCTGATCGGTAGCACAATGAGTAAAACGGTGGTCTCGTAATTTTATTGCTGGATTACGTGGTTTCGAGTCCTCTCACCTACTTGAAAAATACGTGTTTTTTATTTCGGCCCGCACATTTCTTTTTACTGTCTGTAGATTGATATTTACATGGATATAGACTTTGTTAAGTAGTGATGCCGGCGTTTTTCGGCGAGGTCTTCTTTATCTGGTATCTTTATTTCACGTAAATCCAGGTCTGATCGTGACGAATCTGCGGACGAAACATCTGGAGATGGAAACTATCGCCAGTTAACCTGATCACCAGTTAGACTGGAACAGTGGGTAAAGTAGCTTCTCTCCACATTGTGCCGCTTTGCCGACGCAATAGTCGCCCCGCAAATAGGACACATACATTTATCTTTCACTATCGTGAAAAAGAACTCTTCCTCCCAGTCATCGTGAAAATAGTGTTTCCTCTTTCACTTCTCTGTCATGTTTTATTTTTTTTTTTTTTGGGGGGGGGGGGGGGGGGGGACTACAGCTTCCTAAAGTGTCTGCGCCCGGACGCTTCAGCAGAGTGACGTGGTGGTTGGACATGCGCAGTGAACTTTGACTCAGACAAGGTCAAAGTTCATTTACACCGAAGACATTTTTGTTTTTAAAAAAAATATATAATAAATATTGTAATTTAAAATCTGCATTAATGTAGGTATTTTGGATTTAAAATGAACAGCAACTATAATTTTTATAAGGAATTTTATGGTGACTAGTGTTATTTTTGGAACGGGGGGGGGGGACGACCTTGTTGGTTACCTCTGCTGTCTAAAGCAGTCTAAACATGTTTTAGGTTTATTTTCAGTATGTTTTAGTAGGTGAAGGGACCTTTTATATGAATTTGAGAACACACCAAAAATTTGACAGATAATTATTTTATTTCCCTATTATTATTATTATTATTATTATTATTATTATTTTTATTATTATTATTATTATTATTATTATTATTATGATTATTATTATTATTATTATTATTATTATTATTATTATTATTATTATTATTATTATTATCATCAGCATTTGCATTCACATTTGCAGGGTTCATGAAACACTGACATTCTTGCCATGTTGCCCCAACAAAGAAACTCATATGCTCAATATTAAAAACTGTGTTTTCATTATTAGGCTGACTATCTGTTACCTTATATGTTTTTGTGACTGGACAAAGTCTACCTGCACATATCACTGCATTTATGCAGCAACACTCAAAAGTCCTGTAGTCATGGCATAAAGAACATATTGTGATTCTCCAGAGAAAAGAAAAAAAACATACAACAATGTAGCAGCAGCTGTGACGGTGCCACATTTATCTTCAGCCTGACTGCTTTGTTCCCAATGATTTCACTGCAGCAACTGTGAATCTGAGCACAACAGCTCAGCTGTCTGCTGTGCAGAAAAGCATCTAGGTTGGCTACTAAGATCACACTGACACTCAGAAGATTTAGATAATTACTGAAGTTACCACTGCTGCACCACTTATCTAAATGGCACTCTGCCCCTCTCTCAGTTTGGAGCCAGTAGGACTCTGCCTGCTGTATGATGCTTCAGCTGGTGCATAAAGCCAAAGAAAAGTAGCCGATATGCTGTGTCCTAGACACGTATGCAAGATGTGACACTGATGATGCCCAAATCCTGCCTTGTCCCAAATTAACCCCTGGTTATTATTGCAAGAAAAACACATTAAAAAGAAAACCCAGACTAAAATAAAATTAATTACACATTTCTTCAATGAGAAAACTTAAACAATAATCTAAAAATGGGAAGGAGGGCCAATAAACTAATTAATCCAATTAAACTAATAAATTACCCCATCAGCATTTGCATTCACATTTGCAGGGTTCATGAAACACTGACATTCTTGCCATGTTGCCCCAACAAAGAAACTCATATGCTCAATATTAAAACTGTGTTTTCATTATTAGGCTGACTATCTGTTACCTTATATGTTTTTGTGACTGGACAAAGTCTACCTGCACATATCACTGCATTTATGCAGCAACACTCAAAAGTCCTGTAGTCATGGCATAAAGAACATATTGTGATTCTCCAGAGAAAAGAAAAAAAACATACAACAATGTAGCAGCAGCTGTGACGGTGCCACATTTATCTTCAGCCTGACTGCTTTGTTCCCAATGATTTCACTGCAGCAACTGTGAATCTGAGCACAACAGCTCAGCTGTCTGCTGTGCAGAAAAGCATCTAGGTTGGCTACTAAGATCACACTGACACTCAGAAGATTTAGATAATTACTGAAGTTACCACTGCTGCACCACTTATCTAAATGGCACTCTGCCCCTCTCTCAGTTTGGAGCCAGTAGGACTCTGCCTGCTGTATGATGCTTCAGCTGGTGCATAAAGCCAAAGAAAAGTAGCCGATATGCTGTGTCCTAGACACGTATGCAAGATGTGACACTGATGATGCCCAAATCCTGCCTTGTCCCAAATTAACCCCTGGTTATTATTGCAAGAAAAACACATTAAAAAGAAAACCCAGACTAAAATAAAATTAATTACACATTTCTTCAATGAGAAAACTTAAACAATAATCTAAAAATGGGAAGGAGGGCCAATAAACTAATTAATCCAATTAAACTAATAAATTACCCGACCATTTAAATGCAAATTATTCTATAACTTGCCACTGATACAGACATAAAATTACTGAGGGCAAGATGCTTCTGGTTAATGGTAGTGCAACAGTTGGCTAACAATCAGCTAAATAAACACCTTAAAATAGATATGTTCAGATGTTGAGCCTATCTCATCGATATATGAGATACGTTCAACATCTGAACATAAATGCAATAATTTGCAATAATCATTCTACGACTTGCATGTATCTGTGGAATCGCATCATGCAGTCTTCGCTCCTTACTGAAGCCCAAAATATCTCACCTATGTTCAGATGTTGATTTAGCTGCTTGTTAGCCACCTGTTGCACTACCATTAGCCAGAAGCATCTTGTACTCAGTAATTTTCTGTATCTGGCAGTGGCAATCCAGTGAGAAAACGTAAAAGAAGCAGCAGCCAAAATGCAGACAGCACATCTGCAAAGAAAGATGGCTATGCGCACTATGAATGTATTCAGGATAATTGGATACACAGCTAAAATATGGGGACCACTCACTCAAATCAAAATAGCTCACCTGATGGGTAAACCACAAAAGTATTCTTAGTTTCTGGGTTTGCTTCTGCATTGCGTGGCTCATTCACACCACACATTCTGTTTTATCGACTTCATACAGTCCATGACTTCACATCGCAAAAATAAAACTTACTTCTCTAGGTCCTGGAACAATTTTACAAATATCAAACGTGCATGGATAGAAAATGAATACAAAAACCTCAAGGAACGTGTTCTGTCAAGAGCTTCACAGGCATTTCTTTCTAATGATGATTTATAGGGGAAATGCCTGTTTGGCCATGAGGCATCTTTTTGCTCTAATTCTGCGAGTGTCCACTGTGAAAAACTCGAAGCAGAACAGAGTGGCAGCACCTCATCCAGCTCTTTAGCAGCCTACATCTATGATGTACAATTGTAACCATGGTAGATGCATGCAACAAAAATGTTGACAGCTATATATTCAAAAAGTTTATAAGACTTACAAATGCATTAAAAAATTAGAGTGAATTGTTTTTCAGTTGATATTGGCCCATATTTGTAGCAGCTACAACTGAATGCCACTATGGAAATGTTGAAATACATGGAGAAAATGAAAGAAGCCAAATACGTGGACAATTCTGGAAAAGACTGAAGACTGACCCCTTAGAAACACATTTGGTATTATGGAATTGCAAATATACATGCTTATCTGAATTCTTAATTGTTTCTATGGCAGTGTTTGTTTAATGACAGAGTTAACAGAGATGGAATTAATGCTACTTAATGCAGGTGTAGAAAAAATTCAAAGGGTAAGCCATCAGTCACGATCTTCCTGTCCTGCTGAACAGTAATGGGCTTTATTCGGTATGTCTTAGGCTCCCTCGAGGCAGTTAAAGGCTGTTAGTCAGCACAGTTCTGACATGTCCCAGAGGAGGGGATGATGCAGGAAGGATGGACGGCACTCACTCAGCATTTCAGTCACTGCGGAGGCCTCGCTGATGTCCCTTCCTGCTATCACCCTGCTGTTGATAATCTCAGCCACAGCTCTTCTGTACCTAACATTAGTTTGTTGGAGGCAGTCACTGGTACATAAATGGATCCAATTATTATACCCAGTATGGGCATTTATTTAGACTAGCAGTGAGCGCCAGACCCCGGTTCTCATCTGTTAAAGCACCGCGAGCCAAAACAAACATCTGCAAGTTTATCCTAAGCAGGTGTCCATTCCAAAATGATCCTCTTGTAGTCAATGAGACATACCACATGGATTTAAATTAAATTGGGTTTGTTGTGTAGCACTGCTGTAAAAAAGGATTTTTATCTGATCTTCTACCACTACAAATAAAGAATCCAACTCTAAACTTGTGATTTCTCTTGTCTGAGTTTTGGTCAAATACTGATTTTAGGTCCAGGTTACATGAAAACTTACATTCAGTGAGCTTTACTTACATCCTCTGAGATTTATTGCAGATATTGTTCTGATACTGAAAGCTCTGCAAGTCAGATAAACCTTGTCTCATTTGTTTTCAAGGCAAAGTATACATGTAATCTGCACACCTGTAAAGTATGCTTTTAGCTTGTACTCCACTAGAACCAAATACACCGAGACTGAAACAAACATATTAGCACATAATATGTCTTTCAGCTACACAACTGTCTGTTTTATTGTAACGCAATTCAAAGTCTGCACAGACATCCATCTTCTCTTCATAGCAGCAAAAGAAAATACGACAGGCACAATGACTGTCTTGGCCGATGTTGACTTGTATCTTGTTATGTCTGACGGTATAGTATTGCGTTTGCAATTGCATCCCCTCCAAGCTTACTCGTCCTGCCTTGTTTAGCATTTAGAAATTTTATTTTGACCCTGAACTATTTTGGTACACAATGCCATGCAACAGCCGGCATCAAAAAGAGGGGAATGGCGTGCACAGGAAAGACACCACTTGTAGTTTGTCTGGTTAGTGGTTGCCCTTGTCTGCTTATCCAGTTTGGTGTTAGATGAGGGGGCCAAGTGGTAAATACAGTGAAAACTTGCTGCCTTAAATACATGTATAAAATATAGTCGGAAACTTATCATTCAAAAAGCAGCTCAGGCTGTCATAATATCAGTTAATACTCCCATAGTTCTTGTGTAGACCAAGCTAAGGTTTTCAATTTTGTGAAGTCAAAGTTCAAAGACTGGTAAATGCTGTGTAGTCTTCTTCACTCCATCTATGGGTATTTATCGCCATCTACTGGTCATACAGGGGAAGGTCAACCCATGCAGAACTACCCAGCTGAACTGCTTAAAAGTTAGGGATGTTGTTTACTAAACAAAAAGCAGGATGAGAGTTGAATAATAATGCTCTTCCCTATCTTACTGTCACAGGCAAAAAAAAGGCAGTGAACTGAGTTGTTAGGTAGAAAACAGTGCTGTTTCCATTAGTGAAATGGAAACAATCAGTTTAACGGTTGATAACTATGACAAAAAAAAATTTTAAAAGAAATGAATCCATTGTGATTCAAAAACAGGCAATGAATTCTGGGTACATGTTACATTTGACAGTTCAATAATGCCACAAACGCAGTTTCAATCAAACTCAAGACAGGAAAGTTGTTTTTTCAGAATTTTATTCTTGAAATTATTTTATAAAATCTCATTTACGTTTTGTTTCATTTCATTTCTCTTCATCTCATATATATATATATATTTATATATATTCACCAATTCACAATTTTGGCTATTTTCCCTTCCACCCCATGTATGCCCACATATTGATCGTAAGGTACATACCCCTTCACATACACATTGTGCAATGATCCTCAGTGCCAAGGTGGGTAGGGGTGGGAGGTTTGGGTGGGAGGTTTGGGTGGGGGGGTGGGGGGGGTGGGGGTATGGGTATGGTCCTTGTACAGAGCATGCCAAGAAAAAGGTTAGGGAAACAGGGAATGGTAAAGAGGCTGCCTAACTACACCACCACTGTTAATATCAGTAAGATAACCACACAAAGAGGTAAGGGGAGTACTGACTTCCACAATGACTTGAGTGTGTCCAATGTGGGTTAAACCAATCATGTTAAATGGCTCGATGTATTCCATTACGCTTGTTCTCCCCAACATCAGTAATTCTTATCTACTGACAAATGCAGAGTAAGCTCCACATTAGATATTTACCTATGACAAGTCTGTTTCTCACTAAAACATTAAAACAGTGCCCACAAACTCAGCAGCAGCCCTGAACACTGTTTAGCCCTTTGTAGTGACCTACACAAGTTATCAGTCCACTGTTTCAAGTCAAATTCACAGCCCGTGGTGTGTGAGTAGGTATCTATGTTGATGGTTTTCTTTCTGGGCTTCTTAAAAAGGCCAACATCTACAGACACAAGGTTAAACTTTAGCAAAATCACAGATTTATGTTACATTAACTGTACATCCAGGCAAGCCACAGGATTTTGTTTTCTGCTCCAGTAAGATATTTGTTCTTCATTTGGCAATATGATCACTCTTGCAACATGGCTCAATACTTCTGAAAGTTGTCTTTGTTGCTGGTATGATTTGCGGAACAGAGATGAAAAACTGAAATGTTTCTATGATAAATAAAAACTATTTAGAAAGGCTTCAACAAATGGAAACAGAAAAAAATTGCACACCTCCTCTAAGGTCACTCAGAACATTTTTGATACCCAAGTAAGCGAATGCTGACTCAAGAACATCTTTCAAAGAGGGTTTAAACTACATCTAACTGGAATCAAAACATCCCTTCTTTACGGTTCAATTAACACACATGAAGACACAAAACACAAACTTCAGGTTTGAAGGGGAATGAAAAGAAGTTTCCTGAAACCTATGTTTGTTTATCCGTAATCAAACAAAATATAAACCAAATTTGACTTCCAAGCAAAACATGGGTTATTACTACAGACATTAACTCTTATATCGGTGTACAATGCTTGAATTGCTGCATATTTCTGTAAATATACATGGTAGGTATGCTCTGCTTGAAAAACCTACCCATAAGCTTATGTGTACTTTTAGTTTACTCTGAAGTCTTTCCTTAGCTATCACAGAACTGAATTAACTTTGTGTAGTCTGGTAAACACGTCAATGTTTAACCTATAGGCTGGTAAAACACAAAGCAGAGTAAATGACCACATCAAAAACTTAAATACTTTAGGATAAGACAACTGAATGAGCTTAAGGCATTATAGGTTATTCCTGACAGAAAATAAAGGCTACAGCAGCCTAAGTAGTCTGTCAAAATAACCCTGACTCAGACTTATTTTTTGTTGTTTAATGAAATGTGATTTTAAATTAGCCCTTTGCGACTATCAACTGCGATATTCAAATATTTCTTACACAGAGAATCAAAGTTTAAACACTAAAGGTGCCTACTGAATTTATGACTCTCGGTTGTAAATGTAAGCAGAATATATTTACCCGTGATGAAGAAAAGGCTTTTTGAAGTATACTAATGAATGAAATTAATTCGTTTGCTTTCAACATATGGAAGAGTGGGCTTTTAAAAATGTGAACACTAAGTAGCAGAGAAATTCTCTTTAAAGAAATTACTGCAAACTTGCAATCACTACCCTGTACATGAAGGTGGACTTCACAGAAATCCCTGTGAAATATAGTGTAATAGCCACGTAATAAATACTTCAACTGCAAAGCTGCAAAGGTTATATTATCACTGTGTAAGAGAGGCGTCAACTCTGTAGTCAGTTTTCAGCTCTGAGTCTGTAGTAGTGTTATCCTGGACTGCAACATATTGTAAGTGGTTTCTCTGGCTTTTATATTTTGCCAATGGGACAAAAAGAGACAGGACAAGGGAGCTTTTAAATTGTTGTTCACACAAGAAAGCCCAAGATTATCTCACAAAATAAATAACTTTTGCTAACCTCTAAAAGTGACTGACTCACTTCAATGTAAGAGGGATTTTTTTTTTATTCAGCTAAAACAAAACAAAAAAGTTGCAAATTAGAGAATAATAATGTAATAAACACAGCAATTCTTAGGTTTTCAGGGCTAGTTTGAAACCACAAAGTCAAATTGGGTGTATAAGCTGAAGCCATTTGAGGTAGACAGAAACCATGTTAGAGTATATTCCTTCATACTGCCTAAAACCAATCAGTAGGCTCACGCATTGTCTAAGAACCTTGATCACTTGATTTGTGGCCCAGCTTGAGACTTCCTGTGACCTCACCTGAGACTGACACTGAACCACTGATCTGGTGAGGGGGCACTACAACATCATGATGGGCTTAAGGAGTGTAATGACAAAGGGATGGGAGGGGGGCTTGGAACTGACACAACCACCAGAAAGAAATCAACGCCACACATCTTCAATGTCTCAAGTCAACAGCAGCATTTAAATCTCAGTCGCATAACCAGAAACAATTGAGGGTTAATTTACAAGGCATAATCTTTTAAATAGAATATATGGCATCTGACCATTGTCTCAATATGTCCCTTTGAGATATCTCCCACCCCACACCCACATAGATAAGTTTATACCCAAAAAATCCCAATGCCAGACCTCATGCCCATTTAACAGTCTCACATTGTTCTAGAGAATAGAGATTAAAAATATATACTATTGACTTATTGACTTCCAGTGTATGTTTTCTCTTTTTCCCTACATTTTTTTCAAGTTTAAAAAGATCCCCTATATCACAATGCAAGCTCAGAGGTCTTTTCCACACACACACACACGCACACACACACACACGCACACACATACATACATTCACACTCACACATATATATATACTGTATATATATATATATATTTATATTTATATATTAGAGGATTTTTTAGCTGAGAAGTTAGGCAAAGTATATATGTTCATTTGGACAGAATTCATTCAAAATGAGAATTAAACTCTCTTTTCTCCAGTTTCCCTTTTGAGGAGGGCAAAATTTGAGGAATTTGGGAAGCGCTACAACATCACATGACTACTCAAGAGCAGGTAGCAAGGTAAAAGGAAGAACAAATAGATAAAAGGCCTGAACTTATACAAGGCAGAGAGATGGGCAGATGATATGGCTCTCTGTGGCAGGTGCATTCCACGGCCCTACTGACAGTAAGAGAAAATGTACAAAGTTCAAGAGAGGGTTAGAGAAAAGACCATCAGATACGGGGGAAGATAGTGAATGAATTGTTTAAGCAGGAAGGAAGCTAAAGCAATAGTGCAGAACTACGTTGCGGGTTGAGGGAGGGGACGGGGAGGGAGAAAAAAAAATATTCTGTCTGCCTGATTCATCGGTACACCAGGTGAGATATGGTGCCAGATTTGAAGTTGAGCTGATGGTTGGGCACAAAGCTGTGCTGAGGATTCTTTCGCGTGCACACATCCTTTGCATACAAGCCCATGCATGAGTCACATGACACCTTAGAGCAGTTCACACACGTGTGTGATGCACCTGGCTTGTTGCAAAACCCGCATCGCGATCCCCCCATGCTTATTCGCTCACTGCTGCCTCCCTTTGGTGTTGTCAAGGCAACAGATTTGCTTGGAAACAGCTTCGTGGACATGAGGGGTTTCTCCACCATCTGGGGGTGAGGGTGGGGATGAGAATGCGAGTGGGTCAGTGTGAGGGGGTGCGGATGGAGATGGGAGTGGGAATGAGTGTTGGAGTAGACAGAGAGCTTTTCCTTGACGGGAATGTATCCATCAAGGGGCCGTGGAGATTTGGGGTGGTAGTCCTGGAGGCCACAGCAAGGGGAGGGGTCCACATCGTGACAGGCAGAACAGAGGATCATGTCACACCTCTGGCAGGACGCCATTGTGGAGCAGCCCAGTCCACAACCCTGACACTTCACACTACCGTGAGCTTTGAGCAGCCACCCATCCCTTGCATCTCGAGGCTCTCTGGATGGAGGTCGAGATGGAGTTTGCCTTCCGCCCGTCCCACCTCTCTCTGTGTACAAATCAATCTCATCCAAAGAAGACAGATGGTAGGATGTGTAGGGATCAGCCGGGGGAGGTGACTGAATTGGGAAGAAATCAGCAACAGGGCTATAGGAAGGTGGAGCTGCCACAGAGAAAAGAGACGCTGAAGTGCTGGGCCTGATAATCTCATCCTTCATATCCTCCTCTGTATCCACAAACAGAGGCTCCTTCCTTAGACTCAATGAGGCCTTCAAGACGGGCTTGCTAACTGCTGCGTGCCAGTGACCAGCCCCATCTGTAACATCCACAGACTTAGACGGTCGGCTACCTCGCCTCAGGTGGTGGGCATGAGGCCTCTCTATATCCAGCGGCCGCACAGACAGCCGAGCCATATCTGCCCCAAGGCTGTCGCGTCTGCGCAGTGCCTCAGCACAGCCAGCTGCATCATCTCTACAACCTCTGCGGAGTTCCAGGGCCTCCAGCTCTGAGGCTGAACCACGGGCCAGAGCCACTACCTCTCCCAGAAGACGACACTCTGCCTGGGCCAGGAAGAGCTCGAATGCCAACTGGCGGAGATGATTTACGCCTCCTGGGTGATCCTGCAAATGGAACTGCGAATCATGGTCACAGGCGTAGCCAATGGTGCGCATTAGAGACCGGAGTTCAGCATCAGAAATGGCAGACTGCAGATGGTACACATATGGGCCAGTGAAGGTCTAAAAGAGAATTGGGTTAATCAGCATGAGTGTCAGTCATTTCAAATTGGTTGACATGACAAAGCTGAAATCTAAAATAAAAATGACTTCATGTTACTCCTGTGATATCACATTGATATTTGGTTGACCGATACTAGAAACATCTGACAACACATTAGAGAAATCACTTTGTTTGACAAAATATAGGTCCGTGCCTGCACTAAAATACAAATTCCAAAATAACTTTAAAATTTGAAAGACTATCTCTTTGAAGCATATCAAGCGATCATTTGAAGCATTTAAAACACATAATTAATAACTAAATATGGCAACTGGTTTGACAATGGAAATATACATGTTTTGTTTCATCACCAGTCATAATTTGTAATATATCTTGCCTTTGCCCGTGTTTACTAAAATTACAGATGCAAACAAACTTTCAACAGAATTAGAAATATTATTCCAGTTAGCCAGGAAAACATGCGAATTACGTATGCCGAACACGTCAAAATTATGTGGTGAACTTTTGGAGTGAGCGTCCACAGAGGTATAACCCCTGTGTCTCTCTGGTTGGGCAGTTATCAAAATTCCCTGAGAAAGGCATGCTGATAGCGGACGGTTCCAACCAGTATAACAATAACCAAACATTGCTCGTTGTCAGCTTCAAACTCTTCTTTAAGCGCAAATATTATTACAACCCTGTGAGTAACCAAACTCACCTTAATACATCTGAACTCCTTCTTCCAGGGGAACAGCAAGAGGTTGGTGCAGATGGTTTCCAGGGTGTGGAACGCTCTCTCCAGGCTCCTGAGGCTGCCCCCTCTCTGGCAGCGGAGCGAGTTCTCCACCACCTCATAGAAACGTACCATACGGAACCGTTGTCCCGGATCTGGCTGGTAGGCTCCTAGCAGGGCTGTGGCTGTGGAGAGTAGGGCCTCACTGTCCTTGTGTCTGCTTCTGTCCACCTCTGGTGTAGTTCCAGTCCCTGTGTATTCCCCTCCGTCCTCCAGACGCCTCTCCAGTGCCGTCACATACCTCCGAAACAGGTCCTCTTTTAACTTGGCATCCATTATCGGCAGCAGACTATTAGTCAGCTGTTATACTTTTCTGGAAGAGCCTCGCCCCTTTTAGCATACCTTGCACCAGGATACCACATTCAAGCACCATTTTTGGTCACCATAATTCACTGCACACACTGGCACACACTCAATGTTAATGTTTTGGAGAGGTGGAAGAGGAGTGAGACTTTGCATCCACTCAGCAGCACATCCTTCAAACAAGAGATGCAGTTGTCTGGTGCTTTCAGTTGGCGTAGCTAGGCTGAAGCCTGTAGGGATGCCTTTGCACAGGCATCTCTGGTATTGGCTCAAAGCCTAACTTGTTTCCAGACAAACAGGCCTATGTCATGCAAGATGAAGTCAGGAGGAGCTTTTGCTTCACGCTCTGTTAATGCAGAGTTGTATCTATTCCATCCCTTAGTTTCAGCATGCGTAGAGTTCAAGGTCACTCATGTAGAAGACACATTCATGATCGTGCGATTCTTCTCAGCCATCTCCAAGCTGCAAGGACACATCACAGGGCATCACAAAAACAGGAATCTGTCATTATGAAACAAAGACAAAGAAGGAAATCAATTTATTTCTATTAACTCTGTGATTATATGGCCAAAATACAACGCAATTGTACCAATCGAGAGTTGTTTCAAAATCTGATAGGTCAGATAAGAGAGGTGGTTTACAGGCATGACTATTTTGAGACAGTATCTGTGTAGTGAGTGGGATGATGAGAAGATGCATCGTGTGGGTTATTTTGTGTCAGTCCACAGCTGAAAGGCTGGACTGGTTGATTATTACCATTAAGTATGCAACCAACAATCGCCTAGGGACATTTGTGTGAAGATAAAACAGTACTGAGACTCACTGGTGACAGAAACAGCTCCTTTGTCTCGCGTTCGTGTTTTGCACCAAAGAATATGTGAGCTATCGGCACTGTATGCCTGTAAACCATAGTAGCGTGCATCTAGCTTCAGTTAGCTATAACTCATAACGCATAGGCATATCTGAACTAGTAAAACTAAAATCTGATGTGAGCCTGAAACCACGGCACAGAAAGGACACTGCTCCACGTTTCTAGCAAGCTGGTTGGCTCTCCCAGATCCTTTACAACCGTAGCGAACATCCGTTAACCGAGCTAGCAAGCAACAGCCATCAACATCACCATGCCTTACTATTGCGCATCAACTAAAACAGAATCAGCTCGCCGTGATCAGTGGTGGCAAAGATAAACACTCAGCCAGCTCGTATACTGACTTTCTATGACTCTAAAACCCGAAAACCCCGATGCTGTCACTGGCATGGGCCCCCAACTGAGTATAAGCTAAGCAGTGAACGCCCATTTCAGCGCAGCTGGCTAGCTAACAAATGCTGTTAGCTAGCAGGGCGTTCCATCGCTACATACAGATCTCTCGCTGGTTTAGAATCAATTGTCTGTATATAAACGCCATGCCTCTTGTACGACCGAGTGCTACAGTGCTTCCGCTAACAGATCGCGACGTTTTCTAACCAAAAACACCACCGCCCGCACATCTTACCTTTAACAAGTGCTAGCCACGGCTAGCTACGCCTCCTCAGCTGTTGGAAATTCCCATCATCGCAGCACGCATGCGCTCGGTCCTGACAGTTCATCAGCATCAGAGCCCACGTGCTAAGGAAGAGGGGACGCACAGACCCCAACTAAACATCACTGCTGTTGTTAGTGTGTCGCTAACACTATGTTCGCTTTGTTGCATTTTTTTGCAAATCAAAAATATGTGCAGTTTTTCATAGAAAATATTAGTTATTGTGACACTTGTCTCTCGTTTAAACTGTTGTGAATAAGTATGACTCCCGGAGAGAACAACATCCTCAAAGTAATTCATTTTTGACATTTTATGCACAAAACATTTATGTATTTTATTTAAACAAGAAAATAAGGAGATAAATCTGTGTAAAAAAGTCGAAGTACTTTGCACAAACAATGTCTATACTGTCACTATTAATTAACTGTGCTGAAAATATTTTTTACAGAAATAACTGCCGTATAATCCGCGTTATCATCGTGGGTTTTACTTTGTGCGGTGACTCCGCCCTCGTGCTTAAAAAAGAACCAGAACCCGGTGACGTCGTCACGGGAACGTTTGGTGCTGTTGGGGGACTGACTCAGTGAAGAAAAGAAATGGCGATGCTCGGGTTTAGCGCAGCACAGCACAAGAAAAACGTCTCCGACGGGAGCAGCGACGTGTCAGAATTCGTCTGTCCAGTTTGTTTGGAAATCTTCGAGAGTCCCGTAACAACACAATGCGGCCATACGTGAGTATTTTTGCCTTATTTTCGCTCGTCCTCCCCCCTAACCCACGTCTGCCACCAGCGATGCACTGATACGAGGTGAAAACAATGGAGGAAAAGGCTCGAGTTGAAACATGTCGCTGCACCACAGTCGCAAAACCCCGAACGTGAGTGTGTGTGCTTGTGTTGTGACCCTGTATTTCTGTTTTATTCGCATAAATATTCGCAAAACCAGTTGTAGCTTGCTAAATCAGTTTCAGTTTTGTTTACATCAAAGAGGAGGCCTCACTTGGGAGATGTAGTTTGTATCTGTATTGCGTCAACACATGAACCGCCTTAACGGACTACAAGTCCCTGCGTCGTCTTGAGGTGGGGACTTTTCATCGGATTTACAGGAAGCTCAAGTGAGAAACTAAGAGGAATCTTCCAGCGAATGACAGCGTCTGTTCTTTGGTGTCAGACGGTGTATTTTAATGTCACTCTATAAATAGTATGCAGGCTTGTACCATTGTTTTGCCTTCCGGTAACCAGGAACTGAACTAAAACGAACAGTATCTTGTCTCCTTCCTCATCTTGATCATAATTATCACTCCTTGGCACATCTCATTTCAGGTTCTGCCAGAGTTGTTTGCAGGAATGTTTGCGTCCACAAAAGCCTGTGTGTGCGGTATGTCGGGCCACTCTGGGCCACTGGACTAAAGCTGCTGATCTAGAGGCCGTTATCCAATCATCTGTGGCTGCTTGCAAGGGATGTGGCGTTCAGGTATGTTTCATTAAAGCGCAAAAGCTACAACACAACAACAAAGCATCTGAACTGGGTGTTGGAAACAAGTAAGGGTTTAGACAGATCATTCCCATGCAGGAGACTGAAGATGCAACAACAACACATGCACAAACTCATCTTTAGTCAGTTGTGATGTTGATCCTCATATTCACACATAGCAGACTTCAGGTTGCAAACACAAGACAGCAATTATGTCATGCTGGCTAAGCAGTGGTAGTTACTGTTATGTGTTTTTTGCCCCAAGGTTGGCCTTTCTCAGATGAGAAGCCACACTGCTGCCTGTTCAAAATACCAGGAGTACATTGAGGAGGGAGTGAGGACCACTGCCCAGAGTCAGCCTGCCATCATCAGGTGAGGAACAACTTATTCGCTATCCCCTACCTAATAAATGCTAACATATTTTATTATTTCTGTTTCTTTCCACAGTCCAGTGCCAAATCGTTACACCTTCACCTGCCCCTACTGCAACTGCCAGAACCTCGATCAGGACGGCCTGGTTGAACACTGCACTTCCCAACATGCTCGAGATGCACGCCAAGTGGTAAGAAATCTACACTGTGATGTGATCGAGGGCTGCAGCTATCGTTTAGTTCAGTAATCAAGTATTCTAGCGATTAATCAAGTATTCGGATTCTGCACTTGGCATGCGCATTACAGTATCAAAAGCGGAGGTGAGCGCGCTATGCAACAGAAAGAACCATCTCGGCAAAATACGGGTGGTTAAAACAGAAGTATCCCGTCAAATTTAAAATTCCCTTATAATTTATTGATTATAGGTCTGGGTCCGTATAGGATGAAGTCTGGGTCCGGACTCGGACCGCGGTCCACCAATTAGTTAACTGGGGTCTAGTATATAGTGGATTAAACGAAGCCTCGAGTCAGACAACTTTGCCTTGAGGAATTTTAGTAATTGAATAACTCAAGAAATCATTTCAGCCCTATTGTGATTTCACCAGTTGCTCTTGGGTTCCACACATTTTCTGGATTCAGCCATGGTTTATAATATGTTCATAGATGTTTCATCACTCTCACTTTGTTCAGGTGTGCCCTATCTGTGCCTCAATGCCTTGGGGAGACCCTAACTACAGGAGTGCAGACTTTTTCCAGCACCTGAAGATCAGACACACTTTCTCCTATGATACATTTGTTGTAAGTAAATTAAAGCAATTTTGTGGTTTATATTCTCTGTTAATAAATGATAAATGAGCTAATTAAGTCTTTTCTTTGTGTCGCCTCACACTGATGACTTTGCAGGATTACTCCACAGACGAGCACACAATGATTCAGGAGGCTTTACAGCGCTCCCTTTTGGACAACTGAAGTGTGAAGAACAATTCACCACGAGGAGGAATCCAGTGAAGTGAGGGGAAGATGGTCTTGAAAAGACAGAACACCACACTGTATCATCATTCATCTAGCATGAGGATGGTGGTACTGAATTACTAAGGGTAATTATTTTCATAGGGAACTGGTATTGTAACTATGGATCTATAGGTTTATTATTCAAAAAATAAATGCAATATGGCTCAAAAACATATTGTACCGTTTGATTTAGGAGTAATACTGTGTTTCTGGTGTGATAATCTTCCCCCCTGCTGAGTCTGTAGACTTGATAGTTTGTTGAGTATCTACTAAACTATGTTTGTTAAGCTGTTTGTTCATTAATGACATGGTGTCATATAGCCAAACACTTCCAAAGTCGTGATTGAAATTCCCCCATTGTCAACACTTGATGTTATAAGAGGGTTTGACCACTAGGTGGCTAACTATTGCCAGCAAAATGACAAACTTCACTCAGTGAAGTCGTCCAGTAATGTTACCAATAATATATAATATTCAACTTAAGAGTGAATTTGCATGTTTACTCTCAAGAGAGAAATTGAGATTTAGGGTTTTTTTTGTTTATTTCTGAGTATGGTGTTTCAGCAGATCTGTCTTTTTTATGCTGTTTCTGGGTGAAGTGTGTGTGTGTGTGTGAGAGAGAGAGAGAGAGAGAGAGTGTGTGTTCTGTTTTCAGAGATCTACTGGAAAGAATAAATAATATGAGGGTCAAACAAAGCCAGAGATGGCAGTTTGCTTTATTGTAATGTTTCTCCCTTATGTCTTTGTGCCTGCTGGTAGATCTTGTTTCTAACTTCCGAAACTCATAGGGCTAATAGTTCATCCAGTAAATCTTAAGATGCAAGTAGGAGAACATCAGCGTGGTCATCAGTTTGGTGATGTATTTGTTTTCTTTTAATTTGGTGACAGTTTATTTGCATGTTTAATGCCACATGAGGGCAGTAGAGTTCTACCTTCCTCTGACCGTTCTCAATAGCTGCTGGCCCTCACCAGCCTCCTGGTTCTTGCAAGACATAATTTAGCACTAAACCACTAAATTTGTTTTATTCAGTGTGTTGTTGTCCAGTTTACTTTTGCTCAAATGCAGCATACGAAATTCTCACTGGTGTTTATAAACTGAGGTTTTAATTAGGTTATTTGTCACATTTCAAACACAATCACCAGAACTTTTGGGCAGTTGATGAAGTGACATGAATTAAGACATTAAATGTAACTTACTGTAGTGTGTTTCTCATGCCCAGTGTCTTGGATGGTCTTTAAAAAAAAACAAAAAAAAAAACACTTCAGTTTGTTGCGGCTTTCATATTTTCTCTCCTCAAAAATTCCGAAAAAAAAGTCTCTATTTGTATGTCTCCAAAAACTGACAGCATGTGAAGTTAAAAGAAGATTCAGTTTGACTTTGCTTAATTTTTACTGGGTGTTTTTTGTTTTAATTTTTAAATGTAAATTGTGTCTTTTATTTTACATCAATGTTGTTTCTCGATGGCTTGTAAGTGTCTCAGATCAATCACATACAGTAGTACGGCTATTCACACAGTTGCATTGCATTTGTCTTCTACCAACCAGTGAATAAAACTTCTTACACGCAGATTAAGTAGCTCTAGAGCAGAACCTTAATGCCTTTTCACCTAGTCTTTGGTTCCACTTAGGCCTAGATGTTCTTTTTTTTTCTTCTCCAGTAAAATGTGTAATACTTTTATATGTGTTTCTAATGTATAATGATTTTTTTCCTCAATATATCTCTCATTCTCTTTTGTCAGCCCTACTGTCAGGGGGTGCTAAATCCTGATAAATTAAAGCTCTTTAATTATTTAAACCCTGGCCCCAGAAATCAGGCGCAGTGATTTATACCTGTGTGCGTGAGACGTGTGGGGGAAGAAACAACACTCGCTGCTGATGGATGACCACACAGTGTGCGTTTGTGAGTGTGAGAGGCAGCAGTTAAAAGGAAACCCAATGCGTGCATCCAAAACTGGATTTGTTCAGTTGTCATAATCAGGTGAAAAGGTGTGCAATAGTGATAAGAATATGGAATAGTGATATGAAATCTATTAAATAAAGCAAGCTTTCTGCAAACCTTTGTTCATGTGTTAGAAATCGGGGCATTGTCATGTCATACCAGCAATGATCTTGCAATGTGTTTTTTTTTTTCATGTATCTGTGCTAAGTTGATGATGAAACTTAGGCCCTTTGGTGTACATTGTCCACAGGGAGAGAAAACCCTCTCATCTCTCTCCTGCTTTTTGTATCTGTAATTACTGCTGCTAAATGGTATCACGGTTTAACACCTTAGCTCTGCAGAGAATCTCACCCACAAAACTTCTTGATGTCACACACCCCCCTTGCCTATTCTTATCTTTTCTTCTCCTTATCCCCCCCCCATCATTTTTTTTGCTCCTGGCAGATAGAGGAGTGATGTTAGCTGTGAGAGAACTAACGAGATACTCGAGTGCTTCTGGGCAGGAAGGAAGTCGAGCCGAAAAACATGGCAGAGAGAAGTCTTTCTTGTCTGTTTGGTGGCGCGGCTTAAAAGCGAGAGGGGGGCCAAGGTGGGGAATAGGAATAGGAAGAAAGAGAGGGGAAAAAAGGAAGAGAAGTGAACACATTGAATAAAAATTTCATAAAGTTCAGCGTGTGGTTTCTTTGATGCGAGCGGTAGATGGTGTGTGCAGTCTGCAGGCTCTGTAGAGGCAGCAATTAATGCTACATGTGCCCAAAGGCACACTGCGAGAGGCGTGGGGACGGTGGCTCGTTTTAGAAGTGTCGTACAATCACCGTACCCTAGACACCTCTCCACCAGCCTTTTGTTTTCCTTCAATGCATTGTAAACCTCACTCAAATTCAGCTTCCCCAAACTTGTAGGTTCATGCCCTCTGATGGATGCTTAAACTCATTGTTCCCAATAAGTTTGAACAGTCACAAGTGAGCACTGCATATGTTCAGTCAACATTTATTCTAATTTTGTTGATATCAGTTAAAGCCCAGCAGAATCCACACCTGTATATTAAAAAAAGGGAGGACTCCTCCCTATCTGTCCGTTTGTCTGCTTGAAACTGTTTTCCGGTTAAGGCTGTCTCACACTCATCCAACTGCATTTTGCCCAAATGTTTGGTCAGACAGGAAAAAACTGGTAAGTCAGGGAGAATTCAGGATGACTGACTCACATCCATCACCTGGTGCTTTCAGCGGAAAAGCTAACATAAAAACTGGGAGTGTGTCTGCAATCTTAAAAAATAGCTGTGCAACATTATGTGCTATACATTTCCAGGTGACAAGAGACAGGAACTCCTGAAATGCCTGGAAAGTTCTCTTTCTTGGTCTATTTCTCTCTAGTTTTGCTGAGGCAGGTATCTGTGATGAGGTGTGGGGCGTGCGAGGAGAGCACTGGGAGTTTGTTCACCGAAAAATTCCTCAAAGTCAGGAGAAACAGGAAGAGCGGGAATCCTGCCACCCGGGTGCTGCAGGTCGGTCCTCTCAAATGTTTGAACAGAAAGCGCCAGTGGGCTTCCCCGACATCAATACTGGTTCTACGCCAACTCGTCTTCCGCTTTTAAACTCCTAATAACCGACCCCCTACCCAAGCCAGACACACACAGCTCTTGTGTTGCTTAGCCTAAGAGCACTGAGTCTTAACTTTGATTTAATAACGCCTACAACCAACTTGGCCCTGCATCAGCTGAAGTGAAACTTGCACATCTTGTATGTGTGTGTATATGTGTGTGTGTGTGTATCTACTTCTGTGCCCTTTAAAGCCTGACTCCTGCCAATATTATGCCAGAGGTACTCAGAACTATGAGGACAAACAGTTTGTCTTTACTCTTGTCTTTAAAAGCACCCTGTGTAGTTTTCTTGCTGTAAATCAAATTGAATATACAGGAAGGGAAGAACAATTATTTGGTCTGTATTTTTTAAATCCAAGCAAGGCACTTTGAATTCTCCTTGAAGCTACTTTATGTGCCTCGTTGTATGTGGCTGCAAAAGCGCCGTGGAAGAAACTCCTCACGCTGGTTTTAGTAGCCCCTCTTAAAGCTTGGAAAGTTCTCAAAATCACTGTTTCTGCAGAAATATTCTCCTGGAAGTGAAAATGAATATGAAACGCGTCGATATAACTGTCTGGAGAATTGCTAATCATTGCTTCCTCATTTATTTATTTATTTATTTGAAATCCGTGCAGCCACTGTACTAATATTTGCAAGTTAAGCCCTCAAAGGTGCAAGAGAAGACGGGGTGGGCGAAATCCCCGGTGAATGCGTGTCACAATGGAATATCAGGCCAAGTGAGGCGAATTGATCTAAATCTCGCTACCCCTCTCTGTACCCCTGTAGACCAACTAAGATGTGTGTGGAAGAGAGCGAGGCCCAGGGCTATTATTCTCCCATTAATTTTTCCACTTGAAATCAAACCTCAGCGGACGTGCATGAGGGAATCAGAGGAGGGGGAGAGGACGAGAGTGGGGATGACCTTTTCAGGATGGGGGGGGGCAAATGTTGGTTGTAGCAGCGTTAATGTCCAATAGGGGAGGCAATTTCACTTTCAAAGGAACCCTATAGGTATTTGTCAGACTGTCGTCTTACTTTCTTCTTCTCAGTCCTGCATACCCCACGGGGGGAAACTACCTGGCATTAAGACACGGTTTGATTTTGTTCAGAACAGATAAAGACACAGTCGTACATTTTCTGCTTTGACTGGCTGTAATAAAAATGTCACTGTCAAAGATGTCATCTGATGTTTTTATCTGTCCATCTAGCTCTCACTGAAACAAAGATACATTATGTCCACCTGTCTATTCCACTTTTCCTTGAGAAACATGCAAATCTCTCACATCTTGCATCTTTATATTCCTCAGCACACATACAATAGGGAGGACCTGCTAACCTCCATACCTCCATCCATCCCACACAAACACACCCCCCTCCAGGACCTCACACTTCCTCTTCGAGGCTCCTTCAATTCCAATCACTACTCTCCACCCTGTTTTGCCCCCCGTCTTTCTTTAAAAAAGCGCCAGTGCTTGCTAATCTGTCAATCAGATGTTGTCCTGTTGTGGCGATGATGTGGGTCCGTGACGGTGAGCCATACACCTCCAGCAGCTCGGAGCAGCTCGATTATTAACTAGGCAGGTAGTGGCTCAAACTGCTGACAGCAGAAACACACTGACAGCTGATTTGAAAGACAATGGTCCCACTCCCTCTACTTAACTTGTCACTGCAGTCAAAGCACCTTCTCAATTAACTTGTGACGTAACTTGAAAGACGGAGGGAAAAATTGGGGAGCAGCATTGCACTGGACGTGGTCACACAGGCACAAAATATGATCAGTTTGTCATGTCTGCACAAAAAACCTAATTTTATCTAGAGGTCAAAATGATAGGCGAAGAAACAATAACCTGATGAAGGGTTCCTTACTGTAAAAAATGCAGCTCAAATTATTAAAATGGAACTGGTTAGAGAAAGCTTGTTCTGATCTGTGGCCTCCATGTTTCATTAGTGGTCCATCTGGGCTTTTTTTTAAAATGAAAAACAGCATAATTGCATTGATAGTTCTTATATATTTGCTGTTTTATTATTACATTAAGCATTGCTGAATGTTATGTGGCTGCGTTATCACTATGAGCTGCATATGGGAAATATGAGGGTTTTTAAGTGTATCTTTAGAAGCAAAGGCAATACAGTTTGATCTCAGAGCCACAGCAGCACAACAACAAGACCCAACATCGCCTTGTCTCTCAGATATAAAGTCCAACACTTCCCAATTATTAACCGCCCCTGTAGTGTACCATTCACATTCAAAGCTTTTTACCTCCCTCCACTTCCTGTGCTTTGTATCTCGTGTCTTTACAGGAGGGAATGGACGATGGAGGCAGATCTGTCAGTCAAACGGCAGCCCCCCAAACCACCAGTGGCCGTCCATATACCTCCACCGGCTCCGGTCCCTCCTCAGCTCAATGAGTAACTAAACTGCAGGTACTGAATCAAACTGCTGACAAGCACATGGAGGGGGAGTGGAGGGGAGGGGGAGACAGGAGCTGCGTAGGTGGATGGATAGAAATATGGAAAAGGAGGGGAGGACAGAGATGACAATGGTATCATTTTATAGCCCACCTTGGTGACGTAACCTTTAACTTTCCAAAGAAGGATGGGTCCCTTCCCTGTTCGTAGGGCCTCACTTTTTTCCCCTTTCTCCCCCATCTCTCTCTCTAAGTGGTATCCTTTGATGGGCTGTCCCTCTCTCTCATCTTGTCTTCTTAGACAGATGAGTGCTGTCAGCGCTGTCATCACTGCCCAGCTAAACATTAATGACTCTCTTGCCTGACAAGTGTTGGCGGGGCAGAGGAGAGGTGAAAGGGGGACGCCTCTGGACAAAAACCAGGGATGAAAAGGAGAAGTGATGGCTTTATCTGCTTGACAGATTCTCTTTTGTCTCTCTGAACTTGTGTATATGTATGTGTGCCATCAGCAGATTCTTGGCTTGACATGATGGTTTTATTGCCCTGTTTTTCTTCCCCTCTGAGGAGATGAACCTCTTTGTATTCCCATTGCCCCTCATCCTTCCTACTGGCATTGCTGACATTCCTTCAAATATCTGTGCGAGTGTATGTACACACACACACACACACACACACACACACACACACACACACACACACACACACACACACACACACACACACACACACACACACACACACACACACACACACACACACATATAAAAAAGTTTTGGGGTCATTTAGAAATGTCCGTATTTTTGAAACAAAAACAGTTTTTTCAGTGAAGATAACATTAATCAGAAATACAGTCTAGACAATGTTAATGTGGTAAATGACTATTAGACGATTATAGCTGGAAATGGCTGATTTTTAATGGAATATCTACATAGGGATACAGAGGAACATTTCCAGTAACCATCACACCTGTGTTCTAATGGTGCATCGTGTTGAAAGGCTAATTGATGATTAGAAATCCCTTGTGCAATTATCTTAGCCCATGAATAAAAGTGTGAGTTTTCATGGAATACCGGAAATTGTCTTGGTGTTGAAGGTTTCCGTATGTTTCCTGTACATCCTCATGTGCTTTCTTGGAGAGAGCATCCTGGACTTTGATGTTGGCAACCGTGAGGCAGGTCACAGTGAAGAATCATCCCAGAGGGACGGGCGGAGAAAGGACTAAAGGATGGAGAGAGCAGGAGAGGGACTGAAAGACCTCTGCTGGTACAGTTTGTGTTTAGTCAGAAATAATACACAACTTTCTCCAACCTCCAGATTATGCATTACTTTTAGGATGCTTCCATGGTTCTCCTCTGCTCTTCCTTCCTACTGTGGTCACTCTTTCTATACGTTCACTGGTCTCTCTCTCTCTCTCTCTCTCTCTCTCTCTTTCGCTCTCAATGTTGTCACTCAGGCCTATAGCCTCTTTTCCCTGCTTTCTTTTGAATTATTAACTCCCTAGCTCAGTGGAGTGAATGGCTATTGCTGAGTAGACACAGCACAGATCCGGCTTCTCATTGCCCACATTTCGGATGTTAAGGGGATTACATTGCTGGTCCCATCAGCCCCCACCCTCTGCACGCTCTCTCTCACACATCCAAATGCACACATATGGGCCTATGCACGGCCTTTTATTATTATGAACAGCTGATAGCTGAACAGAGAGATAAACAGACAAGTGGTTGCGTCTTTCCTGCCAGCATTCCTTTACTGTAGAGCTGCAGGCCTCCTGTGGTGCAGCCGCCCACTCGCCCTGCTCACTTCTCCCCGGGCGGCCTCTATCTCTTCTGGGTTCCCGGAGCAATGATTAACCCCGGTTCTGATCAATGCTTCTGCTGACTCTGATACATCACTGGAGCCTTGCAGCTGCCATGTAAAGGAAGCGTCAACTCTGCGCTGCTCGTGACAGAGGATATCCACTCCATCACTTACATCACACACGTGCACACGCACGCACACACACACACACGCACACACACACACATACACAGGGGGGTGGTCAAAATAACAAGGACACCTGACAATACTGTGCAATAGAAGGACGTTCCAGAATAACAGTTATGCTATAAATCCTACTGCTGCTAAGCTTTCATGGGGCATTTTTTTCTAGAGACAGTATTTTATTTATATGTCGCATGGAGCTGTACTGAATTGCATCATACTGTACATTCAGGTGTTTCTGTTATCTTGTATGTATGCAATATATCTTATCCAAGTGGTCTGTTTTTCAAGGAAAAGATGTTTTTTGTTTTTTTTTTAAATGGTTGAATTTTCTTCAGTATTTAGTATTGAAAGGAACAATTTAATTTAAACTAAAAAATTCTAATTTAATTTATTTCAGGTGTTTAAATGTAAATTAATTGCTTTGCTGAACACAAGACTCAGTATGATTTTAGATACTTTACTGAAAGACTTTTTTTGTGTGTGTAAGCAGTTCATGAGGAGGGACATAAAGAGGGCTAAAAAGAATGAGATAAACATAGAAACGGGAGAAACAAGTAAAAGGAGCAACGAAGAGAGGGATTGTCGCTCATCACCTAGTGGTCCTTTACCTCGACAGCAGGGGGAAGCCCCGATTTCCTGAAGATGACAGGAAGCACAATGGCAGAGTGTTCTGTCAGCACATCCTACTCACAGAGCCAGGTTAATGATTCTGCATCCACAACTGAGCTGGAGGAGAGGGATGAGCGGAGGGAGGAACGGGGAGGAAAAAGAGGTGGAGGGAACTGGCATTCAGCTACACTTAGGCCATCATTACAGCTGCATTAGGAATGATGGGGTGTTTTTGTCATTTTAATTACCTTTAATCTGATCTCTTCATACGTGGGCCATTCGTTAATGAGGCAGAACAAAACTTCCATGTCACACGTGTTTAGCGTGCATCCATGCCATTATTCATACAGCTAACATGGCAGTGTGTTTACTGATTTCAATAGGAGTTTGCATCTGAGCAGAAGGGTAAAATAACCTGGTGAAGAACAAGAACAGCAATGATTAAAGCTGCATCAATTCATCAGCGTGTCAAGTGCACACAACTCTAATTGTGATTTCTGCCTTTGATAGACTTGCAACACTACTCCTCTGTCTGAAATATTAGTTTAACGTTTCAAAAATGAAAACTTTCTGAGCTTTAATTAACCCCTTGATACCTGAATTTATTTATAATTAAATAATTTTTTTTGTGTTTTTGCTTTCCAGCTGATGCTAAAATAAGTGGAGATTGTTAATTTATCTATTACACATAGAAGAGATATATAATAATAATAACAGATATAGAATAATAATAACATATATATAATAATTAAGTCCCACTCTGACCGGTCCTATGAAAAACCAGTGCTTGCAAAAGGTTCCGAGCTACGTATTGAATATGCACTAACCAGCATTGGGGGAATGGATACACTATTTCGGCTGCAGTCCGAATGAAAGTGGTTTGTTGCGAATTCACGACAATAGGCGTCAAGGGGTTAAAGCTTCTCGACACAAATACAAGCCAGTTTAGTTACAAAATGATGCTCTTTTCCTAACAAAATAAAATTTTAATTGCATTGTTCTACAGTTTTGCAACGTGATGGCCTTTGATATTAATAAAATGCTGATATATAAAAACATTTCAGCTAAAAGGTAGTGTTTACCCATAATTCCTTATGATGCTGTACAATAATGCATGTGACTTATCTAAGGTATTACCATTCTGCAGCTCAGCACTACTTAAATTTACAGATGTTGTTACGTTTTCATATATTGTATCTTACACCTGTCTGATTCACTGCCTTTCTTGTTAAGTTTTACAATTTGCTCCCTTTTTATTTGATTTTTTATTTACTTGTCTGCACCTGATTGAACTTATCAAATAAAAGATTTTTGTTGTTTATGATATGCAGTGAACGGAGAGAGTAACATCAAGAAACATCAGGACAAACAACTGTCAGAGTAGAAAGAGGGAGAGAGAGGGAGGCTGGGGGAGACTCCAGCCTCCGTCTCCCAACCAGGACTCAGTTAAAGTATTAACCCACTGCTGCTTAACAATATTGCTGACTGGTGTGTGGAAACAGGAGGGATCAAAGTTATCATGTAGAAGAGAAAGGCGCCTTTCACCGAGCCCATACAGCCTGTCCACTCCATCTTGCCAGCCCATTCAGAGCAGCGCTGGAGACACTCCCATCCTCCCACTCCTCACCTCCCTCATTCTACTCTCATTTTTTATTCCTCATCCTTTATTTTCACACTTTTTCTTCCTACTTTTCCACACTCATCACTCCTCCATGAGCATATTATGAAATAATTATTTATTTCCACAAAAAAAAAGAAAAAGCCTCCACATTTCCCTCCCCTAAACCCTCTGCACTCTCACCGTTCCTTCACCACTGTCCATCCATCTCGCCATCTGTCACCTGGTGGAGTAATCACATCCACATTTGATAAGGCTGGTTAGGTGGGTCATAAAAAGTTTATGCTTGTGATGCCGGAGTCTCATTTATTATCCCTGCTAATGTAGCAGTTGGGAGTGGGAGGAGAGGGGGAAGATAGAAAGAGTGCAAGTGGTTGAGAGAGCCACCACATTAAGGGATCATTACTTCTCTATAGGCTCTGTCCCTTGCTTCCAAAGCTAGATAAGTCCTCTTTATGCTTTATGGCCTTGATGAAGCCAGTGCTTTCTGTATTTAAGTGTTCCATAGCCACTAAGAGTTCAAGACGCTTATGGCACAGGAGGTAGTTACCATTCTCTAACCACAGAACTATTGGCTTAAGCCCTAATGCTTGGATCCATACCCGCTACATTTACTTCAACAGTAAATGTGAAAATGTGCTGGCTTGTAATTCTAATTCTTTAGTTCTGTGTGCTCATGAGTGATGTCTGCTGATGAGCCACTGACTTACGAAAAATGATGGAAAGAAAATGAAATGTTTGTGTTTCCAGGCTGGTTTTGGTGTGATACTGGAATGTCAAAAGGCTGCATGTGAAAGGAGCTGTATTTCCAGCAGAGCGCATTAAATGATTCACCGATCAGGCATAACATTATGACCACCTGCCTAATATTGTGTTGGCCCCCCTTATGTCATCACAAGTGCTCTGAATCATTGGGCAGGGACCAGAGGACCTCTCGGGGTGTCCTATGGGGTCTGGCACCAGGATGTCGGCAGTGGATCTTTGTTCCACTGCATCCTGTTGACGCTTGATCAGAAAGGGGTCTAGGATGGTTGGAGGTCAAGTCAATGTCTTGGGTGATTGTCATGTTCCTCAAGATGTTTCTAGTTGTTTGATATTTTGTGATGTGGTGGGGTGCATCTTCCTGCAAGGGTAGGCCAGTGACATTTAAAATTTCCATTTGCATGAAGGAGTGAGCTTGTTCTGGGATAATGCTTACACACAACATAGTACCAGTCACTTTACCTGGCAGTGGTCATAATGTTGTGTCTGATTGGTGTATGTGAGGGGATATTCTATTTTTTTCTTATTGTGATCAAATCCAATTAACATATCAAAATACATCGCCCACATTGCACTGGATGGCAGCTGCTTTATAGGGACGAAAATGAATACTGCAGTTTACTCCAATTTTTCCAAATTACAGTCTTGATGATGTAAATACTCACAAGTGCACAATTGCTGAAGTTTGTCCACAACTGAACATTTTTTTCTTGTTTGCAGAAATCTACAGTGTCTGTTTTTGAAGGAAATTCATTTGCCAACTAAACATTTGTTGCCTTTTTTTTTTTAAACTAAATTACATCTTGATCATGACCAAACTGGCTTGTGGCTGAGTGCCCCAGACAGGCTGATGAAGTCTGATAACACTAAGGGACAGACAGACCAACATATTTTATGGGATTTTTTGACAGAATGTATAGATATCATCAAGACAAATAAACTTGCTCTGATGTTGCGATAATGTTTGAGCTTATTAGAGATTGTTTCTACAAGATAGCATCCAAACAATAGATGTGGTTTTGTTTGGAGAAAAAAAAAAGACCAATGACGGGAACGTGCAGATGGGACGGCAAGGGAGTGTGGGTATGTATGAGTGTGTTAGTGTTGGGGGAGGCTACCCAGAGGGATAGATAGTGATAGATTGGCCTGGGAGAACTGTGATGCAGATCCACTCATCAAGATTGATGTTCTGCCATTCTGCTTTAAGTGCAATTAAATTGGCCCCTGTGTTAAAAAGCCCAGCCGATAACGCGGCTGAGGCTGAGATTACGCTACATTTCCCTTGCGCTTTCCTCCACCTGCATCCCTGCCACAGCCACTCAGAGATTTACTTTACATTGTCGGCCTCCGTTGGACAGAAACTTTCATCGGGGAACATCCTGACCTGTTCATCAGCCCTGATTTACAACTGTAGGGGCAGCTTGTGTTTTTTTCCACACAGCCCGCAAAGTAGTTTTTAAATCAATGCTCCCTAAAAGTTTTTAATCACTTTCTGGTTGCTGTTTTACCACAGAATTGATCACTTGTACATTAGTGCATGTTTAATGTGTAATAATGCACAGTGATTACTGAGAGGAAGGAACTTTAATGTCTTCATGAACAATTCTAACATAACTCATCTGTGGCAGCCAGGTTGACAAGCTTGTCTATTTAGTCCTAAAGCAAAGCTCTGAACTAAGGACAAGGTCACGAGGAGATACATCACCACCTGTTTTCACTTTCTGCCGCACTGAGCAGTCACTGGAAATGGATTCAGTTTGTGCGTTTTGATCAAACTGTTCCCGTGCACTCTGGAAAAATCACTCTCACTTGTCCGGCAGCATGTACACTTGATAATGCACTCATTTTTCTGCTAAATGGAAATATTTGCAATAATTCAAATTGAATGTCGATCACAGTCCAATCCATCTCTCTTTCCGTCTCGGTCTCCATTCTGCCACAGGCCTCACCCACCTCTGTCAGTGTCAAGTTGTTAACCCCATGTCAACAGTGGCGCAGGGCGTATTTGGGCCCGGTTGATGGATTGGTCTTGGTGGACTTGTCCCACGCAAACATATTCTCAGAGTCAGCTGAGAGAGGTGCAGCGCGTGTGTGTCAAAACCTCCACCCACACACACATGTCCATCTATGATCAAGTCCCCGGACTCAGGCAGCACGGTGCCCCTCTCCGTCACCTACTGACACCCAGTGTCTCCAGCTTAGACCCAGATGGGTGGAACGCTGACCCCACTGTCACAAATAAGGGAGAAGATTTTTCTCTTCCCCCTGCAAATGCTAAACTTGACCCATGTCCTTTGCATCATTACATTTTCCTTGTAAGGGCTTGACAACCTGTTCCCTTAACAAACCAGGAAAATTATCTTTGCCAGCTCACCCCCAGGGAAACATGTAATAATCAAGGGGAGGACCGTTACAAATTAGCAGGATTTTTTTTTCTTTTGTCATCGTCATGGCCATTTTTAAATCACTCCTCAGATATTAAAGCCATTATCTGTTGTGATTTATTTGTGATTTTTTTCTGAAGAAATATGAAGATCTTCTACTTACTCTTTTTTTTTTGTTTTACCTATTTGTGATTGATGTCAGGGAATGAAGTAAATATTGATGATTTTGTTAAAAGAAATGCACGAAACAACTTACAGAAACACTTGTATGATTGATTGTATATACAGTGTTGTATAAGTAGATTATACATAAATGACAATATTTTGCCATCTTAAGTTATTTGCTCTCGAAGCCACTTTGCAGTTCAGCAAATGTTTAATTTTTTATATAAATTTTGTGAGCGTACTATGAAGTTGAAGTATCTTTTTGTTGCAAACGAAACGGAAAAAAACAGCTGCAACATTACAGCATCCTGTGCAACTGAACACATGGTTTGGAGCGGAGATGGCATCGGTACATGACTGATCACTCGTCAATATCACGGGTTCATCCAGCACCATTAGTCATCTGCACCGCGTCCTGTCACTCCACACAGCTGCTTGCCGTCTCTCTCCTCCACCTCTCATTTTTCTCTTTCTGCCCAACTTTCTCTGTTCTTTTTATACTCCTCGCCAAATGCGCCCAGCTTCTAAGGCATTCCTGTCTCAGTTTATGGGGGTGTGGGGGTGAAAGTAGGCTAAATAAAAAGGAAAAGAGGAGAGTGCTGCGGCTCATATGTAGGCGGGTGAGTTTAGTTACATGCCATGTGTTCTCTTTTTTGTTTTTTGGAGGAGGGGGAGGCAGGGTTGTCATAATGTGTTGCGTTGTCCACTTTGGCTCAGAGGGTCAGATTAACCAGAAGTCCCTCTTTGCAGAGGTTCCCTCATAGGGCACAATGACAGGGGCGATCCATCACTTCTGTCCCTAACAGAGTGGGGGTCAGTGGGGGTGGAGGCCATGGGGCTGGGTCCGGCTCTGGCTGCCTGATAGAGGGTTGCGGAGAACAGGATGGGGCTGGTTAAACTTTAACCAGCTCCCTTCCTACACACTGAAGACCACATTCAGGCACCATTCTCTGCTGTGGGAGATTCTGATGTTTCGTCAATCTAAGATCTATGACCCGCCGCCCACTGGGACCCCCTCTCGCCCACTCATGGCCCCGCGCCCACCTGCTTCCATATGGATCACCACAGCAAACCGCCAAACTTTTGGCCATAGCGTGGGAAGAAAAGTGACTCCGAGGTCTCTGCTCCATCTGTACACGGAGCAAGTGGCTGTATTAACCCAGCCCTCTGCACGCGCCATACAGCCCTCTGATGTACTAACCACGAGTTCATATTCAAAACGGCCTCTTTTTTTTTCTGTTGCTCTGTCACATCCAGTGTCGACACATTTTCACAGTGGATCAATAGCGGTAGTCAGGGGTTAGTCCTGGGGACACCGTGGTTACGCTATGAAAAATGATGGCTGGCCTTTTGATAGTCATTTAATACACAGTTGCACACTTTGATAGAATTTGGCAAAAGCCTCTCCCCAGTGAGTTAACAATGTGCACTGAAAATCATATTTCCATGGCGGCCCATTCAATCTTATCCCCCCCGTTCCGGGAAAAATTGCAGTGACAAATGGGATGTGAGCTCACTCTGGGTGGCTGCAGGTCACATCAGGTGCAGAGCAGGTTGGAGGTGTTATAAGCCAATGTGTTCCTGTTCACTGGTCCAATCATCTTCATTGATTGAGCCAATGATTGAGAGGGTCCTACCTTTCTTTATGATGCCAACAAGAGGAGTTGAAGGTTGAAGTGGATAAACCATGAAGGAAAATGGCAAATACATAAAAAGTACTGGGCCATAATGTGCTCTGTGCCGTTTTGACACATGTAACATATAATGATGCGCGTTAACATTGTTGTCAGTTGATTTTTTTTAAGTTATAAAATATATAAAACAAGTAGGTGAGCCTTATTCTCAGTTATTTAAGTGATGTCCGTGAGAGCTGGAGTCATGTGACAGCCTGATTTAATTATGTCTGATGAGGGGACTCGGTCCTCTACACACACTTAATAATGCAGTAATTTCTGCCCATTTGACAAGAGGAAAGTGAAGGAGTGACACTCTTAGGGGGAAAGGGTTAGGGCATAACATTTGGGAAGCAGCTGAGTGAGAGGGGGGAGTAGATGGTTTGAGGGAAAACATCAGGGGCAAGACAGGAATAAGGTGCTGCTGGGTGGAGGAGAGGGGAGGTGAGAGGTTTGAAGAAGGAGGGGAGCTGTCCATTTGTACAAACCTAAGAATCTGTCATGTGTCGGTTTGTGTTTTCTTCACGGCAGCGTTGAGGTGCTTTTGACAGCCAGGACTTTCTCTCCTTCATCCATGCTGTAAATGACATTAGAGAAATTGTGTTTGTGGCGTTGCCTAGGCCAGGGACTCCTGGGAAAGTGGTGGGGTCACGGAGGTCTGGGTAGACAGAGAGACAGAGCGGGAGAGAACAAGGGAAAGAGCGAGAAGGAGAGAGCAAGACAGAATAAACAAGAGGCAGACAAAATTTATTAGAATAATATATGGACACTTGGGGAACTTAAAAAATGATAAAGAGGTTAAAAATTATATCAACATTAACAATATGTGACAATATTTAAGTTATTTCAAGATACACGTGTCCTTAGTGCAGACTCTATTTTATTTAAATTATCAAGCATCAACTCACCTGGACTGGGATGTGCAGGGATTATTCCTACCACCATATATAGTGTTGTGTCTAAGATTTGCTCAGACCCTTAAATATTTCAGCAGTAGAAATGAACTGCTCTCTCTCAGGGGGGCAATCCTGCACCTGATTGCCCTGGCCTGCTGTTTATAGCCTGGGTGGGTCCAGGTCGACCCAGGCTGGGCTAGGGTCTCCGCAATGCAATGCAGGTCTACACATCCCTCACATTCACTAACAAGGACCAGGGGAGCAGCAGGACCAAAGTTCTTCCATAAAGCACGATTACAAGCTAAGGGCAGGATTTTGTGCTGTTATGTGTGTGAATTTCCCCTTTACAGCTCGCAATCAATCTTTAATGAGCCATTGAATATTAACTGGATTTGCAGGAGCCGAGTGTCAACTCCCATGAGTGTAAGCTGAAGGTCCAAGGTTTAGCAGAAGATGGAGGAAAGGGGGATCAGGGAGCGTTTGCAAGGTGGGGGTGGAATGTTTTACATGGGGTTTATATGCAAAAAGTGGATATAGTCAATTACAATTACAATCATTCACCATAGGACGGACAACTGGGGTAATTGTGGTCTTCATACCCCCCTGGAAGACACTGCAGTAACTGCATTACAATGGGACAAACACTCGTGCAAGAAGGATGAGGACAAATGTAATGGGACCACAGATTTTAGAGATCGTAGAATTCTGACACATCTGTAAAATCACAGCTCTGTCACAACAGTTTGCTGATTAATAGCATCAACTACAACAGAGCTCCTTGTCTGGTCACTCATGGATGACTCCATAGGCCCCAAGCAGAGTCTGGATCCTGCAGCAGGACCAGGGAAAGCCTCCGGACCTCCACCCCCTGCCAGGCAATCTCTTTGTCACCGTGCTGCCTGCTACTGATTAATGGACGTAGTCTTGTGATCAGAAGACTCGGACGTGGCTGAGGTCCTGATCTCTCAGTGTCTGGAGCCACAGATAGATCTGGTGGACTGAGACAGATCAGGCCTTGATGCTGACCCCTATGGAGGGACCTCTGGGGTGGAGGAGCAGGCCAGGGGGGCTGGGGATAATGGGACCCTCTCTCACCTTTTAAAAGAGAACATGTTTATGGCTACTTAGAGGAAATTGATTTGATTGTGCCAGAAACGCATGTGTGAACACCCCTGGCACTTTTATTGGCTATTTGTCTTTTAAGTCACAGCGGGAGAAATTTATGCCCACATTGGGGTTTCAGGAGAGTGGGTGCCTGGCTGTGTGTTTGTGTGTTTAAGAGAGTAAATATTAATATGTGTGCGCACATACGAGCATGCGTGCATGTGTGTGTCGTACATGAGAGCAGGTCACAATCAGCAATGCACTGAAGGTGCACTTTAACTCGGTGTCCATCATTAAGTATCAACCCTAATGACTAAAAGCACATAATGGAGGCCCTGGCGGAAATAAAACAACAAGATTTGTTGGGTCACATTAATTCTCTGAATTGATGTCAACAGGCAGCTACTTTGGCCTGCTCATGTTTTCATGCTCATGCATCTTGACTCTATTAAATGGCAAATGTCTGAACATGAATTTCAGCTCATGATGCCACTGAGCCACAGAAGGAAAAAGAGCATCGCCTCTTTGCCTTTAGGGATGTTCCTACATTTTTATTTTGTGTAGAAATGTGAGACAGGAAGGAATTATTGATCTTTGAAATGTTGATCGATAAGTTGATTGAGCTCTTCAAATGAACACAGTCATTTATCATAGCAGACAAAGAGCACCATTTTTGTTTTTAAACATCACACACAGCCCTTGTTTCCCCTCTCGCTACAGTTTTCCGCGTGTATTCGGTGGTATTTCAGCTTTCCTTTTTATTCTAAACTTTACGCTACTTTGCTGCAGTGAAATAGCAAAGCACAGATTTGAGAAAAAAAATTGAAAAATTAAATAAAACATAATTTTGTTAAGGAGATTTCTTATTGAAGATCACCTGCCTCCTCAGATGCATCTCATGATCCCTTGAGAAACCCTAGATTTCCATGAGAATGTTGCAAAGGAAATATCAGTTTATTGTGAGTGTCATTACCATATCAGTTAGATTATTTAATTCTAAAATGCATGTCTGGTTGTATCTATGTGTTAGTCCTGTGACTGTTTGGTGAACCATACAATGCTTCTGTCCTGATCTCAGCTGGGATCAGATCCACAGCCCACTCATGACACTTAAGGACAAGTGGACATACTTATTGAAATGAATGGCCAGCTCTTAATTGTAATTTCGGTAATTCAGTAATTCAACTTTTGCTCCCATGATAAATCAGCCTGAAAAAGAGGTGGAGAGCTAAAGGCCAGTAGAGGCACATCTATCTGATTTAAATGTAGAATGACATGACAGTCCAAAGATCTCTGACCTCAAAGCATATTGCACTCTTTTGTAAGCAATGCTGCATGTAGATTTACAGTGGCGATGGGGTGAAAAAGTGACGGTGAGGAACGCTGTCACTGTGTGAAACAGAAGAAACAAGACAGAGGAAGAGAGCCTCGCTGCTCAAAACGGTCTGATCTATGCAAATTAAAGAATCCTATATTGGTAATTGATTTACTTTGATACATTCACAGCTGAAGTAGTAATGCGATGACGCAGGGTCCCACCACCTCGGCCACATTAAGACAAATCAAATTCATCTGTCCCTCTTGTCTCACTGTGCTGCCATCCATCAGCCTCAATGCATCACTGTTGACAAAACCAACATGAGCGAGTGCGAATTTAGACTTTATATGGTTCTGCATATGACACAGCCCACATATGAAGATTACTGAAACAAAAGAGACAAGGAGCAAGACACAAACACAGAGATACTTCAGTCTATTTGCAACTCTTTGTGATCTAATGCCTCTCATCAACTTTATTATGAATCTATTTAGTTGCCATTTATTTACATGTAGTATTGATTGCATTAGCTTGCTGGTAAATGGGGTAGAAGCTTGTGTTCATGTTAATGATAGTGTGTGTTTGTGAGCACACATGCACACTGAGGCTCAAATCTATTTAAGCCATAGAGTGTATGTTAATGTGTGTGTGAGAGAGAGAGAGTTATTTGGCCATCCCCAGGGGAACAGGGCTTCTGCTCCTCTCTCTTAGGTAATGGAAGCAATGTGTCCATAATCCCAGTGAATGACTAATAAAAGAGAGTAGCGCCTTGGGCCTGTTCCCTCAGCAATATTATGGCTGGGCATTAAACTGAGTGCCTGTGTAATACTGTCAAGTCACTGTTTTCTCAAACACATTCCATGTGCACTTCATTTATTTATTCTGTTATTGCATATCTCCGAATTTGCAGATGAAATCAGAAGTGTTCTTTATGAGGAGAGATTGTTTTCATCGGTGTGAAAGCTGTTTATAAAGCCTCGGATTCGTGAATCATCAAATTGCTGTCGCTGGATCCATCGAGACACCCGAGGCACTTGTGAACGCTGCCTTAATGGAAACCAAACGCCGCTTGAATACTAATAAGCCATGACACCCTAACCCGCAGCCCTCCACCCGATACCCCTGTACTCTCTTTAAATGCTCTTTAATGGCCGTGTTAGTGTTATACAAGACGCTCATTAGACACTTTAATTGGTTTGGTCAGTGTTGACAGCAGTGTTGATTGGCCGAGTCCAACTACGAAGTTAGCGTGGTGGTTTGTGGGGGTCAGTGGCAGGGTGCCGGTGGTGACTAATGTGGTCGTAGTGGACCCAGTGTCTGGGATGAGGGGCTGATTAGGATGGGTGGTGGGCAGGGGGTCTCCCTGTGGCAACATGAGGTCATCAGGTCCTGTTCCTAACTTGCAAGGTCTATGAAAATCAAGGCCAGGAGGGGTGTTTCAGTGTGTACTAAATAGAGGACGGCTTCCTGGTTTGTATTGATTATGCCAGTTTTGTGGAGATGATGTCAGTTTGCCTGGATCTGTTGTCGTGGTTATCAGAGAAGTGAACTGTTGGGGTTTCTTTTGTGGCCTAATGAACCAAAGTTAAAGGGGAACTCCACTGATTTTACACAGCAAAGTGTTTTTACAGATCTTACAGGGGGAAACTCCTGCAAATGTGCCAAAAGTTGTATATAAGCCACGTTTGATAGACGTGATGTAACTTGAGTTAAGCATTGGTTGGTTACTGATGCATGAGTTTATAGTTTTTAGGTATCCACTATGAGTCTGACAATGCTGTAATATTTTAAAGTTAAATTAGTAAAGAGTGGGTGTTATACTGCCACTTATGTCTAATATGATTATTGGTCATGAAATTTACTTTATCAGTCATTTGTACATATTTCAGAAACGCAAGCATGAACCTCCTATAAATGAAATATTTAAGCCATTGTCGGACTGAAAATAAACTGAAAGTAATCCCCCAGATGTTTGTGATCCTGCAAGTAAATTATAAGTGAATCTACAAAGCCAAAAGTTTCAAAGTTAGTTATAGAGTCACTAAATAAATTCTCATCTAAGAATGAGGCTTGTATAGAAGACATCAAAGGGGAAATTTATTTTCTTCCTTTTTTTTTTTAAAAACAGAAATTAGGTACAGAAGGGAGCACCCAGGCGGGAATTATAAAATTATTGGTGATTTAATTCCATTTTGCTCTGAGTTTTTGGGTCCTATCAATGTACCCACTGTTGCTCCATTACAACCATTGTTCATATTACTCATAACACCTGCACTTTTCCTGCTGTGTCAAATCAAATGTCTGCTGGGAAAAAGCCCTATGTCCATTCGGAGCAGACATAAGTACAGTGGAGATGCTTTTCAGCGGCTGTCTGACACAGTCTTCTTTTTACTATTCATCTTTGATCAAACTATAAAAGGAAAGAATGAAGGACTCCAGTCATCCCTCTGTCCATTCATTGCACTGTCCCAGCTTGTAATTATGATTGATTTGGGTCTGGTGCATATACTGCTTGGCGGGCCTGTTCTGACTGTACTTCATCACCCAGGCGTAGCTAAATGCTTTAAAAGCATTGATTTGCCTGAATTACAACATGGCACGAGACCTCTCACCTGTCTGTGGGAGGCTCTGAGTGAACCCGCCTGCGTGTATTCAAGTGAATGTGTGCGACGGGGAGAAAGTAAAGGCAGATCTCACCTCCACATATCATAACACTCAGCTCTCCCCTCGTCTACCCCCCGCCCTCCCGCTCCCCCCATCATCTCCGTCCCATCGATTTGCCCCATAAAAGGTGTTTAATTCAATCAAGAGGAAAGTGAGTGCCTGTTTTTCTGGGTCCCCGTCGATAGCGGTATAATCAATTAGAGTGGGCCTACACCTCCCTCTCTCTCACACACATTCACTCTTTTCACCAGCTCCATTTCTAAAAAGTAGTGTGTGCTGTCTTTTCTGTCCTACATTACTTCCATTACAACACAAGCAGAAGTTAAAATAGGATATGAGGTTTCTAAAAATCTAATGGCTGAAATGACTCACCTTCAAAAACCTACATTTTCTTGCGGTCTTGAACTGAACTGAAACTAAAAAGTTATTTTGAAGTCATCCTGAATCAACAGTTGAATCACCAGTTCAGTCATATTTGTTTATATTTTTTCAGTTTTCAATTTGAACTTTTTCTTTACTTGATGTGAAAAAACTTCTGCATTAGCTGCTGCTGGAGCCTCTTCATAACAGGATTAAGAGAAAGACAACAAGCGAAGATGCTTCTTGTGATTTTATTAGATGTGATGTATACAAGGAGACTGGATGCAACACTAACTTCCTTATGGTTTGAATTACTGTTATTTTATTAAAACAAACAATGATGATATATCCTAAAATCAGTGTTGGGGACTAATTAGTTGCATGTGACACTATTACGTACTGAAATTACACTAGAAATATAATTGTAATCTGTTACTTCAGTACTGAGAAAAAATATGTAGGCCAATTAGAGTTGCAAATTAAAAATGCTGGTGATTACAAAGGGCCTACATCAGAATATAGTCTTTCCTATTCAAAGCTTATATGTAAAATATACCATTAAGCCTTCTTTCACAGTGCTGGAATGTCTTTTTTCTACACGTTTTTGGACAGGGTGGTTAATCAACGTAAATTTAAGCGTATTACCATGGAGCTGTCTATGTTCAGACAGGTTCCATTAGTTACATTACAAGGAAGAGACTCATCATTTCTCTGTGGGAGAATTACATAACACCAACGATGGCTGTTTGTGTGACAGCCCTTCTCCGAAAAGCAGATTATCTGCTTTTCTGGGAAAACTTCATTTTACATCTTATTTTGGGACAAAGTTGCCAAACCTTTCAAGCATTTATTTTTAAATTTTTTATCAGAGTTGACTGGTGATTGTACACATGCAGTTTTTATGTCCCTGTGGTCATTGAAATTGCAGTTATAGCTCTCATCCCATTCATTTAGATGGTAGCCTGGTCTTTTTAGTCCAAGATGGCTGCAGGATGAGACTTGCTTACAAAGACTTTAGCTCCATTCAGTTGGCAGTACATGATCAAATTTTGTCCGCTGGTTTTGATTGGTTCTCTTGTGTGAATTTGCACCACATCTCACCTTCCAGTCAGATCAGTGTGCGTTGCTCGAAGCAGCCTGAGTGCAACTATTGTGACCAGCTGGCAACACCAAGGCAGGTGGCCATGTCATCGGACAAAAACGCATTTCAGCGCTGGAAATTCAACAGTATTTGACCTTTGAAATCAGAAAAGGGACTGAAATTTTCAGTGTAAAGCTTGTTTTCCAGCAGTGAAAATGCTGTCAAGAATGAAACGTTAGATGTAAAACCTGAGGATCATTTTAGGTGAGTTACTCTAACTGTTATCTGTTGGATCAAATAAAGAGCATACAATCTCACCATGTTATTTATGAGTGTTCAAGAAGGCTATTACATATTTACATTTACATCCTTCCATGACAAAATGATGGCTTAGTTTGATAGATTTGGGGGGATTTTTTTTTTTTTTAAACTTTATTGCAGAAAAAAAATGTTAGGAAAGTAAGGTACTTTATTTTGATGAAGTAAATAAAATAGTTGCATTAATTACTACATTTTTAATAGGGAACTAGTAATCTCTGACCTATTAGACTTCAAAAGTAACCTTTTTAAAACTGCTTTCTGCAAGGAATCTCTTATAGTGCCTCTACTAAGAGCTTCAATGGATCAAGTATTTCCAGACATTATACTCACATTTGTTAGTGTCTTGTAACGCTGTATGTTGTAGTTCTATTCACATGGGTACCAGCACAGCGCTCAACACACCCGAGCGCACAAACGCACGACACCTAACCACTAGACAATAAAGGGAATGAAGAAATAAAAGGTCCGATTCATCAAAATCACGAAAGACTCTACCACCCAGTAAATTAAACAATATTTCATAATCACTCTGACAATGAGACAAGAGACAGCAATTTGGGCTGAGGGCTCCTTCTCAGCGGAGGAGCTCACACAAATACACACGGACGCACATAATTATCAGAGCGGACATGCTCTGGAGGCCCCAGACACTCCCCTAGTACCTGCCCAATCAACTGTCCAACAACAGACACCCACCCAGCCTTCATTTATCTTGTCTAAGAGTGTATGTGTGTGTATCAAGCTAATTACCACCATGAACCATCCCACACAGAGACCTAACCCAGACATTGTGGCGCTGTCCAGGGACATGGGAGGTGGGTAATTAGCCTTCCATTATTACAGCACACACACACACACAAACACACACATGCACTGAGCAGTGAGCAGAGAGGCAGTAGGAGGGTTGGGAGGTTGCATTGCAGGACTTGTTTTGAGTCTAAGGACACTGTAGGAGGTCATAGTCGACACTGTAAATTGGTGAACAGCTAGGCCAGCGGCGGGGTGGTGTTGGGATTATGAGATTTCCTCTTTTTTTTTTAACACCCTTAACTCACCTGACATTGTCTTAAAAGCAAAACTGTTGGCTCAGTTTGAATGGCTGATGAATATTTACCAGTATCATGTGTGGATTCCCTTGATTTTCTTTGTCACTGAGCTGGAATTTCAATCACTGAACAAAACTGTCTTCTTACTTTATGTCTTTTGTTTTTCTTGCATGTGTACCAATATCTGTGTACTTCACTGTGGAACAAAGAAAAATGTAAAAGCTGTCATAACCACCACATAAATTGTCAAGATGCAAACATATATTTTCCCATGACTCTTAAGTTAAACCACAAATATGCAACACTATGAGAACATGAAGCTCTGAAAGTCTCCAGACTAAAATATTTTTCCTCTCTCACAGCAGAGAAGAGTCATTGCAACATGGATACCTCATTATATCATTAAATCTGCAGTGTGCATACTCAATAATTTTCTGCTTGTCACATACTGTTAGCTCTGGATTGGTTGCAGCAGTAATTGTGTTTATACTATAATTGTCATAATTGTGTCCAATTACATGGTTATTGTTCATCTGTCTGAACATGGAGTAGATAGAGGAGGATGTAGAGAATGAGACATTTGTCATCCATGACAGCAAACAACAACACAAACATAACTCCGCCATGCTCTCCAAGAAATCTCCACTTTTGCCAAAGCTAACGCCACCTTGGGGCTGTGTGTAGTGTGCATTGAAAAGGTGCAGGTGGGTTGAAGGTGTAAAAAAAACAACTCATAATTTCAAGCTGGCCCAAAAAAGTACTCCATCCCACCGCTGGTCCAGCTGTTGTCTGGGGGTGTATAATTGTGTCAAAACCTTCTATTCCCCACCAGGAGTGCCCCCCTAAAGCAGTTAAAACGCCTCCCCCCACATGGTCCTGGGCATCATCACTTTCCAGCAACCATCCATCTTCAGCCTGCGATTAATTCTCTTCATTTCCAAGCACAGGCCATAAATCCTGGCACACTTAATTAATTTCACGGCCAACACGGGGCTCCCGTAAAGCGGGGATTGTTCTCGCAAAAGCCCATATTAATTATGCTATTTTACAGCCATCTCATTGAAGGCTGTGTTTCATCTTTCATAATTACATTTTCAACAACAACAGGGGCAACAAAAGGAGTCTAATTATGGTTTTGGCGGCACACTCGCTTGTAATAAGTCAATGTTAGCATCGCGCTCATGGCGTGGCGCTAAGGCGTTACAACACGTGGCGTGGAGTCGCCCCGCGGAATCAATGCGGGCCTCCATGTTTTATTATTGTTACAGTAGCTGTGATTTTAGCTGAGAGGACAATCATAACGCAGAACATATTGAAAGCATTTGGTGGCCTGCTGGCGTAAATTGTGTTGATGAAGTTAGAGGAGATTATTGTCACATTGAGGCTCTGGTGATCATTACTCTTGTGATGGAGCTCGCTGGGCCTCTGTGGTGGAGCCTGTCAGCTGCTCTCCTGATGTTCAGCAGCCTGAGCCCATCATGCAACACACAAGTGTTTCTCATGTGTCCTAAAGGTGCCTATAGATCACAAGGAAGCATCACATACCAAACAGAAATACAAAAGCCGCCTTATTGTTCAGGAGCTTCTATTTGCCTTTTTAAACTGTGAGAACCTGAAAAAGATCAACAGTATGAGTTTACATCCACTGGCCTTCTGTCACGTTGCACTTTCCTGCTGGTGTGTGCTACAGGTCACCACCCAGTCACGATGGGTGACGGAGCTTGTGTTAACAGCCGCCTACACACTTCGTCCAGCCTTCCACCCACACGCTGCCTGAGCTGAGCAGTATTAATATACTCAAACACATACGCTCACCACAAGACCTGCCATAACTACGCTGTGATGCATGGGCTGTCATGGCTGCCTGGTAGGTGGTGAAGCTGAAGCTGTGCTTGTTAAGTCGTGATGATGGGGCCGTCACCTTTGACAAGCTTTTATTCTTGATCGTTGCTTAGCCTAGTGCTCCAAAGCATTCGTCAGTTAATCAATTAGTCGACTGACAGAAAACTGCCATTTTCATAATTGATCATTTATCAAGAAAAAAAGCAAAACGCTCAGTGGTCCCAGCTTCTCAGACATAAGGACTTGCTGGTTTTCAGTTTTGAGACTGTTGATTAGATACATCAGAACAACTTAAAGGACAGGTTCCGAATTGTTCAAGTCTGCCTAAAAACATTCATCAGGTGCCAGGAAACAGGTTTATGACTTCAGACTTGGTGCTAACCAGACTTTAGAAATTATGATGATTGTTCAACATTTTCACATTTACAGACTAAATGATTTGTCAGATGGTAATCTAGATTCTTCTCATTAATTAAAATAGCAATGTACTGCAGGCCAACATGGTGCAAAATGATTATAAAATCTAATTGTAATAGTAGAAAAGAAGCATGTACAGTGAATGTGCAAGAAAACCAAAAAAAAAAAAAAAACGTACCTCGAGGAAACACAGGTGTGGTTGAAAATAAACATTCAGCGGAGCCACTTTCAGTCACCTTCACTTCTAGAGAGAAAAAAAGGACACATCAGGCGACACAGATCATGGTTTAGATGTTGAGCACTGAACCATTTGTTGTGCACGTTATCAGAAGAAAGACAATAACCCTGAATTTGTGATCGGGACGGTGTTAATAACGGCTGCCTGGCTGACCTGAGAGTGCAGCTATGTCACCTCTGATCAGTGGCGTTACAGTCCGCTGCCAGATAGTCCTTTCACTTCCTATTAGGCTCCTCACACTGAGAGTCTGTACGCAGTGGCAAGGGCCATAAGTCCTTTGACAGCGACCTTGAACATGTGTGTGTGTGTGTGTGTTCATCCATGTGCAACAATTACAAGCATCTTTTACCTGTGTGTTTGTGTGCTTGTCTTTATGTGTGTGTGTGTGTGTGTGTGTGTGTGTGTGTGTGTGTGTGTGTGTGTGTGTGTGTGCTCGATATCTCCTCCTCTCCCCTCCACTCCATCCTCTTCAAGGCCATCGGTGATCAGTGGAGGTTAAAAGTTACAAATCACCCCTCTTCCCCCACTCTGCCCTCCAACCCGCCTCCTCCTTCCCTCCCCCCTCCCCACCTGTCCTCACTCTCACCCAGCCGAGGGCCTCTAGGGGCCCCGGTCCTCATTCATATTTGGAACCACAGCTCTCCTGTTGAGGGGTCTGCGGGGGGATCAGAGGCAGCAGAGGGCAATTATTCCTTTGCTTTAATTGGCATTATCATTTTAGCGGGCTGACAGAGATGGATCACCCAGCAGGACCCTGCTAGTGTTGGTACAGAAGCCAGGGGAGGGGGATGGAGTTGTGGAGGGGCAAAAAAGAGGAGAGGGAGAAGGTGTTGGCCTGGCGGTTGTGAGCGAGGATAAGAGGAGCAGCGAGTGTAGGTGGCAGAGAGGACCAGGAAATGAAAGGCAGAGGCAAGGAAATAAATCTGATACTAGCATCCGCTGAACAACTTGAACAAATAACCCCCATTACACAAGAAAGGTGTGTACAGGAATTGTGTGGGTCTGTGAGGATGCGCTAGTCCTCATGAATGTGTGTGTGTGTGTGTGTGTGTGTGTGTGCAGGGGGAAAGGGCAGGGGAGGGGGGAGGAGGTGTATTAGTGTAACCCAGTGTGAAGCCTGGCGAGGGCCTAACGAGCAGCATGGCTGTGGCTCCATAACTCAGGTCCTGTAAAGCTGTCAGTAGAATTAAGAGGCACCCATTATAGGTGCCCATACGAGTGCCTCGATGCAAAACACCAGTCTTCTCCCTGAGGCCAGCGGCGGCAGATAATTTTAGCTACTTAGTGAATCATCTTCAAAGCCGGAGTCGAGCTCTACATTAAGTACACATTCTAATGCTCAGCAGCTTCATTTGTGCCTTTTCAGTTCACTCAGCTGTGTCTTTTTTTTTTTTTCCCCATCATAAACTCCCAGGTCTCAGAAGATCCTCACAATCCCCAGAGGCTGAACCAGACAGCACGCCACAGAAACACAGTGATGGATCGATGAAAAATTATTATGAAGCTGTCCAACCTGAATTATGGTTCTGTCTGTTGATAATCCCTTATTTGTCTCTTCCTGACATCCAACAAAATCTGTCAGACTGACTAAAAGAAGTGAGGGACGGCTGATGGAAGATGATGAAGTGAGTGGAAGGGGGGGGGCTCCTCACTTCCCGCCTCTTTTAGGGAAAGAATATACTTGAAGGCAGCGCTCTACTCTCTCTCTTTCTCTTCCCTAATATGAAAAATGAAAACTATAAGGGAGACAATAATAAAAATAGCAGTATGAGTGGACAGGCCGGAGCAGTCCATTACTCACAGCTGCTTTGGGCTGCGTGGTAAAAATGTGCTGCTCACTGCAAAAGCATGCATCACCGCCGGTCCAAAACAAATGGGCTGTCTCCAACGTATTTACCTCCAATTGTTCAAGCATTTGTGGGGAGAGCTACGGCCTGTCCAGACAACTCAGGCCTGTCCATCTACAGGACAAGAGAGCGAGTTATTGGGAGACATCATGAGAGAGATGCAAGGAGCTCGACATGAGGAAAAGATACGTAAAAAGATAAAATGAAGATCTAAATCTGTCTGAATCTGAAAATGACAGAAGCTAATCCTTGTTGACAAAAAACAACTGATCAGTTTTTACAATTTCAAACAATTTGCCATTATAATTTGCTTTAGAAATATGGCTAACATTTGCAAATTCAAGATTCTCAAATATGCTATTTGTTGCACTTTTACTGTTGAACATGATTGTGAATTGAATATCTGAGAATTTTGCTTGAACAAAATCAACAATTTGAAGACCTCACTGACAACTGATGTACAAAAAGCTGAAGCTGAGATGAGGGAGAAACAGGATGAGAATCATAAAATGTGGTTGAACAGAGAAAATAATCACAGGTTAAAAAAATCACAAGTCTTGAAACCATCCTTTGAGGTCCACATTTGCCTATAAAATGTCATTTGCAAACCATTTCACTGTTGAAACAAGCTTAGGTTTAGAAAACTGCAAACCGACTCTTTAACAAATGTGAAGAAACATGACGCCAAAGTGTCTTTTAGTTTCACAAAAAATATTTCCTACATGCATTTGTATAAACAGCATGATTATTGACCTGGAAAGACAAGCAAATCCTCCTGAAAGTTGTTGTTTTTCGTGTTAAGAGTGCGTTACAGAGGAGTATTATTTTCATCATTACAGATCTATTTGTTTTCTCTCCGAAGCCAAAGATGATTGTGGAAGGGGAGATGAGGAGAAAAGGGAGTGTTGTGTATAAACACAGCAGAGGAGACAGCAGGAGTGAGGGAGTACGATTCACATAAACTACAAATTGAACTCATCTCACCCCCACTTCCCCCCCAAACTCATCGTATTGAGTGAAGTTCCAGAGCGTCCCTGGGAGGCTGTGACCAGAGCCCTTCTATGGCGGGTAATAATTTAATGTGGCTGGATGTTTTGCGCACTTATCTTTCTATTCTTGATCATTTTGGATTTAAAGGGGCCATCAGAACAACATTGGACCCCTGCAGAGCTCCAGGCTGGGATCTGAGCCAGCTTCGCAGCACAGCTTTACAGCTCAACATCGCCCATATCCTGGTGTGATACAGCTGTGCTTAATGACAGAGCCCCACTTTTAAACAGCCCTCCTGATTAAGATGGCTCTCCACGTCGCTCCTGTTTATCTCCAGTACGGTCGTTAGCTGGGATGAGCCCGCTAATGATGAGTAGTTTACAATATGGCACTCTGGCATAATCGGCCTCCTGTCATCATCTCGTGACAGAAAGGAAGCCACCCAGCTCCAGCCTGTAGCTCTTTACCCGCCGTCCATCTGAAAGACAGCAGATTTAGAGAGCATCACAGTGATAAACAGGGACGAGTAAACATATTTTCACTTATGAAGATCCATCCTTAAGTGTGTCAGACGTCGCCTGATGATGAGTACATCTAATAATTTGCTGGAAGGCGAAGTGGCAATCACTGAAAATCACCTTTTCTGTTCCCATCGCATTGCAGGGACATTTCAGTTTCAGATGTATGTAACAAATGTATTGTTATTCCCCCACAACAACTCTGACTGCTGTTGGTTTTGATGTGTTTTTGTGACACAAGGTAAAATGTGCAGAATGTAATAAAATGAATAAAGTTAAGAGGAGTAATGAAAGGGAAATTGGGGAGCGTGGAAGTGCAGATGAGAGGAAATGTGAAAAGCAGAAGAGAGGGAGAGGGGGAGAGAGAGAGAGAGCTGGTTATTTAATTTATATGGGGAGTGGGGGAGAGTGGCAGTGATACATGGGTTTGTTAGTCAATTGATAAAGGAGAGGAAATTTCTAAAAAACATTCATCACCGAGAGATATGGCCACCATACATCACCTATTTGCAAACAACGAGAGCTAATATTTATCCCTGGGAGGGACAGAATGACCCTCACACACACGCACACAAACACACACACACACACACACACACACACACACACACACAAACCGTATCACCGTGACCTAATTAAGCCAAAAGAATAGACCTTAATTGGAAAAAGAAAACTGGATTCTCAAAAACAACAACAAAACATCTTATCCTTTAATTGCAATAAGTGAATGCCTTTATGCTGTTGTTGTGTGGTTATTCTTTTTTTTTTTTTTTAAAATACAGATACATAATGCCCCACGTACGAGCTTTTAGTGCTGCAGAGGGGGTAGTAATAGGGTGTCTGGAAGAAGAGGCCCAGATAAGGAAAGTGAAGAAGAATCTGGTGGCCCTACATGGTTAGCTGAATGGACTTACTATAGCCTATATGTCAGGAAGAGACCGTAGAGAGTGTCTGTGTACATGCATCATGCACATGGGCTAAATCCTGTGCACGCTCACACACACACACACGCACACGCACACGCACACGCACACACACACACACACCCTTCTTCCCCATAATGTATTGGATGTTGAATCCTTCTGATACATTGCTGCAGGCGGAATCTTTCATCTTTCCCTCTTTCCTCATTCAGTCGACTTCGTGTGGGTAGACTTTTAAATTGTCAAGGCTGAAATTTAATTATTTAATCCCCCGTGATCGATCATTAGTTAAAACACCCAATCCACAAACCCTGCAATTCCCCCTCCATCCTTCATCACTACCCCTCCAAACCACCCATTAAGACACAGCATTTTACAGATGGAAGAGGGGGAGAAAGATCACGTTTCACTCACAAAAAAAAAACAATAAATACACTTTCCAATCCCCCCACAAGCAGTTTCCAATTAATTCAACAAACAAACAAATAAATAAATGGGTAAATAAACATGGCCACTGTGGGATGGGTGTTGGTTGGTTGGATGTGTGTGTGTGTGTGTGTGTGTGTGTGTGTGTGTTGGGGATGCATTGGGGGCGTCTTTGTTGCGACTCATAGTCCAGATGGATGACTTGTACAGGGGAGTGTATTTATTTTGCGCCGAGGCGACATCAGGAGATTTGTTATTCCCTGGCGTTGCCGAGTTTTTCACATTGCTCCACATCCCTGGGACCATATTTCATCCCCACAACCCCAATCCCCAAACAGATTTATTTACAGGCTCTCTTCCTGTACATATACAGACCCTTCTAACACATGCATACATACTGCTACACACACAAACACGCATGCATATATGCTATAAACACCAGACGTGCTCAAGCACCGAGAACCACAAATACACCTTATCTGAAATCAAATGTATGAACACACACGATAAACTTACAAATATGCACGCACATTTTTTTCAATCTCTGGGCTGCAGCGCTCTCACTGAGCTTGCAATGACACGATATTGTTATTTCACCACTCTGTGAAGGGCCACAGTCTCCTAATAATGTTGCTATAATTGCTCTCATATATTCAGGAAAGCAAGGACTCTTTCTCACTTTGAGGAAGAGACAAAAACAGACACCGCATAAACTGGAGCTGGGAAAGAAAACACCAAATAGGAAATTATGCCATCAACTTAAATTCTACAATCATAAAGGGTTAGCCTCTAAAATGAAGCTGAGCATCGCAGCAGCCTGCATGTGCCACTGATTCTAATATGGGAGTGTGGTGCACTTATTAATTATACTTATTAAAGGGAATCTCCACTGGTACAGCCAGACTTAAGCACCAGAGTAAAGGCTCATTGGTTTTTGATGTTAAGTGTGGACATCACTTTTACTACAACTGCAGAGGCCAGTAGCTGCTCATAATTAACTTTAAGAGACTTAAACTGCACGTACAAACACATACTGTGAGTCAGTAGACACTCTTTTTCATCCCTGCCTTGTGTCTTTGGTGAAACAAACAGCCAATGAGGGGGGGCAGGCAGTTTCTCGAGGAAGAAAGAGAGAAAATGAGAGACAGAGAGAGGGAGAAAGAGATGGAAATGAAAGATTAAGAGAAATGACAAGAGGAGAGATAAGGAACGAAGGGTGCAAGCAAAGAGTATAAGGCCCAATCGAAAACCATCCCTCAACTCCCCCTCTCCAAGAGGGAACCCACAGCTTCAGTCTCTTAATAAAGGGGGGAGGATGTGGTAAAATGCCAGGCACTCTGCTTAGAAATGAATAACCCGGGGATATGTGTATGGAGGTGTGGGATTGTGTGTGCATCTGTGTAGGAAGGTGGAGGATGTTAGGGGTTCCTCGGCCCTGGGTCTCTCCCTATCTGTGTGAGTAATGATTCAGACTGCCAGTGTGGTGCTGTTGTCCCATCTATAACCATTTACACACAGCCGCACATACAAACAAACACAAACACAAGCGCGTGCATGCAGGCACACACACACACACACACACACACACACACACACACACACACACACACACACACACACACACACACACACACACACACACACACACACACACACACACACACACACACACACACACACACACACACACACACACACACACATACGTAGAGCATTAATCAGACAGGAAACAGGGCAGGTGGATGGACACGGCAGCGGGTTGGGTTCATCCATCCAGTCCTAAAACAGACATGCTGTAAACACACAAGGAGAGTTTTAGGTGAATTCAGACGCTGACCCACCAGCAGCCTTGTTGATGGCTTCACTAGCACAGAAGAAGAATATTATATTTTCACGTATTCTGTACATTCACACACAATTTTCCTCAGTGCTGCACACACACTTCGCCATAACACTATATACGAAACAGAATCTGTAAACATGTAACAGTAATAAAGTAAAAATATAAAAGAGCTGATTATGAAATATTTACAGTACATATTTGAGTTTCAATGCACACCAAAGTTAGATGAAAATCCAAACCCAGGTGTATAATTTAGGGTTTCGGTGGGCTAAGAGCTTAAATCTAGTCAGTAAATATCTTTTGTTCACGTCTTCTGTCATTCCCAAAATACTACTCATCTGCACAGACATTCAGTAGAATAGTCGCTGTATAAACAATCAGTAGGGTCCATATAGTGCATGTAGAGATCTCTTCTTAACACGCCTCCACTGTGGATGATGGGAGATAAAATCCAGAGTCATGTTTTTGTGCAAAAGTATGCCCTACAGTAGTCCACAGGCTCTACAGTAGTATATTCAAAGTTCAAAGTAAATCATTTTAATACAAATTCTGTCTTTTGTTTTTCCCTTGTTGCTGAGCAGCACTGGAAGTGGGGAATTTGCTCTAAAAATAGGATTCATACTGATTTCAGACAACTGAAGGATCAAACTAGCAGCTAAACTTTGGAGTATAATTCTGCACAGAGAGTAGACTAGATTTTCTCAACTATATTTTACATTGAAACTGCAGTAGAGAAGCATCTGCTAATGCAGTCAGGACAGACAAGATAAACAACTGCAGTGATCACTATCGTTTTCAGTTTACATATAATCTCATTTAACAGCACAGCTTCTCCAATAGAGGAACTGCAAAAAGTTAAAATGGAGAAAAGAATACGTGCATTTACAACATTTAAATAGATAAACACGTCTGTGTGGGGCCGTCTCTCTGCAAACAATTCAGCCAGTAAATAAAACTACCATTACATTACATGATGGAAGTGAACGTGAGCACATAAATAGTGCCTGTTCTGTGGGTTTAGAGTAGGTCGGGGTGTGGTCCAGTGGTCAGGGAAATGGCCGGATGACCTGAACTGTGCTGAGTCATGTCCCAGGTGAGGGATAGAGCTGCCTCCACTGGGCTCCGGGACGTGCACTTAACCTGCAGTAATTACTGGAAACAACACTGAGAACATGGCAACATGGAAGTCGTGGAAGTGGCTCTAAGATTTCAAATTACTCTGAGCCTCCTGAGGCATACTGTGGGGAAGCCTGCCAGGAGTGTAATGTAGATACTCCAGTTGGTTCCTTAACATCCTTGGAATTTATTAGACAGGAGCCCATCACTCTGAAACAAACTAAAAGCACATATTTACAAGCTGCAATTTATGTCATTTCTATGATGAAATCTGTAAATCGAAGACAATTATTAGATAAACATGGGGTTGCCATTAGTTGTAAACACACTTGAATGAATAATGACCTTGCAAACTAAAGACACACGTGGTCAACACAGACAGTTTGAGGGAGGAGGAGAGGAGTAAATCAGCGAGCGAAAAGCGAGAAATTAGGAGGTACAGGGAGAGTAGAAGAAGAAATGGGTTAAAGAAAAAAAAGAACAGAATGAGTGGCGAAAAGGGGAAAAGTGGCAAAGAGAAAGAAAGAGAGAAGGACCCTGTGAATGAGACCCAAATGGCTGCTAAAAATCATTAATCTTGTGGGGATCTGTGTCAGCGAACGGCGGCGACACAAAGAACTCTCGGAGCAGCAAGGAGAGCAGCTCAGTGACCCGAACCCAATTGGCTGAGAAAGACCCACCAGGCTTTAATAGACTTTTGCTGATCCGACACTTGTTTGCTGGGAGCCACAAAGAGGCGATTGCAGGGGCTGACAGGGGCCTGCAGGCCCGGGGGCTCCCCTCCTGGCCTATGATAAATGACCCAGGGTGGGCAGGGCCAGGGCCAGGGCCAGAGGAGAGGGGTGAGAGAGCCGAGAGGCAAGGAGGTCACCAGGCGAGGGAGGGTGGACAGAGAAGGAGAGAGGAGGAATAAAAGGGTGCAGAAAGAGTGGAAGTAGAGATGTTTGATAAGGACGGCATCTTTAGATTGATGGAGAGTTTCGAGAGGAGAGGAGAGGAGAGGAGAGGAGAGGAGAGGAGAGGAGAGGAGAGGAGAGGAGAGGAGAGGAGAGGAGAGGAGAGGAGAGGAGAGGAGAGGAGAGGAGAGGAGAGGAGAGGAGGCGGAGTTGATGTCTAAAGGGAAAAACGCCAGTTGGGCTCATACCCCTAAAACGCAGCATCCACCCACCTCCAGGTCCATCATGCCCACACACTCAAATGCTGCCATAAAACTGACCCGGGGGTCTGCCGGCTTCAACGGGCAGCTTTATTCTAGCATTCACAAGTGGACAGTGAGAACAAACTAACTCTGATCATAAACATTTATGCTTTACACACTTGACAGGAAAATAAAAAGTCCTCTCAGATATTACACAGAGCCATTTGAGGGCTATTAAAACCCTCTCTTTACTCTCAGCTTAATAACATGCTGCTGCTGTATGTACTCTACGGTAAATGACGCATTATTTTCCAGAATATTATATGAAGCGGAGGTTTAATGTAACCCAGAGATATGGTCTGACAGCTCCATATGCAGGCAATTAGAAAAGGCCAGGAACAACAACGGATGCTCTTCTATGCTGACGCAAGACAGAGATTCAGTGGTGATTCTGTGCAAAGGATATAAGAAAATTGTTACACATCAGTTTTATAGGAAACATGAAGTGCATTTCATTTATTTCAAACAATGGTTGTGAGTGGCTTGGGAGTAGAAATGATTGTAATTATGTTTTCAGTACATCATAAGAGTTTAGTTTCTTGCATGTTTCTTGCAGTTACAGTAGCCAGATTGGAGCTTAGAAAATACAGATGTAAATTGTGGCTATGACCCGAGAATATGGTCTTTAATTAAGTTATGCCTGCACTCTGATATTTGGTTCTTGTGGTGTTGCCTACATTCTGTGGTCACACCGCCCCAGTTTATGATAAAACCCAATATCATGCATAAGCCTCAGCAAAGAGCCCACTGGAAGAAAGCCAAACTATTGTACATAGCATTGCAATTTACATTAATGAAATGACCACAGCAAAAGGCAGATTTATTGTTCTTTTTCTTCTGGGATTAAGCCAGTACAGTGCACACTGACATTTATTTGTTGTTATATTTACTACACGTCAATCAGAGACATCTAATCTCAGAAAAGGCCTACAATTATGCCTTGGCCTCCCCATCATATTTTTATATCCTCTCTGTCATTTAAAAGAAAAAGCCAAGCAAATAGCTTCAGGTCTGAAGTTGGAGCTGCCTGCATGAGGTTAGTGCCAGAAAAAAAAGACTGCATGTCACTGATGATACACATCAAACTATTAGCAATGAGTAAATGCGCCACCAGAGGCGCCCTGTCACAAGAAATAAGCCCTAATTTTTCCTGCAAACATAACCACCTTCTTACTGGGTAAATGGTGAGAGTGTAACTGCTGCAGAACTGTGAGTGTCAAAGGAGACAGCATGCAACGGGGATTTTTTTCAAGACAAACATGTGATGTCGACTGTTTCAATCGATGCTTTTTTTTTCATATTAACGAGACTGCCAGAATTTGCACTTACCTCACCTCTTGTCGTTTTCCTGAAAGACCCTTCAGTCAATTATCCTGATGGGGATGTGAGTCTTCTTCAGACGCTGGCCTCTGCCTGTTTACACAGACGACACGTGTTAATAATACATGTTTTCACAGAGATAATCGATCAGTCTGGAGTAAACAAGAATGCCTGAGTGAGTCTCACATTGTAAACGGAAGATATTAGATTACTGATGCAAAAGGGCCACAGCATCAAAAAGAAGAAATCTTAGAGACAATCGCTGGCCGCCTTACTGGCACTATTACTATTTTACGCCAAACAAACTTAATTAATGGAAACACCTGTTTAGACTGCGATTCCGGATGGGAAATCTATTATGCAGCTGTAGTCTGATGGTAAAATGCATTTCAAATGTTGCAGCTATCAAATTTAAATAAACATCAAGTAGCTCGTTAATAAAGCTAAAACGAAAACGCATCATGGCCAAAGTACCAACCGAACTTTTTTCGACAGACTTTGCCATTCTGCCAAACTACATAAATACAACATAAACCAAACGCCAGCTGTGTTCTAGTAACAAAGTCTGCAATTTGCATTTGCATATATTACTTCTCAATGTGCAAACCCACTCGTAATGCATTTTAAAGCCGGTTACTGCGTAATGAAGGCGGTTTCGGGTAGAACTTTTTGGAGTTGAAGCCGGAGCTGCTCAGCGCGTCTCTCCTCCATCCTGCATCAACGCAGCACCTCCGACCGCATCGTCTCTCCATCTCCATCCCTCACTCTCCCCAGTCACGGGCCTCCAGCTCGGCTACATTTTCACATTTCCAGGAACGTTCTTGGGAACCATTAGAGATAACCGTTACGCACGGCAAACAGTCAGAGGATGACCAGATAAAACCAACTATTTACCTCAGAGTGAGACAGAGAGTCTGACTCCAAAAGAAAAAAAAAGTATTCCTTATAGTCACTCCCTCACAGACCGAGTTTGAGTTCACATCCAAAGGGTTCTTGGCAATGCAACCTGGCTTTTCGGACCTCCGGAGCGCAGATGCACATGCATGGATAGGTCCTGAAACAGAATAGAAATCCATATTTGTGAGGGGAATCGTGTCTCTTCCTATAGACAGAGCATGGGCCTCCTGTGTGAAATCAGAGGGCCCGCTGCAGGTGTGAGATGTGAGCTGTGGGAAGCTCTGCAGCCTCTGCAGCCTCCGTGCGTCAACTGTTAAATGCAACATTTTAAAGGTGATTTTATTTCTGTTATTCATTCCTAAAATCCGTAGGATGGGACTCTCATTAGGGGCGAATAAGCAAGCATCAACACTTTTTTTTCTCTGTCCATAAGCACACGGATCACTTAATAGATCATTAACCACCGATATGCTGCTGACATGGACGCTTTTTTACATCTCGTCTCTCCATTACAGCCCGTTATTACCGAAGGGGGAGAGCCGCCGGCAGGCCTGCCTGGATCTATTAGACGGTGGACTCGGGTTATATTAGAGAGCATTACGACCTAATGGGGCTGCCGGCGGCTCGGCCTCGCTGGGAAGAGGTTTGAGGTCGGCTCCGCACGACACGATGCGCTCAGGGCGCTTTTGAAGTTGGAGAGGCTGAGAAGTGAGAAGCTCGCCTGCAGGTGCAGGGAATGAACAGAGGACGATTGTGACGTATTGAATGCTTTCTGTATGTTTTATTTTTATCTTGTGCTGGGGGGAAATTGGCTTACATTTGAATGTTGCACTGTGGGGTGATGTACAGGCGATCTGAGGCTGAATTCTCCAGAAAAGAGTTCGTGTGTTAATAGGATAAAGACGTTAAAAAGATTCGGGGCAACTGAGCAACAGCTTTCGACAAAAGCTAAAAATCACGAGGAATAAATATAGTTTAGGGTCGCTTAAAAGTGTGCTCTAATTGGACTACAGCCAGTTATTATAATGTGTTTTTAATACAAAATATTCTCCTATAACAATATTAATAACAATATTAATAATAATATTAATAATAATAATAATAATAATAATAATAATAATAATAATAATAATAATAATAATAATAATAATAATAATAATGGATTTGTAATAAATAGGTAAGTGGTAATCAGAAATCATTCTGTCGTTTCTGTAAACTTTCTAGTGTCAGCTTAAATAGTGCCTCTTTTTTTTCACTGCTTCATTTTAATTTTTGTTACCTTCACAGCTGTGTACATCGATTTTAGTCCCATTTTCAGCTGAGCAAATTCTTAAATTAACTACAGATTCGAATGCATCATAAAAATATCAACTAAAACCAGATCAGGATGTTGTGACTGGGGTGCATTTTATGACCTGTGCTGGACTCACACTCCATCCACTGATACACTGGCACCCAGCTCAGACTGATTAAGAATTTAAACTAAACAAATAAGCCCCTTCATTATCGGATCTCATCTTTGGCAGCCTCCTCTTACATCCAGCCTGATCAATACGCTCCGGTCGCGGCTGTGCTCAACCGTGGATATGAGGTGGAAACGAAATGATAATCCAATCGATCCTTCAAAATTGACTCATTTACAAGCAGTTTCTTTTTGAGGGGGGAAGCGAGACATTTGCTCACACGACTTCTTTTTTTAAAATTTGGTAGATAATTAAAACAAATACCAGATCAATTACGCACGCATGTGAGAGCCTATTTTTTGGCCAAACTACCTGTTAGACAGTAACAGTGACATGAACATGGACCTGCGTGCCACACTGAGTTTGCATGAGACTCAAATGACAGAGATTAATTGTTGTCAGTCATAATTGCAGGATGTGACCTTTGAAACGAGCAATTATCGCAGAGATAATAAAAAAAAAGAAAAAATCCGAACACAAAATCAAAGGAAAAACCTATGGCAGCAGCATCTCTGAGGATTCGTCGGTTCTTGTGTTGCCCACGCAGGGGCAGCCTTGAGCCTGTTTGCAGGTGATCCCCCTGCTTTCATGCTGCCCGGTGTAAAACAAATGGTCCGTGCCAAGAAGCAGCCTGATGTGGGAATGTGGAAGCAAAGACAACTTTACTTTCACCAAACCTAAATAAATGAACATATTTAGCCCGTAATTATCGTAGCAGACATGTGTTGTGGTCGTTTTCATGCTAAAATTATTTTAAAAATCCAGTTAAGTTCACAGCAGCAGGGTCAGACAATTCTAAGATTGCACTGTGGCTCCTTCATTTTAGCCTAAAATATTGTCCAAAAATCAAAACAGGCTGTAAATCACGTGTGTTTGTGACTGCAACATTAAAAGGGGGATAGCACAATAAAAGCATGTGTCATTTTTGTGTGTGAGGAAGTTAAAGATTAAGTCAGGAAACTGCCAAACTATCGCCTTTTACAGCCTGAGTTGCGATTGAAATGTTCTGTAAACTAAACAACACTGAAGAAAACGTTCAATGTAACAGGTAATACAGTTTAATACTACTGAATATTTCCTGTCTTTTATAAGAAAACGCAGCTTCTCTCCAAAATAGAGCGAGATGCATGAAGCACTACAATGACATTGTGGCAAAAATAAATGGGGTGTCTTGGATTTAGTTTCTCTGGCACTAAAATGCTTTTGGAAACAACTGGACTGTACCTGATAGTGGACGTTTGGTAACAGTGTTGAACATTCTAGGGGACTGCTGTGTCGTAGAAGTGCTTTCAGAGAAATTTCACTGAGTTTACAGCACAGAAGCCTTCCGATTCATCTCACTGAAATCAGAAGCTGTCGTGACTGAAGACCAGGAGCAGCGCGCCACAGGAGCCGCGGACAGCGTCTGTGAAGTGAAGGCATTTCTCTCTCCTCCACTTTGCTCCCACCTTCTGCTTTTAGGGAAGTCGGTCAGCTGACCGTCTGTAGCTGTCAAGACTGAATTGTGCGCCCTCCTCTCCGCTGCTCTCCTCCTCCTCCTCTTCCTCTGTTTCAGCGCAGAGTCCCGCTCCCATTGGAGAGCTGCGCTCCACCGATCCAGCCTTTCGGCGCGACGTCACAGTGCGCTATAAGGATAAAGCGCTGGCTGGCTCCAAGCGCAGTCTGCTGGATACCAGAGAGCGGAGAGAGCGAGAGAGGCGAGCCTTTAAATCTCTGCGGTGCAGAGCTGGAAAAGCTGCTTCTCAGCGAAAATCAGACGCCCTATTTACTCAACGCTTATTTGCTCCTTTTATTTTCCTGGAGAAAAAAGGGACTTACAAACCAAGAAGTTGCAACGCGGACTGGTGCCCGTCTCAGCGATCAAACGTGGTATTTCTTTTATTATCGTTATTGATGTTTTGATTTTCTTTTTATGTGTGTGTGAATACACTTCTGCTGAAGGGACTGAGATTTTTTTTCTTTTACTTCTTTTTTTTTTTTTTTTTTTACTTTTGCACTGAGACGCACTGCTTTCTACCTCCTGCCTGGTCTCTCTGCCAGATTATCCCAGCAGACAGAAGTAGGCTATATGACGCAAACCGTGTGCAGAGCATTAGTCTGAAAGTTTTCCTCCTCAACTTTTTTTCGTTTTCCTTTTTTCCCCCCACCAATCACACGGTGTTTCATGCTACAGCAAGTCTGTGCACAGCGGTGGATGAACCAAAAGAACTATTGCATGAAACAAGAGAGGAGAGAAGAGACGCTGATTAACAAGTCAGTTTTTGCGACGCTCGCCAGTACCTTTGCATATCTGCAAAAGAGTCGCGACAACAACATGAGTGCAGAGCTGAGCATGGGCCCGGAACTACCCAGCAGCCCTCTGGCTCTGGAATATGTCAATGATTTTGACCTGATGAAGTTCGACGTGAAGAAGGAAGGCCTGGCCGGGCTGGATCGCAACGGGGTGCGCCAGTGTAACCGTCTCCAACCCCAGGGCTCCGTGTCCTCCACCCCCATCAGTACGCCCTGCAGCTCGGTGCCCTCTTCACCCAGCTTCAGCCCCACAGAGCAGAAAAACCACCTAGAGGAGCTGTACTGGATGCCGAACAGCGGGTACCACCAGCAGTTAGACCCGCAGACGCTAAGCTTGACCCCGGAGGACGCGGTGGAGGCCCTGATTGGAGCCACGGCTCACGGCCACCCTCCGCCTCCGCACGTCCAGCAGCAGCTGCAGCAGCAAGGCGCTTTCGAGGGCTACAGGGGCCCGCATCACCACCACAGCCACCACGGCCACAGCCAGCAGCATCATCACCCGTATGCGGGGGGCATCCCGCACCACGCCGAGGAACTGTCCGGGCACCCGGGCGGACACAGCCACCCACACAGCCAGCATCACCATCACCACAGCCAGGACCCCGACAGCCCGTCCCCGGTGTCCCCAGAGTCCCACCAGCCGCTCCATCACCACCGCCACCATCACCACCACCATGCGCACGGCCACCTGAGCCAGTCGGGAGCGCACCACGGCTCCGGGGGCGGACTGAACGTGGAGGACCGCTTCTCCGACGATCAGCTCGTGTCCATGTCGGTGAGGGAGCTCAACAGACACCTACGGGGCTTCACCAAGGACGAGGTGATTCGCCTGAAGCAGAAGAGGAGGACCCTGAAGAACCGGGGCTACGCGCAGTCCTGTCGGTTCAAGCGGGTGCAGCAGAAGCACGTGCTGGAGAACGAGAAGACGCAGCTGATGAACCAGGTGGAGCAGCTGAAGGCGGAGATCAGCCGGCTGGCGAGGGAGCGGGACGCCTACAAACTCAAGTGCGAGAAACTGACGGGGTCGGGGGCCAACAACGGGTTCCGCGAGGCTGGCTCGACCAGTGACAACCCTTCATCACCAGAGTTCTTCATGTGAGTTTGTCGCAGCCTTCTGCTTGTGAACCCCCCCATCCTCACAAACAAACAAACTTTACCTCCCCTCCTCCACCCCCACTTTTCCTTTCTCCACAAACGACTGACTTTGCTGATGAACAAAACGATAATAATCCACACCTCCCATACTGTTTGATTATACTAATAACGGTAACAATTATATTCATATTAGAAGAATAATCCATCAGATAGTACTCTCATATATAACCATCTCTCCATCCACGTGTCAACTGAGATACAAAGAGCAACGTAGAGAGTCTGATCAGTCGCAGCATCTTTGTAGATTAGTTGCTTGTAGTGAAGAGACTTTTTTTGGGTTCTTCTTCAAAGAAGAGGATCGGCTGATGAACTTTTTTTCTTTTATTTTCCTCTCTCCTTTGAGAGCTTTTAAATAATCTGTAAGTAGTGTGGGATGGCGTCGAGGCAGTTGTCTTTGTAATTTTGTTCTCCAAAATGATGACATTGTTATGAAACAACAACAAGCAGGCCTGGCCTCGCAGCCTGCAACACACCAGACTCACATTCGACAAGTGGAGCCCCGCAAACTGAGAAAAAGCTCCCCAAAAAAAATTAAGAAAAAAAAAGCGGGACTCCACTTTATGCAAATTTAACTTCTGTCTACTAACCCGTCACAGGGGGGACATTTTATGCAACATCTCATTGATTTATTGCCTGCTTGGTTATATTCGAATATATATTGAAACAAAAAATCTGCATTAAATATTAATCCTGCATGCTGGACATGTACGGTAATAATTTCTATTTTGTACTTTCATCTTCTCGTGTATATTAAGAGCATGTTGTTGATCTGCGCTTCTCCATAGTTTTTTTTCTTTCTTTTTTTTTTTTTTTTGGAGTTTTGAGGGGGGGTTAGAGAAATGCAGTGGGGACAGAACAGCAGGACTGCCGGTGCAGTATATCATATGGTGTTGGGGGTTTTTTTTCTCGTTGGGCTTGTAAATATTATGCAACCGCAAAACTGCACAATAAGATTGAGGAGGCTGGTTTGAACTTCTTTCTTTGTGTTGTGTTTCTTTTTTTAAATTTTCATTTATTTGTTATGATTTTTTTTATCATTTGTTGGGTATTGATTGAAAGAGGAGTGCATTTTTTTTTCTTTCAGTTGCATTTAAAAATACAACAAACTGTGTGTCAAGTGCACTTTTGGATAATGATTTGCAAGTTTTCATTTTGAACTTTGTGCAGACCTCCCTCCAGGAAGACATACTATGATATTATACTGTAATATTTTGCAAGACAGGCCTGAGTGCAAAGTTTTTTTAGGGGAATATTTGGACGCATGTTGTGCAAAGCTGAGGAGACGAACATGTGGCCACAATATTATTGGACCCAGATTGCACAGAAAAGGCTTTTGCGCACCATCAAGGCGAGGATTCACATATTGTTGAACAGACACAGAGGTTTTTTTTTTTTAAAAAAAAAAAAAAAAAACTCTTTGTCATTTTAATTCAATGTTGCTTTCATGGCACAGATTCACAAAAAGTCTTGTCTGCTTTTCTATTAACTCTTTCGCACTACAGACCGAAACTAAACCACACATCCTCATTGTGATTGGCGGCCACCTGTAGCATATTTTCACTGGGCCTAAAATGAACGATCTAACCTATATTTTTTAACAAAAACGTGCAAAAAAAATCTTCTCAGAGGTTTTATGTAGAGGTGATATTTAGATAACACAAATGTTTTAATACAAAGTTTGACTATTAATGTTCTATGTTTTCCTGATTTTTTTTTCTGCCGGTCAGTAAAAAAGGGGACTCAGGTTGTGCAAATTCTCAAAATGAAAACAATGTCTATGTTATGTAATACTTTTTATTTGTCTGTTTTATTATTATTTGATGATTCTGGTTCTGCTGGCCAGATGCATAGTTAAAGTTTTTATTTTAATGATTTAAATTAAACGGTCAGATCATATCGATTAAGCATGGTGCTTGCATTGAAACTGTCGTTGAAAAGTCATGCATTTAACAATCTTTGGTTTGTTACTGATTCAACTGTGTTGAAATCGAACTGAAACTGCAGCAGCGGGTTGTTGTTTTGTTTTCACCAATTCCATGTACTTAGCGATGATGGGGATCAATTTTCAATCCTGTTTATATAAATAATAGTAACACTTAAATTTGAACTGTTCCATTCAGGCTGGTTTCTGTTTTGTCTTTTTTTGGTTGTTTTTGGAAGAAATTGTTTCCTATTTTGCTTATTAAAGTCATTGAAATGGCAAGAATTACCTTCTCAAGACTTTTTTTCTGCCGTTTTTGGAGAGATCTGCGGTGACAAAATCACACACAGACTCTGTCATATATTTCTTAACCACATATAAAGAGTAATTAATACGCCCACACATTATGCTGACAGTACCAAGAATAAAAGGTTGCTGAATGCACTCAAACAGAAAATGAATTTCTCTTTTCAGAGCTAATCTGCACCGACCTCTAAACTGTTTGCATTTCATTTGTCCTTGGCTTTTATTTTATTTTCAGTCTTAAGAATGATGTGGAAACATTGGCTTAAAGCCTACCGGCCTGAAGTGATTAGATCACCGGCTCTGGCAGTTTATGTGCCGCTGCAGGGAGATTCCTATACATGCTGCTCTGCTGGCATGCTGACTTCTGCAGAAACCCCGCCGTCACAAGAGCGCACGGTAAAAGGAGATCTTTGACCTTGCAACACACCGGAGAGGAGATGAAAACCTCAGATTTACATTAAGTGGTAAAATAATTTCCAGTTTTCAGCGTGCATGGCTTTGAATACACTTAAAGGCTTTTTAAAAAGGGCAGGTGGTTACACAATCTGAGACTTAAAAAAAAAGTCTGACCGTCACCTAATGCGCAGAGCTCAGCTTTCAAATAGTCGCTTGTTCGCGCCTGCGGGTGTGATATTTTTATGGTTAATGGAATTTATTATTGCCATGTGTCGACACACTTGTAATATCTTACAAGTCATTGCTACCTCTGACCATTTATATAGATATTTGCCAAAAAATATTGAGGGATTTTACCGATATGCGTAAAACATATATATAAAGTTGCCACGTTTGGATTAAAAACATGCGCAAAGATAGCAGCAGACGCTGTCGTTCTTCAATCTGCATGTCTCGGTAGTATGACAAGAGAAGCAGAGAAGTATGTGAGTAAGTGTTGATCTGGTCCTGGTCTAGAGTTTCTGGTGTCAGAACATTATCTGCCCCGTGTCTGCACATTCTCAAGGACAAAACCGCTAGGCAGAGAATCAACCAATGAGACCAAAGGAAGGCGAGTCTAGTTTACATTCTCCCTCCTCTCCCTCTCTGGACAGCTACTGCAGCCTCAGGGCATGAGTGCAGCTGAGGTGAACCAGGAGAAAGAGGCCTATAAGTGATAATAACCCAAAATAACAAGAACATGTCATGCCTTCTCCCGCTTCTTCAAATTTTACATTAAAGTGGCTGCAGACAAACAAGAGGACACCAGCATATGTGTGTGTTGTGACTTCAGAATTCATGTTAACACACACATACAGAAAAGGAGAGAGCCTGAAGGTGATCAGGAGGAAAAACAAAACAATAAGGCCTCCTGGAAAGCAATGAATTAAAAAGAGACAACTTGAAGAAAAATGCAATCCTAGTAATGCTCTGTAATCTGATTTATATCACGAGAACTGAGTGAACTGATGCAGTAATTTGTTGCACTATCACGAATTGCATCATTCCGTGCAGAGATGACATCCTGAAGGCAACTTTTTGTCACACTTTTGTCACCTGCAGAAACTGTTAAATTTTGTGAATATGATTTTACTAAGAGCAGGCGACTCTTCACAGAGGAAAGTGTAGTGAAAAAGCACCTCAAGGAAAGGGTAAAAAAAAAGTAGGATAGAAATAGGCAGAGGGTGAAAGTATAAGAAAGCATCAGCCTCAGCTCAGCGGAAGAGCCAAGGACACAGTGACCAGGCGTACTGTAATGATTTTAGTCTCCAATCACACGTTCACGCCCCCCTACAGAGATCCTATCTGCATTCAGCCAGCTCTGCCAGCCTCCACCTTCAGCTCCTTGTAGCAGCAGCCGTGAGGAGCTCTGGGACAGCAGCCCTCGAACCTGGCCTGCTTTAGTTCATCGCCAGGACTCCACAACACATTTAAGCTCTGGTCAGCTACAACAGACTCGCAGCTTTTCTAAACTCGTCAGGCGCTAGTTTCAGCCCTGCTGCAGGCATTTCAAAGCCTCCGGAGAGCATGTGCACGTTTTCCATCTCCTCTATACAATGAGACTTGAAAACGGCATGAACACATTTGCGTCATGCCTAATTTGAAAGAAGGAAGTGAGGGGATTTTTTCTTTTTTTCCCCCCTTTTTGCTAATTTTAACGTAGCTGCCGTGACACTTTCAGAACCATATGTGGTTATTTTAATTACCATCAGCATGGTTTGAGCTCTGTATGTGTTATCGTGCTGATTTAATTACAGTTTGATAAAACTCCATTTAGATAAATTGCTCACACACACACACACACACACACACACACACACACACACACACACACACACACACACACACACACACACACACACACACACACACACACACACAGACACACATATGTGCAAGCGGTCCAGCCCGGCCCCCACACCAGCAGTCCATTGACTTTCATTGGAAGCGGCTTCCCTGCTACTCTAAATCACAATGATTTCCTGGGGAATTAAAGCAAGCTTTCCTCAAGGGACACACACATACACTCACATGAGAGCACTAACCAGTTACTGAGAGGGTTTTTCAGAGTGTGTATGTGTTCGTGTCCACCTTCCAATACAAACACAATGAGAATAGGGGATGAAAAAAACATGCTGTTCCAATAAGTTTGTCTATTTTGTGCTTTACTTGATATTGTTGAGTGTTGTCTGACTCCCTTTATGTTAGAAAATGTTTGCTTACGCTTTCCAAGTATTCACCACATCTAATAGGTGTGTTTGTGTTACGAACCCACTCACAATTTTCAGCGTACAGGACATGAGTCGGTGGCGATCAGTCTTTATCGTCTCCTTCTTCTCATCTCTCTTTCATCCTTCCTTTCATTTCTCTCCCTCAGTCTTCAGGCGAGTCGGCCAAGTCTGGAGTTCAGATCGTGACACCATCACAGCATCTGTTATTCATCTTCAGTCTGTTACACCCCATACACACAAATACAAAAATAAAAAACACACACAGATGCACATTATTAAATGATAACAGACAAATAATGACATCACTGCTGCGACAAACAATGCACAGATTAGTGCAGGTTGACATTAATATATTTCCTTACACCGTGTGGCCTCTTATGTTGCCATACACTCAGACACACAGACAAAACCACACATATAAAAGCCACACTGACTGAAAATGTCACTTTACAGTAACTCTGCAGTGAAAACTTTTTTTGAAAACTGTACTTCACACTCAGCTGTAATTACATCAACATAAGTGACAATATCTCAAAGGCTCCATTTCCTCATGGTTGCAGACGAGAAATAGCCGCTTCTTTCCACTGACCTCATCCACCGCAGCCTCTCTTTGTGATGAATTTGTACCTTCATGGTCACAAGCAGTCAATGGTCTGTATGATGGATACCTATGGCCATGGCCGCAGTGAGTCGATGAAAGTGACCCATGTGTACATCTCTGCTTCCGGGATGTGAAACCCAATTCCGGGTGGGATTGATCCATGTCTGGCCACTGCGGGGATAAGGCCAGAGGGAGAAGATAAGAGCAGACACTGAGCGGTCAATGATACGTTTGAACCATCAACCTCTACTGCAAACAGGATGCTGTAGTAACTTTTAAAGGTGCACAGACCACATGTCACCAGTAGCATGTTAAAAGGAACTTGTCCTTGCTAGCTTTCACTGAAAATCACTGGTGGAAGAGAAATTCAGAGCATTCACTTAGGTTTGAGTAGTAATACCACAAGTCCTGCACTGAATATGTTACATAAAAGTGTAAAATGTCTTCACAATGCAGTAAAACAGTCCATGGAATTGTTCTAAAAAATGTACTATTGGAATTTTGTTAATGGTGTATTATTTATTTTTGTGTAAAGAGCATTTTTCTGTTGTAGTTACCCAAGATGGACCTAGTTTGAATTAGTTTGTAACACTTATATTTCCAAACCTTACTTTGTAAAATAACAAAGAAAGTAGTATAGAGAGGGATACAAAAGAAAGCTCAAGTTAAGTATAAGTGCCTTGCTTTAGTACAGTTCTTGAGTGCATGTATTATTTCCACTAGCTGTGGACTGTGTTACTGATGGGCTTAAAGGAATCAAGAATTAAAATAATCCAAATTCAAGTTGGGGGCGCAAAGCATGGATACGATCCTTTCAGTGAAACAATCAATCCAATCAATGAACCGCTCACATCATAAAGTGCAAAACATTTACTTTTTCCTCCTCAAGTCTTATAATAAATTGTATTTGTAAAATATTTATTATTGATAAATTGAGTTTCTGACTAATGATCAGACCAAATAATCAATTTAAATATGTTGCCATGAAACCAGGGAAACTGATGGGAACCATACTGTCTCTGACAACTAACAGAATATGCCATTTATCAAAAGTAGGATCAAATGAACACATTTCAAAGCTGTTTATCTTGGTTAAATTGACCGTAAGAATTATTTTCTGTTAACCAGTACACCATAGATGTATAAACTATCAGTCAATTAACTCCACTGAGTGCCGGGGCTGCCTTGCATGAGCACCGTCTGTGTGCTCTGCATGTGTACTGTATCATCTCCACCCGCTGTATTGTGCTGTGGCCTGGTGTCGCCCTAAGATGTGAGGTAAATAATTGAATGGATCCATTAATAAATAAAGTGCAGGGGGAGAGAGGAAGAGGGGGGAGAGAGAGGGGAGATGGGAGAGACAGGTCACTCATCTTTACAATCACTGTGCAGGGAGTGGCATGACTGCAAACACATTTCTCTCCGTCTATCTCTCTCTCTGTGCTCTTTTTCTCCCTAGGAGGTGTCAGGACATAATAAGCATACGCTGTACTGAACTGTGACTCTAAGCTGGGAGCAGGATGTGGCATTTCAACACATTTCCTCTCTGATCCACCGGGACAAGGCTACTTCCTGTAAAACAGGTGGAGGGAGGTAATGTGGAACTACCACCACAGCTCAGACCAAGTCTCTTTTCGAGCCAGAAAAACTGTTTTCCAGTAGCCATTGGTAAAATGCAGCTGGCAGGTGTTATTCCTATATGCTATAGCCTGCTATTTAATATAAAAAACCTGCCCAGGGAGCTGTAACTGGAAAGGCGAATATGAAGTTGTGGTTTTGGACCATATAGAATTTTAAGGGGGTTCATTATCAGCTATTGAAAAACTGCAGTAGTTTGCTGTAAATGTATGTTTTCTGTTACAGTGGGTGCCTTTTTGGCCAACAATAACTTCATTCTAACTTTGTCTTCCTCCCCAAGAACTTTGCTCCAGACTGCCTATATTTGTCAGTTGTTTGGAAACAAATCAGAGGATGCAATTCAGTGGCAAAAAAGGTTTGAATTTAAGTTCCAAAGACAAATCCAGAAAAGCCGTCATCGCTGCACTTACAAGTCCAGTAAGTATTTTTCTTTCTGTCTCTACTAATTCTATACTAATGCCCACTCACTGCTTTCTTCTTTCTCTCTCACCCATTCACCCCATTCTCGCATTTGCTCGCTTGCTTTCCCCTTGTTTTCTCCTTCTCCGGGCCTTCTTTTTTATTTTACAGCCTGATCTCTATTTAGATTTCCTCGTTTGGAGTTGCCACAATGTTCCCCGCTGCCAACATCTGTAAGTGGTTTGCAGGCAAGAGACACTGTGGAAAAACATCAAAAAATAAAAAGAGCAGAATGGCGCTCTACTACTTGGGGTTATATAGAACAGAGGCTGTGAAAAGGATACAAACTGCACTGGGATCAGAGGCACACGCAGGCGGCAGGCCAGACTCTGTCTGCCTGAGAGCATGAAGTTAGCAGTGGAGGGAGTCTGGACCAGGAAAGGGGAAACATATCTTTCAGTTTGAGCCTCGTAGCTGTGTAATACTGTGCACAGTGCAAAGCATAAATACAATACCTGCTCAGAACTGTACTGTACTGTAGCTTAGGTGGGTGGGACTTCATGGGACCCCACAGTTTGGGGTTTACTGGGGATTGACCTCAATCACGTGTCAGGTTTTACGCAGATTGGACTTAAGCTGCAGCACTTTTAAAGAGATTATGTTATTGTAAGTGATTAGGGGAAGTAGATACATTGAAGGGAGCTAATGAGGGGTTTCTCCCCTCCCCAGCTGCCGGCTTAATTCAGTGCTCACTGTCCTGTTGATAATACACACTACAATAGTATTACTGTGGCATTAGAGGCTTTACAGTGTTGTGGCACTGAGAGCTACACTGTTGACAGTGTCGCAGAGGCGCAGTTGGTTGAGTATTGCGTTGACTGTATTATTCTGTGCGAGCATGTGGATGCTCTTTATACACATGTGTAAAGTAAGAGGGGGGAGAGTTTGTGTGTACAGTAGAGTCTCATTCAGTAATGAGGATGATTATGCTGCATTAGGTGGTGGAGAAGAGAGGCAACAGCCACAGGGTGGGAGGGGAGAAGGGAACATGTGTCTGTGATTTGCGGTATAAGCACATACCATTTAATTGACACAAGTTCTCTCTGTCTCCTGATTGGTGCAGAGCTGTCCTCAGCATGTCTGCTTGGCCCTCTCTGTCCTTGACTTGCAGGGCAGAGAGACAGATGTGGTGTGAAAGGGGTGGAGTAGGGGAATACAGGGAGTGTGGAAAGGTACTGAGCTGAGAGCCGGCTGTGGTTAGAGGTAGAGAGTGGAATATTGGACGTGTGTACGAGTGTTTTGTAGGTCAGTCCATTGCAACCATGAGAGGCAGAAGTAGAAAATGGAAAGGTCTTGTCTGGGAGTCCCTGTGACAGAACGTTATGTGGTGCTGTACTGTGAAAAAACTACCGGAGTATTACACAGCATAGAGGAGCATTTGGCTGGATGCGTGAAGACAGGCTTCCCTTTGCATGGAGCTGCCCTCACTATTCCCCTTCTATAAGTAGGCAGGTATTTTTACCCCGGATAAAGTGCTGACCCAGTCTCAGGTAATTACACCCCTGTTGGGCTTTGGCACAGACATGTCAGGGCGGCGCTGAGTGCACCTTACACCCCAGCTACGGGTAAACCACACTTATCTCACTATTTACAAGCAAGTATAGAGCCTCACTCCACATGAGAGAGAGGGAGGAGGGCATACCTTGGCAAAGGCAGGAAACCTTTCTCCTGGCACAGGCCCACTGGCATCCCATCCCCCATCGAACAACATGAAAAAGGACACGTAAGCAATGAACCTATATTCCACATTTATGCGAAGATGCAATCAAAGGAAGGAATAAAGCAACATGAATCGTGCCTAAGTGAGGGATTCTGGCAAAACTGTGACCGTGTATGGTACATTTCCTGGCACAGATTCAGTTCAATAATCCTTAAGAGGGTTAGGCATGTTCTAATCACTTCCAACATAATAATGTTGAATGATCATGAATGAAGCATGTCTTTCTTGGAAGCAGTTTTCAAAGTAAACAATACTTCTAATAATAAGTTGGGGTGTGTTGATATCTCAAATTATTTCAGGAGAATAATATTAACTTTGTTTTTGGACAGAATTGTGAAAAATATACAGGTCTGCAGTCTGGCCCAAAGCCAACAGAACTTGTAGATATTTGGGCCAAATTCAGGCTCAATTTCAGACCTCAAACTACAATTTAAGTATTACTGGTAAGAAAGCCATGTTAATATTGAACATAGGTTTCAGTAATAAAACTACAGCATTGAACTGAAAGATTCAATACAGTGCACAGTAATATATTCTTGTTTTATCAAACACACACCAGAGCCGATGGCAAGTCAACAGGTTGCAACTTGCTCGCCTGCTAAGTTTGACTGTATTAGACAAATACTGACAGAGAACTGGAAATAATCAAATGGGTAAGGCAGAACTTTTCAGAGTCCTACAGCTGTCAGGGAAATCTACATTTGAGAACATTGTGAACATGTTTTTTCCAACTTTCTCACATCAAGGTGAACTGACGTTAAAGGTGATTTTACGAGAGAGACATTCTGACATTAAAATACTGGCTTCAGGATGAGAAAGGTTTGTTATCCGTTAGGACTGGATGGAACAATGTAGTCTGAATCATGACTGGCCAGACTACAATAAAACTTTTAAGCCAATGCATTCATTTTATTTAAAACGGGATCTGAGCTTAACCGTTTTCAGAAGAATTGTGGGTTTCTAAAATGACATCTATGATTCATTCTGTTCAAAAAATATTTTTTGTTTTTTTTAAATGCTGGACCAAAACCTTGATAATACTCACCTGTCTTGCAAAGTAACTGCACTGGGGTTTCACTGATTATAACCATTCGTATCCTGGCTGTAATGTTGTTTTCAAGATGATATTCGTTTCATTCCAGCCTCCATTCCACGTATCCTCTGCTACATGCCTTTAAGAGTAAAGTCAGCGTTAAAGCCACTGAACATGTGTTTTTCAAACTTAGTCTGTGAGCAGAGCAGGAAATCTTTAGACTAAGTTGTCTTTACAAGAGACTTTCTGCAGTATCTATATATCTTCTCTCCCATTAAATGCATGTTCTATGGAAACTATGTGCTGTGTGTTGCTAGGCAAAGCAAAGGCTAAGGGAAATGGCTGTGGTCAGACCATAGTCCTTGAAAGAGGAGGGGAGAGCAAAGCAAGGAGAAGAAGACAGGGAGGGAGAACAGAAAAAAATGTAAAAGTAATGCACTTTATGAATTTGAATCATTTGCCTAAGAATGCATGCACATATATGTGCGTGCACACACATAGACAAAGATATGCACATGCACACACACAGCTTTGCACTGTTCCAGCTGAGGTGCTGTGTGTAATAATACGCTGATGGGAATGTGCCACTGCACGTTAATTCTCCCTTCACGCTTGCGTTGAGGAACACAGAGCCTCTAATTGATGCTAAACAAACTGCTGACCCAGACTCAGGATGAAGGTCTGTCACTGATGCACACGCAGAAACACACACTCCTACACAAACTATAGTGTACTATTTGTCCCCAAATTTGCAAAAAGTGAACGTGCACAACTCCAATGGAACAAATCTGAGGTTTCCTAAATTGTCACACTTTTTTGCGTTGTATAAGAGGCTTATAAGTTCAGAGCTTGAAAGTCATCTGCTACGTGAACAAGAATGAGATGCCTAGGTGGCAATCTGCAATGTCCTTGGATTTTTGGAGGCGCATCTGGGAGTGTGTGTGCATGTCTGCATTCGGAGAAGCTTCTGGAAGGTGGGGGGGCCTGAGAAGGTAAACTCCTACTCATCCTTGTCACACACAAACTCAGGCATACATGCACACATGATGGCCTCTGAAGGAAGCTCCAGAGAGGCACAACGACACCTTTGTGCTGGCCAGATTTCCCATGTCTCCCTGCTCCAGCACACAGATAGATCATCTCAGTATGGCCCTCTGTATGAAGGGCAAGTGCATGCACGCCGCAGAGAGCAAAAGAGGGAGGGAGAAAGACAGCAAAAGAGTGGGAAAGAAGTTACTACTCAAACCACTTCTTTCCTTTCTCTTTTCACACTTTCCCCTTGTCTCCCATGTCTTTCCCTCTCTCTCCCTCTGTGCCCTCCCCCTTTTCTCTCCTTCTCTCCGCAGAGGAATCCAGTCCCTCCACTGGGATTGGAGCTCTTTGAAGGTGATCCAGAACTGTAGTGCTTGCTGCCTCGGCTCTCCTCCCCTCCCGCCCTACCTCCCTCCCCCCGGCTCCCACCCTCCACCCTGCGCTCCCACCTCTCAGCCCTCAGGGGGCCTGGATCCCGCTCAACCGAGAGCAGCCGTGCTCCAAATCCAGGCCCGGGCTTAGCACTCCTGCCGCAGGCCTTGCTGGCTGTCCTACTGCTCCGCGGAGAGACAGTGAGGTGGGAGAACTGGGAAGAGCAGGCCGGGGGTGGGAGAAGGTGTGGGGGCACAGGAAGAAACAAGGGACGTGTGTTTGGTCACATTCACATTTGGCATCTTTGAGAAATAGATTAAAAAGGAGATGCTGCTAAAAATCTTCTATACAGTAAATGCAACACTCTCTCTACCCCAAATCTTTTTCCCCTTCTCTCTCTCTGTCTCTCTCTCTCTCACACACACACACATAACTATTTATTTTCCTTTTCATTTCATCCTCACACTCCCTCCCTTTTTCCATCCTACTTCCCCTCTCTTCCCTCCATCCCAAGGGCAAGCTCTTCACAGACTCGTCAAACTGGTTTCTTTGGCACACCGCGCACACACAAACACACACTGGGATGCCAACATACTCTGTTCACTTAAACAGAGGGTCCTTCACTCAATGCCTCAGAGTCGAGCAGGAAAGACGGAGAATGACAAACAGACAGAGGAAGAAGAAAGGGGTGGGGGGGGAGAGAAAAAGAGAGGCAGATAAAGAGAGGGAGTGAACTGAAGGGATGTGCATTCCTTTGGCTTGCCTGGCTCGGGAGTGCAGGAGACGTGTTGCTGGCTGTTCGGTTTATTATCCCCAAGCCATATGGGTTGGCAAGCTTTTGGGGTGTGGTGGAATACATTTGTGTGTGCGTGTCTGAGTGTGTGTGTGTGTTCGTGATTGTGCAGGGTAAGGCAGTGAGTGTGATTATACTTACATTATGTCTTTTATCACCTGCAGTATGTGTCTGTGTGTGTTCTAGGCCACAATAACCCGAGGAAACACACTTCCAGATTATTGCGTTCCATAAAATATAAAGAGCTTCCAGTACACCTTAGCCTAAATAACAAAACATACCACAGGGTTATGCACACACAAGCAAATTTACACAAGCTGATTATTTCTGCTATTTGTGGCATAAATGACTTAATGGCAACTTAAGTCTGATCACATGACGGTGTGGTATCATGAAGTGCATTTTTATACCGCTCCATTTGAGGTTATTGCAATGTGGACCTCATTTTCACTGTTGTGGCCATCATCTGAATCAGTTATAACAACACAGCAAAGTCATTACTGGGTTCTGGGAACAAGACAGCATCACTACAACTGTAGAAAAAACACACAAATCAGATAATAAGAGAGGAACCAAACTATTTTTTGCTTACATTTGTTTAGTAGTAAGTCTGGATTTGCATTATTATGTAAATTTGTTTTCTGCATTGTGTTGTGTGTGAGTATGTTGGGAGTCTAAGAGAACCAGAGTAAATTCCTGGTATATGTCAACATACTTGGCCAATAAAGTTGATTTTGATTACGATAAATACAAAGTTAGTCTGTAAAGTGTGGTGGATGCTTACAAAGGACAGTTTGGGAAATCATTTTACTGTCCAATACGATCATCTCACTCTCTGTGCTTATTACCTCATTGGACTTCCTGTGCACTGGATGTAGCCGCATTACCACATTTCAGCACTTCGCAAAGCTACCGCTTCAATCAGATTTGCAAAGCTTCATGGCGAGTTCTAACCAATTCTTATGTTGTCTGGCCAATTTTACTGTTCTGGTTCACTCTCACTGCTCTTCCTGTATGCTGTACACAGCCTTTAGAACCTCATTTTGTATAAAGATTTTGGTCAGTAATGACAGCAATCACAATCTGATTTTATGCTGAATGCGGTGCAAAAACAACATACACAGAACACTAAAGTTGAATACTTTACTGAAGCTTTGGATTCATGAGACCTGCAGCTCCTCTGTAGAGGCTCCTTTCTGTTCCACTGCTTCACATATTGATATCTGTCAGTTGTCAAAAATTGCTGTAAATGACCATTGTCTGGTTTTGTGGATGATTAGGACTAGTGCTGACTGCAATGACAAATATACCGTGTTTCCTATGGCTGCATTAAAAGAAAAGCCACCCAAAGCTGATATCAATGACAAAAAAATCATGGTGAATTATATACATGAATTGTGTTCTGTGCAACCTTGTGCATGTGCAGAAATGGCACACCTCTTCCACTGATATTAATTACTACATAGTGAGATAATAGGCGATTGTAATACAGTGAGTGGTTATTGCCATCAAAAAGCCAAAGCGACACAAATTAGGCCTAGCTCTGTACAAACCAGAGATATCCTTAAATTTAAACAACCAATCAGCAGCTCTACAAGCACATTCTTCACTTTCTGCATTCCTCTGTTATTCTCTTCATCCACTGAAACTCTTCCGACTCTGTTACGTTCATCTTAATCATCTTTTACTGGCTTTTTCCTGTTCTGCTCCTTCAACGTCACAAGGGTCAGGAGCGATGTGTACAATGTGTGTGTGGGCCAAATTGGGGCTGCTGCTTAAAGTGTGTGTCTTTTGTATGTGTGTGTGTGTGTGTGTGTGTGAGAGAGAGAGGAAGGTGCAAGCTATCTATAGCCTGTGTATCCCTGGGGATTTGAGTCTTAAACTCCATATTCATGACACATCACTGTGGGGATTAGAAGGGCATGATCAGATAGAGAGGCTTACGTCAGCGGACGCACACAAACACACACACGCCCCTCACACACAGAAAATAACAGAGACACACTCTCAGCATCAGTCTCGCCCTCAAAAGCACAGCATACACACTCTCCAGGAAGTTCTTTACTCATTTCTGAAGGAGGTGCCTTTTCATCCATGCATGCACCTTAATAAACCACTGAGAAGAATGAGAGGACTCTGCTTTGTATCTACAGCTGGTGGAGTTGCCAGGACGATTGCTTTGTCTCACTAACCCAAATAGTTCAATACAATGATTATTTGCCTATTAGAAACTAAGAGCTTCCAGTGCTCAGCTAGCACTGCCAATTCAAACACTCCGACTTGGACCGCCGAGCGCACACCAAAATGTGTGACATGGAGGTGGGGCGGTGCAGGGAGTTGATTATGAGGCCAAACCACATGGATGCTGATCTGCAGGGGAGTGGGAGAGGGAGGGGGTGTTAGCACAGGCAGCATGGATCTGTGTTGTGATTGTTTGTTCATGGCTGGGTGTGCATCCATGTGTGTGTTCTTATCTGCTCTGGTCCACAGCAGCAGGAGCATCAGAGGAAGCATGGCCTTTCCTTCCTGTGCCTTTCACACTGTCACAACACACATGAGCCACAAAACTCTGTGGCTACATCCAACATATAGGGAGAAAGACAGAAGGACAGAGAGAGAGAGAGATGGGTTAGCGTTTGAGTGCAGAACATGTGTGTGTGATTTGTGGCGTGCAGCACATACCATTTAATTGACACAACCGCCTTCTTCTGTTCGGCGAAGGCTTGTTTTCTACTGGGACAGAAACAGGGAGCAATTGAGGGCAAGATTCAAAAACAGCTGAGGTGAATGAGGGGGAAAAGTGGCCTTGCAGCAGCAGAGGGAAGGTGGATGTTCTGTAAGGGCTGCTCCCCTCCACAGGGGAGCTGAAGAAGGACACCTCTCCAACCTATATTCTGCACTTGGCTCTGGCAGGCGGCCATCCACCCGCTTCCCTATTTTACCCCGTGTTGCTGCCCATCTACTCCTCAGCAGCGTCAAAGACATCGTTCTCTGTCAGTTACAGAGTTGTTAGTAGCACTATCACTCACTGACTGGAATAAAAAGGCAAGTTGGAGAGGCCCAATGGAAAAAAAACTAACAAACCTGAGAAAGGCTATTTGTGAGTGAAAATTTCTGGAGTCAAGATTAATAAAATAAACTGCAAAAAGGATAATTTGATGAAAAGTTCCTCAGTTTGACACAATTACATATATGCATACATATATACTGCAGCAAAAACACAGCATCAACAAGAGGAAGATCTGACTGCCTTTCAATTAGCAGAGGACTAAGTTGGCCGTTGTGAAATTGCAGAGGTAATTTAAGGTGCATTTAAACAAAGTCTGAACTTTCAAGGATATTTCCTAAAAAATTTCAGTCAGATTTTTCAGCACGGCAAATTATTGAAAAGACAGCCTCTTTACCTCACCTTAATTAAATACAATTAATTCTAAAATCAGGAGAAAATTAACAGTTTTTATGTTTACAAAATACAGCATTGTTATGATGTAACAGGACTGATTTGAACAAAAGGTTCCTCTTAGTTTTCTGCTGTATGAAATACATACGGATTTGACAGATGGAACTTAAAGGTTTGTATGTTGAAGAACAGCAGCTATAGTCACTTCGGATTCACACCTGTTACAATGGTAATCCTAAATCTGGGTGCAAAAAAATAACAAAGGTGTTGAAACTCGTCAACAGAAATTTTCAATTCAATTCTATTCAGTTTCATTTATATAGCGCCAATTACAGTCAAATTGTCTCAAGACGCTTTACAGAACCCATATGCCTGACCCCCAGAGCAAGCCAAAAGGCGACAGTGGCAAGGAAAACACCCTTTTAGCAGTGAAAAAAACCTCGAGGAGAACCCGGCTCTAATGTGGGGGGACCTATCTGCCTGCTGGCCGGGCGGGTTGAGAGGGACAGAAGAGGTAGAGAGGTAGAGATAGAGGGATGGAGGTAGAGGGTTACAGTTGGTGGGAGAACAACCACACATCTGAAGCATCCAGCTCTGGGACCAGGGACACTCGGAGAAAGGACACAGGGAGAAACAGAGCGAGTGTAATGCAATAATGGTATATATAGTAAATACATAGGTAGTTAGAGAAGGGCTCAGTGCATCAAGAGAGGTCCCCCAGCAGCCTAGGCCTATAGCAGCATAACTAGGGACAAACTAAAGGGATGTCAAGAGGGGAAGTCAGTTGTGCAAATGAAAACACCAGCTCACCCCGTCAGGGTCCCCCAGTCAGCCCTAACTATAAGATTTGTCAAAAAGGAAGGTTTTAAGCCTGGTCTTAAAAATAGAGAGGGTGTCCGTCTCCCGAACCCAAACTGGGAGCTGGTTCCACAGGAGAGGCGCCTGATAACTGAAGGCTCTGCCTCCCATTCTACGTTTAGAGATTCTAGGAACAACAAGTAAGCCTGCAGTCTGAGAGCGAGGAGTTCTGCTAGGATAATATGGTACTATCAGGTCTTTAAGATATGATGGAGATTGGTTGTTAAGCGCTTTATATGTCAGAAGAAGGATTTTGAATTCTATTCTAGATTTAACAGGAAGCCAATGAAGAGAAACCGGTATAGGAGAAATATGATCTCTCTTGCTAACTCCCATCAGTACTCTGGCTGCAGCATTTTATATTTGAATTGTGTAATTTATTGAATTTTGGTGGTCAGTGGACAGACAGTCTCAATAAAGCTAACTGAATTCCTAGAGGTTGACAGCTGTGAGGAAACTGCAGAGAGGTGTGGAAGACTACAACTCTGCATCCTGGTCTGAACTCTGGGTTGTCATGCTTTAGGAGTTCTAATAAAATCAGCCATATTTCTAGAAATGAGAGCTGCACCAGCCAAAGTGGGATGGATGCTGTCTCTCCTAATCAGACCAGGTTTTCCCCAGAAAGAGCTCCAATTGTCTATAAAGCCAACGTCGTTTGCAGTACACCACGTAGACACAGCGGCGAAACGACGACATACGGCTAAACATATGGTCGCTGGTCAGATCAGGCAGGTGTCCAGAGAAAACTACGGAGTCCGACATGGTTTTGGCAAAGTTACACACCGATGCCACACTAACTTTGGTGACCTCCGATTGGCGTAACCGGGTGTCATTACCGCCGACATGAATAACAATCTTACTGTATTTACGATTATCTTTAGCCAGCAGTTTCAAATTTGCTTCTATGTCGCCCGCTCTGGCCCCTGGGAGGCATTTTACTATGGCTTGAGCTTAGGACTACGTTTCCTACGAACTGTCACCCAGCTACCCTGACTTCCCGGCTGCTCGGGAGCTGCTAGGGGACAGCTAGCAGAAGCTACACTAGCAGCTATGCTATTGCGGTCTGCACCGGCTAAGGGGGCCTGGCTAAAAGCTAGCGGGGTGTTTTCCATAGTGCGGAGCCGCGCTTCCAATTCAGAGAGCCTCGCCTCCAAAGCTACAAAGAGACTGCATTTATTACAGGTATCGTTATCACTAAAGGAAGCAGAGGAGTAACTAAACATGTGACACACTGAACAGGAAAGAGAAGGAGAGGAAGAGGGAGAAGCCATGCTAACAGCTAAGTGCTAGGCTAGCGGACAGAGATAACAGATTAACTTAGAATTAAGTACTGAGAAGGTGCTTGAAGAAAACGAGTGTATGTTACGATTCAAATATTACCGCTACACACAGATTAAATGAATATCAAATTACATGGAGTCGATAAGCTACAACAGTCGCAGAACACAACACAGCGCTACAACAGGAAGTGACGCAATACGCTCACCGTAACGTCAGACGTCGGCAGTCGTCAACAGTGAATCGATGCAATGTCTCAAGTTGCTTCGAAGAGAATGTTTAATTAGTCCACCTTTGATGAATTTCTGTATATGCATTTCTAGCTTTAACCCTAAATGACATACTTCTGTCCAATAAACCCCTCAGAACAGCATCGGATTGTCCAGGGATGTTGGCATGGTATTGGTTCTGTTACTGACTGTTGGCCAATGAAGGCTTTTCCATATATGCTTACATGAAATCATAGAAAATACACAAAACAGGAGTTTCTACGACGCAAAGTACAATGAAAAAAGTTCAAAACCTATTACCTAAACTTCTGATTAGGACCTGCAAAAACAATGAGCACAGAATCACAGACATCCAAGAAATGCTTCTCTGTATTGCTGCCATTAAGTTCAATAAAGATAAAATATTGTGTCTGTCTCATGTATTATTTTTGGCCATTAATGTTTGGGCAGGGAAAACCTCATGTAAAGTGAAGGCTCTAAAATGCATAATCCTGAACAGTGTTTTCAGAGTATGCACCCCTTGAGCAGCTCTCACAGAAATGAATGGGAGGCCATGGAAGAACACACAGTTGTCTTAACACATCCACTATGTGGAGGCGATGGTGCGACAGCGGAATATTAATACTGAATCCCATGATAGCAAAAGAAACACTGTCCTACCCTTTGATTAAGACAGTGTTGAAATCTATAAATTCACTGTTTTTACTCTTTTATTGGAAATACAAATACACAGTATGAAAAACTGGAGGGAAATGGGGGCAAAATAAGTACACACAAAGTGTTGTGCACACACACAGATGTGCTCACACACAGAAACACTCCCTTTCCATAGAGTACTGATATGGGAACGGTGCCAAACCAACACTTCATTTCAATTTCAAATCCGAGGCCTGACTTTGACCTTTCAGCACAAAACTAGTTATGGACTCACTCTCAGCTCCTTTCTCTCTCTTCCCGCGTGTTATGCTGCTTGTCAACACACACTGCTCACCTTCATCTTGCCCACAATTTTAATCCTTTTTTTTCTCCTTTCATTTTCCTTTCTGCATTCGCTCTCTCACCCCATCTTCTGACAAATTCCTGTGTCTCCTAATGAGTAACCGTAAGTGACTTGTGCGGCTCATCCGTGCTTACTTCCTCTTCCCTTTGGCTTTTGAGCAGTGCTTCCTGCCTCTTGTCTGTTAGTTCTGCGGAATGTCACCTTTCATCATTATGGGACATTGACACATCTGTCGCTGAAAAATGTGAGAGCAATTCTCTCTGCTATTAAACTGTCAACAATGCTGATTGTGTGAAAGAAAAGGAAGAATGGAGGTAGGAGGGAAAGTGAGAGAAGTGAGAAAAAAGGGTGTGGGTAGAGGAATGAGTGTGCAACCAGTAAGGACACGTTTTGTTAATACGTGGAACCAAAATGAAATTCATAATTTTGTGCCTTTTAAAAACGAACATGAGCGCTAATGATGCCAAAAATCTACACAGGTATACCTTTAGGAAACAATTAGGAAATGTTTTATTTGTTTTGGGGCATGATAGTGACATAACCAGTGACATAATACCATCAATAGTATCACAGAATGAGATTTACAATCATTTCTCACTTCATCTTCCAAATGTTAAGTTTTGTGATCACCAAATGGCAGTTACACAACACTAGCTATGGGGAGGGAGAGTGTTTCTCTAAGCCAGAGGAAGGGCGTGAGTGTAAAATAACACTAAAAACGACACCAAAGGAAGAAACGAGATGGAGAAAAAGAGTGGGAGGAAAGTGGGAGATGGAGAGGGGGTACCCAGGCGGGTGTTCCAGAAACCTGTCAAGGTATTTCCTTCTGCAAACACAAAATTTGTGGGACTGCACAGAACAGGCATGCAGATGGACACACACGCATAAAACTCCAACGTATTACGCTAAAAATACACAGCAGTGGTCAACAGTACAACTTTGATTTAACGCATTCTTTGATTGGATAGGTCTCAGGCCAACTCCTGATTTCCTGTGCAGCACTGTAAGCAGTCCGCAGCTGTATGAACACACACGCAGACACACACAAAAACCAACTTAATGAGCCATTCAATACCCCCACAAGCTCCAGACTTTGTGAGCCTCCTTGCCAGTGTCCAGGTCCCTCGGTATCTCATGCCTTTAACACCCCCATTCCAAATACACTTTGGTCAATGTCTCGTCACTCCGAATTCTACCACACATATGCCTGCATGCGCTCACGTAAACATGTACACACCTACGCACTCACAGACACACACTATGTCCCACTGCTCTCCTTCTACGCCAGCTGTAGTACGCCCAATGTGTTTACATAGCCTGCTGAACCAAGAAAAGAGAGAGAGAAACACTGAGAGAGGGAGTGTTGGATGGACAGACCGTGGCTGTTTGTCTGAAGGGACTTTCCTGTTCTCATAGGAAATGGTAAAAAAAAAAAAAAAAAAAGAGGGGGAAACCAGGAGCAGGAGATGAAAATATATGAGACAACAGAGTAAATGATAGGAGAATGAGACCAGCAGAGTGAGCAGACGGAGACGGACAAACAGTAGCAAAGAAAAAGGTCAGGGATGCTCATGGAAACAACTGCCCCGCTGTTCAGATAATCCACAACACAGTGAGCGCAGGACTGGAATCACGATCTCCTCTCCTCTGCCGCCTCTTCCACACACACACCCCCCACTGTTGGTTGGATCACAGATTAGACTGTTATGCAAACCGGCACATATCATAACAGCGATGTTGCATTTTTAATTTTGACTTTGCCACCTGTGGCTGTTGACTCACAGTGTGTTAAAACCTCAGTGTGGATTGTGGTCTTTTCATGGCTAATGTCTCAAACGTTCTCACGATTATACTGAAATCAAATGAACGCACAGCTTTGAATGGATTTAAATCATATACAGACAATTTGTGTGTTTTCCCTGTTTCAGAGTTATGGTATACTGCCAGTGTGGTGAGCCTGAGTGGGACTGTGGTGTAAAGCTCGTGCCCTCTGGTCATGGATGTAGGTTAACGCTGGGTCTGTCCTGACTGGATGTCTAGACCTTATGACTCCAGCATGTGTGTGTTCATATACATGTTTGATGATGGTGGAGGAAAGTAAACAACCATGAATCACTAAATATTGATTTAAAGCTGTTAATTACTCCCCAGTATCCACAGGTAAAGACAAGAGTGAAAAAATAGTTTCTCTAATGTTTTCAGTCCCTGTTGTTCTCCCTCATTCTTTGATTTTGCCATTAGTTTTCATCTTTTTCAAATTTCCCAGAGTGCGGCCTCTGACAGTGCAGCATCGTACAACATAAATGACAAAAATGTAATGTAGTTTTCTGTTTATGAACAAGTTGAAGAAGCCTCTGCACTGAAACACATGGGTTAAGGAAGTAGCCAGTGTTGCCCGGTTATTTTTTCACATTTATTTCTTTAGTTTTTTGCTGGTAATGTGACATCAGCACACACTTTCCACTCTTGCAACAGGCCCAGAGTTCTGGTGCGTGTAGACGTAAGCTTTAATTGATGGATGCGGGTAGAATTAATTTGATGCAAGAGGTGCAACACCAAAAAGCTGAAACAAACACTCTCTTAAACACACCCTTTTACAAACATTGTGTTATTTTTTAACAGTCCACAATTACACTCGTGATGTCTACAATTTTGATTACTGTGTGCTACTGAACTTTGGCTTAGTCTCGTTTAGCCCTCTTTAATTGTTGTCTGAGCTCAGGTCACCTATAGGTGTCAGTACACTTTGCACAAAGTGCTTGTCAAATCTCTGAAAGCGACACATCCCACACCTTTGTAACATTAACACTTGATTGCAGATATTGGTGAGGAAGTGAGAAAATAAGGAGGAACTGAACTCCTTATTTGTTTTTTTTGCTTTTTGTTTGTACAAATCAGCGCACTTATATGAATGCCTTTGATAAGACTGTTTGAAAGAGTGTGCTGGTAATCCATATGGATCTCTATGATGAAAGCGTTTAGAAGGGGTACACACACTTTTTTCTATTGGCAGTGTTAGTGAACCACTTTATTTCAAGGCGTCCATTAAGAGTTATGGAACCAATATAAACAGGACACATTTGGATGTTTTGATGTACTGTAATTTGCAAGTAACACGCTGGTTTTGGTAATAAGCTGTGTACGTATAGATCGCTTACAAATGTGCAGAACTAGAGCCAAATAACAATCTTCAACCTTTCCACTTCTCTGTCTGTACCTCTCCCTGTTATATGTGCAGTCATTTCCTTTGTGGCGTTGTATGAGGGAGCTGTCCACCTCTTACTGGAAGGCACTCCTCCTCCTCCTCCAGTCCATCCTCCCACCTCCAACAGCCCCTGCTACATTCCTTTATCTGTAACTATTCTATACATTTTTATTTTTTTTTTTTTAAACTCTCTTTCCGCTTGCTTCGGCTCCTGCTCTCTGTCTGTAAAGCAAAGTGGAGGGCCTCTCAGCAGCTTGTTTGACCTGTGATAAGGATTTTGGTGGTGGTGGTGGTGGTGGTGGTGGGTAAATATTGTTGCTCAGTGAAGCCGAGCACACGCTGTTCTGCTCTGAACCGGCTGAAAGTAAAAAGCGCAAATGAATACATGCGCAAGACGCACATGAAAGAATCGGGGGAAGTCAGTGAGAGTGAGAGACGGCAAGAGAGAGGGATGCGACATATAATTGTGCTCTAATGAAACATAAACAGTGCAGTAAGGGAGTGTGTCTGGGCAGGGCCCCCAGCTGGCCTAAAGGCTCTGCTCTCCTAGGCTCTTAATTATGACTGAGGAGGTCAGTCACGCCTCCTCTAACCTCTCACCTAATACTCTAAGTATTGTAAATATTGTGTGCTTGTTTATGTGTTTGCGTGTCTCTATGCAGCTCTGTGTGTTTATGTGTGCTGTGTGCGTCAGAGAAAAATACAGAGAATGTCCACTTAGTGGGAAGCAACTGTTTTCCCGACTGTTTTCGTTGCCCACTGTACAATGACAGACCTAATTGCAGATGCCCACCTGCTTCTTTAAAGACCAGCGGTGGTTACACTCACTTGGAGTGCTTTCTCTTTTTGTAACTATCTACTTATTCTTCTTTTTGGTCCTCTTAGGGAAAGTGCAGCTGTCACATACCTCTGTTTCAGGGGTCGCACTTGTCTCAGGAAAATGGCATTGGAGAGCGACTGTCGTTTTGTTTTCCAGCATGTGTCTCATGTTCCCTGAACCCACTGGACCTCCCACTGTTGAACGAGACCTGTCTACAAATGCATGAAAGGATAACAACTTAGAAATGCAAGTTTCATTTTGTTTAGTAACACTGCTGCGTGGTTGTTTATTTGAAGCAGGTGTGTGTCCAACCACCGTGCAGTGTGTGGGAACGTCACTTGCGGCCAAACTAGGTTTAACTAAAAGAAGGGTATTCCCAGCCAAACAGTCTGGCCACAAAACCCAGACTAACTAACCTCAGTGTCTGGGTGGCTGGTCTGAACCTCGCCGTCAAAGTTCTAATCAGCGAGCACATTACACACTATTATGGTTACAGCAAGGGAGGGAGAGAGCGAGATCAAAAGAGGAAAGAGACGTTTCAGTTGCTGTATAGATATTTGTGTTGTTGGATGTTTTTCTCGCTTTGTCATATGTCAGGCTAATAAAATCCCACCAATCTGGAAACAACAGAGGGGGAAAGAAAGGAAAAGAACCCTGTTCACTTTTGTGTCTTCACTTTCTCACAGTCCTCGTCTCGCCTCTATTTCTGTTGTTCCCTTTTCCCTGCGACCAGACAGGTGAGAGTAGAAAAGCTACCCAGGAGACCATGACCCCGTGACCTCTCACCTCTAATTTGGATCATCAGTTGGTCTGCTCCGGGTGGCCAAATGAGTTGACCTGACCTCAACCCTTCTGTGGCCCGAGTTCACTGCCAGTTGTTGTGTGACTGCAACAGTATACAATGAGCCTGGGAAAAAGACAAGGGAGATGAAAATTACCAAATCGTTAATACACAAATACTCCAGTAGAAATAAAACTTTCCTAAGTCATTGTACAGTAGTATTACCAGCAAAATGTACAAGAAGTCTCACAAGTAAAAGCACTCACGAACCCTGCAACTAATAGATGCATAACTATATTTCCTTAGTAGAATTTTAAAAGCCAATACATCTGTTTAAGTAGTATTTTAGTCTTATGAGTAGCTGAATTGGAGCTAATTTTAACTGCTTCATATACGGTAAAAATATTTCAGTATAGTGTTTCCCATCAAATAAGCCAGGATGCTTCGAAGAGAGACAAGATAAATCTGAGGGACAGGAAGAAGAAAAAACACGATCTGACACAAAAGACGTCTCTAACCAGAGCAGAAGCCAATCAGACATTGTTTAGAATAGCAGACAACAAAAGTTTGGTTACTACAGATTTAATCTCCAAAACTATATGGGACTTAATATGCTTAGCACGCTTTTTTTAGTGTAAAACATATTTAACCTGTATGTAAATTTATGTAAAATTGATGTTCTGGAGTGATCAGTATTTTTGCCTCTGAAGAATATGAACAATAGATAGTGAAAATGGAAAAAACAGTACTCGATACTGTACTCAGATACTTTTCACCGCTAGAGGAGACGTAAACAAGGTTGCATGGCCCATGAGCTGGAAAAGTGTGCAAAAAGCCTCCTCTACATCTCTAATTGCATGTTTTCTCCCCACATACCTGTAATTACACTCTGCCTACCACTCATCTCTCTCTCTGAGGCAACACTCGCGCTAAACCATAATGAAGCCTGGCTCTAATGATTTACAACTGCTTAGCATTAACACATACAATAACAGCTGCAGACATTACCAGCGACAGCGAAATTACATCTTTATCAAACCAATTCAAATTATATGAGATTAAGAAAAACATATATTCAACGAACGGCAAGTTAGGCAACACCTTTGTCTTCCACTTCAATGTGTCGAGCTCAACGTTTTTGGAATATATGAAGGGATCAACAGCATGAGGGAACAGAGGTCTGCCGGCACAGGTACCGCTGAAAAGACCCACTTTAAGTTCTCTTTATACCCACAGCGACAAATATGTAATGGGAAAGTGTTTGTCCTTTGATTTATTTACATTTGTCCTGACTGACTGACTGCATGAGCCTCCCAAGGACAGAACTTTCAGGAGAGAAAGTGTGCATATGTGGACTCATTTGCATAAGTAGGCCATTGGTTCCTAATGGAGGCGTTTTGTTCAGGCGTTAACAAGGTGTCTCGCTGGGGCTCTCGTTCATTCGTTCCTTCCTGTCGTCCGCTGACTCTGACGTCCAGGCAATCAGCGCTGCATTTGGGCTCTCTCTTTGTGTGATTTACGAGCTCCCAGATTCATTTAAAAGCCATTGTTCTCCTCTGACGGATACCATGGCCCCCTCTGCTTCCACACTCTCGCTTAGGGACCACACACACACACACACACACACACACACACACACACACACACACACAGATTTTTACACAGCCGCCGCTTACTTTATCTCTCACTCACTCACCCACTTGCTCAATCACTCAACACATACACACACAGCGCCCATCTATCATGAAGCGATGCTGGAGGAGATTGTTATCCCGGTAACCGTATTAACCCACAGATCTCCAGCACTGGCTGATCCAGCAGTGTATTAAGACACAGGACTGAGGGAGAGGAAGAGAGAGGGCTGGTGGCGGTGATGGGGGGTGAAGAAGAAGAAGAAGAGAAAATTAGGAAACTAAGTGAAAGAAGATACATTTATTCTCATTCATATTTTCATTCATATCTGTCATCCGCTACCTTTGCCCATGGAGTAAAGAAGATGGAAAGGAGGCACAACATCTCCAGCCTCCTCTCATCTGTTGTTGTGCAGTAGAAGATTGCCTGTCAGCGAGGCGTCTGTAAATGCATCAGGACACACCTGCGCTTGATTAAGTGTGTTTAGACTGCAGATGGAAGGAGGAGGAGGTGGGGGGCAATTTAGAGAGCAGAGGTTTTATGAGAGTAATCATCTCCAATAAGGCCTGCTTGGGAATCTTAAAGCCCCCGCCCTGCACACACACTGTGCCTAATGTGTGCCACACACACAAACAGAAACATTTTCACCTTCTAACCCTCCAACGCCCTCGCGCACAGAGATCTTTCGTGCCTCTTTGTTCATTCGGAGGTTTAATAACAGCCAACCGCATTTTAATCTCATTCCTCATAAGTGGACAACTCGTATTTAATTCTCCGAGATGAGGACAAGTCGGCCTCCCACAAAGCAGCCTCTATTGAGTTACAGCCTCTGCTCTGCGTTTGTGTGGGAGATTAACTTCTCCTCTCTGAGTTCATATTTTCATCTGGGCCCGACTGTGGCCAAAGGGAGGGTGGTGAGGGAAAAAAAAATACAGAGAGGGGGAGGGAGCCGGCTTGGAAAAGACATAATGCTGTTACATCATTTAATGACATTAACTTGTATGCACATGTGAGTATGCATCCACCAGAAATAGACGGTATCATGACCTCTTTTAAACACTAAGTTACTTCATGTAGAAAGTTAGATGATATCAAACAGTTCCACGCACACACCTCCATCCTCACTGTGAAGAAGTGTAAAGATGAACAGATGGATGAAGGAAGAAGAATGTGGAGTCCAACGCCTCGTTTTTTTTACATTGTCTCTGCAACATCATTAGAGTGGTAGCATCTAATCTGGAGAAAAGTTAACCTTGAGTCCTGAAGTAAAGTGCCTTACAGCGTGTTTCAACTGCAGAATCTTTCCAAAGGGACAAAGTATCTTTCGAGGGATCAGGAACTAAACCTGTGTTTCCTCTGCTGTAACCAAGGGCTAGATTTAGGCTTTATAGAAAAGTTACAGATGTATAAAAAGTCACCACTTTGGGGGGAGTAGTCTGATGATTCAGAAACTTTGCTGGACTAAATGTCACCAACTGGTCAAACACTGACGACTACTCCTGTGGGACATACTGAACGCAACTAGAGTAAATATTCAAACAAGATATTTTTGTCGTTTCCTTCCGTAAAAAACATTACAATGTCAGCAACCTGAAGAGTAAAAAAAAAGTAAAATATAAACACAGGTATACAGCTAGAAAATACGGAAAATACATTTTTTTGCCAATTTATTCCATTAATATTCTAAAGAATAAATAAATAATAGTAAAAAAAAAAAACCTCAGCATTGGAGTGTTTGGTGTACTTTTCCACCTCTGCAAGTCTGTTTTAAATCAAGTCATAACAAATATAAACAACAACAGGATGTCATAGTTTTGGTTCCTCGTGGGAGATTTGTGTTTCAAATACTGCGTTTATTATTTAATCCATCACTCATCTAATTTTTCTGATCTTCATAGATTTTCAGATGCTGTGGAAACACAAAAAGTAACGCACAAATTTTCCAGTTTAGGTCCTCTGCTTTCACACCTACAGGAATGTTGTGGTTAAAAATGGCTGTTGCTGTTACCATCAGGCAGATGTGAATGATAAGAATTTTATCACACCAAGAACACGTGGTCAAGCCCGTATCAAGAAGTTCTGCTTCCTCTGAACAGCAGCAGCTCCACTGACCTAAATGAACTTTGATGAAAACAATGGTACAAACTATGTTTTGTACCGTAAGGAGATGGTTGCGTGTGACTCCAATAGCTGTAACAGTGTGTGTCAGCTAAAGTGTGTCGGGAAGACAGCCTGCAAAGATCCCGTAAGCACAGGCCATAGAGGCACTGGTTTCAGGGTAAGTGGGATGTTGACAGCTTTTTGGACAGCTCACACTCTGCTCTGACAGGCCAAGAGTTATTATCCAACCTGAGAAAGCCCAGTGGCACTGCTCAAACCCTCAAACATGCTCAGTTTCAAGTGTGTGTGTGTGCGTGTGTGTGTGTGTGTGTGTGTGTGTGTGTGTGTGTGTGTGTGTGTGTGTGTGTGTGTGTGTGTGTGTGTGTGTGTGTGTGTGTGTGTGTTTGAAGGCAGCCTGAGAAGGGCAGAGAGTCATCCAGTAGATTTACTGTGTCAGTAAGCAGCTGTGTTTGTCAGTGCTGGCCCGAGGCTTTTCAATGTCATCCAGTCTGTGTGATTATACTCTATACGCTCCTCTCCTCCCATTCTCTGCCCTGCTCGTCCACCCCTTCTTTTAAAGCCCACAGAAACCAAGGGTCGTCTTACCTGGGACACAGTGTCTCTGCAAGTACAAAAACAGAGAAAGTGTTTAAACAGAAAGAATAAAAATATATACACACATCTAGACGTTACTCTGTGTGCAGCTTTTCTTCAAAAGTGTGACCTTAAAGGGATCAATAACTCATGCATTGGCCAGAAACGATTCTAAGGTTTGTAATTATTGAAAGAGATCATGACTGGACCTGTGTAAACATATAAACTGCGCTCCACTCACAGTATCTGTGACGTACTTCTCGCTACAGTTCTCACTGCAGGTGTGCAGACTTGGTTTGGTTAGAAAGGATTACAGGGTGGAGGAGCTCCGGTAAGTACAGTTTTCTCTTTGTGTCTGGCTGTCTGTGTGTGAGTGTGTGTCTGCAAGAATGTGAGGGGCAGCATTAGAAATATACAGTATGCAAGCTTAAGTTTAAAAGGTGTTCCCACTTCATCTGTCAGCCCTACTGCATTAAAGGTGGAGTAAGTGATTCTAATCCAAAACACTTTTTTTTGTCAAATTTTGCAGATATTTCCTCATGTTCCACTAATTGCCCGGTCTGTCTATCCTGAAAAAACAATCCAGTGTTTTTGCAGAATCCTGGCTCTAAACGGGAAACATACAACAAAGATCCACATGACAGTATTCCAGCATGTCCTGTGTGGGATCATCTTCATGCATGGTGCAGGGCGAAGAAGACGGGAGACATGGGAGGAGAGGGAGCAGTGTGCACCTTTAAACTGAAAATCCACCTCTCTCTACACTAAGACTGCTCCTACAGCAACTTCTCTCTTTATTTGTGAGCAGCATGTAATGTTTTTAGAGCACGCACGGTAATATGTGGTACATCATCTGGGGGCGTGATGTCACTTTGACCCTTGAAGTGTATTAGTTACAATATCAATCTGTTGTGTCTTTAAAACGCCCATATCTGTGCAGGGCAGCTGTGTTGTAGGTAGCTGTGTTGCTGAAGGCCTAAAATGTAAGTTTTCTCTATTGCAGCAATCAGTGTGAGTCACTATAACGAGGCTTCAGCTTCTATAAGTGCATATTATGCAATGTAACTGTTTACGTGTATAGGATGGCTCTTAAACATCTATTGTAACACTGAGTACATTATTAGATCACAATATGTAATAAATAATTAACAATAAATTCTCTAGTCATGATCAATGTAAAAACAATGTGACAATGTGAAAGTGGACACTTGCAGGAAATTATCAGCTCTTTGAGTGTCGGCTCATTGTTTTGATGTCCGGCCCGTAACTTTTCTCATTGTCACCACTGTAGTAGCATCATTTTCATGAGCAGCAGGCGGGTTTTTCATTAAAAAAAAGTCCTAAAATCCCAATGTACACTACCTGCTCAGGCCCAACAGCAGAGACATACAGCTGGTGATCATTGTGAAGTATTGAACAGCAGGAGAGGCAGACATTTCCTTCAGGTGTTGGTAGAGAGTTAAAACAGAGATAAAAAGAGTAAATATTGGACTTATTTCCCTTAGATGACTACAACTGGAGTTTAATGTTGCTCCATAACCACTGGATGTGTTAATAATAGGAGGTGATGTGTAAGTAAAGTAAAATGTTTTCACATTTTCTGTTGGCTACAAATGGTCAATATCTGTTGCTGCAGTTTTTCAGTGCGGCTGTATAAATTAAAACAGTTGCCAGTGGAAATTAAAAACTCTCGCCAAAGCTTGTGGTGATCATTTGTTTGTATTTAACTCATGAAAACGCAAAACTTCACTGGAAAAGTGGATTTTTGTTGCACTTGTTTCAGAACAAACACAAGCCCTGAGCTCCAAGAATGAAACTAAACCTTTAAAGACAAACAATGTAGACCGCGTTGGTAAAATATGACTAAAAGCCGTGTGTCTCCCCTCTGCTCACCCAACTCTGGGTTCCCCTCCCCCAGACTAATGGTTAAATAAACAGCCTGGTGTCTGGCCTGCTGTGGGAACAGTCAGAGCAATCTGGGAGTATGTGTGTTGCTCTGCACACCTCTGCACTAATGCTGGTCACAGTGTCACGGCCTGCAGCCTGCATGACTCCACTGTGGGCTGACAGACAGACAGGGAGAGACAGACAGGGGAGAGGAGAGGGTGAGACAGATCATTTACTCACCATTGTGAAAGTCATTAACTGTTTCTCGCCCAGTTTCCTTTCTTGGCAGTTCTGCAGATGACCAAGGAACAATGATCCAAGGAATTGACAGCAATTTTTCATCTGTGCTTCTTCCTTCTCTTTTGATATCACCAATTAATCCTATGTTGTTTTCTTTGATTCTTTATTCTCATTCGCTTTCTAAAGCAGTTGATGCAAAATTTACATCTGATTGGGGCACCCTGAGTATATCTTACTCTGAGCACCTGCTATCAGACGCTGCTAGGCAGGAAAGGCACAAGACATGTCAACATGGAAAAGTGTTGTTGACCAGCTGACAAAAAGTGCAGAAAATAACTTGCTTTAGTGACCTCATAACTATATAGCAAATAATAACAATGTACAACAAAATTAATAATTGGTCACTAAGTCTGTGCTCAAACAATGAAAAAAATGTTTTCTACTTAATAATTTGAATGGAAAGCTTTAAATGTGAAGCAGCAACAGCAAGAAAAACAGCATCTTTTCAAAGAAGTGTGGCAAATCCTGAAATAATGACGCTTCTGACTTTTAAATGACAATAAGAGTGAGAACAGCAAGTCACAAAGTTCTTAAAAGTACAAGGGTTTCACCCACATTTGAGACTGAAAATTAATGAGTGCAAACTGCAAAATTTACATTTCTAAAAGCACTGAACGTATAACAAAATTCAGCCAAAGCAGTCTCTATTAACAAAATGCTGATAACCCAACAACAGTGACGTGCTCAGAGCAGTACCTGTACGGAATCAATGACACTGGTTTCATGTAAAAATATTATTCAGTGACCTAAAGCATCTGTGGAATCACAGACATGCAGCTCTGATCAGTGAGCGTTACCATCAGTTTTCCAAATATTTTCTTGTTCAGTAGATTTATCAGTTTGGCCTGTTATACTGCCATGAAAAAGCAGCACCTTATATTCAGTAACGTGTCAGCAATATTGTCTGAAGTTACCTGAAAAACGAGTACAAACTAAACGAGCAGTTGAGGCAAACTATGAAAATGCAGGTAGCAGCCAGGACTTTTAGAAAAGTAAGCAAATATTAAACTAACACTGCTAATGTTAACAGGTAATGTGGATATAACACCAGTGCCAAAATGAACCCTGAAGAGCATCCTTTTTTTGTATATAAAACTAATAAGAGCTACTTTATTTAAGACATGTATAGTGTTCATAGCATTTATAGAGTTTAAACTGCTTAAAGTATGAATAATTCCCAAATTTTAAAACCTAGTGCATTATTTTTGCATTCAAATAAATTAATAATTTTGCTTGTAAATGTCTTCTTGTATAATGGAAAAACACATTATGTGATAAATTTTCACTTTGCTCTTTTTCAACTTGGAAAAAAAGCGTCAGTCCCTGCAGCAGCCACAAAAGCACTGAAAGTTGAACTCACTTAATAATGGTAATTTCTCTCTAATCCCCTGACCACATCAGCTTAGAGTAGTGACAGAGCACAGCTGAGGGTGGATATTGTGTCTGTTTGGCCTCGCTCCCATGCAGGACCATAATGCTGGAGGTCAGCGGGGCTATCTCCTGCTGTTGCTGTGCAGTGGAGATGTATATGATTATAGTGTGCTTCAGGTAAAGAGTGCTACACTGAGCAAGTGGAAAAAGGGTTATGATAGTCTTGCTAGCTCCCTGCATTTAAATTTAACGAGCATCTGCGCTAATGAACGCTGACGACAAGCTTATTATTCAGTGATGCTACTTCTCACAATGTTAGACATCAAGTTGATATTACCTCTGTAACCTTTCCCTGCTTACTTGGACACATATAAATGGCATATATGTTGTTTGTGGCAGAGATACACTAAATAAGATAGAGAGAGACAGGGAGTGAAAGACAGAAAGAGAGTGAGACAGAGAGAAAGATAAGTAGGCCATGACTCTGAATGGTGGCAGTGTCATGTCTTTGATGTCAGTTTGTGTCCGTATCCCACACGCCTGATTGCACAGCTCCAAACAAACCGGCAGGAGCCCCGTCCAACACTTCGAGCACGCAATGACGGACAAAACCTCAGAGCCACAAGTCGATGCACTACATAAATCAGCTGAACAGATTTCACTGATCTGAAATGATACACAGTAGCTCTGTTATGAAGTTGTTAACCCTTCAGTCAAATTATTAAAAGTTATCAATAAAACCTTTTAGACCAATTTAGCATTTTTGCTCCAAACCCTTCGTATCACAGGTCCCCAGTGAGGTGTTAATACTCACTTCTCTGCTGCATAAAAACCGTAACCAATGTAATATTTTCAGTGCATTTGTTTATTCTCCAAACATTTAGCTCGGAGCCAGTCAAAAGACGCACTGTTTCTCGCCAACACATGCACATATGTTGCTTGTATATGTTGTTAAAGAGATTAAAACAAACTGAGTGAAATTACCTCTTGAGACTTCACGTTCAGCACACATGTACACACACATGATGCAGGCTTCTCCAGGCATGTTTACAAATGTAGCTCCCTAGTGACTGGGCTTACAGGGGTAAAAAGACCAAAACAAAACAGTAGTCTACAGGGAAATTCACAGAACGCACATACAGTATGCATACACACACCCCCACATATATGGAAGGCAGCATATGCATGCATGCTGCATATTTACTATAATGACTTGAGTTTACAGCAGAGGTGTGTATGTACTCTTTCTGCACAACACTCCAGTCCCATAGATTATGGCATCACAGGGAGTCCAGCAGGTGAGCACATGGTTCACAAGCTTTGTTCTTATCTTAAATGTGTTCTTAATCTGAACACATCCCTTTTTCTGTCGGTAGGTGACGTCATATTGATACATCTAACTGGTATTTTTGTATTTGGCTCATGATTTTATGCTTAAAATTGCAACATTCCGCTGCAGTAGCTAATGTTGACAGTCATGCAAGCTAAAATGTACTATATTTTGGCTGGCAGGTTTTCAAGCCATTTTTGATTTATTCACAAACTATGGTTTAAGTACAATGGCATATTCAAGCAGGATGTTTGCTTACCATAATTTACAGTATGTACAAAGTTACGAACATTCGTAATATGGTGTTCTGTGCCATTTAAACCAACTTCCAACTCATTTCTTCAGCATGAAGATCAGGAGAAGAGATATTTGTCAGCTAATGCAGGAGCAAATGGCAGAAGATATACACTGTGTGTATGTTTCAGAAAAAGTAAACCCAAAAGGTACATTTTTCCAAGATGGATTTTAAACTAAACTCCAGCAGAGTGCACATTTATAGAGATTACATTTGAAGTTTAAACTAATTAGGAAGACAGAGCAGAAAAATCAGAAGACAGATGGAGGAGAAGAAGATGAAGAAACTAGAAACATTCAGAAACCTGGATTTAAGCCCATTCATTATGTTTTTATTTTTACCAGTATTCAATCTTAAGTAATGTTACCACTGGAATTTTGGAGGGGAAGGCAATCAGTAGTAGTAGGCAGCTTTTGGTGTAAATCTGTCAGTATGACAGGGTTTGAACTTCTCTTCTAAGTCTGTTATAATTCTTTACAGAACTGTTTCTGTGTACAAGTGAGTGCAATGTTTATAAATGCCTTTCAGCAGAGACTGTCTGAAAATGTGCGCTGTTATCTCCATATGTGCATTATCATTGCATCAGTACGCATTACCACACCTTCGAGTGTATTTGTTGAAAGAGTATAAACATTTTCACCTTCTGACAAGTAAGAACTACTCATTGTGAGCATACTACAGTCATGGAGTAGTCAAGGAGGATTAAACATCTAACAGTGATGGAATTCTGAAGTGTTTAAGCTTAGAGTAAAGCAGTAATATTGCTCTTGGTTATGAAAAATGCTTGTCATTGGTTCACTTGCTCAACAAATCATCTCCATCTGATATGAAACAGTTGTATCCAATGACACAGTAAACACAGTTCAGCACCTGCTTACATGGATTAAAATTCAGTCAATTAGAGATGAACTAAATTATAAACACAGACCACAAAAACACAAAAGTGTGAATTTCTCCACTCTATCCACTGACAATGGCTATACTAGCAAGACTGCATGTACACACACGGCGTTATACACTCAAAATCAATACTTCATGCACGGAGTCTTTTTGTGCTGAGGCCAGAAGACAAGATGTATAAATGGCAAAGTTACCTCTGTAGTGTTGATTGAAATCACTACTAGGGCTACACTATCTACACAGTACACGCATGTGCTTTTAAATGGATTCCTGTGCAAGTGTGCATGCATGCAACTGACATACGCACACCGACAGGTACACGTGCCGAGCAGCCCGCCGACTACATAAATGCTATTTAGGGAGAGTGCTTAGGCAGCACAGCGCAGCACATTCCCCGTGTCAGTCGTCGTGATGAAATAAGGTTTATGGAGGGGTGTGGTACAACAAGGTGAGGCCCAGAACAATGATTGTTTGTTTGTTGTTGTTTTATTGGCAGTGATAATTGCTCCCCCTCCCCTAAAGGATGCCTCCATGTACGCAACCAAGCATGCCGGCACACACATGCACACACTTACATACCCACAGGAATGCATCCACACTCCTGCAGACACACACAGATGCAGGCACAAAAACTGCATAAGACACGTGACAGAAGGACCTTTTCTTCAAAAAGATGACTTTTCCAAGTATGGAAGATCAAGTCTGATGCTGCTCTGTTGTTTTGTTTTTATGTGCTAACATCATGCTGTGCAAACTGCACTGCCCTATTATATAAAGACTCCTGGAAACTTTGACAGCAGTATTATTCTATACTGTATCCGATGACTGAATAAACATGAACTTTCTAAAATTTCATACAGCGCCATAGCAGACGAAATTGTCTGCTGTGCAGGAGCCATTACAATCAAGGAGCGTTCTGATTTAAGATGAAGCCTTAACTCACATGAATTCTCCTGTGCTTTAAAACCACATCATGATCTCTTCATTAATCCCTCTTCTCAGAACACAAACACTGACACACATACAGAGAGGCTAGGAGTGTTTTCCTATGAGGCGTAGGTAAAGACAGGCAGGCTCCAGAGCATAATTGAACATGTAGCTACACCACCACAGGGAGTTGGCAGCGCCTGGGGAGAAGACTTGGCTCCCCCCAGAGAAGCCTGGAGTCTAACCAGACCAAGCTGTGCCAGGCACTGAAACAGACACACAGTGCCCCCTCTCCTTTCAACCACCACCCCCTTCTCCACTAGCCCACTCCTTCAAACAACACCCCTGCGCTGTTCTTCCCTCCTTTCACACATAACTTTTCAATTCTCGCTCACTCTTCAAACCTTCAACTGTTTTTTTTTCTACATATATTCCAGCTTTATCTTAAAGTGGGGTTAATGGTCAACACATGATGAAACGAACATTAAGGCGTGTTTTCAAAGTTCCCCAATAAATTTCCAGAGGCCCTGTGCCAGATCCCAGTCAGTTAGTCAGGTGTGTGACAACCATGTTCTGTCTTGTCTGATCAGCACTGCTGTCACACCTCCTCTTTCACTGCCACACACTGTTTGCTGTAATAAAACGGCTACAAGTAAAAATTAAATAATGACTCAGAAAAACATTTATCTAGTATTTAGCAATAAAGTTTACACGTGCCAGCATGTATATAAATACACTTACACGTTTGCATATAAACTAACACGTACACAGCAGCAGATACGCAAACATACATATGCACAGGAAGCGCTAGCAGGCTTTTTCTGTCGAGCCATGGTCAGTAGGGAAAAAAAGGAGGGTTAGTCTAATTTGGGATATAGTGCTCAGCCATAACAGCAAGTCAGACAACATCATATCTTCACCAGAACACTCTAGGTTTCTAGGAATTTCAAGTTCATGACTGGGTTCTTGAGACAGAGACAGAATGCGGCCGTGTTTTTAACCATGAAAGTTCAGCCGCATTTCAAACGCAGAGGTGTTTATAAATTCGTCTGTATGTTAAAATATGTAACATATATATGTTTTTTGTAAGATTTCGTGCAATCCACATGTAATTGATGTACGGGGCGAGAGTGTGTTATGCCAGCAAAGGCCAGGTATTTACACTTCCCTTCCCTTGTACAGTGTGCTCTATTCATTGGCTCTCTTTGAAGAGTGTTACATAAACAGGCTATTCTGGCATGAACCCAACCTTAACCAACCCTGACCACACTAGAGGCCATGGGTCGAAAGGGAAAGTGTACGTGTGAGGGTGACGTTTTTGGGATAATATTTCAATGTGTGATGAGATGAGTGGCAGCCAATGGCACTGCTGCTTTATACTGGATAAAAGTAAGCAAGAAAATGAAAGAACAGTGAACGAAGAGAGCCCAGTTTGAACCAATAACATTGCCAAGCCAGGACAGGACATGGCATGCACCATGCTCTGCTGTGCCACCTGGACACTCCCCCGGCAGACAAGTTAAATCAACACCTGCCGTCTAAATGTTGTCCTTCCTTACATCTCCCCTTTCCCTCTTTGCTTTGATTGGTCTAGTATTTCTCCCTCTGTTCTGCAAGGCTGTGTAATGAGGCCCAGCCTGTAATTGGGCCAGTCGTGTTATTTTAGGGTTGGAGCGCAAAGTAATTACCCACCCTCTGCTGTACTGTGCTCTCAGAAAGAGAGCGAGGAAGACAGATTTATTGAAACGGAGAGGAGAGAGTACAAAATAGATCTTAATTCGACATTATAATACTGCTGTATTTTCGAGAACGTAGTTGACTTTTGTATTGCCTCCTTAAACACTCTCCTCTCCAGCTGTCTTGCACTCAGATGGGAAACTGCCCGGCGCCTCTGAAAGGTTGTGAAACACCTCTCCTTCTTGACTTCTGCATCAGCTGCATCCTGTTGATGAACTTCCCAAAATCAATGTGACTATGACTTAGGCTTTCTTAAGCTCTAAATAACATTAAAAAAAGGGGAAAGATGGAAATGCCCCTCTTAACGTTAGCTTGATTCAGCACATCGAAAGCATTACACAGTGAAAAAGCTACTGTACACGTGAACTCGATCAGATCATGACTAAGCTAAAGTGTAGAATGCTATAGTGCTGAAGCTCATCTTGAAATCCACAGAGTTGTTTTCATCAGGCTATCACAGCACTTTTGCATCTTGAGCAGCTACTTCGTCAGAAATATAACAGAAAAAAAATCACAGTTTTAACAAGAAAAGCACTCAGAGAGCGCAGTACTCTGCCTAGGCTGCTCATTCCTTGGATCATTTCCGATGGCTGAAATCTTTCAAAAATTTGTGGATCAGACTATAAGCCGCATCACTGCCAAAATCTAGTCACTTGGTCCTTGTGACATTTCTGACCTTTCCTGAAAATTTCATCCAAATCCATTCATCAATTTTTGAGTAATGTTACTAACAGACAGACAGAGAGACAAACCAATGCGGATCGTCACATAACTCCGCTGAGGCGTTGTCTCCTTGGCAGTAGTAATAATAAGAGTAATAAAGCTGGAAGTCATTAGCTGGACGACTTTAACCATGAGAAATCACAATTTGGTGAAAATTTTTTCTTTTTTTTACCTTGTTAACATGTCCTTATGGCAGTTTTAGATGGTAGAAGCCAAATCGTGTGAAATAAGCAGTGAAATAAGCTTGAATCTTAAGTGTAGCGCTGACAGTCTGACACACACACATTCAGACTTCCAGTGTTTCGTACTTAACAAATTTACAGGACCACACCTGCAAACTGCTGATCATTATTTTTCCTTGGAATAGTTTTCCACATCAAACATATATCGCCAAATTACTCCAATACTACAACGTGCCATTGTGTGGCACAGAGTAGTTTAACAGAGTCTGAGTAGAGTCGTAGGTGAGCTGGTGTGCTTCAGCTGCAGCGAGTGGTGTGCTGTTTTATGTGGTTTAATAAGGGAACAAAGGGGGGCCTTAAAGCTACACATTACACAATTATGTGTCACTTCATCAGCAGGACACAGTAACAAGAGTTGTAGCTGGAGTTTTTCTTCGAGCATTTCACCGTGACTGCTGCATGTCGTTCTGTTGCTCCCTGCAGTATTTAAAAGGGATTAATGGAAAATGCAGACAGCAATCAGGTATTGTTTTGATAACCTCCATGACAACTGTTAGTGTTGTAGTATGTGATATTGGTCTCGGTTTCAAGAACACTGGTTGAAATTGTCACAATTGCCTACATTTTTCCTCACTCTAGTCTCAATCTCAGAGGGAAAAAAATGGTGAAGACCACAGCTGTGGGAATATCACTAGCTTGCCGGTGCACTGGCTGATTTATTCACTAGCATTATTGTTGTGACCGGGTGTAAAACATCCTGGTCGAAATGCAACCAATAGCTTGACATATTTCTAATTTGAAACTTTTGTCCCTGTTAATGGCTGTCAGCCCTCCCTGTCCCCATATCACACGCACACTTTGAGAAAGTGAATGCAGGAGACAGGAGATCTCTTCACTTGTTAAAGAGAGACTTCATGAATACCAGCTACTCATCTTGCCTATCTACGCATATCCTTCATTTTTCAGGGCATTGTTTCTGTGATGCAATGTAATGGTTTATTCTGGTCTTGGTTTAGGTGGTCTTGACAATGAGGTTAAACGATGCATGGAATTTTCTGTCACAGTTTCACAATAAAACCCATGTGTGGGGCACATGTTCCGCCTTAAATGTGTTTTTTAATATAGACAAGCACCAGCAACAAATGTTTTGGTCTAAATTTTCTGTACTTAGAACAATACTTCACCAATCAGTATTGCAAGAAAAAGACCAAAATGGATAGAGAATAAACAGTTAATGTCCTTTTAATTTCCACACATTCTTCTTCCTTCTCCAGTCTGGTTCCTACATTACCCATAATGCAAAAAACCATTGTATAAAGATGTAACTACAGAATATACATGTCCTGACTATTCCTGAAAAAATGGAGATTGTAAATAGTAACAAAAACGATTTTTCGATTCCATTAAAAATGGATACTGAGGATTTCCAATCAAAAGTTACATTAAATCTTTCAACCCACCAGGAAGTTCTTAGATTAGCATGTTTTGCTTTAATGAATAACCTAACAATAAAACATGCCAGAGATGTGGACGCTCAGTCAGGCCCTCCTACTGTCTGAGTGTGTTGTATAAACCTGGTAGCAGTTATTATGGACGATAAAGAGAGGTGGTGAGGTAATGTTTTAACATACCAAGATTTCTTGTCTCTCTGGCGCTGAGGGGTGACGTTATCACAAACATTAGTGCAGTATGCACTCAGACACTCGCAAGCTTTTTACAAGTAGCTGTATGAGCTGTGCTTAATGTGAGCGAGTGTCAAGGAGACTAATCCTTCATGTGATAAGCTGAAACTGTGCCAAACGTGCGCAAACACAGATTTACTTCAAATACATATGCGCAGTGATAAAGATAGAGGGTTTAAAATAACTTCTTTTAGTCATCTCTGAACCATTCATGCCCACAAAGACAGAAAACATATGACAGCAAATGAAGTGGTACTATGGAAACTTTTTTGTTTATCTTCACCTTTGAGAAAAGTCGGTAAGAAGAGCATTTCGAATAATTTCAGTGTTTTTCGATGTAGTTCCAAATTAAGCAAAAACATAAAGTTTTTAACACTACAAGAACTTATTGTTCTGGCCCATATGCTGCCTTCCCGTCTACAAAGTTGCACAGCAATTGCAATATTTCATGTCATGTTAAATTCCCATTTCCTTATTAATGTCTTCTTTGAGGTTTATTTTAATGCATTCTCTTACGAATTCAAAGGCTGTCTAACCTGCAACCCGCAGCGTGACACACACTAAATTATCGGAACTGAAAGAAGGGAGTCTGCTGCCTCAATTCATCTACTTTGTCACCTCTTCCTCATTCTGACCCTGACTCACTTAGAGACCAAGGGACAGTTAACGCATATTACAACATCGAAACTCGGTGCTGGCGGCCCTCACATCATGGTTTCAGTGGAAAAATGTAGAGATTCACTCAGCAGTTTTGTTTCAGCCAGCTCTCATAGGACACGACAGAGTGAGCAGTCACGTTGTCAGGACGAGAACAGGAAAAAAGCGTGTGAACGCATGGAAAGAATGACCAAGCATTAACGGTACGAGGAATGAAGGAGCAAAGAGGAAAGAGAGCTAGAGGATAGGTCAGTAGATTGACCAGATTATAAATAAACAGCAGGAAGAGGATGGCTTGCTGCAAACTGGATCCAACCAGTCTTATTTTTATTTTTTGGAATTAATATGCCAACAGTAACTTAAAAACTCCTCCGCTCTTTGTCGACATAAGCAGTGTATAGCCTACGTAAATCATTAGAGGGAATTCTGCTGATGCAAACTTAGCAGTGTAAAAATAAACAAATGGGGACACTTGCACATCAGCCAACCAATGAGAAGAAATACAATATGCAGATAATACTGCTGTGGCATAACAGCCCCCTGTGTACTTGCTGCTACTGTACAAGTCACAACTAGATGTCCTTCTCAGTCTAGTACAGATGCATGTTCAGTCTTATTTCCAGGAATGCTCCATTTTGATCAAAAATATAACATAACATAATCATCATCTGTATCGGCCGATAAAGGTGCTAAAATGAAACATGGGGTCAAAATGAGCATTGGCAAGCAGATAATGTCTTTCAAGCTAAAGATTTACAGTTTGGTTCAGCTTTGAAAATGTTACAGGAAAATAAATACGGCATCTTTGCATGTAAGAATGTAGTTTACATATTCTGCTTAGTGGATGTGTACATGTAAAAAGCATTGTAGGTCTGTGGGCCATCACAATAAGAGCATTTGTAATAATGTGATCCTGATATTCTCTATAAAAAGCTATTAAGAATATGTGTATATATCAGTATTAGCAACAACACTCAGCTACAAAGTGTTTGAAAGTATCTGCATATTGGATATCAGAATAGATTAAATATAATGAAAAAATACAACTATACAAGCAGTTAAGACAAAATGTGTACCAGAATTAAGTAAACTATAGTTTTATAAATCTGAAATTGCCTATGAAAATCTAAAAGTATAAATCTCAGATTCTATTAGCAAATGAACATTGCACTTTACAGACAATTTAGACAAACTCTGTGATGTGTAAAGGCACAAAATAGCAAATATCACCGTATCTCTAGTTGCAATAAAAATTAAATAACGAGACGAACGCATCCAGATTTTACTCTGCAACACTACACAATAGAAATAAAAAGCTCAAAACTGCATTCAGTCATCTGAGATAAGATCTGTGTATGAAAGCTGATGATTTTAAGTGTCTACATAAGTACGTCTATGCAAGTTTTCCGATTATTCATTTACTCTTATGACAGGACCCACATGCACTCACATTCACATGCAAAAAAGGTTTGTACCACAGCAAGAAAGAGGAGAAGAGGAGATGAGGAAGGCCTTCTTTCAGTTCCTTCAAATAAACAGGGTCTTTAGCGTGTGTGTGTGTGTGTGTGTGTGTGTGTGTGTGTGTAAGCGCATGTGTGTGTAAGCATGTGTGCGTGTGCATATGGGTGCATGTCTGCATGAGGGGCTATTAGTGTGGGGTGGGTAAATGGTGATGACTGTGGTTTTTAAAGGAATTTCTGACTGTGCCGGGCCTTAAGTAAATGTGCATATATCGCTGAGCGGGAGACAGACAGATAAAAGGCAGACAGACAGAGACAGAGAGACACAGGGAGATGTGCTGTGATTCACAGTTCCTCCTCCCAAACCGAAGCCTCAGCCGCAGCTGATGTTGCAAGCCCTTGTCACAGCCGTGTGAGGATGACAGAGGATGACAGAGGATGGAAGTGGCAACCAGCTCCAGATTCAACCAGACAGACCTGGTTCCAAGCTGCGACCTCATGACTGCATGCAAAAGTCAAGTGAACAGACAAGTTTTTTTAGGGAGGCCTGATCCTCTAAATGGGCCATAATGAGGGGGTCAAAATGTTTTACTAGCAGGCTCCAGGCACGGATGCCTCAGAGGCTCCATAACCTTGAAGACCTCAGCTCACTCTGCTCCTCTCTTACTGTCATTCACTCGGCTCCATTCCTCCTGGCTTATAAATATGTTAATTACATCAGGCCCCATGATCTGGCCTCCCTGACCTCACAGCTGGAAAACATATAAACAGACATGTACTGTAGTTGTTCTCAAGAAAATGCTTTGAATTATAGTCACTGTTCTACGGAAGACGAGAAATGAATAAACCTTTTCTAACGGATTTAGTAAATCCATTGTAATCCTTACCTTTTATTGGTTTGTAATTTATCAGCATGAGTAATAATACAACCAGTCTGTGTATCTCTGCAGCACTGACGCCTAGTTCTTGTACAGCTGAGTGTAAGTAAATATTAACACAGCAGAGTTAGAGGCACACAGATGTACGAAATGTCTCTGTTGCGCAGTCACAATAACAGTATAACAGATGAGAGCAGACAGGGAGATGGGTGACAAGTGAAGGTGAGGAAAACTGCAAAAGAGAGGAATGATAGCTGGCGAACGGGAGTGATATTGTTGGAAAGAAAAAAAAGATTACAATCGAGCTATAGCTCCCTTCAACCAGAATCTTTCTTTGCTGTAAATCGACTGCAGTCGTTTTTGTGAGCAAATATAAAATAAAATTAAAAAACGCACATAAAAAGGAAGGCAGAGTGACAATAGAGAACAGAGAAATGGACCAGCAGAATGTGAAGGAGACGGGTAGAGGGTGCACTTTTATGAAGGTACTCTGTAGCCCTGCAGCTTTGCCTGTGTGGGCGTGTGAGTGTGTGCATTTGTATGAGCATGTACACAAGGAGACACATTGAGTCTCACAGTCTCCGCTTTAATCCCTGCGAGAGTCAAGTGGACACGGAGTGGAGAGCTTCTTGTGCCAAGTTCCCCAATGGAGGACTTCAGAGTTTAAGAGCACGGGAAGCAGAGATGATACAGACAGGAAATGCACACAGACGGAGAGTATGCAAAGTGTGTTTAGAGGAGACAGGACCCTGTGTGGCAATAACAAAGTCAGGGGTCAGTGGCACGACTGATGAGAGGTCAGGCAGGATGTCTATGATGAAGACAAAAAAGGCAGAAATCCAAAAAGCTCTTGAATGCACATTAACACACGTCTTGTGGCCGGTTTAGCAGCTAAATTAAGAATACATTGATAATGCAATGCCAAGTGGATTTATTTGAGGAGAGCATTTGAGAATTGTTGAGGCAATAGAAGGCTCACATATGCTCTGAGAATCCAACAACCAGTGTTAAATGAAAACAGGGAAAACTCATCGCAAGAACATACTAATCCCATTATCTAAAAAAACCACAAAGTGCCTGTTTCAAATCTACCCAGCAACCTTTGTTTCACCTCTTTCTTGCTGCAAAGGCATGAACTAACCCAAAAAATGCAAACAATATGCCAAACATTCAATGATATCAGGTTATCAAATGTGACAATTTCAGATACTATATAGACACAAATAGTGGATTAACCCTCTGAACCCCAAAACTCACGTCTGGATTTGAAAGGCATGCTATCTTTGAAAAATCACCAAAATGACACCATTCATCAGTGTAAGAAACTTGGGAAAAAAACACAGAATTGGTAGATTTCAACTTCTCAACAGCCCTTGAACTAGTCATCTGTGACGTGCGATTCCTTCTAGAAAATCAATCAAGACTAAGCACAAAATCCTGTTTCATCAAAATACCCTTTTTCATGTCTCATCTTTAAAATTATCCAAAAAATAAATGGTTTGCAAAAGACTAATTCTGTAAAAAACAAAACATTTTGAGCTTCTCAACGCAGCTGGGAAGCCATTAGTGGCTCAGCTGTAACCAACAGTCATGTGACAAAAATTCAGAGTTTTTTGCTGAACTGCAGGCTGTGTTTGCACAGAGCAAGTAGGAGACAAGTACGGAAATAAATAAAATATGTAGGCAGTAGAATATCTATTGTATATATACCTAGTTTTTTTCTAGTATGGACGACATCTGTGGGCACATGTTGATTCCATTTGTTTGTTTGTTTTCATTTTTGTGCTTTTATTTATTTATGATTTATGACATGATAACTGTTGTGTTGATAACTGAGTTCTCTCTACTGTTTCAGCAGAAGTGCAGAACTTTATATTGCGCTGAAAAATGAGAACAGAGTAAAAATGTGACAGAAGCAAAAATGCCTTGAAACTTCAGAGAGTTCAGAGGGTTAAATGACAAAATAATGATACATTAATAGATAATGAAAATAATCATCACTTGAAGCCCTGTCGTGGTCAGTCAAGAGGGATGTATTGTTTTTCCAAGATCCTAAACACTGCGGGTTATTTATTAAACATTCCGATTGAATTTGTATGGTCACGCCAGGCCAGTGTGTCGTGAGATTGGTACATGACTGAGGAGGCAGTGTGTGTGTGTGTGTGTGTGTGTGTGTGTGTGTGTGTGTGTGTGTGTGTGTGTGTGTGTGTGTGTGTGTGTGTGGGTAAGCTTGGTCATCTCTGCACTGGCTGCCATTTAGTAGAACAGAATTAGGCGTGAGGACGTCTGTCCGGTACCAAAGAATGACATCAGCCAGTTGGCAGAGGAGGTGTTGGAGCAGGTGCTATATGGGAACGAGGGGGGGACGGAGACATGCGGGGAGGGGGTGGAATTGGGGAAGGACAGGGAGAGGATAGAGGGAGGATGGAGGTGTGGGACAGCAGACCAGAGGGTGGTGCAGGAGGATGGGGCAAGAGCCAAGATGAGTGTCCAAGTGAAGCTATTTATAGCTCTCCATCATGGGCCATTCTACCAGGCCCTGATCACCACAAGTATTATCCCTTTATTTCCCCTCTGCTCATAGTCAGCTCATATCCAAGAGGAGGCAGAAACACATTTACCTCTAAATCATGTCATATTGGTCTATTGCTGGGCAGCAGCATTTAAATTTTCCATCACTTATGTCAAAAAATATGACAGATAACATTTTTGTCAAGAGGCTTTTCTTTCTGCTGGATGTCACATATTTGACATAACTGATTTGAGGCTATTTTGTCGTACCTATTCAGGTTATTTTAACCACTGCTAGAATGCAACTACAAGTACATCCACTCAAGTACCATACTCAAGTACAAGGTAGTTTGTGAGTATGCCCATTTCAAGCTACTTACATTCTACCTGCTACTTCAGTTCAAAGAGAAATATTGTACGTTTCACTTCACTGCTTTAATCTGACAACTGCATTTACTTTACAGTCTCAGATTTTAGATGTACTTTACCACTGCAACCATCTGAACTCTTTCAGTCAGCTATGAATGTCTTTCAATAGCAGAAACTCTACAGTTAAGGACCAAACAGAACGAAGGAACTGCCAAAATAACCTAAATGCACTACTTACAATGTAAACACAGTCTTTTGACCTAAATCTGACAAAAGATGGCTCCATTACTGTCTATTGCTCCAGCGAAGTTATCTTGGACATCAACTTTACCCAAACAAACTTAAGCTACTGTTTAGCACCAAATGGATTTAAAATTCTCTCTTCAGTACTATCAAAGATAAATATGAGATAGAATAAACAAACACCAGGAAAGAAAGGCGTCTGTAGCAAGCAAGTGGTTCATCTGGCTAGATAAGTAAGGTATGTACGCTACATCTGTCTCAATTTACGATAGGGCTAAGCTCTGGGTAGTGAGAGAAAGAATGAGATACAAGTGACTGGCCGAAATGTGCTTCCTTCATAGGGGAACTGGGCTCAGCCTTAGAGATAGGGTGAGGAGCTCAGACATCTGAGGGGACTTCAGAGTGGAGACGCTGCTCCTTTGAGTCAAAAGGAGTCAGCAGAGGTGGTTTGACCACCTGATAGGGCATCTTCTTTTGGAGGTTTTGAAGGAGACCCTGGACTAGACCCAGAACTTGCTGGGAGGATGGATGGATGGATGGATGGATGGATGGATGGATGGATGGATGGATGGATATCTATATTTCTCCTTATGAAACTTTGCCTCCATCAATTTGATCAGAAATTAAGATATGCTAATGCTAATGTAGCCTTGAGTCACTATTCTCTGGTAGAAACAAAGAGCATGTTCCAGATATCTAGTAATCGCCACAACCTCATTTTTTAAAATAAATTTTCCTATTTGTAGGTGTCACCCCCAACTGATGTGAGCTCATCAGATCTCACAGTCACAAAAGGTTTTATATCATTTCTAACATGTTCTCTGGGACTTGTAAAAATACTTTAAATTGTAAAATCTGCACAGTTCCTCTTTAGCAAAGCAAATTAAAATTTGAAGTGCACTGAAGGGCTCAAGGACAATATTATTCGTGCCCATATCAAGATGTCTACATTCAGTATTGACAATAGCACCCAAAAGTCGGCTTCCCAGCCACAGGAATACATTCACATCTCTAAAACCATTCCCACAAATCCCACAGCGATGTCAGTGACAGATAAGCTGGAGTTAAACAAAGTTACTGTACATGGATCTGCAAGAAGACCTTATCCAGGCTCGGTGCTACAACAGCGTGCAGCAGAAAGCCATTGTGATGAGTTGTAATGTCTATGGGCCACGTGTTACAGTATAATAGTGTCTTTGTCTTCCACTTATCTGGCTGCAGCTCAGGCTGTGGAGCAGAGTGTTTCAACAGCTACTGTCTAACTATCAGGCCTAAAGACACAATCTAGCTCTCTGTGCGAAGGCTTATTGTCGACCACTCTGCATGGACAAAATAATCATCTGAGGCGAGACAGATAAGTAGATTTTTACACGCATATAGAGACGCCTTTATAGGAAGCTGAAGCTGGCAGAGGTTAGGCACTTCCTCTGCACGGATTTAAAAAAAAAAAAAGCTGTCCCAAAAGCAGACTTACAAACCTATATACTACACCCAAACACATACTGTGCAGACTAATGGACACTGTAATGTATGTGCACATTCAAACATTGTTGCACTGTTTTCTGTCACTAAATATGTACATATAAATATCTTTGAAGAAATACACACATGCAGCACAGATGACCAGACCCTGCACTGAATGGTGTGAGCTCCAACTTAGGAAATGTCCTTGGCTTTTTGGTTGTTTTCACGGTGAATCCCAGAGTCCACCCACACAGGCAAGCCCTGCAGAGACCTTCTGTTCCTCAACACAGGACACAAACACGCACAGAAAACACACACACACACACACACACACACACACACACACACACACATAGAGAGAGACAGTCGCAGAGAGAAGGAAAACAACAATAGAGAATTGAGAGGTTTTATTATGACTGGGCTTCTCTCACTTGCACAACAAAGCACTTTTATTTGTCATGGTTTGCTCAAAGTTTGACGTTTATTATGGACTGGTTGACTGAATAATGTGCAGATGGTGACCGCTGGAAAGAGGAATGGAAGTTCAAAATAACAAGAAATCTCAAGTGTGACTTTGTCGTTCCAAATTGTAGTAAATTACACAAAACAAATCCAGTGCGGAAATCTGCTGATTCCCATTGTCTAACTTTGAACTTGATGTTTGACTCAATTTACACTCTGTGGACAAGAATGAGTTAAATTAGATTTAACAGCACACATTGACACCAGCAAAAACAGTTGGGCCTTTGTGTTTTATGGAGCCAGCAGAGAGTGGAGTACATATGGACGCCTCACATTATGGCACACATCACCATAATGTGTGTGATAATGGCCGTGAAACCACATGTCACTGTGGATGGAAGAGAGAATCCAGAACAGAGGCAAGGCCCAGAGCCAGACCAGTGCTGCAATTCACCTTCAACCACTTTCTATCTCTGTTTTGCTCTGTCTGTTTATGTCATCTCTCTTTTTTCATCCTCATCTCTAGTTCTTACTTTCCGATTCCACTCTCTGTCTCTCACCACTTTTCAAATATCTCATGTTTCTTTCTTGTGCTCTCTGAGTCTTTCTCATTTTTCCAGACTTCTCTACTTTGACCTAAGGGTTACTGCCTCTGAAAGAATGTCCTGCACAAGCCAAAGCAATATTGTGGTTATTCTTTGAAAGAGTCTATTTCATGCCACTCTGTAACATCAAATCAAGGTTAAACCAATGACAATCCCGGGAGCTAAACTCCTGCTTATATTTTTGACTGTGTTATGCATCAAATCAGTTTTGCTTCAGTGAAAAGTGACTTTAAGAGTACTTCAAATGCTGCTTAATGGCATTCGTCATTTCTGCATCCGTATGTGAAGAACCCAGAACAACTTGACTCAGGTTCAGTCAACATGCTGGTTTAATGTGAATATCTGCAGACCGTAAAGGTGATCAGCTCTTATCACATCTTCTTCCTCTGTTGATTTCACTCTCCCTTATTCCGTTGTAGTGATACTGAGAGTGCTGCTTGTACCTAACCTTTGACATTTTTCAGTGTGATACAGTGTGGTTGTTAGGCGAGGCGAGGGTGTTTCTCATAATGACTTCAGAGCATGCAGGCAGGGTTTTCTCTAATGTTTGTCCCTTAGTTGAAGTAGCCTGGCAAAGTCCAAGGGAGGCTATTGACAGTGGACTTTGGAGGGTGGAGAAAGATGAAGGCATGCTGCGCCAACACACACAGAAACACGCACTTCCAAACTCACGCTTGGATCATAGGCGGGTATTGCCTTTGGCTATTGCAGGGAGGGTAATAAAGTGATCCACAGAAAATGCAGGAGGAAATGACAGGGATATAACCATGTGTTTCTTACAGCTGCTGCTCTAATCAGATGTATGCTCTCACTGCATTTAACTTGGGTTCATGTTTGACTGAAATCCCTCTATTGCAACCACTGGAGACAGGTTTAAGGTACACATGTGTTGTTGTCAATAAAAAAGTACCGCATTGGTTAGATGTATATATCAGTAGTTTGTGTTAAATGGGGTTGTTGTGGGTTATCAACCCGTGGGTGGGCTATTGCTGATTCTCTACCTTCTGCAACTGTGGTTTACCTCTCTGGAAACTCGGTCTCTGCTGCTGGCACAAAACGGCTACCAGATGCAAGACGCTGGCATAGGTGAAAGTTGGCCACAGAGAAACCGCTTTCTCGAAAGAAAGTTTCTGGAAAGCTCTTAAAAATCCATAAAAATCAATAATTAGCATCATTAAAGACGTCTCATCATCTTTATGCCTTGGTAAAGATACAAACAGTTGATCACCTTGTGATTAAATTCAGACACAAAATCTTCACACAACTGAACTCACTGATCTTCTTGTCGGCCAGCTTATGAAACAATCTCAGTTTGCGCACCTCAGTAGTCACATCACAACTCCTCAGTTATTATTCAACATTTACAAGAATATCATGCAAAACCACAAAGACATAAAGGGGCATATGCATAGAAACATATACAGTCAATACACACATCCACACACTACTTATCTAAAGATCATCTGCAGAGAGATGTTATTATAGGTCCCTCCCAGACATGATGTCAGTCAGCTCATAAGAGGTATCTTTAAACCTGACACACGCTGAGGCTTGTGACGTAGAGCTTTTTCATTATACACTAGAGTTGTCCTCCTATAAATTTATATGAAAGACTTTTGCATTTTGAATTAGGTTCAATGTCCTCTAGTGTCTGTTGATGTTAGACATCAGGCTGAGTGTGAGCCTATTTGTTTTTTTGTCTCGCAGTAAAATACATATTCCCCAGAAGTAGCAAGAGGCTCCTCATTGAGAGGCAATGGAGCTGGATAATTATGGGTTGTGTGTGTTAGAGAGAGAGGGTGAGTGTGTGTGTATGTGCGGTTTGGGGTAGAGGACTGGGGGGGGAAAAAAGAGAAAAAAAATGTTGTAATTTTTACAGTGAATTCCAGCTTGATAACCAGAACCAGCTGGCTTTTGTCTCTTAAACACACGCACACACACACACACGCACGCACAAACAGAGCTACAAATCCTTAGCATAAACAGTGAAAATATAATATTAAGATGTGAATGAAAACTAAGTATTATCAATAAAAGCAACATCAGGGCTCTTTTGCTCAAATACACTATAAATTCCTAAAAACAACACTATATAATACCCACAAGTAAACAACCATTGCGGCATGACCATCTGCAAGTCAATTGTGTAATTGTGTAATATTATTGTGTAATAATACATACTCTCACTTGATAAATTTGTAAGTCAGCGTCTAAAAGTATAAATTCATTTACTACTCATATTCCCTTTACTGGATGAGTTGAACATAACATGCAAATGTTGGAGTTCAAAAGATGAGTAATGACCCAAAAACATTTTCAATCTTTTCTGTAGTTATTAACCACTTCAGAAGTGACACCACTCCCTATTGTGTGTTAATCTGAATCATCCTGGTCATCTCAAAGGAGCAAAGTTACCAGGCAAGACATGCACAAACAACTTATCAGTAACATTAGATAAAAAAACACGAGTGTGACTCATGTGTTCACTCAATGTAAATGGAGGATAAACGACAGAGGTATCTTCTACATTGCTTTATCAGTATTACAATAGTTTTCAGCCCTGTGCACTTCAACCTCCAACATGCACAGAGATTGCTCGACAGTTGACATCTCTACTAAGCTGCCTCCTTGACCCCAGTTGCCCCAGGCAACGCCTTGTTGTTGCAGTGTTTAAAAAGATGTGAGGTGCGTAGTCTCCCACCAGGATAAGTCTGGGAGCGAACACAGATTAGAGTCTGCTAGTCTCCGAATGGGAGCCCTAAAGGCTACACACAGGAGAGCAATTGCACATGCATGTGTGTGTGCGTATCAGTCAGCGTGTAAACTCCCAGAATCTGTGATTTTTGTATCTATGTGTGTTTGTAAGCAGATGCCGCACCTCCATCATGTGTGTTCACTCCTACTTCAATCTTACATCTCCAACGTGTATTGCCTTTAATTTTGAATGGAGACAAATGCTGTGCAAGGCCACACTGAGGCAATGAAAAGAACCATTTCTCTCTACCTACAGATCAATGGGTTCCCATTCAATTAGAAAGTCTAAAACCATTAGCACCCAGCTAATGACTCCATTCTGGGGAGCTGGGGAGCTCTGGCCTGGGGGTAAGATGGTGGCGGGTGGGGGAGCCAGAATAAGCATCCAGACTGGGTGGGGGATTTCTTTAACTGCATGCATTAAGAGTGCATTACACTTCTTTAGTGTCTTATAGGGCAAGTAGTATACTTTCCAGATAGCATATTGCAGCAGGGTGTTGACTGCTTTGTCCCCCTGGTCTTGCTTCAGCAAATACTAAAGTTGTGTCCCTACTATTACTTCAGAATGGCTTCCCTTTTCACACTTTGATTATTCCCTTTCTGTTTAGTTTTTTGGGACATTAACTGTTTCTCATGACACTTATTGCTCCATTAATCAACCCAACTTTCGGCAATCCAACTCCGTGTAACTCTGCGGTGAGTGAGGGGTTAACCTGCAGATCCTCCTACTATAGCTGTAATGATGACAGCTTTTCATTAGTGTATGATGGAAGCTGTGCTTTTGGGTGAATTGAGACACTCCTCCACACCCAGTTTTGCTGTCCCATTTTCCAGCCTTGTCTTGCTGCAATCACTCATTTGTCTCATCTTGTCAAACGCACATTCAAAAATACAGATCATCAGTGTCAGTAATGGAACTGCCTAAGACAAAGAAAGAAAGAAAGAAGCAGACAGTAGAAAGCAGAAAGTAGGCAGGCAGCCAGGCAGAAGGAAAAATGGGTGTATATATGAGGGTTTACAGGTAGGAACCATGTGGCTACAGGCAAAGGTAGGACGCCATGGTCAGAGTCCATATCCTGTGTCTTAATGATGTGTGTTGCAGCCTCAGGGGAATGGCAGCTTTAATGGGGAGGCAGTCTGCCACTGGTAAACACATGCTGGAGCTCAGTGAAAACACTGCTGGCAAGGAATTAGGTCATTTGTGATAAGCATGAGAGCAGCATTGCCTTGAAATCATTTTTGGCTGCATGTGTGTGTGTGTTTGTGTGTTATGTGGAAACTCTCCCCCATTAAACATTTGTTTAGCTTGACATTAGTTTACCTCAACAGTCTGTTAACTTACACAAGTCTAAATCAAATCCTCTCTCTGTTTATTGCAGCGTAACTGAAAATCCCTTCAGTTTCGGAACTAATTTACCACAAATAGCCTCTTAGATTCAATAGAAGAGAAAAAAATCCTACTAAGGCCCCCAGTTACTCATACTGCAGAGTTGGACCCTGAGTCCAATGTAAAGTCATCACGGCTATAATGATATTACATTTCGCAGTGGCATTTGTACATATTGAATGAGCCATGACACCAGCCACATGAGGTAAGGAGTTGGCCTGGTACAGGGGTTGCTGAGGTTAAACGGAAAAGCAGGGGATGTGTCATTACCCTGACAAAAACAAGTGTCATGATTCTGGTCACTCTGTAGTGAAGATCAAGTGTTAACATAATCACTTCTCCAGATTTTAGAGAGATCCGTCATTATTAGAAAGAGAGTGTTTGATGGACGGTACACATGCAAGTGAGAAGAGGAGAGGAGAGGAGAGGAGAGGAGAGGAGAGGAGAGGAGAGGAGAGGAGAGGAGAGGAGAGGAGAGGAGAGGAGAGGAGAAGAGAAGAGAAGAGAAGAGAAGAGAAGAGAAGAGAAGAGAAGAGAAGAGAAGAGAAGAGAAGAGAAGAGAAGCATGTCGTCCTCCAATTGCTTTTCATTTGATTGCGTTGGTCTGGCTTGGTCTTGTACACGAAGAGCCGGGAAAAGTAATCGGTCCCATTCAAACTCAACTAGCTGGGCCTGCTCCACTTTCCTCCCGGGACTGCCTGTGAGGTGGTGTGGTATAGGGAGATGGGTGAGAGGCATTGGATGGGTTCATAAGGGACAGTCAGAGGGAGGGGGAGAGGCTAGGTGTGGAAGGATGCAATGGGGGATGGAGGGCAGGGTGCATGGTTCTCTCCCTAAGAAGTGCTAACTTGGACAGTGGGAGGAATTTTCTGTGGTTTATCCAACGAGAGCTGCTCCATCTGTATAAACTGAAGCCTGCCAAAATTTAGGCTCTCTCTCTCCATACACACACATGCATGCACACACTCAAAGTTACACACGCACACACACCAAAGGCTGCCAGAACGTCGACTCCCTCTGTCCAAAGAGAAGCACAGAAACTTAACTCCCTCATTACTCGCTCAGATAAAAAAAATTAAAATGTCTGCATTTATGCAGCGCATTAAGCCAACCATTAACAGCAACTTCGGGGTTCAATGTCTTGCCCAAGGACACTTTGACGCATAAAACACGACCCACTCTACCTCCTGAGCAACATCTACCATATGTTACAAGAAACACAAATGAGAGCACACACAGAGCAGAAGACGCACGCATGCAGGTGTTTGCATGCAGACGAGCGCACGCACAATCCATTGAAAAGGTGAGTCCTGAGGCTCTCCTGGCTACAGAGTACTTAAAAGAATTGTTTTCGCCCGTTCTGCTGAGCTGCTCTAATGACAGTGGTGTGGAGACAGAGGTTATGTAAGTGTGAGCTGCAATCACACTCCACACCACTTAGACGTGACTCAGCTGGCCCAATGCCTGTTTGCGTGAGTGTGTGTGTGTGTGTGTGTGTGTGTGTGTGTGTGTAAGAAAGATAGAGGGAAAGCAAGAGAGAAGACTGAGTGTGTGCAAAAGAGAAAGACACTGGACAGAGTCGACAAGATAGTGAGAGAGAAGAAAGGAAGTTTGAGTAGAGGTAGAAGGTGTTTATGCGTGTTTTTGTTTTCATCTGAGCATGTGTGTGCATGCTAAGGGGCAAGGTTATAAACACGTATGCTACTGACCATGCGCCATGTCTTTTTATATTTTGTTTGTTAGATGACAAGCTACCTGCTATCTGCTTCTCAACATACATTTTTTTTGCACCGCAGTTTGGGTTAAATCAGAAGCGAGTAAATATCCAAGTGTAGATGTTGGTATGTGTGTGTGTAAGTGTGACACACAGTGGCCCCTTAGTTTCCCAGTAGGGCTTGTGGTAGAGTACTGACATCTTTCCACAGGATATGAGAACTGTGTGATCATCCATCTGAGGAAAAACACACACTCGATAGCGCCTCCTTTCGTGCTTCAATCTGTACTACCCGCTCTCTCTCTTCTAAGATTGCTCGTGTCTCTTTAAAACTGCTCTTCTTTTGCCAAGGGGGCAGGGTTGCACTCTGTGAGTCACTGGGCTGTCCCTGGCACAGACAGACACATGCACATAAATGCACGCACACACACTTGCACACACACTTGAACCTCTCTATGTTTATGAGAGGAGCTGGCCCTATGCCCAGCTTTAGGGCTGCACGGCCCCAGCACTGTACCGCTTAACCCTTCAGGAGCTCATACTGTTTCAATTTAACCCAGAAAAAAGGGACATCGACTCAGTATGTCAACACCTGACAGCTCAGGTCAAGCCTCTTACAGACTATTATCCAAATATCTGCAAGTAAATGCCACATACAATAATTCCCATAAAGGCCACAACTGACAAACTACATTTTAGGGAAGCTGGTCCTTTAACAATCTCCACAGTTGGCGGTTTAACTCTTAAGGAGGTCTCCCCAAGCGCAGCTACTGCAAAAAGAGAAATAGGTTTCTACGACTGGTGACAGGATTTATGCATCCAAAATCACAATCTGCCCTTCACACATAACTCCTAACAATGTGTCATTCCTTTAGTGTGTGGGAGAATGTGCTCAACCTCAAAACTTCCCACTCACACCAGCAACATTCAAACCTTGAACTTGGACTATTGTGTCGTCTGCATTGTACTAATACATTAACATGACTGTACTTTCTAATGTCCCTCTCTCTTTTTGTCTGTTTTCCACACATACATGTGTCCATGCAGGGACAGTCAATATTTAAACTCTGATGTAATTGTGTGTGCCTGTAGCACGCTTCGAGCTGGTGACCAATTGGGAGAAATTTGCCATCTGAGCTTGTGTACACACAGAAACACACACACACACACACACACACACACACACACACACACATCATCGAGTAAAGACCAAACAGTAAAATGGAACACGACACAGACAGCATGAATGAATATAGGAGGCCACTGAGAGCTGATGGAAAGTGTCGTGTTAAGTATGATGGGTGTAGTGACAGATGATTTGACCTTATCTGCATCAGTTGTGGGATTCTACTGTGAAAGACACTGGACCCCCACTCCTCTCCGATAGATCCCCACGGTGCTATAGCTGCTCCAATAACCATGTCAGCTTGGAGGCAGGGCTATTGGCCTCCCACCTTTACCAGAGTGTAACCTCTGGAGTAATCCCTGGAGGGTCCAGACTAATAATAGTATATGGATATGATCCTATGGAAATGATAGTCCAGCACAGAATTAAATGGCAGTCAAATGTATGTTAAACATTGAATGCTTACATGCGGTGGGACTAGCACAGAGTACATGCAATAGGATGGAACTTTCTGATACTGTTTTAACAAGAATGGTTGGTAACACCTGAACAAACAGCAGTTGAGACAAAAAAACACACAGATGCACACAAAAGACATACACACACATGCACACATAGTAGGTACAGTTGCTGAGGAGTGTTCTGTAATTCTAGTGTGTGTTAATGACTCTCCCAGGCACACTGGAGAGGACGTTAAAAACTCTGGCTGTGATTTACTGTAGAGCGATGCAAGCTGGGACACGACCCGGAGATTCACACTGTGGCACACATACACACAGCTTAGTAAAGTACAACATAAAAATGAAAGAAGGAAGGTGGTGCTAAAAAAAAAGAAGCTCAAAATTGTAAATAAAATATGTTCTCATGTGGGTAAAATAACAAAGTCGCATTTTATGAACTTAATAAATAATTCAACCAATTAAGTCTTCATTATCATCTCTCGCATTTGCATGTTCAGAGTCCTTTTATGACCAATTCTATTGTATTGTGTTTAAATTGAACACTATAAAATATATTCCAGTTCTCTTTATACAGGCCATTGACTGGCATTACAGTCACACATCAATCATGGGCCAAGTCACTTAGCAGCCATTAAACTGTAACAATGTTTGTGTGTACAGCTCGGCTCTGACCAAAAACAAAAACATATGTCCTCATTTACCCACCGCAATCTCATTACGGTCATACAAACAAGCCATTTTTAATTCACCAATTACAGATGAGAAAAAGGAAGAAGAGATCGGCTAGATGATCAATCACGAGTTTGTGGCCGACAATTGCTGTGAAGTGCATCACCACAATGTCGTACTGGACGACTTGTGGTCTCCCAAATGTCTTCTGATGAACTGAAAGTAAAACAAAGAGCACGAAGGCCGACGGCTCTTTACCGCTGCACAACAATAAGAGGATAAGTTTTGTTTCATATCAAGCATTTGTCTATTTTTACTTTGTCCAGAGCCAGACACCTGCAAAACACCTGTAAACGCTCACCCTGAGCACACACAGGCCTTAACTAAAATCACCTATATTTATCTTGGACTCACTGAACGTCTGCAGCACAGCGGTGTGGTTTGTATGATAGGATATACAGCAATGTGGACTACGACATGAGTTGTGTAATATCACCTCTGGTCAGGTTAAGAAAAGATAGGTAGAAGCCTGATGAGGTTTGTTTTGGAGAAATCCACTCCCCCTCCCTCGGAAAGGTTTGTTAAGTCCTGTTCCCACAGAGCACAGATTCATGCCCTACTTCTATCCTCTACCAAGAATAACATGTGCCTGAACAACACTGACCATTTAGACAGCTGCAGGGAGAGTGTAGGGAAAAGGTAGGGGCGTGAAGGCTAAGGTGGATTGAAGGTAAGGTTGTGGCACGGAATGTGTGAAAGAAAGAGGGAGAAAGGGGAATCATGGAAGAGAGAAAAGAAAGTGTGGGAGGATCCCGTAAAGTTAAAGTGAACGAAAGAGACAGTGAGATATGCCCCGATCCTTTTAAAAGTTAGTTGAATCTCTGGAGGTTTAATTGAATTTGAAATGAGTTGGGAGCCAGAAAGTTAGCAGAAGCTCTGGAAGGCTTAGTGATGGAGATGAAGAGCCGCTGAATGACAGGAGAGAAGACAGAAGAGGAGAGGACTCCATAACAGTGGCATACAGAGGAGTCCTGTGTGAGGAAAAAGAATCGGCCACGCACAGGTAAATTGATCTCATGGGAGAGTGAGTAATAGTGGAGTAAAAGCTACGAAAGAAGGTATGGATTGGAAACACTGAGGGAGGAACAGAAAAACCTGAACAAAGCACGAAGGCAAGGGGAAATAAGAGGAAAAATAAGGAGTCATACAGGCACCAGCAGAAAGAAAAAAGATGAGCAGCGGAGTTGGAGAAAAGTGGACAGAGGCAAAGCTTTCAACGAAATAGAAAAAAAGGCTTGGCGAGGGCCTGAGCTGAGGGTTTGTGAAGGTGCACGGCTCCCTCCAGAGCAAACAGAGGCTAACAGAAGGGCTGTTGTGTGGGTCAGGGTGGGCCAAAGGAGGGGACAAAAACACTGGGATGTGAAATGTGACAGATCTATTTTAGGACTTCAGCACAGGAGCCCTTCTCTGCTCTGAACCGGGTGTCAGGGCAGGGGTCAAGGGCAGGACAGTAGAATCTAAAGCACTATTCGAAGTGGATTAGTTTGACGGGAGGAGGCCCTGTAATTAAATTTTTATGTGCTTTGAGCGATCCAGTCCCAACTTCACAAGATGATTTGAGCAAAGGAGGAGAGCTTTCCTGCACATTATTGCTCGCAGTCCGAACTGAAAATGTCACAGTGAAGGAAAAAATGTAAATCATTGCTGAGATGTTACCTCAAACTGCAATATTTCTATCAAAAGTCCAAGGGGACATATTTGGGTTAAAATTCAAATGTACATACACTCTTGTGTTGTATTTTTACAGGAACATTTCTCCATATTCTCCATAAGCATACCGCACAATCAGCTTCTCACAACCTAAAACGAAAGTCATTATCATCTTGTTTCTCACTATTCCTGTATTTTACAGTTTTCTGTTATTTCTTCCACAGAAAAACACACAAACCTCCTTCCTCTTTCTCTAATCTGTCTTAAAACGCCCTAATGTGTGGGAAGTTAATACTAGTTCGAAAGTACATTAACTCCTAGTGGTAAATTTCCCAATGTCTGTGATTCTGAGGTTATGGTCAGAAAAATGTTTTCACAATTTGTAAACATCACACTTCCTTCCTAGTTGGTCATCCATACTATACATCCCTCATATTTCCCTGCATACACACCTTACATCTCTCTACTATTCTCATTTCTCATGTGCATCTTCGAGGCAAGCCCATTCGCCAATTGTGAAGCCACCCACCACCTGCCCCTGCCATCCCCCCCCCACCCCACCCCCACCTGCTCTGCGGTCTAGGCCAATCAGGATCCAGGCAGAGCGGCTGATTATGCAGGCAGCTGTCAACCCTTTCAGGTGAGGCCCCCCAGGCGACAGTTCAACTGCTTCAGACTGAGGCTGTGCCACCGAGCCTGACAGTAGCACGAACAACACAGAGAAAAGAATGCTAATGGATCAAATCAGATGAGTGCTGAGATGAGAGGAGGGAGGGCAGAGGAGAGGAGGAGGGCGCTGGCAGGCACTCCTGATCAACTGTCATTCAGACGAGGCCTCGTGTGCGCAATAGCGTGTATTTGTTGTGCATGTTTGAGCGAGGCGCACTGGCCGCCCAGGATTACGCCCCCAGTTACTGACATGTTTTCCCTCCACACTGCCTTGAAGTTTGAGAGATGAAGGAAGGGTGTGAACAGAGGGAGGGAGGGGCTGGCAAAGGCGATAGATGGATGGATGTGGGAGGCTATATACAGTACACTGCTCTGTTCCCTTTATTCTTTATTCTTCCATCTAACATGTCTTTCCCATCTTCCATCTACCCGGCGTAACTCCACCTCTCTCTTTGACTGTTGTCTGCCTTGGAGCCATACCTTACTGCAGAAAAGGCAACATATCAAAACTTAACGGCATTTCCTTTTCTGAATAATGCTGAGTTCAATATTATTTTGTTTTGAACTTCACTCATGCGCTTGCTTCTTCTCTCTCCAGGGCAACCCCTTCATGAGGAGAGACGAGACGCTTTAGCACCATCACTTACGGGCAGTCAAACAGCCCTCCTGTGTGGTGGGAGCTCCTGATTGAAACGTAGCACGGTGAAGACTTCAGCTCCCTTCTTTCCAGTCTCTAAACGTCTGATTCCATTCGTCTGCGTAGGATTACAGGCAGAAAGTTAAAGCCTACATGTGCATGTGTTCATGCCATGAATGAATAATGTAGTCTGACAGCAGAGACAGATGGATATATGATCACCAGCTAAAGAGGATTGCTGTGACACTGAACCAGGAAGTGCTTGTCAAGTCATGTTACAACTACCAGCAATGAACTCACTGTGTATCTCTGTCAGTGTTGCCTGAATCGTCACCCACAATCAGAGTGCAGGAAAGTTTAAAGTTTCAGCTAGGCACAAAATTACCTAAAACAGCGAACTGCCACCTTCCCAAGCGTCAAGTCGAATGCCTTCAAACGCAAACAGCTTGACATGCCCCTACCCCTCCACTCTGTCTCCCCCTCACCCCCCACCCTCACCTCATCCCTAGCAGATGGCTTTAATTAATATAGACGTGATAACGAGATTCCCTGCGATTAATACACACAGCAGTTATGGATTTAAGTGCTAGGGATTCCAGATAATATGATTAACAGCAGTTGAAGTGGGGGCATCTGGCAAATGATTCGAAATGGAGGAGGGCATGAGCAATTGTAGCGTAAGTGTGTGTGCACGTAATTCTGTGTGTGTATTTATGTGTGCGTCTGTCTGTCAGAGAGACTATAAGAATGCTGGGGGCCCAACGTCATGTGATCTTATTAGGGAATTTTTCATCCACTTGTTATTGTGTAGCCAGCTGTTCCTTGTGCAATAGCATACTACATGTTTGGCTAAACGCACAATAGAAAAAGCTACATGGAATTTAACCATATGTGTGCATCTGTGTTTGTAGACCGATCATTGTGTGAGACAGCTAGCCTGTAGTATTTATCTGGGAAGTCTGAACATATTGTGAATGAGACTTACAGATCTACAGAATCGGTTTCAGTGAGAACATTTTTACTGTGCATGACTTTCTTTAAAAAAGCTGCACACAAATCATGAAAAACCAGATACATGCAAACAAGTATATCTGGGACACCTCCTAGGTCCTCTTTCTATAATCATCACTGGAACTTTCCTTTCATTTCAATCTCACCCGTTGGCCAATCCTGGAGACACAACTGAAAATACAAAGAAAAAAGTACAAGTTACGCTGGATGAGAGAGATTTAGGGAAGTTGAGTTTATTTTGATGGTTCCTCTTTGAAAAAAAAACCTTCCCTTCTTCCAATCTGCAGTTAATTCTGTTTTTGTCTACATTTACTGCTTTAATTGTTGTATTTTGGGTATGATTTAATTTTTTCAAATATGTTGCTTGTATGAAGACAGTGACCTGGACAAACAAAAGCCTTATGGAGTCTTTTTTGTCTGTGATTTAGAAATTTGTCATCACAAAGGAGCCTAGCTCAAACAAACACAACAGACTACACAACTGCTCTGTCTTTTGGGGTTAACGGTGAAGGGTTATCATGTCAATCTCCGGCTTGTTCAAACTGTATGGACTATGTCTCCACCCATCAGTCACAGTCCAGATGACCTGTCCAGTCTGCGCACACACACACACACACACACACACACACACACACACACACACACACACACACACACACACACACACACACACACACACACACACACACACACACACACAACACACACACAGACAAAACAAGATGCGCCCTGCGGAAAAACTCAAAAGGGCACAGTGGGGACAATTATGTTTGGAGGATTATCTATGTACATTTGTGTGTATACATCTGTCTGCATGTCAAGTTTCATTTTGAAAACATCTAAAAATAATACTGATGATCAAACATCACTCTAGCAATGACTAAAATTAGGTTTCTGATTCTGTTCATTGGAAGTGGGAAGCGAAAATAAGATTTTTCCTTGAACATAATGTACAAGACAGAGAAACAGTATCAGGATTTAGTAAAACAACCTGTAATAAACCTACAGAGAAAGCACCTCCAATTACAGTTTTCAAATTCAGCTGTAGGTTTGACAATAGTGGTTGAAAAAAGCAACAGGGGGGAGTCTACAAGACAGCATAGAAGTGCAAGAAAGCTGGTATTCCTTGTAATGAAAGTTGTGCAAATTAGATATTTACAAAAGCTGTAGGAAATTAAATCAAGCATTTTCATTATTTTCTGTAATTTTGCAAACAAAGCAAGTAATTGATTAACGAAAAAAATAATAAACCTTAATACTAACAAATAATAATCCTTAGCTGCAACACCAACATCTCACTAAGAAAGTATAAATAACGAAACTCAAAGAGAGTGGCTATGGATTGTTTATTTTCTTAGTCATGCTTGCTTTGTATGATTAAGCAAGCATGAGGCACTTAATTCTTTGTTAATGCTCCTTACCCGATCTGACAACAGATTCACTTCAGTGAATCAAAGTAATGGTTTATTTACTGAGAGAGATGTTTGAGCTGAAGCCCAATTTCTAATAATACTTTTTTATCAAAATGCTCTTTGATAAAAGAGTAGAATGTTAACTCAGGTTTATGCCAAGCCGCTTAACTCACCGGTTAGTGATTCATATTGACCCTAGACATTGCTACTATAGTGAAAGGTATCAGTTGTTTATGTTGCTGGTATGATGTCAATATGACTATCGTCAGATCTTTCGAGAACCACACACGTCACGTGTGAAAAATAAGCTCAACGCTGTGCCTCCAGATGACACAGATTTACAGTGAGGCTCAAACCATACCTGAGGTGTGCATATCACTCAGGCGGTTTGTCTCTAACCTGTTAACACGGGCAACGATTAAAACAAAAAAAGCAGGTTTCACAACCGTCACGTACAGATGAGGTAAACAGTGCAGCATGGGTTTCAGACTAAACAGTAGAAATGTGACCTCCTGCAAATATCATTCTGAGGGAAAAAAAAGTGAACTTTTATTTTGTCCTTTTTCAGCTTCTTTGGTCCAGCCTAATGCTAAACCCCAATTTAACAACAATCGTCGCTGTATTTAGTTGCAGAAAGCCACAGAGCGCTGGAAAATCACATTTGCCATTTAGTTGCTAGTTAACATGATGTCTCCCTCCTCGCAATTTTCCCTCCCCTGCTTTCCTCTCCCCAGCCTCTCTTTTGCAGTCAAGCAGACACAGTAAAGAGAGTGAGGGAGAGTAATTTGACAAAGAAAGGGTAGAAGTTGGCACTGAAAGTGAATCAAGGGAGCAAAAGCAAACAGAGGAAGGAAGGAGTGGGAAGGGGGGGAGAAAATGGAGGAGGGAACTTGGCGGGGGAGGGAATGGGAGAGGAGATGAGGGGGTGAAACTATAAGCAGAGTGCAGACAAACTCCAATGAAAACAGTGTCAGATGTAACATGTTTGCGCAGAATGGGGCTCGCTTATAATGACCCACTTCCACTTCTTGACCACGAGTGACTGGACACTGGTTCATGACCCAAGTCAAGGTTGTACATATTGAAAACTGACTGTGGAACGCATACAGTCTTCACAAAGAAAGTTGACCTACTATTACATACTGTATCTCCCTGCATGCACACACACACTCATACACTAACCCCACATACGCAAACATTATCTCACACACCGCACACACGTACATCAATGCACATCCAGGGTCACGTTAACTGCAGCCGCTGGGACAGAAGTGCAAGACAACCATCTCTGCTTCCTGTTTTTCTGGAAATGAAACTATGTCAAAGGCAATAATGTTGGCAGTATGAAACACTAGCAGTCAGAAACTGATCCCTAAAGCTCATACAAATCCAAATCCGTGCACACACATAAGGACACAGAGTCGACACGAACTTGCATGCCACATTGAAAAGAGGGGCAGCACACAACAGGGGGTTCTGCTAACCGTGCTCCAGCATCCTGCATTCAATCAAAGATTTGATCACTGTCAGTGAATACAAACAGGACATGCAAATAGTGATTTTATCTACAAGTTTTCCACTATTTTCAAACCTGCTACTGAAACATTTAGCAAGAGCTCACCTTCACCCCATTTAGAACCTGCCAAGGCAGCAGTGGGGCTATAACAGAGTTCGCAACCTTTAATACAGACCTGGTTGTGATTCACTGAAGATAGATGTTAGCGCCTTAGACGAGATACAATGGAGACGAGACAGAGGAACCATGGCAACAAATGTGTTGAAGGAAAGGGCCTTTCAGAAAGAGCTTGAAAAACTCAAGATGAGATGCTAAGTTCATTCTGCAAAGCAAACAATTGTACATACATACTAGAGATGGAATAATGGAATGACAGACAAAAATGAACTGACAACTATCCTGATTAAGTCCTTGAATTGTGAATATTTGCTGGTGTTGATTGGATTAATGAATATAGTTGAGGAAATGATCTAGACCATTTTTCACCATTTTCTGACACTTACTTACCAACCAAGACTGCTTAGTAATGAAAATAATCATTCATTGCAGCACCAGTGCATAAACAGATGAACTATTGAATGTGACAGGCTCTTTCATCTTGGAGAAAAAGTTGAAAAAACCCCTTTTGCATGGCTGGAGGGAGTAAGAAAACAAGGGTTTTCTGTGTGTTGAGAGAAGAGGGGTTTTTAAGTTGTTGCTGACCTCTAACCCAAAAATCTTACTCATGCTCAGGTGCAGGTAGATGTGCACATGAAGTAAATGGGTTGCTATGGACATCTGTTTGTTTTCACACACTTCTTCTTTCCTGTGCTACACACACACACACACACACACACAAATACAGTCATTGCCTGTGCGAACTTGTACACCCCAACCTAAACTACCACCGACATACACAAGCACATTAACACTTACATGCAGTCAAAGTTGTTCTTGTAAGAATTCCAGCTAGCATACACATAATCTGACATGTAGCTAATTACAAGCTGTTTGCCCTGTTGCTGCTATTCTGCCCTTTATATGCTGTTGTATGCACTGTTCTTGTCAGGAAGAAATGTTAAGTTACACGTTATTTCTAGCGATGCTTCCCGTAAGCGCTCACATGTACATCACCAACTACCATTCAAATCTAAGACCCCCGTGGGGCTCACTCTGTTTCGGCCCCCAGTAGCCCTTTACTCATTGACCCCTACACGTATCTCTTGGCCCCTATAGGCGGTGAGGGATTGTACAGGAGACAGGGTCTGAGTGGGGAGACAGAGAGGGGGTCAGTAGCAATAGAGAGGAGCACTTATTCAGGAAAAGCATTAAAGAGGCAGGTATTGATTTGGGATTTTAAATGTTTTTCACAGTGATATATCCAATTAGCCTCTGAACCCTCTATGGGTTCTAGAGCGGGCTCCCCTGAGGCTGAGGAGAGGCCCACTATTACACTTATCCTCAGGCTCCCTCAGATGATAAAGAAATAGATAGTACCTGTTAGAGTCCAGACTCATAACGACACATGCTGGAGGGAGAATTAAGGAATTAAATCTATATTCATATTAATCCACAGCAGGGACACTGTTGCCAAAATAAAAGCCTTTTCCATGCCAGTTCTTTTGGACTTGCATCTGTTTTTATCATGTTCTCCTCTCTCTGCTGTGTGTAACACGGTGACTTGTTCAGGCGGTGCGGACAGCTCCTGGATATTGGTAAGCTTTTATTCTCTCTGCACATCCATGTCTCCCTCCTCCTCTTCTTCTTACTCCTCCACCTCCTCCATCCCCTGCTCAATCGATGGTAAGTTATTTAGCAGATAAAAGAGTTGGATCAATCCAGCAGCACATATCAGAGTGCCAGCAACTTCTGTATATTATCTGGCATGTGTGTGTGTGTGTGTGTGTGACAGAAAAGAGAGGGAGAGGTTGTGCGGGTAAGTGTCGATGGCCTAAGCATGTGTGTCTGAGTCTGTATGTGGATATCTGAGCATGTGTGTGCATATTTGTAGCATAAAAAAAAAACAACAACAGAAGCAGTCTATCCATGCGTGCGTGCAGTTTCGTGTTTGTGCACACCCGCATGTCACTGCCACTATGTCAGAGCCATAGAGATACTGAGAGGAAGAAGAGAGAATGTCCTTGGTTGTTGAACGACAGTCACCTTTTCTCTTTGTGCATGTACAGACTACTTGCTGGGGTGTTCTGCCTTTTGTACATATTTAATTTTATTCCATTTGTCATTACGCCTATGAATTGAGGCAGTTGAATTGAATAACTGAAAACGATTCAGACCTGTGTAAGAATACGCCTCCCACTTACAGACAGGCAAAGTGCTGTTTTTAATACAAAAAAAAGGCTGTGAAAGGAAGAGAAAGAGCAAGAGTTTGTGAAGAGAAAAGTGAGAAAGAGAGAAAAGTGGGGAACACAAACGCAGGCCAAACTGGGACAGAAAGAGGGAATGATCCTGAAGAGGGTAAAGAGGGACAAGATGTTAATTTGACTGTTACGAAAGCAAGACAGAAAATGTTGTTCTGTGCCAGAGCAGAAATTGCTTTGAATACTTTGATAACTCAAAGCAAATGTAGACACATGAGAGGAGGAGCAGAAGATCTGCACTGAATACAAACAGAAGAAAAAAAGTCTTGTGGGTCTGGTGAGTGCAACACAAATTTAATAGGGTCAGAGGGTAACAACTGTATATGTCAGAGGTCGCCACCAGGCACACACTTACCAGTACAGACCCACATGTCATCACCGCACACACACACACACACACACACACACACACACACACACACACACACACACACACACACACACACACACACACACACACACACACACACACACACACACACACACACACACACACACACACACACACACACACACACACACACACACACACATACAGATACAGATACATTCCACAAAAGAGCTGGATTGTGATCATTTATTTCAGATGGTTACTTTGTTTCCAAGGCTAACAAAGCATTTATGAAAAATGAGAGTTGTTTAAAAGTTGCCACATGTTTGTATGCGTGTCCTAATTGCCAAAAACAAAGCATCCCAAAACACAGAACACACACACAAAGAAGCGCACACACACACACACACACACACAGACCCAAAGCCTTTATGCACACAGTGCACAATATACCTACATAGAAATACAACTGTAATTGCACTTCTTGCACCGGTGCACACTCACATTCAGAGACATGCACACCACACACAGCCAAACGCACACTTGAAATTACGAGTGAGTCATTGCGTTGTGCAGCAGGGCCTGGGGAGCTGGGGATTTCCACACACAGAAAAACAGGTGACATCTGCCCAGCTCACATACAAATCTATGCAGTGTACAGCTACATACAGCTGCTTTGTGTGCAGTAAAACCTGCAAATATAGGACAGGTAAAGAGATCCTTCATTTTATGTATGAGAGAGAAACCGAGAGGAAGGCAAGGGAAAAAAATGGGGTGAAAGAAGTCAGAGGCCATTCAAGTAGTGAAAGGGTGCTCACTACAAACTAAATCACCTCAACAGCTGAGACACACCTGCTAATGTGATCACACACACATCCACAATGCACCACAGTCCCCACCCCTGGAGATTTGGCCTTGTGCTTACCCATACACACAGTTGAGATGGCCATGCATGGCCTGTTTTCACCTCAAATAAAGTTCACAGAGACCGTACACAAATCAATAAACAACGTCCCAGCTTAGCACCAAACATAGCTTGGCTCTTCTTCCTGTATCACTGCTTGGGTTTTAAACACACCACGCTTGGTTCTTCCTTTCAAGTGACATGCAGTGCTTTTGACACGTCCTACTGCCCTGTCTGTCTCTCAGTTTGTTTGTTTTCTAGTAAATCAGGAGGCGGACATAGTGGATGAATGTCAGGCTGTACCACACCATATTTGGCAATCCTCACAAGCACACTGATGACTTAGTGAGGGAATCCCCCATCTAAGGCTTGGTCAGGTTTGATGGTGAGATTTCATTATTGCTTAGTGTGAGGAGATTCCAGATTAATTAGCCTGACCTAAAGCTAAACCAGTGACATCAAACATGTCTGGAGATCAACCAGGGGGCATCAAAATGAGGTTATGGTGAGGTGAATTAAGCCAGGTGTATTTTAACAAATCTGTATCAACTAAAATAAACCCAATTAAAGTCTTGGTCCATTCTTTACTGTAGTATACTGTGTTCTGTTCATATGCTCATGGAAATTAAAAACAAATGCTGCCACTACATACATGAGCAACAAACTATCTTGGAAATTTCTTGTGGTCATGACAATTCTGGGATAAAGGCCATAAATCCTAAATTGCACAATACTAAAATTTAATATCTGGGGTAAAACAACAATTAGCATTACTTTTTTCAGACCAATAAGTAGAGTCAATGTTTATCTCTTCTCCACCAACAGCTTCACACAAAATCTCTCTTTCACCTGATCGTTTTCATATTTCAAAGTGTGTTGCATCCACGTTTTAAGAAATATTTCATACCACTTCTATATTGACTCATGTAAGTTACTGTGAAATTGCATGGCACGATATCAGGGGCCAGGAGTTGCCTTTTCCTCCTGCAGCATCAAATTCACAAGCAACTCACAAAATGCCTGAGAGATGCACAGCATTTTCAAAAATGATGAGAAATGTAAAAATTGTTTGCTCATCCTCGTCAATATGTTAATCTGTCTTTAACAGCTGTTTGATTACACACGTCTGTCTGTCTAGTGATCTGTTTGCACAATTTTTCTCATGCCCATCCACTCACCTGTGCACCTGTTTTTCTTTCAGTCCATTTGTCCATCCATCCACTTGTGGCCCAGAAGAGACACATAGGCTGGGCATCGATTTGTGTGTCTGTGGTGGGCAGAAAGATGTGCAGAGTGGGAATGGCTATCGGGGAGTCTTTGACACAGACCAATATTATTCATCCCAGACAATATCCTAAAATGGCTAATTATACGGACCAATTAGCAGGCTAATTAGACAATTTTCTAAGCAGACAATTTATTGGCTGGGGAAAATCGATACGGGGAAGAGATAGCAGCAGAGATTGGGATTTACTTTTTTATCACTTCGCTTGCTCACCTGCACTGCACAGGAGGCTAAGAGACTCTGTGGTTTATAAAGTGCTTCAAATACGTTAGCATCGTTTAGCCTATGGCCCAAATGGGCCCTTTTTAATTCAAAACACTTCCACTTCCAACAAGTTCCCCTTTATTTTGCGGAGATGCGAGGTTGTAATTTGAGTGTTTCCTCTGGGCATGCGTGTGCAGCAGCCAGGAGAGAGGTGACAGCAGATTTGTAGGAAAGAGTCAGATCTGCTGTTCCCACAGGACAGACAGAGTGAGTCAAGTCCCACTGCAGATCTTATCTGATCATCGTGTCATCACCACAGACCTTCTCTCCTTTTAGTGCCCTCCTCCTCTCTCTGTTTATTCTCAGACTCTCGCTGCCTCTCTCTACAGCACAATCACACAAAGGGTTCATCTTTCTTCGTCAGTTATGGGTTATGTCCCTTATACAAACCTACTGTTATACACATGCGTATGCGCACACACACACACACACACACACACACACACACACACATCGTCTTACGTGCGCACAACACTGGCATCCAGTCAAAGTGGCGCTAAATTGTATTAAAATAGTGCAGTGCTCGTCGCAAATTTACATGGGAATTAGGGAGAGTAGAAGTAATTACTCCGGGCCAGTGCCGCTAATTGAATAAGGGTGCAGCCTTTTCTCTCCTCTCTCTTCTTTCATTCTATATACACAAGGCTCTGTGCTTCTCCTCAATGTCATTGTGCCACTGCTTTGCCCTCTCCAAGGGCTCACATCTTAGGCAAAATAAACACAATGGAGGGTGCTTTGCATGTGTGTGTGTCTGTGTTTCTGTGTGCATTTATGGATGTTTGCTTTCCCGGGTTGTCTTTACAGTGTGTAAAGCGATGATGTGAATATGATGGGCTGTTGTATGTCAGATCGCCAGTGTGTATTCATACTCCTGAGCCATATGGGAAATTAGACAGATAAAATCTATGCACATTAAGATGTAGATGTGCCGTTTGGTGGGTGGTGTCACTCCTGTGGGAGACAAATCAGAAGCAGTGTGAAGAATACAAGCAGATAGGCAGACATGACCAGAGCACAAACAGACAGCCTGGGGCTGTGTTTGAAGTAGGCCTCGGAGAGAACACGTTGCCTTTGAGGTATGGTGAGTATGAGAGTAACTGTCACACTGACACACACACACACACACACACACACACACACACACAGACTTTTCCCATTGGTGCATTTGCATGGCAAAGTGTCTGCTGGCTAATTCCCAGGTCTGCTTAATTCTGTAATGACAGTGACTGTTACAATACAAAACCGCAAATGAATAAACAGATCCCTGCAATCACCTGCAATGGCTCAACAGCTCTTTGTGCATCCCTGTGGAAAAGATATCAAAAAGATTTCACCTCTTTTTTTTCTATATTTCAAAACATTCTACAAAGAGAGACATAAATCTTATTTCTTCCTGTAGGTCTGTGTGTCAGCCATGCGGTGTGAAGAGGAGAGGCCGGCTGCTCTCAGGAATATCAACCTGTGGCTGTCAGCCTTATCAGATCTAACCCACTCAGGGAGAACTAAACAGACTCTCCCTCTCAGCCAGTCTCTTTCTCACACACATTCAGACACTCCAAAAAGCACACATGAAAACACACTAGTCATATACACACATGCTTGTCCATATACAAACACTCCCACCAGAATACTTGCGTAAGACAAAATTCACAACAGACTTCCATTTGACTATTTAACTTCTTTTCTTCGCTTCTGGTGTTATTCAGTTTAAAACAAATGTGTGTTCTAACCTGCTCCATTCACAAACCATGATGTAAACTTATTCTCTTAGATGTTGTAACAATACCCACCTTGTTTGCATAAAAATGTCTCAGAATTAAAACTAACTGTTTTGGAGAAATAGACTTCTGTTGCATAGTATAAGATAAAAAGTTTGCTATCAGTCTCATGCCTATATGCTAAATAAGAAGCAACAGCCAGCAGCCAGTTACATCAGCTTAGTACAAGGCCTCTCTTCTCTCAGCTAATAAATAGTCCATCACAAACACCCTTTACACTTTGGTCTCCGTACCGATTAAATAAAAGAGATGTCACATACACTACATTGCCAAAAGTATTCACTCACCTGCCTTGACTTGCATATGTACGTAAGTGACATCCCATTCCTAATCCATAGGGTTCAATATGACGTCGGTCCACCCTTTGCAGCTAGAACAGCTTCAGCTCTTCTGGGAAGGCTGTCCACAAGGTTTAGGAGTGTGTTTATGGGAATTTTTGACCATTCTTCCAGAAGTGCATTTGTGAGGTCACACACTGATGTTGGACCAGAAGGCCTGACTCTCAGTCTCTGCTCTAATTCATCCCAAAGGTGTTCTATCGGGTTGAGGTCAGAACTCTGTGCAGGCCAGTCAAGTTCATCCACACCAGACTCTGTCATCCATGTCTTTATGGACCTTGCTTTGTGCACTGGTGCACAGTCATGTTGGAAGAGGAAGGGGCCAGCTCCAAACTGTTCCCACAAAGTTGGGAGCATGGAATTGTCCAAAATGTCTTGGCGTGCTTTACACCACTGCATCCGACGCTTTGCATTGCACTTGGTGATGTATGGCTTGGATGCAGCTGCTCGGCCATGGAAACCCATTCCATGAAGCTCTCTGCTGAAGCACTGTTCTTGAGCTAATCTGAAGGCCACATGAAGTTTGAAGGTCTGTAGCGACTGACTCTGCAGAAAGTTGGCCACCTCTTGGCACTATGCACCTCAGCATCCGCTGACCCTGCTCCGTCAGTTTACGTGGCCTACCACTTGGTGGCTGAGTTGCTGTCGTTCCCACACACTTCCACTTTGTTATAATACAGCTGACAGTTGACTGTGGAATATTTAGGAGCCAGGAAATGTCACGACTGGATTTGTTGCACAGGTGGCATCCTATCACAGTTCCATGCTGGAATTCACTGAGCTCCTGAGAGTGACCCATTCTTTCACAAATGTTTGTAAAAGCAGTCTGCATGCCTAGGTGCTTGATTTTATACACCTGTGGCCATGGAAGTGATTGGAACACCTGATTCTGATTATTTGGATGGGTGAGCGAATACTTTTGGCATTATAGTGTATTAATAGGTTAGCTTTTGAGGTGCTGGTGGGTGGATTTTGTTACCTTGGGAGAGAACCAGACCGGATGAGACAGTTTTTAGCTTCACATTTAATATAAACACACAAAAGCGCATTTTTAAAAAATGTTCAACTATTTGTTGAACCTTTTTATTGCAGTGAAGAACTATCTGTTAAAGGCAGAAACAATGGTTTATAAAGGCAGAAACAATGACGTTTATAAAAACAATCACGTATATCTTAATCTACTATGATTTTGCAAATATGACAAAACAATATCATATTTGAACTGAGAACATATAATCTGAACCAATTATTTGTTTTGATTTTATGGAATAAAAAAATGCATTAATGTCTCTTTTAGCTAATTCCTTGCTAGGTCATGTTCATCTGTGTATACCAGTGTGTGGGTGTGTGCTTCTTCCCTGGTGGCGATATTATGAGTGAAAATACCTGCTGACGCATAACAGCCAGACTCAGAGGTCAAACACTTCAGAGCTTGCTTTCATTGATTCATAGCCCCAGGTAGAGGACGCCATGTGTATGAGTGTGTGTGTGTGTGTGTGTGTGTGTGTGTGTGTGTGTGTGTGAGTGTGTGTGAGAGAGAGAGAGAGCGAGAGACACATACAGACAGAAAGTGTGTCTACATCCTAATGTGTCTGTGTGTTAGCGTGTCTGTCTGCACCCAGTGCTATTGCCTTAAACAGAGCTTCAGGCCAGCCTGTGTTTCCTGGCTAGCGGCACAGTCACTGCAGTTAGAGTGTTAACAGGAGGGAGACAGAACGAAAGAACAAAAGATGTGCCTGGGGCTAATGCTGAAATGCCTTTGAGAAACAGGGGAAGATCTCCATGGGAGTAAGAAGGGATGAGTGAGTGTGAGAAAGCAATGGTGGGACGAAGGGAGTAGAAAAGGTGATTGAACACGAGACATGCAGCAATGCGAGACACCTTTAAAACAAGGATGGGTTTGTCTCTCATTTCTCTCTCTCACACACATCAGAAAAAAGGAAAGATGTGTCATGAATGTGCTTTACAGTAAACACAGTCCTCAGAGCTCCCCTATCTAACTAATCCCCTCAAACAAACAAAGGAATGAGAGAGAGTGTGAAAGATAAAGAAATGAAAGGAGAAAAAAACAGAGGTGAACGACAGAGGGAACAGTTAAGGATACAGAGGTGATGAATTGTGTTTGAACTGTGTTCCAGCTTTCATGATTACAGCAACTGGTCGCGAGTCACTGACATGGGTCTGAGGGATTTGTGGGGCACATGTGCGTGTTTATGTTTGTGGTTTAAAATCATCAAAACCTCTTTGTTTTGGAAGCACCTCCTTTGTCTGCATCTTCAGTCAAAGATAATCCAGATAGCAAAAGCAAAGAGCTGTTCTGTATCAGACATACATTGCTGCAGCTGATTTCTACTCGAAACACAACAGGCCTGATGATGAACAACAAGACACCGGCTTCGCTGGTGTTGTAACTGTACATGGTGTAGGGCTTTTGACCAGTCACACATGTACACAGCTGGTGTCCAAACATTTTAAAAGCGGTGACATTCGCACATATCCACATGGCTTTGAATAGAAAACCACAAACAAAAATATTAGTCTGGTACAAAATGTTTACATTCTTTATTTCCTTTTCAGGGACATATGAGATTCCTCCTTTGTTCATACGCCATCTATCTGTTTAGAATGAAGCCAGATATTTTTTGCTGAAATGTAAAAGTAAACACTGCTGTGGAAGTCCCTCCATTTCCTGCTGACTTCCTGTCATGGGGATTTATGCACATACAAACACACAGATACACACACACACACACACAGACACACACACACACACACTCTATACAAGGAGGGGAGGGCTCTTTCTCCATTTCCCAGCAAAGCCTCGCCTGTCAGCACTAGTTTTTCTACACTGACCTGTCATAACCGCTACACAAACAGGTGGATCAGGGGTGAAGCTGGAGTCAAAAGAAAAATACAGAAATATTTAACTCTGAGAAAACTGCAACTGATAAACCATAAAAGTCAGGAGGATTTAATTCAAAGCCATTGAGTCAAATTTGCTTTCAGCAATACCGTTAAACATGCTTACAGTTTCATTTAGCCTCTCATTTCCCATCAGTGCTGTCAGGCCAAGCCTCAAGTAGATTGCACATCTTTTACTCATTAAAAGAAATCCCCTCAAACGTTTGCCGGCTTTTAGATTAATCACAAGTCCTCACATAATTTGTAACAGTTACCATCGTGTGTATTATTACCATAAATCCAATAAATTCATGAAGCTTATTGAAAACAATTGCTAATTGTAAAACTAGCTGATTCTTGCGCTGCTGCTAGAGGAAACAACGTTAGGAAACAGACAAGCAATGACAAAAATGATTATTGGAAGTGTTTTAGTGTTAAAGTGACAATAGCAACACTATTCAAAACTACCTGATGATCAACACAAAGCAATTATCCATTCTTGACACTATTTCCCAATTCACAGGAATCATTGGAGAGCCTGCACTATTGATAGGGAGAAGACTTCAATAAAGTGGTTCATGATGCACGTTTTCCCATTTTTTTCCCTCTGATTTCATCTATTTATACTGACTATATGGTGCCGGAAAAAACTATCAAACAATGAACACAAAAGTATTTCTCATAACAACAGCAGAGTAAGCTGTGTGATACGCTTTGAATTATGATTGGATCAGAGTGGATATGAAATATTCATCTGTGGTCTCCTGCAGGGACGGCATGCCGTTAAAAAGGCATTGATTTGACAAGCCAAACAAACGCTGATGAGGCCTGATAATCAATGGCGGCATTGATGACAGTGTGTGGTGGCCCTGGGCTCTGAGCTACTGGATGGGCTCACTGTGAATAATGAATGAGGAGATTCCTGATTGATCAGTGAGGTTGTCTCTCTTTCAGACACTCAGCTGGCATTTCAATGGGGCCTGCAGCGCTGGAGACAACATGCCAACAACGTCCCGGCACCGACCGTCCTGCAGCTCTGGACGCGTCTCTGCTTTCCAACAAGGTGAAGGACAAGATTCGAATCGATACAGTCCACTCATGATGGAAAAAAGTGGTTGTTGAACATATGAATGGTCGAGAATCTTGTCTAAATGTGGTCAGTAGATGTAGGAGACAAGAGGAACAAGCAGAAACTGGAAGAGTGAGGAAAACCTTCAGGTCCTCAGTGTGTTTGTCCTTGAGTACAAAATGTCTGGACTGTTTGTCTGGTACCCAAGGGTGTACACACACACACACACCCCCAAACATAGGCATAAAAAAAACACCCACACACAGGTGACAGCAGTGGTAGGGTGCGTTACGTTTTGTCATTTGCCTGGCTTCCTCACACCAGTGCTGAATGTCAACTCTCTTATTCTTTTGTACTTGGAGGAGGTGGGGGAATGATGAGGGGAACAAAAACACCAAACAACAAAAAAGGTCCCCAACAATGCCGCTATCTTCGCAGAATCTACCGCCGCTGTCTCCTTCTCTTCACCCTCCTCTTCTTCTCTCTCTCCCTTTGTGCTCCCCCCCTCCACAATCACACTCCCTCATAGAATATCACTTAGCTCTGCCCTTGAATCCTCCTCCGTAAGTGCACACACTGAGGTGCACTCTGAAAAGACTTGAAGAAACAAAGTGGGTAGGATGTCGCTGCAGTAATGGCGTTGACCGACTGTAGTTCATTGTTGTCTCAAGGTAACGGCACCAAGTTTGATGCCATTCTGCTACAAGCTTTTGTGTTACAGTAAGTGGGTGGTAATGAAGATACACTAATACTGCTGCACAGTTGAAACTGCCAACTTGTCCCTTAATTATACTTTGCATAATTGTCAACTATTCCACTGTTCCATTTCTCTCTGTGAACTCTGAGTTTCTGTCCCAGCGAGCGTATTTATTTCGATGATGAGAATGATTATGCAAATGAGAGGAAAGTGCATCAATCTGTCTAGCCTATAAGAAACTCCTCCATAATTTGGCCTAAACTAATTATCCAATTCATCTGTTTTTTTCTTCAACATAAAGACAATGCATCATCTGCTATTATTTCTGTTTCCTCTCTTTTTCTATCCCGTTTCCAACATATATGCATCTCTCTCACATCTTTCTTCTTTCTCTAATGTTGATTTCTTTTGTCACTTTTCTTGTAGTCGAGATATTCTTCATATGCTCCTCACCTACTCATCCTTACTCCCCCCACCCCTGTTCTCTCCTCAACGGCATCACTGCATATAAATGCAGGTATAGAGAGGTATTGATCCACAAAGGCAAAAGCGAGGAGAATGACTGAACCACTGCTTGACGTCTAACCAGGACCAGAAGACTGTTATTACTGTCTGCATCTGTAGTTACATGTACTGTTATTGCAGATTCCTTATCAATTTTCCAAATATGTTTATGCGAACAAGTGCTGAAGTTTCTTTCCAGCCCTGAAAACATGCTAATTAAAATTCCCAACTTTTCTGGGTGGACTCTCCCTCATGTCCCTCTCTGTCTGTACTCAAAAGGTTAATCTGCTTCTTTGCCTCCATATCTGTCTCAAAGAGTTAACACTGCTTTGGAAAGAAGCCAAACCACAGCTCACCATGTGGGAATCTCATTGCAGACCAAGAGCCTAAAGAAAAAACTTTAGCCATGGTATACAGGTCAGGATCACCATAGTTATGTCACTGTGAGACAATGTGGGACAGTTTGTTGCCCTGGTTCATCATATGCCCAGCAGTTAACAGCCTTTGGCAAAATCCCAGTTTCCTCCTCTCTGCTCCCAGGAACCAGCCTCCTCTCTGGCCTTCAGCCAAACAAATTCTCCCTGTGTGACTTCTGAAAAACTAAGCAGTCTATGCTGTAAGAAAGCGCACAAGAGAGCAATGGAGATTGAGAATAGCTAATACCAATGTTTGTTCCTCTCAATTACAGTTTTAAATGGAAATCAATGTTGCAGAGGGAATGAGCAGAGCCCTTAACATTGGGGTGATAATCACATTAAGACAGGGCTTAAATCAACACCAGACCTTGGCCTCTGGAGGGGGAAGAACAACACAGAAAGAGTAGAGACTATTCAATTTTCTCTCTCTCTCTCTCGTAATCTATCTATCACTCTCATACAACAGTCGTCTCCAACTCCCAAACCGCTGTCTGGTTGCCAGGATACCACCCATAAGTTTCACCATGGTAACATCTGGAATAAAGGTGGGTGGGCAGGCTGCCAGGATAGGCCTGGAGTTTCACGGTGGCCATAAAACTAACAAAAATAAATCTTTTTATTCTCAACTGTTCTTCCCAGTGTGACACAACACTACATGTGCACACACACGCAAACTCAGTCACGCAGATATTAGCCTATTTAATCTAAGTTGACTGTTTCTCAGCTCTAATAACAGATGTACAGTTGCTAGTTCTTACAGTAATTTAAACAGAGCAATGAACACAGAAATAAACTGGCATTTTTGGATGCAGATTTTGTGTAACAGCTGAAGTTACATCAGCAGGCTCTATCACTGTGTGGGCACCACTGAAGTGGCATTTTCTTGAGGTTTTTCACTGCACCACAGTGGGAGGAGAGGTGCAGTAGGGGGAGTGTCACTAACAGACCAGTCAGGCATTACCATTTTAGCAACAAGATTCAGGGAAGAGTTTGCCTGTTCACACCCAATTCCATAAATCTTCTCTGCCATAATTTAAGTGCACACTTTCAACAAGTGGGGACATTTAAATTACACTTTTGATTTGATTATGGCGATAATGTCAACAAGCCACTGTTAAGTTTAATTACTGATTCGTCCTAGCTTGTTTAATCCGCAACCGCATGCATGTACGGATGTATTCTCTTTATTAAGTTGTTGTACAGCCACATAAAGTGGCAGATACAGTCTATGTCCCACCTGCTCTGTCATGTACTCACATGATGTATATTGTCAAATCATGATTATGCAAAGCACTGAAAATTTTGACTGAATGATGCATATTTAGAAGATTGTCACACAAGCTTTTGCATCTTTGTGGTCATCAAACTGAATGTATGAATGAATGAATGAATGAATGAATGAATGAATCCTGGCCTATATGATATCAGCTCTCTCCATTCATGTAAAAATGCTTAGGCCCTGTGCCTGCTACCTATAATGAGGAAAAAACCCTGTATTACATGGTGTCATATGCAAGAAACACATTTTATCAGATAAAAATTTAACAAGTTGAACATTTAGCAAGCTTTTTTTTTCTTTAAAAAAGCAAACCTATGTTAAAGACCTTGTTATGTAAAGGATGGAACATGCTCTCATCAATATTTATCAAACAGTCTGTGGTATGAGACATTTTCACACTTTCTACTTGAAGATCGTGATTAAGATGAAAATGAAAAAAGACAGCAAATGGTACACAAAAAAACAAAAGCCATAACATCTGTCCATACGTAATGATAATTTATTCAACTACAGCTACTTATGGTACAAAAAAAAAGTGTTTGCATTGTTACTCTGCAACCCGTTGCCATATTTTGGTGGGACTTTAATAATAAGAGATGTCATATTCTGTAATGCACCTGTACAAACATTATTGTCACTCCTGTAGCTGTCCTGCTGTGAAATAGCAACATTTCCCAAACAGAAAAACTTGACATGACAGGAAAATATTTTGACCTCAGTAAAAGGATCAGACATGAAGTGAAGGGAGCTGTAAGTTTCAGTTGTGTAATTAATGATTTAACAGCGGCTGATAAACTATCACTCCAAGTTAACAGATCACCTGCCTGAGGTGAAGAAAAGTACACAGTGTAGTGATCCTGATCAATCCTGTTTCCATATAGGGGACAATCTGTAATAAAAGTAATTCTTAAAGTTATCACTGCGTTGTGTTGTGCTGTGTTGTGTCTCTCTTTGGGCACCCATATGGATCCTGCTGCCATCTGATGGTGCAGGTATTTAAGAAATTCAGAGGAAAGACTCCTACAAACAGCTGGAACCAACAAACTAAACTTCAGCTCCTGCTAAAGTTTTGAGGTTCACCTCCTTCAACTGAGGGGTCAATGCTGTGTTAACTTGCATCTGGAGACCATAGCTGCATTCACTGAGAGCTGGACATCAGAATTTCAGAAGGACTTGACCTGTCATATGACGGTAAGCCACAGGGCACGCATTTCATTTCAAAACATTTTTTAATAACTGTCGTGCTACTCTGGAACAGCAGAAGTGAAGTTTCACAGCCTGGAGAGAATAAAGAATGTTTGCTGTAAATCAGTCTTCTCTGAGTAACAGCTAGGTTTGTATAAAACTCAAGTAGCGTTCTCTCTCTTTACTCTTAAAATTCAGAATCTCACAGTGTGTTTAGCATAAAATCATTTTCCAATCATCTGACTGGGCAATTATTTTGTCCTGTTGCCTCTATTTTTGTGCTAATGGTGTGACCGGTTGTTGCTCTTGAATGTCAAAAGGCATTTGCACCAAGTTAAACCTTTCTCAACATACCCATTTTGCACTTCTTTGTGACTTCTGAGTGCCCACCACTCAGCCAAACATTGATATTTCCTTTTTCCACCTGCTCAAAGACTTCTAATCTCACCCTTCTCTTCTCTCTGTGTCTCTAATTAATGTCGTCACAATCCCTACTTCCCTTCGCCTGTCCAGTGTAGTAGAATACAATACCCTGATGCTGGAAGGCAGAAAATGCACACACACACACACACACACACACACACACACAAGTCCCCCTCCTGTGCACATCCTCTATGCTTGGAGGGTGAAGATATGCAAAGCGTCACCATCATCAAAACAAAAACTGCAAGGGAATATAGGGCAATTGAGTGAATTAAAATGCATCCCTGGAGACATGTCTTTCTTTCTCTTCTCCTTGCTCTCTTCCCCTCATTTCCCCACTATTCCCACTGTAGAAATAGGCTTCTCTTTGCAATTTAGTTCAAATTACACTGCCTTGTTCTGACCACATAATGGTCCAAGTCATAGCAAAATGGACAAGCGTCTGTGTGTATTTAGGATTTAAAAATTCAAAACAGTGAAGGTTAACTGTTTTAGTAATTTGATTCAACTGTGGACACACAACACACAAACTATACATAAATACCAATAAAACTGACTGAAAAATTGCAATAAGTGGAGCAGAGAGGAGAGCCTTCAAGGCCAAGATCATGCTCCAGTACCACCACTAGAAAACCAAATTAGCCAAATGGTACGTCTGGATAATAACACACACGCAATGAACAATAATATAAATCATAGGATGTCACATGCATCTTCCAAGATGTTTGTGCGGATCATAGCTGCACCACATGTCTTGGCAGTTGACACTCGTGGTTTCCTTTCTGTGCGTATATATATATATATATATATATATATATATATATATATATATATATATATATATATATATATATATATATATATGATTCAGAAATTACCAAATAAAAATCCATAACTCATGACAATACAGGAAAAAATGTCTTGTCCCTCTTCTCAGGTCACAAATGAAGTTTATTTTTAGTAAAAACGTACCAGAGACAACAACTAACTACATTAGCTGTCTAGACGTACAACTGTCCTGTATACAGCAGCATGAATAGTTTCACTGTATATGCACCTGCTGCAATACTGTTGCGACTTGAGGTGGTGAATTTAACAGTCACACCTTTGAGACAAACGGATCAAAACAAAGACTCAGCACAATGATGAGAAGGGTTTGCCAACAAGGAATCATCTGTGGTTTTGACAGATAAAACCACAGACTCAACGAAACATCGTGTGGATTCTGCTTCAGTTTCTGTCCCAAATTTTTCTGTTGCAAATGTTAACTAGCCGATAGTCTGCAAATTTTTGATTGTTTTGGTTTTTTTACTATGACAACTTTTCTTATTCTTGTATTTTAACATCACACATCATCTTGTAATTAATGTCATGTTTCAATAATGATAGTTTATCTACATTTTATAGGAGAAAGTGATTCAAATCATGAATGTCCCTGGAGATTTAAAGTTAAACAGGGCTGCATGATGCAATACAACACAAATCTAGCATAGTATATAGTGGCCCACAAAATTCTATTAGCAATGAAATTAAATAAAAAGAGATGTCAGAGGACAGTCCTTTTACTGGTTCACAACAAGTGATAAAGCAACCCAATCTCCACAAAATTAAAGCATTCCAATACAACTAAACTGCATTCTCAACTATGTTTTGAGGGGAACGTACTTTCTGCCAGATTATGTTTGTTTGTAATATATCACAAACCCTATTTATTTTACTACTTTAGTGTCAGTCCTTGCTAGCTAACCACACCATGATATTTTTCCTAACCCCTAACCCTAACTAAGTAAGTCTGGTGCCGAACCTTAACCAAGCTTCTAACATGTAAAAGTTTCTACCAGTGTGAAATTTTTAAAAAAAATCTAACTACAAAGTGTGTAAAAATCGAAAGTAAGCAACAACAGCAAATTAAACTTAAGTCTGAGACTGATGATCTCTCGTCTCTGGCAGGACACAAACACTGATTTTCAGGGTGAAAGTCTGTTTGCTGGTTTAACGTTCCCATCCTTCCTTCTGACCCTGAAACAAGGATTTTGCATTTTTTTCAAACTAGCCACCTTTCCCTTACATCAGAGATGCTTACTTCAAAACTAAAATATGCATACAGTTCAGTTGTATAGGAATATATAATAAAATGTGTTATTTTATACATAGGTAACTGATCAGAAATTGTGGCCCCAAAAATAAAGTAGCCAACAAATATAAACCCACTAACAGCTTCCTATTATATTTGTACCACGGATAGATAGCTGACTGTCAGCCAGACAGCCACATAAACGACAGTTTGAGGGATATAATAGGAAATGGATGGAGAGGAAAAAAAGAGAAGATGAAGTGCATGAGATAGTGGGGGAAAAGGGGACAGTAAGAGGTGTGTGTCCAGCCAATGTCCAGACAGGCGATGGTCAATAAATCAATGAAGAGGTCACACAAGCAGGTGGCTAGAGAGTAGCTACTGAGAGCTACCCTTCATCTGATCAGTTAGATTAGCATCCAGATGAAAGAACACCACTCCCCATGCTTTCTCTGCCACTTTGTCTTCCTTTCTGTTCCTTTACCTGTCACCAAACCACTAAACCAACTATGTTCTTTACATGAAACCCTGAAAATGAGAGAACTGGAGTAGAATGAATGTTCAAAAATACTTGATATGTTTTACAGCACTTTGGTGTAAATGGAGATAGGATTCCCCAAAGACACAGGAGTTGTTTTGAAGTAAATCGCTACAGTAAATGTTTTTGTTTGAGCTATAATAGTGTCTTGATTCATCTTCACTTGGGAGAGAGAACAGCCAACCACCCGCATGTTCTGCTTTAATCCATAGTACTTAATCTTTGTGGAAAAGGCTGCGCTTATCGTGTCTCCCGCATGTAAGTCTGTTTTTATCTTCTCCTCTCTCAGACACACCCGCACTTATGAAAACACTCGCAGCGTGTATAAACACAAAGGCACACACACGGTGTGTAAAGCAAGCGCATGTAATTACCTCGGTACAACGGTGCTACAAAACGCCAGACAGTGTTTGCATCAGCGTGTATGTGTTTAGAGTTTTGTAATTAGCAGAATACATTTAAATACATTTGGCTGAAACACTCCTGGGAGAGTTCCTGTTTGCTGCCTCCATCTCTTGCTCCCTTTATTCTCCCTGCTTGTATCTCACAACGCCTGCAGTACTCATTTTTCTTTCAAATTTACCGATCAAACTCCTCCCTTTGTGCGCTGGTGTTTTCTCCTCTCCTTTATGTTGTACCTCACCAGAAACTGGCCGATCAATGAGCCTAATGAGCCCGCTGTGTAGTTTGCATAACGGTAGGCTGCTATGACTGAACATCAGCCACCACATCTGGGCCTGCTCTCAGCCTGCTACCTCGGGATGACTTACCTGGCCTGAGGACAACAAAACCTCATTTCTGGACTTTTAGTGGTGCAACTGTGTGGTCTGAAACACCAGTTTTGTCTAAGCTGCCTACAAGTCCATTCACACTCTTCAAACTTGTATTAAAAGTCAATCAATCAACAAACAATCACAAATTTATTTAAATGTGTCCAAATAGTACATTTTATATCACTGGACACACCGTCGAGTAAAGAGTTATATTCAACCTTCCCCTCGAGCCCCTTCACGCTCATCAAACCAGTCTTAATTATTCAGCAGGCAGCCTGGTGTCTTTCATCTCTCTGTTAATTGCTGCGGTCGACTTCTCACTGGGACCACTATGCCCAATGAAAACCCTCCACTCGTACTGTATTGTACCACCAGAGGAGGCATGTGGGGAAAATTTGTGTGTGTATGTGTGTGTGTGTGTGTGTGTGTGTGTGTGTGCGTGTGTGCGTGCGTGCGTGCGTGCGTGCGTGCGTGCGTGCGTGCGTGCGTGCGTGCGTGCGTGCGTGCGTGCGTGCGTGTGTGTGTGTTGAGCAGAACTGAGGTCTAAAGGATAAATTTAAAATATGAGTGATTGGATGGCACTGTTCACCTGCTTACAGTTGTAGTCACAGATACTATTTTATGTGCCAAAAGTGGTGACAACATTACATGAATTTTATAGCTGATGATCATTATTTTGACAATCAGTTAGGCAAAATTTGCAAAATAAAATTCTGTAATGAGAAAAAGATTATTATTACTATTTTATTTTGGACAAACTACATTTTTTGGCCATTTCCTGACATTTTACAGATGAACTGATTAACTGAATCACATAACTTATTATAATAATAGGTTAAAAAAGTAATTGTTAGTTACAGCCATAGTGTACCCTACAGAAAGTAACATGCTGCAATTTTAGACACCGTTTCCTGCCCAAGGTTACCTGTGTATCATTTAGTTTGAGATCATTTGAACATTTTCCAGGATGAATTGAGGTGAAAAAGATATGTGGTTGGCTCTTGCAGTATCATGTTACTTTGAGATGTTGTTTTGTTGAAGGGTGATGTGTCGAACTCTAAAGTCACTAAATGAATTCATGTTCAATTTGTTTATTTGATAATGACACAATAATACTGCAGAGAGAGAAAAAGTGTGGGTAAGTGTCAGCTTATATTTGCCTGCAGGGCCTGCAAACAGATGTATTTATCCACAGTTTTGAATACTGGTTGCAAAGCTTTTAACCATAATCATGGTTATTTTTAATTTAAAGTATGTTTGCTTGCCTTAGTGTGTTTATTGTTCAAAAATTTACTATATTTTATAGACAATGGCTCAATAATCATCTGTGACAGAAATGAAGAAGAACAACAAAAAAATGTTTGGACTATGATCTACAGCTAACTGTCATATCTTTAAAACAAATTCAACAAATAAGCATAAAAGAGGGGGGAAAAGAGTTAACTTTCAGTGGAGAAAAACATAGCTGGTATTGTAGTTAGCAGATAAATTGCAGTTAAGCAGACACTCAGCTCTATAATCAGTAGACAGACATACTGGCGCATGAGCACACAGAGCAGGAGTGGGAGTGATGAGGTGAAAAGTGATGGATAAAGAGAGAGAACTGTGGGGAGCCTTGGCCACTAGAACAGGGATGAATGGGTTATACCTTTGGTCTAAGATATACAGTTTGAAGGAAGACAGATATATGAAACATGACTGCCTTGGAGGGCTGCCTGGGAGGAAGACATGCATAACAAAAAACATGGAAACAGTAAGGACAGACGAAACTATGGGGTTGATTCAAGAAGGTCAGGAAGACAAGGGGAGAAAGCATGCAAAAGAAACTATAAAGAAAGCAAAACAAAATGAAAAGTAGAAAGTAACGGCTGTAAAAGAGAACCATGACAGGAATCTATCATGTTTTCCCAGACAGCCCTGAGACAGTACACTCTGAGTGGTCCTTTGCAGTATCACACACTTGCACGTGTGCACACAAACACACACACACACACACACACACACAGAGAGAGAGAGAGAGAGAGAAACGGCAACATACATCAGTGCGCTGGAAACAGCACATGATAAATTCTGAACACAATACATTTTGTCGAAAAGATTTAACATCTAATTCAGGTCTGACAGCTCCCTCCATCTCAAAGCCAGACCGGTTACATTGATCTCCACACCAGGGAGAGATGGCCTTGGACTTCTCAGACAGTCTCACATACGCACACACATACACACACACACATGCACAAACACACACACATACATACACGTATTCACAGAGAAAAGAAACTAGTGCACAAACCAAGCAGGTCCAGACACAGCTCTCTTAAGTACACACATGCTATGAAATAAGTCAGAAGCAGCATTCCAGGTAGAAACTAATATGCCTATGTGTGGATGCATGTGTATTTATCTGGGTAAAGCAGCCAAATTACTTGCTTACAATCTAAACTAAAAGTTTATCCATTTGCATCAAGGACTTAATTTTCTCCACTCTGCTGTTTTCTTTCTTAACTACTTCAAGCCTTCCACCTGCTCCCTCGGGAGTCTTCAGGTCTCCTCTGCTGGGTAGACCATTTGGAAGAGATGCTAGAAGTAATCAATGTAATGTGTGTGTGTGTGTGTGTGTGTGTGTTTGCATTGACATCTGTTGTTCTTAAAAGTGTTTGCAGCATTGTTGACAGGTCAATAAGGAAGCTTGCATGTGCAATGACTGACAACAGGGAAAACTTGCGCACACACACATGCAAGCATATGAAATAATAATATGCACATATGCATGCACAAACGCAGAATGGCAGTTCAAGTAAAGCAGCTGAGCAAGGCAGCTAGAGATGTGTGTTTACTGTAGTGGTTCAGAGTCCCTGGTGTTACGAGCCAAAAATGTGAACTTTGACCGCTGATTCTGATACAGAGACAGACTGAAGTGAGGATGATGCGAATGAGGATGCAACTGTCTCTAGGGGCCAGATCCACGCAGAATCGGTTGTCACTGTGGTTTTTCAAGCTAATTGATTGCAATGTCTTAGATTATGAGTTGGCTGGATGCCCTGTAGCCAGTTCAGCTAGAGCTTTAGGAGGAATTACAGGGAGGACACTGGAGTCTGAGATCCCTAGACTCCCAGCTCTGGGACTACAGCCCAGCAGTGCAGAGGCCAGGGCAAACACTGACATCATTAACTCACCACTGAGCGGCACATGTGAGAGAAGTGTGTGCACGTGTATGTGAGGATGCGTGTTTGCTGAGAAAATTCCAGTACACGCTCGGAAGAAGGTGCATTTATAATAACAATTCTACAAAAGGTTTAGCTTGATATCAAACCTCAATAGTCAAATAAAAAAGTAGTTAAAAAGTAGCAAACGTTTGTACTGTTTCATCATTGTCCTTGATCAGCAAGTTGTCAAGAAAAACTATTTTAGACTATAATTGTGATTAAACAGCATATGAGAAGAATTTGGCTGCTTCGTTTAGTATATATATGATCAATAATTCTAAGATTGCAATGTATTAAGCAACAACTTTTAATGCAAAAAGGATCAGTCGTATTATTGAACACACAAAAAAATGCCCTTCCATTTTGCAATTACCCACAGCTTTAGTGGACTTTATAATACATTTCAGCTTATTTTTTCTTTACCTAGTCCTGCAACTTTACTGTTTTGGTTCAATTTCACTGCTCTCATAGCAGAAGCCACTTTTATCAGTGGACAAAAAAAACACCTCCTTCTCTATACATTACCTGCTTACCAAAAAAGGCAGATAGATAAAGTTAGTGAATAGCTAATGAACAACAATGGACTGTCTAAGAGCTCAAGACCCAATTTTCTTCAAAAAGCCAAAAGCAGAGCTAAAAGAGAGTGAACATTGGACTGATATTCTACAGGAGGCCAAAAACACAATTCCAAATGAATGACAAAGTTACTCCATCATTGCTTGCTGTGCTAATAACCAACTATGTGTGAACAAGTTTACCGTAACAACTTAAATGAAAAATATTACTGATGTGTTCACATTGTGTTTCTGATTCTCTTAAGTCAACAAAGAATGTTGCCGTAGGTTTATGTAACATATTTTAATGAAAAAAGTTATTGATTGTCATTGTAAGGTATGTAAAACAAAACACTGATCAAAACATGACCTTATTCCTGGTGTTTTAATTTATCTTAAATAACAGAAAAGAGGGAACCTATGAATATCTCTTCTTGGTAACATTTATGTCTTTTTGGTGGCTCATCACTGGCACTGTTGGTGTATTTTTTAACTATTAGGGTCTGCCAAGATGTAGCATATTTTAGTTCAGGTGTGAGCCAAGTATGACGGTTTGCAAGCTCTTTTAGATGCAAAATTATCAGAATAATCAGAAATTAACTGATGCATGTCCGGTTAAGGTAAGTTTTCCATGACTGTGTTTCTATCTGGTCCAAAATCTTGAATCAGTGAAGACTTCTAGTATCAGGAATCCTTATTGGCAGTAATATGCAAAGATTCCAAACCGTAACCAGTGTTAATGAGAGGTGTGCAGTGAAGGCAAGCCTGTGTGTACATGTAGACATACACAAACACACACACACACTACTCCTCAGGTCTTGGGGGACCATGTCAGAACATATTAGTGACAGCACCCCACATTCAACTCAAGCAAGGTAACACCAGCCCAATTTGTTTCCCTAATAGCTGGTATATTATTCACTCAGTCATTCATTCACCCACCCACCCACACACACACATAGACGCTAGGCTTATCATTATACAAGTATACCCTTGAACAGGCCTCAAGTTCATCCATTGGGGGTGCAGGGAGAGCCCGGCTGATATTAGGAGAGAGGTCACATTGTACTGTAAACACGCTTTGTCTGCTTATTCATTTATTTACTACGCTCTCCCATCACACCACTCAGCCTGTCAGCAGTAGGGGGCTGGAGGTGTGGTTGGTGGGGTGGACTGGTGTGGGCAATGTTTGTGTCGGCAGTTTGGAAACACTTTGGGTGATGGATGAAGTCATGACCGACTCATTTTTCAGGGAAAAATATTCATTATGAGAGTCAATTATTTTGTTTGAATACCAGTTTCAATTTCAGATATCTGGATATCCTGCAAAAATAAATATATTTTTTTTTCAATACACCCACCCATGCATAAAGCCACTACAGTGTCCCTGTGTTGAGCATAGCAGCCCTGTCCCCGGTATCGACCCCATGCTGTTTAATATTCATAAAGTCTATTTCAGCAGCTTCAGTCGCTGTAGCGCTGCGACGCACCCACCCTCTTGCTAAATCCATTCTCATTGATCACCATTGGCTTTCCCAAACACGCATCGATCCCGTTCAAGCTCACGCTCAAGGTCCCCTCAAAACACATTCGCTTCACAATTCACTTACAAATGAAGTCCTTCCCCCCCTCTGGCATTTCATCAAAGAGATTATTTTTGATCTTTTTACCATTGTGCAATTACGGTTCTCACTGAAACCAATAAAAGTTGATGTCTGCTATCGAGTCCAGACGCGATATGAGATGTGCCACTCTTAGATATTAGTTTTACCATCAGAAGTCATAGATGAAGTTGTTTGGGATGGTCAGGAGAGAGATCTATTGTTTCCTTTATCATGCCTTATCATACTCCCATTTGGAGTCTTTATTTCAGAGCCATGTTTTAAATAAGAGTAACAGTATGCATTTTACTGATCTTCATTACTTATCTCTATTATCCCATGTCTGTGTTCCGCATTATGGAATTTATGCATGTGAGCGCATAAGGCAGAAAACACTGGTGTGTGTGTACTAGAGGTTATGACACTGAGCTGTCTAGAGGCAAGCATAAACTGATTTAAAGCAGTGCATTAAAATGATCTGAAAACTGTAGAGTGATCCAGTCTAAGTACAGCAGCAGACGGTGGAAATAGAGAGAAATTATTTTTCCTTTGTAATTTTCGTCTCTTCATTCCCCCTCTGTGTCTTTGGGGAGCCTGTGGCCACTGGTCTGCATGGCTAATCATACCATTGTGTTAATTATCGCTTCACAGCTAGCCTCAAGGAAAGACATACACAACATCATATATACACACACACAGACAGACACACAATCCTCTCTCTTGCTCTCATGCGCTCACTGTATCCTCCTTGGCTGTTAACCAACCTCAGATTTATTTTGTCTGGAGGAGAAAGGATCTCTTTGCTAAACTCGAACACACACTTTTGTCTTACCTTTGTGAGCAAGTGGTGTACACCTGAACCCAGCATTACAAAACACATACACACACACACACACACACACGCACACACACACACACACACACACACACACACACACACACACACACTGAACACTGGCTGCATTATTCATTTGCCCAAATTGGGAACACCAGTTGTGTGCTCACACACAATAAACAGAGATGAATTCATCAGAAATCTCCCAAGTGAAGAAAATATGAAAAATTTAATCATTCCACAGAATAAAAATTCATAAGGAAATGTACAAAATCAATATTTTATGCTACTTACTGTACCTATTCTTTATTACAAACCTATTCAGGAACAAGCATTAAAAATTAAAGCTGGCAGAAAAGACAGGAGGGAGGAGAAACGATGGATAGAGAGGGAGAGAGAGGAAGGTACTGCAAGGGACCCGTGAGTTCAAAAGCAATAGTGTTTCATTCATGTTTAAAGGCACTTTTTTGTTTCTCCAAGAGTCACTGAAGCAGTTTTGAAACAGGCAGAAATGCTTTGATAGATTGAGTGTTCTAAGCAGCCAAGGCGCTGTCAACATAAATAGCGATAAAAAAAAGTGGGGGAAATGTTTTCAACTGGAGTTCTCAAGGTTATGGCCCATGGCAGTGATTTGAAGGCGCCACTTGCTCCACCGTGCTACTGGTTATGCATGGACAGTCGCGTGTCTGTCCACAGCACATTAATGAAAATAGCGGGGTGTGCGTGTTCATGCAGCAGTGTCGTATGTTTGGCAGAAAGCTTTGTTTCATGCATTAGCACTTAAGGTGAATCGTGCCTGGCACGCTCAGTATAGAATATATGCTGTATATGTTGTTGTGAGCTAATCTGTTCGGCACTTTTCTGCTTCATATCATTTGTTGTTGCCCTCCTTAACAGCACTTAATACACACTCTCTGGACTCCCTCTACTCCTACACAGCCTTCAAGTCCAGCTGTTACCTGTATGTCACTATAATAACTATAAGCTTTTGCATTTTTCTTCTTTACTCAAACAAAACTCGTCATTTTTTGGCTAAAACACTTTAAGCTTAATAACAGTTAAGAATTAAGGAGCAAATAACTCAAAATACTTGAGGAATGGAAGGAAGTAAATAACCTGTCCAGTGACTCTTAGCATCCTTACAGCATCAACAGTGTTTGTTTGGTTTATTTTATTGGCTTTGTTTTGTTTGTTTACTTTTTTGATAAAGACTAGAAATACACGATACTTTCAGTCCACAGTATCTGTGGCAAACTGCCATAAGTACTGTATCTCTGGTAGCCCTATTCTGTAGTAGAAATGTAAAGCAATTTTAAAGGATAGGCTTTACAATATGGTGTAAACACAGCTCCATTATGATACTTGCATATTTCAAGTAGATTTTTTTTATTCATATTTCAAGTTGATAATGCCCTCAGACATACAACTAAACATTTTCAAAAATAGACAGTAAAGGGTTCCTAAACTCGAACATGAAGCTTAAAGCCTTCTGTACCTTCCCCACTCACTAAAGTCTACATGTATTTTAATTTATAAAGAAAGTACAGACTGAAATTTTTACCCATCCCTCAAAGAACTGGATGTATCCTCTCATGAATGTGTTTTCTCTCTTGTCTATATGTCCATTCTGTTAAAATATGCATATATCTGTGCTATATTATTAGACTTGTCTCTCCACCTGTACATCTTAAAAAATATGGAATGGACTGAATATAGATTTTTTTTAAAAAGACTTTTCATTTGGCACCACCAGGACGTCAAAGTTTTCACTTGTCTAACATTGATGATCTAATGACAATCAGCTACAATACTCCCATCAGGCATACTTATACCTAAATGTGTTTTAATTAATTTGAGTTAAGTTTAAGGAGCTAAATATAGCTATTCGTGAGTACATCAAATAGCTATACTCACTGCTAATAAATTAACGTCAGCATAATGATCAGTAAATAGGGTTAGAGTTAATTGTATGAATTGCATTAATACATTTTAAAAAAGAACATGGGTCCATTCAGTTCTTACTGGTAACCTTGATACTGTCCTTGAAAAGTTTTAGTTCTCTGCATAAGGATACAGATATCCGTTACTTTTGCACACCTTTCTTTGGACTCTTGCTTTTGCCATTCTAATATCATTCTACTTCTTTCATCTGATATCTTACTTGTTTAGGGGGGACTTTAGATACGAATATAATCCAGACAAGTATCATATAAAAGTTAGAGTCATATAAATGGTAAGAATATATTTCAAATAGAGCCTGACTGACATTGGATTTTCAGGCTGACACCAATCAATAAAAACATCAATGTATCAATATATTGTCCAACATTGTTTACATCTACGTTAGAGTTATACTGAAAAGTGAAAATAGATGACTGTTTGTTAATTTTCCAACAATGCATTTCACAAACTCATTAGCAAGTTACCATGAAGATAAACCTTGACTTCGCAACACCATCTGCTCAACTGTGATACGTACTCTGCTACATGTGCTGCAGACACAGCTGAGAGTCTTTCAAACAATGGGGTCGGAGTCGCAGTGCCGGAGAAACTACATAACGACACAGTTTCACAATTACACCAGGCATCTTTTTCTGTATTCAATTCCATTAAAAAACATTTTTATATCGACAATATATCTCTCAAAGGCCATTATTGGTGGATCACTTGGACTCTAATTTGAAGTAATTAAGGTATAAGAGCCGAATTCTTTTTTGGTTATTAAGCCTTTTTGATCTGATTGTGACTAATCTTGGTTTGACTGTTTACTTGCTTGTGAGACAGTAGGATCTCAGCGCATCAGCTAGTTGGGGCCACAGTTTAAACATATTTGACTGATGTGATTTTCAGGTATGATTCAATGACAAATGCAAGTAAAACGCAATTCCCCCACAAAACTTTATACCTTTTTCTTCCTAATCTGTGTTTTTCTTTGTAGCAGATAACTTTAGAAAATGCTGTAGAAGCATAAACAAGTGTGCAACTGGGTTTGTGGTTCTTGGGTGCCCTGTGCTGGTGTTTCCTTGTGGTACACTTAGTGTTTTACATGAATGTTCACTGTGGGTTACATGGGCAACAACAACTTTAACAACACACGCGCACACTCTGATATATACTTGTAAAAAAAAACTGAGAGAGAGAGAAAGAGAGAGACAGAGATGAATCCTGTCCCTCAGCAGACTTTAATGGAAGAAAGATGTTGTGTTCTACAGAGATCATCTCCAGACTGTTAACTCATAACCATGACTGCATCCAGCTCCATGTTTCTGTGTAATCTCTCCCAGTGGATAAAGATCAGTCCAGATTCATGATAGATATCAATTATCCATTAATGATGGGTCTAGAGAAAACAGAAGACAGACGCTATCTGTTGGTCAGCTTCTCCATTTCTGTCTTGTTGACAGACATGTACCTCACTTGGCTTCAGGACAATCTCTGGAGGAAATGCTTCATTTTCCACTTTGATATATGCAGTATATATAGATACATACACTTTGATATTTCCAGTGTAGACATATTTGGTATTTTTCTTTCTTTTTTTCCTGCCCAGTCCTCGAGTCCCTCATGGCAAAGACCCAAACACTCAGAACTGCGCCCCTCCTCTTGTCCCTGTGGTAGCCTCATCTCTTCCTCCTCTCCTCCCCTCTTTTGTCTCCCTCTCTCCCACTGGAAGTGTAGTGCCGGGCCTAGGGCCCCTGCCTCTAATTGCTAGTGAATGGAGTGTTTTCATGGGGTGTTAGGCAGGGCCCTCCCCTGGATTAGCATGCTTACATACACACGCAGACACACACACAACATGCACTCAGATACACAAATGGATTAGTGTGTTCACTCATGGGGAGAGGAGGTTGATTTGAGCCGACAGCAGCAGCCCTTTGGAGAAAGCCCGGGCAAGCCTGGTGGATTTTCAAGCACATACACACATGCACACACACACATGTGCACACACACAGAAACAGAGAGAAAATAAGAGAGAAGACACATCAAAGTTGCACTCACTCATGTGAACACACACACATATGCACAATCCCAGCTCCCCAGTGGAGGCCTGGTGCTGTAGAAGACATATGGGGTGAATCATGTGTTAACAGGGAGTACTGATTAACACATCTGGAGGGAGCCGGTGGGGAGTGAGGGGCAAAGGAGGGGTGGAGGGTGAAAAAGTGGGGGGGACCGATGAAATAAGAAGGAATGGGAGAAGCAGAAGAGAACGGAAGTAAGAGTAATGTTGATTCACTGAGCCTGATCAACTCTAATAGAACAGAAAGACTCAAAAAGAAAACAAACCTGGAGATGACAAAGACTGGGAGGAATAAGAGACTCTCCACTCAGCTCCCCAGGCGTCATCCCATGTGTCATGTCAGAGGCAGTCAGCTGTGCCACAGCACAATGCTCCCCATATGCCCATCAGTCAGACTGTCTGACCCAAACACGAAGCTCATATGAACAAAACACAGTTAAACAGTTACTTACACAATGTGTGCAGCAATCAGTTAACAGAGTTTTTAGAGTGGATTGTATGGATTTTGTGCATTTCTCGATGTGAAATGGGTCTGAATGAAACCAAACATAAATTTGCAACAATATAGTTCATTGACAACAATTAATAAAGCTAATTTACTGCATTTAATAGGTTTGTTTAAAAATTAGATATGACTGCTGCACAGCTAATCATGAATCAACAATATCACTAATTTAAAAGCAATGACACTTTGTCACAGATAAGTAAATTAAGTCCACTGTTGTCAAACTAATATTTACTGTCCATTTGAGAAAAAACTGTTATGACTTGCTTTTTTATAAAAGTAAAACAATAATTATGTAAGAAATTCAATGAGAGTTCATTTCATTCATTGGAGTCTCACAAGCTCTATTGCATGCTGTAAAAAGGGAAGGTCTGTGTCTTACTTCTTCCCCTTGGCCTCTCTATTTTGAAGTTGTGAAAGTGATAGAGCTGAGGGCGTTGTCACCTTCTCTAGGGCTGGGTCAGACGGTTAAATGCTGCTCTAAGCTGATTCCTATCTATTCATTTTCCATGGCCACAATTTCTTTGAAAACGCTGCCTTTACAAAGAGAAACCTCAATGAACTAGGCACCCTCATGGAATTCTGTTGCCTTTCTGTGTGACTGCAAGAGGGCAATCATCTTATATCGCCCCTTATCTCTGCTTGTATCTTTATCCATCTGTGGTTTCACTACCATCCATACAGCACAGTTGTGTCTAAACCACTGTGACACAATATAAACACAGACATATCTGTGGTCATGGTCACTTTAGAACAGAATCAAGCAATCACACTGGCACCAAGCCAAGCGCCCACATACAAATTTAACATGGCCAACTTACAGCAAAAACACATTAAAAGTGCGCTTTATAGCACATGTTCACACAATATGTTTGCATTGTTGTGGGTGATACTGTTTTGATTTTACACATAATTAACTGAAGCTACAGAAGGCAGGCTTAAGTGAAAAGGTGTGCAGAAACAGCTGTGACTGTGCAAAAAAAAAACTAAAAACCTTCATAAAAAGACACAGTGAGATTATGAGTTGTTATTAAATATTATGAAGATTTAATTATGAGTCTTTTAGCAGATGTAATCCACCTGGCTTTGTACAGGTTTTGTTTAAATATTGCATGTGTGCGCAGGCTTAGTCTGCCTGTTAATCTTTCACATGAGCACACACATTTTCACACAAACACATAAGAGAGAACAATATTTCTGAACATGATGTGAGGGCAGCCAGCATCTTCACGACATCTAAATTAATGTACCTTGATAAGAACAGACATAGTTCAAAGAAGGGATGCATTGCTATCCCTTTTTGTCTCAATACAAGTACTTGCATTTAGGTATTTAATAACATTTCTACATCTAACAGTCAGACGTTATAACATCTTCTATCGCAAGACTAGTGTGCAAACCCTGAAACTGCTTTACATGTAGAGCAACTGTCTGCAGAATAAAATCCACATCAATTCACTCCACAGCCAACTGATGAGAGACCCTGGACTGATGCTGCTGGTCCAAACGTCAGTGGTGAAGCTGAAGGTTCAAATGTTTGTAACGTGCCTTTTTATGAGGTCCTGCATCTTTGATAGTATGATTTCTGACGTGGTGATGGCTGGGAATCTCATACAGGGGTTCAGGTACACAGAGAAAATGACAAAATCACATCTTATCTATAATTAACAATGACTAGTCATGAAGAGCAAAGTACTGGGTAAGAATTTCTGTTATTTTTACACACTGTTGATGTCTCTGAACGTTCTCTCTTGTTTCCACAGAGTTTGCTAGAAGACTGGTTGTTGCTGTCATTTATCGTAAAATATTTCCAATGTTATGACTTTTCTTCTTCTCTGCTTACCAACTTAACTAACTAGGGGTTAACATTATGTTGCCAGAAACGTGTTTCTGTGTTGCAGTAGTATTCGAAATATAAGTACAGTACCATACCAATAACCCATACTGCATTGGTGTCGGTCCATAGGTGAAAGTAAACAGATATCTTGCCCAGTGCTCAGTAAGAAACCATCTTGTTAGCAAATAAAGGGCAAACACAAGAAAGAAGTTACTATGTGACGTGTTTGACAACAGTAAAGTACCACTAGACTAATTTAGGTGGAACATACACTGAGTTAAACTAGAACCTTTTTGAACTAAAATTATTCACCAAAAGACAGACAGACTTGAAATTTTAGGTTGAGGAAAAAACATGAGTAATTGACAGTATATAAAGATAAATAAACCCTCTGTGATGTCACTCATACATTTCCCAAAGAGCAGATTTGAAGCTCAGTGTGGCAGTTAAATTGGATGCCATCTTGGCAAAATCAGCCAAGAGGTGGAGCGTGAGAGGAGCTGAGGCGGGTCATGCAAATGTTTCTGGGTCAGGGACTGTCTTATAATGGTACCCACCTGTCACTCAAATCAGCCACACACTTAAGTATGCATAATTGCAAGCCTTAATACAATTTAAACAGGTAAGTTTTTGTGTTTTTTTTAATGACTTCCTATACAGTTGTCATCAATGGGGAAATTAGATAAAGAGACTAAAACCATTTCTAGTACCAAACCGTAAACATGTTTATTTCTGCTTCAAAGTTAGATATCTTAACATGGATGTCTTTGGGGGCTCAATTGCCACTTGACCATCCTCAAGTGGCCATTTGAGGAACTGCAGGTGTTGGTATGCCTGCATTGGTTTCATTTTTTCAGCTCCAGAGGTTGCAGCTTGGGTTAAATCCATGCTTTAGTTTTGCTATTTAGGCTTGAAATTTAATTGGATCAACTGCCTTTTGGACCAAAAAAGTATTTGTTTGAACTTAAAGAACAATTCCAGCATAAGAAGGTAATAAGTAAGAATTTCACTTTCAAATTCTGGATCCTGAGGAGTCTCCTAGTTCTTTTTGTTCTTTTTGGTTGTTTTGTTTCTTTAAAAACATAGTTACTGTGAACTCTCAGCAGTTCACCATTTCAAGTTAGAACAGCTCATGTTTGTAAACTCTGAGGCCTGAAAAAGAAAACAACTTTTGGTTTCAGCTGAAAATAAGAAAATTATAAGACTATATATCAAAATACACATCTACATTAAATTCCTGATAAAAGATTAATTGGTTTCACAAAAACTTACATCGTATTCATGCTTTCAAAAATACTGGTGGTATTCCCTTACTGTGGTATTTGTTTACAGGAGTGTGGGTCAAAAAGACTGTTGACATGTTAACTGACACTGGAGGGTGATTGTTAATGTAAAGCACGTACTTAACCCTGTGCAGTAAAGTGCAGCCACTTTCGCCTGCATGTCCAAGCTGTGCAGTGCTGACAACGCAGGTTGATAGGTCACCAAACTATCCAATTAATCAGCTGACCTATTTAGCAGTACAAGTTTCTGTTTAAAATTAAATACAAAAAGACTAGACCTAAAAAAAAAATTGAATCATTTCTTCTTTTGATCGACACCATGGGAAAAAAAACTGCAGTCATAACCACAGCCTACTCAACTTGACAACATTTTCCCACACAACACAAAGTCAAAAATTTATTTCTACAACTACTATGCAGTCAACTACTTGCAGTTGTGTTGCAAATTTGTTTAATTTTTATCTTGCCATATATTCTGTGCAAAAAAAATCAGTTGTGCCACGACATCTAATCAAAACAAATCTGTGTAGTTATCAACTACTTCTGATCCAAGATCTTGGAAACACTTTGTAATCTGAGATTCAGGTATTGCAACAAGTATTCCTACCTCACCCCAAGGTAGTACATGCTTCTGTAGGATGACAGATATTCAGTGGTTTATATCACCCTCCTATCTGCTGTGGCACTGATTTAGACATAGCCGTCATCTCTCCCTCCCTCCCACCCAACCAAGCCAGTCAATACCTCTACATTATTCAAACTCCTCCCCACTTAATTAGATATTTAATTGACTACCTGTAGACAGATGACTGACCCGCCTGCTGGCATAAATTAATGCAAATGACATCCCACATGACCTCCCCCGAGGTAGATTTAATAGTACAGTCTGGTAAGGACAGAGTTCAACAAGAGGCTACAGGGGGTCAAGACTAGTCACTGATCACTGGGGTGTGACCTAATCAGTGGATCAGCTGTGAATACTGCACTTGCCTTGTTATATTCAAAGCAAGGACGTGAATGAAAAGGGGAAATGTTTGTGCCCAAGATGGTTTTTTACCTGCAAATTTTGTTACACGTCTGAATTTGCCTATATGTATGTGTATTAGTCTTCATTATATTGAATAAGCGCAGCAAGCCAGCAGGAGAAGAAAAGGCCACTGGTTGATTCTGTGCCTCAAATCTCATGACTCCCAGTTCTGCGCCCCAGGAAGAAAGCAATAAGGCACCAGAAATCCCATCGCAGGTGTGTGAGCCCACTGTATGCTAATGGGAAGGATCAGACGTTCTTCTCACATAATGGGGTTTGACAAAGTGAAAATTAACACAACCCCACTCCTGCTGTTACTGTTAGAGGGGGTGGTTGATATGGCTTTGTCTCAGACTACGCTACCCACACACACACACACACACACACACACACACACACACACACACACACACACACACACACAAACACACAGTCACACACCTTCCGACAGATACCACACCAGCCGTCGATCTCATTCTCACCCAGACATTTACGTTGTAGGCCCCCCTCTTCACCCCTTCCTCTCACTCCCCCTCCTCCTGCCCCACTACCCCTATCTAGGCGTTTGTGTCCTCGGCATAAACATCCCTCCATCCTGCCTCCTTCCCTCTTTTCTCTTCTTCTCCAGCGACTCTGTTTGCTTCAATGGACTTTCATGACAACTCATTCCATAAGGGTCCTTTTTTCTCTCCGTCTCCCTCTCTTTCTCCTTCACTCTCCCCAGGTGAAATATTGATGGATTTTTTATGAATAGCTATGAAAAATTCATTCAAATTCCAAAATGAAAAAGCGTAAACATTCCGCATCTGCCTATGCCTCCCGCATTCATTATCCTTCACAACATCCTCAATCTCCCTCTCGCTCTCCCTATTTTTCCACATTCGTACCCCTTCCCCTCCTCTTGCTCCTCACCCTCCTCCTCTCCTCTTGCTCCTCGCTCTCCTCCCCTTATCCCCCGTCTACCTGAAAAAGAGATGCTCTGTCTCTTTTTCCGCCACTTGGCCTAATTGCTTAATTTGACCTGCTCTCTCATCAATTAAAAGTCTGTCAGTGGTAGACAGATGGAGGATGGATCAGAGGGCCAGTCGATGGACAGATCAATGACAGAACAGCTCAATAAGTAAATGGAGATGGCCAGTGATGGAAAAAGGAAATGAGGGAGGGGAAGAAGTAGAAGAAGAAGAGAACAAATTGAACAGGCTGTCATGACAAAAAGGTGCAGCGCCAACGTGCCTCACCCGGATGCTCTGACTCTCTTCCCTTACGATTTCTCTCTGATGCTGTGACTCTCCCTCTGCCTTTCCCTTTTTTTTGCAACAAACCCAAAAAGCCAAGTGCACTCTCTCTCTCTCTTTTCCTCTGATACGAATGTGCTATCGTAAAGCTGAACCAACGGAGCATATGCACAAATCAGGTAAGAAATACGAGAAAAAATAAATAAATGTGAGGAATAGAAATCCCAAATAGGAACTATTAGGTCTCTAAATTACAACAAATACATCAAATGAAATAAACCTCATATGAGAAGAGAGTAAAGCAAGAACAGACAGAATCGAGGTGAGGAGGCGGAAAGGATTGAGAGCTGAAACACTCAGGACTGACTTCACATATGAGTGGATGCACAGAGAAAATGCAACTCCATAACAGGCAAATTTCACTCAATGTGTTAAACAGCTGCAGTAAATCTGCCTTTCTCCAAACCCAGTCACTCAACCACATACATTCACATGCATGTATTACATTTATGGAAATACATTGCCATTGCTCGGGAACAAATATAATCAGATACAATCTTTTGCTTACAAACACATGATGAGTCAGTCACAGGAAAACAGCGAGTCATGTTTTTGTAAACAAATACGACTTCAGTGAAACATGGCCTCACATGAATGTACACAGATATTGGCATGAGCGTGCACACACACACGTAACTACACACGCACACAACCACAATTATTTTGTTATTTTCCCCTTCAACACCTTGTTTTAATTAGCTTTCTCATGAGACTGCGAATCAGACCAATTAGAGAAGATTATCAAAGAAGGCCTGGAGTAGAGTGCATGCCCACTATGACTCCTGTCCCCTGGGATTGGCCAGGATGAAAGAGACCTCAGCAATACACACATATGCATGCAGACCCAAACACAAGCGTGTTTTACTCTCTGAAGCAAAAATATGAACCCCATGTAGGACCTTGCAAAATAGAATCTTATTGTACCTTTTAATACATTTAGAAAGAGTTCTACACAGTACAGAAGCATGTATAAACTGCACGTACATTGTCAATCATTCTGTATTGACCAGTCGCAGATGGATCGCTGAGGAGATACAGAATGGGGTCCTTCCATTCTGTCCCTCAAGGTGAACTAAAACCAGTCACTTGATGCAATCACCAATGGAGACACTTCAGAACACTGAGAGAGATTACCGGCTCAGAATTAGGCTATAAAAACACGCATTAGGTGTTTAGGATGAACACAGGAATGAAGGGAATTATATCTGCCATGCCAACACTTGCGCTCTCTTGCTCTTATGACAAATCAATGGAAGCTCTTTTGGAGTTGCTGAGAGATCCTGATGTATGATCAAGACCCTCACCCCCAAGGAAAGAGTACCTATGTAATTGCGAAGGTGTCATCATTTATCATCCTCACCCTCTGCTTTTGTTTTTCCTCCAATTCAGGAGAAATATCTACCTTATTGCAGCTTTAATAGTGTGTTTATGTTTACCTCTGTGTGATATGTCAATACAAGACAGTGTGTGTGTTGTCACAAGCTAGTCCATAACCTGATGGTAAGTTAATAGCACTCAGTGGTATTATGTGTAACAATGATTAGATTGGGAGAGGCTGATAGCGCATATTGGTTTGGTCCCTTAGGGGCACCTAGAAGAGTCAGAGATCAGAGGTCAGTTACCGTAGGATCAATGTCACTCAAAAGTGACGTGTTACATTCAAAGACATTCTATATGGAATACATTGAGGTGATTTGGTATATGTGAGAGGTTGTAAAAGGCTAATGTTTTAAAAATTCCCCCCTCAAAAAAAAAAGGGTCCTGATTGTTACGCTGCCCCTTCCAGCTACAGAGCATCATCCCAGGCAGTAGGATGTGCCAGGAGGTGCACAGTGGAGGTGTGGAGCGGAGAGACATCTAAAGGGAAAGTGACTTCCCCGGGACTTCATTAAGCTAATCTGGCTACCGATACTAACAAAGTTTAGAAGGAGAGGTGAGGAGAAAGCTCAGAAATGAGATGAACACTTATTAGATCAGACCAGGGCAATTGTCTTTGGTCGCTCAGAATTCATACTCAAACACACACACTCATCCACACGCAGCTAAACAAGCTGAGACAAAGAGAGAAACAAAGCATGGGACTGAAGAAAAGAATCATATGCACAGTATACTGTCAAAACATGATTGCATACAAACAGAGAAAACTAAAACTAAACATATTTAAGCAAATTTACGTTAATGATTTATTAAAATGACAACGGCAGAGAGACAGAAAGAGAAGTAACAACTATACGTGTAAAGACAACTAATGATATCTTCCCAAGAGGCCAACAGTTACATACATACAACATATAGCAGGGCTCCAGATTAACTTTTTTACTGGTACCACTGGTGGTCGCACCAACACAATCCAACTCATTTTCAGTACAATGTGGTGTTAATAAATCTTGCATGGCGTGACGTGAAGATTCAATGTGGCTTCAGATTTAATACTTTAGTCAGAAAATATAAGTTTGTCACCAGTCTTTTCTGATAGGCACAACAACAAATTACCAATGGTTCTTGAACACCTCATGTGCAGGCTACGGTAAATGGTAGCTAGGTGGACGCAGCGCATTCAGACAGATGTGACCATAAATTAGTTGGAAAAGAGTAAAACGATCTGTTCTAATTTTAGATTTAGACAGGTTGAAACTGTGATTTTAGCTTCTATGTGCAGCTTTCTATTAGTAGAGTTTTGTATGAGCAGAGTGCAATTCAAATGTCAATACTGCAGTGAAATTTGATCTTGCCCACTTTCAGAAAAATGGATGCATATGTGACTATTTTGTTCACAGTTTGGAGCCCTGTTTAGATTTCCCTAAAACAAACTTTTCTTAAATATTAGCATTAACAGGACAATGGCTCCACTATTTCCACCATCCAATAATCTTCGTATTATTTCCTCAGTTACACAATTATACTATCAGTTTTGTCTGTATAAAGACAGAAAACTGCATCATATATAGAATGGAAAAGAAGTATTTTGCTCAAATCTGGGAAGCTGCAACTTGTGATTCACATACAGATTTATTAGATAATAAGTTTACCTGAAAAAAGACAGTGTGCTCTGATATTGTTTGACTGATAGTCTGAGGGAAAGTGGTTTCTGCCCATGTCCACTAAGCTGGAAGTCAGCTCGTCACTGAAAGGTGAGCGAGGTGAGTGAGCCAGGATGTCATTATCACCCACAGTATATACGATACACCTAAGGTCAATAGAGTGACAAATTCTGGTTGTCCTGTGCAAGGATCTCACCCTCCAGCAAGGCACCAACAGGTGGTACTTCCACTCTTCCTCCATCTGACTACATGGGTCATGTTTGACTGAAATATTTACACACTCATATCATTTCTCGAGAGAGGATGTGAAGGTACTACAGCCTGTATGGCAGTGGGAGGGCTGCTAATAGGTAGTCACCTCTTCTGTCAGCCTTTCTCAGAAGGAGTCACCCCTGTCAGGCTGAGAGTCAGAGAAGAAGCAGGAGGTTGTCTCCATGTTGCTTGAAAGGGCCAGTAACCAGCAAATGTTAATTAGCCACTTAAAACAAATCGTCCCCAACATGTCTGCATGCTACTAAAGAGCAGGTCTTCTTTAATGATGATGACAATAGACCAGCTGCAAACAGAGGTAGTGAGGCATACGGTACACTGAACGCATTTTCTGAAGCGTTGATACCATTACACCGTGAGTTTCAGAAACAATCAAGTTATCCTCCCTCTTCACAGGAATAAACTGTAGATAAATTAGTCAACCTTGAAACCACAAAATTACTTTCCTGTACAAATAAACAGCATTCTCAATTACAGGTTGAGGGAGACATATTTTTTGAAAGATTCTGTTTGTTTGTAACTTATCACAAATACTTTTCTAATCAATATATTGTTGTCATTTAGTTTATTGCTTTACTGTTGCTCCTTGTCAGCCAATCAACATTATACTAAGTGAATGCAACTCGTCACCCTGGGAACCCAGAAAATGGAGAAGAATCTTCAAAGAGCCACCCAAACCATGATTTTGACTGATCCTAAACAAGTAATGTTGTTGCATTAAGCCTCTAACATTTAGTTATTGTTGTGAAAGTGTCGACCAAACTGTAACATATTTCCTAAGCATGCCCACATAGTTTTGGTGCCTAAATCACAAACCAAGTTTGGACCAAAAATAAACAAAAAACAAAACTTACATCTGAGACTGACGGCTCCATGTAGGGTGCAAGTCGGTCTCCAGGGTTGACATCTGGCCGCTGGCTTCCACCTCCATTTTCCCACTCTGCCTCCTTATGCGGACTTTGTGGTGCTTTCATAGTGAAAGTGGTCCTACATCACAGGTGAGAAAGTGGGTTTACTTCAAAATAAAATCACATTTCCCATAAAAAGTAACAGAATGCAGCTTAGTTGCACAGGAATGTAATTTGAATGTGGAGTGAATTAATCTACTTCCGTCAAGCTACTTTTGGTATTCTGGCCACAGAGACAGAAAAGATAACAAAATATGACACTGTTGACATCTTGAAGAGGTATGAGTCATGGGTAGCACAAGATCTGTTGCTAAATTCTTATTAACTATTATTAGAGTGAAGTGAAAGGATTTGAGAGGATTGCTGGCTTTTAAAAGGATGCTTTTGACAAGCACTCTCCGACTGGTTCTGGATTCGAGCAATGGTGCATTTAATACAAAAGTGCTGCAAGTGTAGTGCCAATTGCAACAACCACAGCAGGGCAAAAAGAGCAGGAATTTGCACCCTCTTGTGACAAAGCACTATGCCGCTTTGAACAATCTAAGCTTGTGGCCGCTGAAGAGAATGGGATGTAATGGTGGCACTGCCTGTTAATAGAGGCAGCCCCCAGTACATGAAATGGACTCATCCTGATTGGCTGGATGTACATGCAAGTTTTGTTGGGAAGGCACAGAAAAAGTAAAGATGAGTTGCAGTGTCATTAAAGGGCGAAGTCTGTGAGAAATACAACAGTACACTCATAGACGACAAGAGCAAAGAGGAATGAAGGAGGCAGAACAGGGTAGACGGAGAGGAACAGAGGGTAGACAAAGTAAGGCAGGGAGTGCCACGTCGTTCTTAATCTAGTTTGTCTGTCGTAATCGTGTCAATGTCACTCTCAATCAGGCAGCCACAACTAGGGCTATACAACTTCAGTTTGATTGGCCCAAACCTTGCCTTTAAAATGACCTCTACGGGGAAGGTGTATGTATAGAGAGAGACATAGAGAAAGAGAAAAAAAAAATAGAAAGAGCAGGCTGAGATGAAGGGGAGGAGAATCTTCTGGAGACAATATGAGAAAGAAGGAGAGAGGGAACACAAATTAACTTTAAACCTGTTACTCCCCCACCTGTCTGTCAATTTCACTTTGGTCTCATTCTTTGTTCTGATTTTTCAGTGTGACAGTATTGATTGCCCTCTCTTATTACACAAGAGGATACAGATATATCTGTGCGACTGAGCAGTGTGTAGGTGCTTGGGTAAACTTCAGTCATATTCCTGCCAACATTGAAGCTACACTCATGTTCATGGCACTGCAACCTATATTTGGTGCATTTTTATGTGAAAGGACACTAATGTGAATAAACAAACGAATCAAAGGTATGTGTGCGATTGCATGTGAGCATATAGTGTTGTGACATTCACTGCGGTTAGCGACAACATTGCGGTTATAAACAGGGTGGATTTTGTTTAATTTGCAAGTGTCAGCAGATCCACTTCCCGAAAAGTGTGTTTAAGCAACAAAAACATCTGTGATCATTAATTATAGCCACACTCAGTAAATATAGTTTAAAAATATTTTGTAAATCTTTAAAATATATAGTTCCAGTTTTGGTTGAACAATTTTAGTGTTACCATATACAATATTATTCCACTAATCACTGCAGGGTATGTGATCATATGAAAGATTATTCTTTTTTATGCCTAATCAAATGTCTGTTTCAGCCATGATTTGATAGATTAGTCTTCCACCACAAAATATTCACTGAGACCCACTAATACCGCCGTGGCATCAAGTTTGTTTTATTGTATTCGTCTCTGTGTTTGAGCATGTTGCATAAAGCCACAGGCAAATTAGCAGGAAAATGTTTGTACACTTGGTATTTGCTGCTGTCTCCTCTGTGCAGAACTTGGTTCTTTGAGTCTTTTGTATTGTAAATTCCACTTTAGAGTCCAAATGCCTCAGCGCTGGTTTTGATTATGTAAATTTTATTGGACTGAAATCAGTATTTCTGTCTTAAATTGACTCAGTCAGATTTTGGTACATGGCAGTGCATGACAGCACATGGCAGGACATTAAATTTGAGTTTTAAAAGAATCCTTGAAAATTAAATGGTAAGTTTATGTTTTTGTTTGTGGAGAAACTTGGTTGTCATTTGAGCTGGTCTGCGAGTGGAAAACTGTCAGGATTCATGATTTTCTATGCTATCATCAGCATCATCCTTCACAAATATCTCGACGTACAAACAAGCTGTACATATTGCTACATTTAAAATAATTCACCAATATCCATTCACAATTGTTAGGATGATATCCAAATGCATTTCATAATATCTGCATTTGTAGTTTACATATGGTGTCACATGCTGCCACAAAGGACCTGGTTCATTCTTGTAGTTTAATGAATGTAATGTTTTTGTTTGCTTAGTTAGGACAGGTGGTAGGCTAGCAATCAAATATTACTATTTCATCATAAATTCAAGTAGCTCTTGTCTTAGTACTGTGTGGAAAATATTTTGCTTTTAAGGAAATGAGCTTTGACTTATTTTATGTCCTGTTTTCTGATCTCTCATTAGTCTTTCCTGCAAGTGCAAACTCAACACTTCCTCTATTTGTTTCACATTATCCTCCCATCACATATAAGTTTCATTAAAGCAATTTAACAAAGAGAATTTGGAATACTGATTGAAAAAAGAAAAGGGAAGAATAACTCTGCAACAAAGGCCTGACTTGTTCTGATGAAATAACGCTGCAGGAATGTAGATTACACTTAATTTACTATGTGAGGTAAGTGCAGAAGAAAGGCAAAGTTGAAAATCGTCATGCTAGTGACTTTCTCTCAGTTCATCTGAACCACCAAGGCAGTAATTGGAGTTGCTGAAGGGTTGTTAGCTACCTGCTTTCACAACGTACAGAGTAAATGGCACCAGCTGTTGTGTGCTTCAAGTGTGTGATGCCGAGAAGTGTGATTATTGGTAATAATGTTCAAATTGTACATATTTCATTCCAAATCACATAACAGAATGGATTCCATTCAACATTTAATTCCAGCAAGATTGTTGGAGCAAAAAAAAAGAAGCCAGTATTATTCTACAGCTTTTCGTTCTTTTGACTGCGTGTTTTGCTCATTATGTCTTCATGCATATAAAAGACACAACATGGACATGTTAACAAGAAAAAAAAAACTACAATTTTCACCTTTCATTGAATGGGAAAGGGAGTAAATTAGAGGTGAAATTAATGGCTGATTATACAATTTTGAAAATCAAATAAGAACCTTTGTCATTTTTAATCACAAATGTCAAAATGTTTTGTTTTGATGTGAGGCCTCCTGGGGTCCGTTTCACAAAGCAGGTTTAGTGAAAACTCTGAGTCTGTTAACCCTGAATGGAGTTTTCCTTTTCACAAAGGGAGGTAGTCAAACCATAGGGGTAAGAGAGGGGTAACTCTAGCCTGTTTCACAAAGAGAGGTAACTTAAGCTCTTGGTCAGTTACCGTAGTAACCCGCGGGATTGCACCTAAATGAAATAACTTAATAGGCTACCATTCCAACAGTTTTCCCCTGTAATATTATTGTGATTGCAAAGGACTACATTTAAACTTACGCACTGATCCGGGCAGCAATGTTCTCCCACGCCATCTCCCTCTCTTTTGCAGCTGCAGCGGTGTTGCACTTTTTTCTAAACTCTAAACTTGTGTTCAAACTCGCCATAGGAGCACATTAAGATGTCCAGTTCAAGTGGTGTAAAAAACGCAGCACTCCGCTTCCCCGTTGCCATGGTGACTCATCGAATCACCAAGACAACTATTGCATTATTTGACAATACAAATTGTCAGGTGTTGTGTAAGTGCACAGCAAGCTGGCATTTCAAACGATTACAGTGGTCGCCCCAATATTCATCAACAGGATTGCGCAGCAAAGCGTATTATCAAAATATCTGTATGCTCAAATTGTGAACAAATTTCCCTTTCACATCATATTCTGGAAGGCCAATCATAGAGCTACAGTAGAGCATGACCATTCTGTGCCATTGTTGTTCAGGGAAAGCTCTGGATTGGCTAAAGTGTAACACGGAGCTGAGTGAGCCAATAGCAGAGCACAGCACAGCCGAGAGACAAAGATACAGGCTTAAGGCCAGTGAGAAGCAGGAAGGCAAAAACTTTTATTTAGGCATGGGCCCAATTTGGCAACTAACTAACCAGGCAACTGGTCCAAATGAACCTCCAACTGGCCCTCGGCCACTGGGCAATCCTTATTGTTGAACTCCGCAACAGTGCTGTCTGTTGTGGCCTACTGCTGCATAACATATGGTCCCAGGCTTTTCATCTCTCCAGGGATGAAACACCCACACAAACACATGCACAAAACCATTCACACACTACACACAGAGAGAGAGGCAGGGAGAGCGAGCGGGAAATGTAGACAGAAACATCAAAATAGCAACTAAACACACACATACACGCACATGCTGGTCTTCAGAAGAAATATTAAACAAAGACCAAAACAAGCCACCCCTAGTGACAGGCCGGATGAATAAAACATGTTTTCAGGGAAACCCCTCTCTGGTGAGCCCCTCACCTAAGAAATATTGTACACCAGAAAATATTCCCAGGAAGCAACGGCAACAGGGTGCACGTGAATGATGACCAGGTCCAGTAAACTTGAGGTTTGTTTCTTAAGTGAAGCTGTCTGGCAGAGGTGTGTCTCGACTGTTAAGGGTTGAAGAAGTAAGTATAGAAAATGTTATTATCCTCGGGTGAGGTGTTACTTCAACCTCATGTAGGATCAATTTAATACAGAAAACATTCAAATAAGCTTATGAAAAAAACTAACAAAACTGCACAATGAAGCAAACCTCAAATAGATGAATGGTACAAACACGATAGAACACACAAACTATGGACACAGATGGAAACAATCCACACGCACACAGACTCATATCCACACTCAATTCCACTCTGCTCTAAATCAAGGCTCTGCCAGGCTAATGCACAGATCCATACTGCTCTGGGTGAATTAACGTTAGTAATAAGATATCATGGCTCTGATTGATCCTCTATTTCCATGTCCACACCATAAAATGACCCAAGCACAACCACAGCACACCATCACTCTAATGCTGCATCGATTCCATTCTGAACTTAGGCAACAGAAGAGGGTGTAGCTGGAAGTGGGCAGGGGTCTGGAGGTACTATAGATGATTGTAGAGTCAGGCTAGAGTTAGGGTAATTCTGCAATGCTACAACTGTTGTGGGGCAATATACCAAACAGAAAAAAACTGTCAAAAAGAAGAACTTTGTCTCAAACTCCAAGATAAACTTAAAGTTTGGTCAGCTTTAATTTAGCCAACACTGAGTCATTAAAATACACCCTTAAAAGTCCAGTTGATTAACTTGGAACATCTGTAGTTTTAAATAATGATACAAACTGTGGCAGTTTGTTCCTTCTCAGTAATGAGCAGTCCGGCAAATTGCCATGTCAATTACAGTAACGATTAGATACTCACAACACATAAAATAGTCCTATTTAACTTTCGTTGTTATTATCACTTTCTCTAAATATTAAATTGAAGTCTGGCAATGCTCCAACCTCAACCTTCTCTTGATTTGTTGTCACATTGTAATTTTGGACTCTTCTTGTTGTTCTACTAGACTTTCATGTCACATATGAATTTAATAAAACTGTACACAATTTTCTAAAAACTGTGCATTCCAAATTCAACATACTGACCTAGTTCTGCTTCTAAAGCTACACTAAATGGGGAAATTTGGCTAATTATAGAACTAAACCTATAGAGTTTAGTTTCAATAGGATTTGCCAACAGCTCAGCCTCAAAAGCATTCAAAAATCTGAACTACAATGTGTGAAATGCAAAAAAGTGTACTTATAAGTTTCAGCTATGGCCTGTCTTTTGATTTGCTTTTCTTATTTTTTGTCGGTGTTTGATAGTTTTTTGACAGTTTGTGCATATCCATTTTCCTGAGTTTGTCATCACGGTAAATGGACAATATGTTCACCAAACTGTCACTTGAGGAACTCTTGGAAATAAATGAGCTTGGAGCTCTGATGTTATTAACAACTCCATATCGATATTAGTTTTCATCAGTGATTTATTAAACCTCTCTGCTAAGAAAGGGTAATCTATTGGAAAGTAAATTGCATCCAATATTGTGAGCAAACGCCTCCTAGCAGGTCAGCTCATGTTCTAACCTGCTAGCTACATTAAATGCAAAACCAGCTAATAGTGGGGGGTAAAAAAATTAAGCAAGAGGTGTTTTCTGGTTGTTATAGAAAAAATGGATAAATCATCTCATGCTCCTCTTTAGCTCAGAAAAAAGAAAAATTATGTAAGCCAACATACATTTCTGACATTTTAGGCTTTTGAACTGAAGCATGGATACTTTATGCCATGAATAGCTTTAATTTGTTGGTTAAACGTCATACAAAGTTCAGTAAGCAGTGTAAAGAAAACTATCAATGTCAGAAGAAATCAATATTTGGTATGACCCACCACCGCCATAAAATAGCACAAATTTGACTAAAATGGTGCATTTTTTAAGGCGCTTGTGGTCGTAGATGGTTAAAAGTGGCTTGGAGAAGTTGCCTCAGTTGTTCTGTAGATTTAGGTTGTTCTGCTTCTGTTTCGCATGAAATCCCAGACTGGCTCAATGATGTTGAGATCAGGGCTTTGTGGAGCTCACACCATCTGTTGCAGGACTACATGTTCTTCTTCCCACTTAAGAGATATATTTATAACTGTGAAAGTATGTTTGGGGTCACTGTCAGAAAGAATTACACTTTCTTGCATTGTGTTATAGATAAGAATATTTACCTCAAGTGTCTAAAAACGTGTGCAATATTTTATGTTAAGCAGTGCTGCAGACAGTGGCAGCTGTTCTATATTCAGTTCTCTCCCACTTTGTATCACTTACAGTGTGTATTAATGTACACAAGCATCATGTCACTGCTCTCATTTAATTACTTTTCTGTTGTCGTAGACAGATGACCAAAGGAGCATTCTTTTTGCAAGACTCACACTAATCCACCAATACACTTTAGTCATCCTCTTGGCTTTGGGATTAGGAATTTATTAACTGCTACTTGGTCAAGAAGTCCCTCTACTACTGCTTTTAGTATATTGTAGAGCAGTAGAGGACTGAGTGGAGGCTTAGTCATCTGAGACTGTCTGCTGTAATTCTCAACACATTTTGCCTCTCATTCTCATGTTTTTGCTTTTTAAAGTTAAGGTGAACAAGGCAGATTTAGCTATGTTTCTATACATGTAGACATTTCAGTGTGGTCAAAGACTTAACAGCAAAATCACATGAAAAACACAGTGCTAAACAGTGTTTCCAGATTGATCTGAGTGCCATGCTCTGTTGCTAAGAGAGCTAAGACAAATAGGAAAGTAAGAAAAAAAATCCCACCCCAGATCATTTGGCAATTTAATTAAATTACTAAACTCTGAAAACTGTGAAACAGAAATTGGCAATTGGCCTAAAATTGGCAGGTTGAAAAGAAAAAACATGAATTGCAAACCAAAAATTAGAAACACAAACTGTAACTCTTCGCCATATTTTGGAAACAGCAAATTTGGGTTGCAGCCAAAACATGAAAACAACACTGACTGTTGAAATGACAATGCATGCCAATCAGTGGGATATATTAGATGGCAAGTAAACTGTTGGTTTTCATCGTCAAAATGTTGGATGAAGGATATATGAGCAGTTACTAAGACATAAGCACCGATGACAAGACCCAAACCATTATGTCCAGGCGACCGGGTTGGGGCATCTCTGAAAAAGGAAGGCCTGTGGTGTGTCGGCAGTGGTGAGAACCTAGTGACAATTTTGCTCATCAGTGTACATTGTGATGACACATTCCTCTGTGAACAGACAGATTAACTCCCATATAAATCCTGTCTTTAGTTGGAGACTGAACCACATGTCTAAATGTGGGAAATTTTTCTTAAAATAAAACATTGTTTGGAAAGCCAAGAGAGGAACTACACAGTAGAACGTAGTGTTGCCAGTTACTGAGTGAGTTACGTAATGATACTATCTTTGAAATAAGTGAATTACATGCACATTAGGTTTCTTAGGAAACATGCCAGAAAGTGATTATTATGAGCATGGGCTTAAGGACAAGATACAGTAGTAACATAATAAAGCTGAGGTTGAGACTATAGATTGGTACTGGTGCCCGATGTTGGCGCTGGGTTCGAACAACAATCTACAACAAGGATCTATTCATCAACCACTAATGAGCCCCCTAAACTGTCAGTGTACTCTAAATACAACAACATGGAGCCAGAATGAAAGCCGAAGAGACTGAATGACCCATTTTATATTGTCCAAGCAGCCTTGGGCGGACGGATTCACCCAATACAGTCACACGCCAGCTTGCCTGATGACAGAGCAGAAGTCATTGAAACCATGTGAGGTTATTTAAGGGGAGAAGATTATTCCAGGAAACTGGTAGTCACAGTCAGAGTTTTGGTCTGAGTTTGAAGACCTGTGCTTGATTTGCAAACCACCAGAGGGCCAGTCACAATCACGCCAGTCCTTACTGGACGAGGACAATCCTAAGATCGTCTGGATGCAGACCAACTCCAAAATGCAAATACACACCCATTCACACACACACTGATGCACAAGCAGAATCATCCAAACACATTCCTGCCTGTCTGAATTACATGCTGGACAATATCCCACGGTCATTAAAACCAGACTGCTTTGAAGACACAGACACCACGCAAACACACATATGATCTCACACACACACACACATTCAGACAAACACATGTGCACACGTACCTATTGCTTCAAGGCAAACTGTTTCCACTGTATAGTCTGTTTCTCTGTTCACATGGTACGCAGACTTATCAGACAAGTCAACTCGCTGTTAGTATACAGGGAAAACAAACCAATTGGCAGATGTGATAGACAGCGATACAGACAGACACAAACACAGACACATGGCAGCACACATGAAGTGAGTAATACAATATAATATCAAACAGGTGAAAGGCGGAATCACAACTGGTGGGAACAGTGCTGTATAAGCAGCTCAGTAGGCCAGACTGCAGCCTAATACAAAACATACACACATACAAATGCATAAATACGGCAGTTGCTTTGAGACCAAACCAGGTGTAATCTGTCTCCCATCTCTCTCTCTCTCACACACACACACACACACACACACACACACACACACACACACACACAGACATTTCTGCCTATAGTTACAGACAATAGCATGCAGAACAAAAGCCATCACCATGTTCACATTAGTGAGCCAACAGGACTATTTTTATATTTTACTGAGTCACAAAGAGTCTTCTCCCAGCAGCATGTCACTATTCTCATATCAAAGCTGCGTTTATAGCAGACAAAGCTTTGAAAGTGGGCCATGGCTCATAAAATGCCTTTATGTCCCTCGTTGGTACACTTAGAAAACCCTGAAACAATGCATTTTAAGTCTGCAATTGGACTAGTGTGTGTGTTACTGATCTTATTATCCGTGTGTTAAGAGTGCGTGTTTCTCCGTGTGTTCATGGACACTATGTCTGTGTGTACGGGGTGTCTAAGTATTCACACACTTGCATCTGTGCATATGTGAGCGGGTACACCCCACTTCCCCCACAGTTGTGTGTTTAAATGTGTGTAGGTGTTGTTGATTTAATTCCCTCCACTGACATTGTTCTTTTCCGATCTTTTTTTTTTTTTTATGGCTGACAGAATGTGCAGCCTTAACACTCAGCTAACAACCCTGGCTTCCTGAAACGCATGTAACCTAATCACTAACACCATCTGTTAATTATGTTAATACAAAAATGCCTTGGCTGCTATTCACATCCATTCTCTGAATTAGCCCCCCACTTCCCCAACGAGCACCTATCTCCATGCTTGCTCCTCTTTCTCTTGTCCAATCCTTTTCCATCATCTTCAGCTCCCATTTTTCTTTATTTCAAGTCTTGTCTTTCTTATCCTTTCTAATTCTATCTCCTCACTTCCCCTGTGTTTTTTATTATCCTTGTTAATCCTTCACATCCCTGCTTTCCTCCATCATTCATTCCCTTATTCAGACCATCAACCTCCCTCCAAATGCCCCCATAGTCATCCCTTTTCCAACTCCTCCATGTACCAATCTGTCAAAAATCTCAAACTCTTAATTCCTCCTCCTCACAATCCCATCTTTTTACACCTCTCAGCCTGCTACCCCGTGTAGCTGTTGTTGCTGTATTCAGTAAGTCAAAGGCTAAGCTGGTTGAAAATCCCCAGAGGCTTTGTCTGAATCCAACTTATTTTGAGTGATATCGATCCACTCTTCCTCTTAATTGTTATTCACTATGCTAATCTGTATTTATAAATCTAAGTTTCTATTGATCCGTAGGAAACATAATAAACGTTGTCTTGCACCCATGCACAGAATAAGCATTATTGTAATGCAGGGAAAACATCATTTAATAGTCGAATAGAGCGTTGGTCATTATATTAACACAATCGAACGGCAGACCCAGCAACGCATAATCAGAGGTATAAGTAGGCCTGATGGTATTGTGACTGTCCCGAGGGAGACCCCGTTCAAGCCTCAGGATGAAGTGGGCAGTTTGCCCAGGAGAAGCAATGCATACAGAGGCACAAAGCCCAGAGTTAACCATGTCTTTGACTCCAGAATTAAAAAACAAAATAAAGTGGTCAAGGTATGTTCATACCATACCCATGTGTGGCAAGGCACTAACAATTCAAAGTGACAAGACAATTAGGGGCGCAGTACTTTTCATGCGATACATCCATAACAAGAATCTAGAGCCAGTTAACTGCTTTCTGTGGCTGCGTGCTTTTAAAAAAAATCCCAAATTGTGGGTAAAAGATCTAGAAGGTGGTTCCAAATCAAAGGCCACCTGTTCAAAATGCCATCATGTAGAGTTACTTGACAGATGAGCAAATTTGTAACAGATACTGGTCTTATTTCTTAACATTTGTCATAAACTAAATTACTGGAGAAATATTTTTCCTGATGTTTTATGAGAAGAAAAGCTTCACCCTTTGGAGACCACGAATATCTTTCCAAAACTATGCGTCAGTCTATCAAATAGTTCAATCTGGACCAACTAGCACTGGTAGTACTTGAATAGGTGGCTATAACACACACAAGAATTAAACTAAATCAAGAAATGTATTTCAGGAAAAGTGTACCAACTAACCTTACCAGTTTTTCTGTCAATGGACTGGAAAGGGGGCGCAACACACAGTGAATAAAACAGTCAGGGCCAAGAGATTTCACACCAGCAACTTCACCACAATAAAACACACAAACATCACAAGGGTCAGTCAGCCTCTTCAGTTCCCAGTCCCAACTCCAGCCACACACATACGCACACACATATCCATGGAGAAACAATCATTTCCATAGCGTTCACACACCCACACTTACAAGCAGCCACCCCTCATACACACAAGCAACCACACATGCAAACATTCACCACCCCGCACCCTGATGCCCTGGCCTCCACAGCTGGTTGAGTGAGGCCACAGTTTGGGTGAAGCATAGAGTTTCTTGCACTTGGAAGTGAACGTTATTTATTCTGTGAGTGCTGCGCAGTGAGAGGTTCATGATGGGAGGTCGGAGCAGGATCGCTGAGCAGAACTATGCTACTGACATGGCAGAAAGTTATTTCCGCTCTTTTAGGCTCCTATGCATTTACAGATGCAGTGTACTCATGCACAGGCACATAGAATGTGGACACACACTTTGTCCTCCATGCCCTTTACTTTGAACATCATAATGTTTCTGGGGTAGCATGCCCTTTGCTGCAGCACTTTTTTTAATGTATCCTGAAAGCGAGTGAGTTGGACACATCAGTGCACTTCAACATGGGAGTCTGATCCCTGTGCTCCTCCCTCAGGTGTGAGGTGAAAAGAGGCCGGGTTAAGAAGGGTACGCCTCCCAAAAACAGCTGCCAGCCTGTTGGATGCCACAGTGCCCCTCTGGGTGTCATGAAGCGGGTAGGAAATTGGCAGAAAGAAGGCCAAGGTTGTGCCCACATGAGGAGACTCTCAAGGAGGGAGTGTCGCCTCCATCTGTCTGCCCCCCTCGATCTGACTCTCTTCATATATTCTTACCACTTAATACATACAGTAGATAACAATACAGTAAAGACTCTCATCATCACATCTGCTGTGTCACTGAATAATTTTTGCTATTAAGCGTTAAGGAAGCACATTGTGCATATTTACTCAAAGGCAAAATATAATAGAAGATCATTCATAATCAGCATGTGGTTGAATGCCTCCTCCAAGAAGTCAAGCTGCAGGTTACATCCATCTCTCCTTATGTTTCTTGGTTAAGGTGCTAAATAATCGGCAGAAAAGTGTTTTTGCAGAACATGAGGTCAAAATGATGTTAATCTCACATGCCATTACTTAATTTTTGACCGTGTTTTTACTTTTTACCCCTAGAGATCCACATGGTAAGATGCTCAATATCACACTCAAAATAAACCGTTCGGTCTTTACTGCTAATTTCCCCATTCAGGACAACTGCACAGGGTCTGATTTTTAACATAGCCCAGAGATGCTTACATAGTTCGGTTGAGCTTTTGGATTAGACAGGAGTTAGGCAGGAACAGCAACGGCCAGAGCTACAACACTTGTGTTTCAGAATCTATCATTACAAAACCTACAGTGGGTCCATCCGTTTACATGCAGTCCATTGCAGTGTTATTGGAAAAGAAACAATGGTTTAAATGAGTACTCCACCAATGTAGCATTTCTCTCCAATAACATTGCCTAACTCACAATTGATTGTTTCTTTTAAACGGCCACATATTTTTACTCTTCAAGTATATTAGTGTTTTTCCACTTTGCAAAGAGTAATTTCCACCAATCTTCAGTATCAACTGAACAGTGACTACAGTGACATCACTTGAGGCAATTCTAGAGACGGCATTCCCCTTTAAGGTGAATGGCTTGTCAAAAATAAAATGCTGCAAATTTTAGCATTTAACCAATGCAAAAACATGAACACGCGTCCGAGCTTTATCTGATTGCAAATAGAATTTTTTTCAGACTTTGGGCGGATGGTCAGGTTTCTATATACTACAACCACTTGGGACTCAGATGAACTCCATTTCACAACTTCTAGCTGTACTTATGTTGAATTAGGTAAGTCACTGTAAAGGGGGTGAATATTCATGCAGTCACTTGTTTTATATTTTATGTTTTTACTTAATTGACATTGTGTTGTAAAAATCTGTTTTCCACTTTGACATGAAATAATCTTTTTTTTGTAAATTTTTATCAAAAATGCTGAATTGAACTCACCATGATTTAATATTGAAAAGCAGACAAAAAGGAACATTTGCAATTGGGATTAGTATTTTTTCATAGGTACTGTTTCTATAACAAGAATCTCCAGCCTGCTAGCAGTAGTGCAAGCTTTTAAAGAATCCCAAATTGCTAGATAGAAAAAAGGTCCAGAAGGTAGTCACAAAATTAAGGCAACCTGTATATCAGAAGAGTTCATCATCAAAATGTCCTCATGTTGAGTCACTTAGACCGGTGGTCTGGCAACGTTAACAACTGGTAGACAATGCCTTGGGGTTAACAAAATGTTAAAGGGATTTTTTTGACATCAGTAATTAAAGAAGTCATCAACACATTGATTTATAAGGAAAATACCAATTTTTTCCATTCAAATTCAAAACAATTATGCTTGGAAGCACAACAATAGTTACCAGACTGGAGCCAAACTTTATTGCAACGCATGCAGGAAATGTGGGGTTTCTCCCTCACACAGAAATACTAAGAACAATATGGACATGGACCTTTCTATAATTTCTTCTGCAACAGAAGGATATATGATATTTTGTGGCTCACGCAGACTTGGAAACGGTAGTTACTCTCGTTAGAAGTGAGCATATGTTACAGGTGGTGTGGAAAGCAGTAGAGAGTTGGCAGGGAGGAGTGTGTGGAATCTGCTGCCAGGGTGAGAGCAGTGGTGCCAAGGTGAAACCTGAGTGGGCCCTACAGCTGAGCCCTTCAACTCAACACACACAACACACACAACACACACAACACACACTCAGAGTATGACTGACAGAGCACATGTGCACACACAGTGGAAAAAATTAGAAAGTATGAATGAGAGACAAACAAAGCCAGACAGATTTTGGCATGCACGAACAATATGAGTCACTCACAATTACAGCACAGCCAGGACAACAACAACAAAAAAAAATACTGTCACAGATTCACACACAGTTTTTACTGTAATTCACCATCTCGTGAGGAAAAATATCTATTAGGCTATAAATACCCTTCAGTCTGTGTTCACAGAGTGGGCTAATGTGGACCATACTTTTGTATGTGTGATGTGGTTGTACGGCAGCTGTATTCTCTGGTGTATGTGTGTGTTTGTGTGTGGACGCGTGTGTAGGTCTTCGTGCCTGTATGATGAATGGCAACCAGACATTGGGTTAAGAGGCAGCCCGGCCCAGATGAACTACTGTTTGTGCCCATTTTTTTTTGGCCAACACATAACCTTACAAACAGCACAAACAATTTTACACAAAGACATATAGTGTACATATACAAGCAACACATGCGCCACACCACTTAATCCCGTCTTCACTCAACAGCCAGTGGAAACCTATGGTACTATGACATGTTTCTAGCAAACACAAACTAACCTGTAGAAATTACACAGCTGTCATTACATCTACTATTCCTATAATTTTTGGCTTTTTGGTATTTTCATGCACACCGCCAATCCCCCACCACATTTCTCCCTTTATTTTCATCCTGTTTCCCCTCATCTGTTGTCCTGACTGAGTACCTTTTACTGGAAGGGTAATTTTCCTGCTCTTTTTACCTTTTAAGAGTGATTGTGGAGTGAGGTAGTGTGTGGATGTGGGTGGTAGGGGGTGATGGAGATTTTAAAAGGGTGTACTGAGGGGTGTCTTCTGTCTACCACATCCTCCTTCCTGATCCAGGAAAACATACACAATTCCAGGACTCCAGCCCCCCCCAAAGCCTGCCAGCCCCATCCTCAGCCAGGGACTTTCCAGAACTGCCCTGCCCAGCAAAGGAGAGCACTAGTCAGTCATAGTCAGGCTTCTTTTCCTTGTGTGGGGCTCACAGCATCATAATGTAAAAAAAAGTTAAGTGCATATGGCCATGGAATAAAGTGATTTTTGCTCTTAATTGTGTCTATTAAAGAAAGTTCAACTAAAAGCTAATTTTGGGGGAGTTAAACAACTTTTTTAAAAAGTAGTTAATAATGTATGAGTCAACAAATAATAATCCCACAATGCACCACCCAGAAACATTTTACTGGATCAAATGTATTGGGTTACATTTTCAACTGGCGCTGTAATAAAAGTTCGTGAGAGGCTGCCGGATTTCATCAGGTGAGATTACACCGCTGCATATGAAGCACATGGAACCTTCTTGATAAACACCCATTATCAGTAACACATTGAACCCTCTTTTCAACCACTGTAAAAGGCAGCAGCTGTGTTTCCATTTTTAAAACATGCTTAAATCAACGGTCCACAGTGGATATTTGCACTAAAATAAAATGATCAGAGCAATTTCTTCTTGTTAAATTTAAGATTTGTCTCAGTTTGGGACGTGATTTATATTAACTATCGTATAATTTCAAATGAGTTCATTTCAGGATAAGTAGTCTGAGTCATTATAACATGAACATAGTAGAGATTCCTGACCAAACAGAATGCACACTAAAACAATTTTACAATGTCCAACAGAGTTGTTGATTCAAAAGGGAGGTGTTGCCACCTTTAAGACCACTACTGACTTTGATCATTCAAAACATAAAAACTTACCACACATTAACTGCTCTGTGATATATCACCTGATGCCAGAAAACAGCTACATGGGAAAGTACCTATTTCTTAAGGGAGCTGTGACTAAAATGAAGTTGACCACAATGTAAACACATGTCAGAACGATGACTGACCATTTCCCATTATAACTCTCTGTCCACTCATCCTGGTAGTGCTAATTCTTGTCCTTACTACTCCCAGAAAGTAGGCGAGATTAGCTCGTCTGAATATAGCACACAGAGCCCAAACAAAACCCACAGACCATGGGCTTCCCGCTCAGGACCAGGTGAAGGGGGCGGCTAGCGCTTCCCAGCCCAGGAGTGGGGGCTTGAATCTGAGGAAGATATGGAGTCAGCCTCCCTTGCACTTCCTTGGCCGAACAGGGAACATGGGGAGGCTTTGTTTTCAGAACATTCAGCCCAGAGGCAGCACTAAGACACGGCTCTTATCTTTGAAAGTTCACAACACTGGCCGAGAAACACCTGACAATCACACAAACTAAATACACACTCAATTAGAACACAGCAGGAACACTGAGTAACCATTACGGAAGAGAATGATGTGACCACTTTGATATGACGTTCAGTACCTGGCACTGAACACGGTGTTAGGTGTGTGTGTGGAGGGAAGATGGCCATGTAGAGGAAGACTGTGCTGCACATATGATGACAGCACTTCCAGTAGTGTGTGACAGGACAGAGAGGAGGTCAGCATGATAGCAGCATCCTGGAAGAACTCAACCAAAATACCACAATGAAGGACATAATCTGTAAACAACACACACCCACGTTGGTATATAAGCTTTCAGTGGGCTACTGTCAGTGACGTGCACACACGCATGCATGCACTTTCTCTTAAGCATTTCCCGCCCTTCGCTTCTTTCACACCGTCTCACACACATACATACACAAGCCACATTATACAATTGACTATGAAAGGACATCAGGCTCATAACTCTGTTCCCCTGGGGCAGAAGAGACCCAGTCACTGTCAGGCGAAAAACAAAACAAAGAGATGGAAAAATAGAGCAAAATAAAGGCAGGAGAGTAGACAGCCGCTGTGTGATTAGAATAAACGGGAGAGAGATGAAGGGAAGCTGGGGAAGAGGCTACTACCTCTCCTTTAATATAGCTGGGAAATCTTCCCCCTCTCTTCCATGACTGAGGGGACGACAGGTTTGGGTGATTTTCTAATATCCAGCGGCCGGAGGTTATTGTGTTGCTGTGCTGTGTGTATGTTTTTATATGTGCTTGGTGTGTGTGTGTGTGTGTGTGTGTGTGTGTGTGTGTGTGTGTGTGTGTATGTGTGCACCTGTGTGTCATCTGGACAGAAAGTATACAGTCCCAGGTAATGAGATATTGTAAGGGGGAGATAGTAAGAGAAACAGATGGGGAGGTGCTGATCTGCAATGAGATGATGGAGAGAGAAGACTCACAATGGAGTGACAGAAAAAGAGGACCTGTAATATTATATCTACTTAGTCTGGACCATTATTCATTATTATATAATCATTATCATATCATCTAACAAGCATTACTGCTTTGCTGTCTTGTGGAAAAACTGAAAGTTTCCAGCTTATCAATGATTAATTTATTAGATAATTCTGAATTATCACAAATCATACCAGAATACTTAAACGTGAAGTATATCTAAACCATGTTAAATCACCAAATACGAAAACAAATTGCTACCGGTGGTAATAGCAACCATAAAAAAACAAAGTGCGAAGAGGGATTTTGCTTGTCTGGTTCCTGGAAGTGCAAATCCCCCAATGAACACTGATTTAATTTATTTTACATGTCAATTGTCCTATAATGCTCATATCTTGGTCAAAACTCCTTGAAAATTAAAATATAAATATATATATTTAACAAGCCATGAGTCCAAAAGTTTGCTTTGTTTCCCTGTCAATATGTCATTATATAGAATAGATTCAAACTTACAAATCCAGGTATCCAAATAAAATCTATATGAATTAGGGTCTGGTATTCTATGGGGGGCGTTTTGCAGGTATGGTTTGGGTCCACTTGTCTCCTTAGAGGGAATGGTAACTGCAAATCAATCCAAAGGTGTGATCGCCTTCATTCTATGATGGAACATTTCTGTCTTGAAGAGAATAGTCTCTTCTGGGCTAACAATTATCCCATCACTAATTTGTTTATTGAACAAAAATGATGTGATTCATAAGCCATGGCCTTCACGGTCACCAGATCTCAACCCAAATTAACACCTGTGGGAGATTTTAGATTAGCACACTATATCTGCCATCATCATTCCAGTAGAGTCCCAGAAAGCACACTGAAGCTGTTTAATTAGCCAATGGTGGCCCAACACCTTAGTAAGATGCTTCTTCTTGTTTCTTTCATGCGTGACCCGTCCGTACATTAACAGTTCTGGTTTGAATTTGAAGAGAAAGACTGGCTTTTTTAAAACTGATGGTCATAATACAAACCTGGAGTACTCCTAAATGTATGAGACACTGCTTTCTATGTTGAGGAACAATGAGAATATTTTCTTAACCTTTCATTTGGGAATTTATTGCTGTTAAACATAAACTTTTTGAACCAGCAGCAGCTTCAACTTCACAGCAAAGTTCCCAGCTCTGTTACAGATTTTGGATGGCTCTCTGCATTCATATTACAAGATGGCTTTGACACAAGCTAAAGAATCTCAAGTGAATTCATCTGGTGCCAACAGGTCAAATCAAAGCTCCTGAGTCTGTTTGTGTTTGTGTGCAAATGCCCGTGTGTGTTCAGGTTTCTGACCAGAGAGAATGGGCAACAGCTGACAAACCTCACGTTGTGAGGTGAAGCCCACATAACTCAGCTGTAAACACACACATACTCATATACACATCATATGTGTGTCTGTGTATATTATGGACATGCACCAGCAGGCCAATAAAAAGACCACAACAAAACGGGCACAAAGTCTGTGATCTCTGAGAATGAAATGGCTTGAGAAGGGAGATTCAGTGACTGAAGTGTGTGTGACAGTGTGTGTGTGTGTGTGTGTCTCCATGCCCTTAATGCACTCTTGTGGATCTTTTCCTGCAGCACACACTTACACAAACACACACAGGCACAAAAGCAGTGTGCAACCATATGGTCAGATCATGAGCATAATGAGAAACACTTCTGGGGGGGTCTACAAGACAGAAGGGGAAGAAATTAGTAAGTCAGGCTGGAAAGCCAAGATGAGTACGAGTCTGGGAGAGAAAGAAGTTCTAACTTAGACACCAAATGAGTGTAACTGAACACACCCCACAGAGGATCAGATTTCTCACTAACTCTTCTTTCTCCACATGTGTGAAAAACATGACCCTGCACTTGTCAACTTAGGCGTCATTTCAAAAGCTTGTTGTCACACATTTGCCAGAAACAGAATCAGCACATCGGAATACAAAAACATTGTCACAAAGATGAGAAAACTCTCAGGAAAAACATTTACAGATGATGGGAAACACTTCTCCTGAAATTGCATGGCAAACGCACATCAGATCTGATCTGAACCAGATTTTACAGTTAAATAACGTTTCCTCTGAATCATTTTTTGGGTCACTGTGTCATTAGAGGCACATATCCATGCTTTCTTTTTGCATTCATTCTCATACAGCATAAAATGCACTGAAAATTACTCTTGTCAATCTTTACTTCTTTTAGGTTTCATTTCACATTTTTTTATTTTAAAAATAATATATGTATTCTTGGTCAAACCCCTACAATTATAAAATGCACTACAGACAATGTAAAATGTAATGTAACTATGAAATAATATTTAATTATTTGCCCTGTGTCTTTGATTCAGCCAGGGGCTGTGTGGAATGTCCTCTCAACTGTGGCAGATGTTTTGTCTGGGCACTGAAAAATAAAGTTTGTTTATGGAAACTGCCACAGCAGAGGGGAAATTTTGAGTGGTGTAACATGTTTTTGCTCACATTCAGTGGTAAGTGAAAAGACCCCCATCAAAACACACACACACGCACGCAGTACACACACGCACGCACCTCCCTGTTTGTCCACCTTTTCAGTTGTGTATTTTCTCTCTCTTACACACACACACTATCAGCAGTGTTTATGACACTGAGAATTACAACATGACTACCACAGCTTTTACACTCCTTTACTGGAATGTGGAACTTGAAAAGACCTGAAAAACAGAATAACAAATGCACAGCAACAATTAACTAAAGCTCCGTCATTCGCTTATAATAAGCTCTACAAGGACACCATAAAATTTTAAGGGGATTTCAAAAACCTGTATAGTTTCTTTAACACAGCAAAAGTAAAAGCAACCTGTGTTTGTACTGGCCAAGCCCCTGCTCAGTGAAACACAGATGTGATGGCTTCAGTCATGGTCACATGAAACGACTTCCCAGCCTGCCATGAACGGAGAACGCCAACTCAGCCGGACGCTGTAGCACCTACCTGTTGACTCACGCCGATTACATCATCATGACTATTCTGGTCACATCAAATCAGACACCAGAGCTCACAGAGGAAGAAAGAGAGTGGGTTGAGGGCTGAGCGGCCTGAGGGGCAGAAAAACACCAGGAAAAGTGAGAGGGGAGGAGGAGAACGATGGTGATGGTGGCGTTGGGGGAATCAGATGACCATTAGGTCATTGTCGACAGGTCCACTGGGATCGGGCGGATAGCCGGGTCAGCAGATCCCACACCTGCGTGAGGGAGATATAGTGCTGAGTAGGAGGACTGATGACTCCATCATGGTGCCTGAGAATTAACTTCTCTGGCATGGAGAACTGTGGCCGTTTTGGAGTATGAGCAACATCAAAGAAAAGAGAAAGAGGGAAAGGGAGCTCTGAGGAGGTTATTGCTGAGTGTGTTAAGCTGTGGTGTGTATTGTGTAGCAGTACACACACACCGTGCTTGCATGAGTTGAGTGTGCATCTGCGTATGAGTAACCCTGTACAGTACGCTATGTAATCAAGACAGACTAGTGTGTAAGTAACTGTGTGTGCGTTATGTGAAGATCATAACCAGAACTAAGAGCTGCTGAGTCAGATATATGTGTTCATTTCCTCAGTACGGTCTCTAAGCGCCACTGATGTGGTCACAACAAGCTGGTAGAGACCAAAACCAAGCCCAACCATACCAAACCAGACCAGGAAAAACACACGGCTCTCCAGCTGCCTCCCGTCAACTCAGACCAGCATGCATGAGTCTGTTGGTCCAATCAAAGCTCCCACTTAGGGGAAGACAGCAGCTTTTCCAGGCAGAGCCACAGCCCAGTCCAGGAAGCAGCTTTCTGCACCTGGGTTAAGATACTGGGGTTAACGGGAATGTATGGCTACACTTATGTATGAATACAGACAAGCAGCAGTGAGCATACAGATCAGAGCCAACAAAATCCCTCATGTCAAATCGGATTTTCAGATTTAATTTTGCATAACAATGGATGAGTCTGAGACTGACAATGTAAACACACCATGAGTAAAAGGTGACTGGTCCCAATAGCACATATGAGTGTTCCTAGTGAATCACCCTCTGGTGCTGCATCCTTTCATCAAACTGGTGATCCATGTTTGTTTTAAGATGGGCAGTGAGCCACCACATTAGCTCATAGAAGCAAAGATCCATTCATATGCTTCTAATTTTGACACGAGTTTCACCCTGCTGATCTCCTTGAACTTCACCCACACATGCTTTTCTTGTCCAAACACTTAACCCCCACACTGACACACGCACACACAAACAGGAGCACATTGGAAGGCTAACATATCAATCTAACATACTATACGCTATGTTTACATTTGTGGTATTCTTATCACATTCAAAAATCAGCTGTCTGTCATGCTCATTCGCAAATCAGCAGATACTCCCACACCACCAGCAAACAGATCTTTTGAGTTGGCATAATTTTGCCCCGAGTCACAGCCTCGACTGAACATCAGACTTACACTTCAACCTACCATTTAACTCTATCACCTCAAAGCCCATCACAGTATCCAAACACAACAGTGGGAAAACAAATGAAAGGTACCAAGAACTAGTTTTTGTTCATTTGTGTGTGGGTGTGTGTAGGTGTCTACATATGTCTAAATACATGCCTTCATATAAACTGCTTGTGTAGGGATGTGCACACTAAACACAGCAAAAAGAGGATGAAAGGGGCCTGGCCTGCTCACAGACAGTTCTGATATATTTAAAAAGATTCAGAGTTTAACATGACCCTGACAAGCACAAGAACACAGAGCACCAAACTTTTTTGTATTTGCATTGTACCTTACCACAAAGCACTTCTCAAAGTCAACAATTGCTGGCATAGAAAAGAAAAGAGAAGAAGAAGTTATTGGCCGGAAATTGTCAAACAATTCTAGCTTCTCAGAGGATTTGCTGCTTTTCTTTTGTTTTATATCAATGTGAATAGAATATCTTTGTGTTTTGGACTGTTATCAAAGAAAACAAGCAATTTGAGAATGTCACATTGAACTCCATGAACTTCTGCTGGGTGTGTGTCTTATTTTCTAACTTTTTCTCAGCTGAACATATTATCCATTAAAAAACAATCAACAGATTAGAAAATTAAAACAATTATTATTAGGAGCTTTCTGAAAACTTCATGCAGAAAAGGTTGTTTTGCATTTACAGTACCTATCTCTGTAAGGAATCCAGTATTTCCGATTAGAAATAATGCAGATATTTGTATGAACAGTTTGGCCATGAAATACGAGACAAAGACAGAAATCGATTCAGACACAAAAGGAGAAAGAGAGGAGGAAATACAAGAAGTGGGTGAAAGACGAATCCTGAGATGATACTTTTGGCTTTTGGTGTAAATGATGCATTTTCTATTTGTTCACTTGCTGCCACGTGGAGAATGAGAGTTACAAACACAAGAGTAGAAGTAGTATAGAGAGCAGGAATGGAGGAGAAATCGAGGCAGCAAGACGCACAAAAAGTCTTTGATAATTGTGCGCCTTTGTCCATATCTTCTTGCGGTGCATCCTGCCTCATGCTGTCTTTACCCGTCCCCTTGTTCGTGATTAGGGAGGAAATCACACATTTCTCATCCCTGTTGTCCCACCCTTCATGCCATTTCTTCCTCCCCCCTCTGCCCCTAATTCTCTTTAATTGCCTCTTTTACCCTCTAGCCTGCCCCTGTCCTGCAGAATGCTGGATACAGCAGCCCTCTGTAGACTGCTGGGGAATCCACATGGACAGGATAGAGAAAGCTCATCGTGTATCTGCCAAGAGTCCCCAATGCATTAAGGCCAATGTGCCACGGTTCCTCGATGACAAACTCTCCCTGGGACGTCAGACACTTCTGAATTGAGCATGTTAATCCTGGAGGAACTGGGGCACTGAACAGATAAACTCACTTAGGAATTTAGCATAGAATTGTTTTAGTGTTTTCTATGTTGCAATATACTTCTTGCTGACTAGCTTAAGTAGCCTAATAGGTATCTAGGTGTTGATAGCAGCCTGCAAGAAGCCAGGATGATGAAGAATATGTGTCTTTACACTACAATAAGCCTTTTAACATGGAGTTACCTGTAGGCAAGTTCAATATCAAGGTGATGCCTAAATTTGGACAACATGATATTCCCTTCTTTCTGTGGAAACAAAGGTACCTTCATTGTAAAGCCAGTATAATTTTGAATGGAATGGTAGTGACAGGGGCAGCAGCAAGTCAACAACAGGTTCGACAACACCTCAAACTTATATAAGCACCTCAACACAGGACACTGAAAAACACTACAGGTGATGGTCAGTCAGAGATGTCTAACAGCACTGCCAACAGGCCTTGTTGGTGTGTAGGCACCCACATTTTACCGCAGAAAACAGACAATAACCCAGCTACTTGAGTGCTTGTAAATGCACAAACTGTGAATAAAGGCTGGTTAAATAAAGGAAACAGAGAGCATCCATGCTGTATCTGTAACAGGTGCAAATAGAGTGAGAGAGCAGTTATGGAATGTGTGTTCTGCTTGTTGGGCAAAAACAGACTTGCTGTTTGCCCTCCCCTCAGGCCTCGTTCTGTGTCTCTCACCCTCTCCCTTTCTTTTCCTCACCTACCTTCCTCCACTCCTCCATGTGTTGTCTGTACATTTCAGTATGCATTTGTTTGTTTGTGCATGTTTACTTCACAACAGCTGGATCCGATTTGCTTTCTTAAACCAGGCTATGGGGCTCATCAGCACTTTGAAGACACACACAGAGCAGAAGGGAAAGGTGTTGACACTGTTGTGTTTTGCAGTCATGAGACATAAGGACCATAAGGCTGAGCATAAACTTGCACGTTTACATCTTTCACATGATACTGTTATTGCTTTATCTACCAACAGTGGGGCAAATTTGGATCTCACAACTTAAAGTGAGATATAATAACAAAATGAGTTTGTAACAAAGTGCATGCAAGGAAATGGTTAGTGAAATCTAATCAGTTTTATTTATATAGTTCAGTATCACAAATCTGCCTAAAGGGGTTTTACAGTCTGCACAGCATATGACCTCCTCTGTCCTTACAAGCTGGATTTGGAAAGCAACCCTTTCCAACAACAAGCAGAGCATCGCTACCTTAAGTGTTCTTCTTGTGTAACTGTATATGGGTGGCTCTGTCCATTTATGTGTGAGTTTAATTGCAAATGTGTGTGTGGTAAAGGGAGAGACGGAGAGCAAGAACACACCACACTGTGATCCTTAATAAGTGCACTCAGTGTACGATGCAAATTCCTACAAGGTGGAGATAAATACGCCACGGTGCCCGCCCTCCCTCCACATCCCTCATCCTTTCTTTCTCCTGTCCTCCTACACATCCTGGCTCTTTCATGTGCAAAGCAGATGGAGTCAATTGACATGCTAATGAGACAAGGGCTGCTTCACAGCAGTCCTGGAGCCACAACACCACACACATGCGCGTACACAGTGACTTGGATATCGAAATGCACACTGTAGCGGGACCCCCACAAGAAGACCCACAACTACCCATCCATGTATTCACACACAAACAAGCACCCATATGCATCACTTGAGTCAACCTGTATGGTACATTTGAATAAATTATGAGACAACAGTATTTGTTGGTGGGCTTGGACTTTGGACCCCACTGACGCAAGCATCTTAGTGTGTGGTAAAGTACACATCAGTCAGAGTTTCTCAAATGTTCAGAATTCCGAGTGCCCCTACTGACATTTCACATGGTTCTTCAATATTCATGACAAAATACTGTCATTGCAACATGAGTTTTCTGGACTGTATGAAATGAAGGAGACCCTAACACATACCAACAAACATATACATGTACACAGTGTGTCCCTGAAGTTTGGACACAAAGGAAATCTCATTAACAATATTTTTTTGCCTCCAAAGAATAAATGTGGCTATTATATTAAATGTACACTTGATTAATTATCAAATATATATGAAATTCAATATATTCAAAAAATTTATATATTCAATAAAATGTTCGTAAAAATTTCATTTCTTGAGAATATGTATTTTTGCCAATGTGTCCAGTCTTAGAGACACCCTGTATAATGGAGGAATGGCCACCTCAAAAATTCGGTCCATACCTGAAGAAAAAAAAACACAATGAGACAACAAGAGAGAGCAAGATTGAGAAAGAGATACTGCAGCTTTGTGGTGGCCATCAGCCCAGTCCAGCTGTGGCTGGCACCTCTTACATCTGTCTACGTTTAGTTCAGCCTGGCAGCTCCACCCCTCTGTTTACCATTTATGTGTGTCATCTTTATTGTCATTTAAACATGAGGCAACCAGCAATGAAGTGCGGATGAATTGCTTTACATTAATAATAAAGTGTAAAAAAATGTAAAGATGTAGCCGAAAATCTCAGGAGAGGGTTCAAATTCTAAAGAGAGAAAGAGGCGGACCAGCAGGTAGATTCAGGACCACAGCTCCCAGTGAGTCCAGTACAAACATCATTAAGGTTTTATAGCACAAGTTTAGTTTGTGTTGATGCAGATCTGATGGAGATCTTTCTGGAACAGTTTGAAGTAATAAAGTCATCATATCTAACTGAAGTGTGTGAATAAAAATGAACTCAAACATCCATCCCCTAAATATAATCCATGAGTTTGTTATTTTTTTTCTTCATTTGAGCGACGGCTCTACAATTACTACATTTAATGTAACCTGTTTAATACTTAATTCTGTATGTGATGGTGCATCTCCTTAAAGGTTATGGTGTGCCAGTTCAAGTCAAAAGTTTAGATACAGAACAGACTTAATATTGATCACTGAGGGACAGCTTTATTAGCCTTGATGGGACGTGGCTTGAACCCAATGGCTGAAACACTTTTGTTTCTGTCACACAGATGTGATTTAAACCAGTTGAACACACAAATATCAATTAATGGACCAGCTTTTATCTTTAAATTCTGATGGGACTACTAATTACAAATTTCCTCAATGCAGTTCCATTATCGTTGCACTTTGACAAGGCAGATAATGATCAGATTTTGCTTCTCTTAAAAGCATGGTGACACGATTCCTCTGCTGTCTGAAGTTCTCTCAGTCAGTATTTGTGAAAGAAGCTCTTGCCACACACCACAGTTCAATTCTATTACATACTGTGCTCTTTTCGATTACATACTGTACATTCAGAGCAAGATCAGTCACTATTTGTGCCAGAAGCTCTTGCAATGCGCCAAAGTTCATGTCTATTACACACTGTACGTCCAGAGCAAGTTCAGATTAGGGGCTTGATACATACTTTATTCTAAATGGTTTTTAAGTTGCATGACCATCTGCAGCGTGGGTAAAAGGATTCAAAAGATAATGTAATGCTGAGTCTGTGCCTTGAAAAGAACATACCAATGTTACCGGGTGAGTGCACTGAGCAGCACTTGAGGCCAGATTAACAGGTGACATTTACGAGGGTGCGAGTGTGTGTGCGAGACTGGCAGGGCCGGGAACTGAGTGATTTAGGGCTCCCTATCAGCAGACAGGAGTCAACTACTCCCACTACTCCCCACCCGAAAGGGCAGGCTTTATAGCCAGATCCTGATATATGCTCTTGCACACAGCAACTTTTATTTAGGAGCCCCCTGTTGAACCCCCGTCTCCCCTGGCTCACTATTTATGAACTTATTAAAAGACTGATTTGGTGTTATTCACTGGTTAGTTACATTTTACTGGAAATGTAATGAACTAACTAAATTTGACCTGTTCTCTACACTGGTCTTGTTTTGTATGCATTTTTTATTAATTTTAACTTTTGGTTTGTCTTATCTTATTATTATTGGTAATGGATTTTAATATGAGATTGGAAGACCTTAAACAGTTGGAAGTATGACTTTCTCTTGAATGATTTTTTCACTATGTCAAGCTAATTTAGCTTATCCTAGCATTTACAAGACAGCAGTACAATATATGTGCTCATTAAAATCAGGCAAGGAGAGACTGGTAGTCTTTCAATGTCATCATATGTACAGCTATAACTTCAAATTGCTTTCATTATCAATCAGTCAGACAATTACTTTCTAAATTACTTGTGAGAATGTCAATAAATCGCTTTTTATAAAACACAGAAAATTCTCACATTTACAAAGCTCTTACCAGCAAGTTTGGCATTTTAATTTGAAAAATTAGTCAATGATTATTCATTACAACTGATCATCAAAAAGATGGCAATTAATTTCCTCACAAGTAATTGGTGGACTATTCCAGCTCCTCCATGATTACATAAGCATATCATGTTGTAGTTCAGAATTTTAATGCACATACACAACCACTACCAGTCAAAAGTTTTAGAACACTTACGCTTACCGTCTTGTTTTTTTTTTTTTTTTTCTAAGGTAATTTTGGCATAGCTTGGACTTGTGTTTTGGCTCATTATCTTGCTGTAGGATGAATCCCTGACCAACTACGTGCATAAAAGAGGGCGCTGCAGAGTGCTGTGGTAGTCGTTTTGGTTCAGAGTACTTCTCACTCTGTACAAGTCTCTGTATGAAAGACCTACATTTTTAAGTGTTGTGATTGTCTGCCTCTTTTCTATTGTTAATTACCTTTTCCTGGCGATTTTTTATAGCATCACACTACTTTCTGCATAACAATACTGTTCAAATAACCCTCTTGACGATATGCTGCCACAGTGTGTTCCAACGCTACTTTTATGCAGACAGAGGAGGTTGTAAGTAATCAAGAGAAGTTAAGACATCTGTAGGATTTGGTAGCACAACTTTCAAGGCTTGATCAACCTCCATTACTGCAGAACAGCTTTAAGTTGTTAACCCATTTCTTGTTCCCTGAAAACGTCCTTTTTGCATAATTCTGAAATGTACATTATTTTTCACTTTTGGTTAACCTTCCCGTTTTTAATGTCTGGCAGTTCACCACTTATCTTTGTACCATTTCAAGCTATTCATTGGATTTGAACTACTTGAATTTCAATAAAAACTGGACAAATTGGGGCGTTCTAAAATTCTGACCGGTAGTTTATATGTACATATGCACACATATATATTTCGAAATGTGCATGCAGACTGTTAACTGTATAAGTTATTATTTATTTTACCGTTCAGTTTACTCCTCTTGTTAACTCACTTCTAACATGATAGATAAGAAGCATATTTAGGTTATAAAAAGCATAAATGGAAATCTCTTTAGTTTTTTGACCAAATCAAAGTGAAATTAATGTTAGTGATTGAATATATTCCAAACACCATTAGGCTAATCAATTTTCTAATCATTGTTCTATTAGCTGCAATGCCAGCAGTGTAAATGAGACTTGGCAGCGTAAAAACATATTGATGCATTTTCACCAACTGATTGCATGTAGTTTCCTGTGGCAATGTGACAAGTACAGTTTGTGCCACTGCAACTGTGCGCCTTCTTTCAGTCATTACTAACATACAGCTCAACTGTTCATAGATACAACATATTCCTTCAGCTGACAAACCATAACACTCATAGCAAATATCGTCAGGAAAATAATTTTTACAGTCGATTTAAATCCAAAACTCCGAACAGACCCTCCTCCAGAGCATGTTAGGACTGAAAACTCTAGCTTTAGGCTCAATATACCTCGCTAACCTCACTTTGTAGAACACCCCTTAGGTCTGCTCTGAATGTATTCTGTTGGACATTCTCTGCACTGACATCCAAGATAGTTATGCTTTACTTCAATCCATATTTTTCTCCATTCTTTTCCTGCTGCTAAAAGCTGCAGTAGTTACCATCATCATCTTCAATACCAGCATAACACCTGTTTTCAATTGCATACACTCATAGGTTCCTCTTTGAACTAATTCATTACATACACTTTCCCTGCAAAGTCAAAAAGATCATAGAATGACTGAAGCTGAATGAGTCACAGAGCGAGTCAAGAACTAGCGGAGTGAATGTGTATGTGTGTGTGCAGCCTGGTGATTGGATGAGCCAGATGACAATACAGTGAGGCGTAGGTGGAGGGCAGAGGAGTGTTAATTTATGACTAACACTTAGACACAGGATCAATTGCCAGTAAATGTCTATAGGCTCAGAGTGGAGAACACTTTAAAGCAGGGAATGCTTCAGACATAAATGGCTTAGAGATCCTTTGAATAATCCCATCCTCTGCCATCACACACAAAGCAATTTTTAATTTTCATTTTGGTTTTCATTTCCCTTTTATATTATTGCATTTTAGTTTACAGTTTACGACATCACCCAAAATAAATGTGCTGTTTGTTTCTAATAAAACGCATTAAAGATGATAGCAATGTGTAATGAGCTTTGGAAAAGCTTCAGTTAAGAACAATGCACAACATGTCATTGTCTTAGCATGCTGTGCTCCTAAAACTACTTTCTTCCCCCCAACTCCCCATCTGTGAACAAATAGGTCTGTCTGTCTGTCTGTCTCTCTCTGTCTCTCTCTGTCTCTCTCTCATTACTGCCATTATACTTACAGCAGTGTGCAGGTATAAGAATCGCATTACAGGTACTTAGAGTTGTGAAATATGGTAATAATACTGCATTGTATGGTAATAGTCACCGTTACAATAGTTAATCTCTTAAGTTTACCACAGCAGTCCAGATAATTGAAAGTGTAAAGCACAGGGAGCATAGCAGAGTGCTTTTAGGACTGATCTCCAACACTGCATTTATAGGGCTTCTGAAACAACTAAAAAACTCTTGTGAATGCCACAGAGCAGTTTCCCTAAACTCTGACATACTGTGATATCACTTGTTTTTAAGGCTGCTCAGAAGGGAAATGCAGTATTATTTTCTGCTAGATGCACTTGAACTTTGGCACAGTGGATTAGTAACTCAGCTAATTCTCACTTCTTTCTTTGAGGAAAACGGCATATTCTGTGGCTGACAAATGTCCAAATTGACATTTGACCTATTATGACCTTGATTGTCACCACTGTGTTTGTAGTGAAGGTACTTGGGGTGTTTAACGGCTTGTCAAATGACTAAAATGATCAGTTAGAGAACACTATAATATATTGTATTGCGTGCTTAAAACAGAAAGAACACTGTAGTCCATACTGTACATTTATAACGGCCTCAATATGGTTAACTTTGCTGTCATGGTTCAACTGTATGACTGTTGCTTTGGAGATGTGACTGCTCAGCAACTCATAAAAACTTGAACATTTTTGTGGGACATTAAAGAGACATTGGCAAGCACAGTCTTTCCTCTTGTACTTGTGCTCTGTTCAATTGGCTAAATACAGCAGAGTGCAGGACATTATAAAGTGCTACAAAAAGGAGCACTTATCATTTCAGTACCATGGTACCCTTATCAGTAAATGAGCCAATCTCAAGGCCAGAAAATAGTTGTCAGTTTGGAGCATTTGCCACATTTTGCATCACGCTCAACCGTTTGATTGGGTTTCCACTAGAACTCATGTGACCGTCACCTGTGCAATAACACAGCTTCTCATTTCCCAGAAACAGTGGCACAACTTCTCTCAGTCCGCAAAATTTCCCTGAGCTGAATAAGCGCGGCATTTGCCTGGGAAAGTCTTTTTTCTCTCCCCTGGGCTCTGTGAGAACTCAGGGCCATTCCAAACCATACAAACTGGAGATTGTAAGTGTATGCCGGCATGATAGTGAGTGTATGAATGTATGTCTGAGTATTTATATGCCTTCCAGAGGGGCGGAGGTCTGTGTTTTGACAGTATTAGGTGTACAGACTTTAATCCCCCTCCCCCTCCTCTGCAACTCTCTCTCCAAGTTATGCATTCATATGAAAATGGAGTAGGGAGACAAAGAGAGATAATAAAGGACAACCTGTCTGTTTCCAAAAATTAAGAACCTTTCCCTTAACATAAATAATCTCTGTCAGATATGTGGGTCATACCTGACTAATGCATGCTATTGTAAACAATCACACAGCGAGCCACAGTTTGCTCAGGGAACAGCTAGCACTGGGCAGAGGGAGCCCAGACTGAGAAAATGTGTCTGAGTCAGTGTTAACTTTGGCCCCAAACTTTTATTTAGGTTTAGTCGTAGACCTTTGATGAAAATGTATATTAGTTTAAGTCACCATTTTGTCGTTTGCGTTTGTTAGTTCTAGTCATAAAAAATTTGGCAAGCTGCCAACACTTAAATTGTAGCACCATTTTTGTCATGCTTTTTTTCTTTCTTTCATGGATTGTGAAGAACTAGCTGTCACCATCGTTGTTGTCTGCAGTTACCATAGATACAGTTTTCTTTTACCACAAGGTTAATGGAAAAGGCTGTTTCCTTCTCACATGCAGCATCCATGTCCATCTGCAGTGATACAAAAGACTGATTCTCCTCAACAAACCAAGTTATTATTTTCAAACTGTCTGAACAGAACTGTTTTATCTCAGTTGTTTCTGATCACCTGGCATAAACACAGCTACTTGTGTTCTCATCTGCTCAATCAGAAGCTGATTCCCTCACGTGGGCAGAAAATACTCTTTGCTGTTTGGGTTTAGCTTAAGAAGTGAATCTTTAAAGGTCAAATAATGCTATATTATTTATTTAGAGAACATCTAGAGGAAGATTTAGGTGGTTTAAGACTGATAGACACTCTAGATTTCACTCATTTCACACAAAGGAGGCATACGATGACAGACTTTTACCTACATTACAGTATGTGATTCCACAGCTTGTTGACTTTGAATTAGCAAAATAAGTTTTTTTTAATTAATCTATTTTACACTTAATTTATTTTTTTTAAAAGTAATTGATTGAAAGTGAGATACATTTGTACTATGAAAAAGGTTGCCAATAAATATTTTTGTAAAAGACATATAAAAAATTTGATGATTCTGAACATATTTACAAATTCTAAAAAAAATTCTATTTTTGTAATAAAACATTATTAACTAATATTAACTAAAAAGAACTAATAAAAACCAACTCAATACAAGTGCACAGCGCAGTAGCCAGGTGGTGTACATGCTAGAATAATCTTTGGAGAAAGCTTGCGTTTGGGTGTATTTGAATTAGATTTTTAACAGTTAGCTTTGCCAGATAAAGAAGAAGTATATGGATACCAATTGACTACACACCTAAAGTGTAATATCCAGCATGATCATTGACCACCACATATGGCAGTGCTCTGCAAAGCTTCATCTAACTTTGGCAGGGAGAAGAAAATAACTTGATACAGACTCTTCAACTTTAAGAGCCCTGTGGCTGCACAGTGTGATGGGTGGCATTGGTTTCCCCTGGCTCTAGTGTTGCAGCAAAGACTCTTTGCTCCACTTCTGGAGACATAACTTTAACACCAACAGCAGAAAACACCAATTTCAAAAAACATTTTACTAGTGATGTTGATTAGAAAATGACGCTTGGATTTCATCCTTTGAGAACAGGATGCCTCCAAGTTAATGCAGTTAGGACAATGACCCTAATCAAAATCAGTTAGCGTAACTATCAGTCATATTTCCTTTACAGCTCAGCAAGTGAAGAAGAAAAGTCAGTGGTTTGGCACATAAGACACTGCAGTAAGGGTCATTTTATAGTGCCAACTTTCATTGAAGCACAAACCATTTTGAACGGAAATTGATTCTAAATCAGATTGTGACACCAAGTACAGAAATCGAACTATGAGACTGCTACAGTATTCCTATCCCTGATTTTCATTACAGTTTTCTTTTGAGGAAATTAACATTGTTGTTAGTACAAAATGGAACCACGGAGGGAAAGCTCTGAAGAGGTTCAGTGTTATATGCTGGGTAGGTGTGGGAATGTGGGGGATTGAAAACATCAAACAGTCAGCCTTGCCCTCCAGGCCACCTCTGACCTGGGCCCTTTAGGGGTCATGAGTCTTTGTAGATACTTAAACCTTTCTGCAGAATTTTGACCTGTCCTTTCCTTCTGGCCAGCCATTCCCTGCCTCGCCTCACCCTCCCCATCCCGCAATGCAGCCCACCAATAATCCTCAACCAATCAATAGTAACTGTTCTCTCGATAATTCATAACATTAACATACACTCAATGGCCTAGCGGATGGATGGGGAAGACATAGGAGGGCCATCATTCCAGTATCGATCCCCCTTAGAGGGAGTCGATAGGCGGGGAGGTGATGGAGTTATAGCCTCCTCCCTCTTGGAGGTAGAGCCACAGCCGGGCCATAGCCTCAAATAAACAGACAACACACACCGACTGCTATCTCCACATGCACACAGACAGATACTGACACAAGCTTCCAGTGTGTAGGATGTACACATGTACGTGTGTCCTTTGTACACTGGGTGGTGTGCCAGAGTGTCACTAACAGAGATAAGAAGAAACCCATTTAATTACCCCCCAGAGCAGGGACCTGCTGTTTTTTATCACCACTATGTCTCTGCTATTGCACTTATCTGACTCTCTCCTTCCACTGTTTCCACGTCTTTCCATCTTTTTTCCTGCATTCGCTTTATTCCTCTTTGCCGTTCCACAGGGTCCCTTGTCCCCTTAGATTTCTTAACAACCACTTTCCCCGTTTGATTTCATGTCCCCATTGCTCCACACCTCCCTAGATCTCGTATACTATACATCCCCTCGTGCCTGTTTTTACCTTTCCTCTTCTCAGAGATTCGCTAGCAGCAAATCCTCAAATCATTTTTCCTTAGATGTGGCAAAGTAATTTCAAAGTAACTCAGAATATTCAGAATGCATGAATAAATGATTTGAGTGATCTTTCTGAATATGCTGGTGACAAGACATGGGTGAGTGTTCCCAATATCAAATATACTTTGATTATGAAATGGCAAAAATATGCTAAATTACATAAAAAGAAATACCCTATGTTAAATAAAATGGACTGTATTCCATTATTGTGTATTATGTCATGCAAATATTTTCACAGAATTTTCATTGGTTTACAAAAAAAAAAATTGAACAAATTTTGGTAGTTTTTACCTACAATTTGCTTGGGATCATAAAGTTTGATGCCAGAAAAATAATGACAATTTTGAGCCTTTGAAAATAAATGTATAGATATATTGTATATCCGAACTAACCACAGTCAGGCACACAAGAACTGTGTCACGTCCACAATCCTCCTCCTATCATAGTGTCTGACACAAAGTGGCTGTGCCAGCTCTTTCATTTCACACAGACAAATAGTACAGCCAGTAGACTTGCCACTCTTCACTCCTCGGTTCCCCTTCTCCCTAGTGAGATATAAAGCACCCTTCACCCATTTCTTGCAGCTTCTCATCCTCACTTCCACACCTTTTCCAAAGCCCCACAAGGACTCTACATACTGTACCCTGAAATATAGACTGGTGTAATGGCCCACTAAATTAACTCCTTGTAAGCGTGGTTTAAGAATGGCTGTAATTAGCATATAATAGGTGTGGGAGAGGAGGTAAAGGGCCAGGTCTGCCCTGGGGGCCCCGAGGCTGAGGCTACGGCCCTCTCCCGTCTCCTGCTCTAATAGCACCGCAAAGTTCAGCCTTATAAACATGTCAGTGAGACGCGTGATTAAACGGCACGGTCATTAGATAATGGATCCTGTACCTGTGGGCTGCCTGTCACTCCCCCATCAGGCCAGCTCAGCGCTACCTTCGCTCAGTCTGTCACACAAACACGCACACACAAGCACAAACGTGACTTCACTGAATCTTCTCCAATTTGGCTACCTCCCCACCAAAAATTCCAAATGCAGGGGAGAATAGGAGTGAGAAGAGAGAGTGGGAGAGAGGGAGAGAGAGAACAGCCCCAGTGTAGAGCAGTACCCTGACTGATGTAGTTCCAATAATTGCAAGGCCCTGCTTCCCCATCCAAGTGCCTTTTACTTATTTAAACTGTTTGCTTTAAGCGCCACTGAAGCCAATTAGGGGAGGCATAATTCAATGGGGCAGGGAATGAAGTGAGTAGGAGGGCTAGGGGGAAAGAGGAGGGGAGAGAGGGGAAGACAGGACGCTGCATTTCAGCAGGACCTTCATTATTTTCCTGCCCTGTCCTCTCTCTTGCTCTTTCACCCAGACAACCTGATTAACAAAGCCTTTTGCACCTTAATTATGATTATTTTGTAGCTGACGTCATGAGTCTTATTTACAAAAACAGGTGTAAGAGCCTGAAGCATAGTTTGCCTGTAGACTTTGGTGTCAGCAGTGAGCCTTTCTCCTGAATGTACATGTGTTTGGTGGACAACTGTGCAAAGAGCAAAAGGAGTGAAAAGTGTGGTATTATTTAGGTTGGGTTAGCAATGCATAAATTACTAAAAGAAGTTACCAACAATGCAGGTATATCAGACATAGTGAGAGGAGAAACTTGACTATGAATTTACCCACCCAATAATAATCTAATGAGCCCCTGATTATGAAAATTAAATGAACCTATTTAGATTTTTTTTAAAGACACTGAACTGTATTCACCCCACTTCACCCTGTTCATTCCATGTTTCTTACTTGCACAAATAGCAAAGCTTTACAAATGCCATTAAAGATAATGGTATTGTTCACTAACCTACACAAGCTTATGTAAGCGTCTGTTGCAACTCAAAAGTTAGAATGTAACATTGTCTTTTATACTGCCAAAGTGCAGGCAGCAATGCAAACAGCTGTGAGCGAATATGTGCATTTATATGGAACCAACAGTCGCCTTGCTCAAACTTTGCACAATCCTGGCTATTCACTGACCACTGCTTGTTAGGTGAGCCCTTCATAACAGCAGCTGCCTTTCAATCCACAAGGTTTAGGGATATTCTAAAACTGTTTCTGGGGCAGTCATCATGTACTCCCAGCATCTAAGGAACTGAAGATCTAGGGGATTACATTTATTATTGATGGCAATGTCACCACCACAGTCAAAAAAATCCCTAATATTAGCATGTTGTAATGTAATAATGTGGCAAAAATTACGATCAAATTTGATTGTATTCCAGGCCAGAGCTTTGTGAATTTTATAATGCTGAGAGACATTCAAGGATGATGAAAATTCTGAGACTGATTTAAAATCCATAAATAAGGACTGGTTGGGTTATTGTGTTTTCGTGTTGCCTGTTGTGCTTCAGTGCAACTTGAACTCAGTCAGTGTTTATATCTGTTCGCTTCTCTCCTGCTCTCTGAGCTCACATATGTAATAATAATAACAATAATAATAATATTAATAATTAAAGTCAAATTCCAAAAAAAGGGTACTCATTTACATTTCTTCTGTTGTCGGACAAATAGAAAAAATGTGACTAAAAGGCAGCCCATTGATCAGAAACCGAATCAGAAATACTTTATTGATCCCTGAGGGAAAGCTGCTTTTGCAGACACATGAGCACAACAAAATTAAAAATATGTCAACCAACAGTCATTTCAAAGCCGTTTCAAAACTTATGTGCTGCTATATTACTGATTTATAACCACAAAATTATCTGACAAACTCACCATACACAAGTGAAAAACAACAGCTGTGCTGTAAATTTGGCTATATCTCCATGTAAAATGATGGCTCAGAGGGAACATTAGAAAGCAGTAGAAAATCTCTCATTCACCTCTCTGTCAGCTGTCATAGACACAGAGAGAGTCTTCTTCCTGCAGGAGACGTGTACAACAGCAGCTCAGCTGCATTTAAAGCTATACACACTGATTTAGACCAGGGCTTAAACCAGGGGTTATACAGTCATAGTAAAATTCGCCATCTTTTCAGTATTTTGAGCTAAAAAAATTAAAAGATATATTGTAGAGACATGAGAGACTTTTATTAATTTGCTGAAAATGGGCACAATATGGGACCTTTAAAGATCTCAGCTATTGATGAAGTTTAAAGATCATTCAAATGCAGAAAGAGAGAAAATCCAGCAAAAGCAGTTATAGTTCCCCTGTTTGCAAACTAGGGGATGAGCTACTGGTTACAATGCAGCACTGAAGGTCTCAACAGGACAGAGAGTGAGAAACCAACTCCAATCACTTCATGCCATACTTCTTCATATCTATCTACTTCAGACATTTATCCATTCTTTGGTGGCTTTCAGATTAATAAGACCTGAAGCTGGTAGAGAAACGTGGGCTGGCCCAGACCTTCACTCATTCTAACAGCCGTTTAATAAATGTGATTGCAAATGGAACTTGTCACTTGCACTGGGGAGAGCTGGCCAGTCAATACCGTAGCTGGCAGGTGCCTGGGGTCACATATAAGTCAGCAAGTGATGGATATGTATCCAATAATTGATGTAGGGCAGCAGTTATTGTCAGTTTGGCTCCTGCCTCTATTGCTTATTAAAAGCTGTTGGCCTTAAGTACCAGCCAGCCAATTACTGAGGAAGCGAGGTGACTGTTTAGGAGCCTAGACCCTTAGGCTCTCCGTAGAGAAAAGAAATGAACGACCCTATTGTTTTAGTGCAAGCATGCTTGTCTGTATGTGTGCATATGTGTGTGTTTCATCTGAAATCGTCAGCGTTTATTTTTTCAGTGAACTTCCTCCATTTTTTTGTGAGGCTCTGTTTCATTGTTCTACCAAAAGCGGTTTCCTCAAATGTATTCTTACTGTAATACCATGCACATTAATCTGATGCATGAACTCCTGCCTCTCATCAGGTCAAAATAGAGCCAATCTCCCTCTCTATTGTTGTCATTGACCTTGCAGGTTAAGTCCAAACCTGAGAACAGTAGAATGTAGCAAACAGCACTACTTCAAGTTGACCTGCTGACCGTGACTTGCCCAGCTTAGTTATTAATGAACTGGCAGGTTTCACCACTTCCTGTCTTGGCTCAAGGTTAACTCATCCAAAGATAAACCTGTTTATATTGTTGTGTATATATGTCAAAATCTCTACAGTTAGACACAGCAGGAGGACGGTGTGGGCAACACTTAGTATGACACATTGGTCAGAGCCCTGAATACAGTAGCACCAATACCACAGCAGCCAGCTTACCACAGCAGTGTATCTCCTTAACACAATCACTGCGTTGAATGCTCAGGAGGGAGTAAAGCAGAATGAGCTGTAATAACGCTCAGTGCTGCAGGCTATAACCCCAAGACTGTGGGGAGAGAGGAAGGGGAAACTTTGGATGTGACCGTGGCGTGTAGTAATTGTAAAACTCAGAAAGAGCTGCTGAAGCAGAATTCTGACATGTAGCGCTGCTTTTCAGTTCTGATCAAAGGGTCCACCAGAGCAGCAGCTGATAACCCAATCAATTCACTCCTTTTGTTTTTCGCTGAATGATGCACGTTTAGCGCTAACCTCCAGGCAAAGAATGAAGGAAAGAAAAGGAGGTGAGGGGGGAAGAAGGGAGGAAAAAAGGGTGGTGAGGAAAGAAGGTAAGAAGGGGGAGACGAGAAGAGATCGAGGTAAGAGGAAGAGGAAGTACAATCTGCATTTGAATTCCAGAAAAAAAAAGTTTTTTTAAAAAAAGAGAGAAGGGGGAAAAAATTAAATAATCTTAGATTGTTGGTGAATTTGATGGATCTATAGAAAGGTATTAAGAGGTGCTGCGGGGGATGTGACGCACATAGGAGCCGATTAGAATATGAAATGTTTCAGCAGTGAATGGAGTAAAAAGGCAGGGAGATTGAGGGGAGATTAAAAGATTATCTGTCTACTGCTCTCTTCCTTCAGGAGCCAAGAGACTGTGTGGCAGACTGAGAGCCCAGTGCCTATAGAAGACAACCGGTAAGAGACAGAGGATGGAAAAAGTATGTGTTTGTGGAGGTGAGAAAGGGACAGTAAAATACAAGCAGAGAAATATGGATGATATTGTAAAGGCTGCTGGTCCAATAGATGATACGAAACAATGAAAGAAAGTAATCATTATAGTTTGCAATGAAAAAGAGGCTTCTTAGACACCAATCAATCAACCAGTCAGACAATCAATCAGTCTCTATTTAGTAAGTATCATGACCTGAAGACAAGCTGGCAGAGAAGTGGAGACACAGGAAGAGGTGGAAGGCAGACACCCAGATCCTCCCAAATAGTCTTACTGGGTGCTGGAAGATAACAAAGCCCACAATACAACCAAGATGCAACCAAGAGTATCTGCTACTGTGAAATAATACAAGGGTGCAGACTGGCGCCAAATGTTGGATCTAGCAGTCTTTGATAGACTTTTTTTTAAAAACTGTTCTCCAGCCTGCTTTGGCCTAGCTCCTGTGATGTAAAGACCTGCTAAGACTATAATCAGGATCATAGGCAACAACCACTGAACATGTAACTCAAGAGGTAAGACAAAAAAAAAAACAACACTGGATGTCATTTGGACAGCTTAACTATGCACTATTTTTATGGCTCGTATTACCATGTATAATATAAAAGACATTGTTCATAGTGATGCATCCAGAGAACTGTCACTGAATTCTGTACTTCCTCTTAGCTCAATAGACCATTTTAGCATTTTTCATGTCATTGTGATGTGCGGGTGTGTGCTTCTTAGCTCCTTAACATGGTATGACTGTTTGTGATTGACTGTTTTTAATCTCTTGCATGCAATATCAAGGTAAAAAGGCATAAGTATAATCAGAACTATAGCATCATGCAATAATTATGGTATGGCAAATGCTTAAATATAACTTAAATGCAATTAATAAAGGAGTTCAACTGGAGCTTTTTTCAAATTTGGACCATAATTAAAAACTCAGTAATGAATAATACAAAACAGGACACTATTGTTGTGTATTTTGTAGGGTTGAGATCAAGCAAAGTAAAATTTTAGTCAGCTGAAATCATACCAATTCTTCAATCAACTGCTCAAAGGGGAAAAAAAAACATCCGTATGTTATGTTTAGATCGACCAAATCACCCAAAGTGTACTGAATGCACTCTACTTGCAAACCTTTCAAGCCAAAACTAATAAGAAATAAACAGAAAAGGCTGGAATTCCTATCAAATTAAGTAATTTTAATCTAATTATTGTACACTGAAATGAAAACTAAAGACTCATTGCCAACCACCACAAGAATTATTAATTTCATTGATATAACACAATTTAGGTTTTAGACATGTTGGTTATCCAGACTGCTGTTTGCAAAGTGCTGACTAGTCTTTTAGGTCTCTGTTTTAACAAAATGCTGCCATACGACTTCCTTGATATGGTGTCAGTTAGTTTGGAGCTGAGTCTGACTAAACATTCAGTAAATGTAAATGTTAAACAAGTCAGACTTGCAAGTCTCCATTAGGATGAGCAGGTTTAAAGTTGTGAAAAGTTGTAATATTTGGAAAGTAAGTCATTTCACAAGCTATGACAGAAAAGAGCTTGGCAACAGAATGAAAACAATGCTTTTTACAACAGGTTAAGATTCAACATATCACTGTCACACTTCTCATTTTACACATGTTGTGTAGCTCATTTAAACACATCTCAGACCTCCAAAAGAATCGGTCATCTTTGCAATAATTTCAGACGCTTTTTGGAACTGCACAATGTCAGCTTTAATTGTGAATTTGTGGGGTTGCCTCAGGTGGTTTAACGAAAATAAGATGCCAGTCACGAATCACAAGCTCAGAGTTCTTCGTTGGACAATGTTGACAAAACAAAATAAGTGCAGTTTGTAAGTTGATTGAGGTTTGAGCGTATATCTATGTATGTATACACCAGTTGACTGTTATAAGCAAGTGACACAAGAGCACAAACGAGGAAGTGTGTATCCATGTCCCTCCACTCTCCAGAAGAGCCTACTTCCATGTATTCCAGTACCCTCCTGCGTGGTGCTGGCCTGCCCTGACGAATGGGGATTAAAAGACGCTAATGTGCATGTGGGGGCGACTGACCTTCCATGGAGATTGACTTTACACCAGTGGAAATGGAAGCCAGTAAATCAGCAGGCTGCTGTGGCGCTCATCCCAACGCATCACTCCCTCTGACACTGTCAGCCCAGACAGGAGCACATTAATCACAAACACAGGCCTCAACACTGTGCTGTAGGTACAGCAGTGTCTCATCCATTTATCCATTTAGCACTGACGTTAACACAGACAACATATACACAAATGATAAAATGGACATAAAAGGACAAGTATTTGAGGATGCCCACAAGCAAAGACTGGCAACCTCACACATGCAGGTGAAATGAGAAACATCCCACACTCCATATGTTATTAGCAATAGAACAACACTATCAAGTTGTTTGCCTTATTTTTATTTTTACTGCATTTACTACATTTATGTTGCTCACATTTTAATCTAAACAACTTGATTTAAGTGTTTTATCTTTGCAAAGAGAGGACCGCAATCTGTTTGTTTCTGCTTTTTGCTTTTTATCTGTGTGCAGAGACAAGTCTTTTGTTTGTATTCTCTGGCAGCCAGGCCTGGTTAGAGAAGAGGAACATCTGTGATAAATTTCACCTCAAACCAAATGAGCTCTGGCACAGCAGAGGGCCCATGACAAACTTCCTGCATGTGCTAATATGAGGATAGATTTCCAAGCCAGTCAATCGCAAGCTGGCACACATATTTAGACACCTAAACACACATGGGTACATACACATGGCCAAACATCCAAGACCATGTGTTTATCATTATCGAGAGAGACATGCAACTCTTGTGATAGGCATGTATCAAAGGAATAAGAGAAAATTCATGAATTGTTGGAAGTATAAACTGACAGAATAGAGAGGAAGATTAAAGCAACATTTATCTTTAAAACACAGCTATCCACATTTGCAAAAGTAAACACTTAGAGAAAAAGTAAAGTGTTTTCTGTGTACTGTTCTCTAGGCAGTGTTAGGAGTATTATCAGCAGTGGAGTGGTTTCACAGTGGTAGCTGATAGAACTCATTCAGTCTTATTGACCAGTAAAGGGCCCCAAAGAGACTGGAGTCCCTTTATGGACTGACCCTCAGCATTTCAACATACACAGGCCAGAGGCTAGTGAGGGCCAAGGGGGCATTAACCCTCCCACAGGTCAGGGCTCTGACCCACTATAGCCTGCCAAAGCTCACTTCCAAGCCCAAGTGTGGCCCACTCCACTCAATACCCTTTTAATTGCATTGGGATGGTTTGCGACCTATCGATTAATACGTGTATTTATGTCGTCCCAGGCCCGGAGGCTACATTGTATTTCTATGTGGCATATTCATTTATTTACCTATCTGTCCCGCCCCTCATGCATCATCCATATATCTATCCATCTCTCCTCCGAGAGCACTTCAATTCAAGGGCTCCCATAATTACTGCAGCCCTATAATTGAGTGCTTTGATTTAGGATTTTTCTGTTCCCTCTCCCCTGCCATTGCCATCACTCGCTCCACGCCTCTCCCAATGAAAAGACAGAGGGATGAGATATGGAAATAGAAAAATGGGAGATAGAGAGTAGAAGATACCCCCACCCCTACACACACACACACACACACACACACACACACACACACACACACACACACACACACACACACACACACACACACACACACACAGTCTTATCAGAATCTACTGTTTCTGTCATCCATGAGGGGAGGGGTAAGTTGATAATTACTGAGGGAGATTCATGCAAATCGATGCCAAATTAAAGCATTATAAAGGCTTTTTATCAGCTTTTCTTTTCCAAATTGAAGACGATAAAAACCCATTTGAGAGGCGGGAGAAATGGCCCCAGTCCCTTCATTTAAAAAAGAGAGAATTGTAATTATGTTAACACCAATAGAATCCAAAACCCTTTTTCTTAACTCACTTACTCATTCATAATTAATTAATTTCTCACAAAACTGGGCAAGAAGAACAATGCGGTCCAGTGTCTCCTCTCCTCTCCCCTCTCTCTATTTTCAGGAGAATAAGAGGGGAGTGCAGGAGATATTGTTGAGTATTGTGACAGAGGGCTCATTTCCATACCTAGCCTTACACTAGGATTCTCTGTTTCCTTAGCTTAGCTCTATCTGCCTCAGGGCAGCAATAAAAGTGGCTCTGTTTTAGAAACAAAGGTGGGTGGACAAGGACGGGATGGTGCTGCTGGAGCTATGCGAGGCCTACAGAGACAAAGAGAGCAAGATGGAGAGAAAGGACAAGAGAAAAACGGAGACAGACAAAATTCGTCAAGATGCCCTTGAAGGCAGATATTTCCTAACACCATTAGAACAGAAAAGAAAGAATGATTCTATAATTCCACTCACACTGCCAGCAGACCTTAACTCGTCACTTGTTAGGAAAACAAGGAGTTCCCTGCATGTACGTCACGGACAGTTTGTCCACTACATCTGTAGTTCAAGGTTGTGGGTTTAAGGAGAAACGGCTCTCGCAAATTACAGGAACAGATAGTGACGGCAAGCAGACACAACAGAGAGCACGACTGAGAGAACGGCTGCCTGACAGAAAGTGACCTCAGGGCTGTCTAGTCTGATCTATTAGACATTCAACACTTCAGTTACAGTGCGCTCAATGGCAACGCCGCTGCTCCTGCCAACCTCCCCCACCTGAACGCTGCGACGGGACAGACCAAACACACGTGTGGAGGTGTCGACTGGATGAGGGCTGGAGGTGGGGGTTGGGGTGTTGTGCAGAGAGATAACCTGTCACTCCAATGGGTCTTTACACATAACACATGGTTGGCACATGCACATACATCAACCTTTACACCGTAGCCAGCCTGATGTGTGTGATGTGTCTGAGATCTTAACTATCACACCCCCCGACACACACACACACACACACACACACACACACACACACACACACACACACACACACACACACACACACACACACACACACACACACACACACACACACACACACACACACACACACACACACACACACACACACACACGCAATTCTCAAACTATTGACAGGTAATGATAAAATATTGACTCCACAGAAAAGTATATTTTGTACATTTTTTCTTCCCATCTATCTGTTTCCGGGTATGAATACTGCTTTTCACTCACATATGCACAGCTGCAAGGTTTGGCTAAGCTGCTGTTGTCAGTGTTTTCTACTGTTTATGACCTTATTTGGCCTGTGTTTGGAGGGGTCAAAAGCGTGAGCCAGAAGTCGCTACACTGCTAATCCAGGCTAATTTGCTGTTGACAAGACCAATTACACAGAACTCCTGCTGAGAGTACAGAGAGGAGGAGAAGGAGGGGCTGAGGACAGAGGGTAGGAGCGAGGAGAGAGAAAAAGGTGCCAGATGAGCGTATGAGGAAAAAGGAAAAAGAAATACAATAAACATTTAAAATGGAAGCAAGGGGGCGATTGTGCATGTGTGTGTACATCAGTGCATGTGTGGTTTCGTGGCAAGGTGCTGTGCAAACACAAGCCTGCTGGGTGGAGAGGCAGAGGAAGACTTGGTGAGGCAGTGTGGAGCTGTAGGGAGCCTCATTACACTCAGCAGGAGCCTCACACTGCCTCATCACTTCTGGCTGTATTGGGAACAACCACTGCTTAGTACTGTACACACACACCACAGCACCAGATGCTATAAGCAAAGGCAAGCTGACCATCTCCCAGTTGAGCATCAGTTATCCAAACTGCTTTGTGACAGACAAAGTCAGAAATTACGTGGATAAATCATCATTATTGATTACTTTAAAAATATGTAATGTACAGAAGCACACGCCCCATGTCTGTTTTGCACAATGCTAAACTTTGGACAGGAAACCAATGACTGCTAAAAGGTGATAAGAGAAGATCAACACCATTTTAACATCAGTTCATTAAACATGAAGCTATAGTCAGCAGCCCGTTAACTTCACTTAGCAAAAAAGAGAGGAAACAGCTAGTCTGGCTCTATCCAACGGTAAGAAAATTCATTGCTGCTGTCTGATGCTGCAATTGAATAAACGCAGTGAAGAGTCCTGATCCTGACCTGCACTGATCCTGTCTCCATATTAAGGGAAAATTTATAATTACTCGTAATTAATGAAGTTACTGGTAGTGTTGTTTCACATGTGCAAATGTGGGCAATCCTCTTGCTTTAGAGACGTCCATGTGGGTTCTGCTGCTGTCTCATGCTGCAGGTATTTAATACAGTCAGAGGAAAGACTTTTTCTGGGACATTTTTCGATCAATACTGGTGTTGAAATGAGGAAAGTGCCTTTCTGTAATCACAACATACACCTCAAAGTACCCACATTTGCTGTTGGGATGGAAAGGAGTACACATCTGAAAGGGACAAAAGACACTTGGTGGTCCTAATTTGTAAAAGATATTTTTGTAATGGTCCTGTAGCGGGTTACCATATAATGAACAAATGTGCAGTTCTATAGCAGACTATAAACTGTCCAGTGGTATTTGGATATATTGATGATGCTGCTGAATCAAATTGACCACACAATGCAACTCTCCTTAATTAATTGAGAGGTATTAAGTAATTGCCGAGATGATATATAAAACACAAGATATTCTAAAAAAAACTAACACACATGACATAGACATACACACACACACACATACACACAAAGTCAAAACAAAGCTCATCAGCCCACCAACAACAACTCTCCTCAGGGCCACAAATCCAGGAACATAAATCAGGACTGGCAGGAAAATGAGGCTTGAGGAAATGGAGAGAATGAAAGGTAGAGGAGGGAGAACTGGAAAGAGGGGAGGACAGCGTAAAAAAAGAGAGATAGCAGGGAGAAAACAGGCAGGAAATACAAAGAGGAAGTCTGAACAGCATCAGGAAGGAGGTGAAAGGATGGAGCAGTGAAACTGAGGTAAGGGCAAGGAGGAGCAAGTGAGCATCTGAGCGAGAGAAAGAATTAAATAAAAATGCAATAAAGCAGCCGGTGTGAAATCAATCTGCTTAGAGTTTTGTTTAATAAAAATTCATGAAGGGCTGGTGGCCGAGAGCTCATGAGAAATATTGGTGGCAATGTGGGGGACGCCAGTCTTTGGGGGTGGAGGGGGATGGAAGAGAGGGGTGGGTTGCTCATGTCTCTGTTGATCGTTTGGGTGAGTGTGTTTGTGTGTTTGCTTTTGGCTGTTTATCAGTGTGTTTGTTTTGACATCGGTGTGAGTTACAGGGCTGCATTGAGTCCGTGAAAGAGGGGACAAAGAAAGAAAAGGATTGAAGGTCTTCATAACAACAGCATCCCTACCGCGGAGAGAAGGAAAGGAACAAGGCTGTAAGTCATGGTGTCTGCCTCCATGTCGGAACGTGTTTGTGTATCACCCGACATCTTGGTCTCGCTCTCTCTCTTTCCTACTTTCTCATCAAGGCCTCCGACTGTGAGGTATGACGGGGTTATACTAACGTGGTGTAAATCTCCGACTTTCACGGCAGACAAGTCCAGGTTGGACAGTAGTTTATGTGCTGAAAGCAGATAAATGCCACCAGCGTGCACGGTCAGTGTCTGTCTAGACTCCTGCATGCACACGCTCATACCAACAGAACACACACAAAGAAACTGTATCCCAACCACTTGGCTGAATCCATTTGTAATTTTTCTATTAATTATGCAGCAGAAATATTCATTTCAAAGTGAAAATAGAGGAATGCAATAAAAAATGTACTATAAAAATGATAGTGATTTTTATTATCGATTATTCTAGCAGCTTTTTTCTTTATCATTTGAAAATCAATTTATAAAAGATTCAAATATAGTGAGAAAGGCTCTGGAAATTCAACATTTGCAAGCTAAGCTGATGTATTCAGGTTGCTTTTTTTGTCCGACCAATAGGCCAAACTCAAACATAAGTATGAAGAAGCATAGAAGGCATAGAATGACAAACAAAAAGAGAAAATCCCCATATTTCAGAGACTGGATCCATTTAATGTTTGGCATTTTATCTTGAAGTTTGAAGCTGCCCTTTACTTAAAGGAAGAGTTAGGTATTTTGGAAAAAAATATTATTTGAAAGTGTTAGATAACATTTTGATATCCCTCTCATTTGTGTCTAGTAAATAAACAGATGATGCGTTGGGTTCTGGTAGAAGGGTTCTGTTACCTTTAGATTCGGGCTGCAACTAACAATAACAATATCTTTATTACTGAATTTTAATACTCTGCAGATTACTTTCTTGATTACCGGATGGGTTGTTTCGGCAAAAAGGTGTCAGAAAAGAGTGAAAGATCAATATTAATTTATTATCACCACTTTGTTGATTGTTTTAGGTCTAGTTTGGATAAAGCTAAGTTAGCAGTGTCTCCTAAGTATTTATGCTAAACTACACTAATAGAGTGCTGGCTTTAACCGTATATGTATCACGCAGAGTAGTACCAAAAACAAATACGCATATTTCCTAGTAAATCAAATCATATCTTCAATAGTCAGATAATACATACAACTGTGAATACATATTCTAATTCAGCTTATACCTTAAATATTGCATTATAATCATAAGAATGACTCCTACTATATTTCAAAAGAAAACATTACAGTAACATCCTTACAAATCTTGAGTCAATGCTGTAATCTTGAGCAATTAAGCAAATTAACTGAATGTCATTCACTGTAAATAATATATATTTTAACCGAGCTCCAAAATAAGTGCATTGTGAAATAACTTGACAGCAGAAAAAAATGTGCCAAAGGTCGCAAAGGGAGACTATCTCTGCAAAGCACTACAGACAGGATCCAGCTGCAGGGAAGCTCTTGATGGCTCCGTCCTCTAAAGGCCTTTAAAGACGAAATAAACACACATTCACACAGAGTTCACGCAGTGTTTCATAATCTCTTGCACCCCTTTATGACCTACCATTATGAGAAATTACACGCGATTGTTGATTTTTACTGCGAGTGTGTGCACTGTAGCCTAAATTGTTCTGAATGAGCAGAAATCCCTGCAGTCTAATCTAATGTAACACATTCTGCAGAACTTCCAGCACTGTTTACTTGCAGAGGCTGATATGGGCTGCCAGGTCAGAGGTCAGGATACACTTTTGATTGAGTATCTACAGTCATGAGACATGAGGATCAGGGCCAAGACAATTTAGATAAGAACTCTTTATCTGTGTCCCCTTCCTTCCTTACGCCCCCCTCCCCCCCTTTTCTCTTTTCAAGCACGGAAGGTAAAGCTAAAGGTTGCAAAGTAAAAGCCGTTTCTTGAACTTCCTGATCTTAAGCACTGCTTTTGGGCAAGGCATCCCAAGAACTGCCCTTTTAACTCAGAAGTTCAATAAAACATTATGCTAACTTGTAGTTTTCTTTGTGTTCATATTACAGAAAAGCGGATTCCCGGTTGTCTCTGGAAGCACAAGCTGTTTGTCCTCGTCAAGGCCAGACTGCGCTGTTGAGACTCTTACTCTGTTACCATGAGTCATGTTACAATAAGACATGATGGATATCCGACATTTGAGAAAGCCTCCAACTGCCTCAGAAGAGAAAGTAAAAGCTTTGTAGTGTATATTGAAATCAAGCTAAATCTCCCACCCATGATCTTGGAGAAAAGCTCACGGTCAAACCAGGAGCTGACTACTGAGATTTCAATTCTGGAAAGAACACCAGAGCTCTGGAAAGCATTATCTCAGTTTTAAGTCCAAATGCAGGAAGACACATTATCAAGGAAAAGAAAAAAAACTCTCAAAAATTATGGGTGACTACTGATAAACATTTTTTTTCTGGTTGTGCAACATGTTAGACGACGCTTCTCCCTAAAATTTACTTTCACAGAATCACAAATAGATTAATTTCTCATGTGTTATTTTACATTTACGAATTCTCATGTAGTTCGATTTGACTTTTCAACTAGTTCAAAACAACCTTTTTTTTTTTTGAAAAACTCCCAAAAATTGCATAAGTTGGGACCTGATCCAAGGTCGCAGGAGTTGAAGTCAAATACTTCCATCCATCTCACCACTTCCATGTCACAATTTTCCACTGCATTATTTCAGTGTTAAAGCAGGGCTGTGTGTGTTTCTCATCATGCCGCTGTATAATTCTTTCAGGATAGGAAAACTTAATTTTTTTCAGAACAGAGCCATTATTTTACATCTGAAGCAGTGTTGCAAGGTCTCAGTTGCTGTAAAGACAACACACCATGTGTTTTAAGTCACTGTGTGCCTCTGAGCATGCATGTTTACATGTGGCAGGGTTGTGTTTGTTGGCTGCTGTGTGAGATATGGCACACACTTTCCACAGAACGCACGTCCAGTATTGGAAGCTCTATTAGCCGAGGTGCTCCTCTTCCTCTTCTCTCATTACATACCCACTGTCCCACACAATTCTCATATGCAACTCTGTCCTGTCTCTTGTTACTGCTTGGCTCATTCCTGCAGCCTGCACACTCCTTCCTTCCTGTCCTATTGTCAGAGAAGGCCGGGGGAATCCCTGCACTCGGATATGAAGCCCTTTGAATCCCCGTGATCTCTAATGTCCTCACCCCTCTCACCCTGTCCAGCATTCATACAGCTAAGAAGACTGCAGGTGAAGGATAGGACACGCTTTCCTGCCTCTGTCAGACACAAAATTCACTGGTGCATTCACACATGCATATGCAGAATCACATGGACATTAAATAAATATGGATCGGTGAATATAAGAGAAGGAAGGCAAGAGACAGAAAAATTAGAGTTCCGAGAAAAAAGAAAGCATAAGAAGAGCAAACCAAAGCAATTAAGATGCTTTTTTGAAATGTGTTTTCAAGGACAAAAAGATACAGAAAAAGTTAAGTGCAGGGAAAAAGACATAAATATGTAAGGTAGAGATAGACCGATTATCGGCCTGGCCGATTATTGTGGTCGATATTTGGCATTTTTCTGATTATAGGTATTGGTAAATTATTGACAAATTCAATGTGCTTTTTCAGGTTTGATGCAGCCACCTCTCTCTGTCTGTAGTGACTCTGTGACCTCAGAAATTTCTTTCAAGCAGAGACTGCAAAAACTGAACACAAGCTGTTGCCACAGACTAGGAAATTAGCTACTCTCATAGTAGCTAAGCTATGCTATCGGCTAGCAGCTAAGTTAGAAGGCAACCACAAAATTATCTGAAACAGTGTCTGGAAAACAATAAATAATAATGTTTTAAAATATGGACTTTAGTGGACAATAAGAGTGATAGAACAGTAAAAGAAACAGAAGAACAGCAGATGTAACTGCAGGAGACAAACTGATTAATCTCAGTTGATTCCATATAAACAGAGAGCGTCCTAATTTAATTACTCCTATTTCTATTTTACATATTCAGTTATAGTCATCCTTACTAATAAAGAAGTCTAGTTATCAGTGACAGGTTCCCTGCCACCACATGTTGTTAAAACATTACATGTAATGCATATTGGTCCCAAATATCGGTTATCGGTCTTTCTTGAGTACCAGTTATCGGCATTGGTATTGGCCCTTGAAATCCCATATCAGTTGATCATCTAGTAGAAAGCATAAAAGGTAGGAGTTTTCTCCTTATAACGAAAAACATTCAGTACTACTAATTGGTGTAATCACTGTTTATTTAACAAAATCACTAGCAGGGCTTCACGAGAGTGGAACTGAGCATCACAGTCACATTTAACTGTACACTTTGCTGCACTTTACTTCACCTCTTTTCCCCACTGCATCCTTTATTTGTTGCTCTCTCTCTGCAGTAGACATATCTGTAAGTGTGCTGTTTTGTTCCCCTCTTCTTCGACTCCCAACCAACCCAAAACTCTCACTTTCCCTGTCATTAACCAACTCACTGCCCCATCTCCATCTCAATTTCTCGGTCTCCACCAGCTGTTCAGGACAGTGTGTAGACCGTTGATAACGATGTACAAATAGCAGGAGGGTAATTGTCTCAGACCATAATGCGTCGTGGTTTAGCATCGAACAGGACTACTCAGCTTCCCCTGCCGCTTCTCAACTCCACCTGAGACAGCGATCAAAGTCAATTTACATATTCTTATAATTATGCTCTCAAAAGTGAAGATGGATGGAGGAAAAGAGAGTACAAATGAATTTAGCTTTAATCGTTTACTACCAAAGATGCAGTCGTTTCTTTGAAAACCCATCTTGCTCTGCCTTCAACTAATTTTGGCAGGTCTAACTTTGAGAGCATAAGGAAAAGGAAAAAGACCCCCTCCTTCCACCTGGCCAATTAAAGTGGGAGCCAATTAAAATGAGTGTAATAGTCGCTGCTGGGTGAGTTGTTAAACAAGATGGGGGTTATTGTCCTTGGAGGAAATGGTGCAGAACTCAAGACATCTTTGCTCCTCGGTTGGATACACCTGCCCCTCCTGCTCCGTGCTCCTCCTGTGCAAACTTTGCTGCGGCACAAAGATGGGGATCTTTTTATCTAAACCACAAAAATGCACATGTTTCTGAATGCTTCTAGGTGGAAATGACAGAGAAACACAAAAAAAAAGACCAAGTTCAGGCAGAAAAACAAAAAATCAATGACAGAAGACAGTCTACATTGGTTGAATCAATAAGAGGGATGAATTCTCACCTCTTAAATAGGCCAGATTAACTCGTGTGTACAAGAGTGCACATGGAGATTACAGGAAGGCCCAGCCCCGGCTTCCTCTGCTCCCCAGCTGCAGTGTACTCCAACTAGCTTCTACTTAATGACCCTTATGTAAGCAGGAACTGTGAAAAGCACATCTGCAGAGTAAGACCTGGTTTACTGTAAAAGTCTGAAAGTGACGGAGAACAGGAGGAGGATTTAACAGTAACCAGCAATAAATAACAACAACAACTTCATCATACATAGTGAGTGTGTTATGGCTGTGTTGCAACAACCACGGCACCGCTGTGGCAGACGATTCCTCCCTGGCTAGGTATGACTCTGTGCAAGCATGTGTGAATATATCACTTCCATGCTTTAATGTCTCAATCTCAGGAGATTAAGGGCCTAATCAAGCCAGCGTCTGCCCTAATGGGGGGAAATTGAAAGATAGATATGGTACTTTACACAGCTGATTAACCAGCAGACTGTTTGTGTGTGTGTGTGTGTGTGTGTGTGTGTGTGTGTGTGTGTGTGTGTGAGAGTGAGTGTGTGTGTGTGTACACGGGTGTATGTACGTGTACATTGTAAGAGTCTTTCACAATAAGCTTATTAAGTTAACATGATGATGTATTTCTGTCATACACACAACACAAAAAAACATGTTCCATGTACGTGTTTACTGGCAAATACAGATTTATGGTGTATCACTCTCACTTTAAAACAGTTGCCATGCTGCTTCTGCAGGGTAAATTCAGAGCCTGACCAAGATGCACAGTTGCGACCTAGTTGCATTTCCATCCAGCTATTTTTATTCACATTTTTCATTTGGCCATAAAAACAGCAGAGTGCAAAAATTCACAAAAACCTCTCAAAACATTGCACAAAATTCTCACTCCAGGGAGAGGTGGAAACCGTTATCTTTCGACAAAACGTAACTGCAACGAAGTGTAATCAAAAACAGGCTTAGTGAATAAATGATGACATCCAGAAATCACATGAATTACACCCAAGCGTCCACTGTTAACAAAACTCTTTCAGGAGCACACAGCTGTAATAATCGAGGTTTAAAACTCTCTACTCATTGTCCAGTGTGCTCTCTATCATGTTTGCTTTCCTTCATTTGAGGTTTGACTGGTATTCTTTTAATTATGTCATCTGGTTGAGCCTTCTTCTTCTGCAAGTAATGCAAAAATCCATCCACTCATTAGCTCAATGAACCGACTCCTAGTATTTGTTAGTAGTAGATTGAAACTCAGATAAATCTGCATTTTATTCCGCAGATTTTCTGAAAACTCAATTAAAATTTACTGGATATTTGCATGCAAAACCTAGCTAATATTACTGGGATCCATTGGCGTATTACAGATATTAGTGCCACTGTGGAAAACGATTAGTCAATCAGTATCATATTATATTATGTCAAAGATACACTGCGCTGCAATAAAAATGTTGTCACTGCATACAACAGTTTGTCTGTGAGAGAGAACTGAAAAGTTCTGGGGGTTTTTTGGCGCTCACATAGCTCAGCTGGCTAAGCGGGCAACCCATAAACCAGAGCTATAGTCCCCAATGCAGCAGTTATGGGTTTGAATTCAGCACATGGCCATTTACTGCATGTCATTTCCCTACTCTTCAACCCATGTTTCCTGTTTCTCCCTCTCTCCACTGTCCTATATAATAAAGGCAAAAAGGCCAAAAAAAAGTGTTTTTTTTTTTTAAGAACTTTAAAAACACAAACCAAGAAAATTTGAAAAATTATTCAATATATTCTCAACAGAGTTTTAACTGTAAAGTGCAGTTTGATAAATATTAGATTTTTGAAGGCAATACTAATTCATTCCAAAAATATTTTAAAAATTCACTTGGTTAATTTGTCAATTCTCACTGGTAGACAAAGTGTTTAACTGTGACATTGTTACCAAACTCACCACAAACACAAGTTTTATGTTTAATTCTACAGGCTGATATAATCGCAGATATCAATATGTCTGCGATACGGTAATATCGGCTGATTTTTGGTCCTATTTAAGTTCAATTACTAATGCTGGATCAACCCTTCGATGCATTACAAAAAATGGCCACAATGCAGGCTGTTTGGAATTCCATAAATCAACTTACAGCTGTCCAAGTCCCACTGAAAAGCAGCTAAACAACAATCCACATAAAAGAGACATTTCTTCCTGAAAATGAAATTTCATTGTGCACATGCCAGTGAAAAATGCTGCATACTTTGTTTAATTCCATCTGCATATTCAGCTTTTATCCAGACTTAGTTCACAGGCTTAGAAAAAGGGATAATGGCACTAAATCAAATAAATGTGGCACAGTAATAATCATTTTGTTTTAGCACAACTGAAAGAAAATACTTTGTCAAAATTACAAAGTGTTCCCAGAAAGGACATTAAATAACTTTCTTTAGAACAGACTGTAAACAATCAGTCCTACAAGCTCTCTTGCAATATCTGAATTACGCACTGAATGTTTGATTGATGGGAGTGGGCTCCAAAATTGTATCTTGATTGAGCGATAACTGCTGTGTCGATAACAAGTGTTTGATAGATTGCTAATAAGTGCTACTGAGCCTGTAACAAGTGAGCAGTGGCTGTGTGTGTCTCCGCAGGGACCTGTCAACCCATCAGCCTTATCAGCTGGGTGAGAGGTCTGCATGGCATCGCTGAATATCTCTTCACCTCACTCGCAAACACGGTGGCGTCACAGAGTATCTGCTCACCAGGGAATCGTGGAGGGGCTAAAGCGGATGCTGCGCACTTTATGAAGCGAAATAAAGAAACATATGGAAAGGGGACAGGCGAGGAAAGTGCGTAAGTGTACGTATGTGAGGGTGTTAGTGTGGCAGGGCGAGTGAGAAAGTTGCAGATTGTGCATAAAGGTGTGGGAGGGTGCAAAAAGAAAGTGTTTATGTCAAGAAGTGCTGAAAATGTGGTGAACAGTGCAGCATAGCAAGGGTACAAGTGAAAGGAATAAAAAGTCGGTGCGTGTGTGTGACAGTGTTTGTGTCGATGTGGCTGTGTGCAGGAGACACACAGAGAGCAGCGGCCTATGCAGTGTGGTGGAACTTCTCTCATCTCAGCGCATTTGGTTTGCTCCCATTCTTCATTAACTCCATTAACAGATGAGCCGCGGCGATTACCGGAGCTACCCGCTGATTCAGCTCTCACACTCCCACCCTGCACTCCCCCTCTCCCTCTTTTCTAGCCCCTCTGTCGTTCTGTCGCTACCTTGTTCCAACACTCCTCCTCCACCTCACGTCTGAGGGGCTGTTAAGACCATTCAGCCCAAAGTCACAAGCCGACATACTTTGCATGCACGCACACACAAATTTGCAAAATATCATGCAAAAAAAAAAAAAACCATTCTAGGTTTTCAATCACAAGACGTTTAATAATTTGCTACTTAAGCCACAAAAAAGTTAAACATCCTGGTGTGCACAGAGGGCCATAAAGCTGCTCTATCTCTCCCTGCAGTGGCTCTTTATTCAGCTGACAATTTTTACTGCTCTGTGCCATCTTAAAGCCCTCTGCTCCTCCAGTGGGCAGTGCCAAGGGGGCAGTCTGCCTGCCGCACACTGTGCCATTAGCCACGGCTGGCTCTTTAGCCAAGAGGAAAAAGGAAAACAGCCAGTGACTGCCAAAAGGTACTTTAGACAAGGGAGAGGGGACAGTAGAAATAAACAAAGAGACAGACAGGGGAAGGAGATTTTCCTTTAATTCCCCAGCATCTGTTCTATAATAGCCCCAATTAACAGATTAATTAGACTCACATTCCTCTGTTATCCCTCCTCCTTGCCTCCTTTCCTCCCTCATTGTACCTTTACTCACAAAAAAAATTACAGTGTATCATGTTTTTATTGACTTACCGCTCTGGCTCAGTGGCAATTTGGATCTTCCTAATGACATTTACAAGTGCCCAGACATACAGATGTGTCACACTTCAAATGACAAGTCTCACTGACACAAAAAATGACAGCATTTGTCCACCTCAGAGTCACAGGCAACCAAGGCCTCAGTTGTGACTTTTGATAGATAATAAATCATACAACAAAGAAGCTGCCACTCAGAAAACTCGCTTCCTCTTCCATCTGTGATCTAAGAGGTCGTTGCAACGGTTTTAGCGCTTTGGAAGATACAACAATAACAACCAAAACAACAAAAAAGACTCTAGAATGCATAAAAACAGGTTTCTTAAGGGGCTTAGTGCTTCTTAGATGGATCAGGACACCCACGGTTACACACCACACTATTTTTTCCCCTCCATCTTCATCTCCAGCGTTCTGGTTTTGTACCATGAAATTAATGACCTGCCAGTTGACTGAAGAAGTGATGGCGTTTTTGTTGTTGTCGTGCATATTTGTGGCTTTGTGTCTGCACAGCGTTCACAAGGGTGAGTATCTGTGTGTGCATGTGCAAATGCTCATTTACATATGCCTTTGGTTGTCTACATCTGCGCGTTTGTGTGTGCGTACAGAGTGTGCATTTTTGTGTTAATGAGAGCCTGTGCTATAAGCATTGCAGTGGCCTTAGGATCCCAGGGTAGAGCTCTTTTTGCCCTTCTGACACAAGGCACTTCCTATAAATTATTGACACTCCCCCATCTTCTCATTTCCCTCCCATCTTTCTCTCTCTGCCCCCCCCCCCGCACTCAACCCCTCCGCCACCACAACACACAAACACTTAAAAGGGGGAAATCAACCTGTGTTTCGCACCACACAGCCATGTGTGAGGCAGAAAAAACAGTAGAGAAGAGGCCTGCTGATTGAAGTCTTACACATTACTCGTGTCTTGTTACTCTCCCCACACATCAGAGCTTTGACTCTGAGCACCTAACACAGAAAGCTCACAACATGCAAAGCCCCGGCAAATTAATTTTACCTCTCTCCAAGACTCCGTCTCTATCAGCCTCTCCCTGTTTCACCCCCTCTCTCCATCACTCTTCACACTGAAGACAAGAGGAGCCTTGCCATCTGGCTGTGTGTCAAAATAATATCATTTAATTTGTTACATGATTAAATGGCTTCTTTTCACGGGGAAGCTCTGACTCCTAAAATGTACTTCCAGGCTCTGTGTATCATCTCTGCATTTAACTGTATCTCCCTCTCACTGTGTTTTCTACACTGCACCGTGAGTTCTCTTTGTCCTGTTGTACATGACAAAGCAATCGCTCTTTGTCTTTGTCTTCTTTGTCTTGTTCAGACTGTCTTGTCTCAGGCCGTTTCCAGACACAGGCAGTCTAACCTGCTCTTTTCACACAAGTTCACATTATTAGGATCCTAAATACAACAAAAGGCCCATACAATAGTAGGAGAGATGCATTGGACAGTGTAAGAAAATGGAGCAGGCTTCCATTCTTCCAGTGACTCTTGCCTGTCTTCTACATGAATAAGAGGCATGGCTAAACGTGCTGCATAATTTGTACTTTTAATGGCAGAGCCTTCCATTCCTGTGACATGACTTAATCAATAACCAGGCCTGTCGCACTCTCAGCCCAGACTCGGCTGGCGTTTTATTAATTTTGAACAGGCACACTAACTAGGCGTCTGCTAGCAAGAGGCATTTCACACGGGATAATAGGCACCGTGGATTGATAGGTTCATTCCATGTACGCTCAAACCCTCATCCCTCTCTTTTTCCCCTCTCTATCTCTCTACCCCCTTTATCTCTCCCCTTTCTTTCCCTCTTTCTGTCAAAGAGTGATTTAAGGAGGACTCAGCACGTCGGCGTGTGTGTCAGCTGAGGTAGGGAGGGAGAGATGGATAAATACGAAGGAAAGAAGGGATAAATAAAGAAGTGAAGAGAAAGAGAGGTTGTGACAGAGTCTGTGTGTAGATAATAGAGAGTCATGACCTACGAGTGTCCACGGTATCACTACATCTGTCTGCCATGTTTGACCACAAAACATATACAAGTATCTCAGGGTCATGCCTTACTATGATGGTACCCACAGTTAAAAAAAGAAGGTGGAAGAAAGTGCATTATCCATGCAGACACACACACACACACACACACAACCTCACGTACAGGTGAAATATGCACAGAGAATACATTAGCAGCCAGACACCCTGATCTGTCACCCTCTGACGCCAATCAATTCAACAGTGTGCACACCCAGAATGACATCACTTGAAAGAGCAAAGCAGAGAAAGGAAGAAGTGCCAGACAGCCAAATGTGTAACTGTTGGGAATTTAGAAAGGAGAAAGGGAAAGCAAGCTTTAGATATTTAGAATAATAGCGTGAATAGATACTCTCCAGTCAAATACTTTGATGTTGTGAAACATAGTTTAAAGTTCCAGACCGTGTTTCAGTTTCAGATGGTCTCATTTTTTGTGTGTTTATGTGTACGTGTGTTTGTGGGCTGGAGATAGATTAGAGGCACAAAGCCTCAACACTCCACCATCTGAAGAAACCAACTAGAGACCATGTTGAGAAGGGATCACGCCAGCTGCAACGCCTGCCAATATGCTGACATTCTGACCTGTCAGTGCTCAGTAGGTATTATCATATTATCACATGAGTGCTTAGTACTCATAAACTGGACCAAATCCATCCTGAAATTGTGTCTTCAATTTGATCTGATCGACATATCTGTAAAGCTTCATTGTTGTGATGCTGTCGTGTTGTTATCTGTCCACAGATAAACACATAAACACTTGCCATAGTATTCAAAGCTGCTTTCATGGCGATTTGTGCTATAGTAGGTGTCTCCAGGGCCACATTTTGCGAAGATGACGCACACATGCACAAACACACAGACTCACAAGGTGAAAACGACACCAGCCACACTATCGCAGCTGTTAATAATGATGCATGTGTACAATAACGAAACCGAACTAGTTTTCCAGTAAGTCCTGTCACTCACAAGGCATAATTTTTTTCATGGGATAAAAATGTGGCATAATTCAGCTCAAAAAAAAAAAAAACTGACACTGGTCTGGACATTGTCTCTCAAAATTAATAATACCTGGAATGGTGTACTGGACTGGTAATATTGATTTTGAAATAAGCCCAAATGTGTTTGCAATAACTGTTTTGTTGGCCACTGGGGAAAAGCAAAAACAAGTTACAAACACAAGATTAACACATCACCTTTTTGATATGGTGAATCTTTTTATGAAAGGTTGTCATTGAAGCATCCAGCAGTTACAAAGCAATATTATAATTTATTTGGAGTTGTGTTTCTGGAAACCAGGTGCACCCAAGTCCAATATTCTCTCTTTTGCTTTGTTTTATATCCACAATTGCCCTTAAACTCTTAAGCTGCAAAATGCTACAATATGTTCACCAGTCATTTACTGTGTCTGCCTGCCATTAGGTGCAGGGTTGTTTGTGTATAGTAGGGTTTTAGCTGATTTTGCTGAAAATAGTCAAATGCTGAAAGCAGTGACAGTCAACAGAGACAAATAACTGCAACTTATCAAACAGGAGCTGCAGATTTAGGTGCTAATTTACCAAGACTGACCTTTAGATAAAAGCTTGTCAGACCAACAAAGCAATGAGAAGAGGATCTCAATCATCAAAGCTGCTGTTTTTTTTAAGAATCACATAGGCAAAGTAATCTTTGAAATCGACAAGCACATGGTCGACAGATAACTCTGAGCCTGTTTCCTGCTAAACAACTCTTCATTGCTCTTATCTCTTCGTGTGGCCTTGAGGATCATCACATTCACAATAAGCACAAACTGTCTCCCCTGCATTGTTGACACTGTGTTTATCTCTGACCAAATACAGCACGGAATTGCTCACGATGAGGGTGGAAAGTTCCAGCATCATCATGTTTGGCCGGTTTGGATCGCTTTTTGCTGTGTTTTTGTGCTTGGAGGGCTAAAAGCAAAGGACTAAACATTTAGCCCCTGACACAGGCAGTCCTGTGACTCATCTTGTTGATAGGGACAGAGGGAAAGACAGATGGATGGAAAACAGCAAACCGGGTGGAGAGGGAGCAGAGGGGGTGCGATAGATACTGTAGGTTTTGGTGGGAGGGACAAAGAGAAAACAAGGATCATGTGTTTACCAGAAAGGCCAGAGAAAGAAGGAATGTATCTCTCAAGATTGAGTCACTATTGTTGACAGCCTGCTCATTCTCCTCTTTCCATCATGACCAAACAACAGGCAATAAAAAGCATATTATACTGGCACTTCACAATATCACACAATCACCAATAACTGCATGGAGGAAAGCGCCTTTTACCTTGCAGGTTTCTGCATAATACAGTTTGTACTCTGCTACTCTGTTATTGTTGGGTTCAGTTATATCTGAGGAAAAGTTGTGCAAAGATTGCCATTACGAAAGAGCATTAGTTCACTGTCCAAGAATTCCTATCATTCCTCTGCCCCTATTAGATGTTTGTGACCTTTCTGTTCTGGTATGTACCACACAAGCACCCACAAACTTGCCAATACACACAACTGCACACACAATGTACATGACTCCGATTGTTTTGTGCTATTATGAGTCACATTCAGCTTCGCTCTCTCTGTGGAATAAAATGTCTTGAGCCTGACTGTCACCACCCGATTTTAGCCCTTTGAATTGGAACGAAGTCAAGAATTGTGTTGCTCAAACAGGACAGTCTTTTCTTGATGATATCAGAGATTTGCAACAGTGATCTATTTCATTACAATGTACAGTGAAAGTGTTACTTAGCCTTAATAACAACTTTACCCCTAGTAATCTCTGTCCAAGGTTCAGTTTTCCTCCTGCCACCTACCAAATTCAATGGTGTACAGCTGAGTAAAACAGTCACAAATAGTATCGCATTTCTTGTTACATATTGATGGACACTAAATATCACAATATGCTTTTCATACCATTTATGATGCAGAAAACACATCCAACCAGTTTGTTGTTAAACCTCAAGGACATACAAACACAGTGTTTTGGATGGTAACACTGAATGTATGTTTGTTTCTTCACAAAAGATGTTGTACCACACACGTTAGCTATTATACACTGCTACTAGCAGTTTTATATACTTTTTTTCCGCCACATAAAAACAAATAAAAACCATGCTACCTTGGGCTCGGGGGAAATTACATGAAATGTTTCTTTGTCATTTGGACAGACAACTCTTTCAGGTATTGAGAAAAATGTTTTGAGAGCAGGATTCAAGCGTCATTGACGTGCTGGTATTCTCCTAGTTTGAGGTACAGTATATGTTTCACTTTTCCTGCAACCTATGGTTTGCATCTCTTTGGCTGTGATAACTTTTGACAAAGGCCATTATAGGCTGTTTTCCACTGAAGGAACTTGCACAAAGTTTTAGAGTTGTTGTGCAGAAACTACTCCTGTAGAACGTCTTTCAGGGGAGAAAGAGTACCTACACCTAGATTAATACTTCTGAAAAAAATAGCTGTGCAGGTCTCAACGCTGATTGGTTAAACTCTGATAGGACAACAAATGCCTTTTTCTGCTCTTTTGATTTCCTAATGCAATCACATTTTTCGCCTCTCAAACATTGCTATCAACAACGTCAAATTGAACACAGCAAATCCTCTAATCTTCTATTTCTCACTCACAGATCACCTACTAACTACTGTTTGTCATTGTTTTAGTGCACTCAGAGTTGACATCATAGTCGAAACTGTTCTCAGCAACTTGTATCTGCTTTGAGTTCCTGCGGTGGAAAGCCACCCTTTATCTTTATTTAAGTTCCACCTGGCCTCCAAAGCCACAACCCTCCTGTTCACACTTGACTCTTCCTTCCTTCACGAGCAAAACCTTTTGATCTGCCCTTAACCAAAACTTTCCCTCTCCATCTCCCTCTCTCTCGCCATCAATATTTCATAAACGTACAGTGACAAATTTATTTGAATGCCGTCTCCGGCGCGGACGCAGAGATGGATGGGCCCATCGGGGTGGTGGTGGGCTTGTGAGCGGCATGGTAGCAAGCAGCTTTACCGCATACATTAGTCACACGCTCACAGACTGCCGGTGGAGGAGAGGGGGCCGAGGAGAGGTAGTATATGGGGGTTTGGAGAGGGGTGGGGGGGTATTGTGTGGAAATGCATGCGTGTCTATCAGAGTGTGTTAGTGAGAGAGAGAAAGAGAGAGGAGGGGGCTACTCGGAGAATTGAAGGAGTAAATTTATCATAGTTATGGCTTTCTCAGGCATCCATTTTCCTATGGTCTGTTGACAGCTAGTAGTATCTGCACACCAGCCCCCCCTCTTCTTCCACCACCCTGTGTGACTGACAGCACTGGGCTTCAGCTTACCAGGCCTGGTTAGACACTTTGGCACTGGAGACATAATCACACGTACACATGAACACAGAGAACATGAGATTTCTACTTATTCACATTATTTTGAGATCAACTCTAGTGTGCTGGTCATTTCTCCTGTTCCTGTGAGGCTAACACTGAGTCAGGATGCAGCTTTCCACAGTAAAACTTGTAGAATCTTTAACAGACTTTAATTGGATGATGTAAAAATGTATTTATGAATGTTAACTAAACATGCATTTTCGAAAACCAGTTTGCCTTCATACTTTAAGTCTTTTAGCTTGTAAAACTGCAAAGTAAAAGTAGTTCAAAACCTTCTGATAAACTATATATATATATATATATATATATCACTTTACGTCTCTGTTCTGAGTCAGTTCAGAGGGCAGTGCACTCTTCAACCTCATTCTGGTTCATTAAGTCATAATTCCACTCATTACTGCCCCTTGAGGCCAGAGGGTGGAAACACCCAGTCCAAAAAGGGCAAAAATGAATATCACACTCATTACTTTCAAACTGCATTTTTCCATTTCTTTCAGAGAAAAGACTAATGATTAAGTGACTGATTTCGGGAATGTACATCTGCTTAACTGCCCTCCTAGCACACGGCCCTGAACTTTTCTATGGGAGAGTGCGACACTATTTGTTGTGCAGTTGATGAGACAGTCCTAAAGCCAGCTTAACTGTAAAGCATGATACATACAGCTGTCATACTCTGCCACCAGTGTTTTGAATGACAGGTTCTGTGTTTTCATATGTAGATACATGCAACGTCTATAACATTTTCCACTGTTTTAGCCTCTGCGGGGCCACATAGAGAGACAGACAACCAACCACCGACGCTAACTATTGTACATTGACATCTACAAACAATTTAGAATCACCAATTAATCCCAGCATGTCTTCGAACTGTGGAAGGAAGTCAGAGTAGCCGGTGAGAACTCACGCAGGCACAAGGAGAACATGCAAACTCTACACAGAAAGAGACCAGGCCAAGATTCAAACCCAGGACCTTCTAGCTATGAGGCGACAGTGCTAACCACAGGACTGCTGTGGTGCCCTCCTTAAAAATTTGGAAAAGAAACATTTTAATTGAACTGAAAGTGTATATAATGGGTTAAATTATCAGACATCAGTGTCATTAATTACTAATAATTCATATCAGTAGCGAACCTTACAGCAATAACAACACATTTCTATACAACTTTTGAGGTTGCTGAGGTGATGTCTAGAAAGATGAGTGAAAACTTAGATAAATTTGTAGTTTTGTGATTTGTTTGGTTTTTAATCTTGATTCATTTCTGGAACCAACTATAACATGCAATGTTTGTCAGATAAGACAAGGTCGATGTATGCATGAAGTTCTGTGCAGCTGGAGGGTTCACTGCAAAGAAAACCAAACTACTACTTAAATCAGTGTATGACACAAGCTGAAATTTTGACTGAATGATGTCACTACATGAAACAGCTGGAATTTTCCAAAGTTTACTCAGAGCCTCAAGTGTCAATCTCGCAGTGAGAAAAATAAAAGTCCGGAGTCACAGGATCATCAGAATAAACAAGGTTCATCCTCCGCATTAAAAATTGCGATTTTGCCTCCCAAAAAATGTTGCTCAATATTTTCAACAAACATGAACTGCACAAGTGCTTGACCATACAGCAAAAGGTGCATTTCCACAATCGTGTATGTTAATTGTACAGTTACAACTCACTGATCAACAAGTTGTAGCTTGTTTAAGCATTTTGCAGAGGGTTATGTGCTGGACAATTCCTGAGTGTGACAGGATGAGATGGTGAAGAGAGACACCTAGATGGTGAGTGAAAATGTTAGAATCAGCGCAGTTCAGGAATCAGTCGGACAGCTCATGTGGCAGAGAGCGAAGCAAGCTAATTGTTATAATAATTATCATGACTACGGGGAGAAGAGAGAGGAAAGAAGCTGATTATACCCAAAGAGAGAGTGAAAGAGAGAGGGGAGAGAGATTATCTGTCTGTGAGTAGACTGTCACTAACCTCACTTTCCCTCCTTCACACACTCTCCATCTTGTCCAGTGGAGTACCAATCTATAGCCCATTGTTCCCCTCATCCCTCCTGGACTACGCTAATTGAAGGCAATCTGAACATGCTTCTAGCCAACTCTTATCTCATCTCTCCCTCATCCTGAATATGTGCCCACACAGATACGCCAGTACTCTAACACGCTGCAGAATATATGCAGTCAACATTTTAAGCATCATTGTTTAACAATGTGCCACACATCAACTTAAATTCACCTCATGCACATCATAAAACTATATATAGATACAAAGGTGTTACCCCATTCTAGAGTTGAAGATATGCACTTTAAGTTATATCAGTTCACAATATTTAATATAAACACCGGTGTCTGGGGTCCCATAAGGGTTAAATAATACATTGGCATAAAGGCATAATAGAGGCATGATGTGTTCACAATAGGGGTAATGTTATTAAAGTCTGAGAATGAGTACGGTTGTCTGAGTGTGCAGAAGGCCTGCTTTGCATATACAACTGTATGATGCAGAGTCATGATGAGTGAGGTCTGGATGAACTGTTAGAAAGAGTGACTTGTCACGCACAGTTCTCTGAACCTAACTCTTATAGAAGACTGTGCATACAATTGCCCTAATCTAGTGTGGTATTGCCCTAGTATTACCTGGTGCATAAACATTACATGTGGCAGACATAGCCACAAACAACCCTTTTTTTTAAATTAGCCAACCAAGTGTTTTGCAGAGAAATACACAGAATAGAAAATCACCATTACGAGAGCTGTAACGAGGACGGTGAATACTTGTGAAGGACATAGCAATAAAAACCCACTATGTATAACATCCACGGGAACTTCACACATTTTTATCTCTAAAAGTCTGTTTGCAGGCCAATGGCAGGACTAATGCATAGGTTAAAAAAAGTTGTATAGATCTGTGTGTGGTTTTAGAGGGAGTTGTGAAAAGTCAAATGAAAAGCTTCAAGTGAATTCAGTACAAGTTGGGATGGAAGAAATAAGTGAGAAGTCACACTGCATAACATACCAAAGTTATCCAACTAAACTGTCTGAAGTCAGGTTGCATTGTGGACAGAACAGGTCTAAACTCAAAGTATTTTTTTACATTTCTACAGGTGTACTTGATATAGTGCTACTAGAATGAGGGGCAAAAACCTGTGTAAATGGCTACAAGTTAACAGTCACAGCAAGGATCATCTTGTGTTTTCTGGCAAGTAGCTCACATCAGCCTTGCATTCATGCATATGTTCTGCACACACTTTATTAAGTCAGATGTTCAGCTGACTTAATAAAATGAAAACTACAGAAGATAAAAACTATGTTTATAAACAAGCGGCTGAAGATATCACAGATAGAAAGAACACTTTCGTCACTTTGTTAAATGTGATTTTGCTAACTAATAACAAAATGAAAATCCAGTTACAAAAAGACATCAAAGCTCTGTGGAAGAATAATTAAAGGACTTGCTTCCTTATCCTGTCTACTAAGTTTTCTTCAGCAGTTGTTAAAATACAGATGCAAATGCAAGGTAATTGTATAAACTACCATTTATTATACACAGGGTAAATTTCCAGTACTTAAACAGGCTGTGAAAGGAAGGGCTACACACATATATTATACAAAGGCCATAATCAACTAATCATTTCAGTCTTTTAAATATACACTTTAGAGAGAAAGCGTGAGATACACAGGAAGAAAGAGAACAGTAAGAAACAGACAAAGAAAGAAGCATCATGTGTGCCTTAGTGTAATTAGAGCACAAGAAAACAACCACTGTGCTGGGAAATGAACAAAATGCACAGAAATAAACACACACACACACACACACACACTTACACACACGCACACACAGCAGCTGTACCACTGAGGGAAGATCGCCCTCTACTGACAGACCAGAAAAGGTCAGCAGCATGCCTGTCCAGCCAAATCTTTTCTAGAACCCAAAGCTCGCACAGTATGAGGATTTGAATAAAACTATTTCAAAGAATTACACTTAAAATGCAACCACGGTGACAAAATGCCTTAAATATTATTCTCTTTATTTTCTGGTAACTGAATTCTCTGCTGTTGACAACAGATGAATGGAAATACTCTTGGCTTAAAATTGTGAAACTGATCTTCAAAAGTAATTTTATTGGATTTGAGTTTAGTCCAAAGGCCAAACTGTTTCTTAGCTTTACTTAAGATCTAAATGTGTCTTTGATTCTACAACTGTTGTAGCGAAACTTCAAAAGTGGTGATGTGGTTTGGGCTTATTGAACAGCTAAATGTTCAGGCAAACGTTCAATACATCACTGTTTTATGTTCTTATTTGTCATGCATAGAATGGCTCAGTCTTATTTTTCATTGTTAAAAAACCTCACTGTGGGAAACAACAGGAACAGCCAAGTGGCACAGACTGTTAACTGTTGACTATGAGATTGAGAGGATGGATGTCAGTGTTCTTCCTGGACATACTGCTGCATCCCTTCACACCTCATGTTTGTGACGGTGAGGAGATAGTGTGACCACTCTGATGCCAGAAGATACAGAGAGTGCTGTGACTGAAATGCTGTGTGGTGGCAGAACTGGTCGCTTTTGGGTGGGATGGGGGTCTCAAGAGGAAAACCACATTGAGAGACTCAAGGGCACAATGTGTGGGTGAGAAACAGACCTCATGTAAAGCGCTAATACTGCCACATGGGCCTTTAGCATGACGACGTGAATGTGTGTGAGAGCACTTCGAGCCACACATTTTGGTTTTGTTTACACTCTTTGTCCTTCTGGGGATCAAGCCATAACTGGTAAATGCACAGATTCAATACTGGAGCCGTGATGAGTATGTGCGCAAGAGTGTGCGCAGACATGCATGTGTCATGTTCAAGTGTGTTGGCATGTGTACATCGATATGAGGCGTCATCGCGGGTTCTCTGCTCGTCTGAGAAAATCACACTTCGCGCTCGCTTCCAACCCCCCGCCAGGGACAGGACCTGCTGACAGCACTGCATTGTTATTTCTTCATGTTTGTCAAACGTGGCATCTCAATCCACATGCACATATACACGCACAGATGTTGTCAGCAGTTCCCATCTTTTCAGACACCTCTCACTCCCAAGTGAGACAGAGTTTGTCAACTCGTCGCAGACAACCCCCCTGGAATCTGCGCACTCTGTTTCACAGTCCCATCTCAAAACCATCAACTTCCTTCCCAATTAATTACCAAAGATGACTCTTCACTCTAACTTTTTTTTTTGTTTAAGAGTGAGGATCTCCAGCCATCACTGGCAAAATGTCAAAGTTAAAAACCTTAATATGAGAAGTGGTTTGGATTAGAACAGGAGCTCTTTTAGCACAAAAGCTTCACAGGAGCACACTTCAAAGAAAACACACACATATGCACACTGACGGGGTGGAGGAGTATTGTCAGTCCACCTGCTTTCAGACAGACTACCTCCTGTTCCTCCTGCCTGCAGCAGGCTGGCCCACCGCTTGTGTCTCCGTCTGCAAGCAGCCCCCTTTTCCAGCTCAGCAGCTGAGAAAGTGCCAATCCTACAGTTTAAAGGCCCCACTGGCCCTGCCAGCATGATAGATAGTTTAGAAATGAGGACGCGTGTTTAAAAGAGAGGAGAAGAGGGGGAAGAGAGGGAGGGAGATAGAAAAAAGGCACGCAGCAGCAGCTGTCAGACAACACAGAACCCAAGCTTCCATGACCAGGCTCTTAACAGAGAGAAACGGAGAAAAAAAAATCAAACAAAGGGTCTTCTGAGAGGTGAAGCCTAAGCTGACAGGTATGGAGTACAACAGGACTCAAACAGATAAGAAGGTAAAGACATGCAAATACAAACTGCTAGACAGACAAAAAGATTAGATTACAGAGAGTACTTGACAGAGAAGGGGCCCCGTCAGTTCTCTACAACCAGTACATTTACATGCACACAGCACCTTGACTACTGTAGTTTAAAGTAGAATCTGATACAGCAGCAGTGCCCAAGCATCTTTTGGGAACTGCAAGACACTGTTTGAAATACTAGAAGTAACATAAAATCCACCATCACTACCCCTCAAATACCATTTTGCATTCAAGTGAATGTGTTACCTTTGTGTAAAAAGTACAGGGTCAAACAGAGTAACTCAAACAACTGATGCATAGTCCAGATCTGTTCTTTGAAATTATGCATAAGATCATTTCAATATTTTCACAACATAAATTACATCTGTAAACAGAGTACTGCACTGACACAGTTACAATAAAATCTGATTTCACTGACTGACAAGAAAGTGTTAATTCCACATGTATAGAAACTGGATATTAGCAGGTTGTTTCAGGTGTCACCTCTGTCTAGATGATCCTGACAGACTGTTGAGTTGACTTCTATGTTCACATCTCTGACACTTAGCTCCATCATGCCAGCACACATGCACAGATTCAACAGGTGTAAACTCAAACCTTCCACACGACAACATCAATGTTAGCGCTAATAAGATTAAAATTAATGGTTACTAAGGCTGCAACTGATAATTATTGCCATTATTGATTAGCCAATCGATTATTCTTTTGATGATGTTTTGGTGAGTGAAATGTTAAAAACAAAGACATGCCACACATAACAACTATGCAGAATCCAAGGTGATGTCTTCAATACTTTGACTGTTCTTCAAAAAAGTCCAAAACGCAAAGATAAGATGAAAAAGACACAAAGAAAATCGTGCTTTTTGAGAGGCTGGAATCTGAGACTGTGCAGAATTTGTCACAGTTTTAACAAAATGATTAAACAAATACTGACTAATATTTGGATGATGTTCATTTTGTCGTTGACTATCATAGGATAACGTTATTTCTTTTACACCAACAAATCAAAGATAAGATGGTTTTACCTTAGCTGACATGTTTCAACTGCAACTGCAGTCTTCTTCAGAGCGTCATCTGACGTGTCCTTTTTATCAGGTGACCGGTCTGTCAGAATCTGTCAGAATCTGTCAGACCGGTCACCTGCCTCAACATCAGGAACCCCATCCCTACAAAAAATGCAGAAAACATAATAAACAAAGCAAAGAAGGCTCTCATCAGAGAGAGGATAAGGACTACGGTAAATAAACTGGAAAAAATCAACACACTTATACAGGATTATTCAAACGAACTCAAAGAACGCCTCACTTCGGAGCCAGACATACACAAAGAAATAAGTTCACATTTAAAACGTACACACGAAGAAGAATTCATTCAACGAAAAATCGCCACATCCAAAAACTGAGCAATCTACAAGAAAGAAAAAACAGAAACAAACACACACACATACAATTCAATAACAAATGGGTACGAAACTTATCACAATGCACCCTCACGGAATATGAACAAACAGTTTTGACAAGAGGCCTCAATTTTGCCGTCACACCCACCACAATACCACATGAAGAATTCATACTAGCAACAGAATTAGCATGCCAGAAATTACAGGATCAGGGACACAAATTGGAACTCCGAAACGCAATAGCAGGCATTTTAAAATCGGCAAAACTTCCGCACAGCAACATCACCAAGCAAGAAACAAAAGCAATAAAATCACTCAAACAGGACAACAGGGGGAGGATTGTAACATCAGAGACCAACAAGCATAAACAATGGATCAAGGAGGCCATCGAGATCAGGAAGCGGGCGAGCTGCTCCATGAACCGGGATGAGGGGGTCTACACCCTCTAATACCTGGGACTCCATCGTACAGAGACCACCGGATGGCGGGGGGCGTGGCCTGTCTGACAGATTCTGACAGATCTGTCAGACCGGTCACCTGATAAAAAAGGACACGTCAGATGACGTTCTGAAGAAGACTGCAGATGCAGTTGAAACATGTCAGCTAAGGTAAAACCATCTTATCTTTGATTTGTCGGTGTAAAAGAAATAACGTTATCCTATAAATACTGACTAAACCAATTATTCATCAAAATAATTTTTTTTACTTTCAATCGCATTGCAACTTACGCAAAACAAAAATGATTTACAACTATTTCACCAGCCAATCTTTGTATGTTCTCTGTATTATTTCTCATGGTGATCGGTTTAAATGCGGTCAAATGGGCCAGCCCCAGTCAGTGGGCTCCATTTGCAGCAATGTATGTATGCCTTCCTTTTTCCCCTATGTTCTCACAGGGGCCCTGCCTAACACTTATTAAACAGATCTTAAGAACATCTCCATTCATCATTGCCACCTCACTTATGCATCAATGCCTCTGCGTGTGTGTGTACATATACATGTGTGGTGGGTCCTGTGAGTGTGTGAGTGTGTGTGTGTGTGTGTGTGTGTGTGTGTGTGGCCCCCAAGAGGTTTACTGTCAGATCAGAGAGGGGATGATGTAGGAAGATTAATATTGGTGTGACGGCAGAACCATGCCAGGGAGGAAGGGTCACTCATTACCCATCTGACCAGCCATCTCCTACCCAAACACATGAAAGAAAACGCGTACACACGCACGCACAGATGGCAGCGGCAATAAGAAGCTTCTCTACACTCTTCTCCATCTTAATTCGTCGTCCCCTTTTCCTCTCCACCTTCTCCTGCTTATCTCTCATCTACCTCTCAGATTTTATTAGGGTCCGATGAAATACATCACATTGGTCTAGTTAAGTTTAGGGGAAAATGTCTGGTGTGTAAAATGAATTGACTGTCTCAGACTCATCTTTATGGTCAGTGTGCGGAGGATGTATGGACAGTGAGGAGATGGGATGTGGTGGAGACAGGAGAGGGGTCAAATACTGCAATTACCACCCAATTGATTTCCATTGGTGTGACGGAGAGAATAAGTGTTACTCCGTCAATGTTCACTCAACCTGGCAGTGAATCCTCCTCCGAGAAAGAGAGGAAGAGAGAATCCTTTCAGCGCATCCATTCATTCCGTTATTAATTAGTGTGTTCATTTCATTTCTTGCAAATGTTTATTCATTCACTGAAGCAGTTGATGGTCTGCACCCAACACGAACAACTACGCATTTTAACCATTCCAGAGCATTTTTAAAAATTACATTTCTTCTTCAAGCAGGATTTTGAACCGCCTCCTACATCAGCTGGACATTTCCTAAACCTAAAACTAGAGAAAAAATAGCTGTCATAGCATATCATTTAGTCTCATTAAAGAATTATCTTAAATCCGTAAATTGGTTGAGATAACTATACTTGTATTCTGTGTTATTTCCCACATTCAAGTATTTTTTAAAGAAATGAATGTAAATATCCTGACAGAATAAGGGATGCTTTGTACTAGTAAGAAAATTACACTTGTGTTAGAAATGGGACAAAATGATCTCATCCCATTAGCAGTGGTAAAATGGTGATTTTAGGACATAAAAAAAGGGCTTGTTAGGGAAATGTTGTTTTTTTTTTTTGCAGTGGGAAGACTGGAGGAATCTTTGGACGAAGGAGAGGAGGGAACATGCCATTAAGCCTGGCTTATGTTTTATACAAAGTAAGCAGACAGACTATTATAATGTGAGTGAGGAGATCCTGCATGTACTATCATGGCCAAGGCTTCCTGTTTAAAAAAAAAAACATAAAATAGAATTTAAAAAACTACCCACACAGCAGACTTCCAGATTTACAATCTCGGCTCCTCCTTGCTCCTCTATTATCTTATCATATCTTCTCTCCTCTCCGCTGTTTTTCATATTGTCTTTTCATCCCCCCTCTGTCTCCCTCTCCTCTCCTCTCCTCTCCTCTCCTCTCCTCTCCTCTCCTCTCCTCTCCTCTCCTCTCCTCTCCTCTCCTCTCCTCTCCTCTCCTCTCCTCTCCTCTCCTCTCCTCTCCTCTCCTCTCCTCTCCTCTCCTCTCCTCTCCTCTCCTCTCCTCTCCTCTCCTCTCCTCTCCTCTGTCCTCCCTCCAGTCTCCTCTCTTTAGGGCCAGACTGCGGTCTGTCGATAGAATCAGTGGAAAACTGTTTGGAAACCCAAACCTCAGTGAAATTATTTGATTACAACCTCCCATTACTTGCTGGTTTGGAGGCATTAAAAAACTTGCTGAGAAGTAATGATTTCCATTTTGTGTTTGAGCTGTAATACAATATTTGCTGTGGTTTCTTTCCAAGGACAGTTGCTTGATTTTTCAGTTTTTTGGACATTTTTAAATTGACATTATCGACATGGAAATGCAGACAGATTTGAATGGGTGAAAGAAAAAAAAGCACACGTTGAGGCAGTGTTAAACAAAAATGGAAAACTTGTGTAATTTAGCAAACTGCCTAAATTTTCCCACTCAACCAAACTGAGTATATTTCTCATCTTATGGGAAAGTGTGAGTTAGTCTGAAGCAGTTGACTAATTAGCCATAAGTCACAGAAAAATGACCCCGCAGTACAACAGGAGATAGACGAGGACTAATTAAGGCTACCTTGTCTCTCACCAGCAATTAAAAAACAACAAAGCTCTGCAAATTTTCACCCCAAATCTCTCCGTCTCTTTGTCTTCTCTTCTCAGACTATCTCGACCTAATTTATCCTTTTCATTTATCTCCAGGAAACAAAAAAATATCACAGTGCTATGGCAGAAGAGTCTTGAATGTGAAAGAGTCAAATAAAAGGACTGAGGATAAGCAGAGAGGTTAGAGGAGGAGAGGATGAGGGGAGTTTGGTGACGTAGTTCATCTGGTAACGGGGATATTTACAGGAGGTTGTGTTTGTACATGTGCATACACAGTGCCATTTGTGCACTGATATAAACACATTTGTATATGTGTGTGTGTGTGTGTGTGTGTTGGTGTGTGTGTAAGCAGTGTACATATGAGTGTGTGTGATTGGGTTGTTTGGCAGGTAGAAGGCTGTGAGTGCAGCCTGTCACAGCCCAGCCCTGATTACTCTGCACCATTCATCAAAGTGTCACCTCCCTGACAGCCGCTAATAAATATACTGCCACAGACCCCCACTCGCACCTGGCAGCGCACCACATTCACACACACGTACATACACACCATACCCCCCCACCCCACCCCCACCCCCGTGCACACACTCATTCTGCCACCCCCAGCCGCCCGATGCAGCACCAAACACAGCTCGAACAGCAACACATCCTAGAGCTCATTTGCTAATTGCTGCATTTCCCATCAATTCTGTTTCTGTCTTGTTCAATGTCAACAGGAGCGAGAAGATTTGAATAAATTAATGAATTATATAAATAACCAATGGGGAAACAAGTTACATGACTTCCTTGCACGTCTCTCTGCCCCGTATGTTTTACTGTCATGCTATGACATGATATATATTACCCCATTTTTAATTGTGAGCGCACGTTTGAATACAAAGTGCTAACAATAGCACACAAAGAAACTTATTCTAGTCAAATTCTAGGAATGTTTAGTGTGTCTTATCCCAGTTGTTCCATGTTTTGCTTGAAAACGTCTTTGCCTCTATCCGCACTCTGACACTGTAAAATAAAACTAAATAGCTTTTGATCTCATATTTCTCTAACAATATATCTTATTGTTAGCCACCAAAATTATTGCAGTGCAAACATCTGAAACAATTTAACAGCATATGGTAATGTAATGTTTCAAAAGGCTGCAAAAAAAGCAAAGACTGCTACCTCAAAAATGTGCATTTGCATGTAATTGCTGGTTTGCTTTCCTTTATTTTACTTCATTTGTAGTCGGTGTGGAACACACACCCATGTGGTCATCTTTCTTCTGTTTGTCTATGATTAGGCACTATGTGACTGCTGCAATGATTTGCTCTCTTACTGTAAAAGCAGCCTCTCCGACTCTAGTCTTGGCTCCGGCAGATGCTCCCCGGCTCCCCCTGTTGGGAGACAGATGAAGCGTGTGACTCAACAGGGCTGTGTGAATGAGTGTGTGTGTGTTACACAATGCGTGGGACTACGGCTATCTGGTGGCGGAAGCTTGGATATCGGTGTATCCTGCGCTGGAAGGTGTCCTTGCCAAGCTGTGCGTGTGTTCATGTGAGTCTGTGGGCGAGTGTGTGTGGACACGAGGCTGTGGGCATGCTGCGCTGGCAGATGGCATTACTGCATTGCCGGGCCACCCTGGCTAACAGGGGGAGGACAGGGAGAAGGTGGGAAAGGAGGAGGAAATGGGATGTGAGTCAAAGACAGGGTGGGTGAAGATGATTGTAAAAATGAAAACAGCGGAGGGGGAGTAAACAGTAGGTGAGGGAAAAAGTTGAACGGATGAGTTATTTTAGGGAAGATGAGGCTTGATGAGGTGATGAATGAATCTATGATGAGGATGAGCAGAGGACAAGAGAGGAGGCAGTCCTTCTGAGCAATGCCAACTCTTCCTTCAGACTTCAACACATTAAAAACAAAACTTTAATACTCCATTGTCATTATATTATCTATTGTATAATAATTTTGTTCCTCCAAGTCAGGTTTTGCGTTGGTCAGTTGCTAGCTGCGCTCCAGTTTGTACTGTGTGCATATATGTGTGTAAGTGTTGGCGTGCACTGCATGCCTGCTGGGCAGCAGGGCTGGGCCAGGTGTGGAGTGGGAGCAGTGGGAAGACTGGGAACAGTGGGCCTGTTAATTAGAGAGGGGTGATTAATGGGACAGCAGAGAAGGAGCACTGTGTTAGGGAGGAGAGATGAAGGAAGGTGGGAAGGTTGAGGGGAGAAGGCAGTTGGGGGTGTGGAGGGAGGAGGTAAACTGTTTGGGAAAGGGGTAATATCCGATCATGTAAAAATTAAGAATGCTTAAAAAAAAAAAAAAAAAAGCATTGCCTATAATGCCCAAGTCGCGGCTCTGAGGACACAATGAATGCTGTCTAGTATGTCATACTCTAAGTTGCATGAGATATTGTCAATGCCTATGCATGTGAGTTTGTGTGCATCTTTGGTGACGTCTGCCTTTGTATTGTGTGCGTTATTGAGATGTAAGAAGTGGCGTTGTGACAAACACTCCTCGGGGGATGTGGCGTGTAAACACCAATCATTTGGCAGATGCGCTGTGAGCAAATTGGCAGTGTATTCCCCGCGGCCAAGCCACACACCATTATCAGGATTGAGACTAATCGTGTGCCGTCTCCCATATGAGGAGCAATTAATTCACACGGTATCAAACTGCAAAAGAACAGAGCATAGAGTTAGAAAAGTAGAGGAGACTGAGCAATGGAGAAGATGAGTGGGGAGGCTTGTGAAGGAGAAGGTGAAGCGAAGCTGAAGGAAAAGAGTGAGGAGAAGTTTGAGCCTGGTTTGATACATTTTTTCTGGGATCAAAACTCACTGAAAAATAAACGGCGCTTTTAGTTTTGCTTTCATGGTGAGTCGAAGAATTCAATCTTGTTTTTAACTGGGATAAACTTCGTGCAAAGGCTAACCGGAAGGAGAGTAAATGACAAATGAGGAAGGCATGATGTGAAAGTGGAGTGAGAGAGCAAGACAAAATTGACTTGAGAGTGTTCTGTGAAGCAGCCCTACATTTATAAATGTATTTCCACAAAGATGTGACACGATGATAGCTTTACACACTCTGTATTTCTACAAAGATGACACTTACAAGGAATCATTAATATGAGGTTTCCCCATTCTCACCTCAATCCAGTCTGGAGGCATTGTAGTAGAGAGCCCACACAGCCAGACGCCAAGCCATTATTTCCTGTCTGATTGCTCTGCGGCCAGCGCGATTAAGGAGAAGACTAAAAGGTAATTTTTCACTATGATGGACAGAAGGAGAAAGAAAAGTAGAGCTGCTCTCGGTTTAATCTCCTACACATGGAGGGAGTGAGGGAGGGACAGCAGCAAGAGGAGGGAAGCCATCGTTTCCAGGGACACAATACCTAAATTAATCGTCCAGCCTGATGGCCTTTAGGATAAGATAAGTAGCATTATAATAAGGAAGGCCACATAAAAGACCAGACACAGCTGACAAGCCAAGAGAAACTATTCAAACACGCTCTCTCTCTCTCATAGACACACACACACAATAAAGATTGGTCATTTAACTTGCTTTATTATTGCACTGGAAATAATTTCACCCCTTTACAGAGCAGTTTGTCCGTCTGTGTGAAAAGACAGACAGGACAAATGAGAGAGGATACACGGAGGAGAGAATTATAGGTAAAGAGCAACAAAGGGAGGTTTCTTGGAGCCAGAGAGACAGGAAAGAGTCAGAGCAAAAGATGTTTTTTAAGCTCTTGTAATTCATCACTTTGTCACAGGAGAGCCAGGTTGTGTACGTAATTCTAAGTGGTGATCACAGCTTCACAGAGGAGGTGTGGAGGGAGGCAAAGTAACACTTCACACTGCGCAAAAACTGTGTGTTTGTCAACTTTGTGGAACAAGTATTTCACATACCATAAACTGCCAGAGAGGATATGCTGAGATAAAAAGAAAAATGACAAGCAACTGTAATCAACAAGCAAAAAAACCAAAAGGTGCTGCCATTTCTCAGCAGGTATTTACACTTGTGATGGTGCTTACAGACCACATCTGAAACACTTTTGCAATGTGTAAAACACTTAATGCACATACGGTACATGAAGAACAGTAACTATAATTAGGCTTATTAAGTATAAGAAAAACATGAAAAAAATGTGCCAAACTATTTCCTAGAACCCACAGTGAAGTCTTAACAATTCATTGTTGGGTAGATCAAAGTCACAAAAAATAATACATTCCATTTACAACAAAGTTGCACAATTAAGCAAATGTTAATCACAATCAAAATTGTGGCTTCCCACAATTAAATAAACATGATTGACAGTGACATCAACAGTAAAAAAATGTGCTACACTCTTGTATGTAGATAAAATCACTTGTTATCAACAAATTTAACAGTAGAGCACTTTATTTGATCCTTTCAATGTAATTTTTGGTCATACACCTGTCCGAGTTGGTAGCAGTGCAGGAATAGATTTGGGAGACTAGAGGCTTTCAGGTGCATAGCCATCTAGCTAGTATCTACTGTAGCATGCATGTGACGCGTTCAGGGAACACCAATTAATTATAGTATCTATCTATAAACAGATGTTCATCCAATGATGTGTTAAGGTACAATTTAACTTATATTTTTGCCTCTAGGAGATGTAAAGAATTCAAATAAATCTCAATATTAATCAAAATAATCTTGATTATCATTTTGATCATAATCGTGTAGCTCTAATGTACAGCTAAAAAGAAATCAGAAGCAACAACCTGCCACTTGAAAACTAGAACCAGCAAGTTTGACACTTTTCATTTGATTAATTGATGAGTTGACCAATTAGTAAATCAAATAAGAAGTTCTGTACTGTATACATTAGTAGTGTACTACACACGTCCACGAGAAATATGCATATATTGCATATCTTTTGACAAAACATTTAAATTCTAAACAATCCTTACTTATTAGTGGCTTAAAGTGATCAACTTCAAACTGGGTTAAGATCAAAGAGTTGCATAAGTTCTTTTTCAGATGATTGATTACAAGCCTTAGCATCACTATGTGCTCTGCTCAGCAACCTCATTACTAAATATGCTTGAAATCAACTATATTTTGTTAATACATTAATATCTTTCATCACCAACAGATACCAACACCTTTCCTCTCAGTGCTGTCCTGGCAACTTAACTGGAGAAAGAGGTTTATCAGCTTGTTATGTCAATCTCGCTACCCCCTGCTTTGAAGTTTTTAGCCTGTGTGTGTGTGTGTGTGTGTGTGTGTGTGTGTGTGTGTGTGTGTGTGTGTGTGTGTGTGTGTGTGTTTGTTTGAGCACTTGTGCGCATCAGCATACTCTTGAATAGAGTCTGTCGGCTCGCTCGCAGTCCCAGTTTCGCCCCATTGAGTGATTGTGAGTGTGTGTTTCCCGCAGAGCAAACATGTTAGTTCGTCTGTTCTCACAGTGGGCAAACAGCGAAGGGGGCCCATGAGCGCCGTTAATGGAGAGACGAAGGAGAGGGGTAACAGTTGGATTGTGGAGGCAGAAAGGGAGGTAAGAGAGGGGATGATGGTTATAATTTAATGTGGAGCAAGACTTGCATCAGTACTTAACGCAAGTGGTTACTGTGTGTCAAATATAAGCAGTGAGTCGGTGCATGTGTGTTTGTGTTTGTGTAAGGGCCACGGGGCAACCTTGAAGAAACTCCACTAATTGCAACCACTGGGTTTTACCTGAGGGTCTTCTCTGGCTAATATCATTAGCTAATCTGCTGTGTGTTATCCCCCTTGCCCTCTCCATCAGAGTGCCCCACTCTAGTAACACAACCAGCGGCATCCACCACCACGCCCCCCTTTAAAAGCCCCCGCTTATACCCCATGCCTGCTTCCCAGAGCCCAGTGCAGACTGCTGAGTCCGGGCTTGTGCTTCTGGAAGGGCCCTGCATCTGGGCTCCACTGACAGAGAAGATTAATACCTCAGACACACACAGACACACAAGCATGGGCAAACTCGCACACATTTTCGCGCCCACGCAGCAAGGTATGGCTCGTGGATCCACTTCAAATGCACACAAACACGCATATTTCAACCTCAATCAAAACTAAAAACAGAGGCGATCTGCGCATCCTACCTCCACACCACCCATACTCCCTCCTTCATCCTGCCTAGGTTTCTCCAGGCTGTGGACCACTCCAAGTCTACCTCCCAATTTCCCCCTCCTTTGCCTCCCCACCTCCACCCCAGATCCCACTTTAAATAGAATCTCCAGGCCACAGAAAAACAACTTTCTGCTGATGCGACTACTCCTTCATCCTTCCCATCTTTCCCCTCTTCCTCCCACTCCCATCACACACCTATGGTTATGGAGAGCATGGCAGGCTGAATATGAGCCCTGAGCTCTGTTGCAAACGTTGTATCTGAGTTGGTTACCAGCATGCTGCTGATGCCCCCTGTGGGGAAAAAAAGTCCACAAGGCAAACATGCTCTCACAAGTCTGTTTTCATTCAAAACCAACAGCAGTCAGATTGATCACTGGTTGAAAGAAATAACACAACTAGTAACAAGAAACTTTGCAGTAAATTAATCACTATGACAGTAATAAAACAAAAAGAAAAAATGGTCACTGGATATGAAAATGAATTTGCTTAATTTCTCTTTTTTAAATTTTTTCAGAACAAAAGTTTCCACAACTGGCTGACACCGATGTCAAAGTGACCACTTATAGCCTTTCAGGACTGGTCATAGTTAAACTGATAAAATGATGCCACCTGACATTGCCCTCATGGGAAAGGTGAAAAGACAAAGGGCAAACAAAACTCTTGAGGAAAGAGAAAAGGGTTATTTCCAGATGTGAATTATTTCTATACCTCACCTCTGCGTGTTCAAAGTGGAAACCCCCTGGCATTCCCCTGGGGGCTGCCAAATGTGTGGTTCGGCCCACATGCGAGTGGAGCGAGGGGTGTCAAAGGGGCTAGAGGTGTTGACATAACCTCCTCCTCCCAATATTCACCTGCTAGGGCCTGCATGACTCAAACACCACACCTGTGACTGGAGGCCAGGCGTTTGCGTGGATTTGTATGACTTAAGTGTTTAACAAAAAAATTGTGCCACAGAAGGAAAAAGATGAGGAGGAAAGAAAATGAGCGAGAGAGAAAGGGGGAAAAGAGAGGCAACTGAATGGAAAAAATATTTGACCATAGCGTCAGAGTAAAGGATCAGATAAAAGAGTAATCGCTTAGACAGGGACGAGTCCGGCACATCTCTGCCGAACGCCAAAACACTTCCCCGTGTCAGCAGATTGGCCGCTTTTCAAAGAACTGAAAGAGAGCGACAGAGAGACTGAGACAGAGAGACCAACCAATGAAGAGAATCTACAGCTGCACCACAACCAAAAGTGTTTGGAAAACGATGTAAAGGAAGAGGGAGAGGCTGCTGCCCTGGACAAAGTGATGGTAACTATTCAACCACAGAAGATGGTAAATTCAGGTGAGTGAAACTTAGCTTACAGCAACTTCCATAAGACGCTTCCATGAGAAATTTCAGAGAGGAAAAACAAAACGGCTGGTCATTACATCAATTAAAAATGAGGAGAATCCAGAGATCTCCAGACAGAGAGGGAGATGAACTGTTTGAAGGACATAGTGTTCGAAATAATGCACATCATGAACAAGTGTCACAAAAAATACTCATGCAATTTTGCGTTTGAAAGGAAGTGAAATGTATTTGTTTCAGTTTGGTGGGTTCGATCATTATAAAACAGAGAAATTGCAGTCTTTGTGTTACATTGTTTAAAACAGAGCGTATTCATTACAGCATTTCAATAAATAATCACAAATCCCTTCATAAATTTATTTGCTTAAAGAAATTATTTTGGCTTCCAGTAGGCAATAAAATCTTAAAATGACATAATTAGCAGGCTGATACAGTGCCAGTTATCAATTGGATTTGATCTTTTTAATTCACGTATTTTTTTTGTAATCTACATTTAATGATTCATGTGCCACAGAGAGGTGACACCGGAATAGCAACGAAAGTGGTTTAAGTGATTTGATATCAGGCTTTATAGCGTCCCTGAAAACATATCAAACTGTCTTTTAGACTGTGTGTGTGTGAGGGGGAAGAGAGGAGAGAAAATAAAGGTAATATTATTTAAACAAAAATAATAAAACACTTCTACCACGTAATTTTACTATGAGTCATATTTCAATATCAGAACATAAAGCGGAACATTTGTGAACATTATAAAAATGAATAACTACAGTAGGAAGTGTCACGATCAAACTTGTAATGTTGTTTGGGGTATATTGTAGGTGTATTCTTCCACTCGCTGCGCCCTATCGGATCGGCATTCCATGTCCTTATAAATAATGCATTTTTTAATCTGATTTCCCAGAGCGATTCTCAGTGTGTTAGTCACATATTCAATAACGGTGCGCCGTGAATAATCTGGCTGTGTGTTTCTGTGATTTTCCCCCTATTTTCCGCGGAGGGGTGGGCTGGTCGGAGTCGGAAAGGGAGAGGAGAGGAGAGGAGAGGAGAGGAGAGGAGAGGAGAGGAGAGGAGAGGAGAGTCAGGTGCATCATCAGTCAACATCCCTACAAGATGACAATGAACAGATGCATGCAGTTCTGCTACACAGCCATGTTTTAGGATTACTTGTCTCTCTCATCTGGAGCCTGAATATCAGTGAAGTCTCTCCTTTCGCCTTCTCACAGCCATGCATCTGGAGGGCAGGGGATGACTTGTTCAATGATTAAACAATTTCTCAACTGACAGAGTTGGGAAATCAGAAGAAAAACTGCAAAATACAATACAGAACTGTTTAAATATGTGTACAATAATGGTTTTTTTTCTTTTTTTTTAAAAACGTTTGCATGAATATATTGTATTTTGTCCTTTTCCTTTTGAAGAATACATTAACACTAGAAATCTAAATAAATAAATAAAAAAAACCACACATTAGACATCTTATTTTCCATTGTTCTGATTTATGGTTCTGGGATTATTTCCAGTGTTCCTTCACAAAACCAGAAATGTGGAAAACAAGACATTTGATTTATAGTGGAGTAAGATTTATGGAAGAATTTGTCTTTAATAATGTAGGGCAAATATTTTTGGCAAAAAACAAGCTAAATATACTGTGGATTGTTTTGCTTTTTTCCCTCAAAGTACCACAAACTTGAGAGTATGACACAAATATTTAGAGTGGTGGAGGGGTGGAACTGCCTCGCCATACCAATGCCACTGTCCTTTCCCTCATAGTGCCCTGGGTGCCGTTTCTTCCAGCCACACTGTCTGGCCACAAACACAGGCAAACATGCAACTGCAGTTCACCCAAGGCCTCATAACACAGCAGACAATGATTTCAATGTGCTGCCATTTGTAGCTCTTTCTTTCAAAAATACGCATCTAATTTACAATCTCGATAATGTCATATTTTCTCAGCCGCAGGCAAGCGAGTACCACAATAATAGAGCTGGAGGTCAATGAAAGGGTTCGTACTTTGTCAATATCAATAAAAGAGCATGAATCACATGAAAGACAAAGATGGAAAATTCCACAAGAAACTGCATCTCAACAGTGTGCCACAGTGGAGAGATGTGCATGTGAATGCTGTGCTTCTAAGAGGGCAGCTAAATCACAGCACATTCCTGCTAAAGGCTGCATGACTAAATGACTGTAACCCAATATTAGTGATGAAATACAGAGTTAATAGTTTTTTTTAAACTTTTTTTTAAACAGTGAACTATTGAAACTGACACATCTCAAACTTCATGAATTGGTGAATATGTGTGTTTAAAAAGTAGAGAGAGCAAAATGTTCCTAAATAAAGACAGAACTGGTGCATCTTGACAATTCAGAAACAGCCCAAACAAGACTAAAATTATATCTTTCAAACAACCAATTAGTGCGCTCACTTGTGTCCACTCAGCAGGTTTGTTTATATTCGATGGTATTAAGTAACTAAATATGAAGTGATGGACGCGACGCCTGAAAAACCTTCATCTATTAACTCTATTATCACGCAATACTTTGTAACTAAGAAACTTCACCTCTGACCATCCAGTGTCATAAACAGAGACACAGAGTTAATGATAAAGATGTCTTGTGGCAGGATGTGGTGAGACTCCAACAACAGAAAAGTTAGACTGACTGACAGGATCACTGTCTGGACGGCAGGTGGACAGAGCGCACAACACTTTTACATGTGCATGCGCTCACACATGAACACACACACCTGGATCTGGAGAAAACCTCAACAGTTGGCTGGACAAACCTAGAGCACCCCCTAGTGTTATTTTTCCATAATCCACAAGGCCAAAATGTCCAATAAATTAAAATATGCTTTTGATAATGCTCACTGATCAAAATGCTGTAGGTCAAAGCACAGCAACATAAAAACAGTACTATGCCCTATATTAATCATTTATGATGGCAAACTTTTTTTTAAAAGAGAAACAAGACTGTTACGTGTTTCCCTTTTAAAGAATCGGGGCTCCAACTCCTCCAAATAAACTAAAAAAAACAACTTTGTAGACTGTTACGAAGTTTAAAAAGCTGCACGTTTTTTATGCAGTTTCACAGGACATCACAATTTTTTTTTTTACTTTGTTTATTTCGGAGAGGTCAGACTTGGATGATTTAACGTGCACTTCAACACAACACAACTTGTTTTTGGGCAACAACATTTCTATAAATCAGTAGATTACAACACCCCAGACGAAGGCTGACCTGAGGTCTTTCTCTCAGGCTAGCAGGCAAAGATCCCAGAGTCATTTTGGAGAGTTGAATGTGATCTGAGGCCTTGCCCGGCATCCAAAGCAAATCCTTGGCTAAAGCCTAATGTATGTTTCCATCCAGGCTCATGTAAGTGTTTGTGATTAAAAAGGGAGATATGAGAGCCGAGGCGTTTTTGCAATCTTGCACATCCTAATTTGGTACTAGGGGAGTTAACACACCTGCCAGCTTCCTGCTGACGAGGGTGATTTCTCAACTGTTGTTGTTTGTGCGTCAGTTTAAGGAAAGGTGAAGACAGTGAGAAAGGGAGAGAAGTCCAGGTTGGGCAAGACAGAGCAAACACACACAAACACACAGACACACATCAGCCACAGATCTCTGGCTGCTGCCAATAAGAGGCAATCCTAACATGTGAAAATGTTGACTGCTTGATGATTGATGGTGGTTATTTGTGGCTTTCTAACCCTCCTCCTTTGCCTTCACTCCCCCTTTTTCCTCCGCTTTCTTCGCCTTCCTCCTCCTCCTGTTCTCCCTCTCATCTTTGTGCCGTTGCCCCCCTAGACAATGTGAAGATGATTAATAATGTGTAATGTTGTGTAAGCTGCCTGATGCCCATCATTCCCACCACATCGGACATTTTTCAAAACCTGAAGTTGGACGACATACACGTGACCTCCATAAACCCCAAGTTCCAGGTAACATGTCAAACTCCGGACACAAACCACATCTAAATTAAACGAATGGTATATACAAAATAAAAACTTATGTGCACCCTGATACACATTATATTTCAGACAAAAATCTAAAGTGTGCAAGACTTTTGGTCAGAAAAACTTAATTTTTCATTATGTACATCTATATTTACATGTTAGTATGGGGACAGACATAAATAAAGATGTGAATACGGAGACAAATGAATAAGTGGCAGTCTTGCTCTCAGTGTGTGCTATTACTGCCACGCTGCCATCTCCCCATCCATCACTCGCTAACACTGTGCATCTGAGAGTGTGTGTGTGTGTGTGTGTGTGTGTGTGTGTGTGTGTGTGTGTGTGCGTGTGTGTGTGCGGAGGAGGAGGATAAGGAGAGAGGAAGAGGAGAGGACATCAGAGGCCACAGTGCAAGTTCCTCATCCATCATTCTGTAAGACCAAACTTTAGAAGCAAAGGAAAGGGAGAGGGGAAAGGCAGAGAGGAGATGTTTTCTCAGAATGATTCCTTGCTTCCTTTCACTTTTCCTGAAATAATCAATGAGGCAAAACCATGCCCTCGATGTTTCGACAGCACGGCCAGGAATTCCTCTGTTTCTTTGACTCTCCCTCTTCATCCAGCAATCGTCCTCTTTTCAGCCGGACGTTCTACTCTGTTCTTCCTCTGGCTGGTCTACAGACAGACAGGGGGGAGGGTCACAGAGAGAGATGGGGGAATGTGGGGTGGGAGGGTGGGGGACAAGACAGGACAGGGCCTTTAGTCGAGAGATCATTACCTTTACATTATTAATGTATGTCCAAACCACAAAGGACATTCACAGACAATGAGGAAGAGAGTGACTGCTTCTCTGCTATCTGTAGCAAAACTTACAGAGAGGGTAGATTTCTGGATTAAAATATATGGAGTGTGTCCGAAATGATTCCAGAAGACCACTGCCAAGCAAGGTGTTCAATGAAATATTTTAAATGATATCTACACAATTGTATTATTAGGGCTGGGTATTCAACTTCGTTTTGGTCAGAAATGTGTGCTTAAAAACTGTCACATGCAAAGAGCAGACAATCGATGTTTGGCCACATTTGTAAGTTTATTCTTCAGTTGGAAAGTCCTAATTTAAAATTTTGCAATTTTGGCATAGTTCTGTTCTTGCTGACTGTGTTAAGATAAAATGTAACATATATGAAGATTGGTTTATTTTGTTAAATTAAAAAAATTTAATTGTCGTATTATTATGGTTATTTTTTAAATTACTAATACTACATATTTGTTGAAAATAAAAGTGGACAAAAGTTACAAAAGAATTTTGGAGATACATTTCATTTATTTATCAAAAGAAAATTACATTTTAAACAAAAATGTTTTGGCTTTTAAGGATTATAAACAAATGTAAACAAGTGTGTCAGCATGTGTCTGAATGTGTATATGCAAAGCATAAAGCAGGTTTGGCAGACACTTTGGTGAAGCTGTGAGCATAATTAAGGAGTGTGCTGTGTGTTTCATTAAATGCTCAATATATCTTGTGTTTTCTGGATCATTTAAGCCCCATTACAGAACAGTGGCACTGCTTTAATTTCTAAAGTGCCTTTCAAAGGCATCACCTCAGGCGCTTATTTCTGCTCTCTCTCTCTCTCTCTCTCTCTCTCTCACACACACACACACACACACGTAGGCATACACATACATCTGCATGTACACATCATGTGAACTATGTACACACTTGAACACATTTGTGCTAACATGCAAGAAATGTGGGTGCCCACACACCTGCATTTATACCTACAAAAAAAACAATCTAAAACAAAAATAGACTGAGTATTGTTATATTTTAAAGCTATATTTCTTTTGTTCTCTACACTGTGTCTGCTTTTGTCCCTCTGTGTATCTTTGTAACAGATGACAGCAGCCTTGCAGCGGCTGGGGCCGCTGTCTTGGCTGCCAGAGCCATTTGACTTGCCAGCTTGGCCGAAGGATGAACCCCAGGACTAACTGGTGCCAAGGTCAGATTCTCTGAGTGTGTGTTTGTGTATACACAGGAATGCATTTGTCCATTTAGTTCAAGGTGTTAGAGATGATGAAGTCTGCTTGGTTATAGTATATTCACTGTACTAAACGTTCCAGGAAAAATCCTCCTGTGCATTTGCAAATTTCATCTTTAGTGCTTGCATGTGAAGGTATGTGAGAAGCGTCTGCTGAGCCAGCTGCAGATTGAAGGGAGGTGGAGGTAAGGGGAGTGTTGTTCAGAGCAATTGATACATTGCGAATAGAGTGGGCTTCCTGTCCGGGTTTTGTGGCTAAGGTGCTAAACGCTTCAGGAAACCAGATACACTTGCACATCCTCTAAAGAGATAAAGGGACAGGGTGGAAAGGTGGGAGAACATGAGGGCTAAAAGGGGTAAGAGAAAGGTAGAGAAAGATACATGTGCTCTGAGGTATGACTGCAGCGCTCCTATACCTTCAGATAATCTGAGATTATTCAAACTTGGCACGACAGCAGCAGTGATGGCGGTCTGAAGTCAAAGAAGGGTTCATTTCTCGGAGAATGCCTTTGTCGTTTGTTCTCCTCCTCTCTAATGAGATGGAATGTGGCTAAATTAGCAGCTGAGAGGCAAAGCTTCATTTACAAGACAATCAAATGATCCTTTACAAAACACACTCAATATGCATTAGATGTCGGCTTTGTGAATATAGGATGGCCTCCTTATGCACTCAAATGAGGAGGGGGGAGTATTTGGGTGTTGCGCGGTGGTGAAAAATGCCGAACTGAAATCATCCATCACAATGCAATAAAAAGGCCTGCAGCGCTCTGAGTGGGTGAGACGAGTGAGATGCTTGTATTGGCCCACTGGGTTTCCCTCTGTGAAGGAGGGAATGTGTAAATGAACGTGTAAATGTTAAAAAATGTTCTTTTTATTAGACGAATTGCATCATTAAATCACATTATAAAAACAAAAAATGCACCATTAATTTCCTTCCCAAACAGCCATAAGTACATGTCTCTCTGTCCCTGTGCCTATCTCTGTGTACCCCCATGGGGCGTCAAAAGCTATTCCATTCCATTATACAGATCAGTCTGGTTGGGGAGATCTATAAACATGTTTGGGAATGGATGAGTCAGAAGGCAAAAAAAAAAAAACAAACAAACAAAACAAAAAAAAAACAACTTCTTAATTGTGTGTAGGCTTGTTTCTCTGCCTACTAGTCAAACAGACGTGCCAGCAAACAGGTAGTGTCTCCTTTCCACTTTTTGCCCTTCCTCCATCAGGACATGAAAGGTAGCATGAATAATAGATGAGGGAGGTGATGAGATCAATCAGAGGCTATCAGTCTGGGAGATAGGAGTGGACAGAGTAGGATGTAGATCTGCGCTGGACTAGAACAGCAGGCCTGCTGTCAAAGATAGCAGGAAGAGGTGGAGATAAGCACTGATCTATAGAACACGAGAATGACTTGACTTGACGACTGGCGAGTCCAAATATATGTACAGAGTAGAATGAGAAATATCTCACTGTAAGCCTGCATTCACACCCATCCCTGCATGCATTGACCTCCTGCACCTCTGCATCTTACATCTGTGACAATGCCACCGCAGTATGACAAATGCAAACAAAAGGTTCACCTATTTATCACTGTACAGGGCAGGGTGGGGATAATTACACAACTGTGAAAATTATGACATTCTGTTGTTTTGTTTGTCCTCTAAGAGATTACAGTGCTGAGGATGAAGGTGTAGCGGCGAAAATAATATCTTTACAGCATTTTTCTTAAGGGGTACACAAAGGCTAGGAGACAGAAAAAAAACAGACCCACAAACACACATGCACACACAAATGCAGTTTGCGTCCCAACCACCTATACCTCGTCTCTGCTCGCAGGCATGATTAATCCAGTGCAGAGCAGGACGATTTTGACCCTAAACAGAAAAGTCCTGTTGAGGCTGCAAGAGGCACTGATTTATGTAGGTACCACTCCATCCACATTAATTATCCCCATGCAGGTGCAGGCCCAAATTTCTCATCCCGCAGCTGTAGCCATGTGCTGCGATACACTCAAATAAACACACACAGGCACGCACAAATAAATAAGGCAAGCACATGCAGCCTGCCCCCATTGTCTTGCCAGGCTGTACTTATGGTGTCTGGGTGGCACAGAGAACACTGGCCGTCACAGCGTTGAAGGATTGTGCACCCAGATTTAGCACAAACGCAAATAACAAACCAACTGCAAACACAAATAGAGGCACGCAGACAGAGTTTGTCCTGAAATGCTGTCTCTGGCAGCACGTTTTCCTGCTTCCACTTCTTCTGTTTTCTTTCCTCACACCATACCAGTGAATCTTGTATTTTAGTAGCCATACCACAGAGGAAAAATGCTCCATTAGAAGTAAATGCTCTGCAATGAACAAATACATTTTATGTTTAATTAAACAAATTTTAAAGCTTTAACTGACCTATAGGGACCCCAAGTATAAATCCTCCTTCTAAAGGTCGAGTGACATTATTGCATTGGCCAATAGAATCTAATGTACGATCATTATTATAATGTTGTAGATGTTCCAGGTTGGTGCTACATCTTATTACTTAAAAAGTGAACTACAGCTATCTGCTAAGATTTAGTATCTAGTGTTTTCAAAGTTATATCTTCATATGAAACCCAAGCACCAACTACAGCTGTCAAATAATTGCTATGGAAGCAACAGCTACAGCTGTTGACTATGAAACATACTTGAGCAAAATTATGCAATGCACAGTGCAGCTTTGGGATCTTAGTAACTCCCTTCGCATTCCACCTAAACCTTATCTACAAAAACTTAAATAGGCAATTCTACTCCCCTATTTCTTTCCTCCTTGCTTCTTTTGTTGAAGTTATTGTCCCCAGGTGACACCAGGCTCAGAGTTACACCTGTGTTTGTGCCTGCGTGTGAGTCTGTGTGGGACAAGCAGCTCTACCACTGTGCTTTCCCTAGCAGAGCTAGCGGTGTGTGATGTGTCACTGAGAGCTCCTCTCATTATGGCCTACATTAGCACCCTACCTCGCCCTGATTACTCCCCCGCTGAGCTCAACTCCACAGCACAAGCGTGTTTCCGTGTGTGTGTGTGAGAGCCAGAAAGGGAGTGAAAATGAAAGAGAGACCCTTCTCCTCTTGAGGGTGAACAGTGTCTCTTCATCCCAGTGACAGCTTCCTCATTTCTCTAATACAAATGGCTGCCAGTGCAGGTCGGCATGCATCAGAAGCTTGGGAGTGGGCCCCATCACTGCTCCTCTGTCCATCTCATTTATTACCCAGTTTGTTTGCACTCTTATCCGCGGCCTTGCCCTGCCAGCCCATCCATCAACACACAGACACACTCAGGCACACACATACACATCTGCTCACTGACTGACAGTACCTTGTATTCCTTGGGCATGAGACACACAGACACATAACATGCTGCTTTCACATTTGCATGAGCCCTCTTACACTTGGCTCTCTACTTGTGTTTGCTGCCCTAACCACGCACACTTACATGTGTAGTTCAAATGGTGAATTCTCCCACGCTTCTTTTCCTGTCAAACCACTTCATCAATGTCATCTGTTCTTGAGCTCTATTTCTTTCTCTGCTCTCATTGTCATTCTAAAAACACTTTCCTCTAGTCACAAATCCCCAAGAGGACAAATGTGTATAAGAGCATGGCATTGGTCAAATCTTCACTCTTCAATATCCATCAATATGCATAATCTTATAGATTTATCAATCAATACCTTCTAGAATGCCTGGGTACAGCCTGTGCTATCCCTTGGGGTTTGGGGGACCTGTGAACATATTGTATTTAACTGAGGAAAAGTGAGTGTAAAACAAGCTCAACAAAACAGAAAAATGCTTATTTAGAAGAATATGACCAGAAGAGGTGCAGTGGTTGTTTTCAAAGAGAGTTTTGAAAGCGGCACATCTCATGCAAAGAAAGTGACTGCAGAGCATTGCTTTTCATATATGTAAACCTACATATAATTCCTTTTGAAGTTTTAAAACAGCAAAAACCTATTTTAACGCAAAACTGAAAGCAGTTTTCTAGTGGCACGATTCACCGAAATATTTAAAAGGAGCTTTGCATTGCACTGCAAAGTGATGCAACTTAGCAAATCTAACAAGTCTAGCATATAAATAAAAACACGCACGTATAAAAATTTAATTGTGAAATAACCAAACACACACTTTTCATTGTTATAAAATATTATTTCATCTTGCTTATTTTTGCAATATGAGATTGTCAAGCAGATTTGAAAACTGCCATTATGAAAGAATTTTCAAAAAAAAATAAACAAAAACAAGACCTTTCTGCAGTCTGTTGAATTGATAAACACCTGATTTCACATAGCGGAAGCTTTCATGTTGAATTCACTAATTTCATTTTTTTCCGACCCTCTTACTGAATCTTCTATTTACTGTGCAACTTTTGAAAGTTACCAAAAACACAAAAGATCTAGTTAAAATCTGTGTGCAAATGAGAGACACAAATTTGAGTGGCAGATTTAAAGAAAATTTTGCAAAAATGTTCAACACATATAGGAAAAATAAATATACACACAGCATTTACTTAAATATGTGTTTATATGTTAATGTAACCATACTGACTTTGGCCCACTTTAGTTTTCAGTAGCTTACTTCCAAATACTGAATGTCCTGTTTCAAATCAGCTGATAGTTTTACAAGACATGAATTCTCACTTTGTTGGAACAACCGAATCACTGTGGTTGTACAACTTTCCTACAAAGCAATGCTTCTATTACCTCATAAACAAAAGTAAGTACAAACAGCGGTGTTACATCAGAATCCGTTGCAACCCTTGCAAAGAGACACAAGCCCAAAATAAAAGTGTATTTTGGCCCGTCATCAAATTAAATCATGAAATTAATGTAAATAATATACAGCTGATCTGACCTGCTGTTTGTCATGTTAAACAGCAACATTAATGAGGGAAGCCACTGCGTGAATATTTTGTACACTGACCTTTGCTATTATGAGTGTCACAACTCTAGTCAAACCCACTGGTGTGTATAAATAATTTGTTACATTTATACATTATAAGTAGCTTGTAACGTTTACACTGCAGAGCCCTGCTTGTATTTCACGGATTGAATTAATAATCAGCAGAATATTTTATCATTTGCAACTCTACTGCGAAAGATTCTGCAAGATGGTAGAGTGGAATATTGTTAAACTGTGTAATTAAGACAGACCAAACTATTACTGACCAAACTAATGCCAAAATCAGCACTATAACTGAGGAACCATGGGTGAGTATGTCATATGCACATGCTCAGGGCATCTCTTGCATCAGACAGCACTAAAACTACAGCATAGATTTCTCACTGTCTCAAGGTCTCATCTGTGGAAAAACCCACCACCTTCCTGTAAAATGCTACTTCACTAAAACCATATTTTTCTTTTCCAGGGATAGATCAGCTGGAAATAATCAATACTGGTAATTATGTTTACTGGAGGTCTCAGTTTAACTGGCAGTTCAAGTGGGAAATGTTTTAAAAATAAATGTTAATATGTTTGAGTAAAACAAATCCCAGTACCAAGGCGGTAAAAACTCTGTGGCACCTCATATCCGTTTAGAAAAGTATTCTTTTTAATATTGTTTTATGCAAACTGAACACACAGAAACAGGTATATCAAAAATACTGATCTGCTTTATTATGCAATAAGATATGTTCACACTCAAACCAACCACTGGGTGTGCACACGTACACACACACACACGTACACACACACACACACACACACACACACACACACACACACACACACACACACACAAACACACACACGTACACACACACGTACACGTGTACACACACACACACACACACACACACACACACACACACACACACACACACACACACACACACACACACACACGTACACACACACGTACACGTGTACACACACACACACACACACACACACACACACACACACACACACACACACACACACACACACGTACACACACACACGTACACGTGTACACACACACACACACACACACACACACACACACACACAGAGCATGTTTTGGGGGCCAGCTGCCAGCAAATGAAGGATCTCCTTCCCAATTCACTTGTTATTGTGCTGTCTGGGTGACAAGTATACCTATAGAGTGAGTATTTATTTCCGGAATGTTTTGTTCCGTTTTCCTGCAATGATGAATGTTTCTTTTATAAATCCATCGCCAGGCCTTTTAAACCATAAACAATATTTCTCCAGCCCAGATTCCTTGTGCAGCAGTCTTGGGGAACCTTGAGATTTCCAGGCTCTGATTTAATGGCTCGTAATTCTTGAAAGGCAATCCTTCTTCACCCTCCGACGCTCAGATGCACCATCGTTCGGGCTGCCCACCACGCTCGGCCTCTGCTCCCCTTTTAGATCCCCAGGCCAGTCCAACGCCAGTTAAAACTATTCAGCTGGAAACAGCATCGTGCCCCTTCTGCCACTGGCACTTGATTATCTGCTATGTGCTGACAGGACAGGGCTTCCCGTTCAAGTTTTTGTAGATATGTGAGAAACGGTATTGAGACTGGGACAGGTTTGCTCTGAGGTGCGTTTTCTGGATCAGTGGCAGCAAGAAGATGTCATCATATCACATCATGTTCTAAGTGTATCTCATATTCTCCTCAGTTTGTAATACTGATGAAAAATATGTTACTTAACAGCCTACATTGAGAGTGGCATCTGGCCAGTTTAATGATTATGAGAGACACCACTGCTCTTAGGAAATTAAGCTGTCCTTTATGACTCTGATGGACTTTGTGTCTTGTGTGCTTATGAGGACTCAAAGAAAATAAAATTTCTAAACCAGAATATCAAGGTGTAGATACTGTCTAAAGAACAAAACTCTGGGCCTGCATGCAGACACTAGTGAGCATTTGCTATGACGCAGGATTTTTTTTACGTGATTCACAAACAAAAAGTTAAACTTCAGTTTGTAAGTGCAACCATCAGTCAAATGCAGTATATGTAATAATGTAGCGAGTGTGTAATTACATTGAAATACAAACTGTATTCAAAGCTTGACTCATGGTTACGAGCACTGCATAATAACCAAAAGGGAAGAGTCCTGATAACATTTCCAGGGTGGTTGGGCTTTCAGAGGCCAAAAAAGGTAAAAGGCAGTAAAACATTACACTTTAATTTTTGCATTTGGCTAAGAGATGAGCCATTTAAAGTGCTTTAGATGCCTGCAATACTATCGAGATGGCTGCTGTTAAAGATACAATAAGCAATAGTAACTAAGCAGGAGGGACAGACTGCCCTCAAAAATTAATCACTTCATGGTTCTTAATATTACACACTGAAAGAACTTAACTAAAGTTCATTTAAAATTACACTTGAGCTTTACCATCTTTCTATGTGTCCCCCATGGTGGGGGCACATGGAGAAGGTTGAGCTGACTTTAAAATGTGCCATAAATGTACCTCTGCAAGTCAACTAAGTACAAGGGAAAAACAATAGCAAGTTAAAAAAGCAATCATTAAGCTGGTATCTCTAATTGTGTTCCTTCCTCTCCTCATGTATAATCCCTGGTTCCTCGCTTTGCCTTCATTAACAATGGATGAATTAATTAGAAACCTTCACAGGATTTCTGCACAGTGAACCCAGGAGATAAAACACATCCTATTCCTCAGACCTGCTCTTTCCTTCTATTTTCTTTTTTCTGCTCTCTCCTCCCCCTGCTCTTAATTGTATTGTTTGCTTGTTGTGTCGATAGCAGGATTAATTTCACTATAGATCAGGATTATTGACCTTCTCGTCAATGTTATTTCATTTCTGTAAGGTGCTAATTATAGGGAACAGGGGAAAGCAAATTGCACTGTAACTTGCCTCACTTGCTTTCCAATAAAACAGAGTGAAAACAACATTAATTTCTTCTTAGCTGCTATCTTTGGGATGGTAAATTCAAACACTGTGTCACTATCTCTCTATGACATCTAGTGGGACATTGTTAATGACTGTTGTATATGATTGGTTAACTTTATGTTTAAAGCACTGTTGACTACTCTGACCCATTCCTCTCCACTAAATGCCAATCTTGTCACACTCGCTGCTCTTTTCTTGATTCTCTCACTTCATTTCAGAGAGGGGGAAGGCACAGTTCATAAACAATTAACCGGCAGGATAAGTGATACACTCAAGCGCTAACAGACCTGAAAAACATTGTGTTATAAATTCTGGTAATTGACTGGAGGGAGGTGAGCATCAGGCCACTGAGACTGAGCAGGCAGCATGGAAGAAGAGGCAGTTGGCACTTTCGTACAATTAACATCTCATAAAAGGTGAGACAGGGCACATTTTTTTTTGAAAGGAAAGGATGTAGGCAAGGGTATAAATGTCTTTGAATAGACAATTACAGCCGACAAATCAGAAAAGGTCTACACGTTCAGTAATTTGCCACCATTATGTCCGTTTTGTGATTGCATCTACTTCCAAAGGTCTACCCAAGTACAGCGAGCCCTAAGACCCTCTTATCCACCCTTTTCTCCCTCTCTCTACCCCTCCCTTCTCCCACAGTCCTCTAATGAACTGAAAGGTCAGAGCACTAATAAAACTATTAGCAGAAATGAATCTCTCAGATGTGTTAATGCACTTTTAATTCCTGTTAGCAAATTTCATCCCCCAGCAGTTTGCTGCCCGCTAATGAGAAATAAAACGCCCCGCTCTAGGGAAGGGGGATGGGGAATGGGTCGATGCTCCGGCTACTCCACGGCAGACTCCATACGCACACACATAAGTCATATACACTAACATTGCACCTTACACACACCCTGGATGAGCTAGATGTTATTCACGGACTGAGGCCTGTTTTCAGCCCTGTGATTCTGCAGGGTTAATTAAAGAGCACATCTCCATCTGTTCTCATTCAGCCTAAACTCAGTCTCTCCCCATCAAGCGCACAAGACAGCCACACATACACACACACTGACTCGCACCTAGTTTTACTCCTCTGTCGCTCTTTGTCATCAGCAGACAGACAAGAAACTTTACAGTACGGTGTTGACAGGGACACAGATAAACATGCTCTGACTTAAAGACATGATCTGGCCTCTCACCTAGCTTGTCTCCTGACCTGACTAATGAGCTACAGACGGCGCTTGACCCCGATGTCTCGAAACCACCAGAGAATATCAAGCCATTGTAGGCAAGATGTTCTCTGGGTTTGTGTAAATGTGTTTGTCAGTCCGCTGTCACATGTGACCCTTCGAGGAAGTCAAGGTTCAAAGTCTTTTGTGAGCGAACTTTTTCCACTTTCCAGGTGCATATGCTAGTGGAAAAAGGAAATTCCAGCATCTCAGGCCATTAGTGAATAATTTATGTATTACTGTTCTTAGAACTGCAAGTAGGAAGAATATGTAGTGTAGCAGTATCAGTTAAGAATTCTTGTGCACAGAATTAAATTTTTTTTTTTAATTCTGAATCTTTTTAAACAGTCTATAAAATCTATAAAAAAAAATAATTATATACAAATGTATCATATCTTACTAGAGTGCAAAATCATGACAAAATTGCGCATGTTGTCTGCAAAAACTTCTAATAGAGATATTAAATTCAGAAAAATAAAGCAGACTTAAATCAGATAAATACATCATATATATAACTACTCTTGGGGTTTTTTGTGGAAAAAAAAACTTTCCCAGGACAGAGGGGACAGAAATTTGGTGAAAGAACAAATAAAACATTTATAAAGTAATAACTATGCTGTACATGCAGGGGGAATACAGAGTCTACAGTTGTACCAGCTGAAAATTCAATGTCACTTTTGAAACATTTCTGTTAAAATACTCATAGTAAAACATCCATTTTCTTTTATAAATAAATATAGAGAGAAAACTGAAAGCACGGGAAAGAAAAGAAAGGCCCAGAGGGGAGGGGTAGAGACATTCTATTACCAAACTAAGCCTTTTAATCAATAAAGAGATAAAAGATATTTTAATCAAAGACATATTTCCTTGTTTGTCTAATGCTTCTGCCGCCACCGTGCATATAATCTTTAAATGCTGAAAAGGATGCATAATGCTCTCCCAGAGAGCCACTCATCCATATAAACACAAAACAGGAGCAGTCAGCAGAAACACACACCAGCCCAGCCCAGCTCACAGACACTCCATAGACGCCAAATTACATTAGGATGGGCATATTAAGGGGAATTGCATCCTGTAAACTAGAATATTATTTCTGCACACAAATACATTGCTTATGCACACACACACAAATAATTTTTCAACATCATATTCCCCAGCCTTGTGCTCACTATTCGGTAACAGATCCATACTGTTTTGTGCATGCGCATGAACAAACACACACGCAAACCATAAACACAAAGCATGGTGCTATTAGTGTGAGGGCTGTTTGTCGGACATGCAGGCATCCGCTAGCAGTGGCTAAAGCGTTCCAATGAGATTAGGGGGGTAACCGGAACCCTTGCAGGCCCACTGAACTGAGCTCACACTGGGATAACAAGTCCAGAGGTGGTGGGCCGGCTGGATCAGGTTCCAGGAGCTAATGGGTCAAATACCAACTGACACTTAATTGAGTGATAAAGTGTGCACATTTAGGTTTGTGGGTGGGTGGGTGAATACGTATGTTTTCTGTGCAGCTAATTCATCTTTGCATTCCTGTAAGTGAAAACGTTTTTTGAGCGTTTTTCAAATAAAGCAACAACACGTGTGTGTATGTGTGTTTGCGTGTGGTCCAGACTGAGACACTACTTAGAGTGCATCAGAGTTTTCACATGTCTGAGCACCAGGGAGCAAACAGCAGCTCCAGTAATAGTGATTCATGCTTTCCGTCAGTCCCCCGGACAGGCTGGGTTCGATCCCCTGCTCAGTGCGCTGTAGCGGCAGTAACAGCAGCCGAGGCAGGCGCAGGACCACGGACATCATCATCACTGCTGAGGGAGTGCTGGGCTGCTGACATATTGATCGACCCTCAGTTAGAAGATTTGAAAGATTGACCTCAGACTCTTGACTTTAAACAGTAAAACAAGGAGGGCAAATCAGAAAGTCAGAGAAACAATTGAGATCAAAAAGCAAAACCAGTAAATGAGATTGTAATTCACTTCATCCATTAAGAACTAAAGATTTTTTATGTTGATTTGCCTGCTATTTTTACAATTAACAAATGTAACCTTCAGTCTAAAGATAATCATAAACTACATCAATTTTCCAGAGTGACATTTAATAACTTTTGTGTACCAATTTTTCAACAACCAAAGATTTTCAATTTAGAATAGCAGAAGTTAAGCAGCAAAACTCAGATTTTGAGAAAGTGAACAAAAATGTAGAATTTTTACCCTCTATTAATTATGCTCTAAATTAAGTACTTACTGTGATGTTGGTAATTTTCTATCCATCAACTAATTAATTAACTGAATAATTGTTTCAGCTGTTACTGACGTTCCTTCATCTTCATCAACCTTCAGGTTATGAATAACTTCATTTTTTTTTTATGCCAACAGCCCACTACTGTCACAACATAAATCTCATCTAATGACCAGAGTGAATATTTTTTCATATGGAAAAAGCAAAAAGACACAATATAATATCCATGAGGCAAGCCCCTCATCCCTGCCCCCATATCCACAGTCCGCAGGCCCAGCAACTCATCAGACGGTCAGGCTAAGCCTTATCCCCAGCCTCCTTTGGGCCCTGTGGGGCTCAGGGGCCAGAAAGGACCAGAGAGGGTACGATCCCACACTAACGATGGAGGAAACCATGTCCAGTCGGCTGGAGCCTGAGATGGAACAGAAGACCCTGCACCATTGTTCTGCCAACACGCTGACAGCCGGTGATTTAGGACCAGGGCTGCCCAGGAGCGTTAGGGGAGGGACAGGAGCAAGGGAGGTCAGAGAGAGGCTCCACAGGCACCCTTCAACAATCCTACCAGAATCCCTCCATCCATGAGATGGCAGAATGAATCATGGCTGACCCAGCGCGAGACCTGGCCTGGGCCTGGCCTCTCTCCACCACCCCCTATCCCCTCCATCGACCCCCTCCTCTCTCTGGACAAACATGACAAATCTGGTGTTTATTTACTTAAAAAGACCTGGAGAAAGAGCAAAGGGGGCAGATAAAAAACTGTGTAAAATCAATACAGAGTTACGTAGTAGTCCCTGTCCTACTGCTGCTCTTTCTTGTCTGAGCAGCTGAAGAAACCCAAAGTCAAGCTTAATAAGGACCCCAGGTGGAAAAGGGACGCAGGTGGCTTCAGTTACCTGCACATAACTGGAGGGAAATGCAGAAAGAAGGCCAATGGTACAAAATGCACCTACAATGTTCTTTACTACATGTAATAAATGACTACCAAATAGGGATTTTACTGGCACTGTTTATTTTTATTGACTATGATAATCTGGATGAGTTAGACATGCTGAACACTGAATAGTGACATAAAACTGAAAACACAACAGCCAAAGTCTAAGCTGTGGGTGATGTATGAGCATAGCCAGAGACATGTGAGATAAAATTGGTCTCCAAGTTTGAGTCCAGACAGCGGAGCATTGAATCTACAGAGCCTCTGCTCTCGCCATATGACAGGGAGAAAACAGATAAGGCTTGCTCTCAGGGGAGAGGGAGGGCGGCCATCAAGCCAACCCCCTAAAAAGAAATAGCAGCGGTGAGCTGTCAAGGTTTCTGTCATATCCTACATCAAGTCAGCCGCCCATTCCATCCCATCTCTGGCAAACCATGCAGACTGCGACGGCCAAGGATGAAAGTGCTGGAAAATGGGAGTCATTGTAAACCATTTTCTGCCCTGGAGCCCCCACCAACACCACCATCCCCTCCATCTCCACCCCTCTTCTTCCCGACTGCTCTTGAAGACAAATGGGTCCAGGGCAATGACAGAGTGCCTGGTCCACAAATCACCAGCGGCCGGTCTGCTCGTCCACTGCTTCCTCTTCCCCCGCTGCCTCCCCCCTGCACCCAACCTCGCCCCTCCCTGTTCCCGGCCCCTCCATTAGTCATGTGCACGCGGGCAGCAGCCAGCAGCCGTAATTAGACAAGGACAAATCGCCAGCCGTGGACACGGACGAGTCCGGCCGCTAAATAAGGGCCTGTTTCCATACTGAAGGGTGGGCGGCAAGTAGGGCCAAGGAGAGGACTGGGGTGTCAGAGAGGCAGGGAAGGGTTGGCACTGTCCAATACACCCTGCGACTTTCTTGGCCTGGCAGTGCAGTTGTTATCCCACAGACCCGTGACTTGAACCCACCTCTAACCCCATATACACCAAACTAAACCCTAACACCAATGTATGCCTCAACGCCATCCCCAATTCAGATCTGGTTTCATTCATGTAAACATTGGTCTTCGCTTCTCTTCTTTCTCCCACTACGGTTTGAAATAAAAAAGACTTATGATATTATTTCAGTGTAGTTGAGTTGGGAAGCCTATCAAAACGACAGATATTAATTGCATGAACATTAAACATTTTTTGCCCACTTTTGTCAATTTGCTGAAAGTGTAAAATTCAAGACAGCATGGTTTTCTATACAAAATCTGAACAGAGCCATTCATCTTTCAAGACAAGGGCGAGACAGAAACCTCATACAACCCTCCATCACATTCCTGTCAATGCACCACCACTACGTCACTTGTTTTTGTGGTGGTCAAACGAAGTCTAAATAAATAAATTAAGTAAGTAAAGCAAAGCTGGAGCAATAAAGTGCAATAAAGAGGTTTCAGGGTACATTAGTTGTAACATTAGAAGAATGGAATTAGCAAAAATGAGAACTCATAGAATCAGATTACACACGGACGAAGAAACCGGCAGTCAACAAAATATAAATTACAGCCATATGAGGGTAGAGCAGGCTGAATCCACAGAGGAGTATCAGTAACAATTGCTTTGGCCAGGTCAGAGCTGCAACACACTCCCTGGGCAGAAGGGGGTCGACAAGAAACTGACCGCCACACACACACACTCGTACACACACACACACACACAAATAGCATGCTCCACCAGAGCAAACTTTATTGATCCACCTCCTAATTTCCTAATTAGTTTTTATTGGATTTCATAATCGTCATCAGGACACATCAAAAGAAACTCAAAACCCCAGCAAGATTTTCTGCCCTCCTCAACATAATTTTTTTAAACTGTGAAAATGAAGCTATGTATTCAATTCCAAGGCCCCAGCTGTGAGAGCGACCCTGTTTTTTTTTTTTAACTTCCCCACCAGAACTCCTTGGACAGCAAACACTGCACAAACGCACCATTTCTCCCATGTGCAGTAACTGATGTTTAGCATTGCACATTTTCTGCATGATCTGCTGCTATTTGTCACACTGCTCTCGCCTCAGTCGCCTCTCACTTGTAGCACTTGTTAAACATACTGCTGTACGAGGCATAGAAAAATGTCGAGATAGAAGAAAAAACACTGTCCCTTTACCAATACTGATTCTGCTCATTGGTTGTTTAGCATTTCTACTTCCTAAGTCTTTCATAGCCCATGTAACTGTACTTCCCTGAACAAAGCTTTTGACATGCCCTCTGCTGTTCAGTGACACTCCCTCTGAACTACACAAGCCAGTTGCCATTCGTGCTCAACACAGGAAATTTCTTCCTAAATTCTGTGAATAGCACAGCTGCCTGCACATCAACATGATGAGAGATTGAATGTCCACCAGCGACCAGAACTTTCCAAGAACTACAGCAGCTGGCCAGGGGTTACTACATGCTTGAATGTTTTTGTGGTTTTATGTATGAGACGATGAAAGACACACTAAATACAGAAAGCAGAGACAGTGTACATGGGGTTCAAAGACAAAGAACATTCAGTGTCCTCATTCACTCTTGGGAACAGCTAGGCCCACTGACATCTGTTTATGAAGAACTCAACGCACACAAAGAAAAACAGACAGGATTTTCAAATTACTGTAACCTGTGTCCCTTCAGACCACTGGACTCCACTTCACTACTAGCACCTCTGCTATCATGTCTGTTCCAGACGATCCTTGTTGCACCATCTGGAGTGCAATAAATGAAGAGAGAATAGAGCAAGAACTTGGAAGGAATTGGAAAACTGTGGCTTGTGCAGAGATATTGTGTCTATTTACACCACTACTCTAATGCTAAAACACAAGTAAGGAACTGGAATAATACTAAAAACCTCCTTTTCTAGGCTTTGCTACAGTCATTAAATGCTCACTGCCAGATGTTTAACAGCCACAACAACTGATTTTCCTGTTTTTTTTTCTCTGTTATAGCCCATTTTGAGACAAAACCTCTGGCATGATGACACAAACACAGCAGCTTTTAAATGAGGAGGAAAGAGAATGAGAGATCTTCATTGTTGTTGACAGTAAAGCACCAGTAACAGTTGATGAGGTGCATATCTTTGGAAAGTATCTAAGCCCTCATGTTTTTGTTTCATATTTAATTAAAAGATTTGTTCAAAATAAGTTTGACAATACAGTTATCTCATAGAAAAACAGGAAACAGTTTTTACTATTCTGATAATTTTTTTACACACGTATTAAGGGGAATTACTTTTTAATTTTTCTTTGCGTTGGACAGACAAAAAGATCTTAATTATGCATCTAGCTGAGCTTAAATGCATCCTGTTTTATCAATGTTGATATCACTTTTAGCAAATTAAATTGGTATCATTTTGAGAGCCACACATTTGTCTATATGTTACAGAGTTTATGGTGCGTGGCAGAGTTAAAACCAAATCGAAAACCTAATAACCAACCGGACCTTCAAAATAAAATTGTATTGAGAAATAACACCCGAGAAGGTCCTAAAGACTGATAACAAAGGATCATAGTGGGACCTGTCAGGGGTAATGAAACAAAGTTGGAACATTAATAAAAATCCTGACAATAACCTACACCTGATTTCTGTCATTTTAATGGGGTACCATTTACATAGCTGGCAGTTAACAATTCACCTGAAGAAAAATCTGTCTAAAATTTCTCAGAGAGCAACTCTGAGATATGCATCAGTTGGCTGATACCATGCCATGAATGTTAGCATGAATGATTTCTGTGCAGCCAGCTTAGAACAGTTTGGGTTTTATTATAGCTCTAGAAAAATGCAGTCACTCTCATCAACAACTGCTGCTCCACTGGGATTTCCAAAGCTGAACCTGTACAAGACTCTCCAAAGAATGTAGTTCCACAAGGTGTCTAATGGCAGTACGGCTACATCCAGTAAAAACCTGAACACATTAAATAACACGATTCCACCATGCCAGACTGATGAAAAAAAATGACATTACAGATCAAAAAGGAACATACACATGATACAAATTAAAGCATGTGAACGATCAAGAGTAATTTTCTCTCCCTCATTCTTCCCCCAGTTTCCTTTTAAGAATTCACACTTTTACCCCACTTTCTATCACAAATCTTCACTGAACAGATAAGTCCAGCCTGCAGGGCCTCTATGTGACCCCACCGCTTCCATCACACCAAACTTTGCTCACAATGAGGTGGGAAACGGGGGCATCGCAGAGCAGACCAAGCTTAAATCCCAGTGAAGATGTTTTTGGCCTTGATCACCGAGCCATCGATCCCTGGCTGATTCCCACTCAGATACGTCTTATTTTATTAGTGGCTTCGGCCTTCTGCCGCCCCATTCCGCTGTGATCAATACCAGCATGGGGATGGCCCTTATTTTTCACTTTTAGTGCCTTAACGCTGTTTAACCGTGTCACCTGATAAACGACAAGCCCTCCCCAAACACTGATTTCCTATTGATTTCTCCCTCATTCAGCCATCCCTTCCTTCGTCACTCTCCCATTGTTTTTATCTCCAGTTATCTCCTCTCTCCTACCTCTCTACTTTCACCCCCCTTCACCTTAAGTAGAGAATAGCCTGCTAGTTTTAAACCATTTCAACCACAGAAACCCATTTTGTTACAAGTGAATGTAGGCTGGAGAGCCTGGATCACCTCTTTCAATGAAAGTTACTGAAATACATTTTTTTTTAATTAGCAGTTTGCCTCATTACCTACAATAATAAAGACAGCAGCTAACCATGGGGATGTCTGTACTGAAAGGTGGGTTTGTGGTTCTCATTTTACATATACGCACTAAACGGCCCACACACAAACAGCGGTGGAGATCTATATGTGTGTATGCAAGCACCGACGGAGCAGGATACAGCGAGCACCATGCAACAGATGCTATGACAACCTGGAAGGGGACAGCTCCATCCATCATCCACTGAAGTCCTGATGATTGAAGCAGGGTTTGGACCGTGGAGGAGAACGCTCTGGCGAGTTCCAGCAGGGCAACATACAATCCACTTATAGGGCTTCTATTGGGCTATAACTATATAAACATATCTGATATGTGTACATTAGGTGGCAAAATGAATGTGGAAACAGATGAACAGCTCTGATGAGGAAAACAAGATTATGACCGAAACAAAATGGGGCAAAAATATGTTGTGGACATTTAAGATAAAGTGAAATAAACTACATCTTAGCATTAGAGAAGACAAATTATATATTAAAAAAAAGGGGGGGGGGGGCTGACTTGCTATCTTGCTGCACTACTTCTATCTTGCTCTCACTTCTCAGAACTGTACATTATTTATGCAAAATTAAACCTACTCCTATTCCTGCTTAGTCTGGCTCATCCACTCAGTTACCTCTTTATTGATCTCTCATCTAAGGCACTTCTGTAAATCCAGTCCGCTCCTTCCAGCCTTACTGCCATTAATGCCATTAAATATGGGTCCCTTATCACCAGATACTTTAAAGATGCCTCGCTGGCTGTGCCTCGGTTATGATACTGACTTCATTTTCTAATTCACAGGATAATAGAATTATCTTATCACTGTGAAAGCCCTTTGTTTATTTTCATTTGTGTACTTTAAAACATACATTACTGTAATTGTCTGTGTTGTTCAGTACCTAAACTGTATGCATGTACAAATTGTTCCTAAAAAATGATCTCTTGATGTTTGGTGCAAATTTTACAAACATATTTTTGATTTTAAAAAGAAATATGCAGTGCAGAGCATTACGTAAAACAAAGTTTGCGAGAAATCAAAGCTCCCTGTAACATCTTTCCATTTGTTGAACTATTGCCATCGCATCACTATGATTGGCTCAGCTATTTCAAAGTGATAAGCACAAAGATGTGACTTACTAAAAGTGAATTTATTAACCAATTAACCAGCATACTTGATGGTTTTTTGTTAAATTTCAGCCAGCCTTTCAACACTTTGTGGTGCTTCACATGCATGGACCAAAACAGAACGTGTGCCCAACTGCTTTGTATTTGTTGTGGTGTTTGCAGTGTTAAAACAAGGGCCCATGCACGCATCACAATTGTACATCTTTAACCTGCTATAAAAAAAAACAAGAAAAATGGTCCATTTTGTGAAACCTAGGGTCATTTCACATCAATGCATAAAGTCTGAATAAGCAAACTGACACCATCTGTTAAGTAATCCGCGAACATGACCTGTCATCTTTTATTAGACCTCCCACCCCTTAACAGTGGGTTAAGTGATAAATTGACATTTACAGCATGTCCTGCCAAGTAACACTGGGTACAGAGCACACTGAGAAACTGACCGTGAAGTAATAACAAGCGAGTGGGCAAGAGATTTTCTATTAACACAAGGGGAGAGGAGTTAAAGGGGTTGTGGGCTATGTGAAGACCAGTTTCTTGAACAAAACTGTCCCGATTTAACACCACCCCTCTACTGAACTGCTGTGCAAAGTTATAAAGCTACAGCCATGGAGGAGCTTGAGCGCCAGCTAGTGGCAGTGGAGTTTCACTGCCAAGAAAGTCCTCACCAAACACATTAATCATGACCAGGGGAGTGTAAAATTCAATCGGCTCCTTCCATCCATTTCATGTGAAGCAGACTGAAGGCCGGCCTTGTAGTGCCTGAAAAAAGGAAGGATGAAAAAAGGGGGAAAAAAGAAAAAAGGAGCTCCCTACACTTCATCAGAACCCCTACTTCATAACAAATGGAGTGTCTCTCTGGCGGAGGAGTGCCATCAGAAACACGCGTTCTCTCTATCCATTTAATTCCGGCAGTGGAGGAAGGGTCAGGGAGGGAGCAGTGGGTGCGTGTTCTGCTCTCCGCTCGCCGCTTCCCCAGTCACACAGTAAACTACCTTTTAGGAATTGTTTCTCAATAAGAAATGATCAGTCCATTTATCTGCACCAGGCGGGCCTGTCTCCTCACCCAGACCTCCAATATTTTTCGTTTGACCTGATCAGGGCTATAAACTAGACCAAGACACTTTCAATTTGTCACCCGAGGAGGCCTCTGCAAGTCCCAAGCTACTGATTGCATCCTCCCTCCCAAATGTAAAAATTCCTCCCATGCCTGAAACCTCTTAGATTTTTTTTCAATCATGCATAAAGATGCTGTGAAATAATGCCTCATTCATGCTATTAATAATATTCTGAGAGAAAATCCCATTTAAACATCAGTTCATACACATAAAGTCTTTTTCTGTTGACATACACAGTAAGAGCAAATGGGTGATTATTGTTTAGTAATGTATAATATACACACAAGCTTAAGTTTACATCTTATCAACTGTAACAGTGTCCCTGCATGTTGTTTTTTTCCAAATATGATTACTGCTGTCACTTTGCCAGCTGACTCCTGCTGCCATGTTAATGTCAATGCTGAGCATAAAATTCAAAATGCACGTGATACTCATGTCACAACTATACCACTGGATAGGAAGTGTACTGTGACATGGCTGTTGTTCAATGAAATGAACTGAGAAAATGTTAATGGATAAAACAACCAAACTGAATGTCTTTGTCTGGCCAATCCAAAAATTAAATACCAGAAAAATCAACATATTTCAAGATATTTATGTAATAAATCTACGGTTAGGACACTGTGCACTGCTTATACAAGCAAAACCATCCAAAAACTGTGGAAAAAAACACTCATTACTGATCATTCATTGAGTAGAGAAATATTAACCACTTTGTTTTCTTTCAAAACATGTGTAAACTTTGAACAGGGGGTAATTACAAGTCACACATGACTTGCTTTCCCATCAAGACCTTTAAAACAGTTAAACATTCTTTGAATTGGATGGAACATGTCAATGATTTTTTGACAGCACTGAAATATGGTGAGGAACACTCAACCACGTACACACAACCTGTTCAAACTGCTGCCTCGTCCGAGTCACATGCATGCAATTAATCACTGATACCTCCGGCTGTCACCTCATATGTATGTGGTTATACAACACTAATGGGCAACTGAGTGGAACTGAAAAACACATGTACAAATGTAGCCTTTCTTCTCTTACCTGTTTTTGTCCTCCGTGTAGACATGAGGGGATGAAAGTCATCGTTCCCATCAGCTGACAGCCGGACAGATGTACCATGATTTACTGCACTTCCAAACATACCTAAAATAAAGAACATAAAAGATATACAAGACATGAAACAAATACTACTCTAAAACTGTAATTAACCAAACTATTTTACATACATTCTATCTTAGATATGAAGTGATTTAGTGTCTGACAGGAGACTCAACATTTCAGGTAACACAGAATGGGTCATACTTGTTAAAAATGGTAAACTGCATCACAAAGCATGCAGGGTTCAACAGAAACATGTAAAGCGATTAGTTGACAAAGCCTGGTGGTAATTTCTAGTTTATAATTGCAGTGACTGTGCAACTGTATCAAAGTGGCTTAATCGATTGTACAAAAAATAAAAACAAAATGAATGATAGAGTGAATACAAATTTAATGCATTTAATAATGTCTTGTTTTTTAGCTCCTCTCTACTATTCATTCAGTTTTCTTACTGACAAAGGTATGCATTGCACAGAGTATGCACAGTAGTACACTGTACTCTTCTATCCACTTAAGTTTGGGTGAAGTTTCTATTCCTTGTTCAATTGAGCTCAACTGTGCAAGAAAGAGTAATTTCATTTTGTTGGTCATTTTGTGAGAAAACGTTTGATACATTTATTTGACCCTGGAGGGACAAGTCACATGACTGGTGCACAGGGATACGGAAACAAATATAAAACTATTTTGTGGGAAGTTAAATCAAAAAATACATTTAATGTGAATAAATCAAAAATAAGAAATTACAGAAGTGGCATCAAGAAACTGTTTTTAATTTATACATTGCAATATCTTAGATTATATGGGCGAACTGTGCAAATATTTGTGTAAAATAAGGTCAGTTGTGCAAATCTGGTTGTAAACGCTGCTCATTTTTTCCTTCACTGTGGGATTGTCTTCTCTGCTGTTGGACACTGCACCCACCTTTCAACAAAAATATAAAACCAAGACACACTTAACATGAAAAAGTGCAATTTCCCTTTATAGGCTAAGAGCAGGTTTTCACTTTGCTAAGACGCAGTTGCAGAAAACACACTGAGAAACTGTTTCCTTGGTCTGACCACATTTTTAAGTATTTACTACAGTAGCTCAGTCAATGGGCCTGTTAAAAAATTGTAAAGACCTTTTTTTTCCTTTTTCCTTTTCTTCAAGCTTCTAGCTATCTGTGTTGGCTGTCTTTAGGTTGAATGTGTAGACTGGCAGAGTAAAAAAGGGGCATTCCACTAACCCCAAAGAAAGACAGTAAAACCTACCCAGAGATGAGCAAATGGGAACTGGGAAAACAGAGATACACATCTCCTGAAATGCCCTCTTATCTCAGCACATCACTAAGAAGTCACATTTACCGACAGTACATTTGTCAGCTTTTGGCATAGGACCAGGGAGAGACAGTCCCTCTGTTGCCCTCCACTGGCTGACTGTTTCCTCAAAAATGCGTACTGCTATTATAGCCAATAAAAACTTAAAGCCAACAACACAGCAGATAATTATTATTGCTTCTGTCACTCTCCTCATTGTGACATTATGAAGTGATAACTTCTTGTCAGCAAGATATCTGTAAATTTCCTAATGCATGTAAAGGCATGTGTCTGCATAACCAAAGTCCTTAGATTGACTACAGCCAATGGAGGACTGCTACTGCATGTAAAGAGGCATTTATTCATTGCTCCAACCATGCCTAACTCTCACACCTTGTCAGCAAGTTTGTTATCTAACAAGACCCAGCTGAATTGGCCTCAGTAAAACAATAGAAAAGAGAGAGGAACTGTTGAAAAAATATATAAATCTAAATTTGAAGCATGCACCAAGAGTGAGTCTGCAGAAACAGTGAAAACAAAACCCAGCTGACACAAACAAACAGGCCTAAGCATAGCAAGACTAAATACGATGGTATAAAGCCTTGGTGATATAATTGATGGTAAGGCCACAAATGCAATCTTGCATATATTTTTTACAGACTGAAACAACAAATACATACGAGATGAATACAAAAAAAATCTTACCAAGTCTCACCAATAAAGATAAGGGAGCTTTGAATACACAACCTATCAAAGGGACTTTTTCCCTCATTGCACCTGTAAGTATGGGAACCTTTGTGTCTTTGAGTAAATTAAAACTTAAATAAAGAATTCAGCATTTTCCCCATTCAAATCTGTCCCAGTGCTGCACAACTAAAAAGCAACAATGTTTAATCATTGCAGATTGTTGTGCAGCTCAATAGTTTTCTCTGAATGTTTATATAAAGCAAAACATATTGGGAAAACAGTAAGAAATTAGCTTCAGCAAGAAAAATGAACAGTTATTGAAAACACGTTTACCGCTGTCTTGTTAAATTAACTTAAACAAGCAAATCGCTGCTGACATTCAACGTAAAACACACTTTAACTAACCATCAGCGTCACTAGCAGTTAAGCTAACTGCTAAGCTAACTGCTCATAAGTTTGGTAAAGTACGTTGAGCTAGCTACACACGCCGCACTTCGAGGCAAAAGGTTTATTACATAACCTTTAAAGTATACACACCGGATAAAACCATCCCACGCATTATTTGTGTTTGGACTCTTGCAGGGATAGCGCCCATTTTAGCCGTTCAGTAGCTAGTGAGCTAACTAATGAAGGGATGAATCCAAGAGAGGCTCAGCTGTTGAACGACAAAAACAGACGCTGGCGCAGGTAAGGCTTTGTGCTTTTTGCTCATCACGTGACCAACGTTTGCACACCTGTCCGAGCTGGACTGTTCCACCTGTCGTTCAGTGGGGTGTTCAAATACTACCTGACCATGGATGTTATGTAGGGTCAATGTATAATTGAGGGACTTTTGAAGTCCATTGTGGGGGGGGGGGCTTTGAGATTAAATTATAAACCTGCTTTAGTTTTTATTATGCTTTAAGTCCTTCTCCAGTCAATGATTACACCCCTAAAAATGTTTGTCAAAGTTATATATTTAGATTTTTTTCAAGAATATAACCCTTTTCTGCCCTAAAATGGCCTAAATGTGACTCAACCCAGTTGCTTCCTGTTTCAAACCACCACAGTGCAACTGAAGCACACCTGCTCACCTACAAGTCTGCTCAAACAGTGTTAAATGACTCTGCCACACAATGACAGGTTTTAATATAATGCAGTTGTGCTATGTTTGAACCGGGAACTGATTTTAAAGAGGAATTAAGTTATTTCCTTATGTTTGTTATGGAAATACTCAGTTCAAGGCATGGACTTCTTATTTCTTACCTTTTCCAGCGTTTAAAAAAAAAAAACATATGCCATATGTTAACAAGGCTAAACAAATACATTTATCTTTTGGCAGAGAAAATCTTTATCTGTTCCCAAACTTAGTAAATCACAAAGAAGCCTGGACCTTTTAGTAAGAGATCTGCATCGATGCAAAATAGATTGTTTTGCATCAGAGCGAGTAAACAAATTAAGTAAGTACACAGCAGTAAGTAGAAAAAAAATACAGGTGTTCTGGGATAAATAAGCTAAACCTGATGTCGACACATTTTTATATTTGCGCCAAATGTTCTTAAATATACTCATGGAGTATTTATTTTTCTAACTATAAAAATATAGTTATTTTTTTCATTTCTATTTTTATATAAACTGAAAATACTGAGGCTCATTATAATGTACCTTTAAATTGTTACGTTATTTCCTGTCCATATGTTAACTACAAAAATTGGGAGCATACACACTTATCACAACAACAAATACATACGCAGATAAATGCCTTTATACTCACTGATGAGCTTCTATATGGAGCTCTGCGGTGTTTGTGGTGCAATGGTGACACCTCCTGGTAAACCCATACACTGCACAAACAGGACAGTGACAGTGGTACAACCAACAAAGAAAACAAAAGCTAGCGCTTTGTGTATGACAATAAGGCTTTATTTGATGAGTGAGGAAGAAATGGCAGGTGACGGTTTTTATCTTGGAGGTAAGCAGTTACACAGGTCTACAGATTACTGCTTTGGCTGCATACATACTCAGTATCTGCACAAATGAGAGTAAACAAGTCATCCTGCAAATGTTTATCTGGAATAAGTCTACGACATGATCTTAAGTGTAAAGGTCTACATCAGAGTACCATTTAACATGCAAAGGTACTTCGTTTGTATGTCCACGTAATTTGAGGTGGTTTAGCTATATACTGCATGGTGTGTTCTTCTGTGGTTTGTTTAGTTTCACTGAATCTACAGCTCTAACCTCAAGAACGAGTCCTACAAAATGAAATAAAACATGCAGGCAGACGTAAAAATCTGGTGACAGTAACCTTCCTGGTTTGAAAGTCCATCCCAGCACAGTGAAATGACAAACCTTTAATATACTGCTCACTGAAACTTTCAGGGCCAAATACCTCTGAAGGGAAACAAAACCAAAAGTACAAAATAAAGACAAAAGTGTACATGCACAACATAACGTGGAATGTAAATCATGAGTACTATAACTGGACATTTTATTAAACACCTGGTGGATAATGTCAATGGAACAAGTACATACAGCCTTGGTAAAACTGAGAAACCATGAGATGAAAGGCAATTATGATGGCTAGTGATGGCTAAAATCAGATAAATGCTACTGTTTCGTCAAGGCTTTGGATGCTGGATGCACTTTGTCATCTCAGGAACAAATGGCACTTCATTTTTTAGTATTAATTTCACAGCTTTTCATTTACAATGTTTGGGTGTATTTACACATTCCATCTGAAAACGAAATGTGAAGTAGACTGATACAAAAAAAACTGGCACAGAGTGGTGACAAGGCCACTATGTCTGAGCTGTACCATTGTTAAGTGGCAATACAGTGTAAAATGAGCATCCAAAAGTAATGAAATCCCTTCACAGTATCAATATCAGCAGATCTGAGGTTGACTGAAAAACAGAGAAACGTATTTCCTTCTGCAACACATTTCTGAAAATATATACCACTACATTAAGACATCAAAAAGAAATTTAAGTAAACCAATTAAAACATAAAGGCACCCAGGCTATGAGGGGGAGCAAATTAACTAAAAACATGAAAGTGTAAGTCTCTCAAAGGGAAACATCCTCACTGTCCATTGTCTTCCATTATATACCTGCAACAGGAAAAAATTCAGCACTTAAAAAAATAATGAAGCCTAGAACCAGGTGTGGACGGACCTGTGGCACAGGAGCCGCCCCCTGGACCTTAGCCTGCTCTGACTATATACACATATGAATGAACTACATGACCATGCTTGAATGGACACCTGTCAGGCACAGCCTGGACCATCTCACATTCATCACTCTCACTGATCAAATATAAACTACATCACAGCCAGAAAGAAAGACAGATTCTTTCAAATGTGTGTTAACATCAACACTAAAAATACACCACTTAATCCCATAGTAACATGGCCACATAGTGTAGAGGGGATTGTGAAGGTAGACATGGACAATAAATATATATTACATTTTTATATACAATGAAATGGAGAGGGGCACAGTGACAAATTATTCTTCCTGTGTTAGTGTGGTGAGATGATTTAGGTTTAGAGGACCCTGGATCTCTTGCTGGCCAGTGAACCATGCTAAAGAACGAAAGAAACAAGAAATAGTTAGCGGACTGCTGGTGTTGGATGCTAACAGTATTAAGAACTAAACACAGACAGAAGTTGGAGTATGTGACTTATATCTTTGGGCTACCTTAGCTTGCTTGTAAAAGTGGGGAGCCAACTCAACCAGCCAGGACGACTCCACAGCAGTCACGTCGCGCATGTAGTATTTTGATGTCTGCACCACCTCATTGAAGACAACCCTGAAAAGAACACAACACAGACACATTTACAGCAAACCATTTCAAATATGAGATGCTTATATTTTGCTAAATACACTGCCTGTCCAAAAAAAAAAGTCGCTACCTGGATTGAATTAAGCAAATAGGTAAGAGCCTTCCAATGGATAATTACTGCAGTGATGAATACGTTTCAGCTCCAACAACTTATTTAACCCTCGCTGATGCAGTGAGGCGCTTCTCATTTCTGAAACAACCACGTTGGAAGACATATCCTAAGGTAGTAGAAAGGATGTTAATCTGTTTCAGAAGGGTCAAATTATTGGCCTGCTTCAAGCAAAGAAAACAACTAAGGAGATTGGTAAAACTACTAAAATCAGGTTAAGAACCGTCCAGCGCATTATTAAAGCCTGATGGATAGTGGTGAACCATCATCTTTGAGGTACAAATGTGGTCAGTCATGGGGTCTGATGAGTCCAGATTTACCCTGTTCCTAAGTGATGGACGCATCAGGGTAAGAAGAGAGGCAGATGAAGTGATGCACTCATCATGGCTAGTGCCTACACGCCTATGGGGGCAGGATTATGATCTGGGGTTGCTGCAGTTGGTCAGGTCCAGGTTCAGCAATGTTACGTGCCCAAAGAATGAGGTCAGCTGACTACGTAAGTATACTAAAAAATACCAGGTCTTTCCATCAGTGGAGTTTTTCTTCCCTGATGGCACAGGCATGTTCCAAGATGACAATGCAAGGATTCATGGGACTCACATTGTGCATGAGTCCAGACCTCAGCCCCACTGAGAATCTTTGGAATGTGCTGGAGAAGACTTTGCACAGCGGTCCGACTTTCCCATCAGCAATATAAGATCTTGGTAGAAAATGAATGCACTTCTGGACAGAAATAAATGCTGTGACCTTGCAGAAGCTTATCGAAACGATGCCACAGCGAATGAGTGCCATCCTCAAAGCTAAAGGCAGTCCAACAAAATATTAGAGTGTGAGCCTTTTTTTTTTTTTTGGACGGGCAGCGTATATGTTAATTCTCAACATGGCCTGAATGTACAAGAATGTTAAATGTTGTGGACACTTTATAGCAGCTTCACGTAGAGAACAATAAGTACTAACCACTTTGGAGGTTTCTCTCCAAACAGCACAGAGTTGGGGTGGATGTGAAGCTCACGATCGTCTCGTAAAGTCCTGGAAAATCATGAGAAAAACAGTGTGTGACATGATTTTAAAGATGTATAAAAAGAAGAGAAGCAATGACAAAACCAAGAGAAACTCTCACCGGTAGGAACCGGAATGGTGAATGCGGGCTGCATTAGCAAAAAATCCAGACACGATGCACTTCAAGATCACATCCGGGTCACCTGTGCACATATATGTTAATAAAATTCAGCTCAAACAGCTGAAAACAAGAGATGGTCTCTAGCTTCTTTACCTGCCTGGCTGGAACTTGTATCAGTCTGTTACTCTGATACGACTCAACAAATTACATAGAATAAGCATGACACACACACACCTTCACTGGAAGTCCGCGGCACTTTAAACTTGTTCATAAGACGCCTGAGCTGCTCTCGGACAGTCACAGCCCGCAGCAGACCTTTGTAATTGAGAAAATGTTCCTGACACCACTGGGAGCTCTTCTGGTGCTGCAGGAAATAACGAAGAAGTCACACAGCCTTGATTAGAGTCAACTTTATCCCTGACTTTTGCTAAGTGCACAACAGCCCCAAGTGATCACTGCCACTGACTGAGGTATAAGCATGTGCACACGCATAGCATACCTTAATGAACGCTTCATACACATTCAGCATTGTGAGGTGGTCTCCCTCAGCAACTGCAAATTTCCTGTGCTCACGGGCCTGCAGGGTGAGATAGCAAAAAAAAAACAGGATAATTGTTATGCTGACAGAGCACTTCTGCCAAAGATTCAACATGCTCCTTCTGGAAGCCTGTTTTCACTTACGGCAGCTTTCTTCTGATTGGGCGGCACGGCAAATATATTCTGAATCTGCATCATTGCTGCGATGGTGACAATCTCTTTAGAGCAGCCAAAGTTTCCCGACTCGAGGAGCATCTTAGCAAACATGGGGCTGAGAGGAAACTCTGCCATCCGCACGCCCATGGGATCAGTCAAACGGCCGTAATGGTCCAGACCTGCCAAGAGACACACAAGTAGCAAAGATGCCGCATCTTGTACACAAACACTTTGGCTTGTAGATGCTTGCCAACACAGAATTTTAACCATTAGTCTTGTAGCTGAAGGACAGGCTCCCTTTTATCATCTTGCTGACCACCTTGTTTCTTACCTCCCAGAGCGTAGAGAAGTTCCAGAGCCTGAACCATAGTCTGAGCTGGAGGAGGCTGTGAAATTATAATAAAGGGAAATGTCTCTTCAGAACAATGTTTGCTCTAAAAGACAGAAGGAAGTGAGAACCTAGTGCACTTGGGGAGTCATTACTTGTCTTTACACCTTTGAAAGTACAAACAGACATTGATTGCATTCATTTTATGGCTTCTGTGCATCTTTTCTCAGAGGCCAAGGGCCATTCTCGCTAATTAAAATGTAAAGTACAATTCCTTTCACAGTGGGTGAACACATCACAGCCACCCCGTGGATGCAAAGTGAGCTACTCACAGAAAGGAAGCTGAACCGCAGCACATTGTCGATGCCTAATGCTTTGAGCTGCAGGATGACAGGGGCCAAATTGGTGCGCTGCATTTCTGGTACCGTGGAGGCAGGCAGTTTCTCAAAGTCCTCCTCTGATAAAAGGAACAGAAGCAGTAACAAGCGCAGGGAGAGAAGGGTGGAGTGACAAGAAAAGAGCAGGAGAAGGATGATAAAATACAGCATGTATTAACAAAGCTCAATTCCTCTCACAGATCTGCAACACTTCTCGTCTGTTCTGGCCAACTCATACGTACCTGTATATAGTCTAAAGCACTTCCCAGGCCGGTTTCGTCCAGCTCTCCCGGCCCTCTGGCTGGCTGAAGCCTTGGAGATGGGAGTGACCACGAGCGATTCGATGGCGGTGCGAGGATTATACGCTCGCAGCTTCACAAATGCACAGTCGATGACAAACACAATTCCGTTTATTGTGATTGAAGTCTCAGCTATGTTAGTGGCCACCACAATCTGGAAGAAACAAGACAGGAATATGTATTTAGAAAGCTACCATTGCCTTGTAAGTCAGCCTTTACAGAATTTTTACCATCACATAAGCAGCAAAAGTGATGCTTTTTCAGATTTTAATGTCATAAATGGGAATCTATGACAACCCAATTTTGTTCTCCATAATTTAAAGGTGTAAAATAAATCAAAGTTGTAGCTGATGTCTACAGTTTGTTAGAATGGAAGAAGTCAGGCTATCTGACTACTTGTTGGTATTGCACAAAATATTAGAAATACAGACTTCAAAGACTATAAAATTACATCACATTTCTCTTTGGTAGAAATACATGAAAAGATGAGCAGTACATTTACCTTGCGAACAGAAGAAGGCATCCGCTCAAAGACTTTCATCTGCTCAGCATACGGTAGACCAGAATACATGGGCAAAACTCTCAGGTGTTTCTTCATGCCATACCGTGACAGAGACCTGGCCTGGTCCTGCAGAAGGGACACCACCTTCTCCACCTCCTCCTAAGGGGCAAAATACATGGCAAAAAAACAATGCATTGGAAGCTGTTGTGTTTAATTATGTTCCTGTCAAATGGAACCAAAGCTGATAAATAATATGACCACGAACCTGCCCGGTGAGAAAAGCCAGGACATCCCCGTCATCCTCCGTTTCATGGATCTTCAGCACCGTCTCCACTGTGGCCTTCACATAATCTGGGACGGGACTGAGAACAGAGCAGAGACACTTTATGAAATTAAAATTATACACCGTGTCCTCAGTTTGTGCTCTGGGTGTCGTCTACCTGACAGTGTAGAAGACATCCACAGGAAAAGTGCGTCCTTCTACTGTCAGAATTCCACACGTATCCTTGTTTGGATCCCCAGATTCATTCAGGTTGAAGAAGTCGTGGAATTTCTTCAAACAATATTGATTATACAGTTAATAAAGGAAAGATAAAAGAAGCATTTCTTATTATAACCTTTTTTGCATTCAAACTATAATAAAAACTGGTTAGACAGCCTTCAAAGTTAACTGTGAATTAAGGAAAGTGATATTTACAAGTTAGCACATTAAGCTTGGCTATATTCAAAGGTAAAGTCTCTTCTTTTCTAGCAATTTCTCAAATGTTTTGCAGCAAAGAAATACTCTCATTGCCCTCAATCTGACATTTGAGAAAGTACTGTATCCAACTTACCGATGCGGTGTAACTGACATAATTTGGACGTGCAGATAAAAGCCGTTTTAAACAGAAAGATGTCTGATATGACATTTCAGCTGACTTGTTTAATGCTGAGCACAGTCGTGGCCTGATTGTGTCTTTCTATCATCTGGGTATCACAGATGTCAGTACAATGTGATCTGACCTGACATCAACCTTCCCCCGTGTCTGTCTTTGTTTGTCTCTTCTTGCTAATCAAGCATATCTGTTCATCTTAATGATGCAGTCACCTTGGCGTCGAGAGTGGCAGAGGCCACAATCAGCCTCAGGTCTCGTCGCTTCTTCTGGATCTATTGAAGAGTCGCAGAAAAGAAAACAATAGTGGGAACAGAGGGGAGGAAATGCAAAAGAGGTCACAACTTTCTAGGAGTATTTTTGTGGCTAATGAATGAAGCTGAGGTAGGCAAAAATGTTTTGGCATCGCTGGCCACAAATTCCATGCTAACATTTCAGCATGTTGTAATTCAAGTGGTTACATCCTTAGCTCCTTGTAGCCTGTAACACTAGATTTTAGCCTTTTAGCCAATCACAGGGTTTTCAGCCAGGGGCAGGTGAGATAATAGAAAAAGCAGCAAAGCCCACAGTAACCCTGAGGCTGCACTGCATGTCAAATTTACAGAGAATTGATGCTGCAACACTTTGCTTCCATTATAATCAGGAAAGTGGTGACACCAGGCATGTCAGCAGCAACTAAGTAGTGCGTTTGAGCCACGGTGCTGGATCAAACAGAGACAGATCAGTCTTGTATATATGTATTTATTTATGTATATGTTCAGGGTGTGTGTATCCTTTTTTTTACAGAGAAATGCATCACAAAGTTTCAATGTTTTTAATTAAACTACCAGTATCTAGTGTTGATCACTCTGTCTACATTTATTTTCCACTACCATCTGATGGTTGCTTAGAAAGTGTACAGAGTCTGCTGCAGTCTATGTCAACTTTCCCATATTACACAAACTGAAAAGTATCACAGCGCTGTGCAGGGATAGAAACTGAAGATGCAATATTCCCAAAACGAAAGCTCACTGTCTTGATTTACCGCCACCCTGCAGGTGTGTTGCCACTAAAAAGGTACATTAAACGGCAAACTCAATGCTGTGAACAGTCCACATGTGATGCATTCATTCTAGCCCCAGTGTGGTGGAGCAATGAATTAGATGGATGACTTCAACTCATGAGAGAAGAGTTTGCACATTTGACGCACATGCTGATTTGGTGGGAGGGACTTAATTTTGTTATGGTTTTGCCTTATTCAGATTTCTGCCTACTGCAGCTTTAAGTAAAGCTTAAATTATCAGCTGTCATTACCTTCTTTAGTAGGCCGATGGCTATGTCTGTGTACAGGGTTCTCTCATGTGCTTCATCCAGCATCAACACACTGACAAAGACAGAGAAATAAAGCACATTAGTTGCCCAGAGTGAACCAACCATCCTTTTTGACATAAGCAATCTGACATGGCACAGTAAAAAAAAAAAAAGTACAGGCATAGATAATTAAATTACTGATAGCTGAACTCCATTTAGCTCCTTCAATTATAGTGTTCTGGTAATGCACAAGCTGCCTCCCTGCCACACTGCTGTGGCTTACAGGGACACTTGTATAGACGGCAAGTGAAAACTTAGAAATAATAAGGTAAAAATTAACTGTAAAAATGAAAGTCTTGGTGACAAAATTTAAAATAACATGGAGTCCAACACGAAACGAAAAGTTTTAAATATGTATAACTAAAAGAGACATTTAACCATCGTTGTTGATAGACCATTACTCGTGATATATAACTAATCATATCAATGTTGCAGGTGGGGCAGAGTGACTACAGAGATCAGAGATTGTATCAGAGCCAGAGTAGTGCATTTTATATTCACCTATTTTAACAAAAGCAGGTGAATAAAATACTGATAGCAAATAATTCATAAAATGTTGAATATCAGCTTTGATGGTTGGACAAACGCCCAACTGAATGCTTATTTACAATCATGTACCTGTATTTTTTCAGCAGAGGATCAGCCATCATCTCTCGCACCAGCATGCCATCTGTTAGAAACTGAAGCACATAGTCAAACACTGAATGGCACCAAACACAGGGAAACACCTGTCATGAAGCCTGCAGACATCTACCTTGATCCGCGTGGCGTGGGGATCGGAGCAGTCGTCGAATCGGATGGTGTAGCCCACCTCATGTCCCAGCAGGGCCCCTCGCTCCTCTGCGACACGATTAGCTACCTATCGGCAGGAAAGTATGGAATTTAAGTCAGGCACGTGTGTCTGAGTGTGAACCACAGTGGAATGACATTGGCAGACAGTGAGGGAGCAACGAGAGGACATTGGCGGAGCTCTTACGGAGATAGCAGCCACGCGTCGAGGCTGTGTCACTCCAATCACTTTCCCCTCCGCTGCCCAGCCGGCCTCCAGCAGGTACTGATGGAAGGCAGATGAAAAGGGAAGGTAGATCCCAAGGAGGAGTACAAAAAAGCATGAAAAGCAAGCTCGGCATAAATTAAAGTATAGCTGATGCGGTTCAAAAAAAGAAAAGAAAAAGAGGCTACAAAGCTTTAAGACAAGGTCGTGTTAATCCACTGTGGGAGTTAATCCATATGAAAGGTGTCAAGCCACTGCGGCGTTGTTCTGCCTTTCAGAGGCTGCATGTGACTTTGAACATATTTTTTACCCTTTGCAGACTAGACACCGCTCTTTCTGATGGTTTGCAGAGACTATATCACACTAACCTGAGGTATCTGAGTTGTTTTGCCACATCCCGTCTCACCAACTATGATTACAGTCTGGTAGCTTTCAACCAAGTATAGGATGTTGTTTCTGTGCTGGATGGGAAACAATTAAACATCAGGGGGAGATGCACAAGCACACAAGATCACAATGAAATAGACCTCAAACTGTGCAAAAAAAGAAAGAAAGAAAAACACCCTGATGTTACACAGAAGAAGTGTGCAACCTTAAAAACGGGGAGCTTCTGTCGCTGCTTCTCTATGGAGAGGGCGGTGTGGGGGTTGAAGATGATGGGGGAGCCGGTGGTCTCCGAGTTCAGCTCCCGTTCCTCGGAGATCCCCGGTGCCTCGGTGCCTGGAAGCCAAACAGATGGTGGAGATGAGATGTTTTATTTAAACGTGAACAGGCAGAGGATTAAAAAGGATGTCAGGCTGGGTTTGGGTTTGGTGCAGTGCAATGCAACGCGACCCACGACGCGGCAAAAACCCGTGAAAGAAACATTTCAGCAACGCTCAATCACGTGCGTCGCTGCTTTTCTGCTCTACATTTTCTTCTTGTCAGGTTCTACTTTGGATTTCCGCACAGCCAACCCGAGCTGAACTGCACCGGCTGCAGACACCACGCAGCTCCGGTGTCCGCCGCCGCAGCCGCACCGAGACCCGCCGAGTCCCGTTAGCAGCCGAACAATCACAAAGACGAACCGGGATAAAACGCGCCGAAAGCAAGATTTATTGAGTTTGTAGGACTTACCCGGCTTCCAAAATTTCATCGTGGAGAGGGGAGCCGCCATCTTGGCTTCTACGTCACATTTTTTTTTCCTGGCTCGGTGCATGACGTCATGATCCTGGTTTCCTGGAGAGATTTATGAATGATGTCAGGGAACGTGAAAACAGCTGCAAGTGCAAGTTTAAGTCGGCTTTTCTAAGTAATTAATATATTAATAAGTAGTTAGCAAATATTAGACAGACATTCTTTAATAAACACGTGGACTGCATGCTAATAAAGTGACTCTTCTGTAAAATAAACTTCTTTTCTGCTTTAAAGAAAAGGTTACAAATCTAATTGCTATTATTATACTGACAAAACATCAGTTCAATTAAATCTTATTTATATAGCAGATTCATAAGTGCTTAGCACAGTAAGGAACAGACCTTACAAATTATAAGCAGAGAAGAGAAATCCCAATAATCCAGAGTTGCCTTTGGATTCTCTATGAGTTTTGAACTTTAAAAATTCACTTCAACATTCACTTTAAAAGTACTCAAAGTAGAGCTTTAGTATCTTTCAAGGTCATGTGAACTCAATAGAAGTTTTCAAGAAAATTCATGACATGAACTGGGAAGGTTATGCAAGCTGGTGTAGAATGACAAAGCGATGGATTACTGAGTTACTTGGGCACATCTTGTGGAGAAACCCTTAGGACTCTCTGGAAGGAATGAAAAAAAACCTGGATAGGGAGGAGGGAAACACAATTTGTTCAAATGTGTGCAAAAAGTTTTTGAGCTGTTCAACTGGTAACAAATTCTATCCATCCATCTATTATCTATACACTGCCTGATCCTCATTAGAGTCGTGGGGGGGCTGGAGTCCATCCCAGCTGACTTGAGGCGAAGGCAGGGAACACCATGGACAGGTCACCAGTCTGTCGCAGGGCGACATATACAGACAAACAATCACACTCGCATTCACATCTATGGGCAATTTAGAATAATCAATTAACCTCAGCATATTTTTGGACAGTGGGAGGAAGCCAGAGTAACCCGAGAAAGCACAGGGAGAACATGCAAACTCCATGCAGAAAGATCCCAGGAAGGCCGGGACGTGAACCTGGGATCTTCCAGCTGCAAGGCAGAAGTGCTAACCACACGTCACTGTGTAGCTGTGTAGCCCATATTAAATTCTAGGCAGGCAAGAAATCAATAAACGAAAAATGTAAAGCAAAAACCAACAAGGCTACGAAGCAGCTACAAGGTTGTGTTAAACCAATGGGGGAGTTAATCCATATTAAAGGTGTCAAGCCACTGTGGAAAATTGTAGACAGGTGTGGTTTCAATTTCTTTTTACAACCCGATCAACTAAATTGTGAACGTAAAGATCTGATTTTTTTCTTCCACTACTGTTTGAGATGTGACAAACAAATCAACTCAGCACTGACTTCTTCCCTCTTAGATCACTTGGAAAATTAAAATAAACCCTGTTCGTTAAAGATTTAGAGACTGCAGTTCGTGTTTTTTTTTTTCTCGCGCCTCGACTATTTTCACTCTCCATGTAGGAATGATTCAGTTCCATCTCGCCTGCAGCTGCTTCAAAATGCTGCAATGAGACTCCTCGTTGGCAACAAGAGGAGAGACCACATCTCCCCTGTCCTGCCCACTCTTCACTGCTTAACACAGAAGTGCGGCATTGATTTTAAGATTGAAGATTTCAAAACACTGCATGAACTGACACTAGACTATTTGTCTTGCTCTTACTTTACCTCTATTCTGCTGACCAATCACTGCTCTCCATCCCACGCACAGCCAAAGGTGATCCAGCATTCTCAGTTGTCACATCTAACACATCTCAGCTCTCCTATGATTTTTTAAAAAACCATCCAAAGGCCAATCTTTTTTTTTCCTTCAGCCTTTCAAATGTCACCACCATGAAAGAAGAAATGCCAGACCACATTTTTGGCTTTCCTTGCTTGTCTTATGGTTGTTGTTTCAGCAGTTTCTGTATGCTTTCATCTAGATGGTTTATGCTTTTATCCACTAATTTATATCTTCTCATCTATATGTGTTTTTATAATCTCTATAAAACTGTGGACATTGAGCCTGTCAAATATTAAGACTTTCAGCTTTATATACAGTAAAATGGAATATTTGGGGGTTTTGGGACTAAGCCAAGGGAGAAAACAACTAGAGATGCAACCTTGGAACCTAGAATCAGCATTTGTCACAAATTTCTGCCATTTTACGATCTGCAAATTAACTGTTAAATGGATATAACCATTTAATTGCATTATACAAGTCCAGTGCAAAGAGAAGCACCTAAATCAGGGGGTGTCAAACATGCGGTCTGTGGGCCATTTGTCATTTTGTGTTTTGCTTTGTTCGTTGCATTCATTTTGTGGTTTTTGGTCTCGTTTATGTCGTTTCTTTTTTGTCATTATGTTTCTTGCTTTTGTAATTTTTTGTCCTTTTTGTGTCATTTATATAATTGTCTCATTTTTGTCAATTTTTTCGTTGCTTTGTAACTTTTTTATCCAATTTTTTGGTATCATTTTTGTTTAGTTTCGTTTGTCTATTTTTTTCATTTTGTTTCTTGCTTCTGTCATTTTGTGTCTCATTTTTGTACTATTTTGTCTTGTTTTTGTTGTCTTTCTTTTGTAATATTGATCATAAAGTAAAATACTGTATCATTCAGTTCCAGATACCAGTGACTAAATGTTTTGAATTTATTTTTCTTCAGAAATTTCAGGTGGTTCATAATGTTTTGTAAAAAGACAATTCCTTAAATGTGAACATTTTTGTACCAAAACAAAGGAAACATTTGGAGTTGTGGTCCTTTATAGGTTATTATGCTGTGATTTTGCTATTCCGGCCCACTGGAGATCAAAGGATAACGTTATTTCTTTTACAACGATAAATCAAAGATAAGATGGTTTTACCTTAGCTGACATGTTTCAACTGCAACTGCAGTCTTCTTCAGAACGTCATCTGACGTGTGATGACGTGTCCTTTTTATCATGTGACCGGTCTGACAGATCTATCAGAATCTGTCAGATAGGCCACGCCCCCCGCCGTCCGGTGGTCTCTGGAGGATGGAGTCCCAGGTATTAGAGGGTGTAGGCCCCCTCGTCCCGGTTCATGGAGCAGCTCGCCCACTTGGCCGTTATCCTATGATAGTCAATGACAAAATGAACATTATCCGAACACTGAAGATCAAATTGGGCTGAATGTGGCCCCTCAACTAAGATGAGTTTAACACCTTTGACCTAAATCATCTCACACAAAAACATCTTTTAACATTTGAAGAAAGAACAGATACCATCTCTTTGAAAATGGAGGCCAAATAAAGCCCATGTTTAATGATTCCCAAAAGATTTGATCAGAAAATACAATCCTTTCAAACACCAGCTGCATATCTAATATAACAGTATCATTGCAATAACTGTTTTTAAAAGTTCTTCACTATAAAATACTGAGAAATGTGTTACATCGAACAAGATATAACATAAATAGAAATAAATCTGTAATACATGATGGATTGGACAAACGGGACATCGTACAGAATTTACAGACAAGTTTAAATTAATTTTCAAACAACATATGAGACTTTAATCTGGAAGCTACGTGTGAGGAAAATATTAAATCGTAAAGAATTTTTACCTTCTCAGCTAATGCCATAAATACATGACATCTAGATAAACTAAAAGCAAATCATGGCAGTGCACAGATAAGGTTTCACTTCAATCTGTGGACATTTGCATATGAACAAAACGTGGATGTTTCCGACCTCTTTGCTTTGAGGAATACATTTGTACAGAGAGACAGCTTTGATAATTATTAGTTGACAGCGCAGTGACACTACTGGCATCGCGACCGGATATTAGTCGATATGTGTATCTTACAACCAGCATTTGATTTGATGTTAAACGTTAGATTCCAGCTGTGGTTAGCTACAATTTTGTTAGACACCAGACTTTTTAGAAATAAAAACAACTTACAGATTTAATTCAAAGACGTGATTTTTATATCCATCTGCAGAATACAAGAGAAGCGAGTTTACCCCCATGCAAGAGATAAGTGTCAAATGATTCCAAACTGTTAACGGCTTTGCATTATTTCTATCCTGAAAAGTGGAGTAGTCCTCTTATGAACAATCAAAAACACTTCAGAAAGACTATACTGGAAATGCAGCGCACCTCAAAGTAGAAAACTCAATGCAGCAAAAGTGAGAAGCTTGTGATCACTGGCAGCTCAAACTGCTTGCTCATCAGTACATAACTTCAAAATTAAACTTAGCCAAAGAACATGAAAATAAGCCACTTTTCAGTCAAGTGAGACAAAAACAAATTCAGCTCTGATGGGGTCCAGCATGCTGGGATAAACTATGACTTGACCATGTATGTTTCCTGACTGGATTCTAATAAAACACCTTTAGGGGATTTTAAAAAGAAACAACCCCTTCAACAAAGAACAGCTGACTTAAAAAAAAAAACAAAAAAAAAAACAAAACTGAAGAATAGCAGAACATGTCTCCAGAAAATTCCATTCTACTGGTATCTTCCATGCAGAGAAGGGTTGAGTCTGAAAAATATCAGCAGACATATGAAACATTGAAAAAACAAAAGATTTGAATCTTAATAATGAGAGGTGAAATGACTTTTGTCACATTGAGTTTCCACTGCGGGGCCTGAATTTTTTATACAGTAGCTCTAAATTGTTAGTTTTCTCACATAAAAGCAAATCCCCTGTTGTTCAACTTAAAAGTAAAGCAATTAATTTAAGGTGATACAATTGATATTTAAGCGATTATGCACTGAGGTATACTCACTTATATTGTATAAAATAAAAATGAAGCTCTGAATCACATTTTAATATTCCATTAAGACAGACGACTCCAACCTTAAAACCCGAGGCGCACACATACTGTAACCTACATATTTCTCTTATTTATCAAAAAACCTAATTTAGCAGTGAAAGTGTGATTTAACAGTGAAGCCAGAGAATTAATCCCTTACCAGTAGGTCTGTACATGCAATTCATGGACTGATTGAACTCTAATGACTCGATGATGACACTGTTTTTATTGCCCTGTTCCTGTAACTTGTATGATCAGCTTGAAAGTAAAAAAAAAAGGGATGACTGTCCATACTGCTTGTTGTTCTTTATGGTCTAAAATCTGTCACTCTTCTAAAACTGAAGAAACTAAGCTGACCAGGAGAAAGAATCCTTCTTCTGTTTTACATCAAGTTACTGCTCTAACATCAACAGAACTGCAACCGGTTTCAACCAAACTATTCGCTTTTTTTTTGTAGTTTTAGTGTTTTGTCAGAAATGATGAATATGAAGTGAGGAAGGAAACAGAACACATGGGAAGTGTAATGGAAGGTGCCTCAGAAAAGGAATCCTCAAATTAGACAGATGTTCAATATTTGAGCATCACCACTCTGTTCTTGCTGGATCTTGTTTTTCGAACTAGGATTCCCATGATGCACTGCACACTGAGAAGTCATCCTGTATGTAGGAGCGCTGACGCTCCCCTCAAACCATGGAGTTCTTTTGTCTTGACAATTTACTTCAACAGAAATGTTCGTATTTAGTGTCCTGTGGGATCCTCTCAGTCGAAATGCAGAGCTGTGTAAAAGATTATCCACACCACCTGGTAAAGAAAAAAGAAAAATGACCAATTAGACGCTAATAAACACAAATATAATCATCACAAAAGGCAGATTGAGACATTTCAAACTGATGGATAATTTGCAAGCATGATTAATTTCAGCTTACTGAGTTTGTTAAAAATTGGCAGGCTGTTAAAACATTTCATAACTTAATATGCATAACAGATGTCTAAAATTTAACTCTTTCATGTCAAAAACAACATTTTCATATATTTACATCTCTATTATTCCTCAGACAAATAACAGCACTTTAACCATTCATGTGTATGAGGTCAATAAAAAAAAAAAAACTTAACTAGTCAGAATAATGTTGTAGATATCCTGACCTGGAATTCTGCAGTCAAAATGTAATTATGGATATCTTGAATTAGAGTTTTGACAGAGCAAAATGGCACTGCAGGTATCTATAGTTACGTCAAAAGCTAAGCAGGTGGAAGGCATGACGGCACTGCAGTCATACCTGTATAAAACAGCCATTTTATCACGTGTCAGAGCAGCCTGAGGCCGAAGTTTTAACAAATTTCAACCACACATTTCTAATTAACAAAACTCTCATTCCGCACAATCTCCTTGCAAATAAACTCTTCCTGTCTCATGACATTTTGTAACGATCTTACCCCTCCACAGCAACTGCCATTACCTCAGCTAACACTGCTGCTTTTTGAATGGGATGCCTTTTGGCTATTTAAAATGACTTTATAGATATTAAGAAAAATTCTGACTTGTCAGTGTCAGTATGACAAGTTAAAATTATATTGCTGAGATCTGTAAAATTTAAGTCTGGATAGTCAAACTCAGCTATTAAATGTTAAAATATTGCCACAGTTTACATACATGTCAGATAGAAAAATGAAAGCCTGGTCAACTGTACTCCAACTAGTAAAAACTTAGGTCCTTCATCTGCGCCACTGGAACTTCTGTGGATCACTAAAATCTCATAAGCATTGCGTGTGGAATAACTGAAGGAAGAATCAACATGGAATGCCACTTCTGCAAAGTGAGTCTGAGGTAAATATTTTATGTTCTTAAGCAGTAGCATCGTGCCAACTGGTCAGGGTGTTCTGCACAATTATTTTGCATTCACATTTACTTCCAAAAGCTCTGAAGCTGCCACCAGACTTGCTGATTAAAGATTTTGCCACATTTGACTCAATATTTCTTCTGGGGGAGCCCATTATTGCATGAAAAGGGCCTTTAGAGGTGTGGCTTTACTGTCTATTCAAATATCAATAAATTAGGTGTCAGTTGCATGTGGAACAAGTTTAAAAGTACCAAAGCTTATGAATTAAAGATCCTTAAAATTTCCCATCTTGCACAAGACCTTGACTTTTAGCAGTGTTATAACCGGGGATGTGATTTCAAATTAAAATCGGTACTTGAAAGATAAGATTCCCTGCTTCAAGAATTAATCAATTTCCAAGACAAAATTATGAAAACAAAAAAGTTTAACTAAAAGTCAAAGCTTTAAGCAGTTTTTCTTTAAACTCAGACTGAAACAATCATAATCCTGCTCTGAGAGAAAATGTATAGACCATATAGTAGAGCTTGATAATACAGATAAACAAATGAGCCCTTATTTCAAGTAAGTTTCTATATATTTCCAAAAATATTAGCATCCCCACCAGAAACAGGGCGAAAGATGTCATGAAGCCTTCTTTGGTGAGTTCCCACGTGCCTCCATACTCTTCCTCATCGATCTGCTGAAAGCTGCTGAAGTATACATACAGGACACCAGCATTGATGATGCAGAATCTAGCGGAGCAAACACATGAAAATGTTAACTTTTCAGCGTTTTCTTTACAACAATCTCACATAAATAGGCTCAGAGAAAAGAGGAAACGTTTCGGCAGACAGTACAGAACACTTACATGGCTATTCCCAGAAATCCTTTCAACGGCGCAACACCCCATATCACACCGAGGATAACTGCAATAATTTGTCGAAGCCAGTAAATCACATCTAAAAATTCATCCTGTGAAAGAAAAAATGGAGACTTAATTAAAAGAGTGTTAATTTCAGCAATGAACTTAAAACAACGTCAAAATTGAGACTCTTCATCTTTCTGTTCCATTCTGATGTAAACTAGGTAGGGAGTGTATTTTAGTCGTGTGTGTGTGATGGGAAAGCCTGGCCACATCTAGCCCTGATGCAGGTAATCAGGATCAGTCCAGTTCTATTCCTTTAAAAATTAAATTTAAAAAACACATCAGACTGGCTGTCTATCACCTTTGAAAAGCATCTCTTATCCTGACCTCTGTGGTTGAGAGTTAAATGCCTCAACATGAGCTATGTTTAGGTATAAACAAATACAGCGTTAGGGTTCTTTCGATGATAAGGGGGAACCCAAACTGTTCACTGATTGCTTAATTTTACTGGATCTTCCCTCCAGCATCACAAAAGAGATTAATTGTTGCCTTACTCTGTTTTTGCACAACTACAGACTAGAAATCATTGGGGTTTGGACTGTTGAACTACACTATGACTTCATTTCTTCAATTCAGTGAGTAGAAAAGTCAGAGAAATATGAAAGCGTCCTTATCATTTTGAACAAAGGTCAAATAACCAACTACGGTTGTTCCTTTCTATTTGACAGTTAGCCAACCCAGCCAGACCACATTAATCCTTAGCATGGCAGCTAGCTCCTGACAGCCGTCTTCGTGGACACGTTTCAGAATATTACACACATTCAGAGCTTTGAGGCAACAAATACCAACTGCAGACTACAACTGCTGTGCTAAAAAAGGGCCACTGACTGACCTTCTCTTCCCAAACAGCATTACTGCTGAGGGCTTTGCTCCATGTGGACTGTTTTACACCCCCATTCAGCAGATGACTTTCTTCTTTCCGCTTTGAACTGCTCGTCATTCTTTGCTGTTTTCTCCGGCTACAGACGTCGAAAAGTTAGATTTCAAATCTGACAACGCCCGAGGTTAGATTTAAATCTCCGGCGCGGACCAGAGGGGGGAAATACAGAGGAATATTTGAAGGTATTAAAGGAATCTACGCTCCGCTGAGCTGACAGATTTCAGTCGCGAACCGTAAAAGGGCATCTGAGCATGCGCAATGTTGTTTGACCCCGGTCAGCAACAGCCAATCAGAAAGTGCGACGTTTCTGCGCCGCTATTGTCAGAAAGCCATTGAAAGCCACAGCGACCCCCGATGGTGAAGATCTGCAACTGCACAGTGTCCCCAAAGGACTTGGTGAAGTTTACCAAGAATGTGATAATTCAGTGTGAAAGAAAAACTGACAACAAATAATCTTCACTTCACACAAAGGTATACTATAAAGTGAAACAAACAAACAAACACAGTGTACTTTCACCCATCTCCACAACTCTAGCACGAAGATTATTAGAGCTGAAATTAACCCATTGACATCAATGAATCAGTGTTTTGTTTGGAATGCAAAATTCTGTTTTACATACCAAAATAAATTGCTAACAGTAACATTGTTTGCTGAATATTTTTTTCTCAATGAATTAAACAATTAACAGACTAACTGTTGCAGCTCTATTCTTTTTTCAAAGGATAACAGTAAGCAACAAGTGTCTGACAACAACAGCCTTAATGATCAAGGGACAGTCCCCTGCAACGGAAGAAAATGAATGAAAAATGAAGCAATATGACCTCAGTGGGCCCACCAGCTGCAGGCATGGGTGTTGGGGTCAGGTTAGTCCTGCTCAGCCAGGCTATTCTGTAGAACACAACAGTCAGGCTGCATTTCATTAACATTCTGCACAAAATGCTCTGGCTCGTTTGTATTTCTCTACGTCAATTACAATCATATTGGGTGGAGGTAAGTAGAGGATGTGGCTTTGCTGTTCCTTTGAAATAGTAACAGGGGAAATGTTTTGGTGGAACATTTGCATACATGGAGGCAAGGTCTGTGGCTAAATTGGGCTGCCTTACTGCACAACAGCAAAACTCTAAATTTTCAGTGTGGTAGCTTGCTAGCCTGGAGGTTGTTTCCCATTGAAAGTGGTAAAAAGAGAAAATTGACAGCAGATGGCGAGGAGAAAGCTTTATGAAATGTGCAGCCATTGGTTGACTTATATCTGCAGTCTACATCCAGTGAGTAAGATTAGGATCAGGTGCATTGCAAGCCAGGAAGCAAGCAGAAATGGGCACCTTGGTATGCTGAGCCATTCTAAGGACATGGAACATCACCTCTCTGGTGGGGAAGGCAGCAGATCTGGTGTGGGAGGTGGAGTGGTGCCAGCTAGAAACAGTCCAGCTACCACCATGTAGAGCAAAATTTTGTATGTCTTGGACACTTGGGTAAAAAGGGGGAGCAAAACTGCCAACAGATCACCACCAGGTGGTAAGCTGGATGAGGTGGTGGTAAAGGCTGCCAGACAGACCATATAATGAGGGTGAACTAAGAATGTCTTGTGGTGGGTCATATCTGTGAGGTCTTCAATAGCAGCTTTGGAAGAATTTCTCATACATCCCAAGGGAGGTTTCCTCATACACTCCAAAGACATACTCAGATTAATTGGTGATTCTAAACTCTCTATGTGGTCCTCTGATGGACTGGTGGCCTGTACAGGGTTAACTTGCCTTCACCCGAAGTCAGCTGGAATAGGTTCCAGCCCTTCAGTGATGGATGGATGGATGGATGGATGGATGGATGGATGGATGGATGGATGGATGGATGGATGGATTCCAAAGAGAAGTTGGGGACATGGATGGAGGCAGAGCGTGAAGATTTGGAGGAAACAAGAAGTTCCTCAGTGGTAAGGCAACGGGTGTCACTAAGATTCACCTTGAGATGCTGAAGGCTCTAAACACTGTTGGGCTGTCTTGGCTGACACATCTCTTCAGTGTTGCATGGGGGTCCAGGACAGTGCCTGTGGAGTTGTAGACCAAGGTAGTGTTCAGAATAGGGGGATCAGAGAGTGTGCTCCCGTTATCAGAGCATCACACTGCTTAGCCGTCACAGGAAAGTTTAATCCTGGGTCCTGGGATGCCATCCAGTCCTAGAACAACCAAAGTGGATGTTGTGTTCCTGGCACAGAGTCAAGAGTGATGGGAAATGGATCACACATGGACATCACAGATCGGCAGATGGGCTGGTGCACCTTCAGCATGATGCAGCCATGGCATTGTTGGTGTACTGGTGAGGAGTGAGCTGAGCTGGTAGGCAAAGAGTTCAATTTGGAAAGTTGATATATGCTGATAAGTGAATGAAAATTAATAGATGGCTGAAGTAATATAATTAACTATGAGAAAACAAAAAGCAAAAGACAAACAGAAGAAAAATGTAATGAAATAATAGTAAAAATAATATATTCATAGCATCATGTATACATAATATTTACACAACACATAAACATATCACCATATAGCACAGATTCTCTCTTCATATCTTTTCAACTGCAAAAATATAATGTAATATTATTATCTTTATAACTTTATAAGTGAAATTCTAACCATGTGTGTCCTGCAGTTTGGGTGCAATCCATCGTGTCATATCTTTACATGTAAAAGGTGTACATAGTCATTATTATTATCTTTATTATTATGTTTATTCTACTTTTGTACTTTTTGTCTTTCTTCTTTACTATGTTTTTTTTTAAATCTAGCTCTTATCTTATTTTCGCTCTGCTTCTTTAAAAATTATCATCAAGTGGCTCATTTTGAATAGACTTTATATTTGGCATGTATCGCTGCACTGGTTAAATCTGATATATGTTGTTGTTCTTTTTTAATAAACAACATCAAACTGCAGGCTTTTCATTCTATGAAATGTTAAATAATTACAGTAAATCATATGTCTGTTTGTGTTACTGACCCTTCATGGATGCTGGCTTACTTTATATATGTATATTTGCATTAAGACTTGAAGCTCTCTTGGACCAATTTTTCTGTCGTCTTCATTTGTGTCCAGCAGAGGGCTTCATTTATGAGCTGCTCAGTATTTACTCCATCATATTTAGTGTCATCTTCCACTGACACACACTCTGATTGGAGATAATCATGATTGTTTAACCTTAACTGACTCGCTTCATTACTTAATTAACCAGTGTAAAAGGGGTAATTGGGCAAATAATTGATTAGAATGACTCGCTAGTGGCTCTAATACAGCCTCAGGCTAAAACCACTTAATAATGATTGACAGAATGATTGACATGTCAGTAATCAGATATGATAAGGAAGAGAACACCTTGAAGATTATTGTGTGATTAAAATGCTCAAAGACAGTTGCTCCCATAGAAGTTTGTAACATCTTCAAACACGAGGAAACAAAACTAATACTGAATCTTATTAAATTATGATGGACAAAGTATCTTCTGTTTATTGCTATAAAATAGAATAAACCTCATGAGGAGCAACAGAGAATATCTGACTTCAGAATAAATTCAGATTTTTTTTCATATATATCCCTCCCTTTCTATCTGTACGTATTTACTTTTATTACAAGGTCAAATATGCCATGAAATCAGTTATAAATACATTTGTTTCAGCCCCTGAAGGCATGTGAGATTCAGTTTCTCTTCTGAGTCTTAAAGTTGACCCACTGAGCAATGACTCATTCAGAAAGATGTGGAGTATGTGTCATCATCATTCATTTGAGTCTAATTGCACACATGCATAACAAACACAGCTTAATGTAAAATCAATAAGACCCTTAGAACATTCTTAGCTGTAAGTTACAGTGACCCTGTTTCCATGTGGCGAGCATCATCTGCTATGATCTTACTATAATAATCAGAAGTGGCAAAAAAGGAACCATGTATGCTCTTGCTGCTTGTACTTAAAATACTTTTCTTGGAATAAGAAAGTGTCTGTATTTATGTCTGCTGAGCTTTTCAAAAAAAAAAAAAAAAAAGAAGTACAATTGCTTGGATGAAAACCATTAACAGCATTCATGCTAAAATCTAGACTAAAAATACAAGGAGTTTTAATTTAAATTAAATTTCAATTTTAGATATCAGTTACATAACTGAAGGGTTCACCTCAATGCATGTGTAATACAGCCCACTTTTTTCTTCATATCAAACTCACGCAGGTTTAGGTGAGCACAGAAAAAAAATTCATTTTCCGCAGAACTTTTTGAAACACATATATATATATGTATAGTGAAACTCAAACATCCAAGAAAAGTTCAAAATGCAAAATGCATTTTAATTGGCTTTACTCATCCCAAAAGATAATCTTGTGCCAGATGTTGCTCACAATTATTTTTAATGAGATACTATATCTGAAAATGGAATAGTGCACATTAAATTAAAAACATGCACATGAAAGTAAATTTTGCACATTAAAATGACGCATTGCGCATGAAAATGAAATATTGAAATATCTGTAATTGAAATTTTGCACCTGAATGTGAAATTGGCCCTATAAATAAATAAAAAAAACGGCACATGGTAATGACACATTTACACCTAAATATAACATGTTGCATATTGAGTTTAAACATTGCACCTGAAAATAAAATATTGCACATTAAATATAAAATACTGCAAATTACAACAACATGTTGCCCCTAAATGTGAAATATTGTACAGGAAATTGAAGCAGTTCATGTTTAAGTGCAACATTGCACATAAATATGAAACATTTCACATTGTTTTATGGCACTTCTCCAGGTTGTTTTCTCCTGACTAGATCCTTTCTTGTGTTGTATCTACTCTCAGATGTACATCGCTTTGGATAAAAGCGTCTGATAAATGAAATTGTAGAATTGTAGAAAATGTAATATTGCATATGATAAGGAAATACTGCACACAAATTTGAAACATTGTGCATGATAACACAATTACACCTAAATATAAAATGCTGCACACTGAATTTAAACATTACACCTGAAAATGAAGTATGGCACATTAAATATGGCACCTGGATATGAAATATTGCACATTATATATGAAATATTGTGCATGATAATGATATATTGCACCTAAATATGAGATATCGCACATGAACTTGAAACAATGTATGTTTAAATACAATATTGTACATAAATATGAAAAACTGCACAAGAAAATGAAACATTGCAAATAATAAATAAAATACTGCACACAAATTTGAAATATTTTGTATGATAATAAAATATTGCACATGAAACTAAAATATTGCCCATGTAATTTGAAATATTGCACCTGAATGTGAAACGGACGCAATACGTTGACATATTACACATGATACTGAAATATTGCATATGAAACAGAAATATAGCACCTGAATGTGAAATTGGCCCTATAAGTTCCACAACTCTGATAATGACACATTTATAATATGCTGCACCTTGAATTTCAAATTTCAAACATTGAACCTGAAAATGCATAAATAAGAACTATTGCACATGAAAATGAAATATTGTACCTAAATATGAAACACTGCACATGAATTTGAAACATTGCATGTTTAAATGCAATATTGTGCATAAATCAGGGACCATCACTCCTCCCTCTCTGACTCAGTCTCATTTCCCTTCCCCCAGCTCGTCCACCATCTCATCCTTAACAATCCAGCCATTTCAGGTGAAAAGGGAACTGGACAGGCTGAAACGGGGCAAAGCAGCTGGTCCTGATGGTATCAGCCCCAGACTGCTGAAGACCTGCCAAGCTCAGCTGTGTGACATCCTCACATACCTGTTCAACCCCAGCTTGAATCGGGAGAAGATCCCCACACTGTGGAAATCATCCTGCATCGTCCCTGTCCCCAGGAGGAAACATCCTACTGACTCCTGTGACTACAGACCTGTAGCCCTCACTTCTCACATCATGAAGACACTTGAGAGACTGGTCCTTTCCCATCTAAGACCCAAGGTGAGGACATACCTGAAACTGAAATATTGCAGCTGAAATCAAAATATTGTACCTAAATATAAAACATTACACCTAAATGTGAAATATTGCACATTATAATGATATATTGCATGTAAATATGAAACATTGCATGTTTAACTGCAACAATTTGCATAAATATGAAATATTTACCAGGAAAATGAAATATTGCACATTATAAATAAAATACTGCACACAAATTCGAAGTATTTTGCATGACAATAAAATATTGAACATGGAAATCAAATACTGCTTGATAAGAAAATATTGCACACAAATTCTAAACATGGTACATAATAATAAAATATTGTATATGTATTTGAAATATTGCACATTATGACACGTTGCACCTAAAAATTAAATATTGCACATTAAAAATGATATATTGCACCTAAATATGAAACAGTGTACATGAAGTAAAAATATTGCACCTGAAAATGCAATATCGCACATGAAACTATAAAAAAATATTACAATAGTATAAAACTGATATTACATAAAGAAGTCAGAAGGTGTAATTATTCAAAAATGACTGATACAAACTGTTGCACTGATTTAATTTTATTTCTTTATTTTTCTTGTTGAGCCTAAGGCTTTGTTTGCATAGTTTGGGGGTCTTTGGGTGCAGCAGAACTAGTGAGAACTGGAGGGCTGCTGCAGGCTGACTGTACTATCTCTTTAAGAGAGGTTACCTGGGGAGGGGGGGGGACAGGTGTGAGCTGCATCATCAGTTAACGGGGACGTTTTTTTTTTGTCCCGTTCATAAACTTGAGCAGGACCTCCCCGGTGCTGCCGGGTCTTAGTCGGACGGGATGTCTGACTCACTGCTGCTCTCTGCGCGGCGGAGCTCGAGCTCTCACGCCAACTCCACCGTCAGTGACGTCTGCATCACGTGTCCGTCTCTTCCCTCGGCACGTCGGTCGTATTTTCCTCCCCTCCGCTGCCTGCTTTAACACCGAGAGCCACTCGAAATAAACAAGCGCAAAAGCAGGGGGGCCGTTGCAGGGACCGGCTCGGTTCCAGTGTCACGTTGCTCAGCGGCCGATGGACGGACGGGTCGGACACCTAGAAGTTACCATCAGTGGAGCCCGAACCTCCGGTCCGTGTCTGGCTCCACTGAGCCCGTATCAATGTAAACTTTGCCATACCTGCGCTGCATAGACTGAGCTCCGACCGAGAGAGGTGAGTGTAGTTTTTTTGATACACATTTGTACAAGTGCTTCACCTTTCCCAAACTTGTGCGAGCTATCGTGGAGGCTTACCTTTGCGGGCTGCGCTTTGGCTCAGCGGTGCTGGCCAGCTGCATGTCGCCTGCTTAAAATGGCGACAGCCGACGGGGGGGTGAGAGAGAGAGAGAAAGAGAGAGAGAGAAGGTGAGGGAGAGTAGTTTTTATGGGCTGGGGGGCTTGCCTTTTTCCTCCGCTCCGAATTGGTTCCGCTGTTCCAAACCTATAACGCCGACGAGCCCATTAAGTTGGGGCTCACTCCGCCTAAGTTGAGCGGAAGATGAACACGCATCATTTTCGGAAATGTTTGACGCTGCTGCGCGCTGGGACCAACGCTACAGTGCAGCCACTTTATATCTGAGCAGTTTCACCCAATACCGCTAATTGGTCACGTTTCCAGACGATGTTAATTCACATCAGCCGCAGTTACGTGCTGTCAGTTCACGTTAAAGCCAGACCTGTGCATTTTTCACCCAAGGAGTCGCCAGAATGTGTCCATTTCTTCAATCTGTGCTTGAATGAAGAAGTTAGAAATCACTTTGTCCTCCCAAACACTCACAGCTAATCATGCTGTTTCGTAGATTGAAAGCCTTGTGTATTTTTTCATCAGGTGTCCACATACTAGTTTACACACTTCATCTTATAGTTCATGGTTTATTGTATGTTCCCTAACAGCCGGTTCTGAGTTTGCAAGCTGTTGCCTTGGTTATTTATCATGTCAGTGTTGTCATGAGTGTGTGTGACTCCAGGGATTAGAGCAAAGCTTTCCCAGACAGCTAATTTGTGTGTGATGTCCACGTGAGTCCCAGGCATAGACGCACAGCTTAATCCAGCTGTCTGTTTATCACCCACGGTGCAACTTTTCCTCGTACAACAAGCCAGTTTTCACACTACTGCTGCACACGATCACATGGTGAATAACAATACAGAGTCACTGAATGAGATATGAGGAATTTCCAATCACGGATGAAACGATGTACAGTATTGTTACTGTTGCTGATGGGATGCCTCGTCTCACTGTGTTTCATTGTGTTTCTGTGGCTGCACATCTCACTGAATAGTCCCCCCACCACCCCCTCTCTCCATGTCTCTCTCCCACCATCTCCACCTCCAAGCCTTTTCTTCTCCTCTTCTGTTTTAGGTTTGCAGCTGACACAGGTTGAGCTGCTTTGTGTGTGAGGGTTAATCAGCAATCACTTACTAAAATCACATTTTGGCCTTGCACTTTTTTGCTCACGTCCCCACTTAAGAGTCACTGTGTTTTTGCTTTAATCGCTTCCATTTTAAGCTCATCTATTGACACTCTGACGACTTCACAAATCAGAGCAGTTCTTTGCAGTCTCTCAGTAATGACTTTTCATCTGTGAGTGTTTCTCACCTCTCTGTACTGACCCATGAAAATGACAATTTGCTTGCAGATCCACACCAAGTATGACCACAAAAACAGAGCCAGCTGCTGCTCAAGAGCCTTTTTCACAATCTTGGGGGAAGAGCAGCGCGACCCACTCGCACGTCCACAGCGACCAGGTTTGGGTCAGCAGCGCTAGCAGCCTCTTGCTCTGCTTGGCTGGTTAACAGCTTGTGATGTCAGCCATTTTAGGTTGGACAGCACAGAGCATGGTGCTCCGCCATTTTTCTCTCCCTCCCCTCTCTCAGCAACCCAGTTTTAACGCATGCACTGGCAGTGGCCACAGCAATGCAGCCATTTGCAGCCCACACAGCCATCCGTTCCCTGACCTGAGAGCAGCCCAAGTGGGACTCAGGATGAGGTGGAACGACACAGTAGGAGCACCGTCATTGAGGTTTTCTTATTGTTGCCAGCATTGTGTAAAAACTAAAACAGCCGTGGAGGGACGTTTAGACAAACAGAACGTGTGAGCACTTATAGCGGTAGTGAGTGAAACCCTGGAGGTGATTGACTGGAGAAGGTTACATGGAAGTATGTCTGTTTAAGATGGGAGTAAGCAACCAGCAAGGCATTTTTGTTTTGAAAATATGGGGAAGGGTTTGTGTTTAGGTACGCAGACGCTCATAGACAGGAAAGGGTTTGTGTTGGTAAAGTGCACATTTGACAGTTAGCTTGAATATAGGCATCTGCCAAGACATGGGGCCTGTTTATGTATCCATGCCTGCATTACCTACTGTGAATACAGGAGCCCTGCATGACTTAGGCCCCTGCAGGCCAAACACAAGAGCCACAGAGAGAGCGTGGAGGGTGGGGGGGTGACGGAACAGGGCAGTCACCCAGGCAGATGTCTGGACGGACACTCAGCACTGAGTTAACAGGAAGAGACGGCATCAGGCCTGGCCAATAGCGTGCCTTGGCGACGGCGACCACACCTAACAGAGAGACATCAACACCGCGTGAGGGAGGCACTGAAATAGGAGCAGGGCAGGGACTCTCCAAATACCACTCACAGGGGTGTGTGGAACAAACAAGCCCCGCTAGAGCTGAGGACCGGGTGGCATAGGAGATGTGTACGAGTGTGTAGGTCTGAGTAACCATGTGAGTCCATGTTTACCCACATGTGTGTGCTTGAGAGAAATGAGCTGGTGGGAGAGCGAGTGAGAGGGGGTAGGAGGTGGTTGCCATGGGGACAGTAACACACCAGTGGCGCTGCCGACCTGTCTCCCTGGGCCAAACTTGTTCCGAGAGGGAGGAACGGTGGGAAGGAGGGAGGGAGGGAGGGAGGGGAAGCAAAGTGTGCAGAGATGGTTGGAGAGGGAGGGGGTGAGAGGGTGAAGAGAAAGAAGAGGGAGGAAAAAGAAGACGAGTTGGGAAGCAAAAAAAAAAACAGGAATGGGCTGCTTGTTGTACACCAATTCTGAATGTTTGTTTCACACTCTAATATGAACGTTACACCTGGTGATGAGATGAGTAGCTTAGCTAGCTTGCAGTTTTCCTAAGAAGCTGCCGGCTTTGTTGTGCATGTGTGTGTGTGTGTGTGTGTGTGTGTGTGTGTGAGAGAGAGAGAGAGAGCGTGCTATTATTGGCCTGTACTCAGAGGATATAGCCCAGGCCCAGACAAGAGTCAGGCCAGGGGATGAAAGGAGGTCATGCAGTGCTGAGCCACTGATGAGGCGTAGGTAATATAAGTTATGAACCGAGAGGTCAGCAACATTGTCTTTGTGTGTCACGGTGAGATCTCTGACTCTCGCGCACAGGAAAATGGCAGCCTGACTACATCAGTAAACAAGCCTCACATACAAGCATGCAGGCAGCCACCCCCGCACGCCACACACACACACACACACACACACACACACACACACACACATACAAACGCAAACGCGAGCACACATGCGCCCCCGCCCACCCCACCTCCCTCCTCTCCAGTCTCAAGCTTGCAGGAAACCCACACATGCAAATGCTGACACACATAACAGACACAAACCCGCCGTCGCCACATGGTCAGTCAATGTATGTGCAACGTTCAAATTAAAGTTATCGGCCGATGCACTCGCGGCAGTGAGTCAACAGAACCCGTCTGAGTCGGGCATTGCTGAGACATGAGCTGCACATTTGGGCTCGCCGATAATAGCTCTGCTTGTATTGTTGCAGTCTTCACCTGTGTGAGGCCTCTGCTGGTTGCTCCTGACTTGCTGGTGTTTTTCTGCTGTTGTGTTCACACAGTTATGGCTTTTGATTTTTTCTGAAATGCCAGCAGTGGGATATGTGAAGTTATTAAAGCACTGCCAGTCAGTCTTAACACTTTTTAATATGTGCAAATAGGATTTTATACTTAGGGAGGCATTGTGTGCTTATAGTTTTAGTAATTACTGTGCACGAGCCACTCGAATGCATGTGTGTGCACAGACAGACAGTGAAGCTGAACTCCAGGTTGTGTCCACTGGCTGAACATTCCAGGCTTTGCAGTGCAGTGAGGAGGAGGAGGGAGGAAGAGAGGGATGGATGGAGGGAGGGAGGGAGGGAGGGAAAGTCTATGTGATTGTAGTTTGGAGCAAGAAGGAGGCTTCGAAGCGTGGGGGTAGGCTGGGTTGGGCAGGCTCGTCGGAGGGGGGTATCAGGAAGGAAAATTCCTCACTGAAACACCTCAGTGCTTCCTCCACGATAGTTAACACCCCTCCTTCCCTTGCCTCCTCACCCCAAACCGGCTGCCCATCCCCCACTATCCTCTCCCATTCGCTCTCCCTCTTCTCTCCTCTCGCCTGCCACCCACACCCAACACGACCACGTGATGGATGGCTGAGACTGCCCACCCATAAGCCTTTGTGTTGGTCATGTGACCAGCCTGCCTTGGCAAAGTGGTGCCCCCTGATGCAGAACTGAATGGCAAGGGAGTAGGAGGGGTGCACAACAACCCACGCCAAGGGCAGTTACTCTCTCTGGGAGGGTGCAAGTGGGAATAAGGGGCATCACGTTCCCTCCACAGTAGCAAACTTCATTTGCCTGTTAACCCCTCACACTCAGACCCACACAGAGGGTAACACGTCTCTTTTTCTGTTTTGTGGATCCAAACGGGGACTGATGGCAGCTTCCAAATGCTGGAAGGTGAAGTCTTTATACCTTTGCTCAGTTAGTGTGTGAAAGGGCATCTGTCAAACAGCGGTCCTGTGAGGGTTAACTGGGCTTTGAGCTAATGTACCATGACCTCTGTGTGGCAAACCAAGGTTTCACGTATGTGTTTGTGGGTACAAGAGAAAGAGAGCATTTTCCAGTTGTATTTGATTAGAGAAAGGTAGATTTATTGCATGAATGCTCTGACTCTGAGTTGGCTGCTCACCTTAGAGTCATGATGGCTGCTGCAACAGCCTTGTGAAGGTATGTGTAGACTGAAACTACCCCCACGCCCAATATGAGCTTACTGTGTGGCTGGAGCTGCTCTGTTTGTATATAGGAAGGGTACAATCTGACAAAAAAAGGACCGTCTACCAGCAGAGGGGAATCTGTTTTGGGTTTGTTTGTAAAGTATCTTTGCATAGGGATGTGTTGAACTTCTTGGGATTTTCGGGTGTTCCAGTCGCACCATGTTCAGCCGTCGAACTTTGGTGAGCTTTTGCTGGTCTGTGCGTGAGGTGTCATGTCGAGGCAGAGTGACTGGGAGAGTAATTGCCCTAGAGCTGTCCTCCAACGCTGCATCACCACTTCTGTGTTCGAAGGAAGGAGGGGAGGAGGGAAAAACTCCTCCACAGGAAGCTTCGCCATTTTGCACAGAGACACGGAATCTATAAGTGTAGTGAAAATTTTTTAAAATCTGCGTTCTCATACGGGTGTGTTTCGATCTGTACTGCCGCTCCATCTTTACCAGGGAACATCTGTTGAACCACCCACTTGCCCAATTATCAAGTACACTCTGTCTTAAGCAACACATTCGCAAGTGGGTATTTGAAGCCACAGAGGCAGTGGATTAAAGAAATACAGAATGTGCTTTCTCTGTGGGGGTGTGTCTGAAAGAGGGGAAGTGAGACAGAGTTGTGTGGGGGAAGGGGAAGAAGGGGGGTAGGACAGGAGTGCTCCCAAAAAGCCATAGTGAAGAAGCAGGCTGAGCTCGTTTTAATGCCCTCATAAAAGAGATAGCCTTGAGTTTCATGGGGCTGGGGAGTTGAGGAGAGGCCTTGATTTTTTTTTTTAAATTCAATATTTGCCAGCACCTCTGGACTTTCAGGGTTTCAGCTGAGTCTTTTCACAAGGTCTCATCACTACATGTGCTGTTGAGACTCTACCTGGAAATATTAACGTGTGCTTTTTGTCCAGCTGAGAGGAAACTGGCTTGTACTGCGTTTAGTAAGACATCCCAACTCCTCCATCATTTCTACTTAAGGTTTACAATCGTGTGCCACTATATGAATGTTCAGTACAGGTGTATCCCATTAGATGGTTATTAATGAACTAACGCATGTTTTACTCTCTTATTTCCAGGATTTCCCTAAATACTGCAGTGAGAACCACACGAGGACCTATGGACAAGTCCCGCCTTCGTCCTTCCCCCATGCCTGGTCTATAGTCAACGAGAAACCCATATTCTCTCCGACACCCCGCTCTCAGCCATTTGACCGACCCTCCCCACCCTGTGGTCACACCATGGCCAGCAAGAGGAAGTCTACGACTCCTTGTATGATCCCCAGCAAGATTTTCCGTCCCCCTGAAGAAGTGGAACGGGACTCTCCGGTTCTCCTCCATCAATCCAGGATTTCTGGTGGGGATAGACAGAGCCCTCTGGATCCTGGAGAGTCGTCTAAATCAGAGGCGGGGGATGCTGTCAAAGATGGCATTGGTACTTATACCTGTAAGCCTTGTAACTTTGAAACCCATGACCTTAACTTGTTCTTGGATCACGTCTACACCGGTCACCCAGACTTCCGTGCAGACCCCAGCTTCTTTTGCGTGAGCTGTGGGGTTTCAGCACCAAAGTTTGAGGGGCTGGCCCTGCACAATGCCAGAGTTCACCCCAGCACGTTGAACACCAGTCTGCAGCTGAGGAAGAAGGACAGAAGGCTGGTGGTAGAGCAGAGTCTGGTGACAGGGGCAGACTCTGGGAAGGATAGTGAAATTTCCATCACCAAAACGCCAATCATGAGGATGCTGAAGGGGAAATCTGAGCCTAAACGGATTGTGGTGTCTCACCCTGTCTCCGATGAGCCTTCCTCAGACCCAAACTCCAGCTCTGCATCTAGAGAGACTGAAAGAAAAGAAACTGCTGCAGTAACAGTCACTCATGTCCCTACAATTGTCCACAATGGAACGACCAAGGTTACGCTGCCATCAGCGATCCAGATAGTCAATGGCTCAGGAGCATTACCGATGCTGAAGACGCCCATCACACAGGTACATGTTAGTTTTTACTGTATATGTCTTATAATAGTCTGTTTTGACTTAAATCACATAAATTTAGGTTCTGTAATGTGTTTTTTGTGTATTTCTTTAGGTTGTTTCAGTCGTTCAAAACAGGAGCCTTCACCATTCTGCACCAATCACAGCCTCCTCAAATGTTTCTTCCTCTTCATCAAATTCATCTTCAAAAAATCTCCCCAAGGTATCTGTTGTTTTTCAATGTCCCAGTATTGTGAAAGTTATGTTGGATATTAAGTAATGTAATGAGTGTCACTGATTTTCACATTTTTTCCCTGCAGGTAATGATTCCTTTGAGCAGCATCCCTACCTACAGTGCCTCCATGGACTCCTCCTCCTTCCTGAAGACCTCCTTCAGTAAGTTCCCGTACCCCACAAAGGCTGAGCTCTGCTACCTGACTGTGGTCACGAAGTTTCCCGAAGAACAGATCAAGATCTGGTTCACAGCTCAGAGACTAAAGCAAGGCATCAGCTGGTCTCCCGAGGAGATCGAGGAAGCCAGGAGGAAGATGTTCAACACCATCATTCAGACAGCGCCCTCCAGCTCGCAGAACCAGAGTCACCACAGCCCGGCCCAACACACAATCACAGTCCTGCCTGCCTCACTGGGGGCCACAGGGATCCCTCACATTCTGCAGGGATCTCTTGTCAGCCAAGGAGGGGTAATTGTCACACAGCCTGTAATGGCAAATGGTATCCAGGTTAGCAGCGCTCCTGTGGCCCTGGCTGTCACACCAAAGCCCCAAGCAGCAGCCCGACCCATGATGCAGGCCCGACCTGCTGCTGCCTTGGTGGCGGACAAAGGCGTCAGCATGGTGGTGGGGACAGTGGGCAGCAGCAGTACAGGTAGTAACATCATAAGCAGCAGTAACAGTAGTAGGAGTGGGGGCGGAAGCACGAGCAGTATTATCAGTAGCAGTCAAGCAAGTGTCATCAACCTTAGTCTAGGAAACAGTAATCATAGTAATACAAAGGTGAGCAGTGTCAATGGCAAACACAGCAACACGAATGCCAACTCCAGTGATAAGAGCAATAGTAATGTTACCAGCCATGTCAATACTAAGAACACTGATATCAGCAAAGCCAGCAGCACCAGCATCGTACAGAGTGACAAAAAAGCCACAGACAGCAAATCTAGTAACAGCAACAGCAAAACGGGCAACGACGGAAAGAAGAACAAAGATACTAACAGTAGCAGCAACAAAAATAGCACAACTAGCACAAGTTCAGATGATGTTGATCCTTCTGCCATCGACTCGCCACCCATCAAAATGGAGGAGGCTTCTTCCCCTGCCTCCAAATCTTCTTCGCCTTCTCCTGCAGCTCCTCAAAGCAGCACATCCGGCTCCAGGACGCCTGTTAATGCCTTCCTGGACCCCAGCTTTTTTAAAAGCAAGAAGTCTCAGGAACAGCTCAGTGCCCTGAAAGACAGTTTTCAGCTGAGTCAGTTTCCTGACCAGGACGAAGTGGACCGCCTCATTGCTCTGACTGGGCTCACAGTGCGAGAAGTTCGCAAATGGTTCAGTGACCGACGGTACCACTTTCGTAACCTGAAAGGCGGCCGCTCCAGCACAGGGGGACAGACTAAACCTGGCGCTGCATCTGGAACAGGGAGCACATCAAGTACGCCAGGAGGCAGCACCACCGGCAGTGCCAACCCAGTGGATTTGTCCGAAAATAACAGCAACTCTGGAGCCAAAACGCCACAGCACAGCTCTGCTCCCTTGAGCCCAAGTGCTCCACCGACTCCCACTTCCCCCACACCTTCCCGCCGACTCCCAAGACCACCTTCTCCTGATTTCACAGCCATTCGTTACAAGGAGAGAGAACCCCACCAGGTGAGATTCAACCATTTTTGTGTAATAAGCTGAATATGTGTTTAGGTTGGTGTTTTCCATTTGATTACCTGATTCCAGGGCTACTGATTTGAGGAGAACCCCACTGATTTACTCATTGAAATCTGCTTACACATGTTGAGGAGTACTGCTTCATATATGTAAGAAGTTGCAATAAGGATTTTGTGGCTCTGGAGGGAGCCACAAAAGTTGCTTTTGCAAAGTTGTTTGGGTGGTGTAAGTTCAGCTAAATTAACTGCTGGCATAACACACCTAAATGTCCGTGTGACCTGCAGACAAATTGGAACAAAATAGATAATATCGCTGGTTCTGTTCCATTGATTTTGGTCTTTTTGTTAACTTGCACTGTTAGAGGGACAAAATGTGGACTTTATTGTTACTATTAAATTCTTTGTAAAACACATGAAAATTATGAAAAGAAGTCATAGTTTTCTGGACACAAAGATGATGTCTTTAAATATCTTATGTGTTGAGACAGTAAATGTTTATGTCTTTAATAATCAAGTATCTTTTTAGTTGTACTAAATTTGTCAAGGATGTTGACCATGTCCGTACATCTGTTATGTTCAGGTTAAGGCGCTAGAGTCCAGCTTTGCCCAGAACCCTGACCCGGCAGGAGAGGAGGTGGACAGGCTGCGATCTGAGACCAAGATGACCAGAAGGGAGATCCATGGCTGGTTCGCTGAGAAGAGGAAGAAAGTGGCCGCGGAGAAAAAGAAAGAGGAGGCAGAGCGGGCGCTGAGAGAGGAGGAGGAGGAGATGGAGGTTGATGGAGAAGAGAGACAGAGAGACGACGGTTCAGGAGAACTGAAAGTCAACCCAATTAAAATTAATCTGAAGATGCTGAAGGTGACAGAAGCCAACGGCAAAGCGGAGGCTGAAGGGTCGGATAGCCCGTCAGTTCCGCCTCAGTCCGGCAACACACCCGCATCCTCCCCGGGCTCCACTTCATCCTCCACCCACAAACCATCCCAGTCCTCCACTCCAACACCCAAACCGTCCCACTCCCCCAAACCCACAGCCATCCGAGGCAAGAAGACAGCGGACCAGCTACACCTTCTCAAACAAGTCTACTCCAGAACTCAGTGGCCCAGCGCTACTCAGTACGATGAACTGATCTCAGCTACTGGGCTGCCCAGACCTGAAGTGGTGCGCTGGTTTGGGGACTGTCGTTATGTGCAGAAGAACGGCCAGCTGAAGTGGCTGGAGTCGTACCAGAACACGGCTCTGGAGGAGGACCTGCAGGAGGACGGCATGGAGATCCTCCAGGCTCACCTCAACCTCCACGGCAGGCTAGAAGAGACACAGGTAGAGATGACAACAGACAGCGTATCCACAGTTTTGGGTCGTTCATGAACACAGAATGACTGAGAAGCAATTAATTAATCTGCACGGCTATGACAGAAGATACGACAGGTCTATGTTCATTTATGTTTGTAGACAAAAATATACTCAGAAAGTCTCTTAAAACTGAGGGATGCATTTTCTTAACTGCTTGAAAACCACTTGAGTTGTTATTCCAGAAGATATATTTGTGGCTCAGATGCAAATGACTAAAGCAACACCATTAAAAGAAAAACATATAATTTCACTTCTTAATTGCATTTTGGTACAATCAGGGACAACAGTGAGGTCAGTAAATCTACTTGTCTGTGACTTGTTAACTCCACCTTTGTGGTTTAGTTAATTTACCAGAAAAAATCTAAACATTAAGTTAAGGAGAAGAAACGATAAGGGAATACTAATCAGGTTATACACTTAAAATAGAATCTGTAGAAGTCTAAAATAATTTTCAGTCTCAGTTCTTTAGTAATTTCAGTTTTAAAGTGTAAATAGGTGTAGGAAAAGGCATATATGTGTGTAATTAAATATTTTCATCCATAATAAGACTTTGTATGACTACAAGAAGGTTTAGATACTAAAATATCAGCATGGATTGCTGTATGTGGACTTAAAATCGCCATAATCTTTATTCTTGACTATTCTTTATGCACAGTTGCAGGAGCTGGCTGATACGACTGGTCTGACCGTAGACTTGGTGCGATATTGGTTCTCTACCAAGGCGCCTTTGCACAGGATGGAACAAACTGCCGCCGCCGCTCACAAGACGGGAACGAGACCAGTTGCACCGGCAGGCGTGGCAGCCGAGCAACGAACAACAGGATCCTCCCCTCCGGAGCCACAGCCAGGAGGCGGGACGGAGGAGAAAATGGAGCAGTCAGTGTGCGGTGTCGCAACAGAAGCAGAGGAGGTCAACGCTGACAAGACTGTGAATGCTACTAAAGGTAGTCCTCATTCTGGAATATTGTTAGTCATGAAACAGTGGCCAAAAATGATGACTTCATTAGTCATTAAGTGCGTTAAACGGTAAGAAAGCTGTGACATTTAAACCGCTTTAAACAATATAATAATCATATATCTGCGGCTAGCAGTCCCAAACCTCAAGATATTCAAATTACTGTTACTTGTGACAAAAAAAGCAGCAAACTGTCATATGTGAGAAGCTGGAACTACAAAATATTATATTACCAAAACAGTTCATTCAGTTTCTTTGTTCATTAATCACTGTGGCTCTATAACTGGTTTCATTAGACTTTTTTTTTTTTTTTTTTAATTTCGGGGTATGAAGAGGTGATAAACAGGGCTGAATCACCATCATAATTTTTCACAATTATCTCTCAGGTGACACATAAGTGTTAAGGTGGAACATAAAAACACAGAATGACTGTAGTAAGGAGTAATGGGGCATGCTGTGACTGGTATTTCTTTCAAACCAGTGTGCACATAACCGTACACGTTTTGCTGCGAATGTTTTCAGGGTGACAGATCCTATTTTTTATTTATTTTGTTTTTGCTTAATTTCTGCAGGAACCGATTGAAGGGGCCTTTTGTGTGAGGATGGAGTTCTCAACGCAGGTGGTCTTTGTTCTGGGAATCTGACTAAAAGACGGCAGACGCGTTTGTAACAGGATCACTGAATGGAAACGGATCTTGAAAGCATCCCCACCCACCCCACTCTCTCTCTCTCCCCCCGCTTCCCGCTCACACCCCTAGAAGTAGGGATGACCTCCCCCGTTACATGAGACGAACGCTAAAGCCACTTACTCTCCCTGCCCACCCCATCTGCCCGCCACCTTCCCGTCTTCTCCCGTTTTGTCCAGCCCTCCGCTAAACACACACACACTCCAATACTCTCCCGTCCGCCATTTTCCCTTCAGAAGGAAGTTCCAGTAGAGACTGAAGTGCAGGAATGGAGGTGGAGGGAGGAAAGGAGGGGTGAGACTGATGGTGTTTTGCTGCCTGCTGTGATGGGAGAAAGGAAGAGGAAAAAAAGAGGAGGGTTGATGCGGAGGCAGAAGAGGAGGAGAAAAAAGGAGAAGTGTGGTGGAGTTTGAGACCTCTGGGTTCGGGGTTGGACGGCGATCGGCTGAGCCAGCGCTCAGACGGACGGTTGAAAACTGTACGTTTGTTTTGGGGTACGAAAAACTGCACAGGTCTTTGCTACAGGGTGCTTGTCTCGGCCTTAGAATAAATCACATGAACCTTATTTTTCCATTGTCTTCAAATTCTTTGTCACTCATGTACTCACAAACTTTGTACTTGCAGCTTACTTTAAATGTGCTAGCTAGAGTGCTCACAGCACTGGATGTAAAATGCAGCACTGACATTCATTAGACCATGATGTTGATTTTTAACATCTTTGTTCTCACTTTTCATTTCTTATCTGTACATACCGTCTGTTTAAACGCATCATGAGGTTGTTCAGAACGGGGAGACATCTGGAATGGTTTCATCCAAAGAGGGCAAGCACCCTGTTGTGTCGAAAACAACAAAAGAGCGACACAATATATTAGACTGTACGGAAAGCGGTTTGTGTTGTAGCATCAAGTGCTTCTTTACATCACTGTACGTATATTTGTTTCTATGGAACTTTCTTATTCAATAACTTTGATTGTAAAAGAACTGTGAACTTTTACCAGAGTTCCATACTTAGGCTTGATGTATAATTTTTACAAATGGCATTTGCAGAATAAACAGAATGTAATAAATGTGTGGCAGTGCGCATCATTGGCCTAAGTCAGTGCCCCCATATGGTGCACAGCAGTGGAAAGATAAGAGGGATGTGACCCTCAAACAAAGACATTTGGCCCCATGATGAAAACTGAAGGTGGTAGTTTAATAGCATAAATTTTAAATTTGGAGTAGATATGAAAATACAAGGCTCATGTAATCCCAGTGAAGAGGACTTTGTTACAAATTGTTTACATAAACTATCAATGTATCAAACAATATGTAGTCTTGCTATGCAACACAGCATATATATACATTCATGTTTCTACATTTTTTTTCAAAACTCACTGCTCACTAATGGTAAATATCAGATCTGTTCAAAAAGACAATCCTTAAAAATGCTTCTATAAATTAATTTAAAAATAATATGGGTAAACAAGGTTCCTTTCTCTGCTCAAAAAAAGACAATGCTTTGGTCACATGGGAAGTAAGGCTTGTAATATTTTCATTTTCGTGTATTTATCTGATTATCTGCTAGATTTATTGTTTAATCTACAAAGTTTAACAAAACAGGTGCCTTGATTGCACAGGGGTTTAAGGTCCTAATCATAAATTTAATCTCTTATTTAACAGATTTTTAACTCTATAACACTTTAGTCAACCTCTCAGGCAGCTGTTCATACATCTTGGACTGGAACTCAACTATTCGTTTCCCGTGGTGCGGTACCTGAAGTTACTGAAATCATTTCCATGTGCCGCAGTTACATTGATAATAAATTAAATGCTCCTCACTGAATTACATTTTAAGGAAAAGAAAATAAGGGCTGCACAGTGGCGTAGTGGTTAGCACTTTCGCCTTGCAGCGAGAAGATCCCTGGTTCGCGTCCCGGCTTTCCCGGGATCTTTCTGCATGGAGTTTGCATGTTCTCCCTGTGCATGCGTGGGTTCTCTCCGGGTACTCCGGCTTCCTCCCACAGTCCAAAAATATGCTGAGGTTAATTGATTACTCTAAATTGCCCGTAGGTGTGAATGTGTGAGTGATTGTTTGTCTATATATGTAGCCCTGCGACAGACTGGCGACCTGTCTAGGGTGTCCCCTGCCTTCGCCCGAGTCAGCTGGGATAGGCTCCAGCACCCCCCGCGACCCTAGTGAGGAATAAGCGGTGTATAGATAATGGATGGATGGATGGATGGAAAAGAAAATAGAACAGAGTTGTATAAAGTAGTAAGTATTTTATTTACTTTTCAGGCTTGAATATGTTTCATATGAAAGGCAAAATTAAAATGAATACTTTTCCTCTCCATAGTTTAGGCACATTACAGAAAGGCGATTGTAAATGAGACTGTCACTAACAAAACAGACAAGATTGGAGAAAAAATAAAAGCACAAAGAAATTTCAGTTAAGGGCCCCATGCACCCACACAGGTGCTCTTAGTTATTCTGGCTGATTAGACCTCATTACAGGTCTGTGGGTGGATACTTTCTCCCTTTAAAACACTAATAGAGTCAGGGACATATCAGTCAAACGTGGTCTATACATGCTCACACAGTGCTGAGAAGCGATCAGTCAAAATAAATGAAAACACCTGTGTGGGTGGACCATGAGCTGTGCAGGTGCTTTATGCCCACAGGGCAGGTGAGAGATGTGGCTTTAATGTGATGTGTACACAGATGGAGGCACATTGACATCAGTAGACAGGTCAGCAATACGAGCAATGCAGCACTGGAGGGTGAGCTCTCCACAAAGACCAACCATTGACCACTGCAGGAAATATAGAAGTAATACGGAGGAGCTTTGGAATTAATATCGGGGGTGAAAATGCAACGAGTTTCTAAAGATTTTCTGTGAGACCTCAAGTATTCACACCTGACCCTGCCTTTACCTTGAATCATACCATATGGCTTAATTGTGTCTCAGCGGTCCAACACTGAGCGAGAATATTGAGCTTACATCATAGTCGTCACATACAAGCAGAGAAAACACTGTTTCAGGTTTACAAACCTGTTAAGATAACACCGTCGGTTACACATGAGCCGGGCTCTCTGAAGGCGCAAAGCCACCTTTGGCCAACCATCAGCCACCGAGACGCAGCTACAGCACAAGTTTCAAGCTTCGACTCTGCTTGTTTCTCTCAAAAACGTTCTCACACCACAAAGACAGGAAATGACATCTTCCTGCACTTCTAAGAGCACAGACATCAACCTCAAGAGACGTCTCGATTGCCAGGTTAGAAAAACTTATGAGTAGAATGAAAGTAGCTGTAATCCATTAGTCTTTTTTTTTTGCACATTTCATCACAAATAAATTCACGGGCAGTGGACATTTAACTAGATTTTACGGCAGTGAAAATCAAATCCTCGCAGGTTTCTAAGAAGCAGCCTGGTGCTGTGACCAAACTCAAACACAAAAGGTTCCTCATGACTTTGTGGTGCAGCAAAATACACTAGATGGCATGATTTTTTTTTATGCTTTACACTGGGTCACTGTTGGTCAATAATACTGACTTTCTTCTCTAATTCAAATATGGCAAACACATCTTTTACCTCAAAACAATCTGTTGGAATTAAAACATTCTTCTCAAAACTACTAAATTAAAAGCGTGACTTTTTTCATCCTACAGCTGCATCGGTGATGGGAACTATTGTTAACAAATTAAAACATTGAATCAAGTGGCCAGACATTCTATTAAGACTTGAAATGTCAGTAAAAAAACAAAAAAAACAAAAAACAACATCATCCAGGTTTCCAAAACACTGTATCAAAAATCCAGGGAATGTAGGGCTGCATAGTTAATCCACTAATTGTATTACAATCCTCATCATACATTTCCATAATCAGTATTTATGGAATACCAACACATTTGAAACAACTACAATGTTCTGTGTAAATGGATCAAATGTGAGCATATATTTATGTTCCGCAACCCACTATGACCAACAGTGACTGTACATAATGATCACATTATTGAGCAGAATAATGAGGATATATTGAATCTGCAGCCCTGTGAACTATTACTTTAACAACTGTGCTGCCATGAACCATAAACAAACATGTCGATAGTTGATGATGGCAAAACTACAACCTTGAACAGGTTTAACAGTTCTCCCTGGTCCTGCTCATCACACAGTGACGTGTTGGATTCCTAACAAACATGATCTTTGAGGGGTAAGACTCTCAGTGAGGGAGACAGATGTGTGACTGTGTGGCTTGTAAAGGCGCCTGCAATGCAGGGAAATGGAATGATGTGCAGTTGTTTGGAATGTAAGTTTGAAATTAAAAAAAAAGCATGTTTGTATATTTGCAGACATATGATGCTGCCTGTTCTCTCACTGCTTCCAACAAGCCATGACGACTTCTCAATGCCTTAAAAAATTAATATCACTCCAGGTTTAAGGTACGAGTTAAACTGGAGGTGCATAATTTCCTGCGCAAAGCAGACAAGAGAGAGACAATAAAAATAGCTGTAGAGAGCCCTCATGTTTTACACATATACATAAAAAAATGAAAAGTCACATTATGAATGTTTAAAGGTTTAAATAATTATAATAATTAAAAACATGGAGACAGGAGCTCTTTGAGAGCAGGTCAGCTGCTGCTGTTCTCTGGCCAACAGCACAGCAGGAATAAATATATCTATTCATATACGCCAAATAGAGAAGAGCAAAGAAACTTAACTGGAAACAGTTTCAAACTGATACCTTTTATAGCTCTCTCTTTCCCTCCTCTTAGCCTCCAAACCAAGCAGCTGTTGTGCACACCGAAAACACAAGACAGCGCAAACCGCCTCACAACATGACCAGTCCAGAGCTGGAACTTTTTCAGCCTTGCTTTTTTGTTCTGCTGTGAATGTCGTTTCTTCTTCCTGTCCGCAGAGGTCAGCTTCCTCTCAGCACCCCCCCACCCCACCCCCCACCCCCCACCCCACCCCCGCCCCTCCGATGTCCGAGCCCCTCCCTCTCGTCAGGCGAGTGGTGAGGAGGCCGGGTGAGGGGAGGGGAGAGAGGGGGAGAGAGAGAGAGGGAGGGAGAGGGGGGCTCGTTTGGAGAATGGAGGGAGGGAGAGCTGCCTGAAATGTAGGCCAAAGCGGTGGTGGGCGTTTCCATGGAAACAGTGTTCACAGCAGTCAGTGACATCATCAGTACGGGGAGAGGCGGCTGGGGGGGTGGGGGGTGCGCGCAACAGAAATGCGTCCTGATTGGCTTGGACTTAGACACGGTTCTCTCCGCCCACTTTGGTCCTCCGCAACATCCTGAAGTGAAGACAAAGACAGGAGGATGTCTGGAACCGTCTACGCCCTCAAAACTCACGGCACAGGCACGTAAAAGCCCCAAAACCAACAGGTCGCACACTCACCTTCTGTTCTGTGGGTCCATGTGGTCCAACAGGGCCTCCTGGGACACCCTGAAGTCATCTAGAGGAGACTGGTAGCGGGATTCAAAAGAGCCCTCCCTCCCTCTGTAGGCCATGGCCTGAGCTGGCGACTGGGGCAGAGGAGACATGCTGGAGGAGGACGAGGACACTGAGCTCAATTCCCCAAAACGTTCACGCCCTGCCTGGGCTGATGCCGTCACTGACGTGGCGCCGACCGCAAGGGAAGGGCTCAGAACCTCCCCGTTTTCATCCTGAAAGCACCAAGAGTAGAGAGAATTTAGCGTCAACTCCAGTAGCCTGAAAAGTAGAGCTAGTGTCTAAATATCTTTGTTCTTTCTGTTAGTTAGTTGTTGGCAACCCCACTGACTAGAAAGAAGTGAGATCGTATTGAAGTCTACGACAAAATGACCCTATTTCCCACCTGATTTGCTATTTCAGTAGACATTTCCTTACTTAGCTGAGGGTCTCAATTGCAAGTGTCCTTCATGGATTTTGTAAATGATGATCCCATTTAAATTAAAACAGACAATACCTGGCGTAGCTACATTGTGATATACCAGATACTAGTGTTTGTTGTGCATGGTGCCTTTGGTTTCCCAGTCTGATTCACCCCTTGCGCTTCCCTGAGCTCCACCCTCTCTTTTAAATACTTCTAGCTTCTAGCTCCACTAAAAATCCAAGATGGCGACAGCCAAAATGCCAAATTGGTGCTCTGCAAACCAACTAATGCAGTCACACTGGCTATGTCCACTTCTTTTGTGCATTCGTGTCATGCTCATCAGCTTAGAGCATCAGTTTATGGATTTCCAGGGGTTATGTGACCGATTGTTACTTAGAAATGTAAGCAACTTGTGATGTGTATGTGCTGTAATCAACACACATACATGTCATGGATATGCTTTTGTCGGCTTGTGCTGCTTTCCGTTTTCTCCAGCGTGTTTTTGGCATGTGAGGTGCAGGTTTTTAGAACAAGCTCAGAAAAGAACAGTAGCTCACCCTGCCTCTGATAATGTCCATGTGGACCAAAAGAGAAGCCAACTCCAGATCCTCATTGTAGCTGTTCTTCAGAGGTACCGACCGGTAACCTGGTGCAACACAACAGACAGAAGCAAAAGGCTGGTTATCACAGCACTAATTTGCAAAAAGCTCTAGTTTCGTTCCAGAGAACACGATTGTTGAACACATACCTGTCTTGAGGCCATGAATAGGGAATGTGGCCTGAGCCAGGAAGTTCTGGTCACTGAACATGTCAATCTCATAGACCCCAAAACGCAGGAAGGCAAAAGCAGAGTTGCAAACTGTGAACTGGAATGGCTTTCTTGGCCATGTGGGATTCAGACCGTTATCAGCTGAACAAGAGAGAATCACACGGAGAGAATTTGTATTCACCACTGGTGTCATTTCAGTAATTAAAAAAAAAAATCCCTCAAATAATCTCTACACATAAACAGCATCACCATGTCACACATAAAACTTCAGCATAATTTCACAGAAAGTCCATAAAGGAAAATAATTTGTTGCCTTCCCTCATTGCTTCTTCTTATACAAGAGTGCCAGAGTGTAGAAGAATTAACCATGAATAAAAATAGAAACAGCAAAGAAATCTGCATACTAACTAGTTTGTGTAAAAGATAAGCATATCACTGTAAAACAGCCCTATTCAATTAGCGGCCCGCGGGCCACATGCGGCCCGAAAGCAACCCTCGAGTGGCCCTAAAGCAACTGCCGAGTGATTGGGACTTGGGTCCGAGAAAAACAGAAAAACATCTTTCAGTAACACTGACAAGTTCTTACAAAAATTCCAACATTATTGCAAACATTGAATGCAACACTTACCGTAACCTAGCAACTAACCCACAATGCATTGTGTTGAGGAGACGCGTTTGAAAAGTTAACATTAGCAGTTCTATACAGGCGAAAATAGCAGCATGTCTTTTTCTATCCTGAAACGACAAATCGGCGAGGAAAACCGTCGGTTTAATCCTGCGTGGACTGACAAGTATTTATTTATTTACCACCAAGTCCGAACGCCAAACCAATGCGTTTACTCTGCAACGAGTGCTTTGCAGCGCTGAAAGATTATCATGTCCGAAGACACCACATTGAAAAAACATGCCGCGTTTCAGACAAACTTTCCCGAGGGATGTCATGAGAGAGCGGCTATAATTCAGAGTTTGACAGCATCTTACAACCGGAGCTGTACTACAATGAAGCGGACCTGCACAGCTCAGGAAAGGGCCACGAAAAAGAGGCCGTTCACAGACTCAGAAACTGTGAAGGACTGCATGTTGGCTGTCGTGGATGAAGTTTTAACGGACGATAAAGTTAAGACGAGTGTGACATTGCTATCAAACAGGTCTGACACGTCAAACATTCTGGCCACAGATGTCTTCGAGACATGGTAAGTGCAACAAAGCAGCGTGCTGTAGCAGACACTAAAGGTAGTTTTATGTATTTATGTGACTATTTTCTGTTCACTGATTATAAGTTTAATATTTAAGAAAGACATTTTGTTTTGACAGTTATTTCACTTAGTTGCACTTTATTATGCACTTTGATGTCAGCTTTATTTCGTTCCAAAGGGATAGTAACTATCACTGTGCCTACTGTTTATTTTTTTGATTATATGCACTGAAGATGCGACTGTCTCAGATGAGACCAAATATGGACAAGGACAAACTGTTTTTTATTATTTCAAAAGAAGAATAATGTCTCAAGTTCTGAAAAGTTACTGTTAAGCAAGTTACTTTTTAATGCACTTTGAGATGTGACCAAAACAAAAGATAGTGTTTCTAATCTGCACTTAGTTTTTATGTTCATATGCACCTTAACCTGTGCTCATATTTACCTATCAAAATGTGTTGACGTTGTGTGTTTGAAATGTAAAATTTAAAGAAGCAGTATTTCAGCACAGGTTTAGTTTAAGTACTGCTCTTCTATTATGTTTATGTCCTTTTGGATGTGGCAATACGTTTATAAACATCCAGTGTGTTTGTTATCTGATCTGTTTGTGTTTATTTTAAATGGTTAACTTTGCTCACTGTCTGCTAAAAACATCCGGCCCAGCTCATGTTCTTAGTCTGAAAATCCGGCCCGAGTCAATTTTTAATTGAATAGCCCTGCTGTAAAATATGAGTTGGGTTCATGTCAGAATCAGCTTTCCATAGCAAAAAAAAAAACCCAAAAAACACAAGCAGTCTGACTCTAGCTTCATATAAAGATCAATAATCTACTTAGTGTGCACACAAATAACACAGAAAAACTAATAAAAGACTACATTCGGGAAGAACTGCTGCCAAGGTCAACAGCACAGAACACCACAACGCCTTGCAATAATGAGCACCAGTAATATTAGAATTATAAAATAATAAAGTACAGGTTGAAGTCATTTCCTAGAACCAAACTGAATGCCAAATTATGTGGCAAACAATATATATACGTGTGAGCATCAAATCAAAGAACCTTCTATTGCAATGTTTCTTAAAAGTAGATAGTGAACCCTGATGAGAGCTGAGCCACAATTATGTCCACAGTACGCAATGTTTTCCCTTTGTTTTCCCACACATGGCTTAGTTGTTTGTACAACTTCCTGTTTTTCTAGGACCAGATCGGAAATTGCACAAGGGTAATGTATCCAGTAAACAGTAACTACTACTTTTTTTAGTCTCGGCAGAGTTTCTCACTGCTGGCAGAGAAACCACCGCTCACCTTCTGAGTCTGTTTTTTGCTTGGCACTGTCATATTCTGCTCCGCACACCTCGATCTCAATAAGAGGACAAACGATGCCACGTCCGTGCTTGGGCAGATGCCGGGCGCCCAAGACCTTCAGAAGAAAAGAAGAAAGTTCACATCTTTACAACTTCTCACCTGATTCATTTCAGCACCTATATACAAACAGATACACTGTGACCCTCCACTCACAACACCTTGTAACTCCAGTTTAGGTGAAGATCTAACTTTTGGACAGGCAGTTCCAAGAAGTTGGAGGCCATTATAATTATAATTATAAACATAAATGTAGTGCTACCATAGAGTCCGTTAGTGGTCAGCTACAGCTTCAGTCCTGCTATATACATTTTGGTAAACTGGTACCATTCAAAGCATGACAAATCACCTATTAACAGTGCAGGATACCAAAGGTGACCAAGCTTCCTCAGCTGGATCTTTAAGGTAGGCCTTTAAGGCAGTTCTTCCACAGTGAGACAACAAAATAAATGTTTGGAAAACAACTGTCATAGAGTTCCTTTGATCCTGAAGAAAACCTTGAAACATGATGATTCTCCACAAGTTCTGGTACACTTATAAGGATTGTCTTTTTTACTTGATTTCTACATGAATGCATGGACATTTTTCTATAATGGACACCAAAGATAATAAGATCTACAGGAAGACAAGTTATCTTAAATGTTTAAATACATGTATCACATCCGCAACTTCATATGTGACTGTGGTATGACTTTAAGAATGAGTGCATATTCGTATGCAAACTGCAGTAATCAGCTATTAAGGGTTGTAAAGTACCTCAATTGCCTTTCTGAGCTGCGTGTTGCAGCCACTGCTCTAACTGATGATTGTGTTGATAAGTGGGGGGAACTAGAACAACTAATTTGCTGTTATTTTCAGAACACCAGCTTGCAAATGTCCCTTTCACCTCATGCAGTATTTTACCACATGCCTGCCTCCCTGGTCCACCCTCTACTGTACCTCTATCTCTAGAGTGACTTGTTCGAGGCCTCGTAGTGTATGTTTGTCAAAGGGATCGAAGCTGTCGTCCCTCATGATTGGCGGCTGAAGGACATAGCCGCTCCTTCCGTTCAGCATGAACAGTGCCTGGTTCATCTGCATGGGTTTGTCTGTGAACAGGAGAAGATTAAACAATGGACGAGGAAGGCAAAGAAGAGAGATCTTCTGTCTGTACAGCTTTATCTGCTCTGAAAGATACCTGCTGTCTGGAAGTTAAGTGCTACCAGCTGGGACCCACAGAGCCACATGGGCAATGGGTCATAGTTAGAAGAGTCTAGTCTCTGGCCTCTGGGGTAGATCCTGGACAGCTGCAGTCGATTGTACTGCAGGAACTTCTTCCCCTTGATCTTATTGACGTACTTCTCTGCCTTGGTCTCGGGGAATGATGACATGTCCCGGAAACAGGCCCGCTCTGTGCCGATCTCTAAAGAAGGCAGAATGAACAGACATATCTAACTTACCTGTATGGGTACTGGATATGCTCCCTTATGTATAACAATGTTGATGGTATTGCATTTTATGTGCATAAAACTGCATGTTTGAAGTCCTGTGAGTGTGTACAATCCTTACTTTCTTCATCAAATGGCACAGGCCTACAGTAGATGACAAGATCTGATAATTCCAGTGCAATCTTCTTCCTCCTCTCCATCATCTTCCCCTCCTCCAGCTGGAACAGGGAGACACACAGGTGTAAATACAGCAGCACCAACACTAATACCCATCGCTTCTTGGTTTCTATTTTCACAAAATGAAGCTGAGGTTAATGGTACCCTGAAACTTTCTTCTTTCCACAACAACTACTGCTCAGGTGGTTGTATCATGCAATACAAGACAGCTTTCAAGTGTGAGAGTGTGTCACTGTAGGTCTGCAGAGTTACATTACTGACAAATGCTATATGCTCAGTCATTGTTTCCCAAATACATTTTATGAGCATGATAAGGCAACACAAGTCATGATTTGGTCAATGCATAATGTGGTATGAGAATAGTATGAGTGCTTTTCCTGTAAGTCATGTTATATGTATATTTACCTTGGCCTCTGTGGTCATGGTGACCTCACGGATTTTGAGCACCCATTCTTTGAGTTCTTCTTGGCTGCTGGCAGCGACGTCCAGCACTGGGCCCGTCCGCATAGAGGCATTTGGCACCAGGGCGAAGACATGAGGCCTGCTGCCCTTCCCATCAGGACGCACAACTGAAGAGAAGACAAAGAAAGATTAGAAGATAAGAATAGGTTTCAGAAAATGTTGTTTCTTTTCCAATAAAAATGTAATGACATTTTATGAAAATAAAAAAAAATCGAAATGTCAATAGCGAGAAAAACAGAAACCTAAAATAAGAAAGATCATTGAGAAACATTATTGTTGTTTGCAAATGATTAGCCTGAGCTCCACATGTCTCTTGGCAGGAAACTCTAAAATTCAATATCAACTGCTAAATTTATGCAATTCGTTTTAAAGTCAAGCCAAGAATCATCATTATCTGGAAGCACAAACTGTTTCTCTGTGTTTAAACCTCTTGGTGAGCTAAAATTTGATTGGTCATGGTTTCAAAAAGGTCAGACGCTAACGGGGCTAAATTTGCAGCAGTGAGGCACAAAAGCTAAATGATGTGCACATAACAGTTTCAAGGTCAGCACTTTCTCCAGAGGGAAACAATTACTTCAACTGGTGTTATTCTGTCAGGGCTCCTCTGAAGGAAGCTTTGGAATGAAGTGTTCAACATATAACTAGATCTGTCTCATACTACCACTAGATGGAGCCAACAGCCACCTAAAGGCACAGAAACAGTCCCAGGTAGTAACTGTGGTTAGCAGAGGCCACAACAATACAGATAGCATGTGCCAACACTAATGGATATGTATTGACTGGATGGGAGGATGTCAATAAAATTCCAGATATAGAGCAGTGAGAAAAGGAAGAATAATATTGAAACTAAATGAAGATGACTTAACTAACAGGGTGACAATGGACAAAAATGACAGAAAAAGCAGTGTTGAGTTTCTCTTTTTGCCATTAAAAACAAGCAGTTAGGAGATAACGTTCCTGCATAAAACAATGAGAAAACCAGGTTGCCCTCTGGCAAGGTGACTGGATGCTCTGCAGCCCTGCAGCAGAGTCGAACAGGACGTGGAGGGGCAACTCACCAATCTGACAGGAAGACACATCTACACTTCCTCTCAGTAGATCTCCCAGAGGGCTGTTCTCTGTCATCTCCTGCTAGACAGATAAAAGGGAATTATTTCAGAAGCTGCATCCTCTTTCCAAGTGATAATCAACATTACATATGTATCTCTGTGAGAGTGGACAACTGACAGATGAGTGATGAGGCCTGATCTCCCAGAGGAGGGAGCAGGTGCACTTATTTCACTTTAAATCTACAAATGTGTTGCTGTAGCACTCTCTCATTTGGTGGGTCTGATCCTCACAGTTCTGTCAGGCTCTGCTGCCGATGGACTGATCTCCTCCACGTAGTTCGCAGGAAACCACAGCTGCTTCTTCCCTCCACAGTCACCCTTCCACCTGAGTAAAAAAAAAAAAAAGGGTGAGAAGATGAGCTGAGAAGAAACAGGGATGTGGTTTTACAAGTATTTAGAACACTACAGCCTCAACATGATGCTAACATTAATACTGTAAAAATAGATTTCTAGCTAATCCCATAGTCCCACACCTGCATCACTCACCCCTGTCACTGACTGTGGGTCTCTTGTACTACACAAATATGATCAGTCAAAATAGATCATTAAGAGCTACTTCCTGAATGGATTTTGCGCTGCTCACTCACCATCCTCCTTCCTGTTTGTCCACATTAGAGATGATAGCATTCTTGATGAAGGAGAGCTCATCGTCTCTCTGGGCTTTATATTCGTACATGGCTCTCACTGTGCACTAACAACGCAATACAGAAAGTTTGTGATGCACATATTTGTGACACACTGTTCATATGCAGGTCCAAGTGTCAGTGGTGCAGAGTTCAATTAGATGTGAACTTTTCCATAATATACACTCACCTTGAATGTTGGCATTTGATTAGCCTCCACGTAAAAGCCTGGATTCCTGCCCTCATACAGTGACCCGTAATCTGGCTCCTATTGGACAACATATTATGTGTTAATAGGTCTTTTCACTAGACTACAGGGGATTTTACCACTGAATAAAAAACACATAATAGCACAAAACATTATCACATTTTTCACTGAATTATAAACCCAGATTGAATTTCCTGTTTATGAATATCTTGAAAATGTACCATAGACTGTAGAATGTGTTACTCACAGCAGTGCCTATCTTCTCCAGTGTGTCCTCATTGATGGGATAACGTAGTTTCATTTTGCGGTACAGAGGGTGTTTCTCATAGTAACTAATGAGATCGACTAGACTGTCAAACTCTGAGGTGCCCAACACCACGGTCTGACCCTCCTGCTGCACACGACAGTGCTTTATCTTACCCTCGGCCCTGCAAAGAAACCACAGAGATAGAAAAACATAATGTGATGTAATGTATAGCTGTTTAAGATGTGTAATCATTTCTCCTCCTTTATACTCATTATGGTGAATTACAAAGGAAGGCAAGTGACTTAAAATATAAGTAAGTTTCACTTAATGAGACAACAGGAGTGAGTTACCGGAATGAAATAGCAAAGGAGTTGGGTTCTGTCCTCTTCCTGACGAGGAAAGCCCCATCACGAGGAACCCTCATCAGCATGTTCTCTGCATGGCTCCTAGACAGACTGGCATGGTACCACCTGAGATCAACAACAAACATAGAGAAAGATAACCGCAGTTAAGCAACTTTGCTTTCATCCTAAGAGCAATATTTCATTGTAGATGAGGGGGTTACTGACCAGCCTAAAATGCACGTCATTTAAAGTTTACTCAGAATTGGAGAAATGCTATGAATCTCTAGTTTATGGAAAGACACGGCTCAAAAAGTCAGAAACAAAACACTAAATGCCTCACTGAAGGACCTCTGAGGAACATAATTTTAAGTTTTCTCCTGTCCGTTTAAATATTTGAAGACTCACTCTTTGCTCTCGTGGGCATTGGTCTGAGGCACTGGCTCAGTCAGTTTCATCTCAAACTCGTTGCAGCGCAGCGCCACCTGCTGGTAATGGTTGATCAGGGCAAAAAGCGTGTCGAACACCAGGTTATCAGTCAGGTAGAACTTGGGACTGCCTGCCTCCTGACGAGAGTGGATACGACAGTGCTGCACCCGCCCTGAACGCCTGTTGTGGAGATGAAAAAAGAAGGTGAGAAATAACCCAATTCAAAAACTTTTACCGACAGTAGTTTTTTCAGTTTGTTTAGAGGCTACGACCAAGTTAAAGCTTGAATCCCTATGTTAACTTCTACCACACCATGCTCTGAGAGTGTCCATCCATTGTTCCAAAACACTGTGAGTAAATCACAAACACCCTGACTGATTAGTTGTGAGGGACCTCTGCTCACACACAGCTCATGTGTTAGCAGACAGATGGCTACTAATCACAGTTCACACTGTGACTACAACTATGTTCAAATCAATGATGGAGAGATTGACATTGATTGATCTGCCAGTGTGTCACTGTGCTATTTGCATGAATTAATCAGACAAAACGCGGAGTTTCCCACATGCATGCAATAATCGATTTTAAACAAAAATGGCATCATAGTAAAATGGCATGTCATATGTTGTTAATTACAAAAAAGAAACACAAATTCCTCCATAATATCCTCAACAATTTTAAGCTAAGTATCCACTTTGTATCGTTATTTCCCTGATATTGTTTATACAGCACAATGCTGCTAAGTAAACTGCTGACATACAGAAATGTCTATACTGTCTTCAGATATTCTGAATGGTAAACTCTGTGTACTCTACCAGAAAGACAGCGTGTAGTCTCCCACAAAAGTCTCACTCTCCCGGACCAGGAAGGAGCCATCAGGAGCTCCGGTCTCCACGCAGTACTCAGACAGCAGCCTTTCAGCTATCTGCCGCCCATCTCGTCCGGCACCAAGCTTTCCATGGAACCATTTCTCTGTCACGTGCTGGTCCATACCATTAGACACCTAGGAAGTTTAAAGAAATATTAGTAAACTTACAGCTACACAGTTTCAAGTGTGTCCCAATAGTTCCTACTTTCTTGATCAGTTCCTTCTTCACTGGTTTGATTAATAAAAAACAAAACTGCCAGCAACCTACTTTAGTCCTCATAATGCATACGTGTAAACTAAGTACAATGTCATGTACAAATTCAAAATAATTTCTGCATATTACAACAGCAGTTGAAGCCTACTAACCTCTCTGTGCTCCTCCTCATCATCGTTACCCTGATTATTGGAGGTCTCTTCTGAGTAGTAGATCTTACTGCTGGTCAGGACAAAGAAATGAGGGTACCACTCCTAGAGGGAGAAAGAAAGATGGTTTGGTCAGATAAAATATTAAAAAGGATCCATATGTTGCACTCAAAAGTGGCCAAAGGAGACAAGGACAAAGAATTAAATGGCCCAAAAAGAAAATGCTTAAAAAGTCAAGACTTGGCTCCAAAAGACACGTGATTCAACTATAAAAATGAATGTTAAACAGATAGGAATGGTAAGCTACAACATGAGGATGTGTCTTGGCTTTATTGTCACTAAAAAACACTTAAGAGCATAAGCAACACAGATATATGAATTGTGTCGGTCCTAATGTTCTGCATCATGAGACATCTAGAATTCATTTATACACTGTGAGCAAGCTTACATGGTTAATGGGATCTTCCAGGTACAGGATGCCATTTTTGATGGAGTTGCTGATATCGTTCTCTGAGTAGGGAGTGGAGGTGGACACCTCCTCGTAGGCACTGCCCTCAGCAAGCTTCTTATGCTGCAGCATAGGGAAGAAGGGGGAGAAATACAGTCAGAACACTGTGTATGCATAACACATTTAATTTTACTATTCATTCATTCATTCATTTATTTACTTGTCCTGCAGAAAAAAATAACACGAAAGATCAAGTGACTTTTCAAATAGCCCCTGACCTTGATGAGAATCTTCCTTTTGAGTTGATTGGGTGAGGGCAGGCCATCTGCCGCGATATCCACCGCCTTGGTCAGCAGCATGTCTCCAAACACCTTTTTAAAGTGAGTGGCCATATTCCTCTGCTGTACGATACTACAGTGGTCCTCGATGGACAGGATGATGGGGTAGCTGTATAAGGACCACAGACTAAAAGTCAAAAGAGCTGCAACTTCACAGAAATTCCCTCTTTATTTTTGCTTTGGTGTGATTTTCTTATCTTATCGTATCCTCACACACTACAATGGCATGCAATGTCACCGCAGCCTGTCTGCATTGTTTCTGCTGACATTTCTAAATGCCATCTCTTCACCCTTGTCATCTCTTATCCTGTGATCATCCCTGACAGTTAAATAAAGAAAGAAGAATGGAGACTCACTCGGATGTGACGAAGGCATGCTCTTTGATGGTGGTCAAGACATCACAAAATTTGATTTTTGTTGTGAGGGTGTGTCCGTGGTAGATGACTGGCATTCCATCTGGACCATCCCAGCAGTCCACTAAAAAAAGAAACACAGACACACAGAGGCCTCACACATCATTTCACCCACCATACTGCAAGTAAGAAGGAAGTAAGCATGTATAAATAAACACATATTACAGAGTGACACAAGGAAATTTAAGCTTGAAGATGACAACTTTGTGACGTCATGTTTGCTTTTGTTTGAGGTCACGTGACCCTTCCACTCAACAACAAAATAATCCAGTCCTATTCATAGAAACCTGCCTGACAAGGGTTTGGTGTAAAGGCAACATACAGCACCGTTGTGTAACAGTTGGCCTGTGTGTGTGGGTGAGGGTGTGGCGGCTGCATTAAAAGTAGAACTGTGAGGGATAAAGAGCAGGCTAAGACAGTTAATTAGAAGGTTAACTAGAAGGTTGAAAGTCAAGTGGCGGTGATTTACTGTATGTGGGTATAACTCTAGTGTGTGCAAGTGTGTTTTCACTCACATTCGATACAGCGGCAGCCCATCCTCAGGCAGCGAGCGTATGCCTCCAGGGACGACTCACTGGAAAACTGGTCTCCTGTCAGGTAGCTAAAAATAAGCATGCAACATCAAAGCATGCACACAAAACAAACTCCCATCCAAACAGCCTCTCAAAAAGACTTACATGTCTGTGGTAGGACTGCACCACAAACACACATATGCGCTGTGAATAAACACAGTGATATTGCCATATCTAGAGCTTTTTATTCCTCTTTTGTTGACTGGAATAAATATTTTTTACTCATTCAGTCAGTCAATTCAAAGCAACATGGAAACTTTCATTCTGCTGCTCCAGTGAGTATTGTTTCACATCTAGTCCAGAAGGTTATCATTTTGACTGCCTTTCACACACTTTTCAATTGGAGGAAAAATACATTTTCCTGCAAAATACATGGCTGGACCTCATTCTGAAACTTGACTGTTAAATAATAAACTTTTATCTGATGTACGAAGTCAGTTCAAAAGCCCTCTGTGGGCAGAGGCTTTGAGGAAGGATGTCAAGTCTTCAGCGTTCCCAGGGCCTAATTACAAATGGGTGAACTACTTGTATGTATAAATGCCATCCTTACGTGTTGTGCGAAGAGGAGATCCAGTAGTGGGACAGGGGGTTGTTCATGTTCTCAGGACACACTTGGTCCAGGGAGGAATCCCAGATGGTGTTCTCTTTGGAGAACAGGTACGTGAGAAACTATACGGGAGAAGAGAGCCGTGGAAATTACAGAAGTGATTAGGACCAAATCCGTAATTTACAACGTTGTTTCTATTGAGCGAGAATGCAGACTTCTTGCCGAAGACTACTTCTACTTTATAGCAGTATGAAGCAGATGTGACAACGTAAAAAAGTAACCCTGTCCTGAAGGTTCAAGAATCTGAGAGCATCATTGTGTAGGGCTTTGACAGGTAATAGAACACATGGATAAGCATAAGCAGGAGCCCTAATGCGGGGGCAAACTGCTAGGGTCTGATGCAGCCTGGACTACAAGGACTGCCAAGTCTGTGCTTGCACCAAAGTTATTCTCAATAAATAAGTTTGCGTCATATTTAGAAGTAACAAAGTGTTTCTTAATTTAAAAACAACTCTTGTAAAATCTCAATAAATGTTTAAACTAAATTTACATCACACGTTTCACTACATTCATCCCCCTAAACTAAGCACTGCAGTGACCTGCAAATATAATCGTATAGGCATGCATGTGCTGAACATCATCAACGTGCATAATAGTTCAAAATGCTCCAAAGACCACAGAGCAGCTGTCTTGTGGCCAAGTTAGCGTTCTTCAGCAAACTCCATCAGTCAGAGGTTAGCATTAAATTAAGACTTGATCCATACATACAGAATATGCATAGGCTTAATTTGGATTTGTTTGTCAGTTCCAGATACAGGGAAAGGTTTGGCTTTCATTGAAATAAGAGAGAAAAACTGGATAATCTATGATGTAACAAGGTTTAATGTTCAAGTAATATTAAGATTGTTAAGGTTCATGCCAAGTTAACTGGCTATCTCAGATAATGCAAGTTGCAGACGATGCACACCTTTGTAACACATGAAGTAAATGATTAGTGTGAACACTTTAAACCACTGAGATTGGGCAGAGTATTTGCACTCACATCTAGTCTCACATGTCAAATTTCCATCACCACCAAACACTGCAGCAGGTTTGACGCAACAATGACAGGCACTTTCAACTCAAGTAAGAATTCAGGCCTGAAGTCCAAAAGATCGACACTTGGATTCAACTCAAAGAAGTGATACCGTATCAACACACAAAAATACAGCACTACAATAGAATTATATACTTTACCCTGTAACACTGCTCAGTACAGGTCAACAACAATAACTTGTCTGTCATAATAATACTGTGACATATTTTTGTTTTGCTGAAGCGTTCCTCTCAGCATGGCCGAGGCCTGTACACCTGCTATCCAACAGTACATAACCTCAGGCACACAGAGCCAGCACCAACTCCTGCAGATTAGCTCACACCAGCTTCCTCTTCTCTTTAGTCAATCATAACTTTATGGTGACCACAAAAAGCTCCCCTCGCTTTCTGCAGAACTGTCATGTGGCGCCACAGTCAATAACCTTTTCTGTCTGTGTGGGAGGAGGTGCTTTAGGCCGAGATCATGGCTATCCATGTCAATTTCTGAGCATCTCCCACCCACATCAACAACACGGGGGGGATCGGAAAACATAACTTGCGAAAACATGCTTACATTTTTCCATTACTGAGCAAAGACCCAGAAAAGAGCAAGAAAAGAATTGAGGAAAGGGGGCAAAAAAAAAAGAAAGTGTGAGAGGCGGTGAGAGTGTGTGTACCTCGTCTTGTTGGAAATAAGGCTGCTCCACTTCTCTCAGAGGATCTTTCAGGTAGCCGAACATAAACTCCTGAACCTTGTTGTTGTCTGTGGCCCAAATTTCCTGGATTTGTAGAAAAAACGCAGATGCAAATGAAACAAATCTGCAATAAACTAGGTTGACATCCAATGACTGAGAGGTTACCTTTTGAGACTCCAGGAGGAAGCTCTTGAAGTCCTCTAGGGAGATCCTCTGTTCGGTTCGGTCAGTAAACCTGGCAGAGAAAGCAATGGTTCACTTCAGTTAACAAACATCTGTGACGGAACAGACAGATTCACTGTGCGTGTGTCAGTACCCAGTTTTGACCTACCTTTGTAGAAATGGGATCTCCATCTGAAAGATGGGACAAAAAGGAAAATTTCAGTTAAAGTGCTGCAGGTTCAGTGCATAGTACTAATCATGTAGATGGACACAGACATCCTGTAGGGGGGAGGGAGGGCACTGAGGTCATCCATTTAATCTGACCTCAGCCAGGCTGCTTGCCTCCTTCTGTGTGTGTGTGTGTGTGTGTGTGTGTGTGTGTGTGTGTGTGTGTGTGTGTGTGTGTGTGGTGTGTGTGTGTGTGTGTGTGTGTGTGTGTGTGTGTGTGTGTGTGTGTGTGTGTGTGTGTGTGTGTGTGTGTGTGTGTGTGTGTGTGTGTGTCCGTGTCCTAATGGCCTCCACCACAGGGGTTTGGTGGGTTTTTAACTGGTCCATATTGATCCTGCAGCCATTTGAGAACAGACAGATGGGGGATGAAGTGTGCACTGGCAGGGCATCAGATGGGGTGCGAGGGGATGAAAGTGCTGGGACTATCTGTGGAGGCATAAAAAGGACTGCACTTACGTTTTTCTGAGCATCAAACATGAGGCTACGATACAGCTGGGCAAACTGGCTGAAGGACACGTCTCCATTCCTCAACTCAGAGTCCTATGAAGCAAACAGAGAATCACGAGGGAGAGGAAAATGGCCGTTACCGACAAATCATAAATCTTTAGCCTCTAACAACATTATAGTGAAAGGGAAGTGAGCACTGGGAGACGGGAGTGTGAAGGAGGTCTGTGATAATAGGAGGACGTTACCGGAAGTTTCTCTCGGAGGAACTTCATGTTGGGCACCCTGTAGTTGACCTGGCTCAGCATGCTCTTCAGATCCTTACAGGATATCCTAAACGCATACGCATGTTTTGTTGAAAAATCAAACACAAACATGGATACGCACGTACAATACGCGCATGTAGATGCCGTTTCGCCAGGGAGAAATGTGATTTTAAAGTCTACAGACATGCTGAGATTTCATAAATAGACACTCTGCATGCTCTGCTGAGTCGTTTTGGCTTCGCTACTACAACACAGCCTGGAATTTTGGCCAGAGCAGACAATACCCAAACAGCGCAACAAAGGCTTTCGTCAGGGATGTAAGAGACAAACATCTCTGTACATCTCCTCCACTCTCTGCAGTCTGTTTCCTGCTGCAGGAAGAGTTGCTGCTGTGTGGCTGAGAGGCTAGTTCCTTCACTACACCTCAACTGAGCTCTCTCACAGACACCTTGCTCTGGAGGGTACACTGAGGAAAAGGCACACAACTGGTGCGCAAAACAACAGAACAATCGAGTTACATCAAATCTCGTCTATTTCTTGTGAGGGCGGTCAGATTAGCTTTGCAGTTTACAAATTGAAACTGGCTGACCTACCTGTCTTCTCTGTTGCGATCAACTGCATAGAACTGCTTACGTAACCACCTAAAATAAGAGATTTAAGAGATACAAAGCATTAAAAAAAACAGAGCAACAAAGATCTGAAAACCACAGGTAAATGTAAAATGTTGTTGATTCATGCAGCATATCAGTGCTTTGACTTTGTGGTGTGTATTAGTGATACCTCTCTATCTGAAGTGGTGTTGGGGACTTCAGTGTATCAGCCACAAGCCAGTTCAACCCCTTCACCCACATGGTCATCTCCTCATCAGATGTTGCTGAAGAAGAAATCAACAGTTCAACATGTGGCTGAATTTCAGAGTTTCTTTTCTTAAATTTCCAGTTAAAGAATAATCATAAAATGAAGAAGACAGTAAGCAGGAAAAGCTACTAATGGGTACCCATGTGGGTCTGTAATGGTAGCGAGAAATACTAAGGGACTACTTCTTCTGAAAGCCTCTCTTTCTGTGCGTACCTGCCAGGCTGAGTGATTTAAGGCGAAACTCTGTGCCATAGAGAATAACAAAGCAGTGAGCCTGATCCAGTCGTGCTGCTGAGTCTTCCACATAGCGCTCAAAGTCCCGGGATTTCTGTCCAGGACGGATCTCCTTGATTTCTCGAATGTCAACTGAGGAGACAGACGCAAATACAAGAGTGAGTGAAACAGAAAGTCTCCATGCCCTCACACATTCAAACGGTGTTCTCATTAGAGATGAGCAAAGTGTCAACATTGCAGCGGTTTAAGACAAAGGAACTCTTCGCACATCTATTTCATGAGATAGGTGTGCAGAAGAGAGATGAGTATTTTCAAAAGTTTCAGAAAGACTCACTGTGTAGCTTGCAAAAATGCATTGTGAAGGTGCCTGAAGTAGACAGTGTATCAGTATATCAGAATTTTAATGTCCATTATCTTCTTATATCAATATGGTCATAATATGCAAAATCTCCTAAAATATTAACGAAATAAGGTTGTATAAAAAGCTGCATCCCATTTGTTGGGAAATATGATTGTGAATGACAGAATTTTGTAACACAATAAGATCCCATCATCACAATACCTACATAACAACACTGACTTAGATTTAACCTTTCCATAAACTGCTTTCCAATTTAATTTCATGATGTTTTCCTTCCCCTAATGCTAACATCAACCGTACAGCACACAGGCAGTGCATGTACGAGTATTTTAAGCCCACTGACCACATGAAACAGCAAAGCCGAGCCTATGACACAAACCACATATAGATGCACTTCCAAGTTAAGACACACATTATAGAGATATTGCTAAATATGGATTCCATCAAAAAAAAGGTGGTGAGGTCTTAAACCCTGCTTTTTACCACTGAAATAAACCAAAACACTAATCGGAAAACAGAAGGCTATGCATCAGTTCCACAAACCCATTTGTGAGGGAAGCAGTTGGATCATTTCCACTGTTACACATACACATATATTTAAATGTGTGTGATATTAAGAGTGCTTGAAATGGTTTAATAATTTACAGTAAATACGACAAACGTAAGTCTAACAAGTATGACAGGGAATATAGCAGTGCGCTGGCTTCACAGGGGCTGAACGATTTGGGGAAGATAACTATAATATTACAATTATGATATTTGAATTTATCATTCACTGTGTAAGAGGTTTAAAACGTGACGGAGCATTAGCACATGAAATACCATCAAAAACAAAGCTAGAACAGGGAGAACAGTATTAATATGTATAACCACTGACAATTTAAACCTGGGGTCAGATGCGCCACAGAATGCATCAAGTTTGTGGCTAATAAATAATAAGTCCTGATTAAGATGAACCACAGTGTGTATGCGCAAACCACATGGAATACATTGATGCTGAACGTTTCAAGCAGTTTGAATTAAATAAAAGTTAATTAGTGCATTTTCACCTTATTTAATAACCACACCAGGGTTTGCTCATTGTTTCAAATTGCGATATGAAATCAATTAAATGTTCAGCTCTAGTTTTTGGACAACTGTTCATCATAAGTAATGACACAACTGAAAAAAAGAGCTAGTACAATTTTGTCTTGATGTCATTAATCAGCAGTCAGAAGGACACAAAAACTAACGTGTAGGCTGTGGAATAGCTCAGCGGGTTCCTATCAGTTACATTAGCAGCAGTTAAAGACCTACAGCAGGGACTCTCCTGCTAAACACACACACACACACACACACACTTATTTCAGCTCCTGCTCCTCTTCCTGCCCCCGAACCACACATCCTGTGCTTTTGTCGCCTACACACCACATCTGTGCTTGCGTATAGGTGAGCATGTGCATGCTCTTTTCTCAAGCATAAAAAAATAGTACGTCTTCTCACAGAATTTCACTAAGCTGAGCTCTCTAATCACACATCATATCTCTGTTTACTTTACCCGCTATACGGGCCGGCAGACTTCCGTTGAGAGCACGGCAGCTTTGACAGGCTGATCTGTCAGACAACACTTTTCGTCATTTGAGTCAAAATATTTGGAGCCTGCCTCAGACAGATGCAGGAAATAAGGAGATGACCAGAGGTGTAACCTTACCAAAAGAGATGAGAGGAGGTATCCTTCAACACGCTTCCCTCTCCTTCCTTCCACACCATTTCCACCATGCAAACTACTGTCAATAAAATAACACTTTTAAAACCAAAGGGCTTTCTAATACCACGCTTGGAGGAATGTTGAGGTTTTCTACATCTATGCTTTTTCATTTAACAGAAGAAATCCATGTTTTAAGATGTTAAATATCTTTATAATAGCTTTAGCTAAAAACAATAACACAGTGCAGTGCTGAAGAATCAATAACTTCCCATGTATTTTGCCATTTTCTTAAAATTTTCCTCTGAAATGTGAGGATTTGCTGCATTTCTTCACTGTAAATAAGAAAAAAAACATTTGTGCTTTGGACTGTCAAATAAAGCAAACAATATGAAGAGGCAGCTTATTTTTTGGCATGTTTTAGACAAAAGAATAAGAAAAAGTTCAAAAATAAAAAAATAAATAATTGCAGTAATGTGTAGTGTTGTTATACAGTCTATTTAAATTGGTAGCAATCTGACTCAATCAATCTGACTGAATAATTAAATAAGCTTTTAACACTAATTTGCCATTTCACGGCACAGTTTGGTAACTGACAAGTTGGTATTTGGTGTTACAGACAAAAAAAGGAGGTTTGATCAATACAAATACATACTCCTCACTCTGTTTAAAAACTAAAACTCCACAATGTCGGCAAATACCTTGCAGTTATGTTGCTGGATATTGCAATTATGACATAAATCAGAGTAGAAAATGAACAAATGACATGATTTTAGGATAAATTAAAAGTTAAAACTGCATTTTTTTGCACATAAGATCGAAACTATTACTGCTCTACTTGAATTTGAAAACAGAAGTATGACTGATATTATAGCGTTCAAATGTGTCGAGCGACTGTGTGGCCAAAAGCGTGACACTGTTTCACTGTGCACTTCCACATCAGCTGATCCATATCAGCTCCTTAGAAAGCAGGACGGACAAAGTTAAGCAGAAGACTTTCCTTCTGACAAACTACTGCCAAGCAGCTACATGGATACGGTTCCTCTTTCCACCACACTGTAAATGGAATGAGTCCGCTGTGGAATTGTGCTTGTTTTCCAGTGACAGCCTGACCTGTAAAACATTTGTTTTACAGACAGTCTAAAAACCTGACTGTGTTGCCGTTTTCCTGTCAGCAGTGTTAATGTTCCACAGATTTGTTGATATATTTCTCATAAATAACCTGGGCTGATGGCCAAGTGTGCAGCAGAAAAAAAAGGAACAGCGTGTCAGCTAAGAAATGACATCAGACATCTGAGGTGAGAAAGCATGTGTGCTTTGTGTCCTTTGCGGGAGGTATGGAAAAAGCAGCTCAGAACGATGACAGTTTCCACAGATGTGTGCAGGTAATTCCATCCTCATTTATGTGACTGAAAAGTCAACAAACGCAACCCCAAAGATTTCTTCAGTCGTCATTTCTGGTTCATTTTCAAAGACATTTCCAGGCTACAGTTGATTAAGTTTACAGCAACTTTTCGTGAGCGCAGGTGGCCTCGTCAAATGTTGTGACTCGGATGAAATGCAGATACAGTCTGTTGTGAGTTTTGGTAAAACTGCAAGTTCATATTTCTGAACAACACACAATATTTAAAAAGTCCTCTATAAATTTTAACACACCCCATGATAACTGAGCTCAGTGCGCCATTCACGTTCAAACTAGGTCTGTCACCAATGATTCTTTTGATTATAGATTAATCTGCCAATAGATGTCTCGATCAGTGCATAAACAGTCAGGCTGTAGTGTTTTAGTTTCCCCAGAGTCCAAAACGGCATCGAAAACCAAAAGGTATTCAGTTTACAATGACATTTTTAAAGTGCAAATATCTATGAAGGACAACATTTTGGGTGATTTTTGCTGGAAAAATTAGTTAAAGTACAAATTAAATTACCCAGCTACATATTTTTCTGGTGATCTGCTGTTAATTTCAGTGACCATTTGCTCCAGCTTGAAAAACAACACTTAGAATTTGTCTCAAGCATGTATGAGGAAATTCCTAGTCTGACATTACTAGATCTATTCTGCAGTGATTGTAGAAACTAGTATCGTGTGGAAAAAATCGGAATTATATTCAGACTCATGATGTACAAGTTATTATTTATCGTGAACCTGCATATCTGTTATACTTATGCCTGCAGGGGCTCTCAAAATCGTACATTTATGTGTCATATAACTTTATAAAAACATTCCAAAAGTAGAGTTGTATAGGTAAAATGAATAATAATCTTCAACTGCGGTCTTGACAGATGTGTGCTCACTCACAGAATAAACTCCATGTAGGTAAAATCACTTGATTTCAGCTTGAGTCAGTCCGAAATTAGAATATTTATCTCGCTTTAAAATAAGTTTTAGTTACACACCTGTCTGAGCTGTGTGCACAGCAGCGACTGAGTAGGGAGACTAGAAGCTTCTCCATGTGATGCCACCTAGCTAACTTGTGTATTGATAATCAGACGTTGAGCTGACTGGGTTCCCCTTGAGTGATTTATGTTGAGTTTAATGTGAGGTTGACAAAATGTTCAATCGTCTCCGTAGTATCAACATATATTTGTAGCTGGCTGACTGGAGTTTTAAGGCTGATAACAATAAAATCCAATAATGGCATATCAAAATGCAAACAAGAATAAAATCTCTGGATCCCTTAAGATAGCCTTTTTCAAGAATGGTGGCCAAGCTGTGAGGCATTTTGCAGTTAAAAAATAAACTTGTCTGTCCTCTCTCATGGACAGACTAAGTAATGGTGACATTTTGCTAATTTGTATGAAATCTATGTGCACATTTCTGAAATATCTGCAACACGTTGTCACTTGCTGGTCAACAAATACATAAAAACTATATACATGTGAAGTAAGCTGATATTTTGTAACTATGTACTGATGGTTTAGCTTTTAGAAATGAAACTGAGCAAATGTACACCAAGACAGTGATGTAGAACTCCTGCGATAACTGTGAAGCAGTCCTCACTGATTTGACACCTAGGTCGCACTGTTCTACAACCAGAAGTAATAAAAAAAAGGTGCAGAGACCCCACCAAAAAAATCTCTACTTTCTGTCAGATTTCTGATACCATGTCTACATATCCACTTTAATCGGTGAAATTAGCTTTAACGCTATGTTTGGGGGGAAAAAAACTCCAAACTAAAGTCCTCTACTTCAGCGCCTGAGAGCAACATGAGAGGATCTGCTGATGTGGGTCGACTCCAGGAACAACCGATCATTGCTTGAGCCCATGAACATTTTTCGTGGAAGTTCATTCATAAAAATCTGAAATTGGCTCATTCAGACTGTGTCAGAGCTTGTCAATTAACATCCTAGTTGCTCTCAGATGCTAAACTGAGTCGATAGTGCAAAATGATTCACATTGAAACACGATTTTGATTCATGCTCATGTTGCTTGTTATCAGTAAGGACAAAGATTCCAAATACGATTTGTATGATACCGAGCGTACTACGTGTGATGCTTCACTACAGTCTCTGTGGAAACAAACTCTGCATTAATTCATCACAGTATGAAGCTACGTCAGCACAAACTTCTTCTCTTTAAAACAATGCGATTGTGCATGGGAGTTATTCAAACCTTTTTATTTAGGACAGGCCCTGTCTGCACGTCTAAGAAGGTTGCTACTGCCAATTATTCTGCAAGACCACATCCTGCTTTGTCAAACCAGATATACATGTTATTGCGCTACACTGTAATATAAATATGTGAACTACAATTAAATGTTTGAGAGTTGTTAGGCTGGAAAACAGGCAAAGATTTTTTTTAAAAAAGTAAAAAGTTTGGGGGAGACAAAGTGCAAAATGGGTTACACTTCGCAGCGCTTTAAAGTTAGCAGAAAACTCGAGCGCCGTTTCCACACATAATGGACGTGATTCTCTCGCTGCCATTGATAAGGGGTAAATACACCAGACCAAATTGTTCCTGAACGATCACACACTTCCAGTAAAAACCCTGATATTCTATTTCTGTACATTAATGAGCAGCCGAGGCCAATTTCAACTCTCCAGGAGTATCAAATGGCAGCTATGAGCTCACGGGTGTATGAAACCCTTCATTGCAGAGAAGATGATACTGTGTTTAAGAAAAAAAAAGAAAGAAAAACTGACTACCATCCTTTTTGTGTGTGTGTGTGTGTGTGTGTCTGCTCTTTTTGTTGCATCCGGAGCAGAGTGCAGCTGTGCACAAGGCATCCTGCTACCCGAGAGACAGCCGACTTAACGAGTCACTGAAGGCCTGTGTGTCCTCAGTTAGACGCGCTGTTTTGCTGAAGATTAACCTGAACGTCGGCTTCCTGCTAAATTACAGCATATTCCTATTAATGGAACAAAAGAGCGCAAGGAAACATTCTTTCTGCTCATCGTCAACTCTGGATATATTTGTACCCGACATGTGACTTATCTGCTTCTGGACACCGACAGTTGTTCCTCTGACGTACACACCTGCTGTTTTGAGATATGTATATAAAATAAAACTCATAACTGCACTTTTAGGCAATTGCTCTTCCAGCAAGATGAACTAACAACTTTCAAAATGTGGCATCGAAAGATTGGTTTTCCTTTTTTTAAAACAATGACATAGCTTTACTGTTGTCTTTCGCTATTCTTGAAGACTGTGTTTAAAATGTGCATGTATACATTACTAGTCCTTGTTTTTGCACATTTTCTGGCATGCAAAAAGCACTAAAAATCCCCTATATAATGTCACACACCTGCTATTTATTTGTTTGGCTGGTAAAACTTGAATTCCATCCAGCTCCTGTGACTTCAGAGCCATCAGGTGAGCTCACCAAATCCTTGGCGAAGCACTCAACCGCCTTGTAACACACTGCAGTTGTCATATTTCTGCATGTATGCAAACTAACCAGTTCTGGCACCTTCCTAACTACGATCAGCACTCAAGAGCATCACTGTGTGCACATGTGTGTCTGTACATGTATTTGTGTTTGCACGCTACTCACTCTCGCCCTCTATTTTATCCGTGCCACGAGTCCAGATAATAGTCCTGGTCTCCAGCTTCACTTGAAATGTCCTTCTCTCCGGCCGCTGGGACTTCTTCGAATAAAACAGCGTCAGTACTGTCCCCAGCTCCAGGTCTCGGTACAGGTTGTTCATCTCCGTGTCGTTGTCCATCCACGGCACAGGTCCGTTGGAAAAGAAGCCAGAGGTCCCAGCCATGTTCACTTCCCCTGTTTGTTATCCGTTTCCTCTCAGAACAATCTGCTCAGTCCAGGCTTACACAGGGATACCTACAGCAGGAGAACACAGAGAGACAGGAGGGGGGGAAACCCATGAAACAACAATTCTCCAAGGACTTCTAGTGTGTCAGTGCTGTATGTACATTACACCGCAGCAAGGATTTTGATGCTGCTCAGAGGCTTTAAATTATACTGGAAAATGTACTATGCATGCATGTTTATATACGTATATATAAATACATGTACCTGGTGTCAAAAGTATGTATGAGGGAAAACAAGTCTCCAGCATCTGAAGTTACTTTTATATTTTAAGACACTCATTTAATGATCTAAATGGAAATTTGAGCAGTGTGAGCATTTTCTGAACGCCTTAATTATATTTAACCCAAATCCTTTAGTTATGGTCTCTTATTTTCTACAGACAAAATACAGTCCAACAGACAAAATACAGCTCTGTATGTAAAGTAAATTAAACACATATTTCATTACATATTTAAAACTGTAGGAACTGAATGTTTTGTGGGCTAACATCCAACTCTGCTGTGTATTTTTTCCCCTTCCTTACTTCAATATTTTGTACATGACATGACAAAACTGCAGTGCAAGTACACTATGTGCTCCTGGTATACATTATATAGCGAGATAATCAAGTTAAAGTAGAAACATTGGGTGCTGACAAAGCTCACAATTTAAGCATTTCATAACACACATGATCGTATTGATTTTTGTACATACTGTGAGGGAGCTTATTCTCAGTGTGGAGTGAAACCTGATCAGAAAAAGTACTGAGATTACTTAGGAACAGTGACACCCAAAAAAAGATGCTAACACCAGATAACTTCATCTTCAACATGTTTCTTTTTTTTTTTTAGCTTCAATCCAGCAGCAGTAGCAGCAGCAGAGAGGTGAAAAATCTCATTTAAACTGGTTTTTCCAATACGACCAACAGGCCTGTAACCTGCTGCAGGAAAACAAAGTTTGCTCTTTCTTTTTTTTTTAAGGAATACAACTGGTGGCGAATGGCAGCACAGTGGGAATAACAGTGTAACAAGAACCGTCTGGCTATTTTCACAGCGTGGAAACGGGGGCCGGTGTGTGCTAACGTTTGGCTAGGTTAGGAATCACGGCTCGGTTCAAACCCACGAAGACGCTCGGGTAGCTTTAGCCGTTCTTAAACATTTCTCCTTGTTTTTCCCCAAGCAGAAATTAAGCGGAAAACAACCCGTCGCAAGGCTAAAAAAAAAACAAAAAAAGAGGGCTGGTGTGCTCCAACTACCTACCGCCGCAATCTCGGCCCCGACCGCACATCTCCAACGGCTGAGGCTGCTCCTCTCGTCGCTCCTCTCCTGTCCTATCGTCTTTTCTCCGGTTTTTTTCTCTCCCCCCGACAGCCCCCAACGTTTTCCTGCGATTAAATCATCACCAGAGCCTCGGAAGGCGCTGCGGTCCCGACGATAACCGTCCCAGTTTGCTCTTCTTCTCCCCTCCAGCGGTCCATAGAGAGAGGCGAAGGCAGACAGCGAGAACCGTGGCAAGACTACGCAAGTTTGTCCGCTCTCGGATCAAGCCAGCGGCGCAGGCCCTTCCCCCCTCCCCCGGCCCAACAGCGTCAGGCGGCCCCCGGCGCTCACACACTCCGCTTCCGCTGCGGGCCTTCACTATAAAAGCAGGATTTGTTAGCGAGGCGTTTTAACCACAGGCTGTGGTGGCTTGAATGTTTTTTTTTAAATTGCGGGCATTAGACCAAGGGTGTCAAACTCATTTTAGTTTAGGGGCCACATACAGCCCAATTTGATCTCAAATGGGCAGGACCAGTAAAGCACAGCATAATAACCTCTATATAAATAACCACAGCTCCGAATTTTTCCCTTTGTTCACATTTAATGAAATATCTTTTTACTAAACATTATGAATTTCACATTTGAATGTACATTTTGCAGTTAGTTTCTTCTATGTAATTTTTACACTTTGCAAAGTCCTCCCGTGGGCTGAATAGGACCCTCTGATGGGCCAGTTTTGGCCCATGGGCCGTATGTTAGACAGCCCTGCATTCGACTGAAAAAACTAACACTAGGGGAAAAATATGCAAACAGCTTTTTTTTTTTTAACTCTCTTCTTTCTTTATTTCTCTTTAATTCCTTGCCTCATACATAGATAACTAAATGAATAAAAACTACATACAAAAAAATATAAAGAAATTTATTTTAAAAAACAAAGAAAACCCAACATGACTGGTATGAATAGATATAAAAAAAAACACAATGTGCATGTATAAAATCTGTTTTGTTTTATTTATTATTAGTGAGAAAAGACAAGATAATCCTTTAATAATCCCACAGAAAGAAAGAATGAATGAAAGACACTCCAGTATCCAGACAACAGGAAAATGCAATTAATTTCTCACTTCAAAAATGTATTAAGAAATAAATAAATATAAAACTTAAAAAATATATTTAAAAAAAATCTACTTGTGTAAAGAAGTATATAAAAATAAAACTCTAGAATAATAAATAAATATATAAATGTAAAAATAAAATAGCTAGACAATTAGAAAATACAGCCAATTTCACAAAATGTCTAATTGTCTGCCTCAAAAATAAATAAATTGATAGAGGATTTTTTTTAAGTACAGTGCTGGGAATAAGTACATAAAATAAAGTTTGCATGCATAATATCATTTAAATTATTGATCTAATACAAGATAATCCTTTATCAATCCCACAGTGGGGTAATTTGCAGTGTTTCAACAGCAAAGGGAATAGTGCAAAAACAAAGGGAAAACAGTAAAAAATGTAATATTCATAAGTACACCATATATTAATACTATATGTGGTTGCACATATTGTACATAGAAAATACTACTATTGCACATGGAAACATAGATTTTTCACAGAGTACGAAAAATATTGACAGTTTATACATCTTTCTATTTGTGGAAAATGTAGATACTGCACAGATTTTTCTGAACATGAAAAATAAAGATATTGCACATCTTATTTTTTCTCTGTAAGCAGGACAATATTGACGTCTCATGTAGAGAAAATATTGATAAGGCACGAGTTTGAGTGCATTTATGTTGCACCGTCGAGACATGAGGGACAAAGGTGTGTCTAGAACTGTAAAAGAGCTTAATATTCCTTTGTTAATACCAGAAATTTGGGCATTTTTGAGGTTTAATAGCTGTATGTCTTGCCTCTGGAGTTTCTATTAAATTTAAGCACTTTTTCCTGTGGTGTGTTCTGAAATCCAACATCTACAGGCCTCTTTATGTCGTAGAAAGCGAGAGTTTGCGTTTATTGTGGAGATAGTTCCCCTATTTCCGGTGTAACCTTGAGTTCCTATTGTCAGCTTGACGTATCTCATTCTCCAGCAGAAGCCCAGTTATCGGCCTCTTAAAGACACAGACCCTCTTCTAAAAATTAAAAAAGCAGCCGTCTCCTCAGAATCAAAACCATCATCTCAACTTGTGAAGTAACAAGTAACTCTGTATTTAATTTGTGTTACAGTTTTGTATTGAAAATACAATTATTTTAAGCATTTGTCTTAATAGGGATAGAGAAGTAGAGAATAAAACTGATAAATGAATTGTTGGACTATGACCCCTAACTTCACTGATATCTGTTGATAACCCCTCTCAGTCTTTCTCAGAGTAGGAGCTGATATGTTTCTCCAAAAACATGACAAAGCAAAGACAAAAAAAGATAAGGTTGATGTTTTATTTCGAAAACTACAAAGCTCAAAACAATAGGCATTCAGCCAGTTGGGATCAGATTATGTGATACATGAACAAATAGCAAGAAATATTAATGACCGAAGTTTAGAATATCCATTCACATTTGGAAATTCATAGACACTTTCTGCTTTATCACAGCAATACAAAAACAGCACACTACAATGATAGATTTCTGTGATCCTTTTTTTTGGCAAAACCCACACCTCTCTCTCAGAAGGAACAGATTCGGACAGACAAAACCCGCGCTGCACTTCAGCCGTTTCAAGTAACCGAGATCAACGTTACGCTGTTTTCATTGTAAAACTGGGGAAACAAACACACAAGAGTTGCATACGAGCAATGAAGAGCTGTCCGTTGAGAATGCATACGGTACACGATTTTAAAAAACACTGAATCATGATTACTGTAAAATGATAAAAATATGTACATCCCTGAAATAAAGAGCAAAATAAATCTAAATGGAAAAAAAGATGACATTCTGTGTGCTAATAAATATGTGAGCATAGTGCTAGGGTTTCTATTCATCACACTGCCATCAGTCTGCCAGGCTCATCTCCTCATTGTACGAATCTTTCACACTAAAATTACACAAATTAAGATTCATTATATTATCATTATCTCTCATGTTGTTTCTCACAGTCTTCTCACACAAACATTCTATGAGAATATAGAATTTCTCGATAAATCTGATGGCTTACAAATTTCAGTACATCTTATCTGACAAAAGATAATACTAATGTGTTCATAGTTGTTGGATCATGGGCAGATAGCTGCAGCTACATACACACTACTGTAAATGTTCTTAAGAGAGACGCCCTTTGTCAGCTTGGTCAAATGGTTCAGCGGTTATTTTTCCTATACACAACGGATCCATATATACACAACAATGAATAACCTGTGATCACAGCTTCAGCAAAGTCTTAGCTTCCTCCTTTCACAGCGCAGCAGTAACCACAGAGTGGAGTCATTTGACACCAACTAGAAGCCATCTTTACAGCCAAAGGCATGGGGAGAAAAGGGTGTTTAAAACTCATAATCCTTTTCGGCCATGTCAATTGCCCAAGCAAACTTCTCTCTCTGGGTTTTGTTGTAGATTTTCTCGATGGGAATGCCGAACTTCTTGCACCTGGAGTGGGGGGAAGACGGAACCGTTCAGGGTAAAGAAAAAAAGATGCAAAAATTGGGAAAAATTGCCATTATTCCAACCTTAAAGTGTTATTATATCAATGTGGCTACTTTGACTGCAAACCTAGTGGCTGAACCTGGAAAACAGCCTAAATGAACTACCCATTTGTTTGTGGAAAGAAGTGAAACCAGATACAAATAAAGTCTAGTGCTCCTGTAAACAAAGTCGTACAGAATGCATTAGTGTTAATATTGAATTGTATTTTGATGTAAGTGGTGCATTTGCAGTCATTTTGCAACAGTTTGCAACATTATAGTTCAAGTAAGTGATGCCATCGCTGTCAGAAATCCCTCATATTTCAGACTTTGTTGTGACAATGTGACATGGAAGTGGCATTTCTCAGTTGGTAATGTTAAAACTTGGATCCACTTATGTGAAAAGCCTGTGGTCTTGGTGTTATGTGCCAAGATACACATCAAATAAAGATTATGTCACACTTGGTAGATGTCAAACTGAGAAATGCATTAAAAATCTCCATAGGTAATATAAAAACTCAGAAGGTTCCTGTCTGATTGTGGTGGTTTAAACTCTAAAGGCCAACCTGGACGAGCGTTTTGACTTTGGATTTAACTCACTATAAACATGATCAAAGAAGTTTAGAATAACAGTCACACAAGCATTATAGCAAGAATCGAGGATCTGACCAAAAAAAGACAGGATGCTTCACTTCTGGTTGGACTGCTTTTAAAAATATATATGAAATCCAAATAACATTCCATAAAAATAAAATAACTTGCAAAAAACAGCGAGTGTTTTTTTTTTTTTTTAATAGTTAGCAAACATTTATTATTTTCTTGTTAAACTCTACTCCCTCTTGACTTCATTTATTATATAAATTATCTTATAATCAACCCCTCAAATAGAGCATTCTGGAGATAGTACAAAGCGTAATATTTATGTAGTATTAGTTGATACGATACTATGGAAGATTCAAGCAGCCAACTAGTAGTTAGCTATTTAGCTTATTTAGCATCTAGTAAACAGAAGCTATTACAGAGAAATGTACTGGGAGAGCCACATCACTACTTATCTCTTTACACTTTAAACTGGCTAGCAGTCGAGCCACTGCACCTTCAACTCTGTTCCACATATTTTCACATATACTGCAGTTTATGCCAGGTTCCCATGCACCACCCTATATGAGGGGACCCCCTCTCATACGTCCTACAACCAGGCAAAACATGGAGCATTCCTGTATCCATTGTGCTTGAGGAGGAGGCTCTCCAGAAATAGCTGTGGAGCATCGGTTAGGGAGGGCGGACCTCTGTTCCACTTCTCCGCAGCCTGGCCCTCCATTCAGCCACAGACAGCTCCTCATTGACTTCCCACATGGAGGAAGGAGTGCTGTTTGGGGACGCTCCCTGGCTTTCAGAAACAAACCCCATTGTTCCTTGCGCTCACACGCTTTTCTTCCTCTTATTTTCCTTTTGCAGCCGTTAGCTTTTTTGCTTGTGCTGCTCCTTTTCCTACAATGCAAGAGCATTTCCTGCCTTTCTGTCACCAAGGTAGATATGCACTCCGCACACCCGCCCACCCAGAGACAAGTCGGCTTATGCAACACTAGGCGGTTTACTCGCAGTTGTTTTTTTTTACCATAGTGACAACTGTGATCAAATAGTAGTTAATACACAGAGATAAACAAGGTCTGCTGAGTTGTAATTACCATGCAACAGAGATGCGTGGATCCAGGTAGTTGAGCTTGGAGGTGCCCAGAGCAATCTGCTTGTTCTCCTCTCTGTCTGTGGCCTGAACCTGAAGCTTCATCAGCTGCTCCTCTATCCTCTGTACAGCTTTACGCTTGACCTCCACAGTCCTGAGAGAGAAAATGAAACACAGAAACAGAAAGAAGCAGACGTGAAGACACAGGAGAAAATGAAAAAAATGTAAAGAAAGATAAAGAGACGGAGACACGTAGACGCAGGTAAAGACAGAAGAAGAAGCCTGAAACACTGTTAACTTGTTTAGGGGTCTATAGAGATGAAACTGTGTTGTCTTACATCCTCGTAGGTACTACAAGGGTGAAGTAATTAAGAAAATACATCAAACTCTCTCAGAATTTCTTACTTTTTGCTCTTCTCATCACGTGAAGCCTTGCGATCAGCCTTGGCGGCCTTCAACTGCTTCCTGGCTGCAGACAGTTGATTTTGTTTCTCGTCAATCTGTAATCACAACAAACACATGCTGAGTGAGCAAAATAATCTGCATCATGTAGAGAAGGAATTTGCTTTCTCAAACAACAAAAAAAAGTTTACCTTGGTCTGAAGGTTTTGCATGGACTTCTCAAATGTTTTGGGTGGAGCTCTCTGATGGTTACAAAGAATGGCCACCGCGCGATTGGCTCGGTTGTAGGACAAGATCTTAGCAGGGACGCTGTCATCGGCTGTACAATACAAAAAAGTAAGAGATAAAGTGTTGAGTTATTGAAATCTAAAATCACTTACTTAAATTTTGCAGTGACTGAATATTTTAAAACGCAATAAAGTTTAGTAACATATACTAAATTTGAAAATGTGTTCATTTAATAACACAAATTTCCTTTAACTATAGCAATTATCTGAATGGGAAGACCTACAAAAATAGTATGTTTACACCTTCCAAAAATAGGGTTCAAGTTCAAAGCTCCATTTCCTTCTTCTACTCACCTATAATCTCCACTGTATCGCAGTTCTTTTTGCCCTCTATACATCACATCCGTGCATCAGTGTACTGTCACTTAAATACTCCCTAACAGCTCCATGCTACAGGCTTACAGTTACAATAAACTAAGCTAACATTCCCTATTTGTGTAATTTATTGTATTTGTGTAGGTAGCTGATGGAGCGGGCAGTTTTATTTACATGGCATTTCAGCTTCATTATTTGCCCCTGTCAGGTATGCTTTATTGCACACGAGTTTATGTTCCATGTTGAATATTTCATTACGAGGCCTTTTGTGCTAGTCTTCTGTGGGAGCGGAGCAGGAGCGAGCAGTTTTATTTACATGGAGGCGCTGCTTTATTATCTGTCGTTGTCAGAATAAATGGATATAAACTCCATAGAGACTGTGCATCTCCAGTGGGAATAATACAAGAGTCACCTGTTATATCTTCACCACCAGTCAGCCACAACATTAAAACCACCTGCCTAACACTGCATAGGTCCCCTGTAAGTCATCAAAAATGCCCTTAACCATCGGGCATAGACGAGAGGACCTCTGAGGGTGTCCGATGTGGTCTTGCACCAGGACCTTAGCAGTGGATCCTTTGGGTACTCTGGGTTGTGCTCTGGGGCCTCTGAGAATCAAACTTGTTCCACTGCATCCTGTTGATGCGTGATCAGAATGGGGTCTAGGAAGTTTGGAGGTCAAATCAACATCTCGGCCGATTGTCATGTTCCTCAACATGTTCCTGACTGTTTGATGTTTTGCGATGATGTTTTCCTTCTGGGGTAGACCAGTGACATCTGTGATATCCATGTGCATGAGGGAGTGTGCTTCTTCTGGGACAATGTTTATTTTGGTGTCTAATCAAAATGGATGCCAAAATCCAAGGTTTTCCAGCAGAACACCACATAGTACCAATATGATCAGTGTTATTCACTTCACCTGTCAGTGGCTTTAACATTGTGGCTGATTGGTTTTACTGTATGGTTTAGGAGATTTTTTTATAGATTAAATTCTGCAAGTGCTGCTTTAGAATTCCTTACAGGAATGCAGACTTGATGTCAATACTTTGCAGGCGCTGGCTTTGATGAGCTGCTAAGTGATTGCATAAAAGTGCTGTCACTCACGGCAGGTAAGTTCCTTGAGCTGCTGTTGCAGGGTGATGGAGGCGTTGTAGGTACGAAAAACCTTGGCTGTTAGTCCATCCATCAGCTCCTGTAAGTGCTTATTCAGAATAGAAGTCTGCAGGAAACACAGGAAAAAAGGGAATGTGGGGTGGGTACAGTTAGGCAAAGGAAACTGAATTAAACAAAGCACTGATTAGAAATGAAAGCAGTTCACTTAAGAGTGAAGCCTTGGAGGCAGATATTCCTGCGCGTTTCTTACATTGAGTCTGTCGAAAAGGTCGTCTTCAGGCTGCTTGTTCTCCAGAAACAACTGGAGGTTTTTAAAGACCTGATAAGAAAGAATAACAAAGATTCCTTTAGCAGGAAATCCCTTACATTCAACTCATCATAGTTGTGTTTGTGAATGCACCATCACATTTCTGCCTGTAGGGGGTGTTATCTTATTTCTTTTCATAATAATAAGTGCAGGTGGTTTAATGACTAGTGTGATGTTTTTGAGTGCTGCTATTTTCGTCTACCTAAGAAGACAGTGGCCAGGTGTGTTGAAGAATTTAAAATTGAAAACTGAACATTGCTTGTATGTGTCTTTATATGTAAGTGTGTGTGGGTGAGTAGACTCCTGTAGCAGGAAACAGGCTACCCTCCGACGTAGGGCTAACGGAAAGCTTTTTGTGTCCGATCACCTGCCTGTGCAAACATCCTCCTCAGCGCAGAGGCTACTCATCTCATTAACACTAAATTCCGAATCTGTCAAATACATAACCAACAACACCCTCATAAAACCAGAAATTACAGTTTTGCGCTTTAATATATCTGCCACAATTCCTCTTTCCTCCCCCATTCCTGTGTTTAACTCTTCACTCACATGTTCCTCTCATCCACTTTTCTTACCCTCTTCTCCACAGGAATCTTGTTGTAGTAGCGGATGGAGTCTTTTCCCAAGAAGTCAAACTCCACCACGTACTCCTGGTCGTCCATCTTGGGGTAGAGTTTGATGTGTTCCACCCGAAGCGAGCAGCAGCCAACGGTGTCCGCTGTCTCACCTTCTTCCTTTTCGTTGCCCGCCCTCAGTGCCAGCTTCAGGGGAAAACACCACACATTGTGATCGTCATCCAGACATAAGCGTGCAACATGTTCCCCAGGATTTTTTCTGTTAACTTGGTTCACCAGGGGCATTACTGAAGGCCCAACGATTCTTTGAAGTGATAACTCTAAGTCTGAGTAGTTCACTTCAGCGTACTCTGATAACAGATTCTTTCTGCACCCACTGCTTTGTCAGATACACCACTTGTAAAATCAAAGCTACTCTACATTGGGTGTTTTTAAACTTGTTGCTGTCATTGAATATTGAATGCACTTTTTGCTCACCTTGTCTATGAAATACAGTGCCACAGCTCTCTGTCTGATCCTCATCTCTTTAGACTTCCAGTCATCTCTGTACTGAGTACGGATCCGATCCACACACTTCTTCAAACGTCGCGCAGTCTCATATTTCTGCCAGTCCTTCTCCCCCTGTACAAAGGCACATTTTCTTCTTATTAAGGCATAACTGATCAAACAGACTCCTGGTGGCTATAGGTGTGAGAACAGAAGTACCTTGATCCTGGAACTAGGGTTCAACATGATGTACTTGATGGAGCCTTGGATGTTCTCTGTCCAAGACGCTAACCAGGTCACCTTGTTGTCATGGCGAACCTCTTTCCATTTTGTCCCTGGGGGAGGTTTAGGCTGCTTGGAGTCCCTACAGAAGAAGACATATGTTGACAGGCTTTCCCACATGCATGTTGGGAGAATAGGGGATCTTTGCAGTTTTGCTTAACTCGGCTTATTCTAAATTTATTGAAGTTCTTTCCTCACAAGTGGGAAGATTCTAGTTATCACAGACAAATTGAATTTTGAAGTTCACTGAAGGTCAGGATTAGTCTCACGTTGGTAACACTACAGCTATGAGACAATGGTGCAGAGACAAACACCAACCAATATGTGGGGGTCAACGTGTCCTCCTGACACAGACATAGCGAACTCTGACAGGAAGGCTACCTTTGACACAGTGCCGGCATGTGTGTAAGTGTGAATGAGTGATAAACTGCCATACTGTACATGCCACAGGCAGAACGTAATTCTTTTCCACCTCTTTGACAGCAACTGACGACTATAAATTTGCCTTCTCATAAACTCTAAATAAACAGAGATAAGTAGAACACAGTCTATAAATAAAAACAGTAATCATGATCTGTTAGTCAGAAGATGGAAGGGAAGATTAAGAAAAAAGGCAGGACAGGGAGAGAGGGGTAAAGACCAGGACCATAATTGACACTATATATCTACACATGACCTTCTGACAAACTAAAATCTTCCTCAAACACCCACTTAATATGTTTTGTTTTCACATGCACGTACATCCTATCTTACCCTTACAATTCACACAACAATCTCAACATGTAATTTTAAATAACATGGTTTGACAGGGCCACCTTGTGGTACAACTTTGAACTAGACACGATTGATGAAGATGGTGATGATAATGGTGGTAATGAGATTCCTCACTTGCTACAGTTAATAATAATGTCTTCAGGTCGGATGCGGCGTTTCAACATGCCCATCTTAGGATGGTCGCCCCGTCCTCGGAAGAGTCCTGGCGGCTCGATGCGGAAATTTCCAATCCTCTCCTTGTGGTTGTCCATGATGCAGAAACCATACTCCTGGAGGAGCCGCTCATTTTCTTCTTTGATTTTCTACAAAGTGTATGAAAGTACAATGAGAGATTTGACATTGTTTTCAAAGCTGGGACAATCTGCATGAATGTAGGCCTACCTGCTTCTCCTCTTTTGACATCTGTTTCCTGGCTTCTGATTGGGTCTTGAAGTACTCACTCATCTCACTGAAGTTGCACTTATTCAGGTCAGTGATCTTGGACTTCTCTTCTGATGTCATTTCCTAAAATAAAAGAGAGGACATCTGAAGCAAACTCATTCTAAATACTTGGAACTTCACATCTGCTGATGACTGCGGCTCATGTGCTGAACTTGAGGTATGAACAGTATTTTTCATGTCTAATATCCTCACCTTCCTCCAGTCCTTAAAGAAATTCTTCCTAAAGATGTCCTTAGTGGTGTACTCATGATCCAACATCTTGGAAAAGAATGTGGTGACCTCCTCAGCAGGAGCACTAAGTTTCATAGGCTTACCTACAAATACAGAAAATCACATTGTGGTCTTGATCGAAAATAGTTTAGTTAATAATAGATTCCAACTTAATTTTGACACAGATGTACTCACCATCGTAGTAAAATTTAACTTTGTCAGGCAAGGGTTCGTATGGTGGTGCAAACACTGGACCTTTGTGTTCGAGGAAGCGCCATTTGGAGCCATCAGTATATCTTTCCTCCTCCCACCTAAACACCACAAACAACAAAACACAACCCATGACAGAGAAGAAAAACACGCTTCCTAGTAGCTGCTGTAAAACAATGAACTGTCCTGGGTCTATAATTTGTCTGCAAGATGAGCTTACCATTTCCACTTCTCCTCCTCTTCTTTTTTGGCTTTTTTCCCCTCTATTACCTTTTTGTCTTTTGTCTTCTTTTTGTGCTTGACGTCCTAAAACAAGTGGAGACAACAAAATAAATCCACAGGGTACAAACAGGAGACACTCCAGCCTGGACTCTATGACAATGTATTTATCACAGCAGTGTGTAGACAAGCTTAATGAACCTCATCCTCCTCGTCTTCTTCATACTCATGTTTCCTCTTCTTGGCCTTTTTGTCATGCTCCACCTTGACTTTTTTGGGCTTGTATTCAAATCTGTAAACAATCACACAGACACGTGAACTGAACCGTAACTGTAACTACAGGGACTCTGGATTGATTTAGATGACACCTACTCTTCATCGTCATGCTCTCGTTTGGACGTCTTGTGTTGGGGAGAGGGGTAGAAGCCATTGTCTTCTTCAGGCTCGCTTTTAATGGCAGCAGGGCTTGTGTCTCTAATTCACACATCAAAGTAAAACAATATCCCATTACACTTCTATGAAATTCTTTCCAAAAGAACTTATGGCTGAGCAAATCTGCTTTGTATTTAATTTTATTTCAGATGAGACAAAGTGATGCTGTTTACCTTACATATCCATTTTCCTTCTCCTTTTTAGGCTTGTCTAAATGGGATGATTGAATCTGCGAGAAACAAAGAATGATATACCAGATTATTAAATGTGAATTCACTGCTTTTACACCTTTGAATAAATATTAACAGTCTTAACTTTTAATTATAGCTAGAGTTAATGGAAGGCTAGTCATCTGTGTACTTAATAATTAGTTTCATGTTTTGTCTTCCCAAGAGGGCAATCTATGGAACATATTGAAATAAACAAACCCGTGTGTTATGTCAGGACTAGGGATTGACTAGTATGTTTTTCTCTGGGCCGATACTGATTATTGGTAATTGAGAAAGGCTGAAAGCTGATATTTTTTTGAGCCAATATGCATCGGATATTGTGTTTTAACAGCATGTGATAGCAGAGAATGTGTCCTTCATAACAAGGATTCTTCATTAATAAGGGTGAGAATATGCTTACATTAATTTCTTTATCTTTCTCTGTTCTATCACTTTTATGGTCCACTAAGGTCCATAACTTAAAGCTTTAATAATTATTGTTATCCAGACTCTGTTTCAGGGTAATTTGTGGCTGCCTTCTAACTAAGCCACTAGTCGTTAGCTTAGCTATAGCCACTGTGAGAGTAGCTACTTTCTTAGTTTGGGCAAGAACTTGTGTTTCTTGTTCAGTGTTTGGCGTCTCTGCTTAAGAGACATTTCTCAGACCACAGAGTGATACAGACAGAGAGAGTTGGCTGCATCAGCCCTGAAGTAGCACATATAATTGATCAATATTTGGCCAATAAAAATAGATACTCCAAAAAATGCCAAACATTGACCATAATGTTAGACGATAATCGATCTATCCTAGTCGGGACCAAAAAACAATTATTTCCTCATTGTGAGAAAACAAAGCTTTGACCTGAATGTCTCAAAGTAAGCATTCAGTCACAGTGACAAAAATAAAAACAATATGTAGCCCTAAGATGTATAGGCTTCTGTGAAACTGCATACTGAGAACCCATTATCAAACCTTCTCTTCTCTCCTCTTTTCTTTGTCCTTGTCTTTCTCTTTGTGTTTTTCTCTGTGCTTGTCTGAGCTGCCGTCGCTGTGCTTCAGCTTCTCCTTGTCTTTGTCTCTGTGTTTCTTCTCAGAGTGCTCCTTATGCTCGCTAGAACACAGAGGTCAGGGATCAAGTGCAAGGGTCAGGGGTAGTCCAGATGCACAGACACAAAAGATGTCCTCAACAGAGAACCAACCACCAGCAACATATACTTTGTCATTTTTATCACACAATGGCAATGTCATTAATCTGCTATTATACTGCAGACCACAAGTATTTCTACCAGACAAAAAAGAAACCATAGCAAATGCCACGCAATGGTTCGAACTGCAAATGTTTTGCAGATGTCATTCATGAAAGTGAATTTCAGGGCTTTCATGTGAAGCATGGCAGAGTTATGTTAGTTCCAATTAAATCAGCAGTGCCCTCTGTGATTCTTTTTGTTTTTGGAAAAGTTTGCCTATTTTATGTTTCCTACTGGCAGAATCTGCATACAAATGCAAAAGCTTTGTCACTGTCTTCCTCATTTAAAATTCAGTTAAAACAGCCAAAGCCACTAGCGAAGCGCTGCAGGGATAAATACATGCTATGAGTCAACAATCAAAACTGATCATATTAGGAGCTGTAGGCAACTGTAATATATGAACACTGATTCCAGCATTGTTGAGTGTTTTACCAAACAAGTGAGAGAAAGGAACAAACCTGTTGCTGTGCTTGACTTTCTCTCGTTCCTTGTCTTTCTTGTGGTCTTTGTGTCTGTGTTCCTTGTCTTTGTGCTTGTCTTTATGTTTGTGAGTGTCTATGCCACAAAGGAAAGATCAACTTGTTTAGTAACATAAAAAAATCTAAACAAAATATCATTTTGCTAAATGTGTATCATCCAACTATCGATATTTTATGTCTAGTTTGTTACACTTGTAGATTTAAAAGGCTTTTAAGGTCGTACATATGCAACATAAGTATTAGTAAAACAGCTCCAAGTCTGGGGATAAAGGACAAACTCAGGGAACAAATGCCTCTGTCGTTCAGTAAAATGCAAGCTTTGTTTTTAAACTTTGTGAATAAGAAACATCTTTCAAAGCTTATTACTGTTAGGTAGAGGAAGACAAATCTCCAGTAGGAGATGCTGCAATGGACATAACCTTAGAAAAATAACATTACACTAGCAGACATAGAAGGTGTTGATAACTGTTGAAGAATGCCCAGAAAGAAGAAGCACTACAAAGCTGTGCAATGTCAGCAAACTGCACTAAATATTTCAGCAATTGCTCCTATACAATGCTTTATTATTTGACTTGGCACATCACTACTGATGAATTCATGTGAAGGCAGCATTTTACTGTGGTAGTTAGTCGAGGTGGAGCTGGTTGCAGCTATGCAATGTAATCTATAAAAGTGCATGACGTTGAAAATCTGAAATGTATGAAGAAAACGATGGCTTGTGATGCCAAATAAATGTAGTAAAGTGTGCAACATTTGGGCAAATTGAAAATACTCAACTAAAGTAGAAGTAACTGCAAGTACGGTAATTAAATCCACATTACACTACTTTAAAACCAAACAATAAAGCTTAGATAAGGGTTGAAGGGTTCAGTACCGACCAATCATGACACCACTACACCACTGGCATTTGCTGAAAGATCACAAATGCTTCAAATCTTGCCTCATGATATTAAATTTCTCTCAATATTTAACACAAAAATAGCTTTAGCAGGATTTTTACAATTGAAAATAATACAGATTGTACTTGACAAGTGTAGGGGGGATTCATACAGTCAGTGAAATGATTAGTCTACAATGGTTTTACATGAGTGCCATTATTAAAAAGTATCCTGCTGAGCGAAATTCCCACTGACCATCACCTTGTGGCTCCCTGTTGTCATGGCAGTTGAATAACTGTTATCTGCTACTGTCATGTTAAGCAGTAATACATATCCCAGATACAAAACAAGTTCAAACTCATTGCTGTGCTGTGCATCAAATCAAACCTTACAATCAAAGGGGAAAAAAAGTGCCTCTAACTTTTGCAGGAGTAACGGACACTGATGTGCGGAGACTATAATTTGTGCAACAACAAAAAAGACTCTGCTCAATGCAAATGCTTTTAATAATGTAGTGCAACTTTGTGGTGTGTGACTTGAAGTTTTAAACTCCTGTGTGAGCATTCCCTGTTGGCGGTGCAGATAAATGCCTCCTGCACAGAGATGGAGGCAAGAGTGCGTTTGGTGGGGAGATAGGGGCAGGGAGAGGCGATAAGCGCCCAGCTCTCGCCTCCATATCACGGCAGACAGTTGGCTCTCTGATCGGCGCCCTGGCTGCTACACACAGAAAAAGAAAATGGCGCAGAGACTAAGTCCTCAGCCCCAATTCGGCCACTTTCAGCTCCTAAATTCGACGTGTTTGCACGCACATATCACAAAAGTAAAGCATGCAATATCAACACGACGCCAGGCCCTTTCGGAATGGCCCATCAGTTTAAAAAACCGAGGGTCGCAAGTGTGCATTTCAGACCCTCTTTTTGAACAATAGCCGCAAGAGAGTGGAGGAGAAGGGACTTAGTCTCTGGGACGCCATTTCTGTCCTTTAAAAACTATCAGTACACAGGTAGACACGATTCCGACTGGAAATAGGAGTCAATATGAATAAAAATCCTCATCAGAGGACCTACCGCTTCCTTTGGATCCAGAATTGACCTGAAATTTGAGGGAAAAAATGTTTTTAATATTTCAATTTTCAAAATGCCGGTAGCTCGGTTATTCAAGTTTCAATAGGCATACAAATGAACCCTCGCTATTACGTGTATTTTGCTACAATAAAATGCCAGCATTTCGCGTAATTTAAAAGTTTCCTCTAAAACGACAGAGGAGCGCTAACTTACAATGTTCGCTAACGTTTCTTTGCCTTTATTTCACATCCCGACGGTTAATACTCGTGTTATAACAGTTACTGCCGATGAATTGGTAGAAACTGTTCAAAATACGTTAATTAATGGCCTTGGGCTACCTGAGAGTCTCCGCGTCCGTGATCTCCGCTCATTGTCAAGTTGTTTTTGTTAGTGAAGCAGGTAAAGTTGGCACAGCAGACAGCTGCTCAGGATGCGGCTGCTGAGGATGCAAGGCTCGGGGAAACCTCACTGACAGCCTGGAATGGAGTCCCAACGTTTACCCACTGCGCATGCTCACACCGACCTGGACGCCGAGAGAACGCTGTGCGTGGTCCTCACCTGAACCAGCATCAAAACACCAACTGACAAGCTGCTGTGGACTCTGTATCCCGTCTGATTCCGCTTTCAGCGCATTCTTAGAGGATGCGTGTTTATGGGCCATGTGCTGTCAAGTCTTTCAACTCCTAAACACCTCAAGCCACCTCCTACTATCAATAATACTATAGTTTACAGCAGTTCTGCAAAGAATTATCAGACTGGGACAACGACCTCAGCTCAGTACATGAATCAAATCAAGCCGTTTCACAGAAGAAAAGCAGTAGAAAATTTAATTCAGTTTTACAACATAATTATACAGTCATGACAAGCTCCATTATCAGTCTTCACATGATTAATCCAGCATTTAATATAAAAAGCACATCCACACAAACTGTATGCACACATTCTAGCTACAATCTCACATAATAGCATGGACAAAACAAGAGCATAATTCTTTTGACCACAACCTGTACATGATTTCTTTTTTCCAGTACAAATTCATAATCTGGGTCAGAGAAACCAATACCAACTGATTCACAGCAGGGAAACAAATCATTTACAGTACAGTTCACAGGTTACCACGACTACAGTGGTGCCTATTTAGATTTCCTTCGTTTGGCCTGGGTGGGGCTTGCTCCAGTTTCTGTTAATAATAGCATACAAGTGAGTTAGGGAAAAATGAGCAATGTCATGTGTGTAGGGTAGGTGTAGAGATGGATACTGTCTTTTAAAGTGTCTTCCTTACCTTTTACGGCAGCACTGGTTCCAGGCCTGGCCGATCTCTTCCTAATGCCGCTGTCCACCACTGGCTCCTCCTCTACCTCTTTCTCTGCCCGGGAGCTTCGTCTGCTTGGCCCTTTGGGCTTCTCCACAGCAGCTCTGGGAGAACCACACAGAAAAACAACAAAAGACAAGGAAGGAAGGACAAAACAAGGATATGTTACTAAACATGCAAGAGTGTCGGTTAACTCTGCTCTACTCACAGAAGGATATAATACCAATCAGGACTCTGCTGTTTTTCCTCGTCTACCACAGATACTGTCCTTCTTCATCCCGACAGCATCCACTACGTCGACATGATCACTGCTTGTGTCTTTGCAGTGCAAACATATTAAAATACATACCTTGGGACTAAGTTGATGGGCGTCTTTCTTTTCTTTGCCCATCTGTGATAGAAGTGGAAAAACAGCGGTAAACTATAAACTGTGCTGAACAAACATGGCTTCACTTCCACACCATATTATGACAATCCCCAGGAAAAGAGATACGGCCATAAAGATCAGCAGACAGATAAAATTTGTTTGGTTGTAGGCAGATTTTTTTGTTTAAGCTTTTGACATGCATTATTATATTTATTTTGTTGCATGCTAATCATACATACCAAGTGCTGAGGCCACGAGGTTCATTGTTTTCACCATGTACCCCCATGGCCAACCAAATGAACTCCCTGAGTTTCAGTAGAGCTTGAAATGCCTAAGCATTTCTTCTTCAAGAGCATGAGTCTTAAAATTAGGCCAATCAATAGTAAGGGACACCTTAAAAACCCAAACCCATGAAGCAGTACATAGCTAATCAACATGATGACTTAAAGAATAAAAATGTTAAAAAGAATCTTACCCCTGCTCAGAACCTGTTGGGACCTCTTCACCTGAATAACACAAAAGCACCGATTATTTCTATGCCATCTAGTTCCAAGCAGCTCATATGGCATTGTTCTTCTGTATTTAATTGAAATGCAGTTTTAAAAACACTAAAAGAAAGATGACTACACTTACTCGTCTTCTCAGTTGCAACAGGTTCCTGGGACTGTGGTACTTCTTGCTGATTAGGTGCTGGGAATGAAAGGATGATATGGTTCAACTGGAACACTTTCACATAGAAAACACATTATGTTCTCTGGTCCACTGTGATCACCTGTTACCGATGATTTCGCACAGAGAAAGACTTTTCCTCTTCAAACAATGAGGAGAAGAAATGCTAAACATTATGCTATTATAAAATGTAATAATTAACACTTAGTGCAGGCTTGACACAAGGTGCATTGAGGTATGTGCAGTCATCCGACCTGACAAGGATCAAAGCCAGAATCTGACTATTGCCCCATTTACTTCATACATGTATACATGCCAAGTAATCATTGTAACCAATAGCTGTGTCGTTACCTATGGTAGTCTGAGTGCTTTCAGCAGGTGCTTTAGCTGGTTGCATGGATGGCTCTACAGCTGGGGGCTCAGACTGGCCTGGTGAAACTCCACTGGCATTAGCAGCTGGAGAGGATGTGGTGAGGGGAGCATCCTGAGCAGGTCCAGGTGCAGCAACAATTGGAACAATGGACGGTACAGGACTTTGTACAGGAGTGGCCGTGGAGAGCAAAGTAGAAGAAGAGACACCAGTGGTAGTATCAACTACAGTGACAACAGGCGCTTGAGACATTACTGCCTGTGCTGGGCTTGAGACAGAAGCTGGTGCAATCACTGGAGCCTGGCCAAGAATCTGAGTAGCAGCAGTAACTTGGCCTGAGACTGGAACTGGAGAGGAGACTACAGGCAGAGTAATGTTGTTAGGAGCAACAACAGTAGTGTGGGGAGCTTGTGCTTCAATCTGAATCCCCGTACTTGCAGGAGGATTAAAGGTCTGTGGCGGTACAGGTCCTGTATGACTCTGTGCAGGCCTTTCTATGGGGCTTTGCTGGGAGTCCGCTGTACCAGAAACTGCAGCAGCAGGCTGTGCAGGCTTACTTTTCCCCTGGGCAGAGGGAGATGGAGACATGGGGCTTTTCCGCATGGTGGTAACAGCTCCAGGACTAGAGCAGGGAGGAGAAACAAGAGGTGCCTGAAAGGGAGATGCTGCTGAAGGGCTTGGATGTGGAGATGGTTGCCGAACTGGGAGAGCAGATTTCTGAGTAGAAGCTGTCTCACCAGGATTTTCAGTTTTAACAGCCCCTGGGTTCATCTGCTGAGGATTAAGGAGAGTACCAACTGGGGTTGACGAGGACATACTTGTAGCAATCTGGACCTGTCCAACAGCACTCCTGGCAGCCTGAGTGCTGGCCATGGTAGCCACTGAGGACTGGGTGGAGCTTGGTGCAGGAGATAGTTGGATGTTTGTAGTGGACACTTGGATAGACCCAACCATAGTCACTGCCTGTGATACCACTGTTGTATTAGGAGCCACAGATGCACTTGGGACTTGAAAAATTGGATTGATAAATACAGGGGTGGTGGTGATGAACTGAGGCCGGGGGGCAGGGCTCTGCTGCCGGATGTCCTGAGGTCTAATGTTCTTGTTAGGGACAGCCACCATGGTGGAAACCATAGATGTGGGTGCCTGTGAAGTTGGGGCAGAAGTGATGGGGTTTGAGGTGACAAATACAGTGATCTGGCTGGGTGAAATGGTGCTAGAAGAGGCAGGGATCTGGATGACTGAATGAACATTTGCCACTGGTTTAGGACTAGGGCTTGCTTTTACAGTCGAACTGGCTGGGTTTACAGCAGAGCTGGAGTTAGAACTGGTACTCACAGTTGAAGCAGAACTGTTCTGTCCGGAAGTGACTGGGTTGGGGTTTACACTTGGGGTGGAAATAGTGTTAGAACTGACAGTGCTGCAAAGAGTAGGTGATGGATTTACATTTGGAGTGGGATTCACACCAAGACTGGAGATGGGGTTTTGGTTAAGACTGGAAGTATTATTTGAGTTCAAGTTAGTGGGAGGCTGTGAGCTGGGAGTTGAAGCAAGCTGCGAGTTAGGACTGCTGGTAGGGACTGGGACAGGAGGTTTGGGTTTAGCTTGTGTTTCACTTATATTGGCAGTAGTAGCGACTGGCGCTGATACATCTGTACTCTGAGAGTTATTGTGAACTGGTCTGTCTGAATCCAAAGCAGACTTGGAACTGTCCTTTCCCATGACCTCCCTAACAGTACTACTCTGCATGGGGCGAAGAGGCATGTTTGGAACACCTGTGTTATCCAGTAACTGGTTAAGGGAGGTTGGCGGTGCTCTAACAGCAGGTGACACCTCAGACTCCTGCACAGGTGCTAGCTGTGATGGTTGCCTATCCCCTGTGCCAGCCTGCAGGTCCATGTCAGGTTTAGGCTGTTGTGGCACGGGTAGACGAGGACTTGCCATTCTGGGAGCTGACAACTCCCTCAAAGGTTGTGGCTGGGGTTGAGGCTGGGGCATCTGCCGCTGCTCTGCTGTCAGCATTCCCTGACTTTCCCTGATTCCATCAGGAGGGTTACTTTGAATCCCATGGAGGGTGCTCTGGGTCTGTTGGGCCTCCATGCCCACACTTACTTGCGAAGGCATAGATACTGGACTTGGAGGTACTGAGGTAGGGCTCAGCATCATTGTTTGCCCCTGAGGGTTGACCAACTGCTGCTGGTGGGGAGGGCAAGTGATAGCCATTTTTGTCCCCTTTTGTCTTCCTGGACTTGGTGTGGCTGACTTGCGGCTAGAGGCTGGGCTTGACCTCCGACTATTGCTAGGACTTGCCCTCTTGCCTTGCCCTCCAGGCTGTTTATCCTGTTTAGCAACTGCAGCCCCTGCACCAGCGCCAGCAGAGAAAGCCTGCTGACTATTGTTAGCGGTATTTCCACCTGCAAGGCCATTGTTGTTGTTGCCTGGTAGAGTTAAATTTGGGGGGGCCTGCCCGATGGCTTTCAGAGTTGTTGGGTTAAGACCTTGCTGGTCAAATCCCCTGTTTAAGTTTGGCTGTCTCGGAGGCAAAGGAATGTTGATTTTTGGAGGAAACAGCCCTGCAATAGAGGCATTTAGTCTCTCAGGTGAAAGATTAATTTCAGAGGGCTCAGTACTGGGTGGGCGATTAGTTGGGGTGAGAGGATGGTGGTATGGTCTGGGACTGGCTCTGTTTGGGGTTTTAGGTCTTGAGCTCTGTGAAGTTGTGGGGACATTAGGGAAATGAAGACCAGGCATTGGGCCTCCTTGTTGAGACTGAGTGGGTAACTGTTGTTGAGGACTGGCTCCAGTGTGTTGGGGCATTTGTGTTGGACCAGGGCCTTGTTTCATCATGTGAGTGTTGGAGCCCTGACTAGCCATAATCTGCTGGGCGCCATTTCCAGGCTGCACCCCTATTTCTGGACCACCAGGCCTGTCCTGCTTTGAGTGGGCACCTGTAGGGCCCTCTTCAGAGACAGTGACTTGGGGCCCCTGCCCCACATCAGGATGAGACATTCTTCGTGCAGGTCCTGCAATCTAGAAAGGGAAACAAATACAAGTACTGTACCATGTACTCTCTAGAAAATAAATAACAGCATTCACGAATTGAATCCTGATCATGAGATAGGAACTTAGCCCTCACCTGTGGGTTCACCATCAGAGGCATCCCTCTGGCTTTGTCAGGTGATGGCGGTACTCCTCCATGTGCTTGGAGGCTTATCATTACAGGCATGTTGCCTTGCTGTGAAACAGGATGTCTTTGCACCTCTGATTGATTGCCCACGCCCCGGGGAGGGAGCTGCCCTCCTGGAGGTATGGGCATGCGATTCTTTGCCTGCTCTTGCTGCATCTTCAGCATCATCATCATCTGCTGTTGTTGCTAAAATGTAAAATGAGGATGATGTAAGACTAGTTATGAATTCACCAACTGCTGTGTTGGCACACACTTAACTGTCATTAATATACATTATATTACCTGCTGTTGCAGGTGTGGCTGTTGAGTTTGCTGCTGCTGTTGCAGCTGATGAGGATGCATCTGGGGCTGGCCTTGACCTGCAGGCTGTGGAACTGTCATCCCCTGCTGCCCTTGAGAATTCTGGAGACCCTGCATCTGCATCTGTTGCATCTGCTGCTGCTGCAATTGCTGTTGTTGTAATTGTTGTTGCTGCTGTTGCTGTATTTGCTGCTGTTGCATTTGTTGTTGTATTTGCTGCTGATGCTGCATTTGCTGCTGCTGTATCTGTTGCTGTTGCATGTGCTGCAACTGTTGTTGTTGTTGCTGCTGCTGCTGTTGTTGTTGTTGTTGCTGTTGTTGTTGTTGCTGCTGTTGTTGTTGTTGTTGTTGTTGCTGCTGTTGTTGTTGCTGCTGCTGTTGTTGCATAAATTGCATGGGTACCTGCTGCAATACCCTCTGGTCTCCAGGTTGGCCAGCAAAGCCTATGTTAAAGCATTGAGAGCCATATACTACATGTAAAAAACAGATACAAGTACAATTTTGACAAGTAAAGAATGTTGGAAAGTTGCTAAAACTTAAGAAGTAGCTACAAAAAATGGGTACAAAATATCTGCAGAAATGTAGTAACTCTATAAATTACCTGCAGGCCTGTTAGCAAAATCAGGGAGTTTCTGGCCTGAGCTGTCTAAGCCCAAACCCTGTTCACCACCTAGATTTGGCAGTTCAGAATCCTCCATGCCAGCAGTCACATCAAGACCACTAAGAAAACAGAATAAATAGACGAAGAATTAGACTAAAAATGTAACACTGACAAAACTGAAGTGATTGCTATGGCAAAAACTAATCTGTAACAAATGCAAATTATTACCCAAGTCCCTCCACTTGCTGTTGTCCCTCCCCCTCTTTGGGCTTCTTCTTTCGTGCTGGCTTTTTCTTTTTGGGCTTGGCTGGATTTCCCCCACCTGTTCCCTGTTTTCCTCCTGGTCCAAACTGGCTGGCTGAGATATCACTCTGCAGTAGATTGACTAGCAGTGGGCTAGTCAGTGTAACATCCTTACTGACGGGAAAGCCGCCGGGCTGTCCACAGGGTCCCCCAATTTGCATCTGACCCGGGAACTGCGAGTTAAAGTTCATGCCATGTCCTGCAAAGTGCCCGTTTCCCATTTGCATGTGCTGGGGGCCTGCCATCATGCCTTGTTGCTGTTGTGCCTGCATCTCAGGGACCATTTGTTGGACCCCCAAATCCCCTGTACCACCATTTGGATCTGCCAATGCATGTGGGTGTTGCTGAGCTGCCTGTTGTTGTTGCTGTTGCAACATGACCTGCTGTTGTTGTTTTTGTTGCTGCTGTAACTGCTGCTGTTGCAACTGTTGCTGGATAAGCGGATGACCAGCAGGGAGTCTCATCTGTTGCCCATGCATGCCCATAGCTTGATTAGGATTGCCAGCAATAGGAACTTGCTGGGGCTGTTGCTGGTTCATCTGTTGATGTTGTTGTTGCTGTTGTTGTTGCTGTTGTAACTGTTGCTGCTGCAGCTGGTGCTGTTGCTGCTGTTGTAACTGCTGTTGCTGAAGCTGAGCCATTTGCTGTTGCTGCTGAGGGGTCATCTGCTGTGGGCCAACCTGGCCCTGGAACTGGGCCATGTTCCCTGGGACATTAGGAGAAGGCCCTCGCATCATCTGGCCAGGCATAACCCCAGCTGGAATCTTGCCTCCAAATGCCTGCTTGTTGCCTTGCATCTGGTTAGCAACCATTTGTTCCATCATAGAGTTTTGTTGTTGCTGTTGTTGTTGTTGCTGCTGTTGCTGCTGCAGGAGCATGGCCTGGTGCCCTTGGCCTCCAACCATCTGACCCTGCCCATGCATCACCCCCTGGCCTTGCTGAGGCATCATCTGCTTGGGTGGGGTCATCCCTCCTCTCTGCCCTTGACTCAGTGGCCTTGAGAGAACAGTCTGACCACCACCCTGGCCTTGAACCATCTGGCTGGGGGAGGAGGACACAGGCTGGGCCTGATGCTGGAGGCCCATCATCTGGGTCTGGAGGCCAGCCTGTTGCTGGCCCATACTAGGCCCAGCTGTTGTACCAGGGGGTGGACCTGCCATGCTACTTTGTACACCCATAACATTAGGTTGAGCATGGGGTGGTCCCTGCATTGAGTTGGGTGTGGAGGCTGATGGCTGAGGTCCTAATAAACATGTGGAAGAGGGGGGAAAGCAAAGAAAAAAACTTCAATGCGTTTCATAATAGTAAGTTATGTCTTCTGCTACCTGCATGTAGAGCCATGGCATATTAAATTAGACTGCTGGCACATCAAAGCAGTTAGTCAAGTCTGAAACTGAACAACAAAGAGATGGCACTGGTTGGACTAAACTGGTATTAAAATATAAAAACCTCTGAATCAGCAACAACATGCCCAATTAGTAACTTTCCCAAGCATTCTATTGTTGAGTTAAATGTAGTAATCCTGTGATGTTGATGTATTAACGTTACACATATTCAACTGACAGTGTTTAACTAATGCGTCACTACTTGTGACAGAAACAGCACGAGTAAGTCAATAACATGTGTAATATTTTCAATAATTAGTGATATTTTCGAATAAGACTTAAAGATGAAAAGTACAAAGAAATCACTGAAGTTCGTCTTATCCTACTCAGGTTCAATTAAAACAGAAAAAAACAGAATACATTATGTTATTAACATTAGATAAATGTTAGATAAAAGTTTATGTTAGTAATTACTTTATGTTAAATAAGTACTGTCTTTTTAGTCCACAATCTTGAGTGCTGCTGATAAAAATGAATGTTTGGTGATCTCAAGCCTCTGGGCTGCAAACATCTATTTTGTCATCATGATATAATAATTTCCTGTTTGCTGTGGGAAAAACACTTTTTGATGTATTTAACAACAAATTCGTTTTGTAGTAGTATAATGCACACAGGACATGCATTCGTAGTTTCTGAGTAGTCATATAGTTATACGTTTATTAGTTGGTGCTCTTATCATTTGAATTACAAATCCTCTAGACAAAAGCTAACTTATTTTCCAAATGTAAAAACTCTTGCCTGATACAACTATGTAACAACCAACTTTAAAGGCTCATGTCAAAATGTACTGTATCGTAAACCAAAACAGTTTACAAAAAGACATACATTTACACATGTGCAATGTTGTAGATATTTTACCTGTGTGAGTCATTGCTTGGCTGCTCTGTAGCTGCTGAGTGGTTCCTCCACCAGGGGTTCCTGGAGTGCTGGCACTCACCTGACCTTGAACAAAGTTTGGGTTTGGAAAGCCCATGGGACGCTTTTGCATGCCTGCAATGAAGATATTGATTTTGTTTTTTTCGACTTCAGAGTGAAAAATGGAACTTTATCTTAATGTAACTATCATATGATGGCCATAAACATGTTTTCACAGGCATTTTAGTGTCATGGCATGGTTACTAACAGTAACTCACCTGGATGGACTTGGGCCCCAGGCTGTCCATGCTGGGGCATTCCCATGAATCCTTGTTGCATGTTACCCTGTTGGCCAAGGGCTGCTCTTCCTGGTGAACCAACACCTTGCGGAAAACCCTGTGGTGTTGTAGGTCTCTGAGCCATCATAGGAGGTGTCCCTGGTGAACTCTGCTGAAAGGGAGATGAGGACGAGCCAGGGGATTTGGCAGTAAGGTTGCCTTGCGGTCCAGAAGTTTGTGGAAGGGGTGGAGGGGGTCTGGGTGGTCCTGTGACACCACCAGGGCCTGTCTGCTGACCTTTAGGCTGGGGGGCAGCAAACTGACCCATTGCTGTCTGCTGTTGCTGCTGTAATTGTCCTTGTCCCATGGCATTGAATACCTGCCCAGCCTGCTGGCTGCCAAATGGATAAGGGGGCGGAGGATGATTGGGGGTCTGAACTGTAGCAAGGGAGGGTGGGCGTGGAACCATTTGGGCTTGGGGTGGGGGCTTTCTCCAAGCAGGGCCTCCTTGGGCAGCTGGTGGCTGGAGGACACCTGAGGACAACTGATTCCAGCCAGGAGGCACAGCCATCTGACCTGATGGGTTAAATGAAGGTCTAGGTCCAAGTTGAGAGAGCTGAGCTTGCTGCTGAGCCTGTTGCTGTTGGTGATGCTGTTGTTGTAGCTGCTGCAGTGCTGCAGGGTTGAGCTGTCTCCCAGCCTGAAGAGCCTGCATGTGATGGGCAGCTTGAGGAGGCATGGGGCCTGAGCCATGTGGGCCAGCCTGTTGGTGCTGAAGCTGTTGTTGCTGTTGAACTGACATACCTGGCATCATTGGATCCATCACATCTGTGAGCAACGAAGAAGTTTTTCAGTTACAGTATATGTTCCAGCAGTAATACATTCTTAATTCTAACATGATTACTAAACATACAAGAAATATAAACTCGAACCTGCTTGTGAAGATGGTCTCTGAACACGAGGATGCATCTGTCCACTACTGCCTGGTAACATAGTCTGACCTACCATTCCAGGGCCAGGGGGAACCATCGATGGATTAGCCATCCTTACCCCGCCTTATGGAAATATATGCACATTAATTCAAAATGTCTGAACAAGCAAATAGCTCATTTTAATCAAGTAACTACAGAATAAGGAAGTAACCAATTCATGACCAACAATAATGTATGTTACTTAACCAAAATAAAGGAAGGTTTGGTCTTTACAGCTCCTTGGTTCATGTCTTTATCTACTATAAGCAATACTATAAAAAAAAACAAAAAACTACTGTCCAAAGTACAAGTACTGCCTATAATTACGTTGTATTAAATCCAGTACACTACTACCTGGACCAGGTTGACCCGGAAAGCCCACGTCCATTCTCATCTGGCCAGGTGCCCCAATTGGTCCATTTACTCTGACTTCTTGTCCTCTGTTTGGTCCCACAGCCACATTGATGGCTCCTTCCCCTGAACAACAGGAGAGGAAATTCATAACCAGAGGTCCAGTGGCAGAGACAAAAAAAAAAAGGCTGAGTTTGTAAACTGCATTCTTACCTTCTATCTGCACAGAGAGAATCCCCAGGTCTCTCAGCTGCTGTTGGTTGTTCTGGGCCAACAGTCTGAGTCGCTCAGCAGCATCCCGAGGAATGTTGAAGGTAACCCGCACACTGTTCCATGGCTCCACATGCTGAAGCTGTAGCCTTTCAGAACCTATAAGAGGAATAATAATTCAAGAAAGCTGGCATTGTAATTACAGTGAACAAATGGAAATGATTTTTTGTTCAATGTACTGAGAGAAAGACAACAAAAAAAGATGGATACAAGCTTTTGGGGCATACGTCATGTTTGTATGTGCTTGTAAAAGTTGTGTAAACTGCATAAACCTGTTTTATAACCAAGAATCAAAGTAAATGCTCCTGCTTTTGACTTTGATCAAAAAAATAGAGATTTCTCTATGTCAAAGTGAAAACAAATCTTGACAAATTAGTCTAAATTAGGGACAAACACTACAAAATAACCAACAGAAGTGATTACCTTGTTTTCCATAACATAACTTTCTAATCACACTTTGACATTGCAGTGTCATATAACATTGTTCAAAGGAAAAAAAACAAAATCACTATTCAATTTTGTAAACAACAACATTGAAAGATCCAATGCTTTGATTAAGATTGGCATAGATTAACAACTAAACCTTTCTGTGGCCATTAGTGGTCAACTGCACAGGGACCTTCCTACTTGTTTGTCTCTTTATAGGCAATTTTCTCAAAAATCAACAGTACAGCTTTGTAAAAACAAAACTAACCCATATCAAGCATGTCAGGTATCCCACTGAGGACAGTGTCAAGCTTTTGAGTAAAGTCTTCATCATCCATATTTCCTTGGAAGGCAACAAAGACAGTAAAATCTTCTCCCTCTCCACTGTTTTCTTCCATGCCATCTTGCTTATTAATGTCGTCTGTTGCCGTGCCGCCATGGCAACTGTCAGCATCCTCTCCTGCATCCTCCCCAACACCAGAGTCCCTGTCGGACTCATTATCAGAATCCTGGTGCCCTGTTGTCTGGGACGCCTCAGGTGGGGTGCGTTGGTGTGCCATCCTCCCCTCTTACTAGGAGTGGCGTCTGAACCGTTTTATGCTGCAATTGCACAGTTGGTAGACACAGATCACAACACCATCTTATAAAGCACTAATGTCACAGTCAAGGAAATGGGGATACAATCACTATTTGAAGTGTGAGAACTGACTGGCGTAGATCAGATGATGGATTATGCGGTTACATGTTGCAAGCTTCAGGTGGAACAAGGTCGAACACGAAGTGTTATTTTTCTTCAGCACATTCGAATCAAGTAAATACATGGCGTTAGCACACCTGCATGACACCACTTTGATCGGTGATGGTGAATTTATAGCAGACATGTCCAACGATTATTAATACTCTGTAGCTCAGTTTACGTGCTGTGTGATTCCCTTTAATGTCAATTAGGGTTACACAGTCTAAATTCACTGCTACAAACCGGGGACAGCTTGGCTAACATGACCGGCCCAGCAGTAGCACGGGCCTTAGCGCAAACATAAGCTAACCTACAGCGAGCAAAATCCGCAACGAACACAAATATTCCTTAACCTGTGCCATGGTGCATTTTCAAGCCGATACGAGCCTCACTGACAGCTAAAAATAATGCGGTTTTTGCACCACTATGAAAGCAGATAATACTAATGTTAAGGCGGTTCCTGCTCGCTTCTCCGAAAGCTCCGGTTAGCAAACGTTAGCTACGTTAGCTGGATAGCACAGCAGGTAATTCATCATGAATGCATTGAGACACAACGTATTAGCTTCAAAGTTAGCTAAATTCAACTTCCTACATAATACCGCAGTACATTCCGCGTCAGAAAAGCAAAAGCCTTACCACATATATTCATCTGAAAATAAGTTCAACCACTCGACATCTGCTTGCTAGATAGCTAACAAAACATGAATCACAAGCGAGTCAGAAACGATCATATTAGCAGCACCAATGTCCTGCGGCCGGTGGGAATTTTCAAAATAAAACCCCAATTGAGAATGGCGTGTCGACGACCTTACTGTTACAAACTTAACGTAAAGTAACTCCAAAACAAATCCATAAATTCGCCTTTAAATTTATAACAAAAATTAACAGCCAGTTCAAATTTCTACTCAAATTGTTGATTCTTCATATCAAAAACGTTTTGTTTATAGCCGAGTAGGTTATTTCCGGTTTTTAAATTCATACTAAGAGGTTCCTCATAGAAAATATTGAGGTCTGTATTTACAAAAATATTAATACAGCACAGCTCATTCTATGTGTATAAAATACTGACATTGCACAAGTTTGAATGCACTGATTTTGCACTAGAGTGAAATATTTCAGTTTTTCTGTGTGGTCTACTGGGAGCAATGTTGGTTGGGAAGGGAAGGGAGGACCAGCGGTACATCTTCTGCACACACTGTTGGTGAAGCAGCTTGTCACAGTAAAATATTAATACATGTGCACGCTCACTGGACACTAGTGTTTTGTAAAAGTAACTTGTGATAAATATTTTCATGAAAGCTATGTGGAATTTGTAACAATTAGTTTCAAACTGCAGCCATTCAAAAGAAACAGGTATAGACAGACACTCTTCAACATCAGGGTGTGTGCAAACATTTTATTCAATGGGATTGAACAGTGCTAATTTTTATTAAAACCAGATACAAATGCACAATGGAATAAAATGTCAGATGTGCAAATGTGTGCCTTAAGGCATGGTACTGTAGAGCACAGGAGACAAGCATCAACAGTCATATTGCACTGGTACTGAACAACAGAGACAATAAGTTAAAGATCCTGTTTGATCAGCCAGCCATTCTGGACATAAATTGAACCATTTTTCTGAGTGCAATGCTTTACAAAAGCTGTTGGTTCTTATTTTAAATACACTAGCAAATATAATTATGCAAGTTAACAAAAACAAAACAACACATCCCCTTCTAAAATGTACTGATTGAATGCATTGTTATAACAGTAGAAATAATGTATACAGCCCAACAAATGCTCATAGAAAAATAGCCATTACATTCAATCCATCTCTAAAGAATCTGATTATTCCCAGTCTAAGAACAATTATACCCCAGCTCTAAAAAAAAACAAAACAGAAACCTTCAGCAACAAGCTTAAAATGAGAACACAACCATGCAACAACTTAAAATTCTTAAATTATTTACTTAAATACACTTAGTCTACAATTACTTATATTCTACACCTAGTAAACTAAATAAAATCCTCTTGATGAAGGAAATCAATTAAGATGGGGAGGTCTTATCCCACTTCTGTGTCAAGCATGTGTGAGTCTTAAGATGGTCCCAAGGAGCCATTGATTGTTTGCAACAGTTTAAGCTCCAGCAGCTGTGCCACACAATAACATTTAATCACAGTTATACACCATATAAAGAGTAGGAGAGTAGGTTTAGCCTCTGTGTTCAGTTTAGGACAGTGTTGTTCAGTTGTGACACAAATCTCTGGTGTAAATATTATTACCTTCACTGTATCACAAGATCTTATGTGTTACATGGAGCAATCGTGAAAGTGCTGAGAAGCAGAAAGGTGGCTAAAATGCACTGCGCACCTAGCTTGTGTTTAAATGGTGACTTCCTCGCGTGGCATCGTTTTCTGCCATTTTCGTGCCAGCCCTTTCTCGCAAAGAATCAATTTATTTGTTTTTGATTTACCTCAGAGCTCTTGATCATACACTCAGAGTGCAAGAGTTTTGAACATCACGCTCACTAGTTCACAGGTGAAAAACTAGCTGCTTCTCTCAACATTCTGAAATTAGCTTTAAAAGCCATTACATATGTTTATGGTTTCCTCAAACTGGAATGCATCAGATTAATTTATGAACAGCACTTGCATTTCTATGCCCTGCTGTGCATAATACAGGCCATGAAATTTGATGCCATTAAGAGGACGGATATATATTTCCAACACTACGTACATTGGGACTGAACGTTACTGGACGGTGTGAGAGAGGGGTTAGTGAGGCAGCATTCTTGTCTAGTAGTCTAGGTGAGCAAAATGATCATCTATCAGATATTCCTAAAAAGTCATCTCAGAGAAGAATGCACATATTTCACTTTACCTTTAAACCTTGTTGAGTGTATGAGTTGATCAGCAGCCTCCTCACTCCGTCATTAAACATCATACAGTGTTAGTTTTACCCTTTCCAAGATACTGGGTGAGAATAGGACAGAAAGTGCACTAAGGCATGTTGGACATAGTTAGGGCGGAGGCGTCAGCACTGCGGGGGTCCTTCACCCCAATAATGAGATCATTGGTTCTCCGTGTGCCCTCCACCAATGAGAGAACATCGATCCTCTCAACTTTGTGTCCTTTAGCCTGTAACAGCTCCACATCTTCATCCAAAAACTCAGCTGTGGGATAAGAAGAGAGAGTGGCAGAGGGATGAGGGTGTGAGATCAGAGGGATGAATGAGCAAATGAAAAGTCGCACTGGATAGTACAAACAATGTACAAAAGTATGATGTTCAGATGTCATTACTAATGATAATCAGTTGTGCCTGTCACTTAAAGACTCAAATATTGAACAAGGTCAAAAGGCAAATTTGCTTTTTGTCACCCATGATGTGTAGCTATGAGAAACATTCTGAAAATATTGTTAAGAGAAATGGTAGGGGAATATCATGCATTGGATTTGTTATGTTTGTCTTTTCTTACCCCTCTTTAAAAGTGCTAGACAGGAATAAAGTTGTAATAGCAGCAGAGCTCAGAGAACTCAATAAAAGTTTGAGTCAAATATTTTGAGTCAATTTGGGATAGAGGGAATGAGAGAGCGTTCTCCTGGTCTGAGGATATAAAATAATTCAGTGTGAGATAGTGGAATAGACAAACTCTTAGCTAAAAGAAAATCCTACAATCACTCCCAGGTGATTTGCTTATGCACACAGTGTCAGTAAAGTCTACAGCTGGGCCCCCGAGACAGAATGAAGGTCCAGAAAGGAGCCAAAGCTGCTTTAACCTTCCCTCAACACATATTAAGTGTCTGCATCTCTAATGAGGCAGAGTCTCTGAACATGGTTCAGTAAAAGGCAAAGCTCAGCCATCTGTCTGTCACATCAGGTGCAGTGAAAAACAGCTCACCAGCCCTGTCTGTTCGGTGTGAGCGAGTTTATGCCTATCTCTCATGGTTTAGAAGTCTGTTCACTAGTCCAAAGCTTTAACCGCTGAGCCACCACCACCCTAAACATTTAGCAGAGGATGGTTTCGATCCATCGACCTCTGGGTTATGGGCCCAGCACGCTTCCACTGCGCCACTCTGCTTTCAGAGATATTACACAGTGGAATGAGACACCAATTCTGATCAGCAAAACACCCAAGTGGGGCAAGTTTTAAAAGGCTTCGAATAACACTATGTTAACAATAATTTCAGGTTGAACTAACTAGTCTGAACTACTACAGTGGAATACAATTGCCGCATTGTGATGCTCAGTCTTTCACTGACTTTAAATTGTCTTGAGGATGTTCTTATTCAGATTTGTTGCATGTTATATGACCTGTTTTATTAGTTATATTTTGTTGCATTGCACCTCAGGAAGAGCAGTTATTGAGGGCCTAAATAAGAAATAATAAAGAATAGCTGGATATGACAGTTTCCACATTACACATAGCAATTACAGAGTGTTTACAGGAGCCCAGATAGCTCAACCGGCTGAACGAGCAACCCATGAACCGGGGCTATAGTCCCCGATGCAGCAGCCTGAGTTCGACTCCAGCTCATGGTTCCCCCTGCTTTCATGTCTACCTCTCTACTAACCTGTCCAACAAAAGGCCAAAAAAAAAAAAAAAAAAAAAAAACTTTACAGAGTGTTGTTGTGATTTGGCACTATATGAATAAAATAAAATTGAACTGAATCCCCAACATTCATACCTTAAATTCTGTTCTGTAGTGGATCACCACAGCAATATACCAAAGGAGTATATTTCCTAAAAGCTGTGCATAAATGTGATATATGCAAAATGGACTTCATAGCTTTTACAAACATAACTTTTGCTACCTCCCACTGAAATTACACTAGATTATTATTTTAGCAGCAGAAGATGTCAGGTATAAATCAAGATATATTGTAGTATGCTATGGTAATCCTAACACCCAACTACTTCGTCTCGTGTACACAAAAAAGTGATCCGAAGACAACATGCATGTTTTTAGCTGGAAGGGGGAGCTGTACTTGGCAGGTAAAAATGAACAGGCTTTGCAATGCTTTGACCAAACCGCACAATAAAGAGAACAGCAGATAAAACTCACAGTCCACCAGGAGTGTGTTTGGCTGCAGCTGTGGGTGGAGTCTCCCGTACGCTAAACTGTCACTCATGTTTTTACGTGAAGACAGAACATTCATCAGCACCTGTGCATGATCAGAATAAGATGTAGATTATAATAATGCAACATACAGAAATCACTCGCAAGGACGAAAATTGGCAGTGTGATTGACTGTATAGGACCAAAACTAAAATATATTTCTGGCAGATGTATTTTCACACTGATTATTGAAGTAGAAAAGCTATTAAATAACCTGTGTGATGCCACTGAGAGCTTTCTCTCCATTGGAAGATCCAACGGCTACATATGTGCCACATAACCCCACGGCCGGCCTCACTGCTGTAGGCATCAGGAAGGACATGGGTCTTTTCCCAGGTTGGAGGCTGTTATGCTATAGCAAATAAAAAACAAAAAAACATGAGAACCAGGAGAAGCTACAACAAGTATGTCACTAAAAAATTCATTAATAATGAATTAAAGACAAAAGTAGCGATTACAGGATTAGGTGATGAGCTCAGTGTTTTATTTGGCCAGGAGAAGTCCAGGATCTGGCTGTTCAAAAGGATTCCTGAAGGAGTCACAATCCCACTGCCAAATGGTTTGTTCAGTGAGCTAAAACAAATGAAAGTTGAAACTGATTTTAGTTAAAGCTTTCCAGTGACATAAATCAGCTCTTTACTGTCACTGAAATTTGGCGTACCTCATGACTGACACGATGTGGTCGTCTGGGCCCATGACCATGACCTGGGCAGCTGCTGCACCGTCCTCCAAGGTAAATGAAGTGGTATAATGGCTGACAGGGAACGCCTGAGTGTCGTTGATCATCTGGCGGAGTAGGGACGCCTGTGATTTACTTGGAGTTGGACAGCACCAGAGGGCAGGGTTCAATGAAAATGTCGTCTTTGACTGGGATAGATTTATGCATTATACATTTAAAAAACCATGGGGTGCTGGGGGTTAGGTGGGGTGATCTTTACCTCAGCATCTTGGCAACAATCTCTGAGACAGAAGCATCGTATATCGGGTCTCCCAGGCCACTAGCCAGAGCCAGAGATATTTTCACAGCCTGGTTGAGTGGTGTAAATTTTGCAAGTTTAAAAAACATCACATGAATTAATAAATTCTGCAACCTATTGTGCTGTGTAGTTATTGTACTACCTCTGCAATCCAGTGGTAGGTGCTGTTCCTGGGAACCTGGCTGGAAATGTTATAGCCCTCGAGGATGTTCAGTGCTGTGATCAAGGCAACGCCAGCATGGGGGGCCGGGGCCGCCATCACGTGGTGTCCTTCAGAAAACACCAACAGATCAATACAATCAAAAATTTATATTTCTGTAGTGAAAAACACAATATAAGTAAGAGCAAAAATGCACACCACGCACATAGTAGAACGCAAAGAAGTGTTACAATACATTAGCATCCTAACGTCACTTGTTGCACCATCTGTGCTTGGAGCATCAAACAAAATATACAGTAACACAATACAGATATAAAACAAATTATAAAGTATCTACAATATGAAAAAACAATACACAATCTACAAAAACCGTATGTAACATATAAAAGCCAGAAAAATTAAACAATATCAGGAAAGAAAGCATTTAAATACAGAAAAAAAACAGGAAGTGTGTCAAATGGATTTTATTTGCATTGCAGCCATTAGCTCATGCTTGTGTAAACAAAGTACTCAGGTGTGTACTGTTGACACTCTTTACTCTGTCAAATGCAAGTGTGCATATTTCACTATTATTAGTGAATACAGCAAAAACATACTCTGCTCAAAGGAAAACTAGAAGAAGTGATTCAGGTGAAGTGAAGTCAGTGTTATGCTGATGAATGGTGTGTGTGTGTGTGTGTGTGTGTGTGTGTGTGTGTGTGTGTGTGTGTGTGTGTGTGTGTGTGTGTGTGTGTGTGTGTGTGTGTGTGTGTGTGTGTGTGTGTGTGTGTGTGTGCGTGTTCTTGCAACAGCTCTAAAGTAAATAATACTTGAGGTATTTACCCTGATAGGTGATCTCTGCTGGCTTCTGTAGAACTGTGCTGTAGTTTCCAATGTCATCTTCTGAGAGCACGCCGCCTCGTGCTTGCACCTATTGAAAATGCAAATGAAATTTACATGTGATATTGAGCGGTCTTTGTAATGCACATTGCTGCCACTAACACTTCCCTAAAAGAAATTACATTACACTGAAATTCATAAAAAGGTAATAATAGTCAAGTAATATCTAAAAAACCTAAAGAAACACTCATGCTGAACTGCATTCTGATGTCTGTTGTTACTTGTACTGATTTAGTTGTAACTCACTTAAGTTTGTCTTTCTAAAACAAAGGGCAGAGGCCTTTATCATCCTAACTGTACTTTATGCTGTATATTACTGTCCACTTACGTGCTGCAATGCCGACAACAACCCAGATCCACTTCAGATGTGAACCATATGATAGGGAAGTATTGCAGTGTTCATGTACAATAAAAGGGACTAATTTCAGTGTAACAACCCTGCATTTAATGACCATCATGGAGCTGAGACTGCCCAGCTTGTTATTACACCTACACCCTGTCACATACTAACTGTATTATAATTTTTAAAGGTGGTACCTTTAAAAATTGCCTTGCTTTCTATCACAATGTGTTCTATTCTCGGATTATGTATTTATTCTGTTTGTGAGCTCTTGTTATGACATTTTTATTTAAAATGTTCTTGCTATGACAGGGCTTATGCAAAGAAGCAAAACATCTAGTATCACGATCAACTTAGAATTTCTTGTGAGATCAACATATCTTAGTTGTAGTGTATCTTAGGTTAATCAAATAGTCACATTAGAGTTCAGTTTTTCTTCAGAATTACTTAGTTTTTCCAAACACCTAGAGAGCAGGGTACTAGAAATGCTTGTGCTACATATACAAGGAAAAAAAGACACAATAAATGATTTGAGTTAGAAAAAACTGCATGTTAACAAAAATAATCTTTAAATACTTCTCTCAAACTGCAACAAGGTCTCTTTTGTGAGACTATTGTGAGTTAAGTTTATCTTAATCATTCATTCAAACCTCACAATTAAGATCCTATCATTATTTAGTCACAGTATCACAGAAGTCAATCAGTTCCTCAACAAAAAAAGAGGAAGTGAAAGTACAGCAGAGGTAAAAGCCACTTGCCATGGAGGCAATGCAGAATTCACGACTATTTATATATTCATAGTAGGAGAAGGGCAAAAATGTTATTCCTTACTGTAGCCGCTATTTCCAGTGCTAGATTTCCACTGTAGAACTCTGATATCCCTTTGACTGCGACAGCATCCAAAATGGTCCCTAAATCAAGGCGTCTGGTGAACAATCCAGAAAGGGGAGCCTGGCCGTTGGGGAGGAATAAATCCCGAAATGCATCCGAAACATTTTGGTTCTTGACTTTAGCCAGAGCTTCAGCTTTGGAAAGACAGAACCAACATATGAGATCACACTGGATGCTGACATAGCTTCACCTCATGTTGTTCAGGAAAAACACTGAGCTGGGCTAGGTGATAATGCTGGCATGTTTTTATCCACTGGAGGAGTGACATTAAGAGATACTGACTTCACCCAGTAATTTGTACAACGTTACTCTATACTTACCTAGGTCATGAGTAACATTGAATCCATTTTTGGCCACATCTGCTGCCATGGCAACCACATCCTTCCATTGCATCCTGGTAAGAGCAAAGATCATGTAAGTCTGTTTGGTTTAAAAATGTTTAAAGCTGTCACAGACAATTCAAACTCCTCATTTTCAAAAGGAGTGATAATCCACAGTATCTTAATCTCAGTACATGGATCAAGCGAGCTAGCTTGCGCTCCTAACATGTCTTACACAGCTTAGGCATCTGGAGCATAAGAGTAATTGCAGCTCAACACTCTGACTGCGCAAAAAACACAGCTTTAAACACAGCTGGTGACATTTTCACTGTGAGCCATCAGTTCTTTAGTTGTAAACACTGAGACAAGCACAGATTCACGTCATCAGAGCTCAAATTATGTGTTTTTGTTCCACCTTTCTTAAAAGGATTTCACAAAAAAGATAATACATTATCTTTCATTTATTAAAATAATTTGAAACACAGATGTAGAAAAAAGTGTAACAAAGCCTCTATTAATAGCATAAGAAATGACAAAACAAATAGAAAATAGCACTGAATGACAGTTCAAAGTACCTGCCATAGAGCTGATGTGCCTGATGCATCCCACTGAGCATGCCTGGTACTCCCACAAGCAGGCCAGGCTGGAATGTAACATATCAACAGGGTACACATGTTAACCAGAGTACAATTTAATGCCAAGACTGTCTTCTGCTCTCCTGCTAAACTCTAACAGGTTTAACTGTAGAAAAAATCCTTACATTATGATTAAGGTTTGTTTGCAGCATCTCCTCATGGATAGCAGACGGTGCTGTCTCTCTGAAGTCAATAACCCTCGTCTCATTCTTCCGGATGTCATGCACCAACATAACTCCCCCTCTGCATATCAACAAAGCACAAAATGGCCTTCTAATTCATATTCACCCACATCTCAAGACTTCACTGTTAAGCAGAGATGAACATATTCCTATAAACTCACCCTCCAATACCAGAGGTGTGAGGGTGGACAATTCCTAAACAGAGGGCCGCAGCGATGGCAGCATCAACACTGGAGCCCTGCTTCCCCAGAACATCGAACCCAAGAGACGTACACTGAGCCACATCTGTCACCACCGCTCCTTGGTTAAAGACCTTGCAAACAACACAAGAGAACAATGCAGACAGGGAGAGAGACAGTTACTATATCTTTAAAATGACACGAGCTTGTGTGGGAGGGAATCACCCATAATCCCATAATCATCCATAGTCATTTGGGAGAAGCAACATCATTGCAACACGCTTGCAAAAGCACCGCTGCACCCTACCTGTGGGTCTCCAAAGTAGATCTGCATGATGAGAGCGACAGTGACCCCTGTAGCGAAGGTGAGACAGGCTGTGATGATGACTGTCAGACCGTCTCTCTGGCAGGCGCAGTCTTCTGTAAAGGGGTCTCTGGTGGTCTCCCGCAGTGACGCGATATCATGGCTAGCTAAGTCTGAAGCTGATGAGGGGAGACGCTGGAGGCGAGCCGATTTCAGAAACAGATCTGGGTCTGAGATATATAGCACAAAACAAGGCTTAGATTAACAGGGAGGTCATTTCCTCTGACCAATTTGACAATTCTTACTTGAAATAATAAAAAGATATTTCTGAATTCTGCATGTGTGCAATCCAACCAAAACAAAGTCAACTTTTTGAAATCACTTGCAACAAAGAAAAGACCTATAGATTTGACTGCCATTAATGCATGATGACTCTCCAGCACAGTGTATTTTTGTTTTGTTTTTTTTCGCCACTGACTGACCTGTGTCTTGTTCACTCAGGACGTTGTCATCATCCTTTCGAGATTTCAGGGTGTTTTCCCCCGACATCACATCATCCTCCGGAAGCCTGGGGAAGCTGGTGATGCTCATGTAGTCCACTGGAGAGTAGGCACTCCCCAAGGTTGTCTCTAGGTTGGCATCTTTGTCTGCCACACTTCCACCTGGGTATCCTGCCACAATTTCCGCAGCAGGGTTGTGCATGACTACTGTTGTGCTCGCAGCCACACAGTGCATGTATCTGAATCTCTGTGGTGTGAAGGAGCTAGGGCAGGATTTCCATATTTCCAATCACATGTGCCTCTTGTCTGGAGTGGAGAGCTACACTCTGCAAAAAAAGGAAAAAAAAAAAACTACAAATCTCGGCAGTATATCCTGAGATCTTTAATACCCCGTTATATCACATTTATCCAACAGGGATCTGCAATTTTCCTGTGCGATATCACTGTAACTGCTTGTCCTTAGGGCATATATTAGACAGAGTATAGCTCCGATGATGGTGCACTTTGCCAGCTGGAGATGATAACAATAACAAAACAAAAGCGGATTAATCTGTTCTTGGAATTTCCTTAAAGGTAAGTCTTCGAGACAGGCTAGTTAATGTAAGCAGACACTAAGCAATGGTAGCGCGATGTAAATATTGACATGCGACAACTACAATTCTACCTGATCCTGTCTGCGGTGTAGAGCTGAAACAAGCTGTGTTGTTAGCATTTAAAAACAGCAGCATTATTAGCGGTTAAAGAGCCGGAGGTGCTGCTATGTTCACTCAAGCTAACGCATCTCTCTGTCAGTTCAGTACAAACAGGCAGCCACGAAGGAGGAATCACGCTACTCACTTTCGTCGTTAAAATACGCGTGGTCGAATAAAAACCATCCTCGGCGGTGTTCTTGTCGATTTTAAGGCGCCCAGGTGAGGAGAGGTGAGCGGAGACACCAGAGCTACTGAATCCCTCCCCGGCGGACGGAGCAGCTACGGGAAGCTAGCTTCATGTTCGTGACCAACCGGTAAGACTTGTCTGGGGACGTAGCTAGCTGGAATTTCAACGCATAGTTTTGAATGAGCCCTAAAGTGTGAACTACAAATGATGGAATTAGACGTTTTAAATACTATTAGCATGAAAATATTCTTAAAGTTGCCGCACAGGTTCCCACTGCCGCCCACGGATCAATGCGAAACTTACTTCACCGTGCATGGCGCCGGGGCCTTTCGTTGAAATTTCATCTTCTCTCAGCTGATGATCTCAAAAAAACCAGTTCCCCGTGTACTTTGTCTCTGTGGAAAAAAGCGAACCTCCCCCAGGACTCAAGCCCCCCTCCTGAGTATTGGTGAACCAGATGAAGTGGATAAACAGGTCGTAGCAGGTGTTTGAGCTCCACTTACAAACCCTCTATCCCTCCCTTGTCCCTCCCATACAGCCTCATTTGGTCACCAATATAATTGCTGGTTGTAAAGTTAAAATCTCAAGTGACAGCGTTTATGTAATCCCTTAATTGGACGTTCTTTTGCTGTCTTCTTTCCACAGGAAAGGTCAGAGGTCAGCTATAGGGGACTACAGAAGCTTAATCTGATTTCCACCTAATCACGGGTCTGCACATTAGGTTATCTGTCAGAACACACAGCTGCTCATCTAATGTTTTGTTCTTTATTTTGAACCCTTTTCTGCAGTCTAGAACAATGCTGAACAGGGCCGACCAGTCAATCTAAATGTATTAAAAAGCCGAGGTCAATAGTCAAATTGCAGTAGTTGCAAGCTTTGGATGAAGGTAAAATTTTGTCCTCTAAATAATGTTCTTCAGACATAAGGGAAAATGCTTGTTTGGTGCAGAATGCAATAAAAATCACACTGTTTGTTTTGTTTCAGTGGAAAAGAGATGCAAAAATGAGCATTCCCTCTAAAACTGATAGATAGATAGATAGATAGATAGATAGATAGATAGATAGATAGATAGATAGATAGATAGATAGATAGATAGATAGATAGATAGATAGATAGAGGACTATATTATTACATAGACCTACATCTATACAGTGTCCACAGTATACGCTATACAATACTGGTATTATAACTTACTACAATAGGCTCTACATTTAGTCGGGTGTATGACGAAAGACTCACGCAGATCTTGAAAGGTCAGAATGTTTATCTGAAATATAACAGATGTCATAGAATTACAGATAATAAAAAAAACTCCACAGAGAGTAATGTTTTGTCAGATGGAGACCATCAAACTACATAAATATCACAAGGCAGTACATATGGGTTTAGGTTGAATAATTGTGAACAAGCTATGTAATCTGATGCAGGGCTCAATCACTGGTTCCCTTCTTGGTCAGATACTGTAGCCCTTGAAGAACCCGTAAGTGCGTTTTGATTCATCATCCTGATGATAAACAAATGCTGATCCCTTTAACTGTGAACCAGATTGGATAGAGTTTTGCTGCAGAATGCTTTGGTATCCTTGGTGGTTAAATGTTTCCTTGAATTCAACTTAAATGTCTAACAGTATCCCATCACCATCTTCTCTGTGTCTCACAAAGACAATTGGAATTAAAAACCTCAAATTCAGACTCATCCTCTGATGGATGAAGCGGTTCCTTTGCAGTAGTTTGACCATTATGGCCGAATTCATGCCGTCTCTCTGAACAGTTGACTCTGAGATGTGACTGGAATTGTGGAATTATGCAGACTGTAATCTGAGGTGCCCGTAATAGGCTATTTCAGAGGGTGGTACTTCCAGTGAACTTTCAACATTTGATGATTTTTGCAACTGTGCTTGAAGAAACTTAAAAGTTTTTGAAATCTCACTAAACTGACTGACATTCATGCCATTAATTAATGATGAGTGAAACTGTGTTTTCTCTTTCCTTAGTCATAATATGGTATTAGAGTAGTTGAATACTATGGTTGCTCCTAAAGGCAGCACATACATGAGTGAAAGAAAATTATGGAACTTATTCTGCAGTTCTAGAAATGCAGCAAGTACCATATGAAAAACAAAAGTTACTCACTCTATTGAATCTAGAGAAACAACATGCATTAAAACACAGGGCAAAAAGAAAAAAAATGTTACCTGCAGTACTTTGGGCAACCAGCTAGTGGTTAGATTAATTTGAGTGTGATATTGATATTATGTCTTTTTTTTTTTTTTTTGATATTTTTCCGGCAGAAATATTTAGAATATCTGAGACATTTATTCAAATAAGAATCACTGACCTGTAAATTAAAAAATGTGTGTAAATGTATATAATGTTTAGTTAAGAGATTTTTATAATAAGAGATATATTTTATAGATAAGAGATATTTGTTGTTACCAGTTTGATAATAAAGTTTAATTTCATGTTTCTATTAGACAGCACACCATCGCTGTGGACTTTGGGATCTTATATGAATGAACAGAGTGAGTAATAAAGATGAAATGTTTCACTTTTGAAATACAGTTTAATAGTTTTTTGTTGGGTTTTTTTTTGCCTGCATTGCCCATCTGTTTACTGATATTTGTTGCATTTTACAGCTGTCAGAGCCAGCATCTTTTCACAGCTTTGTCACTATTAAGTTCTCCCCTTTTAAAGCGTTCTGTCTCTGTAAATCCTGTCCAGATTTAGTCTACAAACTGTATTTATGCTCCATCACCACACCTCTCTGACCACCTCATGTAGGCTCTGCTCTTCCCGTTTTGCAAACTGTATGGTTCCGCCTATAAACACTTATTGTCTGCAGTGTTGGCAGTGGTGCAATGTAGCAAAAACCGATGTTCAAGTGGGCTACTTTACAGTACAAGGTACCTGTGCTTTACTTATACGGCTACTTCAATGCATCTTAAAAGGAAAGGTACCTTTGGCTGCACTACATGAAGCTACATTTAGCAGCTATATTGACTTATTTTACAAACCACACCCAGAACACGTGGTATTATAGATTTTACTAACCTTTACTACCCGAAGTCTATTCTGCTGCATAACAAGTGTTTTAACACTTAAGTCTTACTTGCTGATCATTTAAAGTACCAGTTTGAATGTATGAATTCTTCCACTGTTGGTGTTAGATCACACTGTATTCATGAAAATAATGACACAAGATTCAGGTGTTAACCTGAGTATTTATTGTTGTTGTTATTGTTGGTTTTTTTGGTGGGTACCTGTGTTTTCTTAATGGATGCTGGAAAACCCATCCGTTGATTTTTGCATAGGTCTTGCCTGTCAGTGGACGACTGTCCACTGTGGTGATGGAAAATCAGTACGTCACAAAAACCATGCAGAAATAGTGAAAGGCACAATCACCATAGATATCAGATACACCAAATTTTATGTCTATATATTTCATTTTATGGGGGGAGGGGTGTACTAATTGAGATGTAACATGGGTGAAACCCCAAGTGTTTTATAAGCTGCCATCATTTCAGGGCACAACATAAAACATATGAAACTCCCCAGACATTCAATGCTTTTCATTTAAAACATCCTATTGTTGAACAACTTTTCTAATAGCTATATGGGAAAATACAAGCATTTTCTATTGTATTTTTATAGTACATTTCCTTTCTTTTTCTTTTTTTTTTAAAATATATAAACTATTTGTCTCCTGCCTCATTCGGTCCCCGCCCACACCTCTCACATCATATCAGGCTCGACACATTGGGTGACCACTCCCTCTGCCCAATTTTGGATGACTTCCACTTTTAAAACCACACCATTCAATAATCACACATGACATACTGAAAACACATCCCTTTTCACATGACACCAGTGAGAAAGGAAAGAAATAAAGATGAGGAAAACAGGGTTTGCAGCGTCAGAGGTATCTGTGGTGATTTTGAATGCACACACACACACACATCTACCTGTAAACTCTCATCATTACTCTGTTTTTGCTCTGTACATACATTTTTTTTATAACAGGCAAGCAAAATTCTGCATTCCAGGCACAGTTAGTCACAATAGTAAGCCCCTGGAGAGTGTGGAAGATTAAACAGAGATCACCATGTGTTCCTGTGTGTGTGTGCACCATCATCACCTCAGACACATTCCCTACACTAGAGGAATAGACAGGATACATCATAGTTATCTTTAAAACAAAACAAAACAAAACAAAAAAAGATAATATTCATAATTATATGATAAATTAACATATTTTGAACAAAACATAGTCATTTGTGGGATTATTGGCAGAAATGAAAATCATGTAGTACTCAAGGAAAATTAATGTGTCTTACTTCTTTAGTTGATCTAAACAAGACAAGACATTGATTGTTTTCCAAACAATCAAAAATAAACTCAGAGACTCTCAATATGTCTTTTGAACACACCAGTGCATACGTATTTAAAACACATCATTGTACTGTATCCTCATCAGCAGTCATACAGCAAGTGCTGCACTGAGATGACCCTCTGGAGGGCAGTGTTTGCCTATGGCACATCAACTCTGAGTCTAGTGCTGTTTCTGTGGTGCATCTCGCCAAGACGCGACTGAAGTTGGGGCAAAGACACCACTTTTGGCCACTGAAATGCCCTCTTGGTTTGAAAATGAGCACAGAGGTGAGGCAGAGAGTGGATTCTTGTCAGTCCCACTGGACACAATGTTGTGGACTTAAGTCCTGAGAGGCTTTGACATCTAAAGGAGCATTATAAATTGTTTTGTAATATTTACAAGAGAAATAAATGACCAATATCCATGTTTTTTTTTTTTTTTTTAAGAGTTTCTGTCATTTTAACGTGTCAGTACACCTTCTCACACACAATCTGGATCAAAAAGAAAAAGAAAAAATCACAAAAGAAAAAGAAAAAAACAAACAAGCACACTGCACACCGCTAAAACGTTGAGTCACAATAATGTATGACAGTGCAAACTTACATCCATGTCTCAAATAATTTACAAACATTAGTATACACTTCAGCACCATTGTTTACTATTGTTGTTGAATACATATCAGTAAGCTAGTGGACACTGTTAGAGCTGGATGTGCTAAGAAGAAAGAGACAGACAATAGTGGAGTAGATGTCAGCAATGTGTTGCACGTCCATGAGCAAGATGATAGTTGTTCAAAGTGTTGAATGTGGGGGAAGATGTTTGTCGTCAGGCTTTAAGGAAATATTTGTTCCCCTTTCTCCTAACAGTTGTGAGACTCTTTTTTTTGTTACGTAAAAGGGACTGATACACAAATAGGTCCCACTTTTTTGGTGTTCACATGGAAAATGAAAGATCACAGCACACGCTATGGATAAGAATGACTGGTGTGTGCTGGGCGCATTACTTGAGTTTGCAGACCACGCAGTTAACGATCATCATGCTGTTTGTGATCCACAGGGAGAATCTGTTGACTTTTAAAGTCAAATGTGTACTTTCTCTTCGTCTGACCGGGACAGAATTGATTTTCTCTCTTGGTGGAGAAATGCAAAGGGAGACTGTAAAAGTAATGTTGCAGTTTATAAGATAAAATAAGCAAAAATCTGTTTAACAAAACAAAATAAAGAGTGTCCATCGATACCGCTCCACACTTACCATAACCTGCCATACCCTGTAACCCAATTGCAAGTCCTGCATCATTTCACTGCCTTCTTAATCCTTGACAGCGATATTATCAGCGTCCATAACATCTCCCTTCATGATTGCAAAAATTCTACATATTCTAAATGCTCTCTGATGAAGTTTGGTGTTAGATTCTGGAAAACACATTCACAGGCTGCTTAGAGGGTTATGTTACACTTTCCTATGACCACTTCTCGCTACCCACATCCCTTTTAATACTATCTTGGTCTAATTCATCATGTTATTTCTTTAACTCTTTAGTCTGCTTTGCTCATACTCTCACCATCTTCTACTTGCTCTTAACCTTCACAAAGTAAGAAGAAAAGAGTCTCACAACTGTAGTTTCCGCTGGTGAAACTTGTTGTGTCATGTTTCCTTGACGTGACTCGCTCTTATCACACATGGTAGTTTCTTCCTCCTCTTCTGAACAGAGATAAAATTATGATTTGATAAAATCCCCTTTAATATAAAGCTTTGCAGACATGATGAGGTGTTTTTGCTGTAAACCTGCTAACGCTTAACTTGTCTCTGTCTTGCATTGTTTCCACCAAAAAAGACTGTTTCTCCAGTCAGGATGAAGTACATTTGACTACTTCATTTTCAATTTATTATCTCCAAAATGAACAAAATAAAATGGAGATTTAAAGGGCAAATTAACTTAAAAAAAAAAAAAAAAAAAAAAACATGCCTTGACGGAGAGTGCAAGAAAGGAGAAAATTTTACTAAGATAGGACAGAAAATTAATAGTACTCAACTTTTTGTTGTTTTTCAGACATTGTTATTATTACTACGTATAACCTGTATAAATATTTTGAAGACTTTTTTTTCTTGTTTGGACACTGCAATGGACAATAAGTATAATAAATGTCTACACAGATCTACTCAGAGGGCTTGGTTCGTAACAGCAGATTGGGGCATCAAACTACCAGGTGGAGTTGATTTATGACGAAACCAAAACAAAAAAGCAATTAGTCTACAGGTAACTGAGTGTAATGTGATATAATGGGCAGAGATGAAAGCAAATATGCTGCAGGTGAATATATTTAATCATGTGTGCCTTGGGTTGACTATGCACTACTAATGCCCTCAGAGTAAACAATGCCCCCTGTTGCTGGGGAGTTTAGTGGCAGAAGTTACGCTTGCTGGGCTGGTGGAGGAAGGTGTTTCTGGCGTGAGCTGCGTGGCGGGGAACCTGCTCCCTGGTGCGGTTTTGGCGTTGGATGCGGTTGCGGCCCAGATGGCGCCGCTCGATGCGGGCTTTGCTACGCTGGACTCTGGCCACTTGGGTGACCTTGGCCAGAGCTCCAGCCTGGGCAGCTGCTCCACGGGTCACCCTGGTGGGCATAGTGCTGCGGGTAGCGGGGGCAGCGGCTGGCTCGGCCACTCTGCTGCAAGGGGCGAGACAAACACAGTAGGATTCTAGATAGTTTTGATGATGCTGACAAAACAGGTGGAGGTCAAGTGTATGCATGTATAAATATTTCTCACCTCACGCTGCTTGCCAGGCTGACGATGCTCTCTTCTCCCACCACAGACAGGTTGCTGTTGGACACCATGGACAGGTTGTTCGGGGAGACGTACACAGACATGCTGGGGTGCTCTATGAGCAGGTCTTCCATCGGGCTGGCCTCCGCTGTGGCTCCCTCTGCAGTGAAACAGGGGGGAGGGGTGACAAACCAGCTCTCATCCATGCAGCCTCTCTCTGAGCCTGCCCTACTGCTACCCCCACTGCCCCCAAACTCACTCCCAGAGCCTGGGGACATTGACGGGGTGGAGGAGGGCGTGGACAGTCTGGCCCGTCTTGGCAGGGTTACGGGTGTAGTGGCACCCAAGTCTGATGGACTAGTGCTAGGACAAGACAGGGGGTCTGACGGTGTTGCTGCTGGCCCCCGTGCCCGACCTTTATGTGTCCTACGACGCTTGTGAGGCGGGTGGGGAACGAGGGCTGGGCATTCAGTCCTTGTGTGTGTGTCTTGATCATTACATTTGTTACTGTCTGGGAATGATTGTGCAGTCGGTGGGGTTCCCGTCTCATCCTCTACCTGCATCATGCAGTCAGATTCTTCTGAGCACATGGCAGAGATGAGATCGGGGATGGGATGGCCAATAAAGACAGATGTGTCAGACGGGAAGGGGATGTTGCAAAAATTATGAAAATGTGGCAGATTTTTCAAAAAGCCATGCGGGTCAAAAGGGGTAATTTTAAAGGGATCACATACGCACGCGCACACATACCAGTGTGGGGAATGTAGGGGTATTTAAAAAATTGAAGGAAGGGAAGAAGAGGGGGTAAAGGAAACACAAAACATAAAAGAGTCACATCATTAGTTGTGTTGACCCTCTACGGTTGTGATTATGTCAGTGACATAATTGCCTTGACTTTGCTGAGAGGTATTTTTATGTTATGTTGTTTGGAAAGCAAATTTTCAGTAATTGTCTTTGTCATGACTGAGATCATAAACAAAGCGGAGGAGATGCACAGCATTTTCACAGATAATTATGTGCCTCCATCATTTGGTGCACAACATCTTTGGCACGGCAGCATTACGGATGTGCACCAGTGCAGTTGCGCCACGCCCTGACTGATTCTTCACCCCACCCCATCATCCCCATCATTACTACTACACCTGTACAGCTAGGTTAGTATCATAGACATGCAGGAGAGAATACAGATATTTCTCAATATATACAACACACAATTTTGACTATTTCCCAGTTTGGTGTGGCTTTAAAATGACACACCAGTCCTCTTTGACTCACCAGTCAGGTTGACGAGCATCCATCCTTCCTCATCCGCCTCTGTCACACATGGGTTGGGTCCCTTCAGCTCAGCGGCCACCTCTTCCACCTCTCCAAACAGCAGGTTGCTAAGACGCTGAAACATGGCTGCTTTGTTTTGTCAAGTGTTGATGACTCTGGTGCTTTTTGTCCACAAAGAAAAAGCTGTAGCTGCCTTTTTGAATTTCTTGTTTGTGTGTATGTATCACTTGTTGCTGTTTTATGCTGCTTTTTTTTTGTGTCGAGTATCTTTTTTGTTCTCACTTGAAGCCCCTTGCTGGATCTTGGTTTTGAGAAACAGGAGTGGACAGGCTTCTATAGTGCAAATTTAAGGTTTCACTTGGTTTAGAGCAAAGGCCTGGGGAGAGGGAGAGAGAGAGAAAAAAAGTAGGATGATTAGTTGTATTCAAATGCATAAGGTGCAGAACAGTCAACATACTTTTTCTTTAAAAAGACACCTAAAAGAGAAGCAACTTATTGGGTTAATTTAGAACTCATTAGAGCAGAGTGGGCAGTGTGTGTGTTGTGGGACCTCAGTCTTATTTAAGGACAGACTACAATGATCTAGAGCAATTATTTGGTCTAAACTGAAACTTGTATTGTAATGACTGACGGGCACAATGTGATATCAGAAACAGAAGCTATTTTTGTCCACACAAAATTGCTGGATAATAATGGAGATGAGATTAGCAGGAAATCTTATTATAGACTTGTATTTTAAAAGATTCAACTATGTTCACAAGATAGTAGCTAGTTTTATCAGCTTGCAATTCGGCGCTTTGCAGATAAGTGTAAAAGCTGATAGCCCCTAAAACTGCTGCTGGTTCCATCTTGGAAGTGATGCTGACATGAGTGGTTAGAGTGAATTTCAAAAATATATATATCAGGAAGTAAGAGTTGCTGAAACACTTCACAGAGCTCACTAAAACTGCAGTGACAGGTGAAGCAACCTGACTCATATGGACATCGTAAATCCACTGTTAATATGAAAACATAGATTTTAGCAGCTTTATGGTTCGATGATGGTGCAGTTTTGAGTCGATACAGCTGAGCACATATAGTGTGATAATACTGACAAAAATGACAAATAAATCAAAAGAAAAGACTATAACTGGTTGATGCAACAGTGGCCTGTCCTGTAAAATACATCGACAGAGCCACACTGAGCTACAGTTTGTGGCATTAAATCATTGAGCTACAACACGTGGTAATAACTGGGACTGAAGAAAGAGTGTTTAAGGGCAAAAGAAGTTCATGAGAAAGCAGAGAAGCTGGTGGACAATGACTACACTCCCCTCCCCCATTAGATAAAGAGAACCAATCAGCACGGTCCCAGGACAGACGGACAGGCTGGAGATGAAGAGGAGGAGGAAGTAAACGGAGGTGACCCTCTCCCAGAATCAGAGTGAGTGTGCACATTTTAAAATGCAAAGATAGACGGACAGATTGTGACAAAAGGTGCTTAGGCCAAAGAGAAGTGCCTGACCTAAATATGAACATGATGATGTAACCTTAACCAGATGTTTGAGCAGTCATAGCTTACAGAATAAATTCCTGTATGTTCAAAGGCTGAGTTTTATTGACTTTAGGTATGTGAGTTCACAAAAAAGAATTACAGAGAGTTCACAGAGTGCAAACACCGCTACCAACACCTCTACAACCTGCTGACACACTTTAAAATATCTCCTCACCTCCAGGTTACACAGATTTATCCCCAAATGTATTTATTTTTGCATCCATTCACACTAGTTTTAAAGTTGTAGAGGTTTAAATTCAGATTGTCACCTATTTCTGATTCCCGATTTTCCGATTTCACCCTGAAAGTCTCATGGACTCCAACAAGTGATGCTGATGCTCAACTATTTCACTAAAAAAGGGTAAATCAAAAAGGGTTGTAGTAATGAATGCATGTGGAATGAGGTGAAACAGAGTGTGAGTGACGGGGATTTATAAATGGAGACGTGGAAGGAGATATGCATGGATGCTTGTTGGGAAGCTGACACTTTCTGTCCTTATTTGGAGAACCATCATAGTGACCAGGAACATAAAGGGGAAAACCTATTAGTAATCCTACCCTACATGCTCCTGAGATTTATAGTTTTAAGAAACTTGCTAAGGAGCGCTTGCATGGGCGTATGCTTGAAATAAAATGACGTGAGAGTGAAAGTGGGGCAAAAAGTCAAAAAGGGGTGAAGTCTTTTCCTTAAAATTCACAATGATCCCACTGGATAGGAGGCCCTCTAATGCTCTAGGCTGTCTGAATTCGTCCTGACTTACTTTCTAGGTCACGCTCTCGAAACTGCATTCAGTCCGCTACATAATGGTTGTTATATTTTGCAGATTTTGGAGAAGAAGTTACCACCAATGCTGACACTCAACACTGAGATTGCCTTAATGCATTCTTGGACTAACAGAAACTTAAGTCATGAGACTGTGACAAATAAACTGAGATAAACAACATTTTTGTGAGAAGGCCTAAGGGTTGCTTTGCATGAGGTGGGACAGACAGCCACAAGACAGACACACACGAGACTATATGCAGCACTTCCTTGATAAAACTATTATCAGTTTGGTGATTGTACAAGCTAATTCAGGGCTATCTGACTGCTGCAAATTTAGCTGCTGATACGACCAAAAGAGTACAAATACAACTGACATGGCACTGATATGACCTATATCCTGGAGATGAAAGCTCTGTTTGTGCAAGCGTTATCAAATGTACCCATAGCAAAGGTGAAAGTTGTTAGATGTTAAATATCTTACCTGGGAGAAAGCAGAAAGATAAATTTAGTGAGCTTATCTATTGTCCTGCTTACATGATGTCTTGATCAGTCCTTCCCTTACACAGTTTTTATTAGTATGATGCAATATGTCGTTGTATGTTGTTTTAGGAGGCCTTTGCAAGATATGACCACGGACAGCAGGTGGAATTTAGCCATCTAGGGTAACTCATTACCATTGCCCATGAGCACATTACTGCAGTGCATTCAGTACCGAATTCAATTTAAGATTTTCTTGACTACTCTTGAATCTCTTTATGGTCTGCCTCCACTCTGCATCTTAAAATTTTTAACACCTTATTCAATTACCATTAATCAGAAAAGCTCTGTCAGTTCCTCAGTTCAAAAAGCCTTCCAAACCCAACCGGTACAGACAGACATTTGCACATTTGTCATATTTACTCCCCTTTCTCATGACTTGTTATTGCCCTTTTTAATGTTTCATTGTCTTATATAATGTTTTGTTGTTGTTCAAACGTTTTATCTTATTTCAAGTTAATTTTTGTATTTTTCTGATTACATACTAACAACACAAATTATAACAGAGCTCAAGGAAGAAGGGGGCAACATCTTTTACTAGATTAAACCTAAAATACAAGAAGATATGGCAAATACAGTGCTGCAGAGTACAATATTCTGATTCTCAGAGGTTTAATAGGGAGCAAATAGGGCTTTATTTTACAGTTTAGAGTCGCAAGTGCCCATACTGAAGTACAAAAAAGGTTTCATGTTAAGGATCTGTCTTTTGACGCTGATCTTTTCAAAAAAAAAAAAAAAAAAACAGGAGGGGAGGAGATGAGAGGGGAGGAGTGGGAGGGGAGGAGAGCAGAGGGGAGGAGATGAGAGGGGAGGAGTGGGAGGGGCCCGAAATAAAAACAAGACGCCTGTGACGTTACGACACGTCACTGACGCTGACGAAGAGGCTCCAGCCTGTTTTGCGACTGGAGGAAAAAAAAAACGGTCTGAACAGCCAACATAGCAACAAATACTAGATCTTATGACCGTGCATTTGCACTCTATGTGGCTTTTCATTTCTAATCTGCATTTTGCAACACTATGCCGAAAACAATCCATATGTGAATGGCTGCTATTGTCTATGGTTATCGTCTGGAGCTCTCATGAAAAAAAGCTGCTCACAGCAGCAGCAGTGTTTACATTGCAAATATATACAAATAGCTTGGATTATTTTTAAAAAAACAATTTAGCAATATGAAACAACACGATCAGATAGTCGACAGCCGAGAGAAGACGCGACTTTCAGCGCAGGGTATCCAGGTTAAACATGAATTATCCGTGTAAGCTCTACAGCTGAAGGGTCAAAGCAATGACAATTGTGGCTCAGCGACACTACACGAAACACATCGACTGGATGGGCTGCTAGTAATGCAGTAAAAAGGGTTTTCTCAGGATAATATGAGGTACTATATGTGTAACAAAAATAGCCTCAAAGGTCCACCGCCCGCCACAAAAAACATCAACATCCGCCATGGACTCCACATCAGCATTTGGTGCAATTTGCACAACAGCTGCTGGCATCCTATATAGCTGAACAGACTGGTGTCATTTTACGAAATATAGGACATCGAAACCACCTAATTAAGCCGTTCGGTTTGGGCAGCTATGCTGCTTTCAGTCTATCTAATCGTGACCTAGTAATAGGTCATTACATATGATAACGCAAAGCAGTCAGAAATAGCCTATGAAAGGAGTCAGTGACAGACAAAGCGATGCAATTCGGTAATAATGCATGATCTATGATTTCATGATGACAGATATTATCAGTGGATGCCCTCAACATATAAGGAATGCGGCAGGTTCAGTGGCAAAGATGTAGTTTGATACCTCTTTAAGACACAGTTGGATACAAAACACACCAAGTGTTAGATTTAAAGAAATAATAAAGAACAGCTTACCTGCCTTTGCAGTGTTATTCAAGTTGTAAACGAGATCTCACACACAGTAGAAACGACAACTCTTAAAGCATAGCTTTAGATAGCCTTTATGTGAGGTAGTTAAAACACCATTATACAAAAATAAAAGGCTTTCTTCTTAGAAGAAGGGGCTTCGTGTAAAAATGTTACACTGATGTTTTCAGATCATAACATCTGCAGCTTTTTTTTCCTTCTTCCTCCTCTCCTCTATTTTTTCCGCTGCAGATTTTCTTCTGTTTATTGCTGCCTCCAGCTGATCCTCGGATCAGAATGTAGAACGTACAAAACAGCTGATTGTGAGATCACAATACTCCCGGCCACGCCCTCAGCCCGCCCACACCGCGCACAGCAGCCAATCAGAATATTACACCCGCCACAGGCCGGGCCTCTAGGTAACAGGGTGGGGGCAGGGCAAGGCGAGCTGTCAACCTGCGCCCAGACGGAAATGGTGACTTCACTCAGAGGCTGATCCGTGATCAGCTCCCGCTTTCAACATCACTGCTGTTGCAGCTCAGGTCTGGGGGGATGGTAAACTGACCCCGAGTCTGCGCTCACAGCCCCAAACACAGGCCACCGATACAACAAGATGAAGATCTGTTGACAGCTAAAATGATTAAACTGTCAACCTGAGTGAATCCAGTCACAGAAAGAAGAGCTGAAGCTGCTGCAGCAGACCTGTTATATCATCACCTGAGTGGACTTTGAATCAAATCACATTCTGTGGACATTCAACAAATATTTAAATTGCATCCTTGTGTTTTTTTTAGTTTTTCATTTTAATCAGGTGCTGAATGTTGTCCATGGTGACAAACACTGGGTAGCCAAATCTAATTTGCTTATTTTCCTTTCATGACATAATATCAATTAAAATAAATGGTGGTGTCAACCTCAACAATAAAAATGAGAAATAGTGCAGAAACCAGACTTATCCTCCTTGCCAAGTGATGCTGATATTTCTTTAAATTGTGTTTGTAAATAGACCTCATTCCCCTCCCCCTCAGCATCATTCTTTTCACTCCGCCTTAGTGGGAAGATCCTCAGCGTGCTTCTCAACTCATACCAGCCAATCATGTTTCCTTTTTTCTGAATGCAGTATTTGAGTAACCAATGAGCTTTCTAGAGGCTTTGAAAACCCCTGGTGGTCATTTTTGCAGCCTGCATCCTGCAAAGCTGAGAATATGCACTTCCTTTTATTGTTGCAGACTGAGCAGACTGGTTCACAAATCTGTGCCTGTGTTTCTGCATATGCGTCTCTCACGGCGAAGGATCATCCTGTTTTGTGTTTTATTAAAGTCTTTACAGCAGCAGGCATGAACACAGAGTGCTGAAAGCTCACTTGTGTTGGCAACATGCCCGCTTATGTCCACAAATGTGTGCATGCACCTGCAGGGCTTGTTGTAGCAGGAGAATTCAGTGGTAAAGCAGGAGCACAGGGCACTATTTATTGCAGAGTTAATGCCAAAGTCGTGCTATGCCATTTGGCTTTCAATATCTTTGCACATCTTAACCAGTCGACACAAAACAGGCCAGGTCACCCACATTGTCAGTAGTAAATTACCATAAAAATACAGCTAAATTCCAACAGTAGTTCACTGTTTTTCCAAAATACAGCTAAAACCGCAAAATCTGATACTTTTTGGAAGCCAAAAACAAAAATGACAGTTAATGTCAGGCTTCTGTAAAAACTGACTGCATAAACTGAACAAATAATTCTACAAAAAAACTCACCCAAAATGACAAAAACCAGACACAAAACAACTGTTCTATTTGCTGCTGCTGTTACACTGTAAATTTCCCTGCTGTGGGATCAATAAAGGTTTAATCTATCTATCTATCTATCTATCTATCTATCTATCTATCTATCTATCTATCTATCTATCTATCTATCTATCTATCTATCTATCTATCTATCTATCTATCTATCTATCTATCTATCTATCTATCTATCTATCTATCTATCAAAAATGAGAGACAACATGGCGGAAGACATGAAAAGCTACCGAAAGGATGCAGAAACTAGTTACAAAATGACACAAGTGAAATACAAAACGAGAAAAATTAGACCAAAGGAGACAAAACCATAAAAATAAGACGCAAAAGAAACACATAAGAAAAACAAAACGACAGAAAGGAGACAAAGCTGTCCAAATGAGACATAAACAAATATAAACGAGACACACAACAACACAAACAAAACACAAAATAAGGCACAAAATGACAAAAACAAGACACAAAACTGCAGTTATGGTTAATGTTGATTACAGTGGCAATGCAATATACATGCAGTATAATATTAGAAAGTCTAGCTACAGTATTAGACATTAGACCTTATATTCTATTGTATAGTGTAATTGATTATACAGTAAATACCCGTTAAGGTAAATTACATTTGCGACTGTAAAAATACTGTAAAATACTGGCAACCACAGCTGCCAGTATTATTTATCTCACTGTACTCTATATGGTATAGTCATTTATCGTTGTTATCAGAGCAATTGTTTGATTTTTTTCATTTATTTATTTTTATTTGATTGAAAGTGAAACAAATTGTGCACTTGCGTCACCAAAATTAATACGACGTGTTGTTTGTGTCCCAACAAGTCAAGCCTTTGTCAAACAGATACCGTAGTTATAGAGATGTCAGAGCACCTTCATTATGTTCTGATTATATCACAGCTTTATGCCACCTGGAAATTTCTTTTGTGTACATCAAACACATTGTGACCTGAAATGTCCTCTTATGTTTCATAATACACAAGAACGTGAGCAATCGACCCAGGCGGTGTGGCTATGTATCATCAATGCAAACTGAAAACAAATGAACCGCACCCTGCGGTCTTCAGATGCCTATGTCTCATACAGATTTATTGTGAAGCTCATTTTTCTGCTTCAGACTTTGTCACGCCATTGCCATACTGGCCAGAGAAGAGTTCAGTGTGAGCTTTCTGAAGTCGGGATGATAAGGTTTCGGCCTATACAGTTACCAGGTGCTAGGCAACTCACACGGACGCACACACATGTTCCCCCTGCAGTGATGGTGATATCCAAACCCCTGTGACACAGTGAACACAAAAATTTGGCAAGAACAGTTTGTGCATCTGTTCTTATGGTAATGTTTGTGCTCTGAAACTAATCAGAAGAAGTCACAGGCCTCGTAGAACTTGGTAAACACACCAGTAGCCACAGTGTACAACAGATACGGTACATTTTGCTGATATTTGTAGCAGCTATCCTGTAAGAAATGTGACCACACACAGCTCATAAGTAACTCTGACTTGCTCAAGGACACAGAAAGAGAAGAGGTTATGGTTTTCCACTGTCTGCCTATTTTTTTCCCGCCCCTTGTTCTTTTATCCCTGCTGGAGCTTTCACTGAAGTTGCCTGGATTCCCACAGTTTCCCAAGCTGGTTGGAGAAATAGGTGAAAGGCCACGACTGTCCCGTCCCCCTGTGCACCCCGCCTCTCTGTCCCTGCCCGTGTTCATGTTCATGACTGTGACATGCAGCTCTTGTTTTACAGCATGCCTGTCCTTGCCCCGGCTGACGCAGCTATAAGTCTGACCCAGGCGTGTGTGTTGTGTTATAAACACAGCTATTTTGCTTAAGACCGAGGTGTGGCGACGGACAGGTTGACCCAGCTGACTCAGAGCTCCAGCTTGTTGTGCGGCGACGCCTGAAACATACAGTGAAGCAAGTTCCTAAGCGAGACAAAACAGATCCTGATGGGATGTAACGGACAAGAATGACTGTTTTAATGGCTCTCTGTGAAATGTGAAGAGAAAATGTAAATAATATATGTGCTCTCCCTTGTGCTGGGTTCACATCGTGTCAGTGAACATGTATTATTTAGCTGAATATAGGGAATCTAATTTGAATTCCATTATTATGAGTTTCAAAATTATGCCAAAACACTATGGTTGCAGTAGACTTTCAGTACGACTATGTTTGCCCTATTTTCATGTGCTCTGTAGGCTTTATTTGTGGTGCCTCTCATCTCAGGCCTCTTTGCCCCTGCATTGCTGGCTGCTGGCTGATGATAAGACAGTAGCCCCTGAAGATACAAGGTTGATCCACAGCAATGCAATGACATACATACACTACAGGCAGAGAACCTCTGTCATGTCTGTGAATTCATGATTGTACTTGTCATAAAAGAAATTTTGTTCCGATCATCCCAGTGTACTTCACTCGAAAACAAAAATGCAAGCCACTGGGAATCATGAATATTTGTACACTATTTTATAGCTAGATGTTTCAATTTAGACCAGACTGACTAACATTCAGGAAGTTATGTTCAATGTTATATGCATTAATCTACTTCCTTGCATCCTGTTGTTAATTCGAGGTTTACAAAGCAACCGTTTGGGTTGTCATGGCACCCAGCCTTCAAGGGAAAGCATGCAAGTCCATCTGAAACCCCAATCTGATGTTTTTCATTTTGGTTTGGGTGTGAATTAAACAACAAGATAATCATGTTTAAACAGCCTCTAAATTTGCTTTAGAGAGGCTTCCCGTTGTATACTTTGATATATTTTTCAACATTTGTACTACAACGTTACTATTTCCATAATCCGCACTTTATGAAGAGGTGAAGACACAATGAGAAAAACAAAAGCATGCAAGACATCAAGATTCATAAGTCTCACTGAAGGGCATGGAAATAATAACAAAATTCTGCTTGTCTTTGTACATTAGTTCAACTTGAGTGCATTTTTGAGATACATGTATTTCCATAACTTTACATTCCTCCCTATGGACATTTCCGATACAAATGTTGTATTTGTAAGTGTATTCATTATAGCCAGTAGCTGTTTTCTGGAATAACATTTTAATTAAAATCAAAAAATAGCTGCAGATCATTTGAATCCTTCTTCATCTTAGTAATCATATTTTAAACAATGCATATTAAAAAAATTCACAGATTTTTGCCTGTCAGATTGTTTGTGTCCAGTTTATTTTCTGTTAAACTGAATATTTGTGGGTTTTTAACTGTCAGATAAAACAATTTTTATTTTAACTTTTTGTGTTTTTTCCCCATTATCAATTTATTTTATTAATTAAAATAATCTGCACATTAAACCCTGCAAAGGAATATAAATTCTTTAAAACAAGCTGCACCACAATCACCTAAAGCAGTAAAATGTGCCTGTATGAACACTTTAATCTTGCAATATACAGCATAATAAGCATCGTGAAAAGTGAGTATTTTTCGATCAACACTTTGAGAATAGTGCTTTGCCAGACACTAAACAATGAACAATAATATCAATATCATCTGCAAGATTACTTTCTCAATTCTATGTGCAGTATCAGTTCCGGTATTCTGTGCAATATTTCAATTTCCTGTTCAAATTTAAATCCTAGGAGTTATGTTGTTTCCAAATTGATTTCCACATATAACTGCGGAAAATATTTTTTAACTACAAGCTTTTTCTTTTGGACATCACATATTTAGCTCAGTGCATTCTCCCACTGCTTATTGGAAGAGATGTTTGAAGGTAAACTCTTAAGCAGTTACTATAAATATGCATGTACTTGCTCTGCTCATGGCTCTGCTCATTACATTGGTCTTGAAAGCCAAGTTTTTTCCAGTGGAGCAGAGAGCAAGAGAACTCATTTCGATCCCATCAAGCTGTTTCCATACTGATCATGAAGATAAATTCACCACTAAAGTCTTGCTCATTTAGGTATATCAAGTTTTTATTGAACGTATGCCCAGACATGAAAATTCCCTTCTACGAAAACGTCACTACCCCAAAAAACATCTATGCTTATAGTGTGCTGATGTTTTCCTAATGACCTATTGCAGTGATAAATCTAAAAGAAATTATTCAAAACTACACAACATGTCACCTCAAAACCAACATTAAGGCCAACGGTGGGATCTGAAAATGAAAGGTATTCCCATATTACTGGTTTTTAGAAGCATTTTGAATCTGAGCAACTCTGTGCATCTAAGATTATGATGTGATTTTGATGCATATTTCATGTTTCCTTTTGGCATTATTGTGACATGGAACTACATATGGTTCAGAAAATATCCCTAGTTGACTTCTGCTTTATATTTTTTGTTCTTAATGTGTGTTCAAACACGGGACTTTTGATGATGGCTTCATTTTTTTCCCCCAGATTTCAACTCACTCATAATCTGAGGCTATTTGATCTACTTGTCCACTATTGTGTGGATTCTGAATCGATGGCATGATGAAAGAAAACAGTGAAATATTCCCACTTTTATCGCTGCTAGTTCCTGAGATGTTGTTGTTCAAATATAACAGATATCTTTGATAGATTCTATATTTTATGCTATAAAGCAAATGCTATAAACAGAGATATTTTACTTTCACTCGGACGTGGAGTGTTAGTGCTGCTACTCAAGTGAGTGATCTGAAACCTCTTTCACCACTGGGGAGAGACATTTGCTTCCAGGTCTAAACAAGAGCCCAAGGGCAAAGGGCAAATTCAAACCCTACATACGAGGACAGGAACATCTGAAACTCCAAACCAAAGTCAGAGCCATTCCTCTTGATACTGTCCACTGTAACGTCTGGAGGTCTGTGGCCTCAGATAAAGAATTCCGCTCCGCATCTCATATTGCATACGGTCATGCAGCTCTCTACAGTCCCCAGATAACCCTGACTACATAACACTGTCTACTATTCCTTATTACTCAGTGCACACTCAGCAGGGTGGCTTTTTGTCACCGATCCAAATTCACACAGCAGCAGCAGCAACAACAACAACAGGGCAGATGTTAGCCAGTGTCCCTCCATCTGCAGCTCTGATGTTAGGAGTCTACAAGCAGAGACTGGGAAATCATCAGTCTCTCACCCTTCTCTCCCCTTCGTCAGCCCTCATGTCATGCGTCCATCCCATGGGCCTGCCCCTACAAGGCCAGAGCAAACAGGGCCTGGAAGTGGTGTCCTTGGCAAGGGGTGCTCTGATAAACACAGTATGAGTGAGGACACGCTGTGTTCTCCAGCGGGGGACGACAGACCCTCATTCACGCTCCCCTGGAGGATATTATTAAACTTAATGAGAGGAGCTATTTTAAATTCCCCAAAGGATTAGGGTACCTTGGAGGAGGAGGCAGCACTGATGTTGGGCCACTTGAATTGGAATCAGTGTGTCTCGGACATACTGTGTTGCAAATTCATTCATCTGCCAGTTTTTTGCTTGACATTAGTGCTCATCCTCATCAGTTTATTTGCTTTGCAGTTAGCGTGGGAAGAGGAAGAGCCTCCTGCTCTGATGTTGACTGAAACCAAAACAGGACCCGTAGGCTAAAAATAACACCAAGCAAGGATTTTTTTTTTTTTTAACTATATATGCAACACTCTTTTCCCCCCATTCATTCATCCTGACATTAATTCTGCTCTTGGATTCATAATCCACCACTAAAAACAGCCAGAATCCCCCTGAGCTTTTTATTGGCCCATCCAATAACTTCGTCACAAAATATGAAACACAGAGATGGGTCAAGGGTGGTGAAGAGGCTAAAGTTGGGACATTGAATTACATAACTTGGCCTCGGTCTGAATAAAAATAACCTCCTCGATATCATCTCCTTTTACAGATCTAACATCTTTCACGGGGCCTGTTTGCTCACGTTTAAAGACACATGACTATTCCTGTGAACACCAGTAGGGGATGTAGCTCAGTGGTAGAGCGCATGCTTTGCATGTATGAGGCCCCGGGTTCAATCCCCGGCATCTCCACTCTTTTTGACTTTGTTTTTATTTGTTGCCCCTTACGGAGAGGACTGGCACGTCACGCAAAGAAAAATCTATGCAGTCTACGGGAAAAAAAATACGCTTTTTAAAATTTTACACAGGCTTTCATAAACGTTAAATACACAAAGCAATCTCACTGTACTCTACCTTACTGTTTAGTGAGCTTCTCTAGACCAAAACCTGAAGAAATGACTTCAGCCTTATTTAATCAACATCTATGTAGCGGTCCAAAAGACAGTTATTATTTAGATACCTAGTACATGTTTGTTCTAATATTCTTTCACAATTTCATAAATGTTTTAATTAAAATGGTCATTAAAAATTCAATAAACAAGATGTTTAAAAAGAGGTAACTTTGAAAATATGCAACTCTAAAATTAATATTTGGTTAAAACGTAATGTTGTTTATTACAATGTTTTATCTGAGGAAGATAGATCACATGACCACAGTGTAGTTAAGGGGCACACCTGTGACATTGTGGGTCTGATGCAATATGACTGCAGATGCAAAAGGCCTACATTGCCACATAGAAAAACCATACGGCGCAAAATAACTATTCTGCACGGTCTGAGAGGCACACACAGTAATTTGTGACCTTTTAACTTTTGCTTGTTTCATATTTGTTTGTAATATTTGTCAAAGTGCTTTTGTATGAATGGTTTAATGCATTGTTGTTGCAAGTTAGAACATTTGGGCCCATCTATCGCCTGAAACTAGCTTGAAAGACTTTTTAAAAACAACTGAACAATGTTTGTTGTGTGATCATTGTGTCTGTAGTTTTCCTGGCATAAGCTGGTAAGACTGAGAGGAAAATAAATGTTCAAAGGAATCTGTATGATGCCTGGCCTTCATTTCATCTGTTTTCATAGTCAATACTAAATCAGCTCTAGTCCTGTTTGTGTTTCAGTTACTGTACATTTGTTAAATTCAGTTTTATTTTGGAGTGTTATCTTTGCAGCTTGTGCAACTGTGATAAAGATTCACAAGTGCATATATGTCGCCGGGAAAAAAAAATCATGGTAAATATCTCACATTTGTAAGGAAACTTGCACCAATACATAGAATTACAGAATATGAATTGAGTTTAGTTCATAATGTAAAGTTAAAGTCCCTCACCTGTCATTGATTAGACCCCTAAAAACTCATCTCTGCGTATGTAAAACAGTGTAAAACTCCTCTACACTACACTGAAAGGAGAGGTGAAATAATGAAGTAATCAGAAAATAACTGATTCTGAAGAAGAAACACAATACAGAAAACCCCATCCTGCAAGCTGGTAGGATTGGTTTCCTTAGGTTTGTTCTGCATGAAACCCTGGCTGTCTGAATCTGTGTTTTGGAGGCTATTGTTGGTACACTGCAGCTTCAAGGTGGAAACCCTCATCCATTAGGTTAAGTGCTTATTTCACTCATAATACACCAGCTAAAATATATAAACAAAACAACACATAGACATATTTCCAAGCTAAATAAAAATGGATTTTCACCAGAGGGGGTCTTTAAGCTTCAGTAGTATGCTATAGCTGAATTATTAAATTCATTGGCTAGCTTGATTTTGTGACATATACTGCTCATGTCCAGACAGAACTTTATTCACAAATGTGTATGCATGATTTGCATTTGTATGTATATATATTGCCCATTGGTTTATGATTATACTTTAATACAATTAACTGAATTCTTTGAAATTATGTTTTCTGGAAAACAACATTGATCTTTATTGTCAGTTTTAGCTAACCATTGAATTACAGACAAAACTACTATGCAGAAAAGATTATTGTAAATTAGAGGCTTGCTGTTTTAGCCTGCTGTCACAGGAAGGAATGAGAAGACAGACAAAACCCCCGAGGGCAACGCTGGTTTTGGAATTGGGTAAAATGTTATAAAAAGCACCACACAGAAACATATAGTCCTACCCCAGGAAAAAAAAATAATAAAATCAGGCTGACATAGATTAATGTCATCTGCTTTTAGTAAGTTAGTCTAGGCTTGTTAGGACACTGTCTGCCCTGAAACAAGACCAGTCTGGGGTCAAGCCTTCGCGTGTTCTAGTCAGGTATCTGTAACTGCCTAACCCACATACTACATGTCTGCACATTATGACCTAAAAACGTCATTTAGCATCCACCTTTACATAATCATCACATATCCATTACCCAGGTGTCAAGCTGACATTCCTGAAGGTGGTAAAAGAGGAGAAACATCAGTCACTCCTGTCTGAAGATCCAGCCTTCTACTGCACTGACTGCAGAATGCGTGTAATATGAATAGGTGTAAAATGTGTCCCAGTTTCCTTTAAAAGAAACACAAAGATCCCAAATTCAGCAGAGAAATTGTTAACAAAGGGTTTAAGTGACAAAGATATTCACAAAATTAATAACACGCCTGCACGGGTCAGCTTGAAAGGCCCCAAACTTCAAATATCAGAGTTCAAAGTGTTTGCAGTGAGGTGTAATTGGGTTTGCAAGAAGGATATGACATTTCTATGAAACAAATAAAGAAAACAGATCTGGTGTGTTTCTCCTGACAGATAAAGTTCTTTGTCGTACATCTAGAAGTCATTATGGTGCACGATGAATTTTCCAGCCAGAGAGTTTCATTGTTGAGTCACAACACACAACAGGTTCATGTGGATCTGCCAGATCACAACAAACGTGACCTTTTCTCCATTCAGCACTTAGCACAACGAGGCACTCTGCTCAGCACTTGACTAGACACGGAGGAATGTTCTTGTCAAGTGTCTCTCTTTAATTCCTTCATGATGTCTGTACTTGCGTACCAGTGTGCATCAGGCTGAGGGATTTGCTGCAACTCTGTCATATGTTAATGTCACAACTTTGAAAATGTCGAGTGATACTGATAGATAGAAACAACAGGAAACATGGGGAAAGAGATCAGAGGAATGACATGAAGTAAAGGTCTCGCTGCTCAGGGCGTTTACCATGGAGTATGTATGTTTCTGTCTTTTATTGTATATTATTGAAAGGACTCTGACTTTGTGTTTGACCTCTTACATAACTACTGACCTGTAAACCTCAGTAACATTATTGATCTTTGGTCGCCCCCTTGTGGTTTAATTCTGAATTACTCCTTCTGTATATCAGTTCACCGTATGAATAATAGGTGGCGCCAGTTTTACAGTTTGTTTCTTTGTAGGTTGATTTTGGCAGAGACCTGGAAACACTAAATTTTGGCTTAGACAGGCCTTGGCATTACTTGACAAAAATAATGATTTTCTGATCAAACTGGGATTGACTGGACAGTGGAATAAACAACACAGAATTAAAAAATAACAGAAGTGATACTGTGATGGGTTTAATCCTAAAAATCCTCAAATTGTAGGGCCTTTGTTTTCCTTTAATAGTCCAGTTTTGTTTTTACTACTTTAATTATATTGTAATACTATCTATCTATCTATCTATCTATCTATCTATCTATCTATCTATCTATCTATCTATCTATCTATCTATCTATCTATCTATCTATCTATCTATCTATCTATCTATCTATTTTGACTTTGCTTGCAATCTCAATGTCTGTCAGTTTAAAAAAGTAAAAACTCCAATAATTTCTGCTTAATGAATAAAAAGAATTTTACACAAAAAAAATCTGAATATTACTAACAACTGCAATGTGTAATATTATGCAAAAACAATACATATATTTATTCTTTTTACATACCATTTAAAGAAAATTTTCAAGTCCTTATTTGTGTTATTTGTGTAGCAGCTTTAAACAGCAAGTATAATTAGAGTGAAGTGCATAACACATAAAAGCATTAGGACAACACAAACAAAATAATAGGACTTGCAAATATGCTTTAAAAGAATTAAACTAAAACTTGTTGAAAAAATATCCAAGCTCCCAACATGTTCTTTTTTTTAAATGTCAGCAGTCATTTTGTACAGAAACTCTACAGAAGTTTTCTCATGTGGTCTCCACAAGACAGCCTTTAATGGAATCATATATTACATCAAAGGGTGCCTGTGGTTGGACTGTAGTGCAGATAAGATTAGAGCAGAGACTAACACTCACTCACATACAATATATCTGAACAAATTCCACCTCCGTTAGCATCTGCAACAGGTCATTAGTGTGTGTCACTGACAGAAAATTCAATATGTATGGTCAGATGGGAAGAAGGACTTAAAGGTACACAGACACATGCTGTATCTCAAATGTTCACGGTGTTATGAGCTACCATGAACTTTCAGCGCCTCATATAAAAATAGAAAATGTTTCCATCTGAGCGACATGTGAGAGTGTTTGTTCGTAACTCATTCAGTTGTCTCGTCAAGTGTTTGTTTGGGCCGTCCTGAAACCGTGGAACTCTGATCAAATATAATTATGTTTTATTAATTTTCTGGTGGTGATAGGTGTACAAAAGACACATGTGCATATGATCTATCATTTGATATGGTTCGGTAACAATGCAGTATACACACGTCTGTCTCTGAATGAGAGCAAGAAGTAATTTTTAAAAATGGGCTGCATTTTACTGCCATTTAAATCGGTTGCAATGTGAACAAGACTTTGCCTTTTTAAGTATCAATACTTAAAACATGAATAAAGAGCAAGAAAAAAAAAACACTTTCATTGAATTCAACAATTTTAACTATGATATTTGAAATATTACCAGTTATGCTGTTTCAGTATTTATTCAGATGTTTTTTATTGTGGGAACTACTAGTTTCGTGTCTGCACAAAACACTGTAAACACATCTTTAGATTAAGCATATACAACACAAAATATAGAAGAGTGGGGTCTTATTTTGGCCACAAAATGGTTTGTGTATCTGCAGTTTTGGGTGTACATTTCATACACGATTTATGAGACTGAAATATGAAATAATTTGACCTTCAAAAGCAAAAAACAAAACTGACTACTTGTGATTCGTCAGACTTTTGCCACTTGTTTTGATGCCTCAAAACTGGAAATCTGTGGTAGTAATTTTGATCTGATTTGTTTGTATTTCTACATCAGATATAGGAAAGGAAGGAAAAGAAACTTTTAAAAAAATCAAGGAAAACTGAAGGTGGAGGAGCTTTCTTTAGTTTAACCCAATCTGGCAATCAGTTAATATGTTTAGTGATGGCAAAAACCCTCAAATACATGAAATGATAAAGCACAAACAGCAACAGTTTTATCTCACTTTAGCTGCTTAAACAAATTCTAAATTACTTTTAGAGCAAATGTTGCTGTTGTTCTACACAAACAGCCGCCCACTTCCTCACCGATGTTTGTTTTACCATTTTGAGAACCACTGTGAAAACACTGCTGTGTAATTCCCTGGACTGATTATTATGGGCTATATTATATCCGGTTGGTTGTTTGAGCTCCATATGCTACACGATCTGCATGACACGTTCGCATCAAAGTGATTTTGACCACAACGCGTGTGATCGATCAAGCGACCTGAGCTGAGAATGTGCAAACTACAGAGCATGTGTGTGGGAGTTTGTGTTCATATAACCAGCTCTGCATTCCTCTGGGATAATCTTATCTCCCTCCTGGTGGGCTTAAAGACCTCTGCAGGGCTGCGCTCACATGCTCCGGTCCATATGTACAAACAAACAAACATGTAATGACAAGAAAAAAAGTACAAACAATGTGCTCACACTGGAAGCCGTCTGACAATTCTTAACCAGCTCGTTTTGTGGGTGAGTTGAAGATACAGCAATACATCACACAACATATTTACAAATGCAAGGACACCTCAAGTAGAGAGTCTAGATGGCCATTTTCAGGCCAAAGTATCACTCATGTGAGGACAACAACACTGATAGTGGTGACTGATTGTGATTTATCTGCTTTCTGTCTGATTAAACTGAAATACTGGGAGATCTGCTTTATCCTTTGAACAATCACGTATACAAAGCGATGTCTTTGTGCTGATATTGTGCTTCTTCTTCAGTCAGGGGGGGACAAATCTGCATACAGAACAAATGTAAATGCACTCAAGTGGCTGCTACCTGCAGTCTGAATGGACTGAATAGTAACAATGCACCTGATTGATCAGCGGCTATCAAGGCGTTTTAAAATGTAAAACACGGTTTTAAAGTCCACTTGGGTAACAACCTGTGTACAATCACCGTAGGTGTTATGGAGTTGGCTTCTATTCAGACACTTGATGAAGGGCAGGACAGTCGCCACTCACCAGCTCCGGTTTGATCTAAAATATACAAAGAATGAGCGTTAAATACATTGTGAGTTCCAGTAAAACTGAAATTATCTTCAAATTTCAATAATATTGAGATCTTAAAATTAGCTGGGAAAACTTATTTTAAGCTATATTTTACCAGGGTTGTCAAGCTTAGGTGTCTTAAAATAAGCCAGACATGCAAAAGTAGCAGTTTTTCACTCAAAAATAGATTTTTGCTTTCATGTAACCTCCTAATTTGACATGTATTAAACTTATTTTGAGTTGTAAAATACAACTGAAAACAAGATAATTTCAAGATTGAATGTTTTATGGAAATTTTTGTTGCACTTTTTTGTATTTCTAGCCATTGTTGTGCTTTCTCTGTATAGGTGTAAGATTGTATATTGTAGTGGGAAATAAGCCAACAGTGAGAGAAAAATGTGTTAAAGCAAAAACTCTCAGAAACTGCATATTATTCATGAAAAAAATTCTTAAACTATTTCTTTAGATCAACAATGTAATGTTTCACCTTGGCTTTGTCCACAACTTATTTTATGAGTGAGCTCTGCTTATAATGTCTGACGTAGCCTGAAGTCATCAGCCTCAAACAAAAACAAGGTCTGGAAACTTTCTAACTGCACTCCCACAGATTTTATAGTTTCAAATTCTTCACTCCCACCTGATGCTGACTCAGGTTATATCACTTGAGGCAGTTTATCATTTTTTGCACAGTTCCCTCTACAGCTACAAAACACCTTGTACAACTTGAAAATCATGGAAATCCCCCTTTACATTTTTATTTCGCATTTTCATGCCCCAGAAACTTACAGTGCTTTCTTCTTACTTCCTCAAGGGTTCTAATATTTGATTCTTTTGATGAGCTGCCATCTGTAGCATGTAGCGCACACATTGCAATGAAATGTCAAGAACTAAATGCTTGCTATTTGGGCCGATTCCATTAAAAATCCTCAGTGGACGGAGCAGTTTTCTTTAAAGCATAAGGCCTGGGTTATCCATTGTCCCACATCAGCTTAGAAACAGAGCCTGGTAAAAGTTATTGTCCACAAACAACAGAGTTTTGCATCTCAGAGGAAGAAAAGTTCAGGGCTGAAGTTTCTGCACATCCATTTTTACTGCATGGAGCCACACTGCAGGGCAATAGTCCAGATTTGGAGAAACCGAACAGAAATTTGTTTAACAGCATATTAACCCCACTACGCAACTTTCTTCTTGAGAATGATGCCCAAGGGTTTTGTTTTTGTTAGCTGCTCTGTATGATTCTATAAATTATCCTTAAAAGTGTGACACATTTTGTTTAATTCTATGCGCATGTTTGTCATTAATAAATGACAAATAGTTCAAGTTTTTATCAAGATTTATAATAGGCAAGATGTGTTTTATTCTTAGAGCCATACTTTGATTCCAGCTAGGAAAATAACAAAACTGCACCAAGACTGTAATATTTTTCATGCAGCCATTCAAGTGTTTTCTCTCCCACTGTGCCTTAAAAAAAAAAAAAAAAAAGGGTATCAGAGCTGCACTGATGATGATGGACGTTTGTCTGACGACCACAGGAAGTAAAACCTTGATGAAATCAGACTGAGTGAAGATTTGTATCTGTGCTTTGATGACGTTTCAGCAGACGGTGTGTGTGTGTGTGTGAGCCTCTGTGGGAAGCACTGGCTGATTTATCCCTGAGGCCAGAGAGGAGAGAACATCTGTTGAGAGGAGAAAACTTTTCATGTCTTCATGTCCTCACCCCAACCCTGTTGCAACACAAACTGTCTGCTTCGGCCACCCTTTCAAACTGTGGCAAGAAGTGCAAATTCAGCAGTGTGTAATCAGCTGTTTTCACTCTTACAGCCTCCTACAATCTCTCTCTCTCTCTCTGTGTGTGTGTGTGTGTGTGTAGGAGGTCAGGTGGATGCTTTATGCTGTCATGAGTTGTGCAGATGGTGTGGGAAGAGCAGACACACACACAGATAATCTTACTACCACAGCCCTAATGTCAACTGTACATCTGCTGTCACAGCTAGTTTAAGTTCTCCAACACCATTTTTCCCCTGTTAGCATCATCCTCAGCAGCAGAACCACAACTCAGATTACTTTCACGTGTGTCTTCGCTATTTGCTTTTTGTTTTTACTGCTGTCCTGCCCCCCTCTGACCTCCAGTCTACGTGGCGTCGGCGTCAACAAGCGCTCTAACGATGTGTGAACTTTTGGGCATGCCGTGACAATGGCGCCTTTAGACAGGTGCATATATCCCCATCACCCACCACGGCTGCCGAAAAGGAGCTTCTGACTCTCTTTGCAATGCTAAACAGGACCACTAACGACTGTGGCATTCATGCGTAATGGCTCTTGACTCTTGCGCTTTTGATTTGCGCACCAACAGAAGCCCAGTCAAACTTCATTTTTGGATTTGTGCACGCATGTAACCATAGTATCTCACTGAAAAAAGTCCGATGAAGCGTCACAACAGAAGATAAAATAGAAATAAAATAACAGAATGAAGGAGAAGATACGCAAACACAAGAAAAAGGAAGTCATGTTTCATTTTTCTGGTAAATGCTTGATTTTGAGTTATACAGTAACTCACAGGTTTTAAAGAAAAGAGATAAAACATTTCCTCTCGGGGCATTATCTGGAGTAAAGTTGCATTTCACACCCCCTAAAGGCCAACAATTTACCACATCATATTGTTCCTGTCAGCTCGGTTAATTTTACCTCATGTCACGCTGAGAGCAATCTGGAGAACAGTGCTTCTTTTATCTAGGCGGACTTCTTCCCTGCAGAGCGAGCAGCAGAGGTGCAGCCAGGATGAACTATTTTGTATTGAATGGAGAAAAGAGAACAGAGCGTTTGTCTCCAGCAGACTACCTTCTCAAAAACGTCTTCTTCTCATGGGGATGCGGTGAAAGCCCCGAGCAGCAGGTCCGTGAAACACCAGAGGCGTCATAGGATGCAGTGAATTGACTAGAAAAAGGGGCTCTGAAACAACTGTGCACAAATGCATAATGTGAGACGTATTGTGCTTAATTTCAGATAATGTTCTTCACGAGTATTGGAAAGAGTTTAGTGAAATTTCACACAGCTGGGACGATACTTGGAAAAAGTAGATCTATAGAGAATCATTGTTTAGAATGCCTCCAACAGATTTTTCAACTTACAGCGAGGGCCGACAGAGGACGCTCCAGCTTTTTGTGGCACATTTTGTAAATTGACAGCAACAAAGTGCAGAAAGTTGTTCTGAAAACCTTGTGATTTGGCTCCATGTGTTTGTGCGTATCAGAAACGCATCGATGTGCACATTTTGGCTCAGGTAATGAAACATTCTGGATGCTTTGATATTTTAAACTGAGTTGATCAGTCAACCCACGACGTTTAATAACAATAGTGTGTTTCTATAGCTCAAGAGTGGGCCATTGAAGCCGTGAAATGCGCAATTACGTTTGCGCTTTGCAGCACCTTTTGGCACCATTGAACACCTGTGCTGATTGGGGCTGGTGGCGCTCTGACGCATGGGGTGTGTCTTTGGGCGGACATGTGCCCACCCACCCCGCTGCTTCTCCTCGCTGGTTACTATATGAGGAGGAGGCAACTCCTTGACAAGATACATTCAACGTTGGTAGAGGACTTGCTGATCTCTTCAAGCTTCCTTCCCTCCTCTCCGTCCAGCTGCAACTCTCCGAAGCGCGCTTGGATCTGTGCGCACTGGTGACGTGGACATAATTAGATTTTTTAAAATTTAAAAAAAAAAAAAATTTTGCCGAAGAAGCCAGCGCTCAACATGCCTCGGTCATTTCTTGTCAAGAAGTATTTCTCCAGCAAGAAGCCATATTACAGGGAGAGTCAGCTGGAGAGCCAAACCGGTAAGTTTTTTTCCCCCCTCACTGAATTCATCCATCTGATTTGCAGCCATGAGTTCTTCATCAAGTTACCTGCAGACACAGAACAGAGCCAAGAATAAAAGACTCTTACATGCAGCTTACAGGGTGCAAAACATTCTGATGTGCTTCTAGTCATCTGGAAAGTTTGTTGATGAGAAAGTTATGGTAAAGCCTGTGATGAATGCAGGCAGTAACATGACACCAAGAATGCAAACAAGTTTAGAGCTTTATGAGATTATCTGCCGCTTTTGGTGAAAAACCCACCTGACTTCATTTTCTCTGTGTTGCCAGCTTTTGTCCCTGAAAGCTTTCCTCGGGCTGAACTTCCGACACAGAACAACAGCTCTGCACTGACCTGCCACCCCACCAACCTGTTCTTCTTCAGCGTGGACGCCCTGCCTGCGCCGCCCTCCCCGGTCACCCCAGTGTCTCTGCCTCCATCACCCCTGGGTCCTCTGGACCTCAGCAGCTCCCCTTCAAGCAGCAGTGGCGATGAAGAGGAGGATGGCGGACGCACCTCAGATCCCCCCAGCCCAGACGTCATCCAGCACATCTACTACTGTTTGCACTGCAGCAAGACGTACAGCAGCCTCTCAGCACTGTCCCACCATCAGATGTCCCACCACCAGATCCCCTCCGGTGTCCCGCTGCAGCAGACTCCCTCCTTACCCACAGAGGTCTCGGCACGCCCTGCTTTCCACTGCAAACACTGCCCTAAGGAGTACACCAGCCTGGGAGCCCTCAAGATGCACATTCGCTCACACACTCTGCCTTGTGTTTGCCCCACCTGCGGCAAGGCCTTCTCCAGACCGTGGCTGCTCAGGGGCCACATTCGCACCCATACAGGTAAATCTCAGCTTAAATCGCATTAAATTTCCACATTGCTGTGACCATTGATTTGCAGGCTCTGTTTGCTTGTTAATGTAACAGCTGTCTGCACCCTGTGCTCATTGATATTCATTGACGTCTCCTGACGTGTGAGCAAATGTTATTGCTTAGCAAAGCACAATCTAATCTCAGTCTCACAGTTGATCTGCATGGAAAGGGCAATCTGCATTAAGTCACTTAGGGGTGTTTCTGGTCTTTTGTCAGTTATCTCTAGATCATTTGAAAAACAATGACCAGAGGACAAGCCTTTAGGCCTGTGAATGTCTTGAGTGTTTTGCTGGTGCTGACAGTGTTTCTCTTTAACCAGGTGAGCGCCCCTTTGCGTGTCAACACTGTAACCGGGCCTTTGCTGATCGCTCCAACCTGCGTGCCCACCTGCAGACCCACTCCGAAGTGAAGAAGTACCAGTGCGGCTCCTGCTCGCGGACTTTCAGCCGCATGTCCCTGCTGCACAAACACACTGCTTCTGGATGCTGTCCTGCCTCTTAGACTCACATTCCCTGGATGAATCTCAGTTAAGACTGCTTACTGGCCAATACACCCAAAGGACATCTGGAGACTGGTGCCAACTGCATCTACGATATGACTTCTTAAATGCCTTAATTTCTTGATTTTGTAGGTTTATCAGATTTGAGGTCATATTGGTATCCACAGCACATTTTTGTTGCATCCTGTCAAGTGTGTGTGTATGTGTGTGTGATTTGAGGGCAGCTGGACATGCAGTTAATTCCCAGGAAACTCCATTGGTGCCGGCCGGTCCGGGACTTTGGCAATGTTGCAGCTGCTGGGGTGTGTTTGTGTGTCTGTGTATGTGGAGATGTCATTCCTCACCATACTATACATACATGACATGTGTGTGTGTATGAGCAAGTGTGAGTGTTGAGACAGCTGTCTGTATGGTGCACTGTGGAGGCAGGGCGCTGAGAGACGTGTTAGCTGTGACCTCCACGACAGGTGACAGCCTCGTCGCCCCCTTCATGCCACAAACAGTTTCGGCAGTCGATGTGTATTATAGGACGAGAAATTACCACTTGAGCTTGACCAAAAAACAAAGCACAACTTGCCTTCACCAATCGTGTCGTTTCTACAGCCTAAATGACATTTCTTTAGACACGTTTTTTGAAAAATGTTTTTGGTATACAAATTTTATGAAACATTTTGTTAAACATGTATATTTCCAATGGTGATTCTGTGCCTTTTTAAGGGTTGTGTATTTTCCTCTGCCACATGTAAATAAAAGCATTGTTTTTCTTAAAAATACACTTGTGTCTCTGTGCTCTGATGTTAACAGGCATTGTATTGAGTCCATTAGGACAGGCATGACAGTTTCTGAATGGGAAGACAGAGCTGTGCGTTATTTTATGGGTTAGTGTGTGTCTGGGGGAGCGGGGATAGGTTTGTGTGATGCTGAGTGATGGAGGGAACACCTGCACACACCTGCCGGCCTGTGAGCGCACACACACATGGAGAACACATGCCAAAGAGAGAGACTGCAGGTGGGGGGAAAAGGCGGACAAGCAAATTAAGCAAAGAGGAGGGAGATGCTGAGCAAGAAAAGGCCACGTCGGGCAAGTTTGCAGAAGAAAGTCAGTGTGAAATTAGCTGAGTGTAAGAATCCCACTGACCCACTTCCTGCTGGAGGAGTGGCCACAGATGGAAACAGGAAACCTGGCTCAAAACCAACAAATATAACAGCGCTTACAGAACCTCAGGACCAGCACACATCCGCTCAGCGCCATCTGCTCAGTGAGGGCTAAACTCTGGTTACCTTGGAGGAACTTTTGAAGGAAGTCGGTGCTTCTAGGTCCAGCTGAGGGTGAACTTTCAGGGTGAACATATGGCAGCAATGTGTCTCCAATCCCCGCTGCCCTCCTGACCCACACACACTGACGCCAGCATGTCTTAGTGAGGTAACAAAGTGTTTCCTCCAATAGCTCTCAGTGTTGAGAGGTGGATGCATGCACGTGTGTGTGTGTGTGTGTGTGTGTGTGTGTGTGTGAGAGGGGGGATCGAGGAGGTGCTCAGAAAGCATGAGATCAGATTGCATGACTTAGCTCGCCCAATGTAAACAGCACCCGGTAGACTCCTCACATGTGCACACACATTCAAGCACACACCTACTGAATGAAGACGTTCACTTTGATCGAAGGGGATTTTTCATTTGTCTGCCTACCTTTCTGGGCTCTTGTTGAGCGAGAGGTGAGAGTCGTTTAGCTGCTGCACACCTACACAGGCGGTGAGTCAGAGGAACTGGTCACGATGGACTGAACTCCGCTTGAACTGCCCACAGTGACACAGAAGGAGCAGCAGAGGTGAAGGAGAGAGAAGGCATGTCAAAAAAATGCCATAGAGGTGGATAATATTCACTTTCTCCTTAGGATATTCAAAGCCCACCTCCACAATTTCATATCAAACCACACTGCTAAATAGACTGTCATTTCTTATATGTTTCGGCCGTTTTGAAATTTAAAACTCTGACATCTTGCTAGGGGGACATTTTTCTGGTTTGCAGTGTGTAGGAGGCAGCCTATCACTCTATAGCTTTGAGGCAATGAGATCACTGGAGCTGTCACCTCTCCCTTTCAATGCGTGTTGTTGTGTGTGTAATATCATATTGGTCTCCTCAAAGTATTTTAATGTTCACAGCGTCACGCATGCGGCCCCTGACTAATTTGACATTCCTGAGCCATTAGTGACAGACATCCAATACCGTCGTCTAACTGAGAGAGGGCTGCTCTGTCTGCTCTTCGTGCAGCTTAAATCAAGGTAATAATTAGATTTTCCCCTAACAGGAAATAATGTTATGCTGACCTAATTACAAAGAAAAGGGGACTGCCGCTCATTTAAATTTTGTACTGTTATTCTCATGGAAAGAATGTTTAAGTGTTTTCACTTCGCTCTAATAAATGAAAGCCATGAAACTTAAACAGCTATTTTTCTTTTCCATTTATTTTTCTAGCAGAAGTTAAAGCCTGCCCACTGTCTGATGACAAATTAGTACTTCCTTGGTTTTGTGTATGCAAAAGCCAATGTTTGACAATTTGTAGTCCGATGAGCTTTATTTTGTAGAATGGCGTCATCGTGGAAACAGAAAAATATGTGGCTCTTTCTAAACAATCATCCAGACTAGAATCAAAAGGGAGGCTTCACATGTGTGTAACAGAACCGACTGCAGGGCTGCATGACCTCCAGTCTCTGCCTTACAGCAATAGGAAGCAGCAGTGTATGTTCACAATGAAACAAACTTTTTCCAACATGTGGGACAAACATTTTTGCAAGTTTTCTCCCTCTACTGCTCTGCTTTCAGCGCATGTGTTTGCAGTCATGTTTAGGCTGCAGGAAGTGGCCTGTCGGTCTTGTACAAACACAGCCCGTCCAAAAAGTGCTGATATAAAGCATCTGGGTGCGGCTACAGCTGTTTGTGTGTACATGGATGCATGTGTGTGTTTGTGGGTCCCTGTGAAGGGTAGCTGTCTCTCTGCTGGGCTTCACAGTGGTCCACAATGAGCGGGGGAAAGTGTTAGAGCGCTGAAATCAGAACTGGCAGGGTTGGCAGAACTGATTCACTGGAGGATCAGATTCAAGCCAGGAGGGCTAAGTCACTGGGTTAAAGTTTCAAACCTTCTTACAAGCTGCAGAGCTCTTACACAATGTCACTGGCCAAAGCCTCAGCACCAGCCTCCTCTGCTGGAGCTGTCCCAGTGGACTCTCATCTACCTTTGTCCTTTAAAAAACATAGAAAAAAAATCTCATCATTTACATTTTTAAAGGCCTTCAGCCTCCACTCTGCTCTGGAAGAAAATAAGGGAGCCTGTATGACGGGGAAACAAATGGCATTGAGGTTTGCAGGAAAGGGTGAACTAGGGATAAGATATAGTAATGGGAGGAGGAAAGCAACAAGGGAGAAGAGACTGGACGCTGGAGGAGGAGGGGAGTGGGTGGCTTGGTAGGTGTCTGCAGAAGAACGAGCGTTTCTGTTTGCGGGCCATTAATCAAATCAGTAGGGAGTAGAATTTACTGTGGAATGCCACATGTTGCAATGCAGACTTGATCAATGACGTGCTGTGAGGGCAGTGAGATATGCTCACTGCGGATGCTTTTCTGGTGACGGTTTTGTAGATTCCTGGATGGTTTCATGCAAACAGGCTAATCCATTTGCAAAACACATGCATGTCTTTCTTCTCCAGGTGATGAATTAAATAAAACAAAAGGACAAATTCAACACTAGGACCTATAAGAAGGCGTCCACATGCATGCAACTAGGTGACAAATGCATACAAAGCGCTCAGATCTCTGGACAAATAAACCACTTTTACCCAAGGACAGGATATGGCCAACAGGAGGGGGTACACGCCATTTCCTGCCCACCTCCGCACTCCCGCTGTCCCTGTCAATGGTGTGTGTGTGTGTCAGTGATTGTGTTATGTGGCTGGTGCTTTCCTCCTGAACACAGACCCTCTGTCCCACAGGGTCAGAGGCTAGAGGATGAGCCATAAAGGGACGGGAGGGTAAACAAATGAGATACTCTGTGTGCAACAGACTTTCCCAACTTTGTGTCATCCAGAGCTCCGTACATGCATGGATCCACTGCACACAAATAGTTAAAAAGATGAACTACACTGCTGAGCTCTCTCCACTACTGTAAGAGAGTGAGAGAACCCAGCTAGATTTTTTTTCTAAAAACATTCTGAGAAATACCTGCAATGTTGTAGTAATGTTTTTAGCAGGAATTGTATTAAGCAGAAAGTTCTTCTCAGAACATTTTCAGTATATAACATTGCTGGAATGGTTTTTGAAAGAATGTTCTATAATGTAAAATATTAATCTATAACGTATCTATGATAATCCCTCAACAACATTCCAAGAACATTCTAAAAATATTGCAGGAAAAAGGCTCTGCTTTTGTCACATTATGTTTTATAAAAACACATTCTGTCTTCTGATGCCTTAATATATTTAAAACGTTTTCTGAATGTTAGATTCAAATGTTTTTTTAAAAACATTACAACTGAGGTATTGCTAGCCAATGTTGTGGGAACATTCCCTGCTTGCTGGAAAAGCAATGAGGATGAGGATCTATCTTTCATTATAATTTAAAGAGGTGACTTTCCTAAAATTTACGTCCATGAAAGATTATAGACAAGAATAAGCAGCTTAATGAGAATAAATGCAAAGGTACACCTCGCAAGGGGCTCTGCTGTTCGTTTAGTTTGTATTTGCATCTTTTATTTAGCCATGCAGCAGCAGAGAAAGTAAAAAAAAATATTGGGAAGGCTTCTCATGGATGTGCCATTTCAATCACAGAGTGTGATAACATATAAATGTAAATGCAGTTGACTGGGGGATAATTGCATTTGAATATTGTCTACAGTAAAGCAGGTTAACTCTTTGAAAATGAAATGACAAATGCCCCCTTCAATTAATTTTAATATGTTCATAGAATGCCTACACAGGTATATGAAAATTAAAATGATATTACGGCATTTTAATTTTACTATTTACTCAAATTAATCATACATATGAGAAAAATTACAGTTCTATTACATTTTCATTGCAATTTAGAGTTTCATTTAAATAAAGAATGTTATTATACCAGCCAGCTCTGAAGAGACACCATCAGCCTGTAGAATTTGAATGAGCTAAACTTAATGCTGGATTTCAAACATTCAGCCTGCTTTGGAAAGTAGCTAGTATAAAGATGTAAACTTTTTCAAGAAAATAGTGTGCTTTTACTACGTAAACATGATGCAACTACAGTTTCAATGTAAGTGAGGTTGACAAATGGAGATGCTCCATGTCACAGTGACTTCAAGGTGGATCATCACACATTCGTTGCTGCCACTTGTTAGAATTACACTTATCTCATTAAGGTTATGTAACGTAGATGAAAAGGGAGGATTTACTGTGGTGGTAAATGGAGGAGGTGGTTTACATATGCTCCACGATTGTGTTATTTTATGAATGTATTACCATAAAGACCTTTGCAGCTGAATTCCTGGCAGCTGGATGTTAGTTTCTCCTGCTGTTTTGATAATGGGAGGCTTAAAGTTAATGTCCATACAGCTAAGATAGCTTCTCTGATGCTCCATTATTGCCCTTTACTCAAGAACATAAGTAAAGAGTAAGTGTGTGCAAAGTGGAAGCATCTGTATCTTTAATTAAAAGTTGCTTTACTTTCCATGATCCTTGCTCCATGAAACTCTGCCTTGCTACACCCACATGTGTTGCGCAGGGCTGTGAGGACGCGGTTTCATCAGTGATAATGTGACCGGGGCTTAACACACTTCGTTTCACTGATTAGCACAGCTTCACCCGCAGAGGGGTGACGAGTCAGTGAAACGCAGGGTTTGCTCGGACGGAAAAACCAAACCTTGATTTGGTGTGAAAAGCTGATCAGTGAGGGGAGCGATCTCCTGCACATGCAGCTGTTAAAAAGACATGTCAGTGGCACTGTCATGTATTTCAGCTGTGAGCCAACCGGGATTATATGTGGTGCAAGAAGAGGAGTGTCGGGACTGAATGCGCACCACACAGTAAGCAAGGCTGAGGCCAACAAGCCATGACATGAGAGAATAAGAGAGCACTAACCGAAAGCAGAGAGCAGGATGCATTGAGAGTGCATTCTGAAACGGGGGATGAGGTATCCGAAAAGATATGAAAGAATGAACAACACAGTGAATTATAATAATAACAAAGGAGAAGATAACACAATAGAAAGACTGCTTTAGTGTTTTGCTTGGACTTCCACGTGAGTCTGAGCTACACTTGGCATCACAGAACTAAAAAAACTCTCCCGTGCTGACTGTTTTTCTTCTTCATCTCTGTCTCATCTCATATTGTGTCATTCTTTCTCCCCGTCTCTCCCTCCTCTCCTCTTCTTTTTTTTTTTAAACACAGGTATTCAGGTATTTGCCCCCAGGGTGCTGCTGGTAGTGCTGAGAGGTGCAAGGTGCACTTTTGTCCTCTTGTCAGGGCCTGTGTGGGCCCAGGGGGGCACCGGCCGAAGGACCAGGACAGTTCTATTGTCCCGACACATTCCACTCAATGAAGGATATGGTGGGGAGCGAGGGAGGGGTGCCGGGCAGAGGGACCAGGACGGGTGGAGAGCAGCCTTTGAATGGGGATCTAGAGTTTGTGTGTTACTACACAGAGCACAGATTGCCTCCCTTCTCCTCCTCCTGCCCCCGTCTTGTCCCGTCCTATCCTGTCCCTTGAGGAGCCGCAGGGCAGACAAAATGCACCTGCCTGAAATCTACACCCCAGGGCCAGATGCCTATCTCCCCCATCTCCATGGTTTACCAGAAACACTGAATGTGCCACACACACTGGTGTCCACTTACAGTGTTTTAAAGGCACAGAGGGACATCCAGTTATGTTGTACCCTAAAATTAATTGAAAGAGTTGGTGAGCCATTCACATTGTGCTCATGTACATTTGGAAAGAATTAAATCCCCAAACAGAATTCAGTTAACTGAGCAATCTTAAAGGGAAACTGACACATTTTACAGCTCCAGCTGATTGGAATCTTGAGTCAGTGTAGGTACGAGGAAAAAAAATCTAGATGTGTTGCAGTCTGACTCACCTCATGTAGATTGTGGGTTTAAACCCACCTGTACAGACAAGTCCTTATGTAGAATTTTATCCCTTCTACGATGCTCTTTTTGAGATTGCACTGTCTACACTAATGCATTATTGTCATCCTTTAATTTTTGCTGTTGTTGTTCTTATGCTTTGTGTTTTAATATTTTGTAAAGTATCTTGTAACTACAGTTTTGAAAATATTTTTATGATTAGAACTATTATTATTGTTGTTATTATCATCATAAGCCTGCTATTGACAGGACTATGCAAGGCTAAGTGTGTGGAGGTAGAAAGAAGTGACTCACTAGAATCTCAGACAGAACTGTCACTTGTCACATTGCATTATGGGTAAAACAGAAAAAACAAAATCTGAATGTATAGAATGAAATGACTAGCTTTGAAAAACATTTTGCTGTATGCGAGCCAGCATTCTTTTCTGGCCGACTTGACTACAACCTTCAGCATAACGGAAAATACATCATTGTTGTGAGCATAAACAAGGTTGAGAGCAAACAGACAGATGACAGCTCATTTCACACTACAGACTGTGACAGAAATATTAGCAAAGATATTAAAATTAAGATGCAATATTATCATGAGGTAATATGTCTCAGTTCTATCTATCTATCTATCTGTCTGTCTGTCTGTCTGTCTGTCTGTCTGTCTGTCTGTCTGTCTGTCTGTCTGTCTGTCTGTCTGTCTGTCTGTCTGTCTGTCTGTCTGTCTGTCTGTCTGTCTGTCTATCTATCTATCTATCTATCTATCTATCTGCATACAGTATATTCTAGTGCATAAATGCTGCCTCATTTGTTGTCTCGTCCTACAGTAATCAGCACAGATAACTTCATGTGGAACTCTTTCCTCTCTTTTCAGTGAAATATTAAACCACATGATCCACAGAGTGCATGGACACACTTAAGCCACCGTACACGGAGAGCCATAATTAATCACATCCAGAGACATTTTCTAATAGCTGTCCCTCTCTCTCCCACACTCCGTCAAACACATTTTTTCATGGTAACCAAATCTCCACATAGAACCCTGTGTTGCGTATTTACCACTCCATTTTTGCGGTCTCTCATCTCCCGCATTATAATCACATTTCTCTGCACCAGAGCTTAGCTTGCCATGTTTTCTTTGGCGAAGCAAGAAGCGTTCTCGGTTTGTCATGACTTTCGGATTCGAAATACACGAGCGGCTCGGAGGTCTAACGTTGCATGTCTGAACACATGGTCAGGCTGATGTGCATGCTTGTGTGTGAGTGTCACTGTGTGTTTGTGTGTAACCAGACCCTCTTGTGCAAGCAGGGACAGGTGTGTTACCACCTGACCACACCCCCGGGCCACTCGGCACCTCCTGTCCCTAACACCTGTCCCTTTCGTCTGCGCAGAGACCTGTATACCTCTCCTCTTTCCATGTCACACACACTCACGCTGGAGGTGGTTTGTTCTGGGAGGACGGCAGGTTGTTGGGCTGAGACGGACGGAGGGGGATCCGATCAGGCAGGCTGGTGGCCAGTTTGCTCGAGTGTCGACGCAGCTGTCCCTCTGAAACTAGAACTCCATCGAAGCATCCAGCTCATACTTCCTTTCTGCCCGGCACCATGGTGTCATCTCTGCCCACACAGTAACATTGCTGCAAGCTGTCGGAGGGCTGCGTCAGACCTTTATGTCCCTGTGAACAACAGATGGGGATGTATCAAAACATAATCTTCTGTCTATGTCCAACACACAACATAGCATTTCATTTTTAAGCTTTGGCTATCATCACTATTGCTTTATGATGAAGATTTTCCTTGCCAAATTTAAACGTGATGAGGCGGCTGCATTCCAAATGTCATTTTGCATTATTTTAAAAAATAAATTCCTGTAATAATGAGACTGGGAGATTAAATAGCTGAAGATTTTCATAAAATAGAAGAGTTGCTGCATCCTCTGGAGTTTGTGAAAGACTTAAAAGAACATTTAGGGGATGTGGGTCACACTAGTTTTGCTTACCGTGATTGTGTACCTCTCACTTTTAGCAATTACCTTAAAATGTTTAAAATCTCCACCAAAATTCAGACACGTCTTGGATTATTTCACCACAACATTTAAGTAAAAACATAAATAAGTCAGGGGTGTCTGACAATGGCTTCCAAACATCCAGATCAAGTGTCTCGTTATTCTTTTTCCTTCTAAATAATACATTTACATATTTGAGCATTATTCTTCAGTAATTGTACTTACTTTGTTTCATTATTATAGGTTTTGGCCTGTTTAGTCTACACTGTATTCATTTAAATGATGGTGATATGTAATATGCTGCATTCAAGTTTGCATGATAGCAAAGGGAAGGTGTCTTATTTTTATAACTGTTTCTGAGTGTTTATATCACCAAGATAATAGTGTCATGGATGGAGTAAAACCTCCATTTGGAGTCAAACACTGTGCCCTGTAATATCATATCATATGTTCTTTGGTTGATGGGATACATCCACCTTTCTTTGGGTGTCAGACCCTGACAAAAATCTCAGCATAGCTTAAAAGTCAGATACTTATCATCACTGTAACTCTGATATGACACGAATGTAGTGTTAATAAAGTTTTGATCTATGAATGCTTTTGCCTACAGTGCTAATGTCAATTTTATGTTAAGAAAAAAATATGTTTAGATCACACGATCATCATTCTTATTGACTTTCCACTGATGTCACAGAATCCTCAGATTTTTTTGTGAAACAAAAGCTATCATATTTGTTAGGAATCATGACCAGATTGACGACGAACAGTAGGACCCAAGTTATAAAATTTGAATTTTCCTCTTGGTATTTTTGTGTGTATTTTTGTGTGTAAGTAAGAGTCAGAGAGAGAAAGGGAGGGAGAGGTCAAAGCAGCCTGAAGGCCATTGTAAATTCCTCGCTGGCTCAACCAAAGACATTCTTTGCTGCTGTTTTTCTTTCTAATCTCTATGCTCAGATTACCAGCTAGAGGGCCTGAACAGATGAGAGGAGAACAGGGTGGCATGCATGCACGCACATGTGCCCAAACAGGCACGAACAACACACACACACACACACAAACACACACACACACACACACCATCTATCTATGCATCCAACACTAACACACTACAGTACGTTGCAGCGCTGGATGCCACAGCTCACTAATGGGAGATATCATTTCCATCTGATTCGTCTGTACTGATGCTGGATTTTGTATCGCAGAAATAAAATAAAAACTCACCAGCACACTGAAATCATTACCCGAGAGCTTGTTTTTCTGACAGCCAAAGAAAACAACACCCCTGTGGAGAATGCTGAAAGGATTCCCACATGACAGCCCCCCAGTTCCACTCAAACACACACAAAATGCAGCATTTGAAACTGGAACCTTCGCATAAAGCCTTTCCAGATGTTCCCAAATCGGTTTCACCGGAATGATGGCACTTGCCTAAGATACACTATTGGATTTGATCACACTTAGTAAGTCTGTTAAACAAATAAAGTGCCTGTGGGTCTGCAGAATAAGCAAAGTGGTGAAATATGTGTTAGAGTCTATGTCACACCATAATATTTTAAATGAGTTAACAGCTTTTTTAATATACAGCAGATGCATCTATTTGAAAAACAATATTATTGCTTAAGAAAAGGTGGCCTGCTGATGCCTCATAAGAAGAAATGTAGAATGTAACTGAATGAAAGCTGCAGATCCCCGATTTCTCAATTATATTCAGGTAGCTTCAGGAACTTAAACATTTAATGGTATTCCTGGGATTGTTTGACATGCTATTGCTTTTTAATGATTTAAAAGTTACGATGTTGTGCAAAATGACTTAATCTCTGATATTTAAGGTTTGATGATTACAAAATAGTTGATTTGTACAGATGTCTTAGCAAAGTTTCCTGATAAAGTAGAGGAGACTAAGATCTTTGTTTGCAATGTACAGTGTATTTTATTTCTACAATTTGGTGCAGTATAGCTCCACTTGGGCATCTATGGCACAATAAACAGCTGCTGTGACATTGTTATTTTCCACAAGCTGCTCAGCTGTAGTCCAGGCAGTCAACCCTACACCAAGATCATTCTCCACACTGACCTTAGCGACGGTGACATTTTAGTTAAAATCTAAAACTCCTAACTACTTTAAACTGTCATTGAGTGGCTTATTGTTGCTCCTTCGCTTTTAACAAAAAACATCTTAGAAGTTCCCCAAATGTGTATAAAGATACAAGGTGAATCCATAAACAGAGGCGCAGTACCTTTTAACGGTATTCTTGATGAATATGTTGCACTTCAATATGTCAGGGAAGAGCTTTGGTACCACAAATCACGGCTATTTCAAGGAAAACAAAGGGAAGCATCCCTACATGGGGCCATTACGACACAAAATATCTGTCTTTGCAGGAAAAGCTCCATTTGCAGTCAGATAATAGGCAGCTGAAATTAAATCTCACTGCTCGAGTCTCAGTGATAGGAAATGCATTTGGTGTCGTGACAAAATGTGCACATTAAGCTACGAAAAAGGCAGTTTCATTTACCTTGTATATTTTTGAATGTCATTAAAGAATTTCACTTTGTGTTTGCAGATATTTACAGCTGAGCCATATCCTTTCTATTCATTTTAAACCCGCCGGTAACACACACAACAAAATTTGTGCACTCCACCAAGTCTTACGGAAAGGTGCGTCGGACCATAAACTCACTGTGAAAGAAGCAAATAATAATCCTGCATCTCTTGTGATCTGTAAATATCATTCCTCTCCTCCGACCTCGGTAAGTTAAAATCCACAATTTTACACTTTAAATGATTGAGGATGCAGGAGACGGTCTGTTTTTCACCCTTGTGCTTTGTTTTTTGAACAATTCTGAATCACCTGGAGGCGCACAGCTTCCATTAGACACTGATTTTCATCTGCTGGGCCATAAATGTAGAGTGAACTTTCTCTAAAGCCACACTACTCACCCACACGTCCTAAACAGCTGGGTAAATCTGCCCCCCCTGTGTGGGGACAACACACAGGGGGGCTGAGGGCTTAGTGTGGGCCCAGTAAGGTGCTCCTCCAGGGGGCAGAGACCAGCAGTCAGTCAGACTACAATCAAATCACAGAAGGTCTCTGTTGCCGCTTTGGTTTCTAGTGAAAGAAACCCACAGTGGCGCGCTGTGAGCAGATGGCACAGGTGTAACGTAACAGGTTGTGCTCCAGTTAGTTTCTATCCATCTGTAACCGTTTTTTGCTCACATAAAAGTAATTACAGGGGTCTCACAAACACGCTGCCGTGTCCCTTCCCCTCCTTTTTTGGCCTTTTAGGCTTAAAAGCAAACGACTGATCAACCCAGAAGTAACACCTGATATTAAACTCAGGAACCAACCTGGGGTAGGGTAGGGGAGGGGCCGCAAAGCTGATAAAACATACTAGTTAAGTAATTACCAACACTCCAACTCAAACCCCCACTGTTTTGGCATAGCTCAGGCCTGGCTGAGCTGCTGGGATGAACCAGCATGAGTCCTCACACTTCAACAGGTGTGGAGAGAAGAAAGAGGGGAAGAGAGTGAATGATGAAAAGAAAAGCAGCAAGGAAAAAAAAGAAAGAAGAGAGAACACGAGCACCTGTTTTGGCCTTCCTTTTGCGGGCTGGGGCTTGCTCTGCCCCGCCCTGAACAACACATTCACGTCTCAGTGCCTGCTCAGCTATGTGAAGTGGCGCTGGGGTCAATTTTCAGGGGTTAGGAAGAAACAGAAATGGGAAAATAGTCAAGTAGGACTAGCAATTATGGTCGGTAATTACTGACGGTTAAGGCTGTGAATCAAAATCAGCTGCAGGTCGTTTGCCTCATTTTACCTCGCAGTGGCAAAGTGCAAGCATGGAGAAGCAACATGAATAGGGAGCAGGCAAGTTTCATCACAAGCTCCTCTACAATGGTGGGTTATTTTAGCTTTGGTGCCAGTCAGCAGCATTTGGCAGCTCTGAAAAGGTCTGACAGTCAATGGTTTGAGAATTTAAAAAAAAAAACTGCAGCAAGTGAAAGAGGTCAAATCAAGTGACCAGTCTAAACGCAGGTGTATCTGTCATAGTAAATATTTTTCACTCATTCAAGTTGTTCCCAAAATAAATTAGTCTCTATGTGACTCCAGCATTTTTTGTTGTTGTTGTAAAGTTTCTGGATTTCTATTCATCTTCATGCCAAAAGAAATCAAATCATTAAAAATCTAAGTTTTACCTTTTAACTTGTGTTCTAATGTGTCTACTGTATCTTCTCTTTGCCTCAGATATGAAGGAAAATATGTACAATAACAATGTACAGTTACTGCCAGTGATTTATTTATTCATTTGTATGTGTTACAGGTTCAAATTCTGAGAAAAATAAATGAAATAAGTACCACGTCTGAATGATGTCACACAGACATTTTGCTGAAATCTGAACAAACTAAAAAAGTTCAAAGTCTTAGCTCCTTGTTGTGTTTTTTTTTGGACAAAATTACAATCATGGACATCATATTTCACTGTTGTAGTGTCTCATAAAAATGATGTTGATTAATTGCTCACAGGTCACACATACAGTATTCATGACAAATGCAACTTAATGGCTGATAAAATCCTTGAAATCGTGTTTTCACTGCTGATTCGGTTACTTCAAACTCACCTTAAGAAGCAGGTGCTGGTTTAACTATTTCAAAGTTCACATTGTTCTGCACACCCAAACGTACACAGCCTGGTCATCTGATCTAACCACCGCAAGGGACGACAGTGAGCGTATCGGAGCTCTGGAGGTTCCTTCCACCTCAAATCTACCAACACACACACAATAACAGCATGCCTTCGGAGCTCACTGAGGCTCATTAACCTCCCGGCGGGGGGTGTGGGGGTCAGGGGCATCAAAGTGGCAGGATCAGTGCAGACTCACCCAGCTATCCTACCATGGGGGTCTGGAGCCGCAGCGTCTCACCCCCTAATGAGAGGCCATGACATGCACACATCCACACACAGTTTGACCCCTCAGGACCAGCTGGAAAAGAGAGTCTGACATGCCGGTCCCCCTTCCCTCCTCCTCCCCCGCCTCACCCCTCCACTCTCCTCCTCCATTCCTCTCTCAGACTCCACACATTCCAGCAGCTCGCACTTACCACGTCTCACCTCCCAAAGACGCCTGAATCCAGTTGGGGGCAAATTTATTTAGCATTGATTTAACCAGGTTAGTCCCATTGAGATCAGAGATCTCATAGTCACAAAAAAAAAGCAACAGAAAAACACAGTAAACAACAGATAAAATCAGCAACACTATAACACTTGCACGCAGACAAGGTAGACTGTAATGATTTCACCAGAGCTTTAAACTCATTCAGTGCAAAAAGGGCTTGAAGTTGAAGTTGAGATTGTAATTTATTCCAAGCATTAGGTGCAGAAAACCTAAATGCTTTCTTGCCCAGTTCAGATCGTACTTTGGAGGTGACAAATTGCAGCATATCCACAGATCAGAGATTGTGACTTACATGTTTTCTTGTTAAAATACAAGAAAAATAGGAAGGAACAATACCCAGAATTGTTCTGTAAATAAACACATGTCAGTGACTGAGACATCAGGCAGTTAGAAATGTACAATTAACTTTCCAATAGAGTACACAATGGTGAGTAAAGGGACCACATTTGATAATGAATCTCAGTGCCCCATGGCACACACTATCCAACATGCTAAGACAATAAGCAGAACCCCTCTTATATATCTCCATAGTCAATAAAGGTTGTTTCTATCAATTTCTGTTTCACACAAAAAGAAAAGCAAGACTTGTTTCTGGTCATTTCCTCCTGAAGAAAAGACTGGCAAGACTCCAAGGCTTAGATTTAGTTATTAAATATAAAGTAGTGTGTGAGTTAAGTGTGGATTCATGGCATGTCAACAGGTTTACTACAATATCTTTATAAATAACTATCCATTTCAATTTTACTTAATTGTATATATAATATTTTAGAAAAATCTTCCTCTAGAAGTGCCATGTGGTGTTTGGTTATAAGCAGTCATGTTGATTTTTGGCCTGAGAACAGCAAAAATGTCAACTACGATACCCGTCAACTACGTTCCAAAAAGTCTCACAATTATATATTGACCCTCATATTAGTTCTTTAACAAATGGAGAACTGAGGAAAACAAACAAAACAAAAACACACCAATCTATCAATCAGCACAACTGATGGCAAACACATTCAGAGGTATGTGACGGTGGGGGGAGTCAGGGAAGAGGAAGGGAAGGGAGGGGAGCAGGGCTTTGGAGGAGCTTTCTGCCAGAAAGGCAAGTGCAGCAGCAGCAGCAGCAGCAGCAGCAGTAGTAGTAGTAGTAGTAGTAGTAGTAGTAGTAGTAGTAGTAGTAGTAGTAGTAGTAGGGTGAAGGAGGGTCAAGGGAAGAGGCACCTTGCAACAGCTGGTCTCGATTATCCATGGAAGCACTGCTGAGTGTACAGGAGTGTGCGTGTGTGTGTGTGTGTGTGTGTGCGTGTGTGTGTGTTTGCAAGGTTGAGGCATCGCAGGGGGAGGGCTGAGACCACTGGCGCCAGGAGGGGTGCAACAGGTCAGGGAGGATGAAGATTATAAAAATACTAGCAGGCAGTTGGCCTTGGTCCTGCCGGTGCACAGGGGGAGTGTGTGTGGTGGATACGCAATGCCTGCCACAGTGCCACAGGATGTGGAATAGCACGCATGTATGTGTGTGTGTGTTTTTGTGCCCACTGTGCATCAGGGCGGTGTGTTTCCGCATACATCCTGTGAGATTACCTTCCTGCTTGTAGAACAGGGGCTCATCCCGCGTTTGTATTGATTAATGTCCTGTCAGTTTAGATTTTTTTAAAGAGTATCACTGAATGCAAAGTTAGATCTCAGAAGTCGTTTTGCTGCCAGTTTGTTACAGTGATGTAATAAAAACAAATGAATCAAAAATCCTGTCGAAAATATCAACTCCTGGCTCTCACAGTCTAAGGTCAATTTTCTGCCACAGAAGAACATTTTTATTCCTGTGAATTCATATTGATATTCATATAGAATGTGAAACTACACATGCACAGTCAGCATTGTTAGAAAATGATGAGTTATCTTGAAAGAAGTTGTGCAGTCTGGAATCCTGGGACTATTACAGAGAAACACAGTACAGAAGCATGACTCCCTCTGGTGTTCGACAAGTGCTTTTACAAATTAAAACAGCTAAGATGGAGAGATTTTAATTTTAAAACAGAGCAGACATATTCTGTTTTCAGCTCACTCAACTTAGACGTTTCATTCGGTTAACAATGGTGTCAGATCTTTAATTTTCAATGCCATATGCTGTATTAAATGTAATTAAGCACAGTCACTTAATTTATGACGACATTGTACTTATGAGTATTACCTTAAGTTTTGTAACAAAATAACATTGTGAATATCATCTCTGTACATTTTGTAACAGCATCACCTTGATCAACTAAGTTCTACTACACACGAATGCATCTTTTATAGCTATACTACTACTGCTATTACAACTACCAATAATAATAATAATAATAATAATAATAATAATAATAATAATAATAATAATAATAATAATAATAATAATAATAATAATAATAATAATAATAATAACACCAATAGTAATGCATAACATTCATGTACTTGACTGCCTGCATGGTGAGAATGTATGTTTGGTTGTTTAAATATATTTTCTATGAGAACTTATGTACTTTAAAAACACCTTTTAATGCAGGATAGTGTTTTTACTGTAGCTTAACTTAAAGGTCCAGAGTTTAGGGTTTAGTGACATCTAGGGGTAAAGCTGCAGATTGCAACCAAATGAATTTCCCTGGCCTCTCGCTTCCTTTCTGAGCATGCAGGAGAGCGCATGATGGTGCTAAAAACATGGAAAAAATAATCTTCAATTTCTCAGAAAAGTTTTTACACTCTCTTGAGGTGTTTTTGACTTATTTGGTGAAGGAAACACCACGTTCTGATGTAGTGAACATTTAACTCGAATGACTGATCAGCTGATTTACTCATTTTTATTATCTTGGGCAATATCAGCTGACATGAAAGAATAACTACATCTTTTCTGATTGAAAACAATTCCTGAAGACTTCTAGCCATTTTTCTTTCATAGATGGCTAAAGTTTTGTTTCTTCTTAGTTACTGCTTTTGTTTCCAGCTTCTTCTAATCTATACACCACATCTACATGTACACTCTTCTAATCTGTGATCCATACAGCCATGTGTAACGTAGTAAACTACCACTTATGACAGCACAACATTATATGGAACCCCGTCAAGTGCTTGAGTTGCCTATTTTGGGCTGCTGTAGAAATAAATCAGCTCAACATGATGGACTCTGGGAAAGAGGGCCTGCTCCCTCTTGCCATATAATACATAGAATTACACACAATCTGGGGAAAAAACGACTCATTTAAAGCCCACATAAACACAACAATTCAAATTTTCAGTTGATTATGAACCTTTCTGCCAACATTCTCCTGAATCCTACACACTGGACCTTTAATATCAAGTCTTGTTTTTATACTCTAAGTTTGCTAAGTGTAATCTTAGGTTAAATCAAATCAAAAGAGATATATTAAATTACATCTGACAACCCAGAGCTCTGTAAAACTACTAATTACAACATACAGATAGTAAAGGACTTTTCCAAGTTTATATTCATATTTCTTCACTCACGAAATATTCTCATTTTACAGAAAAAAACAGCCAAGTCGTGATACAAGTTGAGCTAATATGTTAAACTACTTCCAACACCAAACAGAGGCATAATGATAATCCATGTGGAAAAGAAGTGCTCTTAAATATTTTAAAAACGTATAGAAAATGCATGTTGTGTATTTGCAAAACATTTGCTTTCCTTAAATAGTCCATTTGGTGCACTGAAAATTGAAAAGTGTACTTTTAATACTTGTCCAGGTAAAATATTCTTTCCTATACTTTGAAGAAATATGATAAAAAAAGATTTTAGTGCAACTTTCCCAAAAATGCATCCATCAGGCTGATCTTGGATGCTGTAATTTTTAGCTGCATGGTAGACGATGTGGGTCTCACCAGCTGATGAAATGCCTCCTCTCATGAACAGTCAAAAACAGATGCTTCAGACAGGTTATGCTGAAAATGCACACCCTAATGAAGACGCTTCGAGCAACACAACTGAGTACACCTGTGATTTCCAGTTAGCCTAGCTGCTGTGAAAACCACCACTTTTTCAGTTTTTTGACCCATACGTATGCCATCATATATTTGGTTTGTATTGTGCGATCAAAGCAGAGTCTTACCATTGAAAACCACGAGTGCATATCAATGAACCTGCAAAATTTCAGTCCTCTAGCTACATTATTTCTCAAGTTATGGCACTTCAAACATTGTTCTGCAGATTGACGTGAAGAAAATGAAGCAAAACTCAACATGACCCCACTCCTCTTTAAGAATTCTTAACTCAGAAACGAAGATGGTCAGGTGTGGGGCGTTCAGTGAATTAAGACAGAATGACCCTGAAGCAAATATACAGTAGTCACATATATACCACTGCTACAGTCTTTGTAGAAGGTAATCCCCTCTTTATGTTGCTATCTCTACATTGCAACTCAACACTAGAGACGAACTTTGGAATACATTTTTGCACAAAACAAAGACTGAAATTGCATTTAGAATTCACTCAGAGGAGAGTTTTTAATAGACAAAATGATCAGGAGAAATGATCACAGCAAGCAAAACCTGCTTTGAAAGGAATAAGGACACCTGACCATTGTTTTAAGACAGCCATGAAAAACTGCAAACGTATCCTTTAACATCTGAAATGTCTTCAGTGTTATACACTGATTCCCATGTATTCCTGTACTTTTAGATCTACATTCAGTAATAATGTTAATTACATTATTCTCTTGGTTTTACATAGTTTTATAAGATCTGTTTATATTCTGCTTGCTACAGGGAACCTGAAATTTCACAGTCATGACGTGTTTAGGTATGATCTGACATGTAAAGCTTTGGAAATAATAATTAGACCATTGTGACAACAGTTGTAGTCGCAATGCACTACAGCTGTAGTCCCAGTGGACAATGAACTGAATGAATGGAATAAAATCAAGCGGGGAGTAAGACAGGGATGTGTATTATCACCAGATCCGTTTTCATTGTATGGCAAAATTATATTATCGGAAATAAAGGATATACCAGGCATAGCAGTCAATGGCCATAATGTCAACAACATCCGGTATGCAGAGGATACAGTGTTGATCAGCGAGACAGAAGTAGGACTCCAAAATCTTTTGGATAAAGTAACAGTCGAGAGTGAAAGACTGGGTTTATCCCTGAATACAAAAAAAAACGTTCACTATGACAGTATCGAAGAAAACCGAGCCGCCCGTATGTAAGATAACAGCAAAAAGAGACAATAGAGAATTTAAACTACCTCGACAGCAAGCTAACATCAGATGGCAGATCAGACCAGGAGATCAAGAGACATATTGCCATAGCCAAAGATGCTTTTAACATGAAAAAGACCATCTTCATGAATACACACATCAGTATGCAGACAAAACTAAGAATCCTCAGATGCTACATCTAGTCAGTCTTGCTACATGGATGCGAAATGTGGACAATATCAAACAATCTGCAGGAGACACTCCAGGCAACGGAAGTGTGGTTCCTACCAAGAATGCTAAAGATATCGTGGGTTGAAAGAGTAACCAATGAAGAGGTGCTTATGAGAGCAAATGCAAAAAGAACAATGCCGGCAACCATCAAATCAAGAAAAATTAAATTCCTGGACATGTGATGAGGAGGAATAGCATGGAGAATCTTGCAACAACAGGCAAAATAGAAAGGAAGAAAGCAAAAGGATTCCAGAGAATGACATATTGACAACATCAAAGATTGGACAAACACATGGAATGCCAACACTGTACTACATGCAACATATGACAGAGAAAAGCGGAAAGGCATATTGGTCAATGCGATTATGCAAGACACCTAAGAAGACTACGGTTTTAGAACTTTCCCCTTGTTTTCTTCTTGAAGTTGTAATGGATAGCTGTTTTGGTGATTCCAAACTGTTAGCAGTGTCTCTCTTGATTAAGCACTAACATGACCGTCTTCTCATCATCTTAGTTATCTTCTTTTAGGCATTTTTGAGCGATAATTTTTGTTTGTTTTATTTGTTTAACAAGTTTAATAACAGGAAGACACAACTGAGACACAGGCGTCCGTTTTGACATTTCCCTTTTTTTTTTAATGTATCCACTTAAGCGACAATTGGATTGGGCTACATCATATTCTTTTGAGAGAGAAAACACTTTAAAAGTTTCCAAAATATATCTTAAAATATTGCACAGCATGAGGTGAAGACAGCAAGGAACAAACTGATTGTAACAATAAAGCACTACAAAACACATGCAATCCAAGAAAAAAACAAAGAAAAATAAATACACTCAAAGTGAAAGAAAACCAGATCTTCAAATAATCCCACAAGTGAAAAGAAATGCTCCCTGACTGCAGATTTTGATTCTTTGGAAAGCTTGAAAAAGCTTCGTCACACCTGAACCCTGAGCAAAATTTAGATTTATTGTTCACAATACATGATAATTCAACTTCCAAACTAGTCTGCAATAAAAACCTGATTAAAATGGTTAAAGTAAAACAAACACAATGTGTATGATGCTGACAGGAGCCCTACTTTTGTTTAAAAAAAAAAAAAAAAAAAACAAAAACCCGAGTAGAAGCACAGAAATGTGCCAAAGGTATTTACTGTATTTGAAACTTTAAATAAATTTGATTTGGTATAAAAACGGTTTGTTGTGCTCATCAACTCACTCACTTCGTAGAAAATACAATCTTCACCTAACACTGTCTCATCTGTTCTGTCTCTACATGTGCAAACGAAGGCTGCTTTCTCTCCCCCTCTTATTTAAAAAGCTGTGTTTTGGCCTTCTTCGGCCCATTTGCACTAACACAGTTTGCCTCTCTGGTGCTGCCGTTACCACTACATTCGCCTTTGTTGTTGTTGTTGGACCAGCTGGCTTTCAGAGGCGTGAGCTCAGGTGCTATTATGTCTCCATCCTACAAGTGGGCAAAAACAACAGAGGTTGGCATTGAGACAAGCAACAGAGAACATGCACAGGAAAAGCAAATACACCTTTGCAGTAACTTAATAAACTATACAGGCGCTCTTCTACAACTCTTTCCTCCCAGCTCGATCATATATGTGCACCTGATGATGATCTGTCCATTACATGCTAAATTTATGTTGACAGTGACTTACTGAGACATTTTTACGTGCTTTGTATGAAAAATATGACAAGCAGTTAGTAATGGGATGTTTTTTATTTGCTCCTGTCACATTTGAATAAATGTGGGCTCATTTTTTACAATTTATAAAGGTCCCCTCAGTTTGGCAGGTAAGGTAATTCTTTATACAGTGGCAGATAAACTGTACCTGAGGCTTTGAGAAGTTTCTGTCCATGCACCACTGAACAAAGTGCTTCTTGGCAGCTTCCAGACTCTTCTCATCCCTCTTCTTACAGTAGACCCTGATCAGCTGCTCAGCAAACTGCTCTGGAAGAAGTTTAGATACCTGACAAGAATGGCAGTGGCACACAAGTTATTTTGAGACACAAATTTAAGACACAGCATTAAAAACACGATAAACGTACAGAAAATACACTTTTTATTCAAATTCCTACCTGGTTCTTCCGTATCTGGATGGCTTTAGTTAGGTCGTTCTTGCAGTAGAAACGCACATTGTTGATTGGGTTCTGTTCCTTCATCCCATAATCCATAACAATGACCTGAAAGAGAAAGAGAACAAAACTAAACACCTCAAAAATCAACTTATGATCAACAAATCAAAATTGGCAATAAACTGGAATTCTTTCTTTTGCAGCTACAGACAAAGGAGATAAAGAGTAATTAGACTAAAAACTCACATTAACTACAAAGTCCTCTGGTCGCAGACTGGCTTCCTGGCTGCCAGTCTGAGGGATGGATTGAGCCAATTCTACTTCCCAGCTGTGAATAGTCTCCTTACATAGTGAGAAGTGGCAGAATCAGCATCTGACACTTATTCCTTCTTAACATATGGGTTTTGATCACACTGGTATCACATCCTCATGTAACAGAACATGTTAAAATGCTTCAGAACAAACCGGGATTATTACAGATTCTATGGCGAGCATGTAAAATCTAATACAGGCTGAAATTGCATATAAAAAAATATTCAACAACATGAGCAGTTTGATAGCTCAAAGCTGATGTTTGCGATCTGCTTTCAAAAACACAACTGTAATAACCAGTAGTTTGCACAAGTGCATTTGCCCATTTCATTTATGAGTAAAGATTGTTTGATTCATCAAAGCAGAAAGTATTCCTGCCAGGGTTCACAGACCAAACAGTATATCCAAGACAATATTGATTAAGCAGTTAGCTGATTATTTGATTACCATATTATTAACTGCCAACAGTTCAGATAATTGCTAAATTGTTTAAATCACTTAAGCGAGAAAACTACCTGACATTTGGTTAATCCATATCTTCAGATGTGAGGTTCTGATGCTTTTCTTTCCCTAATATTATAGCAAATTGAGTGTTTGTGTTATGGGAAAATGCAAAAGGCATTGTTCAGCATTTTCGTACATTTACCATTTACACAAATAACTGATTTGTCAAAAACTGCAATCTCAACCAAATGCACATCAATAACAGCCTCTTCAATTTAACGTAATACAACATGACATGGTCAAATGTTTCATTTGTCACTTTGCGTTACACAGTCAGCATTATCTCCACAGTGCTGTCATGTCACATAGACTACAATAAATACAGGCACAGTTCAACCGTACTTTTCAACATACAAGCCCAGCATAGTTTAAAAACACGCACCTGGGTGACAGCCATGGGTTTCTCTGCCTGAGTTTGACCCAGACACTTGTAGAGGCGTCGACAGATGATGTTTTTTAGTATCTGCCTCGCCTCAGCCAGCTCCGGGGAGGAGGAGTTGAGTATTTGTTCAAACACCTGATCTAAAGGAGAAACAGGTAAATAAAACAAACCGAGGACTTCAGCGTCACTAAATCCATTCCTTCCGTTTGTTTATTTAAAACTATAAATGTACAATGACAAGAATGGGGCTGCGACTGAGGTGTGTGATCAGAAATTGTAGCTTGCGACAAAGGCATGGATGATCTGTTTAAACGGAGGAACCACTTCTTGATCCAAACTGGGATTGTTATACGTGCTCATGGTATTAGTAGGTTGATAATCGGAGCCATTGCGGTTTGAAAATTACACTTTGATCCTTCATCAAGTGGTTTGCACGGCATAGTAAATGCCACCACAGCAGGCTATAAGCATCAAACCAGCAGAGAGACGACAGGTCAACTCATACATCCTGCATCTGTAAAGGCTGCAAGGGTACATGTGACATAGATTTCATCATCCACCAAAATCTGCGAGGGTCTGCAGCCCAAAAATGTTTGACCATGAGGACTATCCTGAATGTCTGCACATTAGCCGAGAGAACAAATGGTACTTAAAACAAATGCTTGTGAAAAGGAGGGACTGCGTGAATAGATTTTTGTTATAGACACCTTTAACATTCATCATTAACAGAATCAACTGAAGTAGACCCTGATGGACGTTTGAGGTGCTTTGATTTGTACATGCTTCCCATCAATAGTGTGAAAACACAGTAGGAAGTTTTAAATTGTCCAGAAATCCCGTGCCATGTCCACCCACCATGCTCGGCACATCTCAGGAATCATCATTTACAGGGTGTTACCGCCCAGTCTTTGACTAGCTGTTCCTGTACAGCCAGCCTTTCTGAAACATCCATGGGAGGACTGTGTCTTTTCCTGTTTTTGATATGAGTGGCTGCGTGGCAGACCAACACATACCTACTGTACTCCAAATAGAAACATATGCAGATACAGTTTTCACTCTCGGTGTCTGCAATCAGTCATATAGGAACCATAAACGCTTCTTAAAAATAATCTATATGTTAGAAAAAAACACAACTCTGTCTCATTCTGGAAAGTCCTGCCAAAACTGGAGAAAAGAAACCTGTATATTTGTTAGGACTGGATTTCAGAGCAAGCGTTCTACAGTAATCAAAAGATACCAAGAGCTTGTCAGGATGATAAAAACTCAAATTCTATACTGATGAAGGCAAAATGACATTGAAAACACTGTGCTGGAGAACTGTGACTTTCACACAGAAAGTAGTGACTAACGTTTGAACCATCCAGCATTTTTTTTCCCCGAGTTGACAAAGAAGTTGCTGTTCTGTGCATCTCGTCTGTCTGCTCTCTTTGTCTTCATGCTGTAGAAAGTGTCACTAACCTGTCAGCTTGGTGTAGGCCTTCATGTCATCTATGGCTGTGGAGAGAGTGAACATCTTCCCTCCTGAGCCTTCAATCTGAATGTGTGGATCTGCTTTTAAAAAGGCCTCCGTGATCCTGGAGAAACACATTACCAGCTGTGAGAACATTTTGCTGCATACAACAAGGAAAACCGCGATGCAACGCCGACAGACGGAGTGATCAGCTACTCACATAGTCTCTATGATGTTGCCCACTTTGTGCTGGTAAGCTCGTCTATGGAGACAGTTCCTGGTGTGGAACATGTCATACAGATTGCCCACCTCCTGTTAAAACGATTGTCTTTTTTTTAAGTGACCAAATGTCAATGGATTACTGGTTAAAATATGATCCAAAAAAAAACATGCAGCGAAGATATCACCTTGTCTCTAGTGCAGATGTTCTTCTGCCCGTCCACCTCACACACCCGGGCAAACTTTAGGAAGCGGCGATAGTCAAAGTTGTTCTGGATGCCCAGGTGGTAGCAGTCCCTGAGAAAAGAAAGAGTGGAAAAGCACATGAAAATAAATATGTAATCCAACTTAAGAGAAACTAGAAATTTGGGAAATTTGTCATTAATCAAACTAACAAATCAGAAATCCTCACCTGGCAAAGTAGTCCCACTTATCCACATCAATGCCATTCCTTTTGTTGGCCACAATTTCATACAGGAAGGACTTGTTCTCTGGACGGCCTTTGTATGGCCACTGCAGAAAGGACAGGCAATTGCAGAATCAGCTTAACTAGTTGTATGCGCTGAGATGTGCTTTGTGAGTTAGACAGGTACTCTAGGAAACCTCCTGGCTCCCTGCTCAATGCTGCTCCCTTTGAGCTTAAGTAAGTAAGAGTTATAATCTTTTTTTAAAAAAGCTAAATGTCAACAAAATGTAGTCCAGTCTTTTCTGGGCTGCTCTGAACCTTAGAAGAAACAAACATGTTTGAAAAAAAATGGGGGGGGGGGTCACAAGTCTGAGTATTACTTACTTAAAAGTATCCATACATATTTTGAAGGCAGTCTGAGGGAGAAACACCAAGAGACTGCTAAATACTGATCGGTCTGTCAAACAGGGCCGATGGTGAGCTGCCATCCAACACATCTACTGCCAGGGTGGCATGCCATGTTTATAGTATTGTGTTTTTCATATTTTTACTAAATTATGCATTTTACTCATGTGAGGACAAAAGCATTTTTTCAGGAGAACTTTGCCATGATGAAAACCTAGTATTGTTAAATTGTTTAGATAAAACAAAAAAAACATAATTTTCAGATTGTGAATACAAACAGCAGTTCTTTCACTTCCATTCTGAACATGTTGTGATTTAAAACTCCACCATATGCATTAAACAGCTGGCAGATCCTTCCATATACAGGTCAAATTATTAGCCCAAAGAGAGTTTTGTGAATACAAATCTTTTTCAAATCAGACATTGGTTCTTGCACCAGTGGTGTCACTAACTGATTTGGTACCTTCTGGCCTTGAGCTGCATCAGTGTTCAGTGGTCCAGCAATCTGCTCCTTGATAAAGTCCAGGTCTTCAGGCAGCACCAGTCCATGTTGCTCCATCACTGGCTTCAGGTTATTGTCTTCCACCAGGTAGTCAAACATGGCGAGAGAGGCAGTCTCATGCTGCGAGATGCACAACCTCATCAATGAATGGATACAAGTATGTGCTCATTGACATTTCGAAAATGAAAACACAATGACTCACTTCTCAAATAGAAAGTTCATATCTATCTAATTCTTGTCTTATCGCTCATGTTTGGCAGACAGCAGGCCTGTGGTCATAACTTACATAATGACTGTGTGCTTGGCAGCTCTCATCAGTTATCCTTATCATTTACAACTGCTATCTTGGCCCTTATGCTGTCAAGTCAAATGATATTTTATACAGAAGCATTGGTTTGTAACAATGTTAAGTGCTAATAAAAAGCTTTTGTAACCAAGATGCTGCTTATTGCTGAAACTTTACACCATGTAATCAAGCAGGAATGAGCTTTGTAGTCTATCATTTAATTAAAAAAACAAACAAACCTGAAATAGCTTAAAGTGTGTCCTTGTGGTAACTGAAGGGAGTGTGGTAGGTAATAGTTTTAAGAGACTTCACCACCTATTTGAGAGGTTATCTGATATGTGATGACAGTATAACATCTATTGGGATCACTACTGATTTTGATGTAGAGAAAGTCTTTAGGTTGCATTGGACAAAAAAACAAAAGAAGCCCAAAAAACAAGACAAAAAAGGCAGAATTTTAAAAATATACATCCTCCCCCTGCAGCTTTGTCCACTCTGTTCTAAGACGCTTCCACTGGACGTACTTTAAACACACAAAGACAATAAAACTAAGGGCCATTTATGGCTTTATCCAGGATTGAATTCTGCTCTTCTGAGGCAATTCCTAACCATCCCACTCTCACTGAGGACTTTGTTACCATTACTTTGCCTGCGGGTGAAATGACCTGTGATTGACTAAAGTCTCCTGTCACAGCAAGGATTAATTTGTCAAAAGACTATGCAAACTGAAGGACTAATCCATGAAATGTTATTTCTTTGGGCTTACTGATTAACAAACCACTATGGGTTAACTTTTGTTTGCAATGTGCTGTATAAATAAGGACTTGACATCCCGGTTTAAAACACCGGCTCTGTCTGTGGTGGATACTGTGTTGCAATGCTGCTCTCTACTGTGGGTTTCATTGAACATTTATGGCATAAAAATCACAAAGTTTCCTACCTTCCACTTAATTTCTGGACGTGCTTTGGGAATGAACATAACATCAAACATATGGGAAAAGGGTCCATGTCCTGAGAAGGGAGAAATAAAGAGGGTGAATTTGGCATGAACCTGCTTTTGCTCTAGTCTAACCTGAAATGAACCCAGTTTTACTTTCATTCTCACTCACGTTCACACCCAGTATCAGGCTAAAACACATCACAACATGTTCGGAATCTGGGTGCCACTATGGAAGCAAACTCATTTCTAAGCTTGAGGTTTATCTTTAATTCACACGCTGACAATTTATGCATAATCATTTATCTAATAGAAACAAGATGCCTATGTAGAGGGTCTGAAGCCTGATAAGGATTTGTTTTAAATTCTCAAGCATGATCTCTGTTCAATATTCAGGGTTCTGTAAAGCATCTTGAGACAATTTGACCTGTAATTGGCATTATATAAATAAAACTGAACTGAATTAAATATGAAATGTGTTGCAGAATTTTTATATAATGAAGTGAATTCCAAAAAAGCAGCCGTCTGTCAGAGTTTTATTACAGCTCTGTAATATTCACATGATGCTCTTGTCATTCAAAGAAAAAAGCCAAACTCTACTGACATCTTTGGATTCTCATTTTTCCCAGCAGTGGTGAAACAAACCCCCAATTAAAACCTGTTACAGGGCAGGTTCTCATTATAAAGTTAATATATGAAAAGCAGTAAGAATAATTTGCATTGAAACCAAATAGGCAGTAAATACTAAATTTTAAAAGTATTTCAGCATTTTGAGACATGTTTTAGGAGTTTCTATTGGTTAAAACGTATTTCATGGTGGAATACTGAGTAATAGAAATTAGCTTCTTGTCTTCAATTTTACTGCACTTTTTATTTTTGCGTTTTTTTTTCTCTGAGGCTCTAGAAGACTGCCGACTGTCTCTACATGTACAGTGGTGTTTGAAAGTTTGTGAATCCCTTTAGAATTTTCATACTTCTGGATAAATATGGCCTAAAACACTACACACAGATCAGAAGTCCTGTAATTAGCTAAAGAATAAGGCTATGCAAATGAAATAAAGGTATTTTGTTTAACACTTGTGTTTTATAACAATAATCCAATACTTAAACTGCGATTTGCAGTTAAGCTGAAGGTACAGTATCAGTGGGATGTTAGTGGATGCTCTGCTTCATTTGAAAAACACAGATATCTGCAAGCAACTAAAGGTCTCTGTCACTGCTGCTATTCAGCAATTTGCTAAAGATCAAGCATGAAGGCTACTGAGGATAAAAAAAAAAAAAAAAAAAAAAAAGTGGGCCAATGACATCAAAACAAATTTCTTTTTGGTTTAAATGCCAAGTGCTCTGTTTGGAGAAAAAAAAACAACAACTCTGCATTCCAGCACAAGAACCTCGTCCCATCAGTAAAACATGGTGGTGGTATCATCATATTTTTATAAGATCAAAACCTAAGCCCTAAATTAATCAGGTTAATTTAGATCAAAAGGAATACTGTTAGATTTTGACCTTAAAATTTACACTTCTGCAATTTATAACACCACAGTGTCTTAGCTACATTAGTACACTGGTTAGGTTATCCTCCATAATTAATAACACTAGAGGGCCTCAGCCTAAATATATGCTACAGTCAGGAATAGTAGTATTTTGTTTAATTTCTGTAGGGTTTTAACCTCTAATATGAAAATTACTTAAGTACATTCAAACCATAAATAACACTATAGGGTCTTACATAAACATGCAAACCTGTTAGGGTAACTTGTAATCTTGAATTCTAATGTTTTTACTGGAAAGCACTTTGGTGCAACAGCTAAAAAAATCAATATCCAACACTGTAAACTGACTTGACTGAAGCACACAAGTATTTGTCCAAAAATATGACTGAAGAAGGGTGAAGTTCATGTTTTGAAATGACCATGTCAAAGCCCTGACCAGAGTTCAACAGAAATGTTGTGGAAGAAACTGAGGTGAGCAGTTCATGTGTGAGTGGAAGCTGAGGAATGGACTACAATCCCCATACTCACCACTCTTAGATAAGGGATAATGGATAATTTTCCTCAATAAATCAATGATCACATAAAATATTTTTGTCTTATTTGTTAAACTGGGTTCTCTGTATCCATCTATCTATAGGATTTGCTTGAAAATCTGATGATGTTTTAGGACATTTTTATGCAGAAAAGGGTTCAAAAGCTTTCAAGTGCCACTGCATACTGCACAGCATATATATGTTTTAGCAATGTCCTGTGAATATCTGGTGTGCTTTTTCTAAGTTAGCTAAGTTCTATTGGCACAACTCACCCAGGTCATGGCAGAGCCCGGCAATCTGCACACAAAGGATGTCTCGGCGAGAAATGAGGAGTTCAGGCTGCCTCTCATTCAGAGCTTGTACGAGTCGTCCTGCCAGGTAACCCACCCTGTACCAGCACACAGCAAAAACAACCGTTTCCATACAAGCTATACAATTAAAATACCACAAAGAATGAACAATAAATAATTATGTGGGGATAAATGGCAACTGCTTTCAGGTATTCAGGAGTTAAAAAAACAAAACAACAACGAACAAACACTGAAGAGGATAGATTTACATATTTCTTTACGACATAAACAAATGCTAATCAAAGTGAACGCCTGTTAAATGGCATTAAGTTATTTAAGTGAGAGAAAGCTGCTGTTGGGGCATCCGTCAAGAATTAACGAGTTCTTCTGATAGCCCTACATTGATCCATCCACATTTATTTTGCACCACAAAGATCCTCATACACTGTCAGCAATCGTTTTTATATTAACAACAGGGAATGTTTCTATTTGGGCAGGAATACAGAAGTTGCTCTTGTGGGACCTGGCCTGCTCTATAATGCACTGTAATTTACAGTTTATGTAACTTTCACATTTTAAGTCCCTATTGATTACTTAGTGAAAACACTAGATTTAGCACCTTCCAATATATTCTCTGTCTGCCTTCAGTGATGGGCGTCTTTATCAGCTTTGCACCTAGTCTGGTTCAACAGCATTACATTTGCAGTTAATAGCAAAACAATGTGGGTGAATGATAGGCGTTCACTTATAAATAGTTTATCCAACTGAGAACAAACCCAATGCTGTGCTCAAAGCGGTTGTGGGAGGCTCCAGGAAACACAAAGTAGGTTCCTCCAAGCTGCTTGAGGTTCCTCAATCTCTGGAACTGAGGTGTGTCTATGATCTTGATGAGCAGCGGGTGTAACTCCACGTGACCATGGATGGGATCATTAAAGACCTGGCAGCAAACAGGATGTCAAACAGGTATGAAAAGACAAAAATAAACCATCAGGCAACACAGAAAAGCACCAACACAGCCAGTTTGACTGCTTATATTCAGATGAGAAGGTGGTTTTGAAACTATTTTCAACCAGGAAATCTGGAAAGAAACCCCAGTCATAACAAATTAACCTTTATTTATCGATCACTGCTCTATACAAAAGCTTCAAAGTTCTTGACAATACATGGAGAATGAAAGAGGATGGGCATAACACAAGGGAGTCAAAAATTATCAACTAAAATTGGTTAGAGGTGACGTGCAAAAGGATGAGCAGGTTTTAAATGTGAAAATCAATCCAAAAACAAGCAATCAGTGTAAACAATCATATCTTTATTCTCAAAAGTAAAATGTTCATGTCGTTCTCTGACAGCTGTCAACAGAGAGGACGGAAAAATACATTCACTTGTCCTTGCTCCTTATTATGCCTAACTTCTCTCTGTAGCCTTGACAGTGTTAAACCAAGAGACAGTGTTTACCTTATTTGACCCAGCTGCTATTTGCCATAGCTTCCTGATGCTGTGCAGGATCTGCAGACGGTCACCAAGATACCTAGACAGAACAAAACACAAAATTAAAAAGTCTCAGAGAGATGAAGAAACAGGAAAGTGAGTGAAAAACATCAGAAGAACCCAATTAAAGGCTCCATGTGGCTTGTTCTGAGGTGGTCACAAACTTGGAAATGGAAAGTAAAAGTTGTAAAGATATAAAGCCTCCCCACAGGTAGATAGCGTCACTGTTTTACACACCACTTAAGTATGTTATCAAGGCCATTGAAGAGACCTTCATCAAGAATATTTCAGGTTCAATAATCATTAACTAATCAAAACTACTTATATTGATGAGTTTCATTATGAAAGTCTTAAGTTCTGATTTCACTGACCTCCAGTTCCCAAACCAAAGAAATACACGGTAGAACCGATGATAATTGGATAGAAACATTTATTAAATAATACTACAAACAGACAGTGAATACATGAATGAATAAATGCAGATAAACTGGCGAACTGTGATCGTAACTGGAAGCAGTTGGCAGAAAAGTGACGAATTTAGAATTACTATGAAATTGGATAAACAACTGTAATTTGCAAATTCACCCGTTTTGCAGCAGGAAAGTGATACTTGCGTAGCCTTTGTAGTAGTGAGAGGGAGGCCGCTGCAGGATGTGGAGCTGAGATGATCTGCTGGATGAGTTGGTTCAGGAACGCAGAGACATGGAGGCACTTTGGCAGGTTTGCGTTACAAAAGTGTGCCCAAGTAAAAACATTAAGAGTCAAAGCTCATAGTTATCAAGAAAATATTCATGCTGCTGTAGTATTAAAGTTAGTTTAAGAAGTCAAACTTTAAGTAAAATATAGAAAGACAAAGCCCTAGTTTCAAGTTAAGCCACACGTTTCTTTAAGCCATAATAAATGAACCCAATACTTTCAAACCAAGTTTTAGTTTAAGTTTTCATGAAAGAGCCCATTTCAAATGTCCATTTCTTCTTTAGCCCGATCCTCTCTTTCTTTTGTTCTTTTGTTCTCAAGCCCAAGTCAGTCGCATTTTTCTTCTAAGTGCCTTGCATTCCAGTGACTTTCTCTATATAGAAAGTTTTGGAGCCAAATTCAAATCAGCATCTAACCAATCATGGATGTGTTCCTCCCAAGGGGTGGCGTTGAGCTTCATTGTCCAGGAGAGGTCAGAGGCCAGATGCTTTTTGAACTTACTCTTAGTTCATTTCTTAAATGTACAAATCTAATTGTTCAATATTTATGATGATCACAGATCTGAAATAACACAGAATAAGTGATTAAAATAACATCAAATATAATATGTTAACCTCATACGGGTCCTGACATAATAATAAAAGGTGCAAACATAAGAATAAACTTACAGATTCTAGACTTTAAGCTACATGGAAGTTAACTTGTAACAGCTCAGGTAGGGAGATCAGAAGGTCACCATTAAGGCTGCAAACCCTCTTCTGCAGCAGTGTGGTTTTCCTCACAGTTGACACTTTATGACCCTTATCAGATCCTGGTGGAGGTAGGAGACATGAGAGCCGCGAGTGGTCCTTTAGTAGTAAACATCCAATCAGCAGATGTTCCATTAGGATGTGAGCTTGAAGTTAGCGGTCTTCTGAAATGGTTTCTTACTTGGGAGAGGGTCTCTGGATCTTTGTGTGTCGCTCTGGAATGTTCTGCTCCTCAGTACGCTACAGTTGTGACCTTCCAACTCAGCAACCAGTGGTCATATACTGTAAACTTTGCATAATCCTGCTCCTCACTGCCTACTGCTTGTGAATTGAGCCATTCAGAGTGAGCAGCAAGGTGGGCATGAAACAGTGACTGAAAGACCACATGTGAACCAGCGGTCCTGTCAGAGCCATTTCCCTAGCTGTTGCTCTGCTACAGTACTGTTTTCATAACTGCAACAGTGTCAGATAAACCCACTGAAAACACATAAATCAAAAGCTACAGCTGTGCAGTAAATCCGGCAATATTCTTTAGAGAAAAAGTCAGAAGTGATAGAAAATACTGGTCACACACTCATTCCTGTCTTTGTCAGCAACAGTTTTGTTCCGTGCTGTCAATCAGTGACTCAGAGAGAGTCTTCTTCCTGAAAGGGGCGTCAAGAGGCTAAAGCAACAGACACTGAAACAGCCGATTGAGAACTGGGATTAAACCAGGTTTAAAACACACGTGGTGAAATAAACCATCTTTGTTTGTTGTATTCTGAGCTGATAAACTGAAAGACACATTCCGAGAACAACTTCAGTTAATTTGCTGAAAAGGAGGGCCATGTGGTCTTGTCCTTCTTTGACAGGACAAGACCACAGGGGGAACCGGCTTATGACACATCTTCCACAATCCACTGCCCGGCACAGTTTCTATACAGTCCACACTTACCCAATGCCGATCTTCTCCAGGTGATCATCCGTGAGATACCTCAGCCCCACACCTGTGATTTTCTGTGCTGCATCACACGTCAGATAGAACAGAGCTGATATTAGCTTAAATGTCACAGCACGGGTTAGAGGTGAAACCAGATATTAAAGCTCTTGGAGAAGACCGACCTCTGAATTTATCCTCCCACTCCCTGAGACCTTCTCTTCGCAGATACTGACACGTTTCCTCCACTCCCCACTGCATGTAGTCCGAGCTCCACAGCCCGGGAACTGACACGCTCTTCTCCGGCGTTTTGAAGCTGTCAGCGGGGCTCGAAACTGCCTCCAATAGTCGTTTTCGACTCTCCATGTTGAGCGAGCAAACAGGCGGTTATCCGGGTTAGTTGGAGGCGGAAAGACTCGAGGAATTAAAGCGGATAACTGCTAACACGACAACAAACAGCTGACCTGACAACTCTGCACAGAATACAATCAGGCGCTGAAAATACCCGGGTTTTGTTTCTGCACCGGGTACGTCAAAGTTACACCGGAACACAGGGATCCTTCCGGTCACTGATGTCAAAATAAGAGTCCAGTGAACTATGGTTTTATGTGTGTGTGTGTGTACAGTGTTGGAAAAAAGTTTTTGGACACACTTAAAATTTTTTACACAATCTCAAATATTATCATGAAATATTTGTGGAAAAATCTGTTTTGTGTTTCAAAAGGTGCGGCTGCATTAGACAGACACCAAACAAATACAAATGTTTTTTGTTCATTGTTTACAAGAAAAACCAACAAAATTAATTATTGACTGTTTCAGTATATCAGGTCTCAACATTGTCGGTACCAAAGTCAACAAAAAATATAGAATGTGTTCAAAACTGAACCAAAAAATCAATAAACCATCACATCATCAAATTAATATTTAGCAGTCCTGCTATTAGCAGGCAGCAGAGCTCTGATCCTGGCTGGTATGTTCTCCTTTCACATTGTTGAGAGGTAATCTTGTCCCATTCTTCTTGAATACTGCTTTTAATTCTTCTAATTATTTTTGTTGTTTTGTTCTTGTTTTAGCCATTTTTATCTCTGAAGAACTTTCAAATGCGCTGACTTTATATAGCAACGAAGCACGGCAACAAAAACTGTCTTAAATAATAAAAAGCATGACCTTCATTAGTGGATCACTGGTACCAAAATGACCCAATACTCAAAATATCTTCTATATTTTTATGGAACCAATCAATTTTAAGTTTTCAATGGCTTTTTTTTTCAGAGTTTGTTTAGTATTGTTGGCTGTAATTGTACTAAAAGAAACTGCATTTGAAGACCTAAGAGGGATTCTTAATGCAATATTTCACAAATGCATGGGGGGTCTGGAAATGTTTATTCCACCACTGTATACATATATACCAATCAGGCACAAAATTTAAACCACTGACAGGTAAAAGTGAATGAACCAGATTCTGGACTAGACTGTCATGCGGAGACTGAAGATGATTTTACCTACAGTTACTGTTTTGTAAAACTGTTATTCTATTTGTGAAAATGGAGAAAAAGTAAATTAATACATTTAAAAAATGGAGATTTCACAGGTGTTTTTTGTTTGTTTGTTTTTGCATCTGGACCACTATAGACCAAGTCCAGATCAAAAGCCAGAACTTAGGTGTGTCAATTTTGTCAAAGATTGTCATAGAACGGCTAAAGACTCTATAAAACCTGTTTTTTGATATGGAAATCATTATTTTTTTGTGTTGAAATTTAAAAACTTGGACATTTTAGTGCTTATTATTGTATCTGGACCACTTTAGACCAGGCCCAGATCAAAAACCAGTGAGATTAGGTGGGTCAAATCTTGACTAGATTGCTGTACAAAGGCTAAAAACTCTTTAAAAATATAATTTTTGATATAGAAAATCATTATTTTCTGTGTTACACTGTAAAAATATGGAGAGTTTTTTATATATATATATATATATATATATATATATATATATATATATATATATATATTTTTGAACATATTCTGTTTTGTATCATTTCACAATAAAATATTCTTGTCTTTAGATATGAAATCAGCATCGATTGTCCCAGCTTCCACTGCCCTACAATATGCTTTGGTCTGCAATAAACTGCAGTTAAACTGGACACTACTGACTGTTAAGCGTACCATTGGGACACCAGCATACACCTTCTAATAGCTGTACAGCTTACAGGTGAACTGACTACATGATTTAGTGACAGTAAGTTGAATAAAATCTAAGACTACAGGACTTAAAGACAGCACAACTTAAATGCTTTTATTATGTTGTATTTTAAAATGACATCATTCGTTTTTTTCTCCAACTACATTTCTGTGCACATTTTTACCACTTTTCCAAAGGAATGTGGAAATGCTGTTTCCACATTCAGGCACCAAAATAGTTGGTAGGAAACAAAATGTGAGACAAAACCAAGTGGCAATGACATAGTCTGAGTCTGACAAAGAGACCATGCATGACTCATATCATCACATTCTACAGAAACTTCCCCCCTAAACTTCTCCCTTACACCCTCGTGGTTGAGTATGTGAGGACTTTGTTATCAGCTTATCTCTGCTTTGCACCCTTCGCTGGCCTGTCTCATTGAACTGAGGGCACTGAGATGGTTTTACTGTGACATATAGTATATATATAACCCGTCAACACCTCGCACCACATCATTTTCATACACCCACATGCACACTACTGATTTTACAGACAAGACACACTCCATACCTGTAGTTATTTTCTGTTTTTCTTACTTTCATTTGTAATAAATTGTCTAATTATTTTGGAAAAGCACTCCTCCCGTCCTTTTGTCATGGCCATTGAGCCGGGTTATGACATCTTCCAGTGCAAGGAACACATAACACACAATTGGATACATGAATGATAAGATAAATGATACATACAAAGTAAAAGCTAACATTGAAACTGATTCATAAGTTTACTGTTACGGTGTAAGGCTCTGGCATTAAATATACTACATATATAGCTGGTAGAAAGTTGCAAACTGTGTGCAGATGAACATATCAAGTATAGTAAGGGCAATGCAGAGTAGATTGGTGGAAATGGGCAGCTGGAAGCAGTGGACTGGAGGAAGGTCAGCAGCAGCATCCCACAGTGGACATGATGGAGACTAGGACAGTTGGAGGGACAGCAACCACAGATCAGAAGCATCCAGCTCTGGGACCAGGGACACTCGGAGAAAGAACACAGGGAGGAACAGAGTGAATGCAATGCAATAACGGTGTATATATAGTAAATACATAGTTAGTTAGAGAAGGGCTCGGTGCATCAAGAGAGGTTCCCCATTCCTTGACAGTAATTTGACTGGTGTGGTAACATTTGTTCTACATGAAAGAGACAAGCTCTTTTCAAAACAGCTGATGATACCAATACACATCTAATCTATTCATAAATCCATATAGCAGGTTAACCATAAAAACACCACAATTTCCCCTGAGTGATCACCGAACAAGATTTTTGTCATTTCATATGACATCTTCCACATTCTCTTCTCCTGTCTTCTCACATCCTTCATTTCCTTCAAAATGACAGAGTCAGGTGTTGCACCAGAACCTGTAGCTTTGATGCTGCAATCAGTTTACAACAAACAACACAACACAAAACAGGAAACAGCTGCACTACAAACGTAGTATATTTTGTAGGAAAATGCATGAAAACAGCCATCTTACATTGTGTTTAAGCTTTGAATTCTGAAGGATGATGTGGTCCTTTTTTTTTTTTTTTTTAAAGCTATTTCTTTGGCCTTTTTAGCCTTTATCATATGGGACAATGGAGTGAGAGAGACAGGAAACATGAGGAGAAAAGTGGAGGAAAGGATGCAGCAAATGCCCGTGGGTCAGGTTGGTACCTGACTGACCATTAAGAGGCTCAGTGAGGTGAGAAGTTGGCTGGATGCTGCTCCAAGAGGCTGGCTGGTGATTGAAGGAGACTGGAACTGGTGGCATGACCATTTCATCTGAATGCATATAATCAGCAACATGCTGAATGCCAACAGCTGATCGACTGAGAAGGAACTATTACAGTGACTTAGTACAAAGGAAATATACTATGTGAGATATGAAACTATGAGTGGCATGCACAGCCTTCATGAACTGACATGAAGCAGTGCCCTAATTTTATGTAGTTATGACAAATTATGTATAATTTGAACTATTCGTGGCCTTGGAGCAATATTTGATGGCATTCAGGCATTGAAATGTTCATGTCCTCCAGAGGATGAGCGGAAGAAATGTGTTGAGTATCTTAGGTGAGAGACCGTGACATTGGCATGTGATATGGAGTCGAGTAAACCAAGGCCTGGACATGGCTTTCTCAGAGTCTGTGTTCAACAGAGGCTCATTTCTGCTGGAATTGAACAGTCACTGCCAGACATGTCAAATTTAAACATTCATTCCTGTTCTAAAATATATATCTGCAGCATCAGGAAGTGACAGTTTAGTAGTAATTAAATCCATTGTTACAATGGTACATGCTAAGTTTTACACACTTAAATGTCAACTTACTTTTCTATTTGTTGTACATGTAAATACATTAGTATACCAAATGGCCACAAGATGACACCATTGTTTAATTCTTTAAGCTCAGGTTTCTTTCCTGCAGCTGACCCAATGAAAACAATTCTGTCTGACCGTGTGTTAAAAACAGCACTAAAAATTATTTTCTCATCCCCTTCATGCTGAACCTTGATGGTAATTTCATCACCATTATAAGAAACCTGGGGACACATATAAGTTATTATGACAATAAAGTTGTTCCACATTATTAGGATGTGTATCCAAAAGTATTTGAAGAAATATCCGTTGGCAGATGATAAGACTTCATGTCAACTTCACGGACCTTCATTGAAAAGTCCATTTCTTTAGTATATCAATTTTATAAAGCAACAAGAACCAAAAGTCACAGATTTAACAAAGTATGTGAAGGTTAAACTGTTCTTGAAGTTATCATACATTTTAATTAACATTGTAGTTCATTTGTAAAAATGAAATAGATTCTATTGATTATTCAAGACAAAACTTTTGGTGGAAGAAGACTGTTTCCCCCCCGACAGATATTTTATATTTTTGCATATTTGTCACACTTAAATGTTTCAGATTATCAAATTCATTTTAATATAACACAAAGAAAAGACAAAATGCAGTTTTTAAATCATGATTTTGTGTACCGATGGACAAAGAATGTTCAACTGCACCTTGCCCCATGTAAAAAAGTAATTGCCTCCTTAGTTACCTATCTACCAAATAACCAAATTCATTTGGCAGTTGAGTTCAGTTTCACCAGCCACACCCACATACAATTACTGCCAGGCTTGGTGAACCTAAACATCACTAAAGAGAAGCTGGCACATGAAGTAGCTAAAGGGTCTCAAAAAGCAGCACATGATGCCACGTTCTAAAGAGATCCAAGAACCGATGCGAAACAAGGGGTTAGAAGGGGTTACTAAGCCGTTGCTAAGGCTCTGGGACTTCAGAGAACCACAGTGAGAGATATTACCCACAAATGGAGAAACATGGAACAGTGGTGAACCTTCCCAGGAGTGGCCAAAATATCTCCAAAAGCTCGTCAACATCTAATCCAGGAATCACAAAGAACCCAGACAAACATCAAAAGAACTGCAGGCCTCACCTGCCTCAATGAAGGTCTGTCTATGTGATTCCACAATAAGGAAGACACTGGGCAAAAATGGCATCCATGAGAGAGCTGCACGGCGCAAACCACTTATGACCAAGAAGACCATAAAGGCTTGTCTGGCATTTGTTAAAAAAAAAAAAAAAAAACATCTGGGTGAGCCCCAAGATTTAAGGATAACATCCTGTGGACTGATGAGTCAAAAGTGGAACTTTTTAGAAGACATGAGTCCCGTTACATCTGATGTAAAGCTAATGCTGCATTCCACAAGAAGATCATCATACCAACAGTGACACGTGGTGGTGGTGTTGTGGTGGTTTGAGGACCTGGAAAACTTGTCATACTTGTTGGAGCCATGAATTCTGCTCCCTATCAGAATTCTGGAACAGATGAGAAATATCAGATGATATCAGGAAGCATTGTATATTGTATATGCATGAAAATCTACATGCACATGCTGTACACATACTAATATACAGCTCATATAAATTGAAATATCTGCACAATACACACATGTACTGACAACAATCCAAACAAATACTTTTCACAAAGCCGTCTTTCTGCCTTATACTGTATTTTATTACTCATTTAATTTTTATTAACTATTGTCCCAGTATGGCATCATTAAAATTAAATATATATTAGATTTCAGCAGCACACATTTTCTACAAATATTTTTACACTCATGGAATTTGATTAAAGGACTTTCTGTTGATGGTAGATTGGTCTACTTCTTGCAATATTGCTTTCTGCGTGCTCTAAAAAACAAATTTAAGGACTAATAGCTGAGGCATGTGGGTAATGATTTCTCCATAGTAATGCTACTGTTCCCTAAGTGCCTAAGCCCTAGTAAGCAAACTTACTAAGTAAAGTCTGACTGCTTTTATTCACTCAAAGGTACTTTTCTCCACACGTGAGGGAGCAGAAAGAAAAGCCTCTTGGCCTACAAGACTTAGCTGTGAACCCCTTCCACTCGCTTTGCATTAGGAATTATTGCAGATATTTGGGATACTTTAACATCTTTAAAGTTCTTGGTCACTCTGTCCATTTTGCTTGTGGATATGTCAATGTGACTTACAGGAGGCCCACACACAACTTAAATGTTTTAAGCTACTCTTATCCTCCTCTGACTATCAAGGCCAAGTCTTCATTTAGTGCGTTCTGTCCTTAAGCTCAGTTAAGGAGAACATTACTGGGATTATACAGGTTACTGGTCAAGACAGGGATGGGACAAGTATTCAGATTTATTGCTTGGGCAAAAAAAGATTTTAAAAAAAAAAGTTTGGAGGGGATTTTTTGAGAGGTTTGGAGGCAGAATGTCTCTTGGAACTGCTAACAACATTTTGCAAGGGCATGAGATTAAAAAAACAAATATACAATTGTTTTAAGTCCAACAATTAAGTTTCATTATCCCATGGCGTATGGGTCCGTGTACGGATCTGGTAATTGGATTTTTGCATGGATGTGAACGGGACAGGTAGAGAGCGGAGCGAGCGTGTGACCGAAGTGAGCGTGCGTGTGCCTGGGAGCGGGTGTTCGTGAGCGCGCATGGAGCTGAGAGTAGGGGTGAGCCTAGCCTGTGGTTATCGGTTTGGTAACCGTGTTCTGTGTTCGGTGGGCTATTAAAGCGTCGGAACATTGACAGCGTCTCCTGCCTCCTTCTTCCGTCCAGCCGGACGCTACAGTATATCTATGGTCGGCACATCTGGTAGCATCTCTGGCTGCTGTTGACCTTGTTTTTGGAGTAAAACACGGTAAGAAGATAAATATTTCCAACCAGCAGCGTTGTTTTGTTGTACGTTAAGTCAGCGACTTGTGAAGCGTTGTGTTTTGTCGTGTTTGAGCAGTTCAGGGATGAGAATTTTCCGCGGATACGCGGAATTCCGAGTTTTTTTCCGCCGAAAGTATAGTTTTTGTGAATCGTGTAAATCCGTTGAGAAAATTGTAGGGGGGTAGGCAAGCGGCCGGCCGACGCGTCGCGAGCCGAGGCTTGTGATGGCCATCCCGCCACCGACATCTTTCGGCAACGCGCATTGCAACGCGCTTTGCAACGCGCATTTTGGGGGTGGGGGTGGGTGGGGGGGGGGTGGTTTACAGACATTTTCAGAGTTTTTTTCCATTTGTCATTCTCATCCCTGGCAGTTGGTCCGGACGCGTTAGCTAGCTAAGCGGCTAAGTTAGCTAGCGGGCTAATTAACACAGGTGGCTAACTTACCGCTGAACACCTGTGTTAGTTGCTGCCACAGCTGTCCGTCGTTATTAGAATGACCTTCTCAACCTGTATTTCTCTGCTGTGTATTTTAGCTTTTAAAAAAGTTATTTTACTTTAAGGTTAACTGAAACCCGTTCAGCTGCACTGAAGTTTAACATTCAGCTGGTTTGAATTAAACCACGCTTAACTTAACATTGCACAACATTACCTCTCTGAATCTCCATAATTTCATTAAATTCGTTCTCTCTTCCAATGCTCAAGTTCAATCCAGTATATAAAATGACAATAATAGTGAATAAACTAACAACCAGCCATTGTATTTATTTATTACTGCATGTATTTGTAGTAAAACATGAGTTGAAACATCCTACTTTTGGATCTAGAGCTGCACAAGCCGTTCATTTTCAGTCACCTGACGAGTTAAACTCCCCTTTTTATGTGAGGTTGAAGCAGAAAGTCTGAGTTAACAAAGAAAGTTCTTTATAATTTGCGATACTTGTTATCTCTGACTGAGGCTTTAGTTTTTGTTGAGCTGATTTACACGTAGAAACTTTGTTCAGGAAAATTTCTCAGTAGCTCAGAGGACAGGCTGCTTTTTACACAACCTTGTAAGAGAATGTCTGTCAATGCTTTCAGCAGAATTTAGAAACGCAACACTTCCTAAACAGATATTTTGAGGCTGTGAGGTTGAACATTTGAGAGTATATCAGTGTGTTTGTTTGTGGTCTTTCTGTTTCTAGGTGGAAGCTGAATTAGTGAGGATGACTCCTGCTCCTGTCATCTCTAAGCTCCTCACACATCTTTACCTGCACATGAGGAAAATCACTCCTGTAGAATGCAGGTATGTTTGTCATTATTATAAAAAGATGTTGCCTGGTGACCTGTCAGAAACCCATTATACAGAGTCAGCCAAAATAATTTTTACACACATCAGAAAAAGAAAAACTTGCATAAATATTTCAATACCAAATTTATTCAGACATCACGAGATTAATAAAAGTTATCTTTGGCCTCTACAATTACAAGAGGTGCTCAAAGTGGTGGCCACTGGCTTCCAGACATTTCTGTTGTGTTGTAGACGTCACTTGTTGATGCTCCATTCGTGAGGGTAGCGCCATCTGTTGGGAAAACCTTGTACAACAGGACACAAAGTTATCGTGATTTGATCAAACTTAGAAAGAGGTATCAATATGTATAGAAGTACTTATACAAATGAAATATTTATAAAAGTTTTTCTTTTCCTGATGTGTGTACATTATTTTGGCTGACTCTGAACTTAATGAGAACAAAACTGTCATTTAATTGTTGCTCTTAAAGCTTCTTTAGTGAAAACCAGCTGGTGTTCTGCTTTGAAACAAACTGCTGTTGAGGTCTGTGTTTTTAGGTTTAACCCCACAGTTTCTGAATGAACTGATAGTTTGTTTTTTTTCCTGATCAATGTGGACATTATAATTGATGGTAACATTTACTGATCATATAATCAGCATGACAATATAACAGTAGAACATTCTGACCACCTGACTAATACTGTGTTGGTCCCTTTATGCTGCTAAAACTCCTCTGACGCAGTGGTTCATCAGAACCTCTGGGATGTCCTGTGGATTCTGTGGATCCTGCGGGTTGCAGGGTGGGTCCTACCTAGACCAGGCTGATCCTGGACCATCCCACAGATGCTCAATCAGATCTGGATGTGGGGAGTGTGGAACCCAGGTGAACAGCTTAGCTCTGTCGTGTTCCTCGGACCACTCCTGAGCAGTTTTAGTGTGTCCTGCTGAGGGTGGCAGCTGGCATCAAGGACTGCTGTTGCCATGGAGACTAGGGGGTTGTTTGTCCTGCAGTGTTCAGGTGGTGGTACATGTCAAACATCCACATGAACGTCAAGGTTTCCCAGCAGAACGTCGCATTAAAACAAGATGATGGATGTTGTTCTCTTCAGCTGTCAGTGGTCAGAATGTTGTGGCTGATCAGTGGATCTGTCTGCCTTTACTCTGACATCCAGAGTTATACAAAAGTGTAGTATGTGTGCAGTGCAGAAGAGATTTACTTTATTGTATGCATTTTTTTTGTTTTTTAAGGGAGAGCTTTTTTTTTTTATCCACCTGAATGAAGACCCAATCTTTCCCTTCAAAGGATAGTTAATAATTACTACGGCTTCCATAGTGGTCTCATCAGAGAAAATCATATCCATATAAAGATTTTTATTAATTTCAGGGCTGGTTCAGTAAAGATTATAATAATAACTACATCAGATAATTCTTTGTCGCAGTTGGAATTTTGCAGATGGCTGAGAAGGTTTACAGTTCTAGTTTTAGCAAAATATGTTACAATAGAAGATCTTTATTGTCATTGTACATGAAATTATCTGCAAACCAGCAAAGTGTATGTCTGAGGTATCTAAAAATAAATAAGTAAAGAAAAATGCTTCTAAAGCCAATAATAAACAGAATATGTTGAGGGAATATTCTAAAAAGGAAAGAAAAGCTCCATTCTCACTCCTCTCAGGATAAACTGTCATTAAAATTGGCTTTAAATTTAGCTTCAACACGAGATAAAAACATTTACTTTCATTACTGATATTGTCAAGTTTTAATAAAGTTCATGCTACTTTTATAAAATGATGGAAGTGAATAAATTGCATTTCTGTGATCTGTGTTTGATTTCTGTCTTTTCTCCTGTCATCCAGATGTTCAGAGGGAGATGATGCCACATCTGGTCCAGCTGATGGAAGGTCTTGAAGTTCTCTGACTGGCCTCGACTGAAGATGGTCGTCTCTCTGGATTTAAGGTTCAGATGCTCAGTAACAAACTCCACCAATGTGCCAACAGGGAAGCTTTAGGTTTATTAAATGTTGCTATGAAGGTTTCGCTGTTTTTCTTTGTGAATGCAATGTGCTCCAACTGAAAGTTGAATTAGAACTTAGAAGTAAATCCTTCCATCTGAAAGGATTTAGTTGCAATAATAACCTCATAACATTCTAATTTTGATTCCAGTCTTGGTTGGAAATAGAATCTCTGTATTGATTCAGGTAAAAACTGAACTTCACAGCATGTTGGAGCCAAACAACCAGATGAAAACTGTGATGGTGTTGGATTGTCAGGCCGTAATGTTGCAGCTCAAAGTAGCTTTTCTAGCTCAGTTCATTCTGACATTCAGCTATGAATCAACACAGCAGATGGTGATCCATGCTGTGGAAGTCTCACATCTCCTGATTTAATAGAGCTGCTTTGCACTTTTTACACTGTTTATTCACCAACACTTTATTTAATAAAAGTTCCATCTAGTTTTTATGAGGAATGTGATGTTTTAATTTCTCTGAATAACTGCAGTCTAATGGAACAGCTGGAGTTGTAACATCTGTCCTGATATTGATCATGAAGTATTGATCAGAATACTTATGGTTAGCAGTCATCCCTGAAGATTTACATTAAAATCTTTACTTGTGTTGTGAACTTTGGTAAGAAGCAGAAACTTTTGTGTTGCCATGGATACATGAGTGTTAAATTCTGTCCATGTTTCCATTTTGGGAAATGCAGTTCAGTTCCAGAATGTGGAGGAATTTAGTCTCACAATTAGAGGTAGACCGATATATCGGCCGGCCGATATTTTGGGCCGATATATGGATTTTTTTCAATATCGGCCATCGGCCGATATTTACAAATAAAAAGCCGATTTGTGATCAGGCACCCGTACGGGCAGCTGCCGCGACCGCGTTTCCCTTAGAAGGACCCCCGGCACTCAGAGAGCGGAGCATGAGCGGAGCGAGAGAGCCAGGCAACAACAAGCCTAACCCTAACCACTTTCAGGTTACTTTTTAATTGTATTTTTGGTAAACTTTAAGTATTTTTTTTGTTATTGTACTTTTGCACTTTTTGTGTTCAATAAATGTTAGAGTTCTACTAGTGTATTTAATTTGTAATATATACATGTATATACTTTTAGTGTTTAAATTGCCTTTTGTATTCGATGTGCTTTAAAAAAAAAAAAAAAAAAGGATATCGGCCTTAAAAATCGGCCTCTACAATCGGCTTTAGATATCGGCCATCGGCTGAAAATTTTTTTAAAAAATCGGTATCGGTCTTTGAAAATCCCATATCGGTCGACCTCTACTCATAATCACAAACAACAAATATAATATGAAAGTCAGGTTATTGTTGTTTATCAGCACAGTACAAAAAGATTAATGTTAGAAATATTCCAGTTAAGACTCTAGAATATCATGATTTATGTAAATTTACCTCAATAATATGAATGTTCAGGTTAAGATTGTACAGTGATATTTATTATGCAAGTTTAGCTGATTAAAGTTTATGACTCTGCACTAAAATATTATTTAAATTGACATCATTATTATAATATTTAGGGTCAGACCCTACAGTATTGAGATGAAGAAATCAAATATTCTATAAAATGTAAATACACTGAACTCATTTGGATATATTTAAGTGAGACTCTACAATATTATTTGACAAAAATCTATCTAAATCAAAATTTTAATAATTTTCACGCCAAACATTTACTGGAGTGATTTAAATATTAAAATCATTCCTTTCTAATCCTCTGCTGTACGTTCAAACCTGAGGCCTTAAATAGAAACACATAAGTATCTGATTGAAGGAACTTCTGCAGAGTCCTGGTTCCAGAACATGATGATAGAATTATAGACAAACTTTAACAAAAGCTGCCTGAGAGTTTACAGGTTTTTATGTTGGATTTCTTCAGTAATTTAATGAGTGTTATCCTCAATAATCAAGTGTTCATTTTATGAACTTCATTTCCTAAAACATACAGAATTGGAGCTCATATCTTTGGCAGCTGTAAAGTTTCTGCTCCTTCAAAGTTCACAACAAAATGAATGAATTCCTAAAACACTCTCAATGCTGGAGAGCGTTTGTGATGCTGAAGCAGTGACCAGTTTTTCAGTTTCTTCTCTGGAGATGCACAATGAGGGACGTCTGCAGAGACTGAGAAAGAGTCTCACCACATCCTGACATGAGGAAAAAGACTTTATTGAAGACTACAATGAGAAAAACTATCAGACAGCAGACGGCTGCATTCAAGGTGAGCTCTGAACATTTAATCTGGAACAGGAATTCAATAACGGCAGCATGAGCTTCATTTCAGTCTGTAGCTGCTGAATTCATGGATGAATCATCTGGCATTAGAGAAGAAGACCATCAAACATCCACGTCAGCTGATGGAGGTCCAAGAGTCTCACCAAACAAACAACCTACAGAGTGAAGACCTCGAATCTGATTGGACGGCCTCCTATTCAGCCACATGTATGAACAAATGCCTCTAAGCTGATTTGTTTTCTAAAATAAATCTAGTTTGAGTCCTAATCTATGCCTGTCTGTTTGCTTCTTTACACCGCTGTTAACAGTTTAGGCTGTTAGATTGTTCCAGATAAGACAAGTACAAGATTCTTCAGAGCCGTTCTACCACGAACCTGACAGGAAGAACTCCAACAGCTACTGAATGTTCCTGTGGTCCCCTCAAGGCTACAGGAGGAGCCCTACGAGGACGAGTCGGTCCACCCGATGGCGGCCAGTCACTGCGGTTCAAAGCCAACACCGCCTACGTGGACTTCTACTGGACCACACGGAGGCCTTCAAACCGGACCAACAAGTTCACCGACTCCCCGACTTGTGGGTCTGAGGACGCCGCTGAGCCTCGGCTCAGCCGGCCTCCTGTCTGTGGGTGTTTTAGTGCTGAGAGGTTTGTGGATGCATGTGAACATGTCTGTGTTGAAACAGCAGCTTTTGACTCACTAACACCGGGAAAAACCAAGAACTCCTTTATTTGTGACTTCCACTAAAAAAAACTGATGAAAATAAGTTTGCCAGGGTTCTGACTGATAACAGATTATTAAATAATGAAAATAATCATTTAAATATTCCTTTAAACAATCCTTTTAGGTCCACATTTCCTTTACACTGACTTGTTGGTATATGTACAATTATTCTGGGTGGAATATACCATTAAGCCCAATGTTCAAGGGTTCTTCTGGGAATATACCATTAAACTAACCTTTTAGGTAAATGTTCCAGGATGTTGAGTAGAATATACCATCAGATAAACCTTTTAGGTCTACATTGGAAGATTTTAGAGTAGAATATTACTCCAAACCATCCTTTAGGTCTACATTTAAGGTGGAATACTCCTTTACACCAAGATTTTTTGGTCTACATTGAAAGACTTTAGGTGGAATATTCCTTTGAACGAACCTTTTAGGTCTACATTGGAGGATTTTAGGTGGAATTTTCTTCCAAACCGTCTTTTAGTCTACATTTAAGGATGTTTAGGATGGTATAGTCTTCCGAACCAACTTCTCAGGTCTACATTTCAGGTGGAATATTCCTCCATACTAACTTTTTTGGTCTACATTGAAGGATTTTTTCTAAACCACCCTTTCGGGTCTGTATTTGAGGTTTTAGGTGGAATATTTCTTTTAACCAGCCCCTCAGGTCTCTTTGAGGATTTTGGATGGGATACTCAGTTAAACCAACATTTTAGGTGCATGTCCGAGGATTTTTGGTGGAATGTTCCTTTAAGGTGGATGTTTGAGGACCTTGTAGGTGGAATACTTCCTGAAACCAACCTTTTAGGTCAACATTCAAAGATTTAAGGTGGAATATTCCTTTAAACCAACCTAAATTTCATGTTTTGATCATTATCAAGTGAGAAACCTCAATCCAGACTCCTCATAATGACGTTTGAGATTTATGCTGCTGTTATTTGTTTAGTACAGACTAAATGACAGAAATCCACAACTGTAATTTTATTTCAGGACTCGGTTATTAAATGTCAAAATCCATGTGACTCTAAAAACTCAACAGCTGTACAAACTCTAAGATTAAACTCTCCACAAGGATCCAAAATAATTTGGACTTCTACATGAGAGCTTTAATTATTCTTCATCTACTTCCTGAAAAGTTTGGTCAATAAAAGAGACAAAAACTAATATTTTCAGCTGAACTAAAGACAGACTTTGTGATTTTTCTGCTCACACTTTCTGTTGTTGTAAACTTACGCTTTCAAATAAATACCCACCTAACCCCCTGGAAACCAGCGTTTGTCCTGTTTTTGTGTTGCTCCTCGGCAACCCTAGACAGCGGGGTCCTAATGTTTTTTGAGCAACACACCATACTATGACGTTTTTACAATGATGGTTCTACTATGGAACCAGTTTGACATGTTCAGGTGTTCTTTGTGTGAAAAGATTTCAGGTATCAGAAGGTGGTTTTCAACTTTCTTTGTTAACTTTCTGCCTCAACTTTAAACTAAATTTCCTTCACTAACCCAGCCCTCTGGACTTCCAGTAAGCTGTGTTCCTATTGGCTGTCCAGGTGGCTGCTTGGTGTTATCAGGAACACCTGAGCAGCTCAGTGTCTTCCTGCTTTATTTAGTTGCAGTCAAACATTTCCTCTGCTTCTCTTCACCAGTGAACTGGGTTTGGCTCCATTGCTTTAGTTTGTTCTTTAGGCGTTGGCTTGCAGCTTCCAGCAGTAAAATCATCTTTAATGTGTTTCTTGGTGTGTTTTAGGGCTTTGTACTGGATAGTTGTCTTGGTAAATGTGGTTCTTTAGCCACAATTAGCACATGGTGCTAATGTGTGCAGTGATTAGTGGATTTGGTGCAGCTGAGTTGTGTCTTTATCTTGGCTATAGTGAGTCTTCAGAGGTTTCTGGTCAGACACATTCTGTATTCTTGTTGGAGAACCAACGTTGGTTGTCCAGAAGGTAAGAGTTCCTGTCCTGATTCTCTGTTCTCAGAGGTTCTCTGGTAGGCTGCAGGAGACTTTAGCATTTGGGTTGTGCTAGTTTGGTTTTTGTACAGTTTCATTTGGACGACTATCTTGAGGCCCCTCCATGTGGTTTAGTGAGGTTTTCTGCAACAGTTCTACATAGCAACCTGCAGCAGAAGAGACTTTGAGAGTTTTTAGGAAGTTCTGGAGACCAGACTTTAGAGCAGCAGAAACATTTGTCAGCAGTTTGAGCAGGAGAAGGTGAGCTTCAGAGTAGAAATGAGATGGAAACCTTCTTGACCCGTGTGGTGAGGTCCTGTACCAAAAGTTTGGGCAGGTTGTGAAGAGTCTGTAGTTCTTTGGTCTGAAAGCACAAGAAGAGTCAACTCATTAAAGGAGAAAATGGGAGATATTGTTGGTTCTTCTGTCGCTCTGCAGTTTCTTTAGACTGAATATCAAGTTTATATTTTAAATGATTTCCCATGTGAACCCAAGAAGACTTCAATAAACCCCCTCCATCCCCTGGACACAACATATTTTATTACCATGTTAAATGTTTTTGAGTTTTAATCATAGTTTTAGCACAGTTTTTTTCTCTTTGCTTGCTGTCATCTGTGTGAAAGGTGCTAAACAAATAAAGTTGAATTGATAAACTGAATAATTGACTAACTCATGATTGAGACAACAGAAGTATTTTCATTGTGATTTAAGGGTTTATTTCATTTGTAAGGTTGGGGTTAAAATCTTGACAGAAAAAGAAGATTAAAGAAATAAACTACATAACAAAAAGCAATTAAATCAAAGGAAAAAATGTAATACAATAAAACTTTTAAAAAGTTTAATCATTAAAAAGTATTTTTTAAATGTTTAATTATGGAAAACATTTTATCTGTAATTTTGAGTATTTGTATTTAAAAAATTTTGTTTAATCTCATTACATGTATTGTATCTTGTTTGATTATATAATTCAATATTTTGTCTTGTATTGAATTAGATAATCAAACAAGATACAATACATGTAATTATGAGATTAAACAAAATTTTTAAAATACAAATATTCAAAATTACAGATAAAATGTTTTCCATAATTAAACATTTAAAAAATACAACTAAGCAAGAAGAATATTAAACATTTAAAAACAATGCAAAACATTTAGATTATTAAACCTTGAAAAAGACAAAACATTTAATTAAAAAATTAAATGTTTAATTAGAAAATTACATCTTAAAGACAGAACTTCAAATAGGAATTAAACAGAAAATACAATGAAGCATTTAAAAAGAAAATTAAACACTAAAAGGTGGTAAAACATTTAAAAAGAAAAACCTTAAGGATTTAATCGAAAAATTAAATATTGGGAAAGAAAAAAAATTCAAACAAGCCGATAAAACATTTGAAAAAACAAACATTAAAAAGACAAAACATTTCGAAATCAAATCAGACAGAAAGGAATAAAAGGTGAGAAGAGCAAAACTAAACGTTTAAGAAGAATCAAACTAAAGACAAAACATTTGAAAAGACACCAGTTAGACTTTAGATCAAATTAAACAGAAGAGACAATAAAACGATCAAAAAGAGTTCTTGGTTTGATTGTGGACAGATTTACTTAGTGCTCATTTCAGAAAACTGCTTTCCAGATACAATCTACTAGTAGTTGAAGGCATTGATCAAACTAATGTTACCTTCTGATCTCCACAAACTTTACTGTTCAGTGAAGAGAATCAAAGTTTGTTCAGGATTTCTAAAAAACCCACAGGTGAAAGTCTGAGAAGAACTCAGATGGATGGTCTAAATGTGAAATCAAGACTCATGGTCACAAGTTTTAAGGTTTCTGTTAACCAGAAAGTTCAAACTAACAGAGAAGTACTGAGAAACTTTGAAGATTTCAGTCCTCAGACTGTCTAAAGGTTCAAACTAACAGAGAACTACTCAGGAACTTAGAGGATTTCAGTCCTCAGACTGTCTGAAGGTTCAAACTAACAGAGAACTACTCAGGAACTTAGAGGATTTCAGTCCTCAGACTGTCTGAAGGTTCAAACTAACAGAGAAGTACTGAGAAACTTTTAAAACTTCAGCCCTCAGACTGTCTGAAGGTTCAAACTAACAGAACTACTGTGGGACTTAGAAAATTTCAGCCCTCAGACTGTGTGAAAGCTCAGGTCCTGAGGACTCGGGAGGTGTGGAGGCTTTGGAAAGTCTTGGAACTGAGGGTTCAACCCTCCAGCACAAAGGCTGAAGTCCAACCTCCTGAGAAAAACTGTCGAGTCGAGACTCAAGTTAAAAAAAAAAATTTGAAAACGACAAAAAATAGATGATAAATGCGCAAAAAAAAGAAGAATTAGTATCTGAGCGAGTAGCTCAGGAGGTAAGAAGACAGACTACCAACTGGAAGGTCGCAGGTTCAAGACCCGCCACCGGCCTTTTTCTTTCTTTGTCTTTGTCAGGATTTTGAGAAAATTTAAGAAGTGTCTGGTCTTGAACCAGCGACCTGCAGCTCCATAGGCAAATCCTTAACTCACTGAGCTACAGATCAGATAAAAAGAAATAAATTCGTCGTCCCTTTGGCATCGTAGTTTCCGAAGTGACCACATGGGTGGAGCAAAGGCGGAGTCTGGGTGGAGTCAGGGCGGAGAGTAGGCGGGTAGGTGGGTGGTGGCCTCCCCCCTCTACTCCCCCACCACCCACCACACCTTCCCCCGCCCGACGAGTTCTTCGAGTCTCCACAAGTTCTTCGAGTCTCGACAGGTTTTCCCGAGTTTCTGGAGTTTCCACCAGGTCCAAGGCAGAACAAGTTGTCATGAAGAGGTGTTGAAGTCGGCCAGGATGGACTGACTTTTTACAGCGACTAGAAGGAAGACCACTAGAAGAGCAGGTCTTTAACCACCATCCATAAAATCCATGGAGTCGCTCCAGAGAAATGAAAGGAGGTCAACTTTTATCAACCTCCATCCAAATGTTCAACTTGATATCTTTACTTGGAGATTTTTAGCACCAAAAACCTTTAGTATCACACTTTATTATCAGTTATTAGGACTTTAATGGAATCCACCAGCAGATTTAGTTTTTGTTGACAAACTTTGTGTCGTTGTGGGACTGCAGTATTTAAAACTCTTCCTTCTATTTGACCTCATGTTTATTAGTTTTAGTTTAGAAAGTTATTTTAGTCGTCCATTAGTCTCTTAAAAAACAAATAATAAATTGGATTAGTCAAGAGGTTTTAATTTCTTACTTTTTCATATTTTAAATATGACAAAAAATATAAAAATAAAGTGTCTTGAGACAATTTGACCTGTAATTGGCGTTATATAAATAAAATTGAATTAAAATTGTATATATCTTGTAATGTTGGAGTAATTCAGCCATATATGTTGGAAACACATTTTCTTTTTCCATTAATCTGTTGATTGTTTTCTCCAGCAATTCATTTCTTGTTTTGGTTTGTAAAATGTCAAACCCAAATATATTCAGTTTACTGTCATAAAAACCAAAAAGATCTACATTCATGATGCAGGAATCAGGCAGTTTTTTATTTTTATCTTAGTTTAGTCAGAAAGATAGTTGATAATGTGTGAATTGTTGCAGCTTGTGAGCCGTAGAAGGTTTTAATCTTTGGGGCCGAGTGTCAAAAAACATTTAGAAACCAACATCAACAAAATACTCAAAGATTTGAACATCATTTGCATGACAATGTCAAATTAAAGGACATTTATTTCCAACGTAAATGTATGATATTCATCCTCTGGAGCTTTCTCTTCACATCGTCTTCCACCTGGACTGGTTTGGTCGGGAGCATGTGCAACAAACATTTGAAAAACTGCACTTTAACATCAATGAATGACACTGAAGTTTAATCTCTACATAAATGAGACTGAGTCTGGATGTGCTGCTCCGTCATTAACTCCTAAGTTTAGGGAAAGTTCAAACAAAAGAGGACAGTTCAGATCAGACATGACAATGAGCTTATTTTGAACAAACATCTCAGACTTTCTGAGCTTCAGCACCTCTAGCAAGATATTTTAACAACAAGCAACTCAAGAGATCCAGAAGTTGGAGAGAGTTAGCTTTAGCTGATCCAAAGAATATGTGGGACGCTAACCTAGCAAACATTTCAGACTTTTCTCTGTGAATTCTGAGAAATAATTTCCTATTTAATGACAGAGCTACACATCTTAATTCAGTCTCACTCAGACTCTAATTCAGTGTCATCCATTCATATTAAAGTGCAGTTACCCAAAATGTTTGTTGCATGAGCTCCAACAAAACCTGTCCAGGTAGAAGGCCACTTTGACAAACAGGAAGTGGACGATTCCAAGCAGATTTATAGAAGGGGGAACCGGACTGTACTAAGTGTGGTCGAGTATAGAGGGGTGTTTTGTGGGTTTTTAAGGCTGATAATGATTATTAGTGAGAGATTTGGAGTCGATATTCATTTGCAGTAAATGAAAGTATTTAAAATCTTGGAGTTAAACTTAGAAGAACACAAACTCTAACAGAAAACTTTGTTGATACGTTTTTGTTTTGTTTACAGATATTAAAGGAGTTTTATTCGTGACGTATAACCAATCAAATCACTCCAGAAGACAGAGCAACCACAGGTAGATACAGGTTCAGAGCCAAAGTAGCGCCATTTTTAAATGTATTTATTACCGTAAATCAGTAAAAAATAAAATACCTATAATCAGTAAATCAGTCAGCCCACAATTACTACAATTCTACAATGTATGTCTCTTTCCTTTGACTTGTTATTTGCACAATATACAATGTATATGATGGCGTTTTTTCATAGCAAAGGCTATACTATGATGTTTTCTAAGAGACATACGATGCTACTCTGTTTGTTCTGGCCCTGGGCCGCTGCACTCCTCCTCTGTTGTTTTCTGGATTGTACTCAGCTGCATGCCTTCGTCCACCAGGCCTCCGTTGACTCGTCCCGCCTGCCGTCTCTGGAGCTGAAGCTGGATTGGAACAGACCAAAGTACAGTCCAATCACGATGCCAGCTGCCTCTCAAAAGGCTCCTTCATCTGGCAGGTGGTGGCACTTCTTCTGAGGGGAAGCTGAGCTGGCCCGGCAGAACTTTGGAGATGTGTTCCAGTGGTTGGTGGATGTGTGGGGAGATAGAGAGGGACCTTTGAATTGTTCAGAAAGGAAAACAGGGAACCCTTTAGTAGTTTTAGTTTAGGGTGCTACTGCAGTGTGTTTTTGGGCTTGAAGAGGTGAACAGGAAGAGGTTTTTTTTGTATTGATTATCTTTTACTTTGTTCCTGGTTGGAATGCCCATCAATGTCAACATGAAGTTCACTTTTAGTTCTGTTTATTTATTTTTATTTTACTAACACCCATTTGTTTTTAACCCCCTCACATGTTGTGTTGTTGTAAACTTCCTCTTTCAAATAAATACTCGTCTAACCCTCTGGAAACCAGCATTTGGACTGTTTTGGTGTTGCTCCTCACCTACTTCAGACAGCCGGGACAAAACAACGTAAACGCAAAAAAACGCCACAGTATACTATGTTGAAAAAAAAGGCGATTTTTCAACATGTTGTTAAAACATGCCATATGATGAAATAATGTAAAGGAGGCCGTGAAAAACACTCCAGAAAGGTTTTCTTTGAAAAAAAAATCATCATGAATTTTGGTGCAAAAAAATGCCATAGTATACTATGTCGAAAAAAGTACGATATTTCAACATGTAAAAACGTGCCATATGATGAAATAATGTAAAGGAGGCCGTGAAAAACACTCCAGTTTTTAGAGCGACATGCTATGCTATGACGTTTTTAGGTCGACATGCTATAGTATGACGTTTTTAGAGCGACATGCTATACTATGACATTTTTTGGACCAAAGGCTATACTATGATGTTTTTAGAGTGACATGCTATACTATGACGTTTTTTGGATGACATGCTATATTATGACGTTTTTTGGACCAAAGGCTATACTATGATGTTTTTAGAGTGACATGCTACACTACGACGTTTTTTGAGCCACATGCTATACTATGATGTTTTCTGGACCAAATGCTATACTATGACGCTTTTGGAGCAACATGCTATACTATGGCGTTTTTAGAACGACATGCTATATTATGACATTTTTTCAGCCACATGCTATACTATGACATTTTTTGGGCGACATGCTATACTATGACGTTTTAAGAGCAACATGCTAAACTATGGTGTTCTTTGGACGACATGCTATACTATGACGTTTTTTGGACCAAAGGCTATACTATGACGTTTTTAAGGGCGACATGCTATACTGTGACGTTTCAAGAGCGACATGCTATTCTATGACGTTTTTTGGGCGACATGCTATACTATGACGTTTTTAGAGCTACATGCTATACTATAATGTTTTTAGAGCGACATGCTATACCATGATGTTTTTTGGATGACATACTATGCTACGACGTTTTTTGTTTTTTGGACCAAAGGATATACTGTGTTTTTAGAGCGATATGCTATACCATTATGTTTTTTGGACGACATGCTATACCATGACATTTTTTGGTTGACATGCTATACTATGACGTTTTTAGAGCGACATGCTATACTATGACGTTTGTTGGGCGACATTCTATACTATAGGCTTTTTAAATTGACATATTACTATGACTTTTTTTGTTTTAGTTTTTTTTGTTTTTTAGCAACATAGGAGAATTTTAACAGTTTTAAAAATTACTGTACTTTTACTTGTGCAATGAAATATTATTCTATGGCATTTTTTAGATGACATATTATACTCTATTTTCTTGAAAAATATGCTATTTTGACAATATACTGCACTATGACATTTTTTTGAACCACATATCATACATGACAATTTTAGGCAACATCCTATCATTTTGCACTTTTTGAGCCACATAATAATCAGTTGGGTTTTTTTTGCCGACATGCTATACTATGAACTACAGGCCATACTATGTTATTCTTGAAAAGTATACTATACTTTGACATTTTTTGAACTACATCCTATACTATGGCGTTATACACAGAGTGCTTTGGTTACATGTTGATTTATGATCTAGATTTTTTTCTGTTTTGTTTTTTGACGGGATTACCACAGACCTGACCGTGAACACCGTTGACACCCACCTGAGGGAGACGCTGCCTAAGATCTCAAGGCTGTTTGGTCGTGGTCTTTCTGGTCCTGCTCCAGAACGCCTTCATCAACTACATCTTCTTTTGAAGAGGCCCTCAGATGCTGCAATCTCTGACCTTAAGGAGGAACTGCTACTTCCACTCTGTAACGAGACGGCGGTTATTTTAAAGACCCAGCTCCTGGCAGCTTTGAGTGAAAGTTTAACACCCATCAAAACCGAACTACAGACAGTTAAATCTGAGCTGTTGGTCAGTATTTCAAACATCAAGTCCGACCCGGCTGCCCTAAAGCACGCTGTGGGTGAAACGGAAACTTCACTCTCCACATCACCAACGACATCGTCACACTCCAAAGCAGTGCACCTGTCTGCTGAACTTTTAAAAGTGGACTATAAATGAGAAGAATGTGAGCAGCAGCAGTGTGTGAGCAGTGGAACAGATGTGATCAGAAAGAAGTCATTTTCTTTTTTCTTTTCTTTCTGGTTGACTTGATGCTGTCAGATGCAGATGTTGGAGCTGATTCTGATCTTTCAGGATAAACAAGTTGCTTTTCCTTCACAGACTTTTAAGGAAATTATTCTCTCAGGTTTTCTCTGCTATTTATATTTTTATTATCTGTGATTATTTCATTATTTCTTTATTGTAAAAATAAAGTTTTAGGCATAAAGACTCATTTAGTTATTTTAATCCTGAAATCTTTGATGTAGCAGAACTAAACTTCCATTTTCCTTCTTGTACTTCTGATACTAGAACTAAACGTATCTTCAACATGGATCATCTGCTTTTAATGAATCAGCAGCAACATAATCACAACTAATGAGACAATTTTCAACAAATTAATGAAACTGATGTCATTTAAAACTATCAGAGTCTGTTTTAGTGTCAAATTAAATCTGATTACTGACAACTAGAACATTAACGTTACTGTTTTAATCACATTTAAGTTTCCTGAACGTTTATGTCAACCAGCCACAGTTTTATGAACTTAATGAACAACATTACAGGAACACAATGCACTTCAGCTGTTTACATGAAACTCAACACATTAGCTTGATGCTACGTTAGCTTTAATCAGCCTACGACTGAGCAGCTAGCTCGGTTAGCATCGCTAACATTAAAGCTAATATTTACTATGCTAACTTTCTTCTCTGGTCAACACACACTGAAACAAACTCCACCAACATCTGGAGTGCATGGCACACATTACATCTGACACTAAAGCGGCATATAAAGTGCATTAAAAGCGGCACCGATACGAAAATAAACATTTACTTACCGAACTATCAGAGTCCTTTCAGTGTCTGCTGGTAGAATCAGTCGAAGGTAGAAAACTGGTTAAAACAAGCCAACGGGCAGGAAAACTGTCTGTGGAAAATGTTGTGCTGCTCCACCGATAAATAAACCAACAGTTATTATATCAGAATTAATCCAAACGAGGAGAGCAGAGTCTCTGCTGCCTCCTCCATAGGACCTGTCAATCATTGCAGACCGGACTGTCAATCAAGTAGTCCCGCCCCCTGGCTTCGCAAAACTTTAACGCTCTATAAAAAAATCAATATTGATTTATTTTAAGATCGGCCACCTGATCTCTCATTTTGACCATGAAAACTAACGAAAAAAAATTTATATAGTCTATACACCGTACTCTGGCTCCACACTTGCTGATTACCACTTCCGGTCTCAGAAAATGAAAAAAACGGACCTTTTTTCGTTTCTGTCGCTTACTGATTTTACTTTCTTGTTATTCTAAATATGAAACGAAAATCAAAGCATTTAAAAAAAATCTTATATCCCTGTTTGGTCATGAAAAGGAAAAACGCCTTGTATTTCAATTTTTGTATTTTAAAACGAAAATCAAATAACCACTCGTTTTTTGTTTTTCAATACCCGTTTCAGAACGGAAAATTCAATTACCAGATCCGTACACGGACCCGTATGGTATTTACGATCGTGTGTAAGTACATCCCATTAAAACTCCTGACTTTTTCAGCAAGCAAACACAAGAACATTTTTTAGCCCGTAGCCGACAGTTGGATAAAAGGACATTTTGGAGTAATGTGCTCTGAACCTATTTAGCAAACATAGATATGTTTGGCTATAGCAAAAGAAGACATGTTTGATACAGGAGAAGAACCTCAAACAAGCTGTGAAGTATAAAAAAAAAAATCTATGATTAAATAAAGTGAATTTTCTTTTTGGTGTTGTCCAAGAATGTCATCTTTACAGAATTAGTCGTACAGATTAAGAATGAGAATTACTTTAATAAACAGGGCTTTTTAAAGGCACTATGATACTGTAGGCACGGTCTCAAAAAAGGTTAAATGTTTGCTTGGCCGAGATGTGCTTTTTTTTAACATAACTGTGCACTACATTTAATTCCTTTGCAGCACTACTTCACTCATTTCTACTGTTGAAGCTTTGGCCTTGAATGCTAACGGTAGACAATATTCGGCAAAACTAGTAACCATTATCCATCATGAAGTACAAGACAAAAACTGGTTGTGTAAAATAGTCTTTCCCAGGTAACCTATCTGTCATGTCTGATTGCAAGTGCCAAAGTCCCTTGGGAGCACAAATCACAATTTGCACCTAAAAGTATCTTTATATTGTGTTCCAAATAGGAAATCAATAGAGTCTGTGAAAAAAATATATCAGATTGGTGATTTATGTGTTTGGCTGCGTTAAAGATTTTTATCTAAACTGTTATTCCTTTCCAACTTCCAGATGTTTCACTTTAAAAAAAATCTATGTAATCAGATTATTGTGCGAATTGTCACATGTACATGTGGCAAAAATGTGTGAAGCAAAAAGAGCTTCAAACATGGAGAAAATGGTGACAGACATCTTGCAAATGAAGCAGCCATTTGATCACAGCATCCTGCTGGGAGGGCCTTAGATTGGTTTTCATAATATCTGTCAAATAGAAGGTTCTGTGTATCTGCCAACAACCACATATCATTTTCCTACGGTGTTGCACAGGGGTTGGGTTTGGGACCTATTCTGTTTTCATCACACATGCTTCAACTTGGACAGAATTATGGTGTGTCTTTTCGTTTTTATACTGATGATACACAGATGTACCTGGCTGAGCCTGTTATGCTGAGTTCTCTCACTGGCTGCATTACTAGTGTTACAAACTGGATGTGAGACAACTTCCTCCTGCTAAACTCAAACAAAACAGAAATGGTTATTATTGGATCGATCAGTATTGGTGTCTGGTTTGACAATGTGATACCACTCAGCTTGTGCAATGCTATTTTTACCATCTCATAAATATTTTCAAAAAATATGGCTAATTTCAGCTTTTGGAGACACCATTTTACATGCTTTTGTTTCATCTTGTCTAGATTATTATAATGTTCTTTTCACCTGAATGAACAAAAAATCTGTGAATCGACTCCAGTTAGTTCAGAACTCAGCTGCCTCCCAGATTTGAAGACTTTATTGACTACTTTTAAAGCCCTTCACAGCCCTTCTCCCAGGTATATTTCCGACCTTTTAGTACATTCTGCATCATTGCATTCTTTGAGTTCTTCTGTCTGTTCCAGGAGGCCAGCCTGAAAACTAAAGAGAATGTTTGCTTTCTAGGTCTGCGGCTCAACAATCTGCCTGAAGAAATCAGGTCAGCTGAATCAGTGATCTCCTTTAAATCTCTTCTTAAGAGACAGTTTTATCGGAAAGTCTCTCCTAATTTTACTTGAGTTTTTATTTCCATCGAACTATATTTTCTTTCTTTCAATATTTTTTTAATTTCTTCTTTAACAATGTGCAAGTTTTACACTCCTTGCTGTGTTTTTATCTGTCTTTTACATTCTGATGCCCTTTTGTTTCATATTACTGCCCTGTGAAGTGCTGTGTGACCTAGATTCTGAAAAGAGTCATATAAATAAAGATTACTATTATTATACCAGACTTCTTCACTCACAAAGTGGTTAGTTTTGCCTTGTTTCACTTTGGCTTGAAGAGCAGCTTTTCAGGAAATGAGAACCACATAATGTCCATTAAATTTTCAAAGGATTTTAAAAGCCAGAGAGGTTGGAAAATGGTTTCAGGCTGAAGAGGACAACCTGATACATAAATCCATCTTAAAGCATGAAAATCCTTTAGACCTGAAGCTATGAGGCTTTTGCTTGACAGCGATAATGCACTCTCTCCATTAGAAAGATGAGAGGACTGCAAAGCACAAGGACTTTGTTTAAAGGAATATTTAGTAAAAGCCAGTAAACAAAAGGGAAAACATGCATGTATCATGCTCAGTGGCCAATGACTTTTTTCTGTAGTTTTGCACTTCTTCTGTTTATTCAAAGTGATAAGAAAGGTAAACTTAAGTAAAGTGAGTTCATTAAATCCTTCACTAAATCCGTATTTGACCTCTTTGAGTGTTTCCTTTTTGCAAAAGCTTTTTGTTTTTAACCTACATCACAACAGTCAGTAGGATAAATACAGCTCTGTGTTTATGGTGACACGATTATCAAACTTGAACTTGATTTATGGCTCTTATCCAGGTTGTTTTCTCCAGACTAGATCCTTGCTTGTATTGTATTTACTCTCAGATGTACATCACTTTGGATAAAAGTGTCTGCTAAATGAAAGCGTAGAATTGTAGCTTTTTGTCTTTGTGCTCATTCTATCCCCTGGCACTCTTTCTGTTCTCTCACCAGAAACAACTAGGATTTTAAATGCACATAATTTATCCCCCCCCCCACCAAAAAAAAGTAGGAAACCGTTGAACACAATTAACAATATTATGTTCTCACAGTATGAAAATTATAGATCTAAAATTGCATACATCTACTGTATACATCACTGTAAGCATCCACAGCAGCATTGGTGGTAAAAAGCGATGTGATGCATGTGCTGTTCACACTGTATGTGTTTGTGCAAAGGAGCAAACTGTGCACAGTACAACACTGTGTAATATGAATATACTTCATGACATGTACTGAAATAGGTAACACTTCCCCCATCAAGTATTTATACATAGATGAAATATAAACATTTGATGCATGGTTTATAACCAACTGTAATGTACTTGTACACAGATCTACATGTTTTGTAAAGTACTGTTTTTGTCAACAACTATAGCATCTCTAGAGGGCAAGAGTACATACCCATTACCCACAGAATGGTAAGCAAAGAGATAATGAATGAAAACACAGTGAATCACAGTTGTAATGAGATAATACACTGCCTGTCCAAAAAAAGTCACCACCTGGATTGAACTAAGCAAATAGGTAAGAGCCTTCCACTAGGTAATTACTGCAGCGACGAATATGTTTCAGCTGCAACAGCTTATTTAACCCTCGCTGATGCAGCGAGGAGCTTCTCATTTCTTAAACAACCATGTCAGAAGACATATCCTGAGGTTGTAGAAAGGATGTTAATCTGTTTCAGAAGGGTCACGTTATTGGCCTGCATCAAGCAAAGAAAACAACTAAGGATATTTCTGAAACCACAAAAATCGGGTTAAGAACCGTCCAGCACATTATTAAAACCTGGAAGGATAGCGGTGAACCATCATCTTCGATCAACAAATGCGATCGATCATGTGGCCTGATGAGTCCAGATTTACCGTTCCAAAGTGATGGGGGCATCAGGGTAAGAAGAGATGCGAATGAAGCCATGCACTTATCATGGCTAGTGCCTTCAAGTCTGTGAGGGTTAGGGTTATGATCTGGGGTTGGTTAGGTTCAGCAATGTTACGTGCCCAAAGAATGAGGTCAGCTGACTACCTAAGTATACTAAAAAATATCAGACCTTTCCATCAATGGAGTTTTTCTTCCCTGATGGTTAGGGTTATGTTCCAAGATGACAATGCAAGGATTCATGGGGCTCACATTGTGAATGAGTGGTTCAGGGAGCATTAGACGTCATTTTCACACATGCATTGGCCTCCACAGAGTCCAGACCTCAACCTCATTGAGAATCTTTGGGATGTTCTGGAGAAGACTTAGTGCATCAGTCCGACTCTCCCATCCTCAATGTAAGATCTTGGTAGAAAATTAATGCAGCTCTGGACAGAAATAAATGCTGTGACTTTGCAGAAGCTGATCAAAGCGATGCCACAGTGAATGTGTGCCGTTCTCAAAGCTAAAGGCAGTCCAATGAAATATTAAGGTGTGTGACTTTTTTTGGATGGGCAGTGTATGTCTTCATAGGAGAAGTTATATTTGTTGACAAATACTGTACATGAATACTTAAAATGTCACAAAGAGTCAGTGTAGCAGAATTTATACTCATATTGGAGACTTCTGTAGTCTGGTTTCCACCCAAACATGGCACACATTTTTCACAGAATTTCAAGAAAGTTGTCCGAGGTAAATGCTAATTAAAACACAATGTCATCTGCGACGGTGATGTAAATATATGGAGTGCAGCACATCAAGACAAATGAATGATGATGTCAATTTTCAAGCTGGGTGCCATTAAACCACTGCAGAAGAAGAGGGTGAAACAAGATGACAATGAAAAGAGCAGTAGTCTTCACTGTGACAAACAATGCAGGAACACTGTTGAAAGACTTACATTTGTTTTATGTACTAATTTCAGAACAACTTTTTTTCTTGTGGTCATTTTTGATGCATGGTATATCGTGATTTTTTTTTCATCTGTTTCTGAGTATTTGGCATTGCAACTCAGATTTCTTACCTCCAAAATGGCCCAAGAAGCAGAGCATGTATATTCCTACTTACTCAATACAAATTTCGAAGATGGTACTTTACCACTTCGGCAGACGACAGCATTCAGACACAGTTTTTCATAGTTCATCTGACTAGGAATCTTTAAAATCTACAAACAGTGTCTGTTGTGCAGGAGACAAGGGTGGAATCCATTAAACAGACTGTTATAAAGTTAAACTTTTAACAGCTGCAATTTAATTTATCATTAAATATTGGAAAATGTGCCAAGAAATGGTGCTTTACATTGAGTGCAGTGCTCTGAGCGGTCAGTGCACTTGAGATGCAACCTTTCCAGAGTTCATTAAGTCTTTTCAAGACAGCAGGCACTAATTATCACAGAAAAGTGAACAGAAGAACTAGCAATAAACCCAACTTTCCACCACATTAATGTCTTGTCAGCCTTATGTAAGCATATTCTTCTCTCCTTCCCTGCCTTCACCAGCCCCGTCTTCCTCCGTCCTCAGCTGCTCCAGGTCGTCCTCGGAGCTGCAGGCACTGTGCTGCATGCCTCGGGAGAAAATCCTACGACGTGACTGGGCGGTGAGGTCCAGCAGATCGAAGGAGTCCGAGGAGAAGAGGCTGTCCTCGCTCACCACACTGGATGGGCGGCTGCGGCGTCCCTCTGCGTCCCCTGTGGCCCTGAGGAGCTGCTGCAGCGCCTCGGGGAATATCGCGGGGGCCGAGGAGGGAGATGAGTGGAGGCTGTCGGGCAGATCCAGACTGCGAGAGAACTTGCCGTTGCGTTTCAGAATGCCCTTCCGTCTTCTTACTGCCTCTGTGCGCATGGTGGGGCTTTCTTCTGCTGCTGGGAGACATGAGTGCTGTTTGTGTGAGTGCGACTCACCGGCATCACTCTCTTTGTCTCCCACTCCAGAGCTTCTTCTCTCTGAGGACGAACCATAACCTGACTCCCCTCCATACAAGTTCTTTAGTATCCCCTTCTTGGGCATTTTGGATGACGGCTGACTGAAAGTAGAATGAGGTGGAAGGCTGGTGGACAACACATCAACATGTGCGTGAGCAGGTGTGTGTGTTCGATAAGGCTGAGGAACGGTGGTACACAGTGGGGAGGGAGAGTTCTCCTTAGGAGGGTTGTGAAACACTGAATCTAAACTCCTCTGGAGCTTTAGAATACCTTTGGGTTTCTTTCTTTCGATGGTGGAAGTGGAGGAAATCGCAGTGGAAGCAGCGGCAGCTGCTGCACAAACACCACCACAAGCTCCCAGTGCAGTCTGAGGAATTGCATTCTCCTTGCGTGACTTCCTGAGACTTGACATTCCTCCACGGATCCTTCCTCCTCCTCCTCCTCCTCCTCCCCCACAATCGTTCTTCAGAGGTAAGCTAAAGTAAAAGGGGTTGGGAGCAAGCTGAGGAGGACGGGAGGAGTCTGAAGATAGACACTCAGGGTCAACAGTCATATTACTTGCAGCAGTGACCCGATTCTGCCAGTCGATGTAACGCGCCAGCAGGGGGGAGGGGCATTCTTGGAGTGGAGATGAGGGACAATCACACACACTCTCTTCATAACCCCAGTTCACCCACCAGTGGTTGGCTACGTCTTCTATCGTGGCCCTCTCATCTACACGCACTGTCAACAACCAGTCAATGAGAGCGCAGGCGTCTGGAGGGAACAGAGTCGACGGTTATTTATAGCAGCTGAACTGACGAACACGATGTAGTCAACACATCACGCAACCACGACATAAAAGTAAACATAACGTTGAAGGAGACATGGACACTGACAAAGACCTACCTGAGGGGGGGTTGGGTCTGCGATATCGGCCTTGGCTGATCTGCTCTGTGAGCTTGGTGTGACTGGCCCCATCAAATGGCATGCTGCTGTACACCAGGGCATACAGCAAAACCCCCATCGCCCAGCAGTCCACCTAGAACACAAAAACACACACCAGTTAAAACAGAAAAACAAGAAAATATAAAACATCGAGCGTTTAAGTCAAATTTTTTAAAATCTACTGAAAAAAATCGATCCATGCACTGTGATTTCTTAGTGCTTTAACCCTTTGAGCCCCAAAACCTCCGAGCAGGTTTGGAAAACGTGCTGTCTTCACAAACTCACCAAAATTACACCATTTATTAGAGTCAGAAACTGTAAAAACAAAGAAAATTACTGAATTTTTCTGTCTGTCAATATTTAAAGGCTTGTGAAAATGAAGCGTTCCTTGAATCGGATTTGGGAAAAAAAAAAAAAAAAAAAATCCTGTGCTTTTCAGAGCAACCGTGAAGCCATTAATGACTCAACAACCACGTCACAAAAATTCAGGGATTCTTCAGCTGAACTGTGAAGATGGAACTAGTATTTATAGTATGTAGAATCACATTTTTCCCCCAAGTTTTAGTAACAGCAGTTCATACTTGGAAAAAAATTGTACATGTTGACTCCAGTTTTTTTTTTTTGACTTTTGTAAAAATAATTAATTAAAGAAATGCAACTTTCATTCTCTTGCCGTAGTTTTGGTGTTTCCATAGAGGTGCAGGACTTAATATTGCAGTAAAAAAGGAGCCCAGCCCACAGTGAGCAAAAACGTGACAGGAGCAGGAAACTCCTTGGAGTGTCCATGACATTTTCTAAAAGTATTCCACTAATTTGACATTGTAATAATGCAAACAAACAAAAAATAACAACAATAATGGAAAGTTTAAAAAGTAGATTGTTGCTACAGAACCAGACATGCCATCTCGTTATTTCAAACTGTCTTCAATAAAACCTGGAGCCTTCATCATCTACTCTTCAGTGAGACATTTGGGTTTGCTATGCTGGTATCTGCTCATGTAATATTATAATTTATGAAGCTTTTTAAATGCAAACCAACCTGATGTGCTGACAGTAGGTTAATCTCAGTTAACCAAAAAACAGCACTGCACTCCTCAGCAGCTTTTAAACCAAAACTCATGCATCGGCACTTTTGTCTCTGCTAAAACGCAACCAAAAATCTATCATATTTTGAAGCAGTTTCTCAAGCCGGTGTGCTGACCCACCTCAGGTCCCTGGTATGGTCGCCCTTTCACGATCTCTGGGGCAGCATACAGTGGACTTCCACAGTAGGTCTGCAACAGAGTGCCACTCCGGAAATGATTTGAAAGGCCAAAGTCAGCCAGCTGCAGAGAGAGAGAGAGGGAACACACAGAAACACATTATCAGTATTCCTTTCCACCATTATTAACACTAGTGCTGCTACACAAGGATGACATAAGTGTAGCTCATGAGCCTGTGTACCCTCCAGAGTAAAACAAATGTTATTTTTCTTTATTGCAGTTCATGAATTTATAAATTAAATGTCGATGGTGAGTGGCGCATCTTCAAATGGGACCAATACAGCAGGGAAAATATATTAGGCAAAACATTCATAGCTATTTTTACATGTTTGTTTGAACATGAAGGTTTATGTGACAGCGAGTCTCAGTCAGAGATGACATAACTACCTAAACAGCTGTCACGTTTAAAAAACATAGACCTCAGTCCAACACAGAACTCTTAAACTTCATGATATTAATTAACACTAAACCCTCCATAAATTTCCTTCACTTGTTCACTTCAGCACTCATCCTCACGCAATCCAGATTCCTTTTCACTGACTGCGCTAGTCATGCGGCAAAAACACAATAACTTAAAAGCGATTCCTTTTAAAGAAGCCAAAAATAGGTATGCTGAGCTTCTGCCAGTGGAAGTGTGAGTGAGGAAGGAGAAGAGGTCCAAAAACATCAGGCTGCTTACACTCACGTAACAGAACAATCACTCACTCGAGGCTGTGAGAGCCATACACAGACATACCATGCCTCCTCTCTATCTGGAGAGATTATTTGCGTGCACACTAGCTCGCTATCAGCCCCTCTGGTGTTGAAAATATTCAGCGTGACAGCTTTATTTCCATGGTTCAGACTCACAGAGAAACAGAGACCTCACATACAGAAGATGACATTCTGTACACTAGACAGCTCACTTTTATTCTACATACGGTGGTGAAAAATGCGCTCCAGCCTGAACAAATGGGTTGTGCAGTTTATGCAGCTTTGCTTTCTGCATGATACTGTGTTTGTGTGTGTGCATCCTATGACCACTGCCTTTGCGCACCGGAAACATGTTTGTGAGGTTACTGTACTTGTTTCACTGCTACAGCAGGCACACACACACACACACACACGCACACGCACGCACGCACGCGCACGCACACACACATATATACGGTATATATAAATAAAAATAAATCTACTGATGATTTGGTATGACCACTGTGGTAAAAGGTATCAGTTCTGCATCTGTCAACATCTGTATTTTAATCAATGATTTACCAATGCACTGAATTAATTTACTAACTTGCTCACTTATCTAAATTGCATTTTAACACCTAAACTGACATGAGCATGAAAATTAAGCAAAATGCTAAATTTCAAAATCGCTTTCAGCTGATCTTCTACCTACCCTTGTGCACCGTGTAAACATTCTAGCACAGTACTTCAAGACATTTCTCACAACATGAGCTCCTTAATGTACATCTTGTTGTACTAAAACAGTGTGTGTAGGAGGTGCATGTGCATATCAGTGGATGAAATCTTTAATGAATACATCATACAAATTTTTCCATAATGCTCAGTTCAGAAAACATACAAATCCACGGGGCAGACTAGCATGTGGCTTCAAACTTGAACATTTTTCCCAACATATCTGCCTGTTTCTGTCTTCAACACATGCCATTAAGCGGCTATTGTGCACACAAGCATTGCTCAGAGCCTCGGTCATTTCCTGCAGCAGATGTTGTGAAAAGCCAGCGTGGTGAACCTGTGGTGATGAGGTTGGCAACGAACTGAGCACTGCTGAGAAGTCCGCACGTCGTGTTTTCTCTCCGTGGACAGACAGAACATACATATATTTAAACTCTCTGACGGGCACGAATGCCAAGATTACTGCTAGATTCCCCGAATTCCCTTTTGTTCATGCACAGCTCCCATATAAGGAGAGGGATATCCATAAAAGGCAAAAAAAAAATCCTCTGTGTTCTTTAAAAAGGCCTTAAAGTGTGTTTGTTCAGAATCAGTGCGAACAGCTGAACAACACATTGAAATTGCTGTGGGCAGAAAGGGCTCCAATGTATGTTCTGAATGTGCACTTTGCATAATGTTTTGGAGGAGGCAAAATTATCCATTACCAGATATGTGAAGTTTCATCCAAGTATGCTCAATACAGCAGCAGTGGAAAACAATTGTTTCCTGAAATGTCTCAGCCAGTGTGTCATATGAATATATGCCCTTATGCTAAATAAACAGCGGCTGAAAGTGAACCAATCTTGTGACCACTGACCTGTAACTTCTTTGTGTACACTTTGTAATGATCTTTTATTGTGACATATGGTCTTTTTATTGCGACCTATTGCCCTATGTTTCATTTTATGTTTCAGTATTATGTTTTCTTTCTGTACTTTTTGCAGTGTGCTTTTATTGTGACATGTTGTTTTATATGTCACTGTCATGTCGTTTTTTCTTTTTACCTACGGACTGCGGATGTAAATTAGCACTGTGTTATAATCTGGCATATTTATGCCTATTGCTGTATATATAGGTGTTCATTAATGTGCACTGTCCCTACTAAATAAAGAAATAAATAAATGAAAGCAGGGCTCATGAGAATACTGATAAAGAACCCATTATGCATTTCAATGCTCGGGCCAGCAATGCTTTTGTCAGAGGACATATTCATTTTTAAGAATGTATCAATATTTGTGTTTGGAGGAAACCCCTTGGTGCTGCACAGTGGCTTGGTGGTTAGCACTAAATTGTCCGTAGGTGTGAATGTGAGTGTGCTTGTTTGTCTCTGTATGTAGCCCTGTGATAGACTGGTGACCTGTCCAGGGTGTCATCTTCCTTCGCCCTACGTCAGCTGGGATAGACTCCAGCCCCTCCGTGACCCCAATGAGGATTAAGCGGTTTATAGATAACGGATAGCTGGAAACCCCTTATTTATTTTTCCAAAGCATACATGACAACGGTTGTTTTTGGGACAGCGATATGAAGGCTTGGTTTGGGTGTATTTGATCGATCCTACCTTTACGTTCAAATCCTGATCTAAGAGGATGTTCTCCAACTTCAGGTCTCGATGCGCGACGCCGTTCTGCAAGAGAGCAGGGACACGCATGAGGTAGTGCACTTGGACGACCTCAAGAAAGGTTGAAGAATGTTGAAGAAATGCCCTGTATGGGTTAATTAATCTGATGAGAATTTAAGCAAGTGATGGCACTAAGCACCTGGGTGAGGGGGAGAGAACATGTGCAGCTTGGTGAGGAAGAGGCAGAGTACACTTCAAATCTGCTGCTGGGTTGGTAATAATTTAGAAGAAGAGACAAAAACCACTCAAGGAGCTGTATGTTGCAGAGAAATGGTAAAAATTGCTGTCAGTTTGTCTTAAAAAGCCTAATTTCTTTTATTCGGAGAGCACTTTTGTGCCTTAGACAATAACCTTAGACAATATTCTGTGTGCATTATGCAAGTCTGTGTGTGCTTTTGCATGTGTTTTAAGGCAAGTCTGAGACAAAGATGAAAGAAATCTATGTGCTTGTTCAGGTTGTCATTCTTGCTATTTTTAAACTGACTATGAACTGATTTGGATAATAAAAAAAGGAGCAAATGACTCTCTTGAAGCCTCTATAACTTCTCCATGTGCTCTGCATACCTCTGAGGCACATTCAATAATTCATTCATGCCGAAACATTCATGTCTATTTTGGGACAATATTCAAGGGCATGAAGAGCACAAAATCCACCTCCCTGCACACTACAAAGCTGCAGGAGCTGAATGATAATCTCTGAGTTTAATATGAAGGATTCGTGAAAAATCCCAAGTGCCAAAATAAGAATGGCAGCACGTTAAAGGAAAACAAAAGCCCTTGTGTCAAACGCAGCTCAGGCCCACATCCTCACTTCAACTGCAGTGCACTTCTCTATTAATGGGATTGATGTATTTCCTTGATAATTCCCGTTTTGTGGCACAGCTGCTGATTTTATGTACACAACAATAAAAGCAAGAAAACAAAGAGGAATCTGTTCCTTTGCCAAGACTTACAGTAATGTGGAATAAGGAAGGAAGCTCATTTAGGCAACGTACTTAAATGTGTCAGTGTGTGACTGTGAAGAACAATCAAAGCTTAATGCGCTCTTAACCCAGAGAGATCTGAAAACTCAAGTCAAGTTTTTCTGCAGTATTAGGATTAGGATTTAGTGGATTTAGAAGTACAGTATTTGCTTATGCACAGTTGAATACCGCAGCGTGCAATTCGGCACGTGCCTACATGCGCTTCCAAGAGCTATACAGAATTCCTGTGTTGCATTAGCAGAACATATATGTGCATCTACAGGATGTGTTTATGTGTGTTAACCTTGTGGCAGTAGTGGACAGCGGACGTGATCTGTCTGAAGATGCTTCTGGCTTCTGTTTCTGGCAGTCGCCTCCTCTCCTGTATGTAATCATACAGCTCTCCTCTGCAGGCGTATTCCATCACTATCACGATCTTATCCCGGCTCTCAAACACTGTCAGCACAGGGCAGAGGAAACACACAGTACAGCATTATGCACGTGTTTGTATTATTATTAGCGAATGCTTCAAATCTGCACGATACAATGCAGTAAGAGATGTTACATAATACGCTATTATATATTTTTGAGTAGATATATAGCTGCTGATCTGAGTGTGTAAATTGATTTGTCATTCTTTTGGTGAACGTCTTTGAGTCGACTTCTTAAAAGTTTCTGAATTTCTTGAAACTCAAATACTTTTCCTATAAACTCCAGTCAGACCTAAAAGGAAACAGAAATAGTTCACATTGTCTGTTACTTATACAACTTTCATTCACCCTAAATAGAGTTATATGAACCATAACATCATAATTAAGTGTCAGAACTGCTTGACTCCTTGCCATTTTTACCCCAGAAATAATTTGAGATATGCTTGATAGTATTGACGAAAATGTCAGCCAAATGAAATCCTACAGTTGATGACAAAACGTGGCTTTTAGGGAATAATAAGGTCAGTATTTTCTAGTTTTGTTATTGTCAAAAAATCCTGTGAAAAGCCCAAATTCACCAACCTGTTAGAACATCTCTCAAAACTGTTTTAATAGCAGAAATGTTCGAAAATGGGTCACAAGCAGTTTCATTTTTTCAAGGATTAAAATACATTTCCAAAATGGGTTCAAAATTGTTTTTTAAAAAACTAATTAGCTTCACAACAAAGGCTGTAAAATTGTGAGATGATCATGATTTTTGCTCGTTTCTTTTCTATTGGCCTGCCTCATGCAACTCCTAATTCTTTCATGTCACTTCCTTTCGAACATTCAGAGTTATAAAATCATTTTGGTGATCAGACTATGGAATCACCGTGTGAGTTTGCAGTCTTACCCTCATGGAAGCGTATGATGTTGGAGTGATTGAGTGACGAGGTGATCTCGATCTCTCTCTGGATGTGAATTCTGTCCAGGTCATCTGTAATGCGCTCTTTGCGGATTGACTTGATCGCCACCTGAGACGAAAGACACACAACTCACAGATTATACAAAGCGTTTTGTTCAAATCGCACAGAATTTCAACAGTCAAGTGATTAAGTGTGGATGGTAAACAACCTTAAGAAGGATAGAGGTTAATATTTCCTCATTCCTTTCTAGTGGATTCCTCCTTTACAGCTGGAAAATGGCATAGATCATAAAGGGACAATTGTCATGGTGAAAACTGAGCACAGTTCATGTAGCACCTGCAGCGTGATGCAAGGAAACAAAGATATACATACTTACTGTTGATATACACGCACGCATACAAATCAAATCTCTGGGTATTAGAGGTGATTATGTGGGTTTTAAAGGCTGGATGGTGAGAGCAGGTCTCCTGTGATGTGAGCGCGCTCAGAGACAGAAGGCTGACAGCTGCACTGTTCACACTCTGTTCCCTTAATCCCAGCCCTTCACTGCACCCCGATATAACCCCCAAACCCCGAACGCACACAAACACACACCAAAGCAGACACCCGAACATGAGCCCCTAAATCTCAGACAAACAAGCAGGCATCAGGGTGTTCCATTTTCCTACTGGTTTGGTTTAAACAGTCAGTGAGGCTACGGGGCTAAACTGTCAGGTTGACATCCAAACACAGGACTGATCTTACTGCTGTCGACCCCCGAGGTGTCCCTGTGGGGGAGCTGGCCTCTCCCCCAGGTCACAACTCCAGCATTCTCAGCTGCCGGAAAAACGTCTACGATACACTGGGAGACACCATTCACACGCTCCATCAGCCACAACAGTTACGCAACACAACACAAGCAAACACCAGGGAGCTCCTGGGACTGACCCGACCTTCTAAAACTGTCATGGAAACTATCCGGAGAAAACATTTGTTTGTATCTTTTCTCTAATCAAGTTTTCAGCATACTCTATTAGAATGTTTGTGGTCACATCAGCAGACACCCCAGGCCTGCCATCTCCTTTTAGCTGGAGCTGCGGGTAAAAGTTGACATTCTCTAGCTGTCAGCTGAACGGCGTGTGTCCAATATTGGGGATATATGTTAACTTGTAGACTTCCATCCTCATGAAGACTTTCTGACGCAAATACCCAAAGCAACGTGAGGAGGTGAAGGGGAGGGCATGAAAAAAACTGCAGGGGTGAGGAGGGAAAATGAAGGAACAAAACCAAAGAAAGGAACGGATGAAATACACCACAGTATGTGGGCTCAGGGTAAAAAAGGCTGGCATGTTAGTGTCACTCTAAGCCCTAATTTATTCCCCACACTTGGCATTAATTCCTGATCAGCAGCGCTCAGAGAGGACAGACACACACTGGGCATTGTTCACCCTTCACATGGCAATAAAAAACATCTTTCCTAAAAGGGCACGTGTGTGTGTGTGTGTGTGTGTGTGTGTGTGGAGGGAGTTTGGCGATGTGTGTGTTTGTGTGATCTCACTCCTGCGTCATGCCTCTAAATTACCCTTCTCTCTAACAATGTCTCATTGTTCATCCAAATAATGTGCTGCGTGTGAAATATCCACCTGAAAACTGTAACTGGACACATGCAGGATACATAAGTAGCAATGAGTGTGAGTCATGCAGATGGATTTAGATTTACATTACTATACGCAGCGTCTATTGCAGTGGTACAGCCCATACAAATGTACAACATGTACAGAGAAATACACCGCCTTACTTCATTTAAACCACACAAGTGGAACATTTACTTTCCCCTCCTCCTCTTCTTCTCCTTCCAGCTCGTGTCCTAGTTGCTTCTTGACAGCACTGTTCTCCTACTGCACAAATCTTGAGGCTGCTGACTTATTGCAGGTGTTTTTCGGTGTGTGTGATGACGGGGGTTGAGGAGCGCACTCACTTCCTGCTGTGTTGTACTCACAGACACATGCAAACACACACGTATGCATCCCAAGAGCCTGGGCATCACTGGACGTCCCTGCAGCATCTGTGAAAGATTTTACAGCAGGATTATACAGGCTCCTTGCCAAATACACCCTTGACCTCAGCGTTCAAACACACACATAGAGCCTTAAGGTGTCCATTTCCTTACCCAGGAACTACAGAGCGGTGCTGCGTATTGATGATGGTGGATTGGAACGAGGCAAACAATCTAGTCTGGACATTTTTAGGAAATATATTTTGCTACTTGCGAGTTAGATGAGAAGGTCCTGAGTTTCATGAAAAGTTCGCTACAACTCTCAGGTTCACCGTGAAGATGAAGCCAGCAGCTATCCCTGCTCTGTCCAAATGTAAAAAAAAAAAAAAAAAAAAAAAAAAAAAAGCACATTATGTACACATTATATAATCAATACTAAACCAGTGAGTGAAAGTATGTCTGTTTGTGGTTTTAGGATGGGGTTATGTGATTAGTAGGCACAAGGACTTCCTGGAATCTTAACTGATGATGACAAGACTTTGGGAAGCTCTAATGCTGAACGATTTCAGGAAAATATGTGATCGCACACATATTTATTAAACCACTGACACACATAACGTGCATCAGCCTATGCAACTTGCGAACTGCATTCCTTCAAATCGCAATTTTTATTTAAAATTTATTAGTTGTTTAGCCAATTACACTCCTGTGAAATCCCTAAATCTGAACACAAGTTCTAATGTGATTAACAAGCTTTAAAGGGTCAGTTTAAACACCTTTCTGATGTCAGGTTGGGGTTGGGGTTGGGGTGGGGGGTGTCTTTATCTTTCTGAAACAAGGGCCAGGGGTCAAACTTCCTCTTCTAACTCACTTTTTTAAAATTTATTTTCGGAAGAACCATTTCCATCACTGTTGCTGTGAACAAACAAGTGAAACTCTTTTTTTTCTGTACGTCCACCAGGAGAGCCTGTCTAAAAATGTTCACCATTATCCCAATATTTAACCCTCGTGTTGTTCTGCGGGTAAAATTGACCCGTTTTAAAGTTTGAAAATGTGGAAAAAATATATTTTCACAGTGAAACTTCTGATGTCCACATTTTCAACATTTTTGGGAATTTTTTAAACATTTTTGATGGAAAAAAAGAAACGTAAAAAAAATGTTTCTTTAAGGAAATCAAAAAATTTATTTTTTGGTGAATGTTCTTAAAGAACATATTAGAAGTTTTTACTGATACATATTTAATCACTTTGTAGATTTTTTGGGGATTTTTTTGGAAGAATTTTACTCATTTAAAAAAAATATTCACAATAATTTTCTTGCCAAATTTTGGGAATTTATTTATTTATTTATCTATTTATTTATTTTTAAAGAAGATTTTAAGGGAAATTTTTGAGGAATTATTGGAATTTTCCTCCTAAAGGTTTTGCAAATTTTCAGAAATTTGGGGAATTCTTTGGCTGAATTTTGGGATTTTTTTAGGACACGGAAACAATATTTTTTGGTGCCTTTAAATGAAGACAACAGGAGGGTTAAACAATTCTCAGTCTCAACCCTTCCCATGAAAGTCGGATTTTCTGACTGGCCGTTCAGATAAACACATTTCTGACGCGGTCTGACCACACATGTTGTGAACCACTTCTTCTCTGGTATCACACGTCCATTAGTGTTGCTGGCAGCCAGATTTTGTTACCTTGGAACCGAGCCAGGCTCTATCTTTTCCCTTTGGCTGCTTCGTCCAGCTTCATAAACAGACCGAAATAAGAAAGGTGTCTAGCTTCACATTAAACTCAAGAAAGAAAACAGGTGAATTTGCCAGATCTGAATGTTTCTTAGCCCGACTGCTGTGCGTTTTTGCTCTAAGAAGACGAAAGAGTTGCTGTATCTGTTAGCTGGAAGTATCTTTCTTTTGGAAGATGTGCTGCAAAACAGGTTATCTCTTTCCATATGGAGCATATCAAGTTAAAAGTTGCACAGATTTTATTTAAAAAATCACAATATAGACTGCAAGAAACCAAAACATCTTGATGCATTTTCTGACAAGCTTCAGCTTTACAGATGGGTGAAGCTTCGGGCCAATGTAAGTGACCTATAACACAGATTAGTGAGCCAGTGTGACCAAGATCTGGTATTCATCACCATTTCCTCCCATGTCATCCTTCGTATTAGTTAGGATCAACTTCTGCTCCAATGCAAAACAAGCACTCAAACATTTTACAATCTCGAGTCAGCTAAAACTACTGCTACTGCCTCCTCTTCTTCCCCTCTCTTGCTCTAAACCGTCTCCTCCTCCCCGCTCTCAAACAACAGTCTCCTAGTCTTGTTTCCAAAAATAATGTCCGTTTTGTTTCAAAGAATCCTTGGTATGTGCTGGCTAATGGCGCAAGGAATTCAGCATTTTCCCCCCTTGTCCTAAACCCACTAACCCTACACACAAACACAGACACAGACACACACACACACACACACACACACACACACACACACACACACACAAACACACACACACTACATAGCTGCTCTGCTCTCTCTGGATATCCTCCCATCAGTGTCTTACCCGTCCTCTGTCTTTCACTTCCTCTCTCTGCCCTTTAATTTCTCACAGATGTAGGTCTGGGAGCAGCCAGATGAATTGTGAAAGTCTCATCTGATTGCCTGTAAAAGATGATCCCTATTACTGTGTGTTTGCTTACTAAAAATAATGGGGGTTGAGGGGTGGGGGGGTATTCGAGTCTGTCTCTTTGTGCTCAGATCACGGCAGAGTGAGGGATTAAGGCCTGACTGTAGACATAAACCCACGATTATTCAAACTAATCTGCCACCGAATTCTGTTTTTAACCCAGATATTCAGAAAATAAAGTTAAACAGAAACACACACTGTCTGCCTGCCGGCCTGCCTCAGTGTTGGTGTGTACTAGTGTGTTTCACTGGGCGTCCTGGTAAAGGGGGTCAGACTCCTGCTGGAGGACACCTATTGTAGTAATTTTATCCCCTTGTTCAAGTGCTGAGTGAGTCACACCAAAGGAATCTCAGCCCCTCAGCACAGGAAGCAAGAACAGGCTTCAGCATCAATCCATGAGCTCAGGCCACCCAGGAGGTTATCTGCACCTCCAAATGAATATTTAATAAGCGACGGGCAACACTCTTGCAACAGCACCAATCTTAGAACACAATCACACACACATGCACAGGGAGAATGCTGGAGGTAAGAAGTCAGAAGCCGGTTCATCACAACAGCATCCACCAACATCCACATTAAGTTCTGCAACTTCAGAAAGCCTCCTCCAGGAAATAACACCACGGATGGCGTCCACAGACACACGACTCACCGTCTTCAGGCTCGCTCTCTCCACTGCTTTCTTCACTTTGCCGTATGTGCCTTTCCCCAGAGTCTCCATCACCTCGTAGCGGTGCTTCAAGTTGTGCTTGTGCTGGTGCTTCTTCACCTCCACGGGCGCCGCGGCGGCCCGGTCCGCGTCAGCCTCCGCGGCTGCGTTTCTCTGCCGCTTGTCTATCCTCCGGGGCTGCTCGCCGCTGGACGCCGCGTCCTGCAGACCACCGAGCCCGGAGCGGTCGCCGTTGTTCATGGCGCCCCGGCTGTCCGCCTCACGTCTGCCCATCCTCTCCGCGCCGCACCGTGCGCACCTGTCCGGAGCCCCGACTGGTTTGGAGTTCGCGACGCAAGCAGCTGATGCTCTCGCTGGTGACCAAGTCGCCCATATAGGTCAAAACGACAGAGTACTCGTGAAGCTTGACAAAGGACTAACGAGGGGAAAACTCACCCGATCCATCTGAGCAGCAGCTTCTGTCTGTCCTCAACAACACAGCAACAGGAGCGATGGGAACCACATGGTCCGGAGCGATGGGTGGAGCCTCCTCGTTCCAAAACCAGCTCTCTGGGCAACATCCTGGTCTTGAGCCAAAAAGTCATCGTCTTCCAGTTCTGGACAAATTTTACTGGGGGGGGCAATTTTTAATAACAGGGGCATATTATATTATATTTAAGCACTAAAAACTTTTATTTTACTTCATCTTAATATCAAACAAACGTTTATTTATTTATTTATTTATTTATTTTACAAAAATGCATCAACTGAAACAATGAGGTTGCCAGGGCCAGTGTTGAAATGTTTAACATAAGTCACATTTCAAATCAATCACATGTAACAGAAGTGGTCTGGTTTCCTGACATTCAAAATCCTACAGCAACAGGATACAGCGGTAGTGCTGTCTGGCAAACTCACCCTCAGTTCTGTTAAGATCCAAGGCCTTGGCTTGTCTGAATTCTGCACATGGCCTGTCTGGATTCTTCTATATCTGTGGAAAGATGCACAGTAAACATAGTCTCCAACTACAATTATACAGGGTGTCCATAAAGTGTCTTTACAATTTTAAGAATTTATTACAAAGCAAGTTGATAAGATATGTTAACCAGACTTTTTTTTTGTAATCAGTCTTTATTAAAGTTTGTAATCACATTGAAATTGTGTGTTTCAGGTATCCTGTTGGTGAAAGAGGTACTGTTAAATGAAACCCTAAAAAATGGCTACTCCTCAAGAGAAGGCACAATGTGTATCCAGATATCACTCCCTTGGACTTCTTTCTATGGGGTTATGTTCAAGATATCATGTATTGAACAAAGATAGAGGACATTACTGACTTGAAGCAAAAGATTTCTGATGACATTAGTCATTTTAGTTGGGGCTTCACTTACAGTTTGACAAATGTTAAACTGCATTATATGAGTTAAACAGGTCAACAGGTAAAAACAACTGGATTAGTGAGAAACCAGGCCACAAAGGAGGTAAAAAATAAATTAAAAAAGCAGTGACAAAATGATAACTGCTCCAACAGACTGCAATCACTTTATGGCACAACACACAGCACGTCACAGTCATTTGGGATCTTGTTGGTTTTTCCAACGTTTCATACTAGTCCAGTGGTGTGCCGAAAAGTGATCCTCTGCCAAAAACTGATTACCACTCAGCTTACATACATCTACAGCTGCTTATATGTGGATCAAACCACCTTAACATTGCAAATACGCATCACTGTATCTGTGGTGACATCAAAGGTTTGTCCTTGTGAAACTTTCTTGTAACTTGAGTAATTGTGACCAAAGAAATGTTTGCAGTTATAATCAGGCCTGGAGTTTAGGATTATGCTAGAGATTCAATGAATAATTAATCAGTTTAAGTCACAATTCTCTAATTCCAGCTTTTTAAATTTGAATATTTTATAGTTTCTTTCATTCTTTATGACGGTAAACTGAATCTCTTTGTGGTTGTGAAGTAAACAAGACATATGAGGACATCATCTTGACCTTTGAGAGACGTATTTCACCATTTTCTGAGATTTTACAAACCAAAGGACTAATAATAATCCAGAAAATAATTAACAGATTAATCAACAATAAAAATAATGAATGAAATCAAGTCATTTTGATGCCCTTTCAACATTTCAGTCACAATGTAGATGCTACAGTCACTTTCTGGCAAGTGGAAAATGGGATTAAATTAAAGTTGAAATGGTCATTTCAAGCTATTTCACATGGCAAAAAATTACTGACCTGGTTTATTGTAGAACACAGAGGAGGCAAAATTATGCTGAGACTTGAGGACAATTACTTCTGTGGACTAAAATCCGTTTTTGGCAGACAATCACTTTTTGGCAGAACACGGGTTCAGCAGCAGAAGAGAGAAGACGGAGGCATGTACGGAATGTCCTGCGGGTCACACTCACCCTGAACCCACCACTTCAGTCAGACATGTTTGTTGATGCTTTGCCATGTGGTGAGCTCTGAAAAAATAAGTCACGGACAAGACTTTGAAGAGTGGGCAACAGAGGCTCTGGAATTTAGAGAGAAAGGGATTATAGCAGCAGCAAAAGTAGAGCATAGCATTCTTTTGTTTTATTTCAACATACAAATAAATACATGTACAGAAAATGGATTCACTAGACTCCCTCCAAATAACCTCAGCCTTTGATAAGTGATTTATGTTATGAAAAAACACAGTACTTTGCATTTTATAATAGGATGAATATCAAATATAGGAAAATGTAAGCAACTGAAATAAAACATTCCAGTAGAGCTTAGGCCAGTCAAATACAGTGCCTATGAAAAGTATTCAACCCTTTGAAAGCTTTCTCCTTTTATTGCTTTCAGCATTACATCATAGTCATAATAATTGGACTTTTTTGGCAAGAATTTTGAAAGAAGAAATGTGTATCTTTCATGTCAAAGTGAAACCAATTTTCCGCAAAGTATTGTCAAATAATGCAAAATGGGAAAAGTAAAACAAGTGAATAAGTATTCACCCCCTTTAAAGTGGCTCAATTCAACACAGATATGGCCTGTGCACATCTGCATACTGCAATTTTACCAAATTTTGTTTGCAAAACTGTCAGCTTGCAGAGGGGTTAGGTAACTTAACAGTCCTTTTCAAGTCCAGCCACAAATTCTCAGTTGAATTGGAGTCTGGGCTCTGACTCAGTCACTCCACAACATTCACCTTGTCGTCTTTAAACCATTTCTGTGTAACTCTGGCTTTGCTTTAACTCATTGTCTTGCTGGAAATCTTTTTCCAAGTCACAGTTCTCTTACAGACTGCATCAGGTTGTCCTCCAGGATTTCCCAAAGCTGAATTTATTTTACCTTCTACCTTTGCAAGCCTTCAAGGGCCTGCTGCCAAGGTGCATCCCCACATCATGATGCCACCACCACCATGCTTCCCACTGTGGGTGATGTGTTTTCTTCCAGTTGACTTTAGAGTCTCTCACATGTATTCAGGTAAATTCTATTTGAGATTTTAAAAAAAAGAATCACCAGTGTCTTTCTCTTTAGTTCTTTTTCTCTCTTGTTCTTAACTGCTGAGTAAGCTGGCCACCAGTTGGTGTGTGTCTCCCGTCCCAGTCACTAAAGGTTACAACTGTTTCAGAGGAGTCACAGGTGTCTTGGTGGCCTTCCTCACTAATCTCTTTCTTACGTTATCGTTCAGTTTTTGAGGACGTCCTGCGCCTAGATTTATGCATGTGCATATTCCTTCCATTTATGAATGATTGATTTGACTGTATTCTGAGGAAAATTCAGTGACTTGGACATTTTCTTGTAATCATCCTCTGACTTATGCTTTTCAATAACTTTTTCACAGAACTGCATGGAGTGTTCTTTTGCAGCCATGAGTACTGACTCACCAATGACTGGAATTTCCAGATACGGGTATTTTATACGACATTCACTTTGGACACATTCACTACACTAACTGTGTGCCTTCTAGCACCAGTTGGCTGCACCTGTGTTGAATTAGGTGATTTACTTTAAAGGGGGTGAATATTTATTCACTTTTTAAAAACAGTTTATATTTAATTATTGATATTACTTGGTAGAAATGTGATCTCAGTTTGACAAGACAGAATCTTGATTTTATGAGAATTCAAAAAAGACAAATTAATTGATCATGATTTAAGGTTGAAAAGCAGTAAGAGGAGAAACCTTAGATGAGGGGTGAATACTTTCATTCACCATAGTAAAAGAAAGACTTTTTATATTACATGCAAGTGAAATTGCACTGAATTTTCATTTTCTTACCTTTTGGAAATAGATTACTGGTGTTGCTGCTTTAGCTGCTATAATACTGCCATAACTTTTGGGTAATTTAGTCTAGTTCTTTAATAACTAGAGGGGAGTCCATCCTGACTGTTGAACAGTGGACCAGCTCTTTACCCTCATGGAGTTGCTGAGGGGGTCATGGAAGTTTGATCATCCAGTCCGCATGTGTTTTTGGGGTTTTTTTTTTTTTGCTTTTTTGTGGCTTTTTTATTGGATAGGCGCAGAGTGGAGACAGAGCCATCCAGTCCAAAGTGAGAGCTGTGTTTGCAGTCTTGGTGAAAAGTCAAATGTGTTTCTGGTGTTGGACTCTGACAGAGTTGCCCATTGTCTCTGGTCTTGTTTGCACAAGAAGGTGCAGCAAAGGTAAGGATGGTGTCAAGCTTGGGCACTAGAGAGTCATATCTTTGCTTTTGTGAATTACATGGTTGGTTTATCAGGCCGTGACCTTCAGCGCACACTGGAGGTGCACTGCACCTGAATGTAAAGCAGCTGCGATGAATCAACACCTCCAAGTCTGAGGTCATGTTTTCTGATGGAAATGTGTGCATATCTCCTTTTGGGTGGTGGACGGGTTGCTGTCCGAAGCGAAGGAGTTTAAATATCTCCAGATCTTGTGCATGAATGATGGGAAAAAGGAGGAGTGTGAGCTGGGCAGATGGACTGGTGCAGCATCAGCAGTAATGCAGGAACTGTAGCAGGCTATTGTGGTTAAGAGGGAGGTTAAACTGGAAAGATGATGATGAGTCAACATACATACCAACCCACACCGATGGTCATGAGTTTGGAGTCGTGATCAAAACAAAGAGATTGCAAGCAGCCAAAATGAGTTCCCCCTGCAGGGTGGCTGGGTTCAGCCTTAGAGTGATGAACTAGAACATCTGGAGAGAGCTTGGATTAGATCTACTGCTCTCTCATGTCAAAAGGAGCAAACTGAGGTGATTTGGCATCTGATTGGGATGCCTCCAGCGTGCAGCGGGGAAGGAGACTCTGAACTAGACCCAGAATTAGCTGGGGGGATTATATATCTCATCTGGCTCAGGAATGCTTTAGAATTCCCTAGATTTATGTCCTTCTCGCTCCCATTGCTGCCATATCCACCATCTCCCCACACTCTCCTTTTGCCCTTATCTGGTGCACGTCCATTAACTAGCACATACGCACATGGGACATGCTGGAATAGAGTTGTGATGGTTGTTCTTAGTCACTTCATTTCATATTGACAGATCCTGAGTCCTTTTTTTCAGCTGACACACACTATGGACAGTTAGTGAACAGTAAAGAGACAGTTGTTGAATTTTACAACTGGATTAGAATTGATGACTCAACCTTTAAAATTTAATGAGGTAAGTATCCATTTTAATGAATGATTATTTGATTCAAGAGTAATGCTATCAATGCTATAATGCTATAATTATTTGGAGCTGTAATGAATTTTCCATGGTATTTTGAAGTTGGTATCAACTGTGACCAATCTTTGTAATTGATTAGCAAAATATTATCCAAATCCAAGTCTAATAAAAGCACTACTAGAGCAATACTAGCCCATACTAGAGTGCATGTGACATCTAAGTATGCCAGCGCTGCTTTCGCTCACATCCTATCTCAAGCACCCCAACACTCAACTTACTTTGGCTTCAGCAAGAAACATCACTTCACTTTAACTGCACATCAGTTTATACATTTCATTCTCTTACCTTTATGGTGAAGCAGGCTCAGTCAGTGTACTGAGATGAGGTTAACAACCAAGAGTTTTAGTTCAGTTGTAGAGCACACAATTTGGTTTTATTTAAGCTTTAACATGAGTAAAAATAGGAACAAAATCTTTATAGCAAAGTAATCAATAAGTACTTCAAATAAAACACTCCTCCACCTTCTGCAGTGTCTCAGTTTTACACTGAAAGCACAGAAAACCTCAACGTTCCTCTAAATATATTTATATAATAAAATGCATGCAAATTGTTAGTTAAACTTCACCTATGTTAACAGAAAACGTGGTGAGATCTATCTAGTTGTTTAACAAACTATTCCTTTTTCCTTATTCCTTTTTTTTTTTTTTTACATGAAAATCTACCGAAAATCTACTGAAAAGCTATACACTGGTGACACAAAGAGAACAATACAAATACTTGTATTTACATACAACAAGCCAATCTGAAAACCAGACAAAGTCATAGGGAATGAGAAGACCGAAGCGAGACTAATCTGTCCACGACACAGTGAGCCGTCAGTCGGGCGTCTGGCTCACAGTCCCAGGAGTCTGCCAAGAGTTCCTCCAATGCAGATCCCTGAGAGTATAAAACGTTTACACATTCATACGCTCAGTTCACTGGGGCTACATCGCCAACATTGCTGTACATCCAAACACAAAGCCCCAGTGTTAGCATACCTGTGGTAGCAGTTCCCAGTGTTTGGGTATGGAGGGTCTCTCGTCCTTGTGAGACACGTAAGAGATGAGGCTCTCCAGTGTGACATTGGCTCCCAGCTCTAATTCATAAGGCACCAGATGCTGTGGAACAACACCGCCTAAAGACAGAAACATTTTTATAAATTATAACATTCACTTTGGAGTCGCGTTCTTTAGTGATCATGGTATTTGTAATAAATGTAGTCTGTAGCATTGGTGGCAAGGCTTAGTTAACTGAAAGCATCTAACTGAAAGCACAATGGAAAACAACAAATTAGCTGCAAAAGTTTGTTGCATTATATCCAACATGGGCCCTGTTAGCATTCCTGTCAGCTGGTTCAGAGCCAGTTGAAGAATAGCCCCAAGCATAAACCCCTGGTTCACCAGCAACCAATTCAAATACATTTTCTGTCTGATATATGACAAAAAAACTGACTATGTGGCAGCTCTATTTTGGGAAATGTGAATTTAGAGATTCCAGTGTCCACAGTTAAATAAATTCCTGGGGCCAGAGTGATATAGTAAGATGGTAACAATGACTGTTTATGGTAGTTGAAGGTCACTCTGATCAATATGGGCTTCATAGGCAATTGGAAACCTTTCAGAGTAAAACATGGCGGGGTGGGGGGTGGGGGGTGGGGGGGTAGAGAGCAGTCCTCATATGGTGAAAGGGTGTTAGAAAAGCAAAACACATGATACTCACAGTTGAGACCAGGGGAATCACTGGAGATTTTGGGCCCTAACACCTCACTACCATAGGCAACCAAGAAAATCGACACTGTGCAGACATGCATGAGACTTTCTGCACACAGTGGTGTTCACTATTTGATCCAAGACTGAAACCCTCTAAGAGAAAGGGCATTTTTTTAGAGTTTAAAAATAATTTTAATGGCAAAATTCATCAGTGGAAATTCTCTGAACTGTAATGAACTGAAATATATATTTCTGAAATATTGTACTACTCTTCAGTTAGATTAAATTAACATTAGAAATTATAGAATGACATAAAACATGACTGCATGGTGGACCTGGACTGGGAAAACTGAGTAAATATTATTAAAGTCTGTTATAGACATTATCAATTGGTTAAATTTTATAAAATGTATATTGGTGCTATTTTGTTAACTTAAATCAGCTGCGTGCACTGCAGTGTAAATTAAAAAGCACTAAATAACGCATGATATTGACCCAGATTACCTGCAGTTTTGTTTCATACCACTAGATGTCAGTCTTCATCAAAGCCATTTTCACTTACTGTATCTTGTACTTGAAAATTTATCCATTTTAACATCGCCTTTAGTTTTAATACAGATGGACTCACTCAATGCGTCAAACTGTCCAGCATCCAGTACAGACTACAGGCTGATTTGTCTCATAAGATGGTCACTATGAGGAAAAATAACTACTACTATAAGTAACCTTGGGCATATTTTTGACCAGGATATGTCTTCTATCTAATTAAGCTCACTTACCTTCAAATAAATCAGAGCAGCGCATCCAGATCTCCCACAGCAGTAGTCCTAAAGCATAGACGTCCGCCTGCATGAGAAACCCGCTGCTGTTCAGGTTTACGGAACCTTCCAGGATCTCAGGCGACGTATAATGCAGCGTGCCCAGCTGAGCATGACCCTACAGAAATGTAAATTTGTAGTTTCTAAGGAAAAGTGCAAAACACATGTAACTCTGCAACTTTAGTAGGTGAAATCTTAATGAGTTACAAATGTAGCCACATTTGTACAATTATGCAGAATCTTTTTGTTGATGGGATTTTTTTAAAGACCCCCTCTGCTGAAAGTTTTTAAACTTTGGAAACATCCATATGGTGTTTTTTTATATGCTGGCAGACACATCATGAGCAAAATAAGCACTCATCTGCATGGCTGAGTTCCACCTTGAAACTGTTGTGTACCAACGACAGTTTCAAAAACATACAAGGGCACTCCAAAAAGTTCTTGGCCTCACCAGAAAACATCACAGGAGAAAGATTATTCTTGCATCATTTTCAACATAGTCGACCTTTTAATGTTAATGCACGTTGTCCACTGATGTTAAAACTTTAGTATTCCTTTTGCAGAAGGTCACATCTTGAGCCTCCAGATACTCCTCAACATGCATGACTTCATCATCACTCTGAAAACTGCGCAACTGGGATTCAAATTTAGGAAACACAATGCCAGGTGGGGTGAATAAGCTGTATGGGGACAACAGTTCAACGCCTCCTGTGGTGTGTGGAGGGACTAATTGACCTCCAGCAACAGCACATTAGCTCAAAGTTTTCCTCTCCGTTTTCTTTGATTGCTTCAAACATTTGCGTTTTTGTGGACAGTGATGGAATGCTTTATAATGTGTAATTATATCCCAAGATGGGAGTTACACCCCTTGTTCTTGGGTGAGATCTTTTTGAAGTACCCTTATACTTAAAAAACTACGAGGAACCAACAGAAGGTAACTTGAAAGGTGGGCCTCTCTGTAGGATTCCATTATAGTCAGTTTCCGGTTTGAACAAGCATGGCTAAATAACTCCAATATTACAACTTGGCATTGTGTAGCGTAGAGTAGTTTTACAGTATTTTAGCTGCATTGTTGGTGAGCTGGTGTGCACGAGCTGCAGTGAACAGCAGAGGGTTGAGTGGAGAGATGGTAAGGAATAATATATCTGGGCATTAAAATAAAGGCAAACGTGTAGAGCTACACTGAGGCCATTTTAAGGCAAAAAGATTGTTTTCAGGGGGAAAAACGCTAAATATGTCATGGAGGTCCTCTGTTATCAACGTCCTCGACTTACGTCGTTGTGGTATTACGTCAGAACTGATCATGGGCCAGTCTTCGGTTTAACGTACAGTTATGTGATTATGTCAGAAATGGTTCAGTGAAACTAGTTGGCGAGTGAAGCAGATGAATATGGGGTCACGCGGTAAGTGGATGAATACTGTATGTACAGTAGTCACATGGCGCTATAAGACGGTTTTGTTTACATTTGCTGCCACATTGGATTATGCTACATTCGCTAATTTCATTATGGCTCCCATGCATAAGTCAGACTTACAGTTTACATTTTTGCCAGTATTTTCCTACACAGTTGTGTTTCAGTGTGAGCAAATGACTGTTTGTTGTTACTATAATTGTACAACTAAACTAATAGATATGGCGATGCACGTAAGGGCTTTGTTTGCATTTTCACTGGAGTTCTGACTTATGGTGAAAATCGACTTATGTCACACCGTAGGAACGGAACTCTGATGTAAGTTGAGGACCCCCGATATATGTATATGTATATGTATATGTATATGTATACATATGTATGCGTTTTTAGGGGTGTAATCAGTGACTGAAGCTGGACTCTAATGAGATGACTTCATTGCACCAAGAATTAACAATCGTGCTCTGCGTTCATCACTGGAACATCTCACCTCTGTGTTTGTGGTGTGGCTCTGGCAACAGCGACGCTCTGACCGAGATCGCAAAATGGTTGAGCAACCAAAGTCACACAGGACACAGGTACCATCTGCTCTCACCAGCACGTTGGAGCTACTGAGGTCACTGTGGGCCACAGGGGGTTTATGTCCATCTGCATGAAAAAGACACACATAATTAACTGTGAAAAGATTTGTAAACACATCGTACGTGCAGTTTGGATTTATAAATGGGTGCATGCTTGATCTAGAAAGACTCTCATACTCATTAAGTGACTGAATATGAAGCCTGCTTCATTATCACAATGAACAGACATATTTCTGAATATTTCTGAATCCCAGAAATATGTCTGTCTATTCTTTTATGAGAACTTGTGTGATAAAAACTCCCCTTAATGTGTTTAATTTTGTGTGATAACATTTTGGACACAACTGCTTTCTACACAGAGTGGCTACAATATGCACAAACACACACATCTGTTCACAGTGTTATTCTGGTCAGTACCACCGCTGTGAAGGTCAGAGTGGAGATAGGAAAGCCCCTGTGATAAAGACTGGCATAACTTCAGTGACGACATCCAGCTGGTGGTGTGTTTACACAGAAAGGAATGGAGAGAACCCTGAAATCAAAGAGACACCAATCAGTGATGTCTGACCAATTTCATCACACTGTCCTCAGGTTTATATTGGGCTACTGTGAATCCAGCTCCCGATGGAAGAAATGCTTATTATCTGCATCAGAACAAACAACAGAGAACATTAACTATTATCTCATCCTAAACAAAGAAAACCATATGTTTGTCATTTCCTAAATTGATTTTTTAACTTTAATTTTGCTGCCTGAACATAAGCTTACTGCTTTTAATGTGAGCTGACCTGAATTGAGGGAAAACTACTCATTTATTCAGATTTTTCTCAGTCTGAAAGTTGGAGGGGAAAATTTAGCCAAATGGTTAAGTCTGTCTTAAAGTCTTCACAATGGTTGCCTGTTTGTGATTTTAAATTCTTAGTCTATAATGCACAACGCAACCTTCGACCAGGTTAGGGCACTAGACGTGTAGGGTCAAGGATGTACATGACAGTGGAACTGCTTGTGGATCTCAAAAGAGCTAAAATTATTGAAATTGCCAAGAGATTTGCATAGAGTAGATCAAATAACAGACTTTCTTAAACGTAGGCTGAAACCCATCTGTCTTATGTCGTGTTTAAATAGGGAAATATTCTACTTTTAGTTTTACTGTTCTTCAAGACTGCCTTATGACCAAAATCAAGTGTTTTTTTTTTTTTTTTTAAATACCATATTAACAGGTCCATATGGTGCGTTTTATATGCCGGAAGACATATCATGAATTAAATAGGCCTGTACATACAGTATGACTGTCTCAAAAACACAGATTCAGAGATCTGGGGTTTCATACCTTAAAAAATACCGAAGGCACTAGTCCTGTCTACTGTTGGGGTCATGTTTCCCATATAACTAATGTTCTTTAGAAACACTTTTTGATTCAGATGTGTATGGGTTAATTAGTCCAATATTACAACTTGTGTGTGTGCACTGTAGTTTCACAGTGTTTGAGCAGAGTCAAGGGAGAGCTGGTGTGCCCGAGCTGCAGGCAGTAGCGGAGAAGTGCATGGAGAGAGGTGGAGGCTTGAATTCATAGGCATATTTCAAGGAAGGTAAATGTAAACCACTTCAAGGCAGGAAAGGATTATTTTCATCAATGACTGAAGAGGGATTTTTAAACTGTCATTGCTAAATTCTGTTTGAATACATAGTTTTCTGTTTTAGTGTAATCTATTTGTTTTTTGCAGTTTTCGCATTTTAGACTTTTGCCTTGTGTCTTTTATTGCTCATTTATTGTTTTTCTAATTTTTAAATGATCATTTTCTTTAAAATCTATTAACTTTATTTAATTTGCATTTTCATCACATTGTTTTATTTGTGCTATTTTACTTCTGTTCTGACATGGCATACATTCATCTTCCAGTCCTTCTTCTGTGAGTATGATGCATATTGAGAAAGTTTATTTCTTTGTCTGTTCCCTACCGCTTTCCTTGTAGAGCTGTTTACTTTACAGAAACAACATAGTTTCTTGTAAGTGTGTGATTCTGACTCACATATTCAGCAAATTGCAGCACAATGAAGCAGCTGTTATCGTTTGGTTTCCTCCCAGTACCAAGGAAATGGACAATCCCAGCATGTGTCATCAGTGGTAGCTCAAAAATCCCTTTCTCTGTGGTAAATTTAACTTTCCAGTCTGCAGGTAAAACTTTCACAGCCACCACAGATCCGTTGTATTTCCCTTGAAAAACAGTTGCAAAGTGTCCTTGGCCCACAATCTGTAAGACGTATGAACAAACAGGGAAACTATCACAACCTGATTTAAAGGCTAACCAATAATTCGCACACTGCCGGCCGTGGATTTGACAGCTGGGCTTACCTGCTGTAGCTCAATTTGAGAAAAGTCAATCTCAGAGGATTTTACTGTTTGACAGGAGCACGGTGATGATAAACTGTAGTCATCACAGGAGGATTGTAGATTCTCTTCTAAAATAATAGAATACAATACTTCTGATCATCATACACTCATTGACAAGTATCTGACACTGCAATAAAACAACTATTCATATGAAACTAGCCTGGCCAAACGGCTAGTGAAAGACAGAAATGTGAGGTAAAGGAGGAGTACTGTAGCAGAGTTAAACAGTAAGCTCAGTGTAGCAGAGAGAATGAAAGTGTTCCAAGGTCAAGTAAAGACATCATGAGAGCTGAAAGTAAGTTTAGAAAATGTGCCAACAGTCAGTGAGGTATATTTTTATCTTCTATGGTTGGTTCGGCAATTACAGTTTTTACAAAAGAACAATACAGCCTGTGTGATGTGCCGATGTGGTATATAGTTTATTTCCCTCTGTGTGAGACTTGACAACAACTAAACAACAGTTACCTCACTGTGAAAACAACTGATTTTTTCAACTTTAACCCCTTGACGCCTGAATTTATTTACAATTTAAAAAAAACTTGTCTGTTTTTGCTTCCCAGCTGATGCTAAAATAAGTGGCGATTGTACATTTTTCTATTACACATAGAACACATATAGAATAAATAATAACAGATATATAATAATTAGGTCCCACTCCGGTCCAATGAGAAACCGGTGCTTGCAAAAGGTTCCGAGGTACGCATTGAATATGCACAAACCGGCATTGGGGGAATGGATACACTATCTCACCTGCAGTCTGAATGAAAGTGGTTTGTTGTGAATTTGCGACAATAGGCATCAAGGGGTTAACTAACTCATTTTACTGTGACACTGGACCAGCTTTAAAAATACAATGATTAGGCCTTTTGACCAATAATTGATTTGGGGCTTTTCAGAATAAATAGTCAAAAATAAAGACAGAGAGGAAATAATAATAAAAACTCAGTACATTTACACACAACTCTGTGACTGCTTTAATTGAAATGCGAGTAGCACTTGCCCCAGCAAGTGTGAAATACAAAACATACAAATTGTGCCAATTTAACAGTCCTTAGTCATGTATGTAGCACTGAGATTGATGTCTGTGTTGTTGCGTGATTTATATGTATTTTTCAGCACAATTATTGCAATCATTATCAACAGTATCGAACACTAATTTTACATCTATTAAAACCCCACTGCATTTAAATTTTTGTCAACTGCAGTAGCCTTGATAATTCTCGTAAACCAAGTAAAATGATTAGATCTAAAAATGCATTCATTAGTCACTCAAATACTATACTTCTTAGTAACAAATTTCTCCAATTATCTGATAAGTTTCCAATAGACCTGAAAATTGATGAATCGATGGAGTTCTGTTGCATAGTGTAATAGCGATATAAAGAATGAAGACATACTGCTGCAGTCAAACCCAACTGGATTACTCAAATCGACAGTCAAATGGAATAGCAGTCTTAAAATAAAACTGAAATTCATGCCAAATAAAAATAATTATTCCTTGAATACACAAAGAATCTTACTTTTCTCTTTGAAAAGGTTTCTCCTTTTGGCAGCAATAATCACGATAAACATGACGAGTAAAATCACAGCCAGAGGTACAGCCATTTTCAAGATTTCACCTAAGAAAAACAAAGAAAATCTATGTTAAATGTTATTTGGGAATAATAAATAACCCTCCTTCAGACATGCAATTTAAATGCAAATATTTCTTGAATGTGTTGAGAATATAGTATGATATTAGCTAATAAAGGGCAAAAGGTTCTGGCCAATCAATGACATCTTCCAAATGTCAGGATTTTAAAACTAAAGGTGAGTAGAAGTTGTTTGCTTGGAGGAGAAATAACAATTATATTTTATTCTAATCATACCTGCAGAATAAGAGTAGGTGTGCAGAGGCTCTTCTGACTCTGGGGTCCAAGTAATGTTGCCATTGCAGAGGTCTGCGTTGCACACACACTTCAGGAAGCGATTGTTGAAGTGTGATTGTGCTTTACAGGTTGCACTTGGGCAGGATTTTTCAACCATATCACAAGCTGCAACAGAAAAATCAGTGGTACAATAAACAATTTAGAGGTTCCGTGTGCGACAGTCAGACCCACTGGGTGTTGTTAGAGCTCCAGCATCTCAGATTGCAACAAATGGGGCACATTTCCTCTCTTCCCTTTACATCTTATTTACAACAAGAAAAAGTGTGTACACGAGAGCCAACAAAATAGAACTACAACCATCGGCCCACATCAGCACTGTAAAATACTTGAAGAATGGCTGTAACAAGCTGTGTCAAAGGGAGGGAATCACATGCAGGCCTGGCTGGACCAGCTGCCAAAGCGTAGGACAGAGAAATTTAGATGAAAACACACACAGAGGGATTGGTGACTAAGTTAAGGATGCTTTTACTCCACAGCAGACCGTTGTTTTCTGCTATTGACACTATGATCGTAATCAAAATCTCACATATTACCTCTTTAAAGATAAATATAGTATATGAGAAACCAGCCAAGACTGTCAAACAACATGGCCTACATACTACACATTACAGAAACTGATCTATATCAGTTTATAGCACTTGGAGGCTTGAAGAAATTCAATTTTAGATCCTTTCCTAAAAATATCTATAGCATAATGGTGAAATGGTATAACGACGAATCCAGCATGTAGTTCTGACACCGCTGCAGATATTAAGGTTTCTTACCAAGAACGTCAACCTTTGGCTGGCCGTTTACGATCAGATAATATCCCACACAGCACTGGGTGTTCTCGCACAGCTGCACCGATCCAATCACATTTCCAGCAGTAGTGTATTTGTCGTAGTTCTGTGACGTCACTTGAAAAACACACCTCCGTAATGAAGACTGGCTGGAAATGCATATACAGATGCATTCTGGGAAGAGGAAGAAAGACGAATATCTGTGTGATGACAATCCTTGTTAACTTAGTTAGTATTGATAAAGGTTCTATTGTGAGTTTCTGAATAGTGATTTTTGTATCATGACTTATAAACTTTACTAAACACACCAATTTAATGCTTACATCACCCAAGACAAGTACGTCTGAATTAATAATAGTAGATTACAAGACTCAGTCATGCACAATCCATGAAAGAATCTCATCAACACAGTAGCTCAGTTACAGAGCATATTCTGGTGGCATCCCCAGATCTGAAGCATAAATTCATGCATTCATTTACTGACCTGGGTAGCCAAGCAATAAATCAAGTCAAAGAAGTTAAAAAAAAACAACAGAAAATACAAAAAAACCCACATTTGCTATAATATTATCAAATTATTGATAAGGTGGGTTACACTGTGGGCAGCAATTATATTGTATTTGTTTAAATTTCGAGCCGTGAAGTTCACAGATTTAACTATGAACAGTTTATTTGTGCTGTCTACCATTGGATGCACGTACAGCTGTCACTGGAACATTTCATACTTATGAAATCTTGAAAAATGCGGTATTCTAAGGCCCATTCCTGCCCCACAGTACACACACAGTGAGGTACCCATTGCACTGCAAACTGAGCCTCGTTTCTACTATTTGGGCAGAAATATGAATAATTCATAAAAGCCTGTCAGTTTTTGCCATAGACTGTACAATATAGATTTCTTTATTATACAGTCTATGGTTATTGTAACGTCTTCAGTATGGGAGTAATTCAGTACAATGCTTCAGCAACACAACTACAAACAGCAGTCAAATTGCAAATTAGAAAACAACGATTTATCAAACATCTGTCCTGAAAAGAAGAATAACTTATTATGTTTAATAACTTTAAAAGATTGAGCGTTTTTTTCTTCTTTAAAAAAAAAAAAAAAAAAAGTGTACTCACCCACAGCCAAAAGCAGCCACTGCTGTTGCAGGATCATGGTCACTCTCAGGCCAGAATGGCCAAGCAGGGAGTGAATTATCAATCCTGGGAATGTGAGAGGAGTTTCCCACGTTTGCCTGCATCACTCCCACTGACACACACCTGCATATTGTATCCTTGCACGTTTACACACACTCTGAAAAACTCCTCAAGGCCGCCACACCCCCACAAATGTGCATTTAGTTAGTGCTGTCATTTAATAGTAATTCCGATGAATCCACTCCCTTAACAGGCCAGAAGAAGGGAAGCTGTGATGCATTAAAGGGGGAAAACAATTCACCCATAACATCATCCATCCATCCATTTTCTATACACTGCTTAATCCTCACTAGGGTCGCGGGGGGGGGGGCGCTGGAGCCTATCCCAGCTGACTCAGGTGAAGGCAGGGGACACCCTAGACAGGTCGCCAGTCTGTCGCAGAGCTACATACAAAGACAAACAAGCACTCTCACATTCACACCTACGGGCAATTTAGAGTAATCAATTAACCTCAGCATATTTTTGGACTGTGGGAGGAAGCCGGAGTACCCGGAGAGAACCCACGCATGCACAGGGAGAACATGCAAACTCCATGCAGAAAGATCCCGGGAAAGCCGGGACGCGAACCAGGGACCTTCTTGCTGCAAGGCGAAAGTGCTAACCACTACGCCACTGTGCAGCCCCCCATAACATCATATTACACAATAAAAGGCCAAATAAATAATCTGATAGTCTGTGTTACCAACAAAATCTTTTTGTTGTTAGATCATTTATGATGTCCCAAAGCCTGACAATTTTGTGTCGAAATAATGTGTCGAAATACGGCAACAGATACTAAAATTTTTTTGTGTGTTATTTGTTGACATTTTGGTAGTTACTTTCATGATCATAGTTACTATCCACACAAAGACTGCATGTAGCTTGCTGTGTAAAGTGGAAAAATGTTTGTAATAGAAGACGCATGTAATATTTTGACTTAAGTAAATTACACTTAAAATAACAATTAGCAGTAAAATATCAGTAAAGTAAAAACACCTTACTTGAGTGGCTCGGCTACGACGTCACTCTTGTGGGCGGAGACGGCGGACTTGAACCCGGAAGTTGTAGGGCACAGGCCCTGAGGAAATTTCTATTTTGGAGCTTGAATTAGAGTTTATGTTGTGTAGAGGAGAGAAAGATACACACCTGAATCAGACGTGACATGGGGAATTTGGGTGCGAGGACTTCCGGAGCGGGAGCGCTCAATTTTTTGTGGAGCTGGTGCGGGTGGACCGACGGGGCGGGCGGGGCTGGGACACCGACATTTCCTGGTGTGAAATTGAAGTTATAAGCTGAGGTAGTCTAAGCAAATCAAAAGTTTGTTATGACTTACGCCGCTCGGAGTTTGAATCTGACTGCTAGAAGCTCTTACTGCAGGCCCGGAGTGGCTCATCGGGAGGACCGGGACTTCCCGGTGTGCCGGTCGATGTTTGGGCCGCCAGGGCCGGTGTTCACCATTTTTTGTGTGCGTGTGCTCAGTCCATAGACTCATAGACTGTATATAAACTATACTCTATATAAACTCTATATATAATCTATATAACTATACTAAATCGCCATTGGCCATAATTGTTTTTTTGGTCACTTGGTTTTATTATTTATTCACAGATGCATGATTGTGCAATCACTTATTTCTCTGTAGTTTGAAATAATTGACTTTTTAAAAAAAATTGTGTTTACATTTTAACAAAGTATTTTTTGGTAAATTATTATAAAAATAATCTAAATTCTATCAATCATGATTTAATATTGAAGAGCAATAAAAAGGGAAAATTTTGCTTTTTTAAAAAATATGTTTATTTTATAATCCTTAAATTGTTTTAAAAGCTATAAAGATATGATATGCTCATAAGCGGTTTTGGGGCTGTGGGTAGGTGTTTGCTCAACATATGTAGAGTCAGGCCAGCCCATATTCCCAGTTCTAAGCTAAATTAACAGTCTCCTCACCGCAGAGTCATATTTAATAGACAGACATGAAACACTATTGCATTCTTTGGGAAGTTACTGACTGACATACAGAACAAAGCAGCAATCATGCAGACCTTGTTGTTGATACATTACAAATCCAGGACTGAAGCCAAGTTTAGATGAAGTTTTATGACGTTTAATGAACAGATGTTCACTTCTCACATATACTGAGCCCTAGCGTTGTTACTCAGAGTCAGGAGGAGATCTGTTAGGGTGTGAAGAGGCCTCGAGGATTGAGATTAGCAACTAGACAGACGTCATAGCTGTCGTGCATGGCTGCTCGTCTTTCCACCACCGTCCACACATTGTCCGTAGGGTCCAGTTCCAAAATCTCCTTGGTGATGATCTCATGACGGCCTGCAGACACAAGACAAAGTATGTAAGTGGTAGCTTACCAAAATCTAATTTCCAGAGACACTGCCTCATCAGTTAGCTGGGATTCCCTAACTCTGACAATGGAAGATCTGCCTTAGGTTGGTGCAACAGGAGGAAGTTTTGTCAGCAAATGCTATTTCCTCCAAGTCAGTCTGGTAGAAATGTTTTTGGAGACTATGCAAACCAAAGAACTGCAAAAAAAAAAAAAAAAAAAAAAAAAAAAGTAATTGTGTCAATATATAATTGCGGGACTTTTTGTATCATAGTTGACATTTTTGCTGTTTTCAGGGCTAAAATCAACATGGACGCCTATAACCAAACACCACATAACATTTTTAGAGGAAGATTCTTCTTCATATTATACATACAATTGAGTAAAACTGAAAGTTATTTCTAAAGATATTGTAGTAACACTGTTGACATGCCATAAATCCACACTTGACTCACACACTACTTTATATTAAATAACTCAGAAAGCCTTGGAGTCTTGCCAGTCTTTTCTTCAGGAGGAAATGACATCATGTGGAGCAGGTCATGTGATCTGGAATTAACACACTTCCTAGAGAGGTGTTTTTGTAATGGGTAACTTAATTGAAAGTGATTTCTCGGAAACAGATACAATTTGTTATTTTCCATATAAAATTTGATATATTGCCAAAAAAGTATCTGTCATGATTATCTCAACTTAATAAAAAGAGCACAATCGAAACTATTTTTGAATAAGCTCATTTTGTTATTGTTTAGCTAATTAAAAGGTGGTTGTTACTAAATCCAGACGGTTATTTAGTTGACATTTTAGTGATATCCAGTCATTTTTTATTAGTGATTGTTTCCATAATAAATAATTATGAAATTTGTAAAGACATGATCACAATGAACATAAAAAACATTAGTTTTTTAAAAACTTTTATTAAAAATGTATGCAAGATTTATCCCATGGACTTCAAAAGTCCCTCAGTTACATAGTGACCCAATTAACAGGTGTTAGATAACTGACCGGCCCCCTTGTAGTATCCACAGAGGTAAAGCTTTCCCTCCACTACTCCTATATTGGAGGCGTTGGTTCGAAGGGCGAGTAGGGATGTGGGGAGGGTTGGTCCGGCTCTCCAGGTGTCTGTGTCTGGGTTGTAGATCTCCACAGAGCTCAAACAGCGCCGTGATTGTCCACGGTCCTCTCCATCACAGCCTATACCACCTAAAAAGGAACACAGATAATCTTGTTCCTATGCACAAAATACAGTGCTACACAGTCCTGGACAGTAATACAGTTTTGTAGTCTGACCTAATATGTAGATTTCTCCACTGAGAACAGCTGTGCCACAGCGGTACCGTGAGTACTTCATCCTGGCACACTCTGTCCACCTGTCTTTGCCAGGGTCAAACTGAAACACACGGTTACTCAGCTTGTCAGGCTCATCATCTGGCAGATCCTGGAGGATGAGAAGAAAATCAAGGCAGAGAGGAGGGAAAAAAGACAAGAAAATACAATATGTGAAAAATGGAAAAAAAAGGGATGGAAAAAAGGCTTTAAGTCACAAAAAAATTGATGGTGTCACTACATTCTATGTAAATTTTACATGATTTTATTTTGATAGTACAAAGTCTTGTTGGAAATATATGAAGTTTAAACATCATCCCTTTGTCTCATGGCGCTTTTTAAAAATCCTTTAGAATGTTACCAATAGAGGGTGCTAAAGTCATGAATATGCAAATTCTCCACTTTGTGAATTTACAACCCCTGAAAACATGGCTTTAAATTTTAAGTGTTTCTTCATAATATTGAATGTTTCTGAAGAAATATGCAATGATCAAGTGTTCAATAAAAATGTGCCTAATTTCTTTGTGGAAACTGTGATATCAAGGTTTTCCAAGTGAGCTTTTCCAACTCAAACTTAATAAAACAGCAAAAAAACAAAAAACAAAAACAAACAAAAAAAAAAACAGCTATAATGCTATTCATGTAGGAGCCAAGTGCATAAACAGGAGTTTTTAGGTACCCTTCCCTACTGTGCATTTACTATAACCTGCAAAACTATGTATACTGACTGGTCTGTGAATACCTGTGGTGTCCAGCCGCCCAGCACATAGAGATGCTCCTTTAGGCTCACGGCACAATGGCAGGCTAAAGGAAGCGGCAGCGGAGCAAAGCTGAGCCAGCTCCCTGCTCTCTTCAGCGACCATCTCTCCACGCTGTCTGTGATTATGTAATGATTGTGCACTTTCATCTGACCACCTATTAAATAGAGGCAGTCGCCTACCAGCCCTAAAGCATACATGTCCCTGTATGCTGCTGAGCATAACTCCACCCAGCTGTTCTCCTCTGAATTATCGTACCTGGAACACAGACAGGCTGTTCAGATTTCCACTGCAGTGCCATTCAAAAATCTGTATTTTGCCTACATTACCACATACACACCTGTAGAAATCAACCCTTTTGATTCTGTGTTGGTCTTCTGCCTCTATGGCCACCACTATATTATTGTCTCTGGTCACTACTCCTGCTGTGATCTGTCCCATACCTCCACAGGCCCTCAGTGGAGAGGGGATGTAGTAGATCTTTCTACCACGGGTGTCAAAGCAAAAACAGAGATCTGCAACTCCTCCCCGTCGGGCAGGCACTCCCTCCGTATTTATTCCGCCCAAACAGAGCAACAGGTCAGTTGTTTCCATGCCATAGCGAAGAGCTGGACGAGGTGGAGCTGACGATTCACAGAGACCTGAGGTCTGGAGAGCAGCATCAATCATCCCAAAGCATTCAGCATCCCGTAGCAGCACCTGGGAGATTCATAAATAAGCATGAAAGTCCATCAGTCTACTTATCTTGTGATAAATGTCGATGAGGAGCTTTGACTTGTGGCCCTTGCCTCTCATCCCTTCTCACCGGGTTTGTCCTCCTAGCTTTACGGAGAAATCCAGGGTCTACCAGCTCCAGTCGAACGCGCCGGAGTAACTGCACGGCCTGGGCTTCGCTTTGTGAGTCACCCCTTCGCCTCTCCACCCAACGCAGCACCAGCTCCAGCACAGCCTCCTCCTGCGATATGTTGAGGTCATCTGAGCCCAGCAGATCCCCAAGACTCTGGGCGTCCAGCTCCACCACTTCTTCTTCCTCACAAACCTAGATGAAGCAAGAATAAAGGGAAAAAAAACAAAAAACAATGGCATTGATATGAAAAAAAATGAAAAACACCACAGTGGATGGTAGCCGAGATTGTTGAAAAGTTGGATCATAACATTTGTAACTGTCAAAATACTTTTACGCCTGTGGATGTAAAGTTTTCTGCCACCTACAGGCAGTGCGTCAGAGGAGTCAGAGAGAGGGGCAAGTAGGGGACATTCAGGCTTCATTGTGACAAAAAGCATCATGGAAGATCATCTGTTCTGGAAATTTAAAGCAGGCTAATCCTAAAGGGCTTATATAAGGGGATCTTCTTCTTCTTGTCTACATAAATATATCAGAAAGCAGGTGTTTTCATTAATCATATTCAGGACATACGTTGTTTTCAGGCATCATAACATGTTTTGTCTTTGAGTGTGGAACACTTTTTGACGCTTCGAGTTAAGAAAATATTTGCCACTTGTCATACTGAATGCCTCACCCTTGAAAAGTGTTGATAGAGGTATTTCAAGGCACCATCAGCCAGACCGGTTGCCCCCAGGTCTCTGGCCCAGTGGTACAAACCGATGCAGTTTGATGGGTCCATGCGGGCCTCCATATGGCTCTGACACAACCTTAACTCAGTAACATGTAGGAGATGATATTAGAAAAACAACTGTCAGTACTTCCTCAATAGGCCACTGCCTAGTTAGAATAATAATTGACATCCCATCCTCCAGGTTCTTCTCCCACCTGAAGGCTCCATCTATGTGCAGCAGGAAGGCCGCAGCAGCCACGGCCTGGATGTTGTTGTTGGAAAGAGGGAGCTCAGCACGGTACATGTAGTCCAGGAGCAGCTCCAGGCTCTGGGCAGGAATGTCTCTGAGAGGCACCTCTCCTCCTCGGGTCTCCTTCAGACCGCATGTAAACATGGCCTGGACACAATGATTTATCAAAGAAATAATGCAGCACGATACAATCACAGTAACATAACATCATAAACACACTTGCTTATAGCAGTTTTGCATTAAACATTGTTCTCCTCAGTACATGCATTATGAACCGCTTTACCTGGAAATATGGACTGAATGCAGACAGCACCACCTTGTGGCAATGGAAGGGAATCCCTTCTGCCAGCAGCACCACATCAGTGAGCTCCTCAGCTGCTCTCATCCTCTCCAGCTGCATGAGCAGAAGTGAGCCGTGTTCTGCATGAGCAGCGTGCAGCAACTCCACATCCATGGACTCTTGTTCTGGATGTCTGCACCCCTTATCTGAGCACTGAGATAAAGACCTTGTGACAGAGTTACGCCAAGCACATCTGAGAAAAAAATCTGAGACGTTCAACCTTGATCAAGCAAATACATGTCAGTACTATAATGTTATTTCTAGCTTATTGCTTTTTGTTCACAACAGAAATAAAATGTTGTTGAATTAAACATAAATCCAGATTTTGAAATTCTTTTGATTCTGAAGTTTATTATCTTACGATATCATGCAAAACTCACAGTGAGGTGACATCTAAACACCCAGTTTCCACTTCACACTTGTTTTGCAGTCTTTGTGTAATTTGTAATTAAGCTCAAACATCCACAGTATTGCAATTAGAATAAAATTATGAATCAAACATCTTAAATGAAATGCGGCATGAAAAGAAAAATGGATTTTTAAGTGAAGACTTAAGGCTTAATAACTGTCATTATCTCCAGTGTTCTGGATCCATGCACAAAATTAGGCTCCACTTTCTGTTTATTCCATCTGAGCTAATGAATCCCCACCAGGTGTTTTGCACAAGTGACTTCACTCATAACAATCGCTGTGGTCACCATTTTATGATCACACTAAATGTGCAAAACACTGTGGGCAGTTGAATGTTGCCCAACGCTGCACAAGTGAAGGACTGAAGGTAAAAGTAATTGGGTCCATCTAGATGAACGGATTGCACAACACGCTAGAACTGACAGAATGTTTCTATCATTTTGTCTTATTCAGCTGCAGGAGAACACGTTACATACTTGAAAGAATTGCAACTAATGACAAACAAAAGAATAGAGCCTCTTGGACTTCTTGTTTGTTGTTCGGAGGGATACTTAATGGCATTTAAACTGGCTCAGGCAGCAGCTGTGTATGGAATCGATCATAATACAAGAGCTCAACATGAGCAGGTCACCTACCAGACATGAACAGGCAGCTCACAGAATGAGTGGTAGCATGTTAGCATGACTTTAGCTAAGCACATGCAGAAAAACACATATCATACCAGTGGTGTCCAAAAATTATTCCAGGTCAAGATTTAGAAGGTTCAGAACCGATATGATGTCTCCATCGCTTTGGCTACAACATAGGGTGGTTTATTTTTGTTTGCTGGCAGATCTGTCTTGTGTTCTGTGCTATTTACTGACAGGGACTAGGGGCAATTGCATGCTCACTAGTTTTAAAAAAAAAAAAAAAAAAAAAAAAGTTTAAAATAGACCAGCAAGTGCGTGTAGAGCTGTTGGTCTGTTCAGGTTTCTAGAAGTTGCAGTACAGTCTGTCCTTGCTCTCATTTAAACAGTGTTTCACAGTGCTTTCTGCTGAAGATACATCTCAATTTGTCTGTAATTTTCTTTCTGACGTAAAGGCGCAAATTTCATGTACGAACTACAAGAATTAGCAGCATTATATTAACAAGTGGTTGACATTTTTGAGTATAAAATATAATTCTCTGGACATAGAGAAAAAAAATCAAGGGGAAAATACATTTCAAAGGGCACATGTAAGTGGATGTTTAACATAAAGAAGCTTTTGAACCACAATTTACAGAGTCTGTTATTTTAGACTGAAGCTGGACAATAACAAGGAAATCTGATAAGAGGCAGTGGGTGTTTTCTATGCATTTATCCTTTAGCTGGGCTCTTCAAAGGCCTCTGCATAGCCATATAAACCAGGAAAATAACATTTACTCGAGTACTGTTTGTTTGGAATCTCCTATTGAGATATCTATGAGTTGTTATCAGTTCCATAAATGACAAATTCTCTGCTTCTAGATGCAGAAAGGTTCACAGAAACAGCAACAAAAAGTAAATTATGTTGCAGAAATGTAGTGTTTTTCTTTCCATATCTACTGTCCATCCCTTGACATCCAGGGAATCTATTAAGTCTGACTTCTAGTTTGGGAGACACTGGATTAGTCTACCTAAATATAAAGAACTTAAAAATGGCTCCAACTCACCAGCAATTGCTTAAAGAATGAGCAATCAGGATTAGCTATCTAATAATGTCTGCATTGAGTTTAAATATCTCTTCCAGGTACCATGCTGAATATATGGTTCAAAGTTTGGGTACGCTTATTCATTCAAAGACTTTTCTTCATATTCCTTATTTTCTAAATTCTACAACAATACTGAAGACATTTAAATTTGTAAAAAAAATGCATTTATGTTTTGGGTGAAAGCCGGAGAACCCAAGCGCAGACTCACAGAAACTGACAGACAAATGAATAACTGAAAGAGATTTATTTAACCAAATAACTAACCAATACATAAATACAGAACTGAACTGGGGGGGAAGGAACCAAACCAAAACTACTAAATTCTACAAGTAAACTCTATGAATACAAAAACAGAAGTCTACAAAACTGAACTGACTTAACAAAACTAAGCTAAAGAGGGGTACTCACAATATGGGGAAACTGACAACCGAGGGGAAAACAGCCTGGGAAAAATCCATGAACAGACAAACAGGAACACAACAGAGTCCAAGAGGGAAGGAATCCAGGAGGGGAAAAGCAGCAGAGTCCATGAGGCTGAGGCAGTCCAGAAGTTGCAGGCTTGGTGGGAAACAGTATCTAGGAGGGTAACAGAATCGATGGTCCGACAGGGAATGAGTGACTGAGCAGAGTTTAAATAGTGAGCAGGTGATATTGAGGGCAGGTGAGCTGATTACTGCAAAGTGAGTCACCTGCAGTAATCAGCTGAGTGCAGACAGGTGAGCAGGGAGAGCAAGACACAGGGATGAGAGACAAGAGGGAGAGAGATGACATATAGAGGGAGCCAAAGGGACAGGTCAAAACAGAAACAGATCAGGAACCAAGGGAGAAAGGAGGAAAAAAGAGGAAGAAGGGAGAAGAAGCCTAAACTATGGTGCTTTGTACTAAAAAAACACCACCACCCACTGTTACTTTAAGATGTCAAGGTCAGGTCAGTGTGGAAAAAATGAAGAAGTTTGAAAGTTTCTTCAAGAGTGATCATAAACAAATTTGAAACACTGTAATGAATCTGGCTTTGATAAGAAGCAATCCCTTCTGTGGGGGATATTTACAATTAGTTACAAGGCTCGGAAATCAGTTCTCCTTCAGAGGAGACCACGTGAATCAGGCCTTCATGGTCAGATTGAAGAAAGAAACCACCACTGAAGCAGATTAGTATGAAAAGGAGCATTGCTTGGGTGAAGAAACTCAATAAATGTTCATTAGATTTAAGTCTGATGAGCCCAAATTAGAGATTTTTTTTTTCTGGAGCTGTGGGGGTGTTTACTTGTGACATTGTTGTTCTTTTAGGTAGCACAACATTCTGGCACCAAGACATTATGGCATCACATCTGATTTGTGCCTAGTAGGACCATCATTAGATTTTTAGCAGGATAATGACACAAAACACATCTCCAGGCTCTATAATGGCTGTCTCAAGAATCAAGAATCTTTATTGTCATTGTGTTTCCACACAGCGAAATTACAATTGGTGACTCCCAGCAATAGATAAAAAATAGAAAAAGGCATACTATATACAAATAAAATAACAAATACTGAAAAGATGTAAATATGTAAACAGAGTTAGTGCACATGAGCAGTAGGATGAGTGTAAAGTACAGTCCAGTGCAAGACTCAGTTATTTATGGCACATGGTATGTCTGTTGTGTGTGTGGGGGGGAAATGGACTGGACAGCTCTTGGATAAAAACTGTATCTGACCAAGAAGAACATGAAACTCTGATGATTTGGGATGAGTTGGACAGCAGAGTGAAGAAAAAACAGCCACCAGGTGCTCAGCATATTCTGGAACCTCTTAAAGTCTGTTGGAATACATTCATCCATCCATTATCTATACACCAATTAATCCTCACTGGGGTCGCAGGGGGGCTGGAGTCTATCCCAGATGACTTAGGGCGAAGGCAGGGGACACTCTGGACAGGTCATCAGTCTGTCACAGGGCTACATATACAGACAAACAATCACACTCGCATTCACACCTACGGGCAATTTAGAAAAATCAGTTAACCTCAGTATATTTTGGACTATGGGAGGAAGCCGGCGTATCCGGAGAAAACCTTGCACAGGGAGAACATGCAAACTCCATGCAGAAAGATCCTGGGACGCAAACCAGTGATCTTATAGTTGCAAAGTGCTAACCACCAAGCCTCTGTGCAGCCCTGCTGGAATACAGTTCCAGTAAGAACTGAAGTCAAATAAAAATAAAAATTCTGACTATGTCTTCACTTTAACATGTTATTTCTTGGATTTTGCTTCATGTCTGTAAAATAACAGGATAAATTAGATCAACTGAAAGTAAAAATTGCATATATCATCCATATGTGTAAATGCATGCATGTAAACTCTTGCACACGTGTACAACCACGCAAAAAATATTTAAAAAAAAAAAAATGACAGCAGCTAGATGAACTGGCTGACACAGACGACATGTGGCTCAGCATGAATGAGAAACAGCATTAATCATAGCCTGCTGTAAACTCAACTTTATTGGCCAATATGTCTACACCTGAGGTTAAAGTATGAATGAAAACAGATTTTATAGGCGTAGACAGTAGTTGTTTACTATCGACTGTGACTCATGCATCTCTGCTCAAAACACAGCTGATGGAAAAGACTGCAGAAAGCAGACCTTTGGTGTTGCAAAGTGAAACATTCACAAAAATGCACTCTCCCAGCACACCATGTTCTCTTCATAGACTCTGTCATGAGTCAAAATGTTGCAGGGGGGCGTCTTCTTCCTGGAACAGGCTATTGGAGGTGACATCAATTTCCATGCAGCGTTATTTCAGGCTTGTTGTTCTCTTACGGTATTTTTCACGCACAGCCGAGCATACTGCATTACACAACAGCAGGAGCAAAGTGTATAGACAGTTTACAGTTCATAGACGGTGCAGATTAATCAGTGACACTGGATCTGAATGTGAACACAATAATTCGTCTCCGCATAAGAAACATATGCACGTGCCAGTGGCAGTGCAGTGATCCCAGCTCTGATCCCAGCTCTGATCCCAGCTCTGATCCCAGCTCTGATCCCAGCTCTGATCCCAGCTCTGATCCCAGCTCTGATCCCAGCTCTGATCCCAGCTCTGATCCCAGCTCTGATCCCAGCTCTGATCCCAGCTCTGATCCCAGCTCTGATCCCAGCTCTGATCCCACCTCTTCAGCAGGAAGGCCTCAGTTTACATGCATGAATTGCAACTCTTAGGAATCCTCTTCTTAGGAATCCTGTAATAATTTTGAAGATCCTCTGACTGAGTTACTTTGTGTTTTGCTAAAATAAGGTGCTGATCTCTGCACACCGTTCTCTTATATCCCGTTATTAATCGTCCTTTATCGTAATGCAAAAACTGTCATGAAAAGTCCTCAATAAATCCTATTTTTTGTTGCTTTCTCTTTTATCATCGTAAGGTCAAGCTGTTCTAAAATTTCCATTCATATGAACCAATTTAAAATCTAGGTCACGAAAACAATTGACTTCCCGGCCACGAGGAAATCTACAACCCTAATAGGTTATTTCTTAACATGTAACCCACATAACACTTCACCTCTTCATCCCGAGCAGTTAAATGATTTATCGCACTATTTGCCTTTTGATAAGAGCATAAGCAAAGAGCTGTGCAGCGGAATCTCCATATTTGGAAGACTGACACCAAGTTAATGCAACACATCAATCATGAGTTAACAATGAGTTAATTTCATGAATATTTGTCCTTTGTCCTACACTTTCAGGATAGAAAGGATTTTGAATATTTGTTTTTACAGAAATCACCTTGATCTTTTTTTATAAAACATTTGACATTTGACACACACACACAGAGACTAAAAGATATGATATGCAGTTTCTAAATAAAGAATGAATTCTCTATATTCTCACCTCAAGAATACAGCATGTGTAGCCCTGTGATAGACTGGTGACCTGTCCAGGTGTCACCTTCCTTCACCCTAAGTCAGCTGGGATAGACTCCAGCTCCCCTGCGACGCTAATGAGGATTATGTAGTGCATAGATAATGGATGGATGGATGGATGGATGGGTGGATGGATGTGTACATATTTGTGTTTTGAAGAAAACATGCCAGACTGATCTTTATAATAATGTAGTGTACATACCGTTACAAAATCAAAAAACTAGGCCAACACATCTCAGGTTTCTACAAATCTGACTTTCCTACAAACAGAGGAATTCAGATACATACAGATACAAAACCAATGGGAAAATCGTAAATGGAATCAAAAAACAAGGGTAATTTCTTCTGGCAAACCTACTCATCAAAATGTGTTTGGATCCAAAAGAACGTGTGAATTTGAACTCAAACTTGTGTAATAATATGCTCACTCATGTCTGGTTATGCATGTTTGTACAAAGAGTTGCCTCTTGAAGTGGTGCTCCCGCAGATTTTACTAGTTGTCCTTTCGGCTGTGCTTGTTCATCAAAATGTTCCAGAGTTTTGACAAATTTCCTTGTGTGTGACGGGAGCCAGGGTTAATATGTGAACGTTAATGTTTGAATGTTACATCCAACACTCATCTATTGCTGTTAGGTATTTCAGTAATGTCCGCTTGTGAGTCAGTTGTCCCTTTACATAGCTGCTGTGGATCTGTTAAAGTGATTGTTTTGCCAGTGGTCACTGGATAACAGCAAAACCTGAGGAGTCTTTTCTTGACTCTGAAATTTTAGTGGCGACATGTAGTTCCCAGTGTTTAAAGCTCCAGGGGAAGGCATTCTGCTAAAGTGCTGCTAAAGTGAAGCATGGAATTATTATCTAAAACAGAAGGTTACAACTACAATTTCTGCTCATATGGGGATTTTGTCGTACGCTTCAACATCCTCATTAGTAAAAACAGAAGCGGTTGAGAACAACGTTTCAAATGCTACTACTAATACTGTGCAGTAACTGTCCTGCTGAGCACATTTGACTGATGCACTGTGCTGGGTGCATTGGAGGTTAACAGTGGTGCTAAAAATGTAAGGCAACAGGGACAGTTTGCTCTCAGTTGGACACTAAGACACTGAGTGATTGTTCTTTTTTAAATTTCAGATCTAATCAAATTCAAGTCCCTCAACTAATTGTTGGATTTTCCAGTTATTTCCCTTGCCATGCCACCCACACTAGCATTAAGATTTTTTATTATTCTATTGTATTGCTCATGGTTAAACAGAAAGTCAAAAAGAGGACTGATTGGTCTCTCATCAGATTTTGAGCTTTTAGAAGACAAGCTTTGTCACATACAGGTTACAGGAGAGTACATTTCCTCGGCCACATATCCCGTCTTGTCAGGAAGCCGAGGTCAGAGCACAGGGTCGGCCATGTCGCTGCAGCCCTGGAGCTGATAAGGTTAAGGGCCTTCCTGAAGGGCCAGCAGGGGCAGCTTGACAGGGCTGGGCCTTGAGCGCCCTTTTCAAACCTGCTTGTCTCAAACTTTATAGCGTATCGTTCTCCTTCTCACAGTCTGCGTAACAAGATAAACCTGAATCAATAATGAAAGTCCTTTGGACAAAGACCCCTTTAAACATTAACTAGTTCAACATAAACATCACAAAGATGATTTGAAGGAGCCTTGTCAGCAGTGTGACTGATGAATTTGTATTAAAAGGTCGCCTGGTTCAAATGGTCGTTTATTTACTATGTTTTGATGCTAAAGCGACACGTTGGAGCCTCTTAAGTATAAAAGGCATAAACATTTATTGTGTATGAAGCCACATCTGTGAGGTTTGAATTTGCTCGTAAAATGACAACGCATTAATCAGCTTATTTTACCTTTTGTTTTGTTTCTCATTTTCACTAAGCAACCTATAAAAGCACTTTTCTTAAAGCATTGAAGCTCTAAACAGAAAGGGAAACAAGAATCAGAAAACTTAATCTAAAACAATGCAAAAAAACTAAACAAAACAAACCAAACAGAGATCTTAAAATTGAGGAGAAGTGAATAAGGTATTACATACCAGAAAGTCTGTCATGAGTGGGATGATAAAATGCATCAAACATTCATAAAAGCATCACAGTGAGTCAGAGGAAATTCAAAGGTGCTAAAGATTTTGCTACTCTTGATAGTCAAATATATAGTAGTGATGTCTCCTATTCACAGAAGAAAACCAAAAATATAGGCAGCGCAAATGCTTAAATAGTAAAGACACATGTATGAGAGATAAATGATTTTAAAAAAGAAAAAAATGTTTTCATTAAAGTTAATAAAAACAAGGTTTTAAACCTTAAATTCGGTTTGTCACTGTTAGAACATCAGGGAATAAAACTTATCTTAGGTTCTGGACTTTAGGAAGTCACATAAAACACAATGTACATTTTCAAAAGAACAGACTATTGCAGCTTTTCTGCTGACAATGAAAATTCTGTTACTTAATCACCTGAGTAAGGAAAGTCTGGCTGCTATAAAGATAAGATCTTTATGTTATATTGTCTATTCAACATACGTGATACATGCGCTTGATAAAAGACAAACTAAGATACTTCTATCCAGTCCAGTTCTAGCTGATCGTGTGTTAATGCACATGCTTTGTAACATTCAGCACTGCTGCAGTGCGGCGTATCTCAGCGTCAAGTTTACCAGCTGTGCAGTTTTTGAGCAAGTTTAGCCTTTCAGTTAGTCACTGTTGGCTAACACACATGCTTGCACACACATTTCCTCAGGTGTGCGTATGCAGAACAGGGACATGTGGGATGGTTGTTGTTCTCTTATAAGGCCAGGAAAGGAACAGTCACTCCCACAGTCCAGAAACAGCTGTAGGAACAACAACTGTCAATCAGTATAGACCAGTGAGGAGGCTTCACTCCCACTACGCAGTGGTGACACCTGTAACTATCTCTTCTACTCACGAGTACCCTCGGACAAAGAACTGGGACTCCAACAGACGCCGGCTTCACAGAGGTTCTGCTGAATTTGCTCCAACAGACGAGGACATGAAGGAGAAGGAGTATTTTGTGCAGAGGGAGGTTCTGGATGAGATACGTCTTGATGAAGTGGCACAGAAAGGGACTTGGTCCGTTAAACCAACTCTGGGTGAACGAGTGAAAGAGTCCCTGAGGTAAAAATAGAGAGGAGAGGACACCGGGGAGGGAAATACCGCTGACAAATCGGACCATTGAAAAGCACTGACACAAACTGACAAAACAGAAAAAAAACAATGCAGTTGTTGTTGGCTGCCTGTGCATTTTTTGTATGGTTGCAACTATATGTGGTTGTCTGTGTGCCTCTAACTCAGTGAATCTTTCCACTGTTGCTCACAGATGAGTGAATGAGTTTGTGTTTCATTTGGATGCAAATTTTATGTGATTAGGTCATTACCTGCTCTGTTAGCAGCAGACCTTCACACATTTGGGTTAAATTTTACAACGGCTTGTGATACAATACATAATATTCTTAGCTTTGGAGTAATCACAACAGCACCGTGCATATTTAACCCTCCTGTTGTCTTCATTTATGGGCACCAAAAAATATTGTTTCCTTGTCTGAAAAAAATCTAAAAATTCAGCAAAAAAATTCCCCAAATTTCTGAAAATTTGCAAAACCTTCGGGAAGAAAATTCCAATAATTCCTTAAAAGTTTCCCTTAAAAGTTTTATTTTTAAAAAATACCCCACATTTGACAAGGAAATTCTTGTGAATATTTTCAAGAAATGAGTAGAAATCTTCCAAAAAAAATTCCTAAAAATATCTAAAATGATTACATATATATCAGTAAAACTTCAGATATTTTCGTAAGAACATTCACAAAAAAATCAACCAAAATCCAGCAAATTTTGATGAATTTTGGTTGATTTTTTGTGAATGTTCTTAAGAAACATTTTTAACATTTTTTTTCGGCCAAAAAATATTCAAAGATTTCCCAAAAATGTTGAAAATGTGGACATCAGAAGTTTCACTGTGAAAATATTTTTTCCCCACATTTTCAAACTTTACAACGGGTTAATTTTGACCCACAGTACAACACGAGGGTTAAAAAAAAACATACATTTTCCATTTAATTAACACAGCAGATAAATAATCTTGTGACATTTCAGCAGAGGAGGATAAGACACAGTTTGTTCTTGCAAGTTTCTGAAACTCTTCTTGGAAAAACAAATGAAGCGTTGATTCACAGGTGCAAGCTTTCTGGCATTTCAGTAGTAAATATTTGTAGTAGTAGTAGTAAATATTTGCTGTGAGGAGGCTTCACTCTCACTGTCCTGTTTGTTTTTAAAAAAAACAAACAGAATGCAATAAACACTTAAGCTTCCCTGACTATGATCTAAAAACATCTGGTTTGGATTAAAACCCAAAGAAGAGCGCTTGTCTGTTTCTATGTTTTTCCAAAGTGCCTCCACGTTTATTTATTCTTTGAAGTGAACAACAACATATCAATATGCTGGTTTTATCCAGAGTGTCGCTGTTTTGCAAGGCCAGCTGATAAAACCTATAGCAGGTGTTGCAATTCACAAGTCTCACTACATTGCATTGCTCATAAAAATGCATTAATATGTATGTTTTACAGCCTCTCTTCAGCTAATTAGTAGATGGTGTAATCATAATGTATTATTTTCTTTATCTTGCACACAGCATAGATGACTAAAGCTGTCGGACATTCAACAAAAAACTTGACAGTGGTATTGTGGATCTGTATGACTCCAGTGCTACAAGTAGCTTGATTGTTGTGTTTTTCTGGAATGGTTGTTGCAGGTGTTCGGGGCCCAGGCTGAAGCACATACTTCTGAGCTGGATTCCTGTTCTTGGCTGGTTACCTCGTTACTCTTTCAGAGAAAATGCCATAGGGGACCTGATATCTGGCTGCAGTGTGGGCATCATGCATCTGCCGCAGGGTTTGTATGTGTGAATGTGTACACTGGCGGGAGCTCACAGTTTTTCCACGCACTTTAAAAAACTTTAAAAAAAAAAAAACAACAGATTTTTCCAAGAGTGACGTGGGAGTTTCAGCACCATTCTCACGCCTGTCTGTTAATCGTGAAGCCGTGGTTGAATTAGCTGAATGTAGAGAGTAGAAGCGAGCAGTGACAGCTGGTTTGGCTCAGTGTAAATGTAACAACAACAAATTGTGGTATTTATGGAGTCTCTGCTGCTTCACATTCAATGGGCAAACATGAGATTGATCCTCTCTTTTCTATTTCATCAAGAAGGAGACTACGTTTCTGAAAATGTGTAACAATTCCATAAATGTTTTAAACACCTTCACTATCACTGAATTAGTTTTGGTCAAGGGACAGGCTTTCTTATCCCTCTTTTTGTTTTGTTTTTTAACCAGGCATGGCATATGCTCTTCTGGCTTCCTTACGTCCAGTGTTTGGTCTTTACACCTCTCTCTACCCAGTGCTGGTCTACTTCATCTTTGGTACTTCCAGACACATCTCCATAGGTGAGAGGAGATCAAAAAGGAGGAAAATAAGTCAACAATGGCAACATGGATAAACGGATCCTTTCGTATGTCTTTTTGCATGAATGTGTGTGTTCATGGTTGTGTGTCCAGGCACGTTTGCTGTGATCAGCATCATGATTGGGAGTGTGACAGAAAGGCTGGCACCGGACAGCAACTTTATTGTAAATGGGACGAACGGGACAGAAATTGTGAACCTCGACGAAAGGGACGCATACAGAGTACAGATAGCATGTTCGCTCACAGTGTTGGCAGGAATCTTTCAGGTGTGTGTTTCTCTGTGTATGTGAGTGTCCACTTTGACCACACTGGAAACTTCCAGTGACATTGTTGAGGAAGAAGCTGCCCTTTGAATAACCTGCTCTCTCTAATTTGCCATCCTAAGATCCTGCTGGGTGTGGTGAGGTTTGGTTTCGTGGTCACCTATCTGTCTGAGCCACTTGTTCGCGGCTACACTACGGGATCAGCATGTCATGTGTGTGTCTCCCAGCTAAAGTATCTGTTTGGAGTTGCACCATCTCGCTTCACTGGTCCCCTCTCCCTCATTTATGTGAGTATGTCATATATTCTGAGTTACTTGGACCTCCTTTCTTCCATTTCATGCTACAGCACATTTCAAGGAGAATATATTGTGTTCTGTAGATAAAGATTTTACATACAAAACAAGTACTGACCTCTGCATTGTTAGAAATTATACAGTGTATAGTTAAATTAACTGCAGTGCAACCACTGCAACAGTAACATGTTATCTACATTTAACTGCATTCCTAAATCTTGTTCTAATCTTTTTGTTGTCTGACCAAGCAGTTAACCAAATATCTCAATTAACATTTCACAACTATTACTAGTTTACTTAACAATCAAAGGCCTTGGACAGTCAGTAGCTCCAGCGGATCTCTGCTGATCTGTTTGAAGTTGGGTGGAGCAATGCAGGAAGTTACAGGAGGCCACATATTATATATGATAAAGGTGTACTTTCACCCTTCCTAATAGGTGCAGTTTTACATGCACACAGAGTCCCAAGAAGAAATAAAATCATGCGACCTACACCCATGTGGAGTACAGAATGTACAGTACTCAGTGTGTTTTTACTTTTTTGCCAACTGGTATAGTGTTAATGGATTTTGGCATACACTGTCAATATGTATTTTAACCTGCTGCACTGCACACTGTAAAAAAAAAAAGGTTGTTTTTATGGTAAAATTCCGGCAGCTGTGGTTGACAGAATGCTACCGTAAAATTACAGTAAAAATATTTTCTACATTTATGGTAAAGAAATGTTCTGATTTTGCTTATTTTTGAATTAAAAATTGTGCTTCATTCCATATTTTACTGTAAAAAAAGAAACGTCAACCTTTGGAAAATTGAAAATTTACATGAAAATACTATATAAAATAAAGCTTGTGTAACTTATAAATATTCCAGCATTTTTCCTTATTAGCAGAACAGTTAGTGTTAACATTAAATGTTTTTTTTTGTTTTTTTTGTTTTTTTTTAGCAAAAAACAGTTAAAGCTGTCATAAATATTAAAGCATATGTCTGTTATTAACACAACATTAATATTTACTGGGAAAAACAGTTTTCTTTTCAAGGCCTAAATGCAAAGATTACGGTATTGTTATGCATGTTGAGGCATTTTTCCACTGAAAACTGTGCAGGAGTCGGGAAATGCATTATTTCAAGAGACAAAAGATCTAAAAAAAAAAACAACCCACTTTTCTCCTGATTAACCTATTTACGGTGATTCAGTGTTATATAAATGGCATCAAACTGTTATAGAGTTTACAGATTTTTACTGTCATGGTTTGACAGTTTTTCATCGTAAAATGTACAAACATTTTGTACAGTGCAGCTAAAAGCTACAAGCATGTCTGATATTACACTAAGATGAAACAATTAGCAATGGGCTACTGCTTTGATTTTTCAAAGAAATAAAAGTTAACCAGTCAATGTGCATACAAGCTGGATATTTGCAGAAACACCTGTCACAAACTCTGCAATGTGGAAAAGAGACAAGCCAATTAAAATACCATAGCAAACACTGGACACCAAACATGCTGGGATAAGGCCCCATAGCTGATAGCAATATAAATGAATCTAAAGGAGTTGAGTTTAAATAAAATGCTTCCAAAGGCAAATAGAAACCATGACAAGTATCATCACTTATGATTCCCTGCAGAACTGTCATATTGTTTAATTTTTCCACAGTTGTGTTCACTCCCACCACTTAGAGGGCACTTCTTTATTACTTTTTGACAGTATTTGTGCATTCACTTTGCTTCCAACTCTTAATTCTATCTGTCCTCCACTGTTTTCTTCGCAGACTCTGGTGGATCTTTGCAAACTGCTGCCTCAGACGAAGCTTCCAGAGTTGGTGGTCAGCCTGGTGGCGCTCAGCGTTCTTATTGTGGTCAAAGAAGTCAATGCGTGCTACAGACAAAAGCTACCTCTGCCTATCCCCATAGAGCTCATAGTTGTGAGTCCTCCTGTTGCTTTTTCCTCTCTTTTTTTCTCCCCACACAAACATTAGGTGTATACATTAAATAATCCAGCAGGGGGCATCTTGACCACAATGATCAGAGGAGCTGCTGACCTTGTTTTGCACTTGCCAAAAAAACAAACAAAAAAAAACAGACTGCATGTGAGGAAAATAATGATTTACCTCATGTACTCATAGTGAAACACCACCGTCTGTGCTTGTTTTCAACAGATCATAGCAGCTACAATCATTACCCACTTCTGTGGACTTACTGACAAATACTATATTGATGTGGTTGGAGAAATTCCCAGTGGGTAAGTTCATCTTTGTATGTTTGCAAAACAGTAAGCAGAAGAAACGGGCTTTGGGGGTGAAACTCAAGATACCAGTTAATTCATGGCTGTTTACAAGATCACAGATAGTAAAGTCTCATATTTCACAGTTGCCAAAAATGCAGAGCTGTTTATAAGACACGCAAAAAAGGGTCACATTGTGTGTTTGTATGAGCGAGCGTCTAAAAAAGCTGGAAAAGCTCCTGTGGTGGAAAAATCCATAAGTGAGCACTGAATCTCCGTAGTAGTCACAAAAACAGGGAAGTTTAGATATGAGAAATAATAGCAGATAAATGTCATAGCCTATATATACAAAATCTACTTGCTTTGTGCTTGCAATCAGAACTGGATTCATCCAATTCCTCTGTGTTCCAGGGTGGGTGTGTTTCTAAATTGTTATAAAAAGCTGCACGTATATAAGTAGTGTTATATATGTTTGCAAGTTACCACCTTTCCCCCCCCCCACTACAGACTCAAGGCTCCTCGTGCTCCAGATGCCACTTTGTTCTCAAAAGTTTTAGGTGATGCTTTTGCCGTGGCCATCGTGGGCTACGCCATCAACATTTCTCTCGGCAAAACGTTTGCCCTCAAACACGGCTACAAGGTGGATAGTAACCAGGTGAGGAAAACACACACACAGACATGCACGTACGCACTGCAGTACTCACAAACAGCTGATAGCGTTATAATTGGAGTGTCTGTTCCTGTCTGACTCACTACTAACAGGGGGGGAGTAGTTTGGCCTAATATTAGACTCAACCCTTCAGTCACTCACAGTTGCTCATGACTGTCACATTAATGGACACAATTGTTCAGATTGTTCCAGATCAACCCTCGTCTCGACAGCATTACTTCCACAGACATTTTTGCTCATGGTGCTTCTAGTGTATAGTTCTTTTCAAAGAAATTCTACTTGAGTAATTTCTTGGCATTAACTGCAACATCAATACGCGTGACTGAAGCAACAAATAAATGGAATTATATTATATGAGCTACTAAAACTCAGCACATTTTAAAAAATTTTTTTGCAATAATTTACTGTCTTTCACCAGGACTCTTTGTAAATTGTAATTTTTTTTATTTGAGAAAAGCCTTTCTGTTTCCCAAAGCATGTTTATGTGACTGAAAAAGAGTGTTTTCTTATTTTCTCATAGTCCCCACCTGGTATTTTATGCATCATCAGCGTGATTATGTCCAAACAGTAACAACAGACTATAGTTTAGGTCGTGTAAATGTCTGCAGGAGTTGGCCAAAGATGTGTTTAAGTCAGTCACTAAACAAATCCTTTCCAAATATTACCTCAAATGTCTCCCAGTGCATAATGTTGTGTGATAAAATTTGCCACTTATCTGCAAGATAGCAGGCATGTTTTGCTTTTCGCTGGCCAACTTGTTCTGCATGTGGCAAAAATAGATGAGATAAGATTATATGTTAGAAAAAAATACAGCTTCAAGGTGCATAAAACCAGCAGGCACTGCAGAAAAGTCTGTCACTTCTGATTATTATTATTATTTTTTCCAAACATGTCTGGGGGTTGAACTGCACTGTCTTCCCCTTTGCTGCTATATCAGGCCAAGATGCATGCAAATATCTTCTCATAACCTGCAATTATTTTTTTTCAAGACATTTGTATTTTTATCTTGTATCATTATGTGTAACACAAACACTTGTTCACACAAACAAAGAGTCATGTGATTGGGAGCATACTGCTCTGGAAAGAGGTGGGTTAGAAGCACCCATAGCCTCTAAGAACTGGCCTGCTAAAACATTAATGCCCAACAAGCTTTATTCAACCCAGCATCTTAAATATACTGGCCACTACTCTCAGCGTGGCACTGATGTGTTAACCAGGCCATAATGTTAATGAATGCTACGCTAATGTCACTGACTCCTTCAGACTGAGGTCAGGTGTTATTAGTGTCAAATGTCATGATTAGTGTCAAACAATGATATTGCATTTAACTAAGATGTTCTGTCTGTCTTGCTGCTTCTGTTTTTCCAGGAGCTGGTTGCCTTGGGACTCAGCAACACTGTCGGTGGCTTTTTCCAGTGCTACTCTGTGACTTCCTCCTTGTCTCGGAGTCTTGTCCAGGAGAGCACAGGGGGCAAGACACAAGTAAAAACACAACACAAATACAGCCCTGTGCAAAAGTTTTCAGACGGCTTGACAAAATGCAGAGAAAAAAGTTAAGGAAGTCCAGCTGTTCTGTGGATTTAAGGATCGATACCGCTTAATTGTCTAAAGCTTTTGCACAGTGGGGTTCCTGATTGCATCTCATTCTTATGCTCGTGTTGAGAATATTTGTTGCACAATAAGTGAGTGTTTTCTCTGCGTGTGATTTGTCAGGTTGCAGGACTGATTTCCTCTATCATTGTGCTGATCACAGTTTTGAAAATAGGTTCTCTCTTTGAAGATCTCCCCAAGGTACCGCTCTCCTTCCTGTGCCGTTTCTCACTAGCGATCAGAATCTCTCCTGGCAATATTATACCCAGTCCGACTGTGGGAATGTGGGAGTTCATTCGTCTGTGTGTGTGTGTGTGTGTGTTTGCTCCTCAGGCCGTCTTATCCACAATAGTGTTTGTGAATTTGAAAGGAATGTTTAAGCAGTTCATGGACGTGCCTTCGCTGTGGAAGACCAACAAGGTTGATTTGGTAAGACTTAATCCTCTTTAACAGTCATTCAGCTCAGTTGAATGCTGCAGGCATGTTATTGAACTGTTGACCCCATTGACTGTCAGTGTTTATACCGCCCTCTAGCTTGTGTGGCTGGTGACATTCACAAGCACCATACTGCTCAACCTGGACCTGGGCCTGGCTGTCTCCATTGGCTTTTCCATGCTCACCGTCATCTTCAGAACACAGCTGTAACTACACACCTCAATTTAATGAATACAGAAGTATACGCAAAACATTTATGAAGATTTCCATCGAGATGAAGGCACTTTTTGCTGCAATAAAGACATTTTAATACCTTCCAGACCCCACTACTCTATCTTGGGCAACGTGCCAGGCACTGACCTGTATCTGGACACAGAGAAGTACAAAGAGGTGAGAATATTACTCAGTATCATATTTATTCACAGCAAGTTTAAGTTTAGCCTAATCTAAATTATGATAAAAAGGCATATATTCTCATTCACCATGTGTGATATTTAGCCAAGTAGAGGGCTGCTATAGTAGTGAGCAGTTGTCATCTGTCTTCAGAAACCTAAAGTCAGATATCTTAATAACTGGACAAACTAAAGCAAAACTACCATTACTAGTTACTAAAGGGAAATGCAATTGTTTCCCCCTTGAAATTGGGTTCAAGTGACCCTTTTAGAGGAGCACTCTATGGATAGCATTACATCCACTTTCAATCATTAACAGATAAAAGAGCTCAGTTTAGTCAAACAACACCTGAGGGAGTTAGGAAGTGCAAATGAAAGTACAACAGGGTTTAAGTTTCCGAAGCCTTCTACTGTCTGGTTTGTCCCCGCAGGCTAAAGAGATTCCAGGAATTAAAATCTTCCGTTCATCAACGACTATCTACTACACGAATGCTGAGATGTACTTGGAGGTCCTGCAAGAGAAGGTGTGTATGTGTTTTTGTGTGTGCAGGCTGGTGGTGCCTTTGATTATGAGATGCAATCCCTGTCCGCTGTCTACGGCACCCATAATTGCTTTCATTATCTCTCCCACTCGTCTCACTTTCTCTTCTCTCTCTTTAATGTGATGCTCGGCTTTTTGTGCAGAGTGGAATTGAAATTGGGAAGCTGCTAACGGCCAAGAAGAAACAGCAGGCAAAGCAGAAGCGTAAGCAAGAGAAAGAGAAAAAGAAAGCCAAAAAGGAGGAAAAGAAACAAGTACAGTATCCGAAATGACATATTTAAATAAAGTTCAATTCATCTGCAATATCAGTCAATTATGGATTTCAAGTGGTACCTTTTTTTAATAGTTGTTTTCATTTTTTCAACTTTTTTGGCAGAAAAAAGCTGTCAAACATTTGCCCAATGGCACATTCTCTTTGAAGGAGTCAGAGATCAACAAGAGAAAAGTCTCTGAAGAAACAAATGGACAGCGTCAAGGCAATGGTGTCGCCGCAAACGGCCTTAGTAAAGGCCGAGTAAACTGGGCTTACCAACCTGACACAACAATATCAGAGTCAGACTCAGACACAGGTTGCCATGGCGATGACAGCATCACCCAGGTTTCGCACCACAGTGACGAGGAGAAAGGAAAGGCCAGCGGATCAGGCACCCACAGCATCATCTTGGACATTTCCACAACCAGCTTTGTGGACTCAGTCACTGTGAAGACGCTGAAAAATGTATGTGTCTGTGCTGAAGTTATTAATTTAATCATCAGACAGCCAATAAGAGATTAAATAAGTGACTATGATTTTCTAAGAAGAAGACTAGATGACAAACACAAACATAAAATGAATTTTGTGTTTTCTCTCAGATTTTCAGGGACTTTGGAGAGGTTGATCTGGAAATCTACCTCGCTGGCTGCCAAGGTGAGGGACGCACCTGACAAAACAGAGACAGAGTTAATGTCCTCAATGCACAGTCAAGGCAATGAAGTTTTTGAAAATGCATTCAGACATCAGTGACATGTCAGTCAAAGATAAATGTTAATTACTATAATCACAAATGCTTTCCTAATGATGTTTCATTTTCTTACCTTAGCTTGTGTCGTGGAACAGCTGGAAACGGCAGGTTTCTTCTCGGAGTCCATCCCAAAGAGCAGGCTGTTCGTCACCGTTCATGATGCAGTGCTGCATATTCTCAATAAACTGGGGCAGAAAGACTTCATGCTCGTGAGTCAGGCTTTCATGAATGATTGTTCATTACACTCTTGAGCTCTCACATCTTTACTTGTCACTCGTTATTGCTGTGACACAATCAGAATTTTTCATTCTTTCAGCACTGAATCTTTCAAATATTTTTCAGGATATGTCCTGCAACACCCAGATGTGACCAGCAGGTGTCAGATTGCTCCAACTCCAGCCATCTTCCTCCTCCTCCTCCTCTTCTAAGGCCGCCTCTTCCATTGCTCACTATTGGTCACCAGTGTCTCCTCCCCTTTCAGTGGGGGAGAATGCACCACCTTGACATGGCGGCTGGTTGCCATGGAAATACAGGGAGCCGTTACTGTGGCAACAGGCTTTTTATGATATTGTCTAATGAGATAGCCAGCAATACGTCATTGCAGCTCTCTCGCTGTGTGGTGTGTGTTAGAGACAGCAAAGGGGCGGGGGTTGAGTGGGAGAATGTAACACTGGACTAATAGGAGTCTGTATTTATAGCCTGTGTGAGAGTGGAAAGTGAGTGAAAGGTTGAAACTCATATGCAGGAGGTGTTTGTTGTGAACACACAGGCCATGATGTGTGTGCATGTGTCTGTCCGTCAGTCCATATTCCACAAGAGGAGGAAAGCCAGGTGTCTCCAACGGATCAATAAAATGTAAATATTCTTCACTGATATTGACGTGTCCATCCGTTTTGGAGGGGTTCTTAATTCTAATATCACCCCTCATTTGCTCCAGCAGTGAAGAGCTGAATGGGGGACATAGTGTATATGTGTTACATTTTAAAACAGCAGGAGTGTGTATTTATAGTTTGCATTCACATGTCTGATTCCTCTGACATTTTGAGCTCCATTCTATTTTTAGGATCCAATGTCATCTGCTGTTGCAACGATAGAGGCTAAACACTGTGTAGTAATACGTGATGATTTCCATGGATTGAACCGGAAGGTCCAAAGATAAACGCTCCCAGACATTTTTTTTAACCTTCTGATTACTTTTTTACTTTCAAAAATGTACTGTACACTGGAAATGCATGTGAAAGCACAAGGGGCTTAGAAGGGCTTTGAGATCTGGGAGGTGCATTTATGTGTACTCCTAAAGTCGTAGACTTTCCTAATCAGACATAGTTCATGAGTGAAGTGGGGCTTTCCTTCACATGGGGCCGACCACCACAAACAAGTGATCAAAGTGCTGAAAACACAGCTGAATGTCCCCATCTTTAAATTATTTGTTTGCTGGATCGACCACTACAATGTAATGAATTGTAGAACTTATTCCTTGTCTCCAGAGCATGTTGCTCGCCGTTGTGTTCATTGCAGTTTTATGAAGCTGACTTGCATGAAATGTTGAACTATCAAATGTGTCTTGAAATGTATTTTTATACAGGTGTCAATGTGTAACGTATTTAATGTGAATGAACCTGAATATCTTCTGTACATATCCACGGCATTTCGTTTCTGATTAAAAAAACAAACGCGACGATGTAAATGAAGACCCATAAAAACACAGTACATCCCTCTTTATCTGGTCATTTATTGCTTCTCTCCTGACCATATCAAGTTTCTTTCCCCTCCCCACAACCCAGTCTCCTGCTCATTACACAGTTCAGTCGGAAGTTTCTCTCCTTCTCTAAATGTGGAAATAATGATTATCATCCCCTTCAAATAGTAACACTGATTCACAGACCCTACGATACACTGAATACTTAAGTTAGTTTAAAATACACAGCTGGAAGTGGTGATGTATTGTCTCCTTATGATTCTTTTTTTTCTTACAAATGGAAGGTTGTTTTTGTACAGTTAATTCAGAGAGCACAGATGGCAGCAAACGATGGCCAAAAGGCTTTGCCACATGTAAATGAAGACAACACTGCCAAAGTTCAGCACACACTCCTTTTCACAGGCACCTGCACACGCCCCCACACACGTACGGACACATGCGCACAGGCATACGTGCATCTACACACGTACACGCTGAGACCAATGCATTGTAGCAGCAGACATAAGGTCTTCCATTTAAAAAGGTTCACCCGAATCTTTTAAAAACAAAACGACATAATGGCTTGGGACAGATGAAGCTGTTGAAACCCTGACAGAAAGGTGTGGAAAGGGAAGATACAGCAAGGACACCAGACACATCACACTCACAGGACGAGACAGGACAGGACAGCACAAAGGCAGGGGGCAGAAAGAGAGAGGGGAGAGCCAGCGAGGTAGAGTCAGAAAACAGAGCAGAGGGTATATCAGCCTGTGATGACATATGGTTGCGGGTGTGTTTCAGTTCTTCTCCGATCTAATCTTTGGTCCATTTGTCCAGGGCTTTTTCATAGCTTTAAAACTGTGGGGTGTGTAACTAATCTGCGTTTAACTCTCACCAGGTCAGTGTAGTGTGCAAGTGTTTTGTGTATGTGTGTGCTGATGTCAAAGGTGATACGGCTCTATGTTCTGCAGAGCTCAGCTCGTCAGATGACACTCTCAAAGAGAAGCGTACTCTTGGTTCCTACAGGGGGCAGCAGTTTGGCCTCACTCTCTGGGGCCAGGTACTCCAGGTGATGTCTGCCCCAAACTGGGGTGGTCAGATGCTGCCACCTCTGCAGAGACAAAAACAGAGACATGATGAGATCTTTGTTGGACAAAGGCTTCAGCATTCTTAGTAATGATAAAGTCACCTAACCAAATAATGGATGTGAGGGGGAGAGGGAGATACAAGGAGATACATTCCTACTAACTTATCAACAGCTCTGCACAAAAACATGCACACGGGAACCGATATGAAGGCATACACCTGCAAGCGGGAATACTGACCTCCCGCAAAGATCCTTTGCAGCGCAGAAGTTTGTAGAGAACAGTGAGTGGTATACAGAGCATAGAGGACAGGGCCAGCGCCCAGCCAAGTGCTTGACCCCACACAGGGTATGTGTACACCGTGTTGTAAGTCAGGGGCTTGTAGTTCACCACGTGGAACAGGAACAGTCCCTATATGCATGAAAAATTATCAGCAGTTTGCAACTGGTAGTGGAAACACATTTTAAAAAAACCGACAGAGCTGCACATACCACACAGACAAAAGGTGTGACGTAGGACCAGCACCACTTCATGTAGGGTAGGGGCTGATAGCCAATCATACGAGCCACGTCGTCCATGAAACGGTCTGCGCCTGACGGGTGACATAACGATGATGTGACTATGCACGGAATCGAGCAGTGTGTATTGTTTGTACTGTAATTGTTTGTACTGTCTCACCATAAACCCATGCAATCACCACACACTCCCACAAGGCTTGCCACAACAGAGTGATGCCACTGGCAGAGTAGTAGTCAAACAGCTGGAAGACATACATCCCTCCCTGACAGAAGCAGTGAGAGGATTAGAACCATTATGTAAATACTTCATGCGTAGCCTGTTTACAGCTTTCATCCCAGATCATGTCTGGAAATGGCTAATTGTTCGAGTTACTATTAATTATTATTAATTACAGCATAAGTTATCAAACGAAATTTCTTAAACATTAAAATATAAAATATTTTTCCACTTTTGCCTATAGTTGCCTACAAGGTTGCTGTGTTATGGTGAGAAAATAACTGTTGTCCACCTAATTCTGAAGAAAGAATCTAAAAATTCCCACTGTACCTCAGTGACCATGGACATGTCAATAAGGAAGCAGATGACGCAGCAGATGGCAGCTACCACCTCTCGCCGCAGGGAGCCCATGACAGATTTAGGGGGTAGCATGTCCATGATTCCCGTTATCAAACCTTCTACACCTACAAACTGAAAAAGAGAGAAAGCAATATGAGGGGAAAAAGCAAGAGGCAAGGGAGCACAAAGGAGAGAGAGTGGACAAAACTGAAACATGCCTCTGTGAACATTTATGGTTCAGATATTACTGGACCTGGAAACAACATTATGGTGCTCACTGGATGATAAAGGTGTTGGATATATCAAAGTAAACAACACAGAAACTGACAACCGGTAAACTAAAATAAAAGGTGTACATTCTTAGACTGGCTACTGCTACTCAATAACCTTCCCTTCAAACAACCAGCATGTGTCAGACAAACTGAATTGCACATGAGCTTGACGTGTAATTGAGATTTTGCAGATGAGCATATTGGCCCAAACCCCTTCTCTACCTTTCTGTGCAGGAATGTTTATGTTTATCTTTCTAAAAAAACATATTTTGGCCTCTGGAATGAGCTGCGGGGACGACAGCTGTGCGGCTATTTTTACATCATTTAACAGAAATGGCAGCATATTTATAGGCAATGCGGCCTGAGCAGCACAAAAAAAGAGAGATGGATAGAGAAGAAATGCGGGAGAGAATGGAAAGTGAGAATAAATGAATGGATTGGAGGGGAGACAGGCGCTCTCTGTGTGAATCAGACAGAAGCTCATTGACAAATCTCTGGGCTCTAAAACAATGGATGTAGGCACTGGCTCAAACAGACACACAACAAACAGGCTGCTGAGAAATGTAATGCTAAAACTGGACGTGACGTGTTCAGGCTGTTTCTGTCACTCTTGCGCATCACATCAAGTAAGACGGAACAAGGAATGTAGATTAGCTATATATTCTACAAAATATATGAATGCACTACACAATCAAAGTGACACCAAAATATAGAATCTAGTAATACCTAACATTTGCATATATTCTCTTGAAGCTAAATTCTTTCTCCAGTGTTTAAAGTGGATATAATAAAGCAAACTCAAATGTGGCTACTATCAGGATATTACCTGACTGTCCAGGCCCAGTATCAGCAGCATAAAGAAGAAAAGTGCTGCCCAGAGTGGTGCCAGAGGCATCAGAGTCACAGCCTTGGGGTAGGCTATGAAGGCCAGGCCTGGACCTGCACATTGAGAGACAGAGTCAGAAGTATCAAGCTTTTGTGGTTCTCACTGTCAGTACTTAGCTCATTACACTTGATTTTTCATTTGCCGATTCTTACCACTCTCAGCTACCTTACTGATGTCCACTCCTTGCTCTGCAGCCATGAAACCCAGCACAGAGAACACCACGAAGCCTGCAAAGAAACTGGTGCCACTATTAATGAGGGCCAGCACAAATGCATCCCTATAGAGAAACAGAGACAGGCAGAGTAATTGAGAAAGAGGGGGGAAAAGAGCACAGAAAAGGACACTGTGAGAAAAAGCATTCTAATATGATGTAACATGAGGCTCCAGTAACAAACTCAAGACAAACATTGGCTTGGAGAAGATGGCCCGGGATAGTAAAGAGAGGATCAATAGCAATTTCTTTGAAAGCTGCAGCTGTCTTTATAGTTGGCAGGTAGAAAACAAGGAACACATAAGCCAATAGGCAGTCTGTCTCAAGGTCTGAGAGGAGAGAGGATAAAAGGAAAACTCTTTTTGACTACTTGCTACGCATACGCAGTGTACACTGTATATGACATTGCAATAATAAATAAATTAGTAATATTAAGAGACTGAATTCTCATTTAAGTATGAAGTCAACAACATCCCTACTATCTGTCTGCAAAGTGAGGACTGAACTTCTGTTTATCTTGACGAGTCCAGTCGAGTTGGCAACACAAACCAAGAATCCTGGCTGATGTGAAGAATGTATAAACAACAGTTGCATCAGGATGGTTTTATCACACTGTTACACAGCTGCATTCAGCAGCAACCTCCACGCAGTCAACTGTCAACATTCTCTTTCAGTCTGAGGCGGTACTCAGAGGACTGCGTATGGATTTAGATAGTCACAAGAAGTGAGAGTGAGTGACTGTGCTGAGAAAGCAGCCCATTACGAGACTATAATCATTAAAGAACACTGAAATTCTATGGACATACCAACAGCTCTTACAGACTGTGATGCTCATCACATGCCAGGAAACAAAGCTATTGGATACTGAATTGACAAACAAGGTAAATTTAACATACCTAACTCCACTTAGCTTAGTACCTACCTCTTTTAATAAAGTTGTTGTATAGTCTGCTTATCCAAACACAAAAATAAGCTCACACTGAAAAAAAATTTATGTATTTTAAGAGGAAATAAAGCTGGAATAGTTTAGTTAAATATAGAATTCAATAACACAGGAGAAATAGTTACCCAGACCAACAATAGGGAAGAGATGTGTCATATGTTGGGCTGATTTATAACTCATTCACTTTTGATTAGATGGCTGAATGGTTGCTGCCTTCGCTCTTACTCAGTGAACACACTCAGGACTGGGTGGAGCTGGATTTACGATCTGTCTGAACGATATGTCAGATGGTCAGATAGCTTCCAAAACCTCCTTCCTCCACACTTCTCAGAGGGTGTCTGTGGCATCCATCATTGGTAAGTTTCTGAGACCTAAAGTCTGACAGGTACATCCACTGTGCTTAGTGAGTGACCAGTGTGGAGGCAGGAGAACAAAGTGTATACTAACTTCTTTATCACACGGACTTCTGTTAGATTTTGTTGATACAAATAAGAGAGAACACCATATATGCCTTTAAGGAGGGACTGCATAAAGAATGTGTGCCACTATCCCAACTTGTCATTGCATCAAGACAACAAAGATACAAAATTCCCGGAGAGAAACTGGAGCTTGTTCAAGAGAGCCACAGTCACATGAGAGCACACTCACTGAGAAATATTGTAACACTACTTTACAAAAGGTGTTAATTTTGGCCCAAAAAGATCATAGCTTTTTTTGGAGAAAAGACAGCAAATGGGTCTTTCAAGTTGGAAACAGTGGTTAACACATTAGTATGCAACATTAGCAGTAGTAACGTGTCAAACTGGGTTTAAGATATTTCACTTTGGACCAATGTATTAGACCAACAGATGGACAGACTGATACTGTGATCCATAAAGCTACACAGCCAAAAGGGCTTAAAAAAGTCAGAAACTATTTGTTTTTAAAGCAAGTGAACCAAAACCTGAGTGCAAAATTTTCCATATACAAGTATAGTTTATGTGTGAGCCCGCTATCTACTTATAAGCATCATGCTATGTGTGTGTGTGAGAAAAAGAGCTGACATACCTCAGAATGTGTACTCATCTTTAAACTTCCAAGTAAGGTCAAGGGAGAGAAAATATCAGATAGCAGGATATTCATGAGACCCCTCCAATTATGGGCATTCCAAATATGCAAGCAAGTGATGAGATTTACCAAAACAAAGTCATTATTACTGCTATGGAGCTACCAACCTCATGAGCGTCTCAATAGGTTTACATGTCCGTCTGTTTAGGCTAAACACATGCTGGCTTATCAGCCAACGGCAAAAACAACAGGTCAGCCGACGGGCAGTAAAGCCTTTCAAAATGCATAATGTAATGTTTGCTCGAAAACAAAAATAAAGCTGTTACATACTCAGGACTTACGGAGGCCTTCCTGGCAACCCATTCACTTCTATTTTAATCAGGGATGGAAAATACTTTAAATGAGCAGTGTGCAGGGAAGTCGTTGGGCCTTCGATCATATTTCCTGTGCATAGTCTATTTAAGTGTAATGGTCACTGTGAAGTCCACAGAACAGCATGGTCCTTGCAATAAGGCAATAATGAGAGGTGTTTCTAGGAGAAAAGGAACGGATCTTTCTGGTATTTCACGTGACTGTTAGTAAAGGCAGAGTGAGATATGCTCCTTCTCTCAGAGTGTGTGTGGTGGAAAAGCAGCCTGCTTCTAGTTGAATATATGCGTTGTCAGGTTGTGCAACAGAATGCAGGTCAGGCTGTGACTTTGTGTTGACATTGGCCTCCTTCCAGTGATAGTGGCGTCTGATTTTATGTTGTGTATAAACTCACTGGTAACAGTTGTTATGGAAGCGGTTGTAGCTGCCCAGTGCAGTCAGGGCACCTAGTCCGATGGCATAGGAGAAAAAAATCTGAGTGCCGGCATCAATCCACACCTATCATAAAGAGAAATGTGTGAGCAATGCTTCACATTAGTTTTGACCTAAGTCTTCGAGAAGTTGCTGTGAAAATCCGTCATATTTCCTTGTCACTACACTGCTACAGAAAAATGTGCACTGTTGCCAAATGCTAATGCAAAAGTGAAACCTGTGCTTCTCCAAGTTTGGACCAGTCTGGTTTCAGGTAGTAAACAATGCCATCCAAAGCTCCGGGCAGAGTGACTCCGTGGGCCAGCAGAACAACCAGAACCAGGTAGGGGAACAAAGCTGTGAAGTACACAACCTACAGAGAGATGGAAAAGGAGAGCTGTGAAGTACATTTCTGGGTAATGTTTGACCAATTTACAGGATATTCTTTGGGTAGGGAGGTGAAGTTTGAGTGCTATGCATTAACTTGCATTAAGTGACAATAGAAAACTCCACAGTAAATACTTAAACCCTTCATATTACATGATGTAAGTACATAAAAAGATGTGGTTATACTATCAATTTAATAGACTAGCTGGAAAGGTTTAGTGCTAATCAACATGGTTCATCAGCTATGGTCAAATGTAACTGCACCTAAGTATATTTTTATCACTTTGATTAAGCAATTACCTGCTTTGCAAATACTCAAGTCATAAGTAGAAGCCCATTAGGTCCTTCCTGTAGTAGATGTGTAATGGGTCATGTTACTTTGAAGAAAAGGTAGCCTGTAAATGGAAAGCCAGACAATTTGTAAACCTCCTGCAATAGCAGGGGTTTTTGGCAGACCTTTTCAGAAGGTATTCTTTGTCAAGTTATGCTGAGAAAGCCACCCCCTGCTACCTAGTAGAAGCATCAAATCCCAGCTAAATCAGAGTGGTAAAAGCAAAGTAGCGAGAAAGCACATATTTGCCTTGATCTAGGGCGAACATGGGCACAAAAGCCCCTTTCCAGCTTTCAAACATCTACATGGTGGAAAGTTAGTAATCGGCTTACAGCTGGCTGGTTCAATCTCTTTCATTATTTTTTCCCTCGCTCTATGAGCTTTGGCTACTCTGGAGACACAAGTATGCAAACACAGACATCCCCACATGCAACAAAATAAGGACGTGTTTTTTATGTCAGTGTATCAGAGCACACATATATAAAAGAATGAGGAAATGGCAAAGTAGAAGTCACTCTGAACAATGTGTATGTTTAGCATAACAATATAAATCTAGGGATCAGTGGAAGATTATAGTCTGACTAAAAACAACGACAGAAATGAGAAAACATTCAAACAATACACGTGTGCTTATATTGTGTTCATATGTGTTTCAGTCTAGACACTGATCCTCTCACTATGCTAAAGCTGATTTGGGGTCAAAGGGCAAAATGCTGCAATTATTTAACTCTTTGAATGAAGCCATGCAAGTATCAGTCTGCACTCCATAAACCCAAATGGTGACATGTGACATTATGCATCATGAATTGAATAGCCAGAAAATGCTTTACCTTGCCAGTAGATTTAACTCCTTTCCACATGCAGAAGTAAACAATGATCCAGGTGGCTATGAGACACAGCACCATCTCATAGCTTATGTCACCAGGCTCATGTAGGCCTCCAGACAGACGGAGCACTTTGCGTCTAGAAAGAACAACAAAAAAGTGTGGCCATAAGAGACAAAAAACATGCACATTCATAAAAACAAACAAAAGCACAAGCTAAATTTTGTATTTGGCAAAAATGACCAGTAAACAAACCGGGAGTACAATACATTTTTAAGATCCTTAATATTAGGGATCGACCGATATGGATTTTCCAGGGTCGATACCGATGCCAATTATTGGTACTGAAGAAAGGCAGGTGACTGATATTTTGGAGCGATATGCATTACATGTAATATTTTAATAGCATGTGATGGCAGAGAACCATTCCTAACTAAGCTTCTTCATTAATACGACTGAATATATAAAATAGAAATAGGAGTGATTAAATTAGGGTGCTGTCTGTTTATGTGAGATCAACTGAGATTAATCAGTTTGTCTTCTGCAGTTACATCTGCTGTTCTTCTATTTTCTTAATCTGTCACTGCTCTATCCCTTTTACTGTCCGCTAAGGTTCAGAGCTTATAGCACTGTTAGTTATTGTTTTCCACACACTGTTTCATTGTAATTTGTGGCCACCTTCTAACTTAAGTGTTAGCCATTAGCGTAGCCTTAGCCACTGTGGGAGTAGCTAATGTCCTGGTTTGTGGCAACAGCTTGTATTTCTTGTTCAGTTTTTGCAGTCTTTGCTTGAGAGACATTTCTGAGACCACAGACGGACTACAGACAGAGAGAGGAAGAAGCATCAGAAATTTAGTAGTTAATTTATGAACAAATATTGGCCATGACAATTGACCAGGCTGATAATTGGTCTATCCCTACTTAATATTTAGATTGAGGGTGTATTCAAGTCTTTATCGCTTTGAGTGTATCTTAAAGACTGCTGACTCCCATTTAAGTCAATGAATGACATACTCCCAGAACTCGATGACTGGGGAGCGCATGCCCTCAGCCTCCATGCAGCTGCCATTAAAGAGGATCTGGGCTGAGGACAAGTTCAACGGGGACGCGGAGGACAGGAGGTTGGAGGGGGTGGCAGCAGATGAAGGCAGAGCAGACTGCGCAGCGCTGCGGTTGTGGCAGGCACGTCGGAAGTCCTGTGTACAGTTTGGGGTGTTCCAGGGATGTCCACAGGTGGCCCAGGGCAGTGGGTTAGTGAAAGAGTGGAAGAGAAAGTAGAGGCCCCACACCAGGATCATGACGTAGTAGGTGTTACAGAAGAACACTATGACCATTGACGCCAGGCCCAGACCTGACAGAGAGAAAGAGAGAGAGAGGGAGAGAGGTGTATGGGTATAAAATTTGCAAACTCAAAGTGACGACCGGATTAAAAAATGTCTCATCTTCTCTGCATTTTCCTGCAACACCAACATACACAGAGATCTGTACCTTTGAAGAGGGGTGCGATGTTCCAGGCAGAGACCCCTCCCTGCTTCATGAACTGTCCCAGAGCAATCTCTAGGAAGAACACTGGGATGCCCCCGATGAACACGATCAGCAGGTAAGGGATCAGAAAAACTCCTGCAACACACATATTTATCATGTGGTGTCAGAAGTAGCAGGCAGATATTGATAGATATTGCAAAAACAATGATTGCCCCAACATATAAAATAAAACCACTGGCATGGGTTGAATAACTACGTGGATATGCATTTCTTGCGATTTTATGTGTCATGGTGTGATTAAACTTAATTATTTTAATATCATTTTGTCTATTATCATAGACGTACAAAAGTAAAAAGAAAGACATAAATATAGGGAGAGTCAGAAATAGAAAGAGATCTACAAATGTAGATAAAATTACCTTGATAATAACATCATTAATATTACATTAAGCTATTCCTATTCAAACTAATTATGTTTGTGTGTCTTACTGCTGGCTTAATAGAACCAGGCTCTTTAAATATGTGCTGCTCTTACAATCTGAGTTATAGCAGTAACATCTGAACAGACAGAAAATCGGATACAAAAGTCAGATTTAAAACTTGCAAGTGCACGAGCTGCACAAACACAAACAAACATGGCTCTTAGCACTCCACAGACCAAGAAACAATCAAGAGGAGGTGGAAACGTTAAAGGACAAAAGAGCGAACATCAGGAAAGAGGACAGACAAGGCCACAGATAAGAGACGCATTGAAAATCTATGTGGGAGATGACCACATTGTCTCCCATTCCGCGAGTGCTTGGACATTTTGGCAAGCACAATATTGTCCTTCAACTTGAAAACTGCAAAATGAGACAACAGACAAAGGGCTGTCAGTGGAGAAGGGAGGAACACAATAGACTCAAGCAGGAATTATTAGTCCTGATAGAGACATCTAATACCTGTTTCATTTTGATTAGCAGCAGTTGGCCCAGAGCAATTGGTTTGTGCTTTTCTATAAATAATCTCCTTTTGGATTCTCTTACAATAGCAGATGCTTGCTCCGATCAGTAGAAAATACATGAAAAGGCAGCGTAATGCATTTAAATCACTAAATCCAAGTGCAGCAATTTGGTTTGAATAATAATATAGCTGAGTGATGCCACCACAATGCGCAGATGGAAGGGAGTCACATGACCAGCTATGACGCAGAGCAGAATAAGGGTATGAAGCAAGGAGGGAAACATGGATAGATTACAGGAGAGGCAGGCAGAAAAACTGGGATGTCGAGGTAGAGGAGGTTCAACAAATAACAAAAATGACACACCAAGGCGTTGACCTCGTTGCTCTGCAACAATGCCATTGCTTCACATATATATATATTTTTTTGCCTCATTCAGTTCATCATTCTTTATGTCATTCACTGAGAGCAGAGGGCTGTAGCCATATAAGGAGACATTCGTGAGTCTACGAGAGAAAGGGGTGGGTGAGCGAGAGAGATGCAGAGAGAAAGACAGAGAAGGGGAGAGATGCAATGAAAGGAGTGAATGGAATGACTAGAGAAAATGCTTATGCTGACATACCCCAACATATTGGCCAAATCACCAAGGAACAGCATCTTTAATAGGCTTTAATAAATCCTGTGTAATCATAAATGGACCAGACACATCAGACCCAGCAGCTGAGTTACAAATAAGTAGATGAGATTTGCAGAGCACTAATTCCATGCTTTTACAGTTCATTCACCTGTTACTGTCTCCAGTGGACTGTGACCTTGTTTCAGAAACAAGCAGGTCTTTCTAAAAGCCCAGAGCTCTTATCTGATACCTTTGTCATGTCACGAGGTGTACCCTGGGTTGGTCAAGGGTGTAAGCACTGTAGCGGATGTGGCTGTGCTGACGCATAGGAGACAAATTGGCAAGGTCACAGAACGGTTATTGTGTGACATATCCATATGCCTCCTTATCAGGAGGAGGGTGGGAGAGAGCACCTCTGTGTGCCTCATGAGTGCTGGGCAGGAGCACAGGGGGTGGACTGTGTGAGGCAGGCCATTGTTACATGATACCACAAGGTGGGTATCAGAGCCACTGGTCACAAGACACACACACATGAGGGAGAGCTGGACAAAGAAACACACACACACACACACACACACACACACACACACACACACACACACACACACACACACACACACACACACACACACACACACACACACACACACACACACACACACACACACACACACCCTCTTACACATTCAGCTTCATTACATAAAAAAACAGTACAGTGGGTTGGGCAGAGATAAGGAAAAGTCAAGGGTAAAAGCTGCAAATAGGTCAGGTTACTGTTGGGCAAGTCGGCATTGATAGAAAAATAAGGGATATGTAACTTATAACGGCTCAAATAACCTAATATTTCAATGGGAGCCAGAGCAACACCGCAGTGCAACTTGCACTTTGTCCGTCTGTTAAGCAACTGGCAGCTGTAATAAATAAAGTGAAATCACGTGGGGGAGTCACAGCTTTGGAGCTACGTGATCACAGCCATGCAGGACCTGCTTTGTCTACCTTTTATGTCTATTATAGTATTACCTCTCACCATGCTGCCTTTCACTGCTATCCTTCTGTTGGAGTTATATAACCCGTTTTATACTGACTGTAAAGTAAAATACCATGGTGATTCTGAAGGTAGTGAAACTGAAACGGCAGAATTATTCTTTAATTAGTAAAACTTCTCTTTGCACTGAAGATTTTCTAGAATTTATTTTTCTGAAAATGCATAATGTGTTCGAATAACAAGGTAATGGTAGCTCTAAATCTTTCTGTTTTGACGTTTCAATGATATATTTTATTCTCTTTTAATAGTACTGTGGAGGTTAACCTGTTGTTTAATACTGAAGACCCGAATCTCATTTTGTCTTTGTGAATAATACACTTCTTCACCAACAGAACTCAAGGCAGTTTGGATTAGCACAAGGCACATGAAAAGGAGAAGTAGTTCGCACACTGAAGTCTCCAAAATGCTAAAATTTTTATTGTGGCAGACAACACACCAGGTGACCCTCAAAGCTGTGACCTCTTACGTTTACCCATAACAGCTGTCACTGCATCTACCTTTTAACATGAGGGTATTTCACTCCTTACCTTTGCAGACGACACCGCCATTACCACCTAAATTTTTCAGCAATGATGGGGACCATGGGGATGACACATTTAAAAGTGACACTTCTCATATGGTTATTGCAGTAGTGCTCATTTGTGTTGAAACACAAACTAGATGAACCACACAGTGCTCCTGAGGCTCACCTCCTCCGTTCTTGTAGCAGAGGTATGGGAAGCGCCACACATTGCCCAAGCCAACAGCAAAACCCACGCAGGACATGATGAAGTCCATCTGTCTGGTCCAAGTTTCTCTCTCCACCACTGGTACCGCTACAGCTCCATTTCCAGTCCCAGTTGCAGTCCCGTCCTGGGTCAGCGGTGGGCCAGCCCCTCCGGCCTCACCACACCCTTGGCCCACTCCAGGCACAGGCACGAGGGGGCAAACCGACTCGCCGCCCTCCTCCTCAGACAGGATCCCTGCCTCCAACTGGGGGACACTGATTTCACCTGGACAGAAAAACAACATGTCAGATAAGAAAGAAGATGATAGTCTTAGGAAACAAAGAGACAGGAAAAGGAGTTGGTATGGCACTAATAAAATCTTCTTTTTCACAAAAAAACTGCACTCAATGTTGCAACACCACTCATTCCTGAAGTGTACACATTCAGAACTTCACATCGCGTGTCAGCACTGGAGACAGATGATCTCTTGGACCACACTTGTGCTGAATGGAGAGAGGCTTCCCATTCATTGTGATACTGTAAATAATCAGTACAACTGTAGCCAATTATTACAAACCTTAAGCAGCAACAGGATTGAAATACATCTCATTCACATTTAATAGATTGTATTTATAATGTGAACTGCCCACATCCTGTTGCAGCTATATTATCATCCCTGAGCCCTCCCCTGATGTTCATTCTGTCTGTCTCTGTCTGACAGAGTGATTAGTGTGCTGCGGAACAACACAGCAGAGAGCTGCCTCAAGGTATATCTCAGGCTCCCCTGTTACTCACAAAGCTTTCATTTCCCGTCTTTCAGGTAAACCACTGAGCAAACGCATGTAGACTCCCAAACACAAATGAGCGCAACGTGTCACTGGTTAGTGCCATTCTAGAATATTAGTATCAGCCGCTCTGTGCTGGATGCAAAGCAAGGCAGATCAATCCAGATCAGAGCAGTTTGAGGGGGTGTGTGAATGGAGAAGGGGGAAAGAATGGGGAAGGTGAGGGATGTAAGCATCTACGGTACAACTCATTAGACTATTCCTGCTGTTTAATATCATTTGTGAGAGGAATAGGTGCATGCTGTGTTTTCTTAGTTTAAATATTTAATAAGAATTTGCTGGGTCAAGAATAAAAGAGACACCTATTGTTCTGGAGAATAAACGGGGTGCATGTCAATGAAATACAATGCTAGACACTTAGATCCATGCGGGTCGACGCATGTACAGGAGTTGCCTAATTTTACAATCAGGGCAAGGTTTACCAACCTGAATGATGATGCCAATATAAAACTTGTCTATTTGCAGATCTCCTGTACTCACCAGGAGTGACACCTGCTCAGCAACATCAGATTCAAAATGATTTGAGGCTGCTCAGAGTCACCTCTGGTGCCATGTTCCTAGTGATGTATCATTGTGTATGCATGATGTAATGAGAAATGCACTGAGGCATGCTATGTGCAGCTGCAACGTCAAAGCAGTGGTGGAAGCATGGATGCTTTCATTCCCCCAGCTTCTGTTTAGCTAGTGGTTGAATCATATGGCACATAAAGGAGTCATTATTAAGCAGTGGAGGTCATACGTCATACTCACCTTGGCTGTTCTCTTCCAACTCTGGTGACATGTTGTTGGGTAGCGGCACAAAAATATATATGATTAGTGTTATAATTTTTAAAAAAAGCAAGCTGACTGTTTTAATTTAGCCAGGGGGCAGTCGAAGTTTAATAAACGCCTGGCTAAGAAGGCACCCGGCGGGCTCAGAGAGGCAGACGGAGAGATGTAGCCACAATATATAGCGCTCCAGTTGTCTTTTCTTGATTTTCTGAGTTTGTTATTTCTCCCTCCTTGATTTTTAATTTTAAAAAAAAAAAAAAAAAAAAAAGGAAAATCGCAGTTTTTGTGATTACCACACGTCGGAACCCCTCAGCTCAGCCAAGAGATGGAAACAAATTTCACAAAGCGCCGCGGTCAGTTGAGCCGTTGACGGAGGAGATTCAAAAGCAGTCGACGAAGCACTTGAAGGTAAGCCTGAAGAATCTCATGGATAACAGTTAAACGAAAATGATAGTGCGCCTTGGAGTAAAGATGCTTTGGGTTTTTTCTGTCTTTCTCTCAGCAGCCCGGTCAGAAGTCCATGAACCTGTATGGGATGCGGCGGTTCAACGGACGAAGAATGTGATCCTCTGCACGGTCCGTTAACTGTGACGGACGCCTCCTCCCCCCGCGTCCTCCCGCCGCCGGCAGACGTGATTGGCTGAACGAAACCCAGTGCGGTGCGCACAGCATCAGCAGCAGTCAAAATGAGAGGAGTCACAAGGATGGGTTTATTACACTGCTTACGTCCTTGACCTGAAATCCCACAAATAACTGCAGATGGATGCCTAAAGCGGTGTCTGAGTCGCTCTGTCTATTTGCTGCATATCTCTGTGTTTAAGGGACCCAGCTTGGAGTGCAAGGCGCCCTGTGGCACAAAGGTGGCCTCCACATGGCTCCCAGACAAAGAGACTATTACTTTGTCCACCAAATCACTTCATCTGTAGTTATCTGAAATGTTATTTACCCCCTCTACCTGCTTGAACAGCCACACAAATGTAACAGGGAATTCGTGTACCAACAGGAACATAATTAGCCCTTGTAAATAGATTTTAATTGAATTTTTAGGCCCTCTCAGATTGTAGTATCACATACTTCTCACTCCATTATATATTTTAATAACAATGTATTTACCTAAAAAGAACACATCAGTCCATCCATCCATTATCTGCCCACCGCTCAATTCTCACTAGGGGCGTGGTGCAGCTGGAGCCTATCCCAGCTGACTTAGGGTGAAGACAGGGACACCCAGGCAGGTCACCGGTCTATCACAGGGTCACATAGAAAGACAGACAGTCAAACACACTTACAGACAATTTAGAATCACCAATTAACCTCAGCATGTTTGTGGAGTGTGGCAGGAAGCCAGCGCCAACATTATCACCACTTTTCAAACAGAAAAAAAACAAAAAAAAAAAAAAAAAGCAGTATTTAATATTCAAATCAGCTATGTCTCAAGTAGGTTTAAAACTAAAATATCGCTGACATGTTAATAAGCAGCAATAAAAATCCGACATTCACCTATTTATAAATCAATAATTTCACAATGAGATGCTTTCAGATGTACTTTTAGCATATATTGTTGCCAACACATTTTTTTACTTTTACTTATGCATAATTTTTAATGCAACACTACTTGGTAATGGAGTGCCCTATATCTGTGGTGATGCTACCTTTGCTCAAGTGATATAAAATATTCATTTGCACTCTAGTCCGAGCCAGATATATATGATATAATTGGATTATCCATATTAAAAGGTGCTGGCCAAGATTCTCATGAAGCTGTTGCAAATTATATCACAATTTGAATGTTCGAACCAGCTCATTCTAATCACTGAAACTGTAATTCTGTAGTTGTTGTTGGACGACATCTAGTGGTTGTTGCATATATCAGCAGCATGAAAGAAGACAGATCCCACTCACAGCACTACAAATAAAACATTGCTTTATATACTTTAGAACATAAATGAAATGCAAAACAAACACAGTGACAGATTCGGTGCAACATCAAGCCGTTATAAATATTCACACTTTAACTTAAATCACCAGGCGGTGGTAATAAATAACACTCAAATAAATAGTCTTAGACAATAAATATCTTTGAGTTGTGAGAATAAGAAACACAAAAATTGGGATTCCAAAGTTAATCTTAGTTTAAATTACACCTGAAGGACAGACCTTGCACAGCCAGTGTGACAAGTGATCGTTTTGTCCAGTCTACAGCAGCCCTGCTTTTGCAGTGGGTATAGCAAACGCTTCTTAAATAACACTTTATGATAAAAGCTCATTAACTCTGGAAACAAAAGTGAAGAACAAAACAGATATACAAGATCTCACAAAAACATCCCTCAAGAATACACTCACATATGAATATTGTGATATGGCTTGTAACAAAAGGCTTCAATTCCATAAGAATAAATAACATTGACCTGTAAACGGGGCAGTTGCCTAGTAAACCCATACACACTGCCTGACCAAAAAAAAAAAATTCGTCACCTGGATTTAATTAAGCAAATAGGTAAGAGCCTTCCATTGGATAATTACTGCAGTGATGAATACGTTTCAGCTGCAACAACTTATTTAACCCTAGCTGATGCAGTGAGGAGCTTCTCATTTCTTAAACAACCGTGTTGGAAGATATATCCTGTGGTAGTAGAAAGGATGTTAATTTGTTTCAGAATGGTCAAATAATTTGGCCTGTATCAAGCACAGAAAACAACAAAGGAGATTTCTGAAATGACTAAAATCAGGATAGGAACCGTCCAACGCATTATTAAAACCTGGATAATGGTGAACCATCATCTTCGAGGAACAAATATGGTCTGATGAGTCCAGATTTACTCTGTTCCAAAGTGATGGAGGCATCAGGGTAAGAAGAGAGGCAGATGATTTTATTTTATTTAGCATTTATTTAACCAGGTTAGTGAAGTGATGCACTCATCATGGCTAGTGCCTACCAGCCTGTGGGGGTTAGGGTTATGATCTGGGGTTGGTCAGGTTCAGCAACATTATGTTCCCAAAGAATGAGGTCAGCTGACTACCTGAATATACTGAATGACCAACTCTTTCCAAGATGACAATGCCAGGATTCATGGGGCTCACACTGAGAATGAGTGGCTCAGGGAGCATGAGACATCATTTTCACACATGGACTAGCCTCCACAGAGTCCAGACCTCAGCCCCATTGAGAATCTTTGGAATGTGCTGGAGAAGACTTTGCACAGCTGTCCGACTTTCCCATCATCAATATAAGATCTTGGGGAAAATGAATGAATCTCTGGACAGAAATAAATGCTGTGACATTGCAGAAGCTTATCGAAACGATGCCACAGCGAATGAGTGCCATAGTCAAAGTTAAAGGCAGTCCAACAAAGTATTAGTGTGTGACTTTTTTTTTTTTGGCCGGGCAGTGTAGAAGGCAGTCAAGCAGGCCTATTTCTTAGACATGACTGCATTTTTTTCCAACTCATATCATGGCGTCTGTACATAATTGTTACAGATAATTTTTTGAAAGTGCGATTTCATAGTGAACACCATTCACCTGTCAAATTGGTGTGTATTTGTTATTTTGTTTTATAAATTATTTGTCAGGAATTCAGTTAATTTGCCCCCACAAGTCTGTGGTAATATCTATAGTAAAATTCACCAAAACAAATTTACCGAAAAAAAGGTATGTGCTGCCATTTTGCGCAATTTTCATTCTAGCGAAACATCTGACTGGAAAGGTCTATCAGATCTCACTGGCTTCAATGAAAAGGTTTAGCTATAGATCCTGGTGGAGGTCACTGTGTGAAAGAGATTGATAATGGTCCTCCCTGCCAGATTTAGCTTGATACCTTTGAGCCACTAGTCTCTGGTACCGGGCCTGCTGCCGGTGATCTGGGTCCACATTTACCCAGCTGTTGGCCACCCACTTCACCCCACGCCTGACTGGGCAGTCGCCGTGCAAGGAATACTCATCTAACTCCCCCATCCAACCTGAGGAAGCAAGCGGAGAAGATAAACAGCATTTTAAAAAGAGGAATAGGTGTAATTGCTACTTCAGTGAGGTAAACAAGAGGAAAAAAATATTTCCACAACATCCATAATGAAGTTTCAGATGTAACGCCGGATTTAGGGACGTAGAGTTTTGTTTAGTGAAAGACAGACATGACAGAAATCCTTGTCATTATTATGCTACCGACTGTTATGATAACTGTAAGTCACCTCAATTCAATGTATCACACTGCAAATCATACTGTATAATGTTGCCCTTGATGACTTCAAGACGAATGGCAGTGTTTTGATTGTTAAACTTGGTTACCCCTGATTGTATGGCAGTTAATGTAATATCTGAAAATCACCCAGGATCGTGAAAAGCTTTTACAATCTCCTTGAACAAAATTCTATTATTTTAGTCCAATGTCAATGTGTGGCATAAGAAAATATGAAAAAGAAAAAGAAAATGAGGATGACACAACAAATGACCAGGAAAAAAGCAACGTGGCAGTAGAAAAGTAAGATCGAAGACTCCTGGTTGAATATTTGCTTCACTACAGGCCCTCAGTCGATCATATGTCTATCAGCTGATACCGAATAAAGGGCTTTTTTCTCTGAGATGCTGAGATGGTCCATTTTCTCAGGAGGCTAACATAATGGTATGCTTTCAGCTGTGTAAAGGAACCACATGCGGAGAAGTTCGATTTAAAAAAGTACATTGGCATGTTTGAGTCTCCCTGGATTTAGGCCTATTGCTAGCAATACAATAGAAGGGTCCAAACGACATACTGGACTGCTCACATATGTGTTTGCACAAGATAAAGCTAAATCAGTCTATTCTTACCTCTGCCATCAGAGAGATGGTTGTACCAGAGCAGAGCTGTACCAGAAGTAGGTTTCATTCTCAGATTCCCTCTGCCACATGTCTCCTGGGTGTCTGTCAAATCAACTCCATCCTGGACCAGTGCCTAGGACAAACAAAACCATAAACAGCTTGTGTCTAAGCTTCCGTGTTCACTTAAATATGAGATTCCTTGTCATGGGTCATTATTGGTCTGCATTATCAGAGGCAGCAAGGTCATGTACAGCAATCTTCATTTCATAGCGGATAAAAAGAAGAGATGCTTTGCTGGTTTATGACTATGAATTGTGAAACAACATTCACCTGCTCTTCGTAGGTACGATTGTCTGCCACAGGAAAGGTGGATTCACCACCTTCCTCTACAGAGCTGAGGTAGAATAACACGGTGAGATACCTGACGTAAAACAAGAAAGGAAGCAACAGATACACATATTTGTGAAAAATGATAACTACTTTGTCATACAATTTCTTTATTAAAGTAGAAAACAAATAAATTAGTACCTAATACTGATCATAAAACAACTATTGACAGCAGAAACACATCTCTAAGTACTGAATTATTTTTAAGCTAAGGTAATTTGGAGATGTTGCTCTACCTGTGCAATTACATAACTCCTAGCATCTCAAAACTTAAACAGTAAAAGAAAAAAGAAAATGCATTCATACCTGCAAGACACCTCTGTGAGAGCAGATGTGTTTCCTGCCAGTCGTGTGTGTGCACAGGTTGTCTCTGAGTGGGAAGGGCTGCTATCATGATGGGCATTACTGAAGTCTCCATTCTCATAGCGGATCACCTGCAGTGGTTCACTCAGTTCAACCAATGCAGAGGGCAAGCGTGTGAGACTGATTACTCTGTGTAAAAGAAATAAGACAGCAAGATGGTCTATTACATTCCAATTGCAAGTGTATGGGTTATTAGGAGCACAGGAAATAGCGCATAAAGGTAGTGACCTGTTCCTGAGTGTGTGCAGCACATGGTGAGATCCTGGGCCTTGGTGGAGCCATGTATGCTTGCTTCTCTGGTTGAACTGACTAAGAAGCCTCCCACTTTGTGCTTCTCCTGAACGTTGGGACACATCATAAACACGCCTAAAGTCTCCCAAGGTCAGCATCCCTGTCAAGAACACACAGAAAGAGAGAAATTACTAAGGCAGTCTTGCAGTTTTGCAGTATCAAGATTCCAATGCAGTATAATTCAGCAAACAATTCTTCTAAAGTTAAGAGTAGGCTACAACAGCCTCCTTTCTCTCTATTCTTCCATTCCTTCCCTCTTTGTCCAACCATGTGCCGTTAGTCTCAGCTGAATGATTGTCTGGCCCCATCAGTTCCCCTGGGAGGCCGCGCCCCAGCCGCAACAATAGCTCTGGGGTGCCAGAGAAGAGGTGGCCGGGGAGGAGGGGGGTGGGTGGATGAACCAAAGAGTGTGGAGGAGGGAGTTAGGGAGTGCAGGGTATCCGGGGGAAAATTAAGAAAAGGGGGTGGAGAATAATCAGTTTTTAATGAGACAGGACGAGGCACATCCGGACTGGGATGTGTAGAATGCCTGGCACAATGGTATCAGGTCAAAACGGTGTCACCCCTCTTCCTGCCTTGCCACTCAAAAAGACTTGCACGCAATCACAGCCACCCGTCAGCCATTCACAGTACTCTTACCACCACACAGCCACAGCAGAACACTAGCCTGGTAGATTTATTTATTACACATTTGAGTTTGACATCCCACTGACATAAATAGGTAGAAGTGTGTACGTGTAAGTGGGTTGGAAACACAGAAATCAGATGATAAATTAAAAAAAAAACTTTTTTAAACTAAAACTTTAAACGATGGCTTTAAAATGAATTAATTCACCCATTCAATTTAAAACACATTCTACTCGTGTGTCACAAAAGAATTCCAACCTATTCTTTATGTGTCTTAACATAGATGATCTTCTTTCCTAAATGGAATCACTTAGAACAGCCACAAATATACTGACACCCATCAGACACGGGAGCACAGACCTGTTGGGCAGGCTTCCAGACCAGTCAGTATCTGTCGTAAGTTGTCTGGGCTCAACCAAGTTCCATCTCGAGAGCGTGAATGACTCACAATCTGCAGAAAAGACCACGGTGTTTTTCTCATTTCAACAAAGTGTAACATTTCATGACTTACAGTTTATCTTTTTGAAAATCTATTTTCCTGAAGCAACTGTATAAAATAGGTTACCTCTTGTTTCTGAAGCAGTCCATCTTGGTTCAAGTCCAACAGACTGAAGACCTCATCTGTGCTGAGAGAAAGAAGTGGCTGGTTTGATTCTTCTTGTCCCTGGCTGGGTGCTGTCGCTTGGCTGTCCATCAGACCCTTGAGTTGAGCCAGCTGCACCACCACACGGCACTCCTCCTCAGACAGGAAGCCAGGGATCTCTGACAAGGACACAAAAAAGACAAAAGTGGTGAATGTTATGACATATGCTCGATCAAACAGACAGGCATGAAGACTGAGCAAAGCCAATCAAAAACATGCAAATTGTGGCTGAAATTCAAAGATTAACTGTTGTGCTTAATGGCTCCACATTCACATGACTGCTAGCTAGCTGTAAGCCACCAAGCGATTAAAAGCAAATACACTGAAACCATTTCTTTTTACGTGCAGATCGATACTGGTAATTACTGATGTCTAATCTATCACTCAAATTCATTTAAGTTTAAAAAGTAGCACAACCGCTGCAGACACACAAGTCAAATGGAATTTTATTGCACAACTGAACTGCTGACTGGCTGACAGACCTTAAGTGGATTAGCAAGATTTTTGGCTTGATCTGTCAGACGACTAAACTGATTATTGAGACTGCCCAACAAAACCTTTCAGAGAGAATTTTTAAGACGGTCTGATTAATGCGTGATAGTAAAAGCATGACAAATCTTAATAGAATTTCTTCAGAACCACGTATTTGATTTGTATTCTGAAAAGAAAAATCAATGAAAATTTTATTTGCTTGCTGTAAAGAATACAGATAACAGGAATAGAGTTAGACATGAAGTTTTTATTTAATGTTCCTGTTTAAAAATAAAGCTAAATCTAATAACTGTTGGTTATTTATTTGTTGCATGCGTTATGTTTAAGGACAGAAATTCTTACATGACGATGCACATATACTGTGTATATAATGAGTGCAAGCTATTGCCCTCTTTCACTCCATGGTGGATCATTTGTGGTAAAGTCTGTCCCACAGGCAGTTTTAATGAGTGACGACACTGGATTTTTCCGGGGTGGGGGGTGGGGGGGTAGACGGCGCAGGCTTCTAGGAGTCAGTAACTGCTAAAATTAATTAGTATAAAGCATTTGGCATGCTCATTTGCATTTACACATGATATATTTACTGCCTATATTGCACAAAACCACCCTAGAGCAAAAACAGTTCTCCATCCTCCATTCTGGTATCTAAATTTTGATATCTGTTCCCAAGTATGTATTTCAGTGGTTCTGCCCACATTTCCTAGAAAATTAGTTACATCAGCAATAATACTATGTTATGTATTGTCTTTCATCCATTCATAGAATTTATTCAGATGTGTGACGTTGTGCAATACTATTTCATGATTTCATCGTGTTTTCTTCCAGCAATCCATCCATGCTTCTCAGTCATTTCCCCTCCTAATAAAAGGCTTCCGGCAGGTTGGCTGCTTGTACAGTAGAGGCCTTGTTTGTCACCCGTGTCTTTTACACTGTACCCTCGGTTAATCCCTATTGTCCAGTCAAGGCTCATTAATCTGGATAACTGATATGAATGAAGGGGGACTGAGCCTTCCTCTTCTCCCTCCCACCGCTGTCTCTCTTTCTCCTCCCGGAAAGGAAGTGACCTGCTTGTCTGAACAGGAATCAGGCCATGGCTACACAGCAGGACAACACCAATTTTGTTTGTATCCTACACACATGTTCACACGCATACAAATGTACACACAGTATGCACTTTTATGTATCAAACTGTCTACACACATGTCCCACATGCCATTTTGAGGGATTTTTTGATTAATGTCTTTTGATGGTTTATGGGTCAGTAGTGACCTCAACCTGTGACAACTTCACTGTCTCTTCTGTCCTGGCTATTGCGGGCATCTTCAGTCTCTTGTAAGTAATTATATAAAATTTAATCAAAGATGGAATTTTTAGGGTGAGGGTTGGTCAAAAACGTGCAAACAGCAAAGAGGTTAGGGTGGGACAGCATGCTTAAGTGAGGGTTGGAAGAAATGTGGGATGGAAAGGGTGGAGGAGTTTCAGTCCATTCGGGCCAGTATCTTCCTGAATTCAAGCAGTGGGCATGAAAATGGCAGAAAGCCAAAAGTGACAAAGTGCCAAATCCTCAACGCTACAAATCTTGAGCTCTGTCAAACACACTTAAATTTGCTCATAAATGCAAGTGAATCCACATCTCTCATAACACTTTAATACGTACCCTACCCCTTCTCCCTACCGTTTGCTACACCTCCCCGCACCCCTTCATATGCAAATCTGTTCAGAGCCCACTATAAATACACCTATTCTGTCATGCTCTTCTCCACTTTCACACAGAGATCTTCATTTACTCAATAGACACACATTTTCCTGTTTTCCAACTTTTGTCCCAGGATAACTGCAGTGATCTGTCCTCATTTTATATCCAGAATGCCTTTCCATTTAGCTTCCATGCTCTTTCTCCTTCTGCTTGCTGGGCCTAGCAGCACATTAGTGCTGAGTCCTGCTAGAATGAGGGCAGAGGGCAGGGTTCGATCTGGAGTAAAGGACAAGACCGGGGACAGGGAAAGTACTGTAGGTAACACTGAAACTGGATTTGGAGATACTCGCGTTCCTAAGCCAAGAGTGACAGCAGGAGAAGATGGTAAGGTGTGGGAGGACCCTGGTACTACTACCAACTTCAGGTCCACACTTTCTGTTAGCGAAGGTGGACTATGGGAACCACGCAGCTTCTCTCGCTGTGTCCCCATCCCATCCGGCATGGCCTTGTGCCAAAACATTGGCTACGACACTATGAGGATGCCAAACCTGCTGGGCCACGAGTCTCCAGCTGAGGCTGTGCAACAGAGTGCCAGCTGGTTGCCACTACTTGCAAGAGAGTGCCATCCCGATGCCCGCATCTTCCTCTGCTCTCTCTTTGCTCCCATCTGTCTTGACAGGTAGGTTTACACAAAACATTTTTCACATAGCTAAACTTTGAGCAATCAGGGTTTTTTTTCCAGTCAATGTGATTTTCTTTAAAAAAAAAACAAAAAAAAACAGTAAATGTGATTTTCAAAAGACATCGTTGTGTGAGTTTTTATTTACAGATTTATTATTGTGATAGTTCAGCATCCAGGATCCCAGTATAACAGGTCCTAGTGGGAAGAGAATGACCAAGAATGACTAGCTTAATTAGTAAAAATAAAAATCCTTACATGTTAGATAAATGATTGTGTTAAACAGGGCAGGTTTAACATGGAATAATACCCTTTTGACAGCTATGCAAATTGGTGCTAATCTCTGTGGAAAGAACCTGGTTTCACAGAGAATCCAGGCCATCAAAGCATCCTAATCTCCCTTTTGTCACTTTATCACCTCTCAGTTGAGAAAAAGAAACACGAGCACGGAATGTTATCTAATCTCGTGTTCTCCACCACTATACTATTGATCAGATCCTGACACTGTTCACTGCTAATGCTCTTTCTCTTCTTTAACAGGTTTATATCACCCTGCAGGAGTTTGTGTGAATCTGTGCGAGACAGCTGCGCGCCAATCATGAGTTGCTATGGCTATCCCTGGCCAGAAATTCTGCGGTGTGACCAGTATCCTGCCGACCATCTCATGTGCATCTCCTCCATCACCAACACCACTGTTCACCCAGGGGGGCGCAGAGGTGAGAAAATGGCTACACAGACTTATATGCTTCAGTAGATCCCATTCAACAAATTATTCAATTAATGGTTTGACTATTTCAGTTCCTCAGGCAAGCTGTCAGGATTGTGAGCTGGAAGAGGCTTCCTCTTCAAAAGACACACTGGAGACATTTTGTCGGAGCGATTTTGGTGAGTACCAGTATTCTTCCAACTACAACCCTTTTTCGTACCTATTCTTGTTTGTAATTATGTGACAAGAGTGCATTGTTCTATAAACATATGGTGTCACTCAAGCTTTGTGTTTCTCTGTTTTCTCTCCAGTTGTGAAACTGCGTCTAACAAGACTCAAATATAGTCCAGCAAGTCTTTCTCAGTTCTCCTTAGCTGCTAAACTGGACGTCCTGAAGCATGGACCCTTGTTGGGTGGGCAGATCCGCTCCCGCATTGAGCTGTGGTTGGAGAGGGATGCCACCTGTGTAAAGAACATGACACGACAACACCCACGAGGCGGCACTTTCCTTGTAACAGGCACAGTGCAGGGGGAGCACCTGGTGGTCAACAAGGCTTACGCCTGGCAAAGGCGAGACAAGGACCTCATGGCAGCTGCTCGTAAATGGAAACATCACCGATGCAGGAATTAGGCTCATGTATTCAGTTCGTGAATTTGAAATAACTGAACTGAAAAATTAAAAAAAACAAGAATTAACCAGCTATGGCTAGGATAGCATTTAGATTTTCGACATGAGTCAACAGCTGTAAATAATGTGTGGTCAACTCTTCAAGTGGAAGATACAAAATGGAGTGAGCTGGTTACAAAGGAGCTCGGTATGCATCAACAATCTGTATTTCAGGCAGCTGAGGTCAAAGAAATAAAAGTTGTTGAGTAGAAAATGTACATATTAGTTAAGTTTAACTTAATATGGCTGGTCTATATTTGCATGCTTTGAGAATGATTAAATTTTGTGTTCTAAACCTCAAGGAAATGGTATTTATTCAAGAACAGCAGCTCAAATCCGAAAACCCCAGTGTACTTACCAAATAGCAGAGGCTTTAGGCTGAGTGTCCTCATCTCATGCGTCTTGTCAGGCACAACTGACACCTGCTGAACATGTCCAACCTGCAGATGTAAAGAAGACAATGTCTTTGTTGAGGATCCCTTGCTATAATACCTTGAAGCAATATTATAATGATTTTCAACCAGGCTTTACAGCATGTAGTGGCTGAGGAAATAAGCAATAACTCCTGTGTGTATTTTTTTTTTTAATGTACAGACCCTTTTGAGATATATGTTTACAAAGTTAAGGTGCATTGAATGACTCTTTTCATCACTGAGTTAAAAGAGCATGCTTTATCATACTGAAATGTTGCCCATTTCTTACCCGTATCCCCTCAATGCGAGGAAGACTGAAACTCTGACTGTAGTCCTCCACATGTAGCTCTCCTGAGGGTGGGCCAGGAGAGGGTAAACGGTTTATACTGTCGCTGACTGGTGCTGAGGAGACTCCGTCTCCACTGACCAGATCCCCGGGGCCGTTGTTGTAGTGGACGTAGAGTAGCAGGGCGATAACATTCAGGATGTACACATGAAAGAAGACCATGACCACAACGAAATAAGCCCGAGAGCAGACATTACTTCTCTGGATGTGCAGTCGAGTGGACCGAAAAGGAGAATTGTAGGGGGGCGATGATGCTTCGTCGCTGACGGTTTCCTCCTGCTCTGTCAAATCCTCCAGAATGTCTTCCATTTTAAACTAGAGCAAACCAAACCGCAATAGAAAGCTGGGTGTATTATATATCTATTTGGGCAACGTTACTGCACGACTCGAACAGATAAGGTCTGTTTGATTATGTTGTTGGCTGCTTGCCGTTAGCAAATATAACTAGCTAGCTAGCTACGGAGCAAACCTCTGGCTGTTTCGATAAAATTCGACGTCGTCGTGTCCGCTGCTTTTACCCAAAGAAACAGGGTAGTTTGGAGCGAGAAAGCAGATGTGCCGACTGTCGTTTAAATTGATACATAAGTGTGTCATCATTAACAGAAGGCCCTTAATCCAGCGTTAGCTAACTGACGCGCTGCCCCTGACAACCTGCCTAACAACAAGACTGACAAGCTAACGAGTCACGACCGGAGGAGCTGCGGTTCAGAGGCTGCAGTAAACCGTTAGCGACCTCCATCGGTCACCTCCAAACAATTTTAAAACCTATATATTCAAGATTTCGAAGTCGTTTAAAAATGTTGTGAAATATTGCACGCTTTGACCTCTGCAGAACTCAGGAGGTTAGATAAAATATAACTGTCTGAGGAGTTTAGAAGGGGAAAATCTGAAGTCACAAATTAACCTAATAAGTTGGGAACCACAGATCTGACCTTTTCTGCATGTTATAAGCTTGTAATTTGCTCATACTGGAACATTTCCATCTATAGTAATAGCCAGTGGCGTGCACAGACATTTTGGGTGGCAGGTGCTCAGTGGAAAAAAAGGGCACTTTGTGCAGCGTGTAGAACCACTTCGCTGCCTTAATGTAACAGTGTGAGATTTGGAAAAAAAAAAAAATCAGGAACACATTTTCTGTAATGGCATTTATTTTAACATCTTAATAACACACAAAGGGTCAATAAAACATTGTACAGTAACAATTGGTAAATTAAAAGAGATCGACATTAGGCTACAACAAGGCAGAAAGCTACTTTTTCTGTTTGTCATTTAACAAATAAGTCACAGCAAGTGTTGCCTCTACCTAATGTAAATCTACACAAACTAAATATTCAGTTATAGTATACTGATCATATGCTGTCCCATTCACCAAATAACATTGGTTGTGAGGTCATCGTCGTCACGTTATGTCAATTAATTGATTATTATTATGGTTAGTCCAGCTTGTTAAGCAGGCAGGCAGTTGGTTAATTTAGGTACGGTTGTTTAGCGCTGCATGAGACAGGCTATTTCACAACAGAGACAAATAAATGCACCATGTGGAAACTGAGGCTTATGAACAATACACTGGATTCATTTACGTGTTACCTGGTTGGTGTCTACAGTCTATATGGGCTGTGCAGCTGCTGCCACATGCGTGGATTCAAGCCTGTTTTACTAAGATTCATTACAAAACACTACAGAGGGAAATGCATTAACACTGTGATTAATAGAATAGAATAGAATAGAATAGAATAGAATAGCTTTTGTTTTCATTGTGCACTAAAATTGTACAACAAAATTGGTGTGAGCATCTCCATATAGTGCACTTAAAAATACAAATATGCAATATGTATGACATAATAAAAGTAATAAATGCAAAGAACAATAAAAGTCCACTCATGTTGCACTGTTCCCTGTTTGACCAAAAGAAGAGTTGTCCAGAAGTATCCATGGGGGTTACTCCCTTAAGATTAAAAGTCTAATTTAACCCACGGATAAAAACTGTTCCTCAGCTGGTTGGTCCAGCATGCAGTGTTTCTGTTGAAGAGACCCCAGCCAGGGTGTGAGAGGTCAGGCAGGGTCTGCTTTGCCTTGCTGAGACCACGGGAGTTGGCAATGTCTTTCAGAGAGGGCAGGGGGCAGCCGATTATTTTCTGTGCTGACCTTATCACCCCCTGCAGGGCTTTGCTGTCACCAGTTGTACAAGCAACGCACCACACTGTGATGCAGCACGCTTTCCATTGTGGAGTGATACAAATCTGCAACAGATTTGCCTCCAGGTGACATTTCCTCAACACTCTAAGGAAGCGTAATCTTTGTTGAGCCTTCCTGACCACTGCTGGCGTGCTGGTAAACCACAGAAGACCGGATAAATTTCTCCTGACTGACAATGACATTCAAAAAGTGGCAAAACATTCAAAAGACATTGCGTTGTAGAGGTTAATGATGAATTTGGACTATTTCCCGTGAAATTTTGGAAAGGAAATGCAGCTTCTACACCTTTCCAACTGTTCCTGGTCATTTCCAACATGCTTTTTGATCTATTCTAGGACACTATGAATTGTGAACAGCTGATTCAGCAGGTCTCCAGTCAGTTACAGTTGAAGAGTTGAGTGAAGTCCCCATCAGGGTCCATGAATGAGAGAGCTGTGCATTCAGGCAGCTCATGAAGCTGCAAAGTCATATCCGAGTGTTTTCAGGTACCAAGTACAAAATGTAATCAAAAAGTACAAGTCTGTGTAGATTCTCAGTCATCCAGGTCATGGTAACCATAGGAGCTTCAGTAAAAATCAACTGGACTTCTCTCCTCTTGCATCTTTTACAAGAGAAGATGAGATCATCCAAGATGAGAAGTGAAACGTCTTTAAGAACCTACAAGTGAAGTCCAGAGATGTCAAAGACCTACAAGAGAAATCCAGTCGATTTTTACTGAAGCTAGGTTGATTTTTACCTACAAGAGAAGTCCAGAGAAGTCAAGACCTACAAGAGAATTCCAGGTGATCCAAGATGAGAGGTGAAACATCTTCAAGAACCTACAAGAGAAGTCCAGAGAAGTCAAAAACCTCTAAGAGAAGTCCAGGTGATCCAAGATGAGAGGTGAAACGTCTTCAAGAACCTACAAAAGAAGTCCAGAAAAGTCAAGAACCTACAAGAGAAGTCCAGTTGATCCAAGAGGAGAGGTGAAACATCTTCAAGAACCTACAAGAGAAGTCCATTTGATCCAAGATGAGAAGTGAAATATCTTCAAGAACCTACAAGAGAAGTCCAGTTAATCCAAGATGAGAGGTGAAACATCTTCAAGAACCAACAAGAGAAGTCCAGTTGATCCAAGATGAGAGATGAAACATTTTCAAGTACCTACAAGAGAAGTCCAGAGAAGTCAAAGACCTACAAGAGAAGTCCTGTTGATCCAAGATGAGAGGTGAAACATCTTCAAGAACCTACAAGAGAAGTCCAGTTAATCCAAGATGAGAAGTGAAACGTCTTCAAGAACCTACAAGAGAAGTTCAGTGGATTTTTTATTGAAGCTCCTACAAAAAGCACAAAGATGTCCACAGTGTGAAAAAGCTCAGAATGTGTGGTAGAAAGCCAAACGTGACCTCTGGACTGACATAAAGAACGGCAGAGACCAAGAAAAATGTGCATCCTGGTGAATCCGAGTAGTTCTGTACCATCACCTCTGAACAAGGTTTAAAAGTTGGAGTACATACTTGAATTCCAGCTTTAGTTTGTGTAAGGAACTCAAAGACCTGGAGATCATCACCAAACAAAAGTGGAAAACCTCAATGGAGACGTGCAGAAAGATTGTTAGCAATTATAAGAACCATTTCATTACTTCGATGCCAAATAAAGGCTTTGCTATTGATCACTAAGATGAGTATGAGTAATTGTGGATATGGCAGTTTTAGTAAAATACATTTTTAAAAATGTCAAAATGTTTAGAAGTCATCACTAAAACCAAAGTACAATGTCTTAGTGTCTTTTGTCATCTGTTTACATCATTTCCAGCCAGAAAAAAAATTTATTGGTTCCAACAAAAATCCACTATAAATCAAAATACAGCACAGGCCTATCTGTGGATGTATGTTACAGTAAATATAGTAAAATTAATCAACTCTTGTGCTTTATAAAACCCTGTAGTCAAGCACCCTGCTTTAAGGGAACAATAAATATGCATGCGTGTGTTAAACGCATATTGTGTGTTACAAAATTTCATATATAAAAGGCATATTCTTGATGTAAAATTAGTAACAGAGACAAAAACAGAACCTCAGGCACCTTGGAAACTGTCGACTACCTCCAACAACTCTGTTAAAAACACATTTTTGTTTTTTGTTGTTATTTTATTGTTACTATCTAAAAGTTGCTTAAAAATATGCAATTCATCAGCCACTATATACTTACATTTTATTTTCCCAGGACAGTGTGTATTTTTGCTTTGTATTCTTATACTTTCCTAAATATCTTTGTATGTTTAGGACATATTTTTCTACTCAAGTTTATCTTATCTATTTAAAGCATGACCCATCAAAAAATAGCCAGAAAATTCAAATTTTTTTGGAACTGAGATGTTTGACCGTTTTAACAAAATCCACCCAAAAAATTGCCATATCATTTTGTTTATGATATATTTTTGTATCACATTTGATACATTGGACAGTTTTGGCAACTTTTTGCTCACGACAATGTCCTTTTTATTTAACTATTTATTATGTTCATGAGATAGAGGTCTCAGAAACTCATGTAGCAAATAAAGTTCAAGTTTAAAGTTAAAGTTTAGTTTATTTATATAGCACATTTCAACAACAAGGCGATTCAAAGTGCTTCAGAAGGACATTAAAACAGCAGATGAAAACACAATTATAAAAAGAAAGAAAACACATTTATAAAATCATTAAAAAAGGTCATTGAAATTTAAGGATGCAGAAGAGTAAAAGGATCAAAAACAGAAGTTAGGAAACAAGGACATTTTAAAAGTTACACTGCGGAGTTTGTCATGAAATAAGATTTAAAGTAACTGTAAGACACAAATGGTTATAAAGGGTTAAGTATCTTCTATTGCTTAAGGCTTTGAATGGGAACAACTGTAACGGATCCCTTTATTGATCCCTTGGTGATCAAAAAAGTATTTGTGACTGAATTATGGTGGAAAACATTAAATCCCCTTAATTTTAATTCATTTAACTGTACTTTTAGTGAAAAACTATAAATAGGATATCTTTTAGGCTTGCATTTATGTAGTTTCATGGAATTTGCTGGTATCAGACCTATTTATTACTTATCTGATTGTATTTTGTTCACTATTGTTATTTTTTTTTAAAAAAAATGTAATGTCAAACCCATTGAGTTGTGCTTGCTGTATGAACTTTGCCAAACAAATACAACTATTATCATTATTATTATCATGATTATTATTATTATTATTATGTATCCATGAGCAAAAAGCAGTCAGTTATCGGATCACCTCAGCTTGCTGCAGTTGAACCTCTGCTCCAGCAGTCCACGTCCTCTCACTCAGCTTGGTTCCACCAGAATCTGGGCTGCATCCAAAATGCCTGAAGATACAAATTCACCAAAGCAGGGCGGCCTACACACTGCCAAGATAAAGCACACAGACATAATAGTAGGGAGGTTAAGTGACTTTTGACTTCAAGTCATTGATGCAAAGGTCCCCTTTGGCATGGAAGTACCTTTGAGCCAGGGAAATAAATTTATGCTAAGACACAAGTGACATCGGTGCCGACTATACTTCAGAGGCCCATATCTTTGCTTCTGCTATAGCTATAATGACAAACTTGGTGTCAAAGTGTACATTTTTAGGGTCAAGGAATCCAATAAAATAAGTTCCAAGACTAAAAAAAGAATAACGTTCTCCTTACCATGACAATTGAAGGTAAAAAAAAATGCAATTTATTAAAAAAAAAAAAAAAAAAAATGCATGCCAAAAACACAGTCTATTCACAACTCAATAATAATTTAATAAATAACAACAAAGTGTTGAATATGTGTAGTGCGGATGCAGAGAAACTGAGTAGTGAGACAACAAGTTCATAACTACAGTCATGGAAAGAATTACTAGACCACCCTTGTTTTCTTCAATTTCTTCTTCATTTCAATGTCTGGTACCACTAAAGGTATCTCGTAGGAGATTCTGATTAGTCAGCAGTGACAGACCAAGGAAGATGCGCAGGAACAAGTCCAGGTGTCCGTTTGGACTCGGTAAGGCCTCGTCCACAGCTCTCTGGTAGAAAACTATTGAATAACTTTGGAACAGTTCAGTCCAATGGTATGTTGTTTGTTGTTCTTCCAGCAGGTTGATTCCAGAGTTGATGAAGGTCGGACGGACATAAAGAGCAGCCAGAAACTCCTGAACGCTCAGATGGTCGAAGCAGAACACCTCTCTGCAGCTGATTAAAAGCCATTTTTCCCAGAGACTCAATCATCCTCCTGCTGTCTGGACTCCAGTGTGGATCTGTCTTAGCTCCTCCATCATACTTGACCTTCTTGACTTTGGCCTGAACCACCAGGTGGTGGATGAACATCTCAGTCAGGGTTCTGGGCAGCTCTCCTCCATCACTGGTTCTCAGCAGCTCCTCTAGAACTGTAGCAGTGATCCAGCAGAACACTGGAATGTGACACATGATGTGGAGGCTTCGTGATGTCTTCATGTGGGAGACGATCCTGCTGGTCTGCTTCTTATTTCTTACTATCTTCCTGAAGTACTCTTTCTGTGGGTCGGTGAACCCTCTGACCACCATGTCCACACAGTCAGGAGGGATCTGATTGGCTGCTGCAGGTCGTGTGGTTATATCCAGAGGCGAGCAGAGGGAAGCAGCTTCCCCCTGATCAGGTTTGTCAGCAGCACATCCACTGAGGTGGACTCTGTAACATCAGTCAGGATCTCATTGTTGTGAAAGTCCAGAGGAAGGCGACACTCATCAAGTGATGAACAAGTTCCACCAAACTCAATTTTCTCTCTTTCAGCACATTCAGCTCTCTGAAAGTCAATGGAAACATGAAGTGGATGTCCTTGTTGCTTTTGTCTTCAGCCCAGTTCAGAGTCAGCTTCTGTGTTAACACTGTTTTCCCGATGCCAGCCACTCCCTTTGTCATAACTGTTCTGATTGGTCCACCTCTTCCAGGTGAGCCTTTAACGATGTCTTCTGGTCTGATGCTTGCTTCTGCTCTGTCTGCTGCTTCAATCTGTCTGACCTCAAGTTCATCATTGACCTCTGCAGTCCCTCCCTCTGTGATGTACAGCTCTGTGTAGATCTCATTCAGGAGGGTCGGCTGTCCTGCTTTAGCGATGCCCTCAAACACTCTCTGGAACTTCTACTTCAAGCCACACTTTAGTTTACGTCAGCAAACTGCAGCAGGAAATTCTGAATGAAAATACAACAAATGAGATCAATGAATAAATGACAGTCCACACAGAGACAAACACCAGCTACGACACCATGAATGTCTTCAGGAGACTCTGAAAATGGAACCAGTTATCTCCAGATTCAAACCACCTCGCTGTGACGTGGACGTTCACAACAGACAGAAACACTTTGGATTTCAGAGCAGGTCAGACAACACGTCATACAAACTGGTTCTGTCATAGAATAAGTGACTCTTTCAGTCAGCTCCAGCTTACATCTGATCAGCAGATGGATGGATGTCTTTAAAGTTCATTAATTCATCGTTCAACTGGTCGCTCTTGAAGGACAGACAGCTGGGTTCAGGACAGTCTGGTCTCTGCTGCTGGATCCTGAAACAAAACCAGAACAGATAAAAACTGATGAAAAACATCATCAAGCTATTAATAAACACAACAACTTTGAGTCTGAAATGTCTTTCTGTCAGTTTTACTGTCTCACCTTCCACCTGCAGATCAACTGAAATGAAAGGGATGCTCCTTTGACCAGTCACTCTTCACGGGTCCACAGCTGGATCCAGGTCCAGATCCAGGTCCAGGTCCAGCAGAGTGTGTGTTCTGCTGCTCTGGGCTTCAACACACACAGCTGTGAATGTGAATAATGACAGCAGTGATGTGATGCTGAGCTCTGACAGTTAGAGATGCTCATCTCACTTCTGAGCTTTGCTCTGGTTCTCCTGTTCCCCAGAGATCTTTGAAAGGGTGGGACTCCCTCCTCTCTGTCCTCACACTGATGCATAGCAGACAAACACAACAACCTGCTGGGAGAGTCACACATTAGTTCTCCTCCTTTGTCTCAGTCACATGACCAACACACTCAGCTCTGATTGGAGGAAATCTGTCCAGCTTTGGGACAAGTGCTTCACCTCAACACTCCATCTAAAAACTGAAAAGCTCTTCAACATCTGACATGTTTCTCTTAGTCCAAGTCCATTATATCCAGTCAGAGGCTGCAGTGGCAGCTGCTCCAATCATCCAGAGTCAATCATGTTACCTTGCTGAATCCACATCAGCTCCAGAGACATTCTACTTTCATCTGTGGAGGAAACAGCCAGAGCAGAGCTGAAACATGACAACTTCTCCCCACAGGAACAGTAAAGTCTGATCTGACCTTTAATGTTCACACGTTGCTGTGATTCTTCGTCATGTTCACATCAACCACATCTACATCCTTGAGAAAAATTGCTTTCTGTTTACATCAGCCTCTGGAACACAACAACTGTGGAGAGTGTGAAGAAGAAACATCCGAAATGAGAAATGAATGTGACTGGATATAGAAACTTGTCATTATGAACTTCTGATAGAAATGTTTCATTGACAGGTAGAAACAGTGAGTCAGACAGATCCTTCAGGCTCAGCAGGAGTCAGAGAGACAGTCAGAGTCTGTTGAAGGAAAAACCTGCCGGTGAGCAGGTGATGTTCACACAGTCTGTTACCATGGTAATTGGACTGTCCTTCATCTCAGAGCAACAAACTCAGAATATTCACAAGAAACCTGCTTTCTGGATCAGAGTCCTGCTGCAGATCCTGTGTTTGCAGAAAGTCATAAAAGCATGGTTCTATTTTTTCAGCTTTGATTTGAACATTTTTACATTTCATTTCTGCTGCCTGTCTGTCCTCAGTTCTACTGCTGATACCAAATGAGAAATCAAACAAGGTATCTGCACAATCCAAGATCAGACATTAGATGGAGTTGCTTTGTCAATTTTTCTTATCTTGAAACCAGAAAAAGTTGCTTTTAAATTGAAACAAAATAGAAAAGAACAAAGACCACACACACACTTAAGTTTGTGTCGTCGTGTCACAGTCAGAAATGAGGAAACAGGAAAAGATGTTGTATTTAGTAGTTTCTGCCACTTTGAATTGAATCCACTAATAAACAGAATCAGACGTCTGATCAGCTGAACTGGTTGAATGCAGTTCACACACAAACACCAGCATTATTCTGGACTGCTGCTGGTTGTCAGGTTTGTTTAATCCTTCAGCTTCACACATGAATAAAGGTACAGACATCTGGAACAAGAGTTCAACATGTAGGGAGGAGTTTAACTGCTTTTATCTACTTTTCTACTGTAGCTGGCATGAATATCTGTGATGTTGTTCTCTGCAGCCCTGCATCAGTCCAAAGCTCAGCTCACTGTTTGCTTTGTAATATTCACATCTTTAACAAACTCTCCTCATAACTGCTGTTCTGCTGACATCTGCTGGACAAACACAACAACTACACTGTACGTAAAGAGAAGCTGTCGGCTTCAGAAACAGGATTTTAAATGAGTTACTGCGTCAACCTGCGGCACATTCATTACAGAGACGTGTTTGTTACTGGATTTGTTTCACTGTTGAACTGGTAGAAAAGCATTTAGGTTCATATTAAGCCACTTGGAACAACATTTAGCTAAAGCTAACTAAGCTAAAGCTAAGCATATTTGCCACTTGGAACAACATTTAGCTAAAAGGCAGCACATATGTGGAGTCATGTCAAGTCAAGTATTTGATGCAAGTTAATAATAAAATCAGTATTTCTGTGTGATTTTCTTTGATATGTGGTTATTTTATCATCCTTCCTGGATATTCACACCATCAGGTTAAAGTGATCCTTTAAACAGCTCAGCAGGAAAGATGCAGCTGAACACCTGTGCAGGGATTCACCATGAAGCCATCATGAGAAGGAAGAGAATCCAAGCAGTCTTCATCTGCTCCTTTAAAGTCTCATGTTTCACACTGGCAGCTCTGTCTCCACACTACATACAAGTGCTGGTCATATAATTAGAATATCATGAAAAAGTTTATTTCAGTAATTCCATTCAAAAAGTGAAACTTGTATATTATACTCATTCATGACACAGACTGATATATTTCAAATATTTACTTCTCTTAATTTTGATGATTATACCTGAATACTAATGAAAATCCCAAATTCAGTACCTCAGAAAATTAGAATATTGTGGAAAGGTTCAATATCGAAGACACTTGGTGCCACACTAGAAAATCTATGGGTATTGTGAAGAGGAAGATGCGATACGCTAAACCCAACAATGCAGAAGAGCTGAAGGCTACTATCAGAGCAACCTGGGCTCTCATAACACCTGAGCAGCGCCAGACTGATCGAGTCCATGCCACGCCGCATTGCTGCAGTAATTCAGGCAAAAGGAGCTCCAACTATGTATTGAGTGCTGTACATGCTCATACTTTTCAGTTGGCCAACATTTCTAGAAATCCTTTTTTGTATTGGTCTTAAGTAATATCCAAGTCGGACTAATAAACTGCAGCGTGCGTCAACATATTAACATCTATCTGAGAATGTGCACAACTCTGAGAGTAAACTGAACACACATCATGTACTTCTGGATGCAACGTGTTCTGTACATATGCTGCGTTCCAAATCACTTCCTTCTTCTTTTTACTTCCAGTCTGAACTCCAGCTGCCCTCATAAAGTCCTGATTGTTTCATGCAGCACGGATACAACTAATAATCACTTCAACTTTCACTGTCTGTGGAGTGAAATGGGCTGTCATCTGTTTGCTCTCTAAGCTTGTTGATACTCGTGTAATGTTGGTGACGTAACTGTGCAGAGGATTGTGGCTCAGAATGGACGGAAAAGCATGTTGGCTGCACACTTCAGAATCCCTCCACATGTAGTAGAAATCCTGGTTTTAATAAACTACATTTAACATGCTGTGTATCAGGACAGACTAAATCTGTTTCTGGGTCATACATATATGGAAATATTGGAATGCAGTCATAGTTTCAACATTTTCTTCAAACCCACTAAAAGTTTAAAGGACAAAAAATGAAAACTGCTTTAACAAGGAAGACAGAGGCAGTAGAAGTAAAAGTTTTTCACACCCACACCATGGTACACAGATACATGCAGACTGTGCAGTAGATCAGAGAGACACTTACATCCACCTCAACATCTCCACTGAGGAGAAACTCCATCAGCACCTCTGGGAAGTCCTTCAAGGCTGTTGGAAAACCATCCAGGAGACCTCATGAAGCTGATGGAGAGAATGCCAAGAGTGTGCAAAGCTGTCATCAAAGCAGAAAGGGGGCTACTTTAAAGAATCTAAAATATAAAACATAATCTGGTTTAACATTTTTTCAGTACACTACATAATTCCATACGTGTTCTTTCAGTTTTGTTGTCTCCAGTATTCATTTACAAAGTGGACAGTAATTAAAATCAATAAAAACCACTGAATGAGAATGTGTGTCCTAACTGTTGACTGATATCCAGCAATTGTGTCCACTTGCACTTGACAAAGGCCACTAAAATGAACCGTAACAGTTAAAAATGAGGAAACCAAAAATGCTAGTGCAGCTGGATTTAATATGCTGTCACAGGCTAAGCTAGCAAAACTCTGTCCAACTTTGCTACTGCAGTGTGAGCCGCTGTGGAGCTCAGAAAACACTTTCTGTTCCACATGTCCCGCTGGTTTAAAGTCTTACCTGTTGGCCGACCAACAAAATATACAGAACAGGGCTAGCTAAATGGCTAACAAAATATACAGAACAAGGCTAGCTAACCGGCAAACAAAATATACAAAACAAGGCTAGCTAACCGGCCAAAAAAATATACAGAACAGGGCTAGCTAACCGGCTAACAAAATATACAGAACGGGGCTAGCTAACCGGCTAACAAAATATACAGAACGGGGCTAGCTAACGGCTAACAAAATATACAGAACAAGGCTAGCTAACCGGCTAACAAAATATACAGAATAGGGCTAGCTAAATGGCTAACAAAATATACAGAACAGGGCTAGCTAACCGGCTAACAAAATACACAGAACACGGCTAGCTAACTAGGCAACACACGATACCAAACGGCGCTAGCTAGCAAATCCGAGCAGTGGCGCCAAGGTGGTGACGTCATCGATCACGCTGCCTGCTCTGGACCAATCAGCAGCCGTAGCTCCGCCGCTCTCTATATAACCTCTGCTCAGCCGGCAGACCCAGCTTCGTCGTCGCCAAATCTGGACACATCAGGACATGTCTGGACACGTCGTCGGCAGGAGAGGACACGTCCACGTCCGCGGCGAAGTTGCTGCTGGCAGTGCTTTTGGCGTTACATACGGTAAGAAGATAAATTCTTTTAACCAGTAGCGTTGTGTTGTTGTACATTAAGTTAGCGACATGTCAAGAGTTGTGTTTTGTCATGTTTGAGCGCTTTTGGACTGCAGTTGGTCCAGACTAAGAGGCTAATTAAGCTAGCGGGCTAACTTAGCTAGCGTGCTAACTTAGCTAGCGGGCTAAAGTAGCACTGGTGTTCAACGGCTAATTTAGCTAGCGAGTTAACTTGGCTTCTGAATACTTGTGTTAATTACTGCTGCAGTTGTCTATGATTATTAGCGTGAGCTTCTCAGCTTGTATCTCTCAAAAAAGTTATTTCACTTTAAAGTTAACTGAAACCCATTCAGCTGCACCAAAGTTTAACATCCACTGGTTTGAATTAAACTGCTCTTCACTTGATATTGCACAATATTGCACATTACCTCTGATTTTTCATAATTTCGTTACATCCCCTGTCTCTTCAACTACTGAAGTTTAGTACAGTATGTTAAGTGAGATTAATCGTGTATAAACTAACAACTGGCCATTGTTTATTATTTATTATTTACTGTATTTGTAGTGCAACACAAGATGGCACATCCTACTTGTAGATCGATAACTGCACAAGGCATATAATCCACAAAAAGAGCCTACAATAAATCATCTCAAATAAAACAAATGTTAAAATCCTACATTTATAAAGAAGAAACTATTTCACTGTTCACATTTTTTAAATTTGCAGTTGATAGAACAGCTTTCAGCGTTTTCATGTGTGTGTGTAATGTTGTGTGTGCGTTTTGGGGTGTCTTTGGTTGTTTTATTTACCATTCCTAACAGTATTTGCTATGTATAGTATATTCTTTTAACAAGCCTTGTTTAAGTGTATTAATCCCTAGGCATGTTGGTCCTATCATTTTTGGGTCTATTTCCTGTGTCTCTGTTGTGTCTCTGTTGTGTGTGTTGTGTGTCTGCTATGTGCCTGTGTCTCTAGTGTGTGGGTGTGTGTGTGTGTGTGTGTGTGTGTGTGTGTGTGTGTGTGTGTGTGTGTGTGTGTGTGTGTGTGTGTGTGGTGTCTCTGTGGTGTCTCTGTGGTGTCTCTGTTATATGTGTGTTGTGTCTCTGCTATGTCTCTATTGTGTCTCTATTGTGTGTGTTGTGTCTCTGCTGTCTTTGATGTGTGTCTGTTGTGTGTCTGTCGTGTGTGTGTGTTGTGTTCACCTCTTTGTGTAGCCAGTTGAGCGGGTACTGTTGTGTCTCTTTTGTGTGTCTGTTGTGTGTGTGTGTGGTGAGTCTGTTGTGTCTCCATTGTGTGTGTGTGTCCGTACATTTATGAAGAAGAAAAATATTTACCTGTTCACATTTTTTAAATTGCAGTTGATAGAACAGCTTTCAGCGTTTTCATGTGTGTGTGTAATGTTGTGTGTGCGTTTTGGGGTGTCTTTGGTTGTTTTATTTACCATTCCTAACAGTATTTGCTATGTATAGTATATTCTTTTAACAAGCCTTGTTTAAGTGTATTAATCCCTAGGCATGTTGGTCCTATCATTTTTGGGTCTATTTCCTGTGTCTCTGTTGTGTCTCTGTTGTGTGTGTTGTGTGTCTGCTATGTGCCTGTGTGTGTGTGTGTGTGTGTGTGTGTGTGTGTGTGTGTGTGTGTGTGTGTGTGTGTGTGTGTGTGTGTGTGTGTGTGTGTGTGGTGTCTCTGTGGTGTCTCTGTTATATGTGTGTTGTGTCTCTGCTATGTCTCTATTGTGTCTCTATTGTGTGTGTTGTGTCTCTGCTGTTTCTGTTGTGTCTCTGATGTGTGTCTGTTGTGTGTCTGTCGTGTGTGTGTGTTGTGTTCACCTCTTTGTGTAGCCAGTTGAGCGGGTACTGTTGTGTCTCTTTTGTGTGTCTGTTGTGTGTGTGTGGTGAGTCTGTTGTGTCTCCATTGTGTGTGTGTGTGTGTCCGTACATTTATGAAGAAGAAAAATATTTACCTGTTCACATTTTTTAAATTGCAGTTGATAGAACAGCTTTCAGCGTTTTCATGTGTGTGTGTAATGTTGTGTGTGCGTTTTGGGGTGTCTTTGGTTGTTTTATTTATCATTCCTAACAGTATTTGCAACGTATAGTATATTCTTTTAACAAGCCTTGTTTAAGTGTATTAATCCCTAGGCATGTTGGTCCTATCATTTTTGAGTCTATTATCCAACTCTAATTTTTATTTTTGCATTTGTTTTGTAATATTTTTGAACAATTAAAGTTTTCTGTGTCTCTGTTGTGTCTCTGTTGTGTGTCTGTTGTGTGTGTGGTGTGTCTGTTGTGTCTCGTGTGTCTGTTGTGTCTCTATCGTGTGTGTGTGTGTGTGTGTGTGTGTGTGGTGTCATGTGTTGTGTCTCTGCTATGTCTCTGTTGTGTGTGTTGTGTCTGTTGTGTCTCTGCTATGTTTCTATTGTGTCTCTTGTGTGTCTGTTGTGTTTCTGTCATGTGTGTGTTGTGTCAGTCTGTTGTGTCTCCATTGTGTGTGTGTGTGTGTGTGTGTGTGTGTGTGTGTGTGTGTGTGTGTGTGTGTGTGTGTGTGTGTGTGTGTGTGGTGTTTCCGTTGAGTTTCTGTTGTGTGTGTGTGTGTTGTGTGTGTGTGTGTGTGTGTGGTGTGTCTGTTGTGTCTCTATTGTGTGTGTTGTGTCTGTTGTGTCTCTGCTATGTTTCTATTGTGTCTCTGATGTGTGTCTTTTGTTTCTGTATTGTGTGTGTGTGTTATGTTCACCTCTTTGTGTAGCCAGTTGAGCAGGTACTGTTGTGTCTCTGTTGTGTGTGTGTTGTGTTTCTGTCGTGTCTGTCATGTCTCTGTGTGTCCGTTGTGTGTCCGTTTTCCGTATCGTGTCTATTGTGAGTGAGACTGTTGTGTCTCTGTCGTGTGTGTGTTGTGTTGACCTCCTTGTGTAGTCAGCTGAACAGGTACTGTTGTATCACCACCTTGAACCAGCTGGTTTGAATTAAACTGCTCTACACTTAATATTGCACAACATTACCTCTGATTTTTCATAATTTCGTTACATCCCCTGTCTCTTCAACTGCTGAAGTTTAGTACAGTATGTTAAGTGAGATTAATCGTGTATAAACTAACAACTGGCCATTGTTTATTATTTATTATTTACTGTATTTGTAGTGCAACACAAGATGGCACATCCGACTTGTAGATCTATAACTGCACAAGCCATAAAATCCACAAAAAGAGCCTACAATAAATCATCTCAAATAAAACAAATGTTAAAATCCTACATTTATAAAGAAGAAACTATTTAACTGTAAACATTTTTTAAATTTGCAGTTGATAGAACAGCTTTAAGCATTTTCATGTGTGTGCGTTTAGGGGTGTCTTTAGTTGTTTTATTTATCATTCCTAACAGTATTTGCTATGTATAGTATATTCTTTTAACAAGCCTTGTTTTAGTGTATTAATCACTAAACATGTTCGTCCTATCATTTCTGGGTCTATTTCCTGTGTCTCTGTTGTGTCTCTGTTGTGTCTCTGTTGTGTTTCTGTTGTGTGTGGTGTGTCCGTTGTGTCTCCATTGTGTGTGAGTGTTGTGTCTCTGCTATGTTTCTGTTCTGACTCTGATGTGTGTGTGTGTGCGTGCGTGTATGTGTAGTGTGTCTGTTGTGTCTCTATTGTGTGTGTGTGTGAGAGGTGTGTCTGTTGTGTCTCTATTGTGTGTGTGTTGTGTCTGTTGTGTCTCTGCTCTGTTTCTATTGTGTCTCTGATGTGTGTCTGTTGTGTCTATATTGTGTGTGTGTTGTGTTCACCTCTTTGTGTAACCAGTTGAGCAGGTACTGTTGTGTCTCTGTTGTGTGTGTTGTGTTTCTGTCGTGTCTGTCATGTCTGTGTGTCCGTTGTGTGTCCGTTTTCCGTATTGTGTCTATTGTGAGTGAGACTGTTGTGTCTCTGTCGTGTGTGTGTTGTGTTGACCTCCTTGTGTATTCGGCTGAACAGGTACTGTTGTGTCACCACCTTGAACCAGCTGGTTTGAATTAAACTGCTCTTCACTTAATATTGCACATTACCTCTGATTTTTCATAATTTCGTTACATCCCCTGTCTCTTCAACTGCTGAAGTTTAGTACCGTATGTTAAGTGAGATTAATAGTGTATAAACTAACGACCGACCATTGTATTTATTTATTGTTTACTGTATTTGTTGGACAATACAAGATGGCACATCCTACTTGTAGATCTATAACTGCACAAGCCATAAAATCCACAAAAAGAGCCTACAGTAAATCATCTCAAAACAAATGTTAAAATCCTACATTTATAAAGAAGAAACTATTTAACTGTACACATTTTTAAATTTGCAGTTGATAAAACAGCTTTCAGCATTTCATGTGTGTGTGTAATGTTGTGTGTGCGTTTTGGGGTGTTTTTGGTTGATTTGCTTTTTTTTACCATTCCTAACAGTATTTGCTATGTATAGTATATTCTTTTAACAAGCCTTGTTTTAGTGTTTTAATCACTAGGCATGTTGGTCCTATCATTTTTGAGTCTATTATCCAACTCTAATTTTCATTTTTGCATTTGTTTTGTAATATTTTTGAACAATTAAAGTTTTGGGATTTTGTAGCTTGTGCAGTTTTACATCCACTTGAAGAAATGGTGCTAGTAATAAAGAATAAATAATAAAATCTTTATTCATCCTTCCATAGGTTTTCACTTTAGTTAAGTCCCCAGGTTCACATTGTGAATGACTGTTTTTATGTAAGAAGCTCCTTTGTTGTGATCGTTACCATGACTAGCTAAGGCAGTGAAGCGAATTCTAACTTGGCGCACACAATAAATGCTAAAAGCTAAATGAAAATGTATATTATTCTCCTGCAATGTTGTGCTTTCAGGGAAAGATGAGTTTCAGTGCTGCTACAGTTACAGCTTACAGAAATTAGACACCAATAAGCAACCTCGAAAAAAAGGACCCAAAAAGTACTAGCTGATTTGTATTTCTTGAGGCTTTGGCCATAATGTACTGCATTTTCACTTTGGGTTCTTTTTATAAGAGAGCTGTAGGTCAAGACTCGCCCACTCACTTGTGAAGGATTCGCAAGTTTTCTATTTAGAATTAAAACTTGTACATCTCAAATAATACAGGTGAATTGTGTAAAAGTTAGTGCTCCAGTTTACTATTGTACCGCAGCTAATGTATAAGAACTCATTTTTTGTATCTATTGTACCACAGCTTATGTATACGAGCTCATTCTGTGCATGTATTGTACCGCAGCTAATGTCAAAGTGCTAATGTTTTGCATCTGTTGTACCGCAGCTAATATCTAGGAGCTCATTTTTTGCGTCTGTTGTACCGCAGCTAATGTATAAGAGCTCATTTTTTCTACCTATTTTATCGCAGCTAATATATTAGATCTAGTGTGTTACAGCTAATGTGTTATAGCTAATGTACTTCTAATGTGCAGGTGTTCCAGCCGACGTGTTCCAGCCGACGTGTTCCAGCCGACGTGTTCCAGCCGACGTGTTCCAGCCGTGCAGGGAGAGGATCCAGCTAAAGCTATTTGATCAAAGGTATTCGCTCGCTCGCTCCGCCGCCTTTCGCTCACTCCGCCGCCCGCTCGCTCGCTCCGCCGCCTTTCGCTCGCTCCGCCGCCCGCTCGCTCGCTCCGCCGCCTTTCGCTCGCTCGCTCCGCCGACACCTGAGAGCAAATAGCTTTAACTGGATCCTCTGCCTGCACACCTGGCTAATGTATATGAGCTCATTTTTTGTATCTATTGTACCGCAGCTAATGTCTAAGAGCTAAAGTTTAGGATCTGTTGTACCGCAGCTAATGTGTAAGAGCTAATGTTTTGCATCTGTTGTACCGCAGCTAATGTCTGAGCTAATGTTTTGCATCTGTTGTACCGCAGCTAATGTCTAAAAGCTAATGTTTTGCATCTGTTGTACCACAGCTAATGTATAAGAGCTCATTTTTTGTATCTATTGTGCCACAGCTAATGTATACGAGCAAATTTTTTTCATGTTTGGAACTGCAGCTAATGTATACGAGCTAAAGTTTTGCATCTGTTGTACCGCAGCTAATGTCTAAGAGCTAATGTTTTGCATCTGTTGTACTGCAGCTAATGTTCAAGAGCTCATTATTTGCATCTGTTGTACCGCAGCTAATATTTAAGAGCTCAGTTTTTGCATCTGTTGTGTCGCAGCTAATGTTTAAGTGCTTGATTTTTGGATGTATTGTACCACAGCTAATGTCTAAGAGCTGATGTTTTGCATCCTTTGTACCACAGCTAATGTATACGAGCTCATTTTTTGTATATATTGTTCCACAGCTAATATATACGAGCTCATTTTGTGCATGTATTGTACCGCAGCTAATGTTTTCGAGCTCATTTTTTGTTTGTTGTACCGCAGCTGTTTTCGAGCTCAGTTTTTGCATCTGTTGTACCGCAGCTAATGTAGAAGAGCTCATTATTTGCGTCTTTTGTACCTCAGCTAATGTATAAGAGCTTATGTTTTGCATTGTGTATTGTACTGCAGCTAATGTATACGAGCTCATTTTGTGCATGTATTGTACGACAGCTAATGTATACGAGCTCATTTTGTGCATGTATTTTACCGCAGCTAATGTATACGAGCTCATTTTGTGCATGTATTGTACCGCAGCTAATGTTTTCGATCTCATTTTTTGTTTGTTGTACCGCAGCTAATGTTGAAGAGCTCATTGTTTGCATCTTTTGTACCTCAGCTATTGTATAAGAGCTTATGTTTTGCATTGTGTATTGTACTGCAGCTAATGTATACGAGCTCATTTTTTGCATCTATTGTACCGCAGCTAATGTATACGAGCTCATTTTTTGTATCTATTGTACGACAGCTAACGTATACGAGCTCATTTTGTGCATGTATTGTACCGCAGCTAACGTAAAAGAGCTCATTTTTTGCATCTATTGTACCGCAGCTAATGTATACGAGCTCATTTTGTGCATGTATTGTACCGCAGCTAATGTATACGAGCTCATTTTGTGCATGTATTTTACCGCAGCTAATGTATACGAGCTCATTTTGTGCATGTATTGTACCGCAACTAATGTATACGAGCTCATTTTTTGTTTGTTGTACCGCAGCTAATGTTTAAGAGCTCATTGTTTGCATCTTTTGTACCTCAGCTATTGTATAAGAGCTTATGTTTTGCATTGTGTACTGTACTGCAGCTAATGTATACGAGCTCATTTTTTGTATCTATTGTACCACAGCTAACGTATACGAGCTCATTTTGTGCATGTATTGTACCGCAGCTAATGTATACGAGCTCATTTTGTGCATGTATTGTACCGCAGCTAATGTATACGAGCTCATTTTGTGCATGTATTGTACCGCAGCTAATGTTTTCGATCTCATTTTTTGTTTGTTGTACCGCAGCTAATGTTTAAGAGCTCATTGTTTGCATCTTTTGTACCTCAGCTAATGTATAAGAGCTTATGTTTTGCATTGTGTATTGTACTGCAGCTAATGTATACGAGCTCATTTTTTGCATCTATTGTACCGCAGCTAATGTATACGAGCTCATTTTTTGCATGTTTGGGACCGCAGCTAATGTATACGAGCTCATTTTTTGTATCTATTGTACCACAGCTAATGTATACGAGCTCATTTTTTGTATCTATTGTACCACAGCTAACGTATACGAGCTCATTTTGTGCATGTATTGTACCGCAGCTAACGTAAAAGAGCTCATTTTTTGCATCTATTGTACCACAGCTAATGTATACGAGCTCATTTTGTGCATGTATTGTACGACAGCTAATGTATACGAGCTCATTTTGTGCATGTATTTTACCGCAGCTAATGTATACGAGCTCATTTTGTGCATGTATTGTACCGCAGCTAATGTTTTCGATCTCATTTTTTGTTTGTTCTACCGCAGCTAATGTTGAAGAGCTCATTGTTTGCATCTTTTGTACCTCAGCTATTGTATGAGCTTATGTTTTGCATTGTGTATTGTACTGCAGCTAATGTATACGAGCTCATTTTGTGCATGTATTGTACCGCAGCTAAATTTTACGAGCTCATTTTTTGCATGTTTGATACCGCAGCTAATGTATACGAGCTCATTTTTTGCATCTATTGTACCGCAGCTAATGTATATGAGCTCATTTTGTGCATGTATTGTACCGCAGCTAATGTATACGAGCTCATTTTGTGCATGTGTTCTACCGCAGCGAATGTATACGAGCTCATTTTGTGCATGTATTTTACCACAGCTAATGTATACGAGCTCATTTTGTGCATGTATTTTACCACAGCTAATGTATACGAGCTCATTTTGTGCATGTATTGTACCGCAGCTAATGTATACGAGCTCATTTTGTGCATGTGTTGTACCGCAGCGAATGTATACGAGCTCATTTTGTGCATGTATTTTACCACAGCTAATGTATACGAGCTCATTTTGTGCATGTATTTTACCACAGCTAATGTATACGAGCTCATTTTGTGCATGTATTGTACCGCAGCTAATGTATACGAGCTCATTTTGTGCATGTGTTGTACCGCAGCGAATGTATACGAGCTCATTTTGTGCATGTATTTTACCGCAGCTAATGTATACGAGCTCATTTTGTGCATGTATTTTACCGCAGCTAATGTATACGAGCTCATTTTGTGCATGTGTTGTACCGCAGCGAATGTATACGAGCTCATTTTGTGCATGTATTTTAACACAGCTAATGTATACGAGCTCATTTTGTGCATGTATTTTACCGCAGCTAATGTATACGAGCTCATTTTTTGCATGTATTGTACCGCAGCTAATGTATACGAGCTCATTTTGTGCATGTATTGTACCGCAGCTAATGTAAAAGAGCTCATTTTTTGTATCTATATTACCGCAGCTAATGTAAAAGAGCTCATTTTTTGTATCTATTGTACTGCAGCTAATATATTAGATCTAGTGTGTTACAGCTAATGTGTTATAGCTAATGTACTACAATATCCAAGTGTTCCAGCCGAGGCGTTCCAGCTGACGTCGAAGTGTTCCAGCCGAAGTCCAAGTGTTCCACCCGACGTGTTCCAGCCAACGTGTTCCAGCCGACGTCGAAGTGTTCCAGCCGAAGTCGAAGTGTTCCAGCCGACATGTTCCAGCGGACGTGTTCCAGCCAACGTGTTCCAGCCGTGCAGGGAGAGGATCCAGCTCCTTTTTTGCATTGAGTATTGTACAGCAGCTAATATTTAAGAGCTCATGTTTTGTATCTGTTGTACAGCAGCTAATATTTAAGAGCTCATGTTTTGCATGTTGTACCGCAGCTAATATTTAAGTGCTTGATTTTTTCATCTATTGTACTGCAGCTAATGTCTAAGAGCTCATTTTTTGCATCTGTTGTATCTCAGCTAATGTTTAAGTGCTTGATTTTTGCATGTATTGTACCACAGCCAATTTCTAAGAGCTAAAGTTTTGCATCTGTAGTACCGCAGCTAATGTCTAAGAGCTAATGTTTTGCATCTATTCTACCGCAGCTAATGTTTGAGCTCATTATTTGCATCTGTTGTACCGCAGCTAATATTTAAGAGCTCAGTTTTTTGCATCTGTTGTGTCGCAGCTAATGTTTGTGCTTGATTTTTGGATGTGTTGTACAACAGCTAATGTCTAAGAGCTAATGTTTTGCATCCTTTGTACCACAGCTAATGTCTAAGAGCTCATTTTTTGCATCCATTGTACCACAGCTAATGTATACGAGCTCATTATTTGCATGTTTGGTACTGCAGCTAATGTTTTCGAGCTCATTTTTTGTTTGTTGTACCGCAGCTAATGTTTTCGAGCTCAGTTTTTGCATCCGTTGTACTGCAGCTAATGTGTACGAGCTCATTATTTACATCTTTTGTACCTCAGCTAATGTATGAGCTTATGTTTTGCATTGTGTATTGTATTGCAGCTAATGTATACGAACTCATTTGGTGCATGTATTGTACCGCAGCTAATGTATACAAGCTTATTTTGTGCATGTATTGTACCGCAGCTAATGTATACGAGCTCATTTTGGGCATGTATTGTACCGCAGCTAATGTATACGAGCTCATTTTGTGCATGTATTGTACCGCAGCTAATGTTTAAGAGCTCATTTTGTGCATGTATTGTACCGCAGCGAATGTATACGAGCTCATTTTTTGCATGTTTGGTACCGCAGCTAATGTATACGAGCTCATTTTTTGTATCTATTGTACCAAAGCTAATGTATACGAGCTCATTTTGTGCATGTATTGTACCGCAGCTAATGTTTTCGAACTCATTTTTTGTTTGTTGTACCACAGCTAATGTTTTAGAGCTCATTGTTTGCATCTTTTGTACCTCAGCTAATGTATGAGCTTATGTTTTGCATTGTGTATTGTACCGCAGCTAATGTATACGAGCTCATTTTTTGCATGTATTGTACCGCAGCTAATGTATAAGAGCTCATTTTTTGTATCTATTGTACCACAGCTAATGTATACGAGCTCATTTTTTGCATGTATTGTACCACAGCTAATGTATACGAGCTCATTTTTTGCATGTTTGATACCGCAGCTAATGTATACGAGCTCATTTTTTGTATCTATTGTACCACAGTTAATGTATACGAGCTCATTTTGTGCATGTATTTTACCGCAGCTAATGTAAAAGCTCATTTTGTGCATCTATTGTACCGCAGCTAATGTATACGAGCTCATTTTGTGCATGTATTGTACCGCAGCTAATGCATACGAGCTCATTTTGTGCATGTATTGTACCGCAGCTAATGTATAAGAGCTCATTTTTTGTTTCTATTGTACCGCAGCTAATGTATACGAGCTCATTTTTTGCATGTTTGGGATCGCAGCTAATGTATACGAGCTCATTTTTTGTATCTATTGTACCACAGCTAATGTATACGAGCTCATTTTTTGTATCTATTGTACCACAGCTAACGTATACGAGCTCATTTTGTGCATGTATTGTACCGCAGCTAACGTAAAAGAGCTCATTTTTTGCATGTATTGTACCACAGCTAATGTATACGAGCTCATTTTGTGCATGTATTGTACCACAGCTACTGTATACGAGCTCATTTTGTGCATGTATTTTACCGCAGCTAATGTATACGAGCTCATTTTGTGCATGTATTGTACCGCAGCTAATGTTTTCGATCTCATTTTTTGTTTGTTGTACCCCAGCTAATGTTTAAGAGCTCATTGTTTGCATCTTTTGTACCTCAGCTATTGTATAAGAGCTTATGTTTTGCATTGTGTATTATACTGCAGCTAATGTATACGAGCTCATTTTTTTGCATCTATTGTACCGCAGCTAATGTATACGAGCTCATTTTTTGCATGTTTGGTACCGCAGCTAATGTATACGAACTCATTTTTTGTATCTATTGTACCACAGCTAACGTATACGAGCTCATTTTGTGCATGTATTGTAACGCAGCTAATGTATACGAGCTCATTTTGTGCATGTGTTGTACCGCAGCGAATGTATACGAGCTCATTTTGTGCATGTATTTTACCGCAGCTAATGTATACGAGCTCATTTTTTGCATGTATTGTACCGCAGCTAATGTATACGAGCTCATTTTGTGCATGTATTGTACCGCAGCTAATGTAAACGAGCTCATTTTTTGTATCTATTGTACCGCAGCTAACGTAAAAGAGCTCATTTTTTGTATCTATTGTACTGCAGCTATTATATTAGATCTAGTGTGTTACAGCTAATGTGTTATAGCTAATGTACTACAATATCCAAGTGTTCCAGCCGAGGCGTTCCAGCTGACGTCGAAGTGTTCCAGCCGAAGTCCAAGTGTTCCACCCGACGTGTTCCAGCCAACGTGTTCCAGCCGACGTCGAAGTGTTCCAGCCGAAGTCGAAGTGTTCCAGCCGACATGTTCCAGCCGACGTGTTCCAGCCAACGTGTTCCAGCCGTGCAGGGAGAGGATCCAGCTCCTTTTTTGCATTGAGTATTGTACAGCAGCTAATATTTAAGAGCTCATGTTTTGTATCTGTTGTACAGCAGCTAATATTTAAGAGCTCATGTTTTGCATGTTGTACCGCAGCTAATATTTAAGTGCTTGATTTTTTCATCTATTGTACTACAGCTAATGTCTAAGAGCTCATTTTTTGCATCTTTTGTATTCCAGCTAATGTTTAGGACCTCATTTTTTGCATTGTGTATTGTACCGCAGCTAATGTATACGAGCTCATTTTGTGCATGTATTGTACCGCAGCTAATGTATACGTGCTCATTTTTTGCATGTTTGATACCGCAGCTAATGTATACGAGCTCATTTTTTGTATCTATTGTACCACAGCTAATGTATACGAGCTCATTTTGTGCATGTATTGTACCGCAGCTAATGTAAAAGAGCTCATTTTGTGCATCTATTGTACCGCAGCTAATGTATACGAGCTCATTTTGTGCATGTATTGTACCGCAGCTAATGTATACGAGCTCATTTTGTGCATGTATTGTACCGCAGGTAATGTATACGAGCTCATTTTGTGCATGTATTGTACCGCAGCTCATGTATACGAGCTCATTTTGTGCATGTATTGTACCGCAGCTAATGTTTTCGAGCTCATTTTTTGTTTGTTGTACCGCAGCTAATGTTTAAGAGCTCATTGTTTGCATCTTTTGTACCTCAGCTAATGTATAAGAGCTTATGTTTTGCATTGTGTATTGTACTGCAGCTAATGTATACGAGCTCATTTTGTGCATGTATTCTACTGCAGGTAATGTATACGAGCTCATTTTTTGCATGTCTTGTACCACAGCTAATGTATAAGAGCTCATTTTTTGTATCTATTGTACCACAACTAATGTATACGAGCTCATTATTTGCATATTTGGTACTGCAGCTAATGTATACGAGCTCATTTTTTGCATCTGTTGTACCGCAGCTAATGTCTAAGAGCTCATTTTTTGCATCTATTGTACCGCAGCTAATGTATACGAGCTCATTTTTTGCATGTTTGGTACCACAGCTAATGTATGAGTTCATTTTTTGTACCTATTGTACTCCAGATAATGTATAAGAGCTCCTTTTTTGTATCTATTGTTTCACAGCTAATATATACGAGCTCATTTTGTGCATCTATTGTACCGCAGCTAATGTATACGAGCTAATTTTTTGCATCTATTGTACCACAGCTAATGTAGAAGAGCTCGGTTTTTGTATCTATTGTACCACAGCTAACGTATACGAGCTCATTTTGTGCATGTATTGTACCGCAGCTAACGTAAAAGAGCTCATTTTTTGCATCTATTGTACCGCAGCTAATGTATACGAGCTCATTTTGTGCATGTATTGTACCGCAGCTAATGTATACGAGCTCATTTTGTGCATGTATTGTACCGCAGCTAATGTATACGAGCTCATTTTGTGCATGTATTGTAACGCAGCTAATGTAAAAGAGCTCATTTTTTGCATCTATTGTACCGCAGCTGATGTATACGAGCTCATTTTGTGCATGTATTGTACCGCAGCTAATGTATACGAGCTAATTTTTTGCATCCATTGTACCACAGCTAATGTAGAAGAGCTCGGTTTTTATATCTATTGTACCACAGCTAACGTATACGAGCTCATTTTGTGCATGTATTGTACCGCAGCTAACGTAAAAGAGCTCATTTTTTGTATCTATTGTTCCACAGCTAATATATACAAGCTCATTTTGTGCATGTATTGTACCGCAGCTAATGTTTTCCAGCTCATTTTTTGTTTGTTGTACCGCAGCTAATGTTTAAGAGCTCATTGTTTGCATCTTTTGTATCTCAGCTAATGTATAAGAGCTTATGTTTTGCATTGTGTATTGTACTGCAGCGAATGTATACGAGCTCATTTTGTGCATGTATTGTACCGCAGCTAATGTATACGAGCTCATTTTTTGCATGTTTGGTACCGCAGCTAATGTATACGAGCTCATTTTTTGTATCTATTGTACCAAAGCTAATGTATACGAGCTCATTTTGTGCATGTATTGTACCGCAGCTAATGTTTACGAGCTCATTTTTTGCATGTTTGATACCGCAGCTAATGTATACGAGCTCATTTTGTGCATGTATTGTACCGCAGCTAATGTAAAAGAGCTCATTTTGTGCATCTATTGTACCGCAGCTAATGTATACGAGCTCATTTTGTGCATGTATTGTACCGCAGCTAATGTATACGAGCTCATTTTGTGCATGTGTTGTACCGCAGCGAATGTATACGAGCTCATTTTGTGCATGTATTTTACCACAGCTAATGTATACGAGCTCATTTTGTGCATGTATTTTACCACAGCTAATGTATACGAGCTCATTTTGTGCATGTATTGAGCTCATTTTGTGCATGTATTGTACCGCAGCTAATGTTTAAGATCTCATTTTTTGTTTGTTGTACCGCAGCTAATGTTTAAGAGCTCATTGTTTGCATCTTTTGTACCTCAGCTATTGTATAAGAGGTTATGTTTTGCATTGTGTATTGTACTGCAGCTAATGTTTACGAGCTCATTTTTTTGCATCTATTGTACCGCAGCTAATGTATACGAGCTCATTTTTTGCATGTTTGGTACCGCAGCTAATGTATACGAGCTCATTTTTTGCATCTATTGTACCGCAGCTAATGTATATGAGCTCATTTTGTGCATGTATTGTACCGCAGCTAATGTATACGAGCTCATTTTGTGCATGTGTTGTACCGCAGCGAATGTATACGAGCTCATTTTGTGCATGTATTTTACCACAGCTAATGTATACGAGCTCATTTTGTGCATGTATTTTACCACAGCTAATGTATACGAGCTCATTTTGTGCATGTATTGTACCGCAGCTAATGTTTGGTGCATGTATTTTACCACAGCTAATGTATACGAGCTCATTTTGTCCATGTATTTTACCGCAGCTAATGTATACGAGCTCATTTTGTGCATGTGTTGTACCGCAGCTAATGTATACGAGCTCATTTTGTGCATGTGTTGTACCGCAGCGAATGTATACGAGCTCATTTTGTGCATGTATTTTAACACAGCTAATGTATACGAGCTCATTTTGTGCATGTATTTTACCGCAGCTAATGTATACGAGCTCATTTTTTGCATGTATTGTACCGCAGCTAATGTATACGAGCTCATTTTGTGCATGTATTGTACCGCAGCTAATGTAAAAGAGCTCATTTTTTGTATCTATATTACCGCAGCCAATGTAAAAGAGCTCATTTTTTGTATCTATTGTACTGCAGCTAATATATTAGATCTAGTGTTTTACAGCTAATGTGTTATAGCTAATGTACTACAATATCCAAGTGTTCCAGCCGAGGCGTTCCAGCTGACGTCGAAGTGTTCCAGCCGAAGTCCAAGTGTTCCACCCGACGTGTTCCAGCCAACGTGTTCCAGCCGACGTCGAAGTGTTCCAGCCGAAGTCGAAGTGTTCCAGCCGACATGTTCCAGCGGACGTGTTCCAGCCGTGCAGGGAGAGGATCCAGCTCCTTTTTTGCATTGAGTATTGTACAGCAGCTAATATTTAAGAGCTCATGTTTTGTATCTGTTGTACAGCAGCTAATATTTAAGAGCTCATGTTTTGCATGTTGTACCGCAGCTAATATTTAAGTGCTTGATTTTTTCATCTATTGTACTGCAGCTAATGTCTAAGAGCTCATTTTTTGCATCTGTTGTATCTCAGCTAATGTTTAAGTGCTTGATTTTTGCATGTATTGTACCACAGCCAATTTCTAAGAGCTAAAGTTTTGCATCTGTAGTACCGCAGCTAATGTCTAAGAGCTAATGTTTTGCATCTATTCTACCGCAGCTAATGTTTGAGCTCATTATTTGCATCTGTTGTACCGCAGCTAATATTTAAGAGCTCAGTTTTTTGCATCTGTTGTGTCGCAGCTAATGTTTGTGCTTGATTTTTGGATGTATTGTACAACAGCTAATGTCTAAGAGCTAATGTTTTGCATCCTTTGTACCACAGCTAATGTCTAAGAGCTCATTTTTTGCATCCATTGTACCACAGCTAATGTATACGAGCTCATTATTTGCATGTTTGGTACTGCAGCTAATGTTTTCAAGCTCATTTTTTGTTTGTTGTTCCGCAGCTAATGTGTTCGAGCTCAGTTTTTGCATCCGTTGTACTGCAGCTAATGTGTACGAGCTCATTATTTGCATCTTTTGTACCTCAGCTAATGTATAAGAGCTTATGTTTTGCATTGTGTATTGTATTGCAGCTAATGTATACGAACTCATTTGGTGCATGTATTGTACCGCAGCTAATGTATACAAGCTTATTTTGTGCATGTATTTTACCGCAGCTAATGTATACGAGCTCATTTTGTGCATGTATTGTACCGCAGCAAATGTTTTCTATCTCATTTTTTGTTTGTTGTACCGCAGCTAATGTTTAAGAGCTCATTGTTTGCATCTTTTGTACCTCAGCTAATGTATAAGAGCTTATGTTTTGCATTGTCTATTGTACCACAGCTAATGTATACGAGCTCATTTTGTGCATGTTTGGTACCGCAGCTAATGTATACGAGCTCATTTTTTGTATCTATTGTACCAAAGCTAATGTATACGAGCTCATTTTGTGCATGTGTTGTACCGCAGCTAATGTTTTCGAACTCATTTTTTTTTTGTTGTACCACAGCTAATGTTTTAGAGCTCATTGTTTGCATCTTTTGTACCTCAGCTAATGTATGAGCTTATGTTTTGCATTGTGTATTGTACCGCAGCTAATGTATACGAGCTCATTTTTTGCATGTATTGTACCGCAGCTAATGTACAAGAGCTCATTTTTTGTATCTATTGTACCACAGCTAATGTATACGAGCTCATTTTGTGCATGTATTGTACCGCAGCTAATGTATACGAGCTCATTTTTTGCATGTTTGATACCGCAGCTAATGTATACGAGCTCATTTTTTGTATCTATTGTACCGCAGCTAATGTATACGAGCTCATTTTTTGTATCTATTGTACCACAGCTAATGTATACGAGCTCATTTTTTGTATCTATTGTACCACAGCTAACGTATACGAGCTCATTTTGTGCATGTATTGTACCGCAGCTAACGTAAAAAAGCTCATTTTTTGCATCTATTGTACCACAGCTAATGTATACGAGCTCATTTTGTGCATGTATTGTACCACAGCTAATGTATACGAGCTCATTTTGTGCATGTATTTTACCGCAGCTAATGTATACGAGCTCATTTTGTGCATGTATTGTACCGCAGCTAATGTTTTCGATCTCATTTTTTGTTTGTTGTACCCCAGCTAATGTTTAAGAGCTCATTGTTTGCATCTTTTGTACCTCAGCTATTTTATAAGAGCTTATGTTTTGCATTGTGTATTGTACTGCAGCTAATGTATACGAGCTCATTTTTTTGCATCTATTGTACCGCAGCTAATGTATACGAGCTCATTTTTTGCATGTTTGGTACCGCAGCTAATGTATACGAACTCATTTTTTGTATCTATTGTACCACAGCTAACGTATACGAGCTCATTTTGTGCATGTATTGTAACGCAGCTAATGTATACGAGCTCATTTTGTGCATGTGTTGTACCGCAGCGAATGTATACGAGCTCATTTTGTGCATGTATTTTACCGCAGCTAATGTATACGAGCTCATTTTTTGCATGTATTGTACCGCAGCTAATGTATACGAGCTCATTTTGTGCATGTATTGTACCGCAGCTAATGTAAACGAGCTCATTTTTTGTATCTATAGTACCGCAGCTAACGTAAAAGAGCTCATTTTTTGTATCTATTGTACTGCAGTTAATATATTAGATCTTGTGTTTTACAGCTAATGTGTTATAGCTAATGTACTACAATATCCAAGTGTTCCAGCCGAGGCGTTCCAGCTGACGTCGAAGTGTTCCAGCCGAAGTCCACGTGTTCCAGCCGACGTCGAAGTGTTCCAGCCGAAGTCGAAGTGTTCCAGCCGACATGTTCCAGCCGACGTGTTCCAGCCAACGTGTTCCAGCCGTGCAGGGAGAGGATCCAGCTCCTTTTTTGCATTGAGTATTGTACAGCAGCTAATATTTAAGAGCTCATGTTTTGTATCTGTTGTACAGCAGCTAATATTTAAGAGCTCATGTTTTGCATGTTGTATCGCAGCTAATATTTAAGTGCTTGATTTTTTCATCTATTGTACTGCAGCTAATGTCTAAGAGCTCATTTTTTGCATCTGTTGTATCTCAGCTAATGTTTAAGTGCTTGATTTTTGCATGTATTGTACCACAGCCAATTTCTAAGAGCTAAAGTTTTGCATCTGTAGTACCACAGCTAATGTATAAGAGCTCATTTTTTGCATCTTTTGTACCGCAGCTAATGTATACGAGCTCATTTTTTGCATGTTTGGGACCGCAGCTAATGTATACGAGCTCATTTTTTGTATCTATTTTACCGCAGCTAATGTATACGAGCTCATTTTTTGTATCTATTTTACCACAGCTAACGTATACGAGCTCATTTTGTGCATGTATTATACCGCAGCTAACGTAAAAGAGGTCATTTTTTGCATCTATTGTACCACAGCTAATGTATACGAGCTCATTGTGTGCATGTATTGTACCACAGCTAATGTATACGAGCTCATTTTGTGCATGTATTGTACCGCAGCTAATGTTTTCGATCTCATTTTTTGTTTGTTGTACCCCAGCTAATGTTTAAGAGCTCATTGTTTGCATCTTTTGTACCTCAGCTATTGTACAAGAGCTTATGTTTTGCATTGTGTATTGTACTGCAGCTAATGTATACGAGCTCATTTTGTGCATGTATTGTACTGCAGCTAATGTATACGAGCTCATTTTTTGCATGTGTTGTACCGCAGCTAATGTATAAGAGCTCATTTTTTATATCTATTGTACCACAGCTAATGTATACGAGCTCATTTTATGCATGTATTGTACCGCAGCAAATGAATATGAGCTCATTTTTTGCATGTTTTGTACCACAGCTAATGTATACGAGCTCATTTTGTGCATGTATTGTACCGCAGCTAATGTTTTCGAGCTAATTTTTTTTTGTTGTGCCACAGCTGTTTAAGAGCTCATTGTTTGCATCTTTTGTACCTCAGCTAGTGTATAAGAGCTTATTTTTTGCATTGTGTATTGTACTGCAGCTAATGTATACGAGCTCATTTTGTGCATGTATTGTACCGCAGCTGATGTATACGAGCTCATTTTGTGCATGTATTGTACCGCAGCTAATGTATACGAGCTCATTTTGTGCATGTATTGTACCGCAGATAATGTATACGAGTTCATTTTGTGCATGTATATTACCGCAGCTAATGTTTTCGAGCTTATTTTTTTTTGTTGTACCGCAGCTAATGTTTAAGAGCTCATTGTTTGCATCTTTTGTACCTCAGCTAATGTATAAGAGCTTATGTTTTGCATTGTGTATTGTACTGCAGCTAATGTATACGAGCTCATTTTGTGCATGTATTGTACTGCAGCTAATGTATACGAGCTCATTTTTTGCATGTATTGTACCGCAGCTAATGTATAAGAGCTCAATTTTTGTATCTATTGTACCACAGCTAATGTATACGAGCACATTTTGTGCATGTATTGTACTGCAGCTAATGTATACGAGCTCATTTTTTGCATGTATTTTACCGCAGCTAATGTATAAGAGCTCCTTTTTTGTATCTATTGTTTCACAGCTAATATATACGAGCTCATTTTGTGCATCTATTGTACCGCAGCTAATGTATACGAGCTCATTTTTTGCATCTATTGTACCACAGCTAATGTAGAAGAGCTCGGTTTTTGTATCTATTGTACCACAGCTAACGTATACGAGCTCATTTTGTGCATGTATTGTACCGCAGCTAACGTAAAAGAGCTAATTTTTTGCATCTATTGTACCGCAGCTAATGTATACGAGCTCATTTTGTGCATGTATTGTACCGCAGCTAATGTATACGAGCTTATTTTGTGCATGTATTGTACCGCAGCTAATGTATACGAGCTCATTTTTTGCATGTTTTGTACCGCAGCTAATGTATACGAGCTCATTTTTTGTATCTATTGTACCACAGCTAATGTATAGGAGCTCATTTTGTGCATGTATTGTACCGCAGCTAATGTATACGAGCTCATTTTGTGCATGTATTGTACCGCAGCTAATGTATACGAGCTCATTTTGTGCATGTATTGTACCGCAGCTAATGTATACGAGCTCATTTTGTGCATATATTGTACCGCAGCTAATGTATACGAGCTCCTTTTGTGCATGTATTTTACCGCAGCTAATGTTTTTGAGCTCATTTTTTGTTATTTGTACCGCAGCTAATGTTTAAGAGCTCATTGTTTGCATCTTTTGTACCTCAGCTAATGTATAAGAGCTTATGTTTTGCATTGTGTATTGTACTGCAGCTAATGTATACGAGCTCATTTTGTGTATTTATTGTACCGCAGCTAATGTATACAAGCTCAATTTTTGCATGTATTGTACCGCAGCTAATGTATAAGAGCTCATTTTTTGTATCTATTGTACCACAGCTAATGTATACGAGCTCATTTTGTGCATGTATTGTACCGCAGCTAATGTATACGAGCTCATTTTTTGCATGTTTGATACCGCAGCTAATGTATACGAGCTCATTTTGTGTATCTATTGTACCACAGCTAATGTATACGAGCTCATTTTTTGCATGTATTGTACCGCAGCTAATGTAAAAGAGCTCATTTTGTGCATCTGTTGTCCCGCAGGTAATGTATACGAGCTCATTTTGTGCATGTATTGTACCGCAGCTAATGTATACGAGCTCATTTTGTGCATGTATTGTACCGCAGGTAATGTATACGAGCTCATTTTGTGCATGTATTGTACCGCAGCTAATGTAAAAGAGCTCATTTTGTGCATCTATTGTACCACAGCTAATGTATACAAGGTCATTTTTTGTATCTGTTGTACCACAGCTAATGTATACGAGCTCATTTTTTGTATCTATTGTACCACAGCTAACGTATACGAGCTCATTTTGTGCATGTATTGTACCGCAGCTAACGTAAAAGAGCTCATTTTTTGCATCTATTGTACCACAGCTAATGTATACGAGGTCATTTTGTGCATGTATTGTACCACAGCTAATGTATACAAGCTCATTTTGTGCATGTATTGTACCGCAGCTAATGTATACGAGCTCATTTTGTGCATGTGTTGTACCGCAGCGAATGTATACGAGCTCATTTTGTGCATGTATTTTACCACAGCTAATGTATACGAGCTCATTTTGTGCATGTATTTTACCGCAGCTAATGTATACGAGCTCATTTTGTGCATGTATTGTACCGCAGCTTATGTATACGAGCTCATTTTGTGCATGTGTTGTACCGCAGCGAATGTATACGAGCTCATTTTTTGCATGTTTGGTACCGCAGCTAATGTATACGAGCTCATTTTTTGTATCTATTGTACCAAAGCTAATGTATACGAGCTCATTTTGTGCATGTATTGTACCGCAGCTAATGTTTTCGAACTCATTTTTTGTTTGTTGTACCACAGCTAATGTTTTAGAGCTCATTGTTTGTATCTATTGTACCGCAGCTAATGTATACGAGCTCATTTTTTGCATGTTTGGGACCGCAGCTAATGTATACGAGCTCATTTTTTGTATCTATTGTACCACAGCTAATGTATACGAGCTCATTTTTTGTATCTATTGTACCACAGCTAACGTATACGAGCTCATTTTGTGCATGTATTGTACCGCAGCTAACGTAAAAGAGCTCATTTTTTGCATCTTTTCTACCTCAGCTAATGTATAAGAGCTTATGTTTTGCATTGTGTATTGTACTGCAGCTAATGTATACGAGCTCATTTTTTTGCATCTATTGTACCGCAGCTTATGTATACGAGCTCATTTTTTGCATGTTTGGTACCGCAGCTAATGTATACGAACTCATTTTTTGTATCTATTGTACCACAGCTAACGTATACGAGCACATTTTGTGCATGTATTGTAACGCAGCTAATGTATACGAGCTCATTTTGTGCATGTGTTGTACCGCAGCGAATGTATACGAGCTCATTTTGTGCATGTATTTTACCGCAGCTAATGTATACGAGCTCATTTTTTGCATGTATTGTACCGCAGCTAATGTATACGAGCTCATTTTGTGCATGTATTGTACCGCAGCTAATGTAAACGAGCTCATTTTTTGTATCTATTGTACCGCAGCTAACGTAAAAGAGCTCATTTTTTGTATCTATTGTACTGCAGCTAATATATTAGATCTAGTGTGTTACAGCTAATGTGTTATAGCTAATGTACTACAATATCCAAGTGTTCCAGCCGAGGCGTTCCAGCTGACGTCGAAGTGTTCCAGCCGAAGTCCAAGTGTTCCACCCGACGTGTTCCAGCCGACGTCGAAGTGTTCCAGTCGAAGTGTTCCAGCCGACATGTTCCAGCCGACGTGTTCCAGCCAACGTGTTCCAGCCGTGCAGGGAGAGGATCCAGCTCCTTTTTTGCATTGAGTATTGTACAGCAGCTAATATTTAAGAGCTCATGTTTTGTATCTGTTGTACAGCAGCTAATATTTAAGAGCTCATGTTTTGCATGTTGTACCGCAGCTAATATTTAAGTGCTTGATTTTTTCATCTATTGTACTGCAGCTAATGTATAAGAGCTCATTTTTTGCATCTTTTGTATTCCAGCTAATGTTTAGGAGCTCATTTTTTGCATTGTGTATTGTACCGCAGCTAATGTATACGAGCTCATTTTTTGCATGTTTGGGACCGCAGCTAATGTATACGAGCTCATTTTTTGTATCTATTGTACCACAGCTAATGTATACGAGCTCATTTTGTGCATGTATTGTACCGCAGCTAATGTATACGAACTCGTTTTTTGTATCTATTGTACAACAGCTAATGTATATGAGCTCATTTTGTGCATGTATTGTACTGCAGCTAATGTATACGAGCTCATTTTTTGCATGTTTGATACCGCAGCTAATGTATACGAGCTCATTTTTTGTATCTATTGTACCACAGCTAATGTATACGAGCTCATTTTGTGCATGTATTGTACCGCAGCTAATGTAAAAGAGCTCATTTTGTGCATCTATTGTACCGCAGCTAATGTATACGAGCTCATTTTGTGCATGTATTGTACCGCAGCTAATGTATACGAGCTCATTTTGTGCATGTATTGTACCGCAGGTAATGTATACGAGCTCATTTTGTGCATGTATTGTACCGCAGCTCATGTATACGAGCTCATTTTGTGCATGTATTGTACCGCAGCTAATGTTTTCGAGCTCATTTTTTGTTTGTTGTACCGCAGCTAATGTTGAAGAGCTCATTGTTTGCATCTTTTGTACCTCAGCTAATGTATAAGAGCTTATGTTTTGCATTGTGTATTGTACTGCAGCTAATGTATACGAGCTCATTTTGTGCATGTATTCTACTGCAGCTAATGTATACGAGCTCATTTTTTGCATGTCTTGTACCACAGCTAATGTATAAGAGCTCATTTTTTTTATCTATTGTACCACAACTAATGTATACGAGCTCATTATTTGCATGTTTGGTACTGCAGCTAATGTATACGAGCTCATTTTTTGCATCTGTTGTACCGCAGCTAATGTCTAAGAGCTCATTTTTTGCATCTATTGTACCGCAGCTAATGTATACGAGCTCATTTTTTGCATGTTTGGTACCACAGCTAATGTATGAGTTCATTTTTTGTACCCATTGTACTCCAGATAATGTATAAGAGCTCCTTTTTTGTATCTATTGTTTCACAGCTAATATATACGAGCTCATTTTGTGCATCTATTGTACCGCAGCTAATGTATACGAGCTAATTTTTTGCATCTATTGTACCACAGCTAATGTAGAAGAGCTCGGTTTTTGTATCTATTGTACCACAGCTAACGTATACGAGCTCATTTTGTGCATGTATTGTACCGCAGCTAACGTAAAAGAGCTCATTTTTTGCATCTATTGTACCGCAGCTAATGTATACGAGCTCATTTTGTGCATGTATTGTACCGCAGCTAATGTATACGAGCTCATTTTGTGCATGTATTGTAACGCAGCTAATGTAAAAGAGCTCATTTTTTGCATCTATTGTACCGCAGCTGATGTATACGAGCTCATTTTGTGCATGTATTGTACCGCAGCTAATGTATACGAGCTAATTTTTTGCATCCATTGTACCACAGCTAATGTAGAAGAGCTCGGTTTTTGTATCTATTGTACCACAGCTAACGTATACGAGCTCATTTTGTGCATGTATTGTACCGCAGCTAACGTAAAAGAGCTCATTTTTTGTATCTATTGTTCCACAGCTAATATATACAAGCTCATTTTGTGCATGTATTGTCCCGCAGCTAATGTTTTCCAGCTCATTTTTTGTTTGTTGTACCGCAGCTAATGTTTAAGAGCTCATTGTTTGCATCTTTTGTATCTCAGCTAATGTATAAGAGCTTATGTTTTGCATTGTGTATTGTACTGCAGCGAATGTATACGAGCTCATTTTGTGCATGTATTGTACTGCAGCTAATGTATACGAGCTCATTTTTTGCATGTATTGTACCGCAGCTAATGTATACGAGCTCATTTTTTGCATGTTTGGTACCGCAGCTAATGTATACGAGCTCATTTTTTGTATCTATTGTACCAAAGCTAATGTATACGAGCTCATTTTGTGCATGTATTGTACCGCAGCTAATGCTTTCGAACTCATTTTTTGTTTGTTGTACCACAGCTAATGTTTTAGAGCTCATTGTTTGCATCTTTTGTACCTTAGCTAATGTATAAGAGCTTATGTTTTGCATTGTGTATTGTACTGCAGCTAATGTATACGAGCTCATTTTGTGTATGTATTGTACCGCAGGTAATGTATACGAGCTCATTTTGTGCATGTGTTGTACCGCAGCTAATGTATACGAGCTCATTTTGTGCATGTATTTTACCACAGCTAATGTATACGAGCTCATTTTGTGCATGTATTGTACCGCAGCTAATGTAAAAGAGCTCATTTTGTGCATCTATTGTACCGCAGCTAATGTATACGAGCTCATTTTGTGCATGTATTGTACCGCCGCTAATGTATACGAGCTCATTTTGTGCATGTATTGTACCGCAGGTAATGTATACGAGCTCATTTTGTGCATGTATTGTACCGCAGCTAATGTAAAAGAGCTCATTTTGTGCATCTATTGTACCACAGCTAATGTATACGAGCTCATTTTTTGTATCTCTTGTACCACAGCTAATGTATACGAGCTCATTTTTTGTATCTATTGTACCACAGCTAACGTATACGAGCTCATTTTGTGCATGTATTGTACCGCAGCTAACGTAAAAGAGCTCATTTTTTGCATCTATTGTACCACAGCTAATGTATACGAGCTCATTTTGTGCATGTATTTTACCGCAGCTAATGTATACGAGCTCATTTTTTGCATGTATTGTACCGCAGCTAATGTTTAAGATCTCATTTTTGGTTTGTTGTACCGCAGCTAATGTTTAAGAGCTCATTGTTTGCATCTTTTGTACCTCAGCTATTTTATAAGAGCTTATGTTTTGCATTGTGTATTGTACTGCAGCTAATGTATACGAGCTCATTTTTTTGCATCTATTGTACCGCAGCTAATGTATACGAGCTCATTTTTTGCATGTTTGGTACCGCAGCTAATGTATACGAGCTCATTTTTTGCATCTATTGTACCGCAGCTAATGTATATGAGCTCATTTTGTGCATGTATTGTACCGCAGCTAATGTATACGAGCTCATTTTGTGCATGTGTTGTACCGCAGCGAATGTATACGAGCTCATTTTGTGCATGTATTTTACCACAGCTAATGTATACGAGCTCATTTTGTCCATGTATTTTACCGCAGCTAATGTATACGAGCTCATTTTGTGCATGTGTTGTACCGCAGCTAATGTATACGAGCTCATTTTGTGCATGTGTTGTACCGCAGCGAATGTATACGAGCTCATTTTGTGCATGTATTTTAACACAGCTAATGTATACGAGCTCATTTTGTGCATGTATTTTACTGCAGCTAATGTATACGAGCTCATTTTTTGCATGTATTGTACCGCAGCTAATGTATACGAGCTCATTTTGTGCATGTATTGTACCGCAGCTAATGTAAAAGAGCTCATTTTTTGTATCTATATTACCGCAGCTAATGTAAAAGAGCTCATTTTTTGTATCTATTGTACTGCAGCTAATATATTAGATCTAGTGTTTTACAGCTAATGTGTTATAGCTAATGTACTACAATATCCAAGTGTTCCAGCCGAGGCGTTCCAGCTGACGTCGAAGTGTTCCAGCCGAAGTCCAAGTGTTCCACCCGACGTGTTCCAGCCAACGTGTTCCTGCCGACGTCGAAGTGTTCCAGCCGAAGTCGAAGTGTTCCAGCCGACATGTTCCAGCGGACGTGTTCCAGCCAACGTGTTCCAGCCGTGCAGGGAGAGGATCCAGCTCCTTTTTTGCATTGAGTATTGTACAGCAGCTAATATTTAAGAGCTCATGTTTTGTATCTGTTGTACAGCAGCTAATATTTAAGAGCTCATGTTTTGCATGTTGTACCGCAGCTAATATTTAAGTGCTTGATTTTTTCATCTATTGTACTGCAGCTAATGTCTAAGAGCTCATTTTTTGCATCTGTTGTATCTCAGCTAATGTTTAAGTGCTTGATTTTTGCATGTATTGTACCACAGCCAATTTCTAAGAGCTAAAGTTTTGCATCTGTAGTACCGCAGCTAATGTCTAAGAGCTAATGTTTTGCATCTATTCTACCGCAGCTAATGTTTGAGCTCATTATTTGCATCTGTTGTACCGCAGCTAATATTTAAGAGCTCAGTTTTTTGCATCTGTTGTGTCGCAGCTAATGTTTGTGCTTGATTTTTGGATGTATTGTACAACAGCTAATGTCTAAGAGCTCATTTTTTGCATCCATTGTACCACAGCTAATGTATACGAGCTCATTATTTGCATGTTTGGTACTGCAGCTAATGTTTTCGAGCTCATTTTTTGTTTGTTGTACCGCAGCTAATGTTTTCGAGCTCAGTTTTTGCATCCGTTGTACTGCAGCTAATGTGTACGAGCTCATTATTTGCATCTTTTGTACCTCAGCTAATGTATAAGAGCTTATGTTTTGCATTGTGTATTGTATTGCAGCTAATGTATACGAACTCATTTGGTGCATGTATTGTACCGCAGCTAATGTATACAAGCTTATTTTGTGCATGTATTGTACCGCAGCTAATGTATACGAGCTCATTTTGGGCATGTATTGTACCGCAGCTAATGTATACGAGCTCATTTTGTGCATGTATTGTACCGCAGCAAATGTTTTCTATCTCATTTTTTGTTTGTTGTACCGCAGCTAATGTTTAAGAGCTCATTGTTTGCATCTTTTGTACCTCAGCTAATGTATGAGCTTATGTTTTGCATTGTGTATTGTACCGCAGCTAATGTATACGAGCTCATTTTTTGCATGTATTGTACCGCAGCTAATGTATAAGAGCTCATTTTTTGTATCTATTGTACCACAGCTAATATATACTAGCTCATTTTGTGCATGTATTGTACCGCAGCTAATGTATACGAGCTCATTTTTTGCATATTTGATACCGCAGCTAATGTATACGAGCTCATTTTTTGTATCTATTGTACCACAGTTAATGTATACGAGCTCATTTTGTGCATGTATTTTACCGCAGCAAATGTAAAAGCTCATTTTGTGCATCTATTGTACCGCAGCTAATGTATACGAGCTCATTTTGTACATGTATTGTACCGCAGCTAAAGTATAAGAGCTCATTTTTTGTATCTATTGTACCGCAGCTAACGTATACGAGCTCATTTTGTGCATGTATTGTACCGCAGCTAACGTAAAAGAGCTCATTTTTTGCATCTATTGTACCACAGCTAATGTATACGAGCTCATTTTGTGCATGTATTGTACCACAGCTAATGTATACGAGCTCATTTTGTGCATGTATTTTACCGCAGCTAATGTATACGAGCTCATTTTGTGCATGTATTGTACCGCAGCTAATGTTTTCGATCTCATTTTTTGTTTGTTGTACCCCAGCTAATGTTTAAGAGCTCATTGTTTGCATTTTTTGTACCTCAGCTATTGTATAAGAGCTTATGTTTTGCATTGTGAATTGTACTGCAGCTAATGTATACGAGCTCATTTTTTTGCATCTATTGTACCGCAGCTAATGTATACGAGCTCATTTTTTGCATGTTTGGTACCGCAGCTAATGTATACGAACTCATTTTTTGTATCTATTGTACCACAGCTAACGTATACGAGCTCATTTTGTGCATGTATTGTAACGCAGCTAATGTATACGAGCTCATTTTGTGCATGTGTTGTACCGCAGCGAATGTATACGAGCTCATTTTGTGCATGTATTTTACCGCAGCTAATGTATACGAGCTCATTTTTTGCATGTATTGTACCGCAGCTAATGTATACGAGCTCATTTTGTGCATCTATTGTACCACAGCTAATGTATACGAGCTCATTTTTTGTATCTATTGTACCACAGCTAATGTATACGAGCTCATTTTTTATTTGTTGTACCGCAGCTAATGTATACGAGCTCATTTTTTGCATGTTTGGTACCACAGCTAATGTATGAGTTCATTTTTTGTACCTATTGTACTCCAGATAATGTATAAGAACTCATTTTTTGTATCTATTGTTTCACAGCTAATATATACGAGCTCATTTTGTGCATGTATTGTACCGCAGCTAATATATACGAGCTCATTTTGTGCATGTATTGTACCGCAGCTAATGTATACGAGCTCAGCTTTTTTATCTATTGTACCACAGCTAACGTATACGAGCTCATTTTGTGCATGTATTGTACCGCAGCTAATGTTTTCGAGCTCATTTTTTGTTTGTTGTACCACAGCTAATGTTTAAGAGCTCATTGTTTGCATCTTTTGTACCTCAGCTAATGTATAAGAGCTTATGTTTTGCATTGTATATTGTACTGCAGCTAATGTATACGAGCTCATTTTGTGCATGTATTGTACCGCACCTAATGTATACGAGCTCATTTTGTGCATGTATTGTACCGCAGCTAATGTATACGAGCTCATTTTGTGCATGTATTGTACTGCAGATAATGTATACGAGCTCATTTTGTGCATGTATTGTACCGCAGCTAATGTTTTCGAGCTCATTTTGTTTGTTGTACCACAGCTAATGTTTAAGAGCTCATTGTTTGCATCTTTTGTACCTCAGCTAATGTATGAGCTTATGTTTTGCATTGTGTATTGTACTGCAGATAATGTATACGAGCTCATTTTGTGCATGTATTGTACCGCAGCTAATGTATACGAGCTCATTTTTTGCATGTATTGTACCGCAGCTAATGTATAAGAGCTCATTTTTTGTATCTATTGTACCACAGCTAATGTATACGAGCTCATTTTGTGCATGTATTGTACCGCAGCTAATGTATAAGAGCTCGTTTTTTTTTTATCTATTGTACCGCAGCTAATGTAAAACAGCTCGTTTTTTGTATCTATTGTACCGCAGCTAATATATTAGATCTAGTGTGTTACAGCTAATGTGTTATAGCTAATGTACTTCTAATATCCAAGTGTTCCAGCCGAGGCGTTCCAGCCGACGTCGAAGTGTTCCAGCCGAAGTCCAAGTGTTCCAGCCGACGTGTTCCAGCCGACGTGTTCCAGCCAACGTGTTCCAGCCGACGTCGAAGTGTTCCAGCCGACGTGTTCCAGCCAACTTTTTCCAGCCGTGCAGGGAGAGGATCCAGCTCCTTTTTTGCATTGAGTATTGTACAGCAGCTAATATTTAAGAGCTCATGTTTTGTATCCGTTGTACAGCAGCTAATATTTAAGAGCTCATATTTTGCATGTTGTATCGCAGCTAATATTTAAGTGCTTGATTTTTTCATCTATTGTACTGCAGCTAATGTCTAAGAGCTCATTTTTTGCATCTGTTGTATTTCAGCTAATGTTTAAGTGCTTGATTTTTGCATGTATTGTACCACAGCTAATTTCTAAGAGCTAAAGTTTTGCATCTGTAGTATCGCAGCTAATGTCTAAGAGCTAATGTTTTGCATCTATTCTACCGCAGCTAATGTATAAGAGCTCATTTTTTGCATCTGTTGTATCGCAGCTAATGTTTAGGAGCTCATTTTTGCATTGTGTATTGTACCGCAGCTAATGTATACGAGCTCATGTTTACATCTCTTCTAACTCAGCTAATGTTTAAGAGCTCATTATTTGCATCTGTTGTACCGCAGCTAATATTTAAGAGCTCATTTTGTGCATGTATTGTACCGCAGCCAATGTATACGAGCTCATTTTGTGCATGTATTGTACCGCAGCTAATGTATACGAGCTCATTTTGTGCATGTATTGTACCGCAGCTAATGTATACGAGCTCATTTTTTGCATGTATTGTACCGCAGCTAATGTATAAGAGCTCATTTTTTGTATCTATTGTACCACAGCTAATGTATACGAGCTCATTTTGTGCATGTATTGTACCGCAGCTAATATTTAAGAGCTCATGTTTTGTATCTTTTGTACAGCAGCTAATATTTAAGACCTCATGTTTTGCATGTTTTATCGCAGCTAATATTTAAGTGCTTGATTTTTTCATCTATTGTACTGCAGCTAATGTCTAAGAGCTCATTTTTTGCATCTGTTGTATCTCAGCTAATGTTTAAGTGCTTGATTTTTGCATGTATTGTACCACAGCTAATTTCTAAGAGCTAAAGTTTTGCATCTGTAGTATCGCAGCTAATGTCTAAGAGGTAATGTTTTGCATCTATTCTACCGCAGCTAATGTATAAGAGCTCATTTTTTGCATCTGTTGTATCGCAGCTAATGTTTAGGAGCTCATTTTTGCATTGTGTATTGTACCGCAGCTAATGTATACGAGCTCATGTTTACATCTCTTCTACCTCAGCTAATGTTTAAGAACTCATTATTTGCATGTGTTGTACCGCAGCTAGTATTTAAGAGCTCAGTTTTTGCATCTGTTGTGTCGCAGCTAATTTTTAAGTGCTTGATTTTTGGATGTATTGTACCACAGCTAATGTCTAAGAGCTAATGTTTTGCATCCGTTGTACCGCAGCTAATGTCTAAGAGCTAATGTTTTGCATCCGTTGTACCGCAGCTAATGTATACGAGCTCATTTTTTTCATGTTTGGTACCACAGCTAATGTATGAGTTCATTTTTTGTACCTATTGTACTCCAGATAATGTATAAGAACTCATATTTTGTATCTATTCTTTCACAGCTAATATATACGAGCTCATTTTGTGCATCTATTGTACCGCAGCTAATGTATACGAGCTCATTTTTTGCATGTTTGGTACCACAGCTAATGTATGAGTTCATTTTTTGTACCTATTGTACTCCAGATAATGTATAAGAGCTCATTTTTTGTATCTATTTTTTCACAGCTAATATATACGAGCTCATTTTGTGCATCTATTGTACCGCAGCTAATGTATACGAGCTCATTTTTTGCATGTTTGGTACCGCAGCTAATGTATACGAGCTCATTTTTTGTATCTTTTGTACCACAGCTGATGTAGAAGAGCTCAGTTTTTGTATCTATTGTACCACAGCTAACGTATACGAGCTCATTTTATGCATGTATTGTACCGCAGCTAATGTAAAAGAGCTAATTTTTTGCATCTATATTACCGCAGCTAATTTATACGAGCTCATTTTGTGCATGTATTTTACCGCAGCTAATGTATACGAGCTCATTTTGTGCATGTATTGTCCCGCAGCTAATGTATACGAGCTTATTTTGTGCATGTATTGTACCGCAGCTAATGTATACGAGCTCATTTTGTGCATGTATTTTACCGCAGCTAATGTATACGAGCTCAGTTTGTGCATGTATTGTACCGCAGCTAATGTATACGAGCTCATTTTGTGCATGTATTGTACCGCAGCTAATGTTTTCGAGCTCATTTTTTGTTTGTTGTACCACAGCTGTTTAAGAGCTCATTGTTCGCATCTTTTGTTCCTCAGCTAATGTATAAGAGCTTATGTTTTGCATTGTGTATTGTACTGCAGCTAATGTACACGAGCTCATTTTGTGCATGTATTGTACCGCAGCTAATGTATACGAGCTCATTTTTTGCATGTATTGTACCACAGCTAATGTATAAGAGCTCATTTTTTCTATCTATTGTACCACAGCTAATGTATAAGAGCTCATTTTTTGCATGTTTGGTACCGCAGCTCATGTATACGAGCTCATTTTTTGTATCTATTGTACCGCAGCTAATGTATACGAGCTCATTTTGTGCATGTATTGTACCACAGCTAATGTATACGAGCTCATTTATTGCATGTATTGTACCGCAGCTAATGTATAAGCTCGTTTTTTGTATCTATTGTACCGCAGCTAATGTATACGAGCTCATTTTGTGCATGTATTGTACCGCAGCTAATGTATACGAGCTCATTTTTTGCATGTATTTTACCACAGCTAATGTATAAGAGCTCATTTTGTGCATCTATTGTACCGCAGCTAATGTATACGAGCTCATTTTTTGCATGGTTGGTACCGCAGCTAATGTATACGAGCTCATTTTTTGTATCTATTGTACCGCAGCTAATGTATACGAGCTCATTTTGTGCATGTATTGAACCACAGCTAATGTTTTCGAGCTCAATTTTTGTTTGTTGTACCGCAGCTAATGTTTAAGAGCTCATTGTTTGCATCTTTTGTACCTCAGCTAATGTATAAGAGCTTATGTTTTGCATTGTGTATTGTACTGCAGCTAATGTATACGAGCTCATTTTGTGCATGTATTGTACTGCAGCTAATGTATACGAGCTCATTTTTTGCATGTATTGTACCGCAGCTAATGTATAAGAGCTCATTTTTTGTATCTATTGTACCACAGCTAATGTATACGAGCTCATTTTTTGCATGTATTGTACCGCAGCTAATGTATAAGAGCTCATTTTTTGTATCTATTGTACCACAGTTAATGTATACGAGCTCATTTTGTGCATGTATTGTACCGCAGCTAATGTTTTCGAGCTCATTTTTTGTTTGTTGTACCACAGCTAATGTTTTAGAGCTCATTGTTTGCATCTTTTGTACCTCAGCTAATGTATAAGAGCTTATGTTTTGCATTGTGTATTGTACTGCAGCTAATGTATACGAGCTCATTTTGTGCATGTATTGTACCGCACCTAATGTATACGAGCTCATTTTGTGCATGTATTGTACCGCAGCTAATGTATACGAGCTCATTTTGTGCATGTATTGTACTGCAGATAATGTATACGAGCTCATTTTTTGCATGTATTGTACCGCAGCTAATGTTTTCGAGCTCATTTTGTTTGTTGTACCGCAGCTAATGTTTAAGAGCTCATTGTTTGCATCTTTGGTACCTCAGCTAATGTATAAGAGCTTATGTTTTGCATTGTGTATTGTACTGCAGCTAATGTATACGAGCTCATTTTGTGCATGTATTGTACCGCAGCTAATGTATACGAGCTCATTTTCTGCATGTATTGTACCGCAGCTAATGTATACGAGCTCATTTTGTGCATGTATTGTACCGCAGCTAATGTTTTCGAGCTCATTTTTTTTTTGTTGTACCACAGCTAATGTTTTAGAGCTCATTGTTTGCATCTTTTGTACCTCAGCTAATGTATAAGAGCTTATGTTTTGCATTGTGTATTGTGCTGAAGCTAATGTATACGAGCTCATTTTGTGCATGTATTGTACCGCAGCTAATGTATACGAGCTCATTTTTTGCATGTATTGTAACGCAGCTAATGTATAAGAGCTCATTTTTTGTATCTATTTTACCACAGCTAATGTATATGAGCTCATTTTGTGCATGTATTGTACCGCAGCTAATGTATACGAGCTCATTTTTTGCATGTTTGGTACCGCAGCTAATGTATACGAGCTCATTTTTTGTATCTATTGTACCGCAGCTAATGTATACGAGCTCATTTTGTGCATGTATTTTACCGCAGCTAATGTATAAGAGCTCGTTTTTTGTCTCTATTGTACCGCAGCTAATGTATACAAGCTCATTTTGTACATGTATTGTACCGCAGCTAATGTATACGAGCTCATTTTGTGCATGTATTGTACCGCAGCTAATGTATACGAGATCATTTTGTGCATGTATTGTACCGCAGCTGTTTTCGAGCTCATTTTTTGTTTGTTGTACCGCAGCTAATGTTTAAGAGCTCATTCTTTGCATCTTTTGTACCTCAGCTAATGTATGAGCTTATGTTTTGCATTGTGTATTGTACTGCAGCGAATGTATACGAGCTCATTTTGTGCATGTATTGTACTGCAGCTAATGTATACGAGCTCATTTTTTGCATGTATTGTACCGCAGCTAATGTATAAGAGCTCATTTTTTGTATCTATTGTACCACAGCTAATGTATACGAGCTGATTTTGTGCATGTATTGTACCGCAGCTAATGTATACGAGCTCATTTTTTGCATGTTTGGTACCGCAGCTAATGTTTACGAGCTCATTTTTTGTATGTATTGTACCACAGCTAATGTATACGAGCTCATTTTGTGCATGTATTGTACCGCAGCTAATGTATAAGAGCTCGTTTTTTGTATCTATTGTACCGCAGCTAATGTAAAACAGCTCGTTTTTTGTATCTATTGTACCGCAGCTAATATATTAGATCTAGTGTGTTACAGCTCATGTGTTATAGCTAATGTACTTCTAATATCCAAGTGTTCCAGCCGAGGCGTTCCAGCCGACGTCGAAGTGTTCCAGCCGAAGTCCAAGTGTTCCAGCCGAAGTCCAAGTGTTCTAGCCGACGTGTTCCAGCCAACGTGTTCCAGCCGACGTCGAAGTGTTCCAGCCGAAGTCCAAGTGTTCCAGCCGACGTGTTCCAGCCAGCGTGTTCCAGCCGTGCAGGGAGAGGATCCAGCTCCTTTTTTGCATTGAGTATTGTACAGCAGCTAATATTTAAGAGCTCATGTTTTGTATCTGTTGTACAGCAGCTAATATTGAAGAGCTCATGTTTTGCATGTTGTATCGCAGCTAATATTTAAGTGCTTGATTTTTTCATCTATTGTACTGCAGCTAATGTCTAAGAGCTCATTTTTTGCATCTGTTGTATCTCAGCTAATGTTTAAGTGCTTGATTTTTGCATGTATTGTACCACAGCTAATTTCTAAGAGCTAAAGTTTTGCATCTGTAGTATCGCAGCTAATGTCTAAGAGCTAATGTTTTGCACCTATTCTACCGCAGCTAATGTATAAGAGCTCATTTTTTGCATCTGTTGTATCACAGCTAATGTTTAGGAGCTCATTTTTTGCATTTGTTGTACTGCAGCTAATATTTAAGAGCTCAGTTTTTGCATCTGTTGTGTCGCAGCAAATGTTTAAATGCTTTATTTTTGGATGTATTGTACCACAGCTAATGTCTAAGAGCTAATGTTTTGCATCCGTTGTACCGCAGCTAATGTATACGAGCTCATTTTTTGCATGTTTGGTACCACAGCTAATGTATGAGTTCATTTTTTGTACCTATTGTACTCCAGATAATGTATAAGAGCTCATTTTTTGTATCTATTTTTTCACAGCTAATATATACGAGCTCATTTTGTGCATCTATTGTACCGCAGCTAATGTATACGAGCTAATTTTTTGCATGTTTGGTACCGCAGCTAATGTATACGAGCTCATTTTTTGTATCTATTGTACCACAGCTAATGTAGAAGAGCTCAGTTTTTGTATCTATTGTACCACAGCTAACGTATACGAGCTCATTTTGTGCATGTATTGTACCGCAGCTAACGTAAAAGAGCTAATTTTTTGCATCTATTGTACCGCAGCTAATTTATACGAGCTCATTTTGTGCATGTATTGTACCGCAGCTAATGTATAAGAGCTCATTTTGTGCATGTATTGTACCGCAGCTAATGTTTTTGAGCTCATTTTTTTTTTTGTTGTACCACAGCTGTTTAAGAGCTCATTGTTCGCATCTTTTGGACCTCAGCTAATGTATAAGAGCTTATGTTTTGCATTGTGTATTGTACTGCAGCTAATGTATACGAGCTCATTTTGTGCATTTATTGTACCACAGCTAATGTATACGAGCTCATTTTGTGCATGCATTGTACCGCAGCTAATGTATAAGAGCTCGTTTTTTGTATGTATTGTACCACAGCTAATGTATACGAGCTCATTTTGTGCATGTATTGTACCGCAGCTAATATATACGAGCTCATTTTGTGCATGTATTGTACCGCAGCTAATGTATACGAGCTCAGCTTTTTTATCTATTGTACCACAGCTAACGTATACGAGCTCATTTTGTGCATGTATTGTACCGCAGCTAACGTAAAAGAGCTCATTTTTTGCATCTATTGTACCGCAGCTAACGTATACGAGCTCATTTTGTGCATGTATTGTACCGCAGCTAATGTATACGAGCTCATTTTTTGCATGTTTGGTACCGCAGCTAATGTATACGAGCTCATTTTTTGTATCTGTTGTACCACAGCTAATGTATACGAGCTCATTTTGTGCATGTATTTTACCGCAGCTAATGTATAAGAGCACGTTTTTTGTATCTATTGTACCGCAGCTAATGGAAAACAGCTCGTTTTTTGTATCTATTGTACCGCAGCTAATATATTAGATCTAGTGTGTTACAGCTAATGTGTTATAGCTAATGTACTTCTAATATCCAAGTTTTCCAGCCGAAGCGTTCCAGCCGACGTCGAAGTGTTCCAGCCGAAGTCCAAGTGTTCCAGCCAACGTGTTCCAGCCGACGTCGAAGTGTTCCAGCCGAAGTCGAAGTGTTCCAGCTGACGTGTTCCAGCCAATGTGTTCCAGCCGTGCAGGGAGAGGATCCAGCTCCTTTTTTGCATTGAGTATTGTACAGCAGCTAATATTTAAGAGCTCATGTTTTGTATCTGTTGTACCGCAGCTAATATTTAAGAGCTCATGTTTTGCATGTTGTATCGCAGCTAATATTTAAGTGCTTGATTTTTTCATCTATTGTACTGCAGCTAATGTCTAAGAGCTCATTTTTTGCATCTGTTGTATGTCAGCTAATGTTTAGGTGCTTGATTTTTGCATGTATTGTACCACAGCTAATTTCTAAGAGGTAAAGTTTTGCATCTGTAGTACCGCAGCTAATGTCTAAGAGCTAATGTTTTGCATCTCTTCTACCTCAGCTAATGTTTGAGCTCATTATTTGCATCTGTTGTACCGCAGCTAATATTTAAGAGCTCAGTTTTTGCATCTGTTGTGTCGCAGCTAATGTTTAAGTGCTTGATTTTTGGATGTATTGTACCACAGCTAATGTCTGAGCTAATGTTTTGCATCCGTTGTACCGCAGCTAATGTCTAAGAGCTAATTTTTTGCATCCGTTGTACCGCAGCTAATGTTTTCGAGCTCAGTTTTTGCATCTGTTGTACCGCAGCTAATGTATAAGAGCTCATTATTTGAATCTTTTGTACCTCAGCTAATGTATAAGAGCTTATGTTTTGCATTGTGTATTGTACTGCAGCTAATGTATACGAGCTCATTTTTTGCATCTATTTTACCGCAGCTAATGTATACGAGCTCATTTTTTGCATGTTTGGGACCGCAGCTAATGTATACGAGCTCATTTTTTGTATCTCTTGTACCATAGCTAATGTATAAGAGCTCAGTTTTTGCATCTGTTGTATCACAGCTAATGTTTAGGAGCTCATTTTTTGCATTGTGTATTGTACCGAAGCTAATGTATACGAGCTCATGTTTTGCATCTCTTCTACCTCAGCTAATGTTTAAGAGCTTATTATTTGCATCTGTTGTGCCGCAGCTAAAATTTAAGAGCTCAGTTTTTGCATCTGTTGTGTCGCAGCTAATGTTTAAGTGCTTGATTTTTGGACGTATTGTACCGCAGCTAATGTCTAAGAGCTAATTTTTTGCATCCGTTGTACCGCAGCTAATGTTTTCGAGCTCAGTTTTGGCATCTGTTGTACCGCAGCTAATCTATAAGAGCTCATTATTTGAATCTTTTGTACCTCAGCTAATGTATAAGAGCTTATGTTTTGCATTGTGTATTGTACTGCAGCTAATGTATACGAGCTCATTTTTTGCATCTATTGTACCGCAGCTAATGTATACGAGCTCATTTTTTGTATCTCTTGTACCGCAGCTAATGTATAAGAGCTCATTTTTTTGCATCTGTTGTATCACAGCTAATGTTTAGGAGCTCATTTTTTGCATTGTGTATTGTACCGCAGCTAATGTATACGAGCTCATTTTTTGCATTGTGTATTGTACCGCAGCTGATGTATACGAGCTCATGTTTTGCATCTCTTCTACCTCAGCTAATGTTTAAGAGCTTATTATTTGCATCTGTTGTGCCGCAGCTAAAATTTAAGAGCTCAGTTTTTACATCTGTTGTGTCGCAGCTAATGTTTAAGTGCTTGATTTTTGGATGTATTGTACCGCAGCTAATGTCTAAGAGCTAATGTTTTGCATCCGTTGTACCGCAGCTAATGTCTAAGAGCTAATGTTTTGCATCCGTTGTACCGCAGCTAATGTCTTAGAGATTATGTTTTGCATCCGTTGTACCGCAGCTAATGTAAAAGAGCTAATTTTTTTGCATCTATTGTACCGCAGCTAACGTATACGAGCTCATTTTGTGCATGTATTGTACCGCAGCTAATGTATACGATCTCATGTTTTGCATCTATTCTACCTCAGCTAATTTTTAAGAGCTCATTATTTGCATGTGTTGTACCACACTACAGCGAATGTTTAAGATCTAATGTTTTGCATCTGTTGTACCACAGGTAATGTCTAAGAGCTAATGTTTTGCATCCGTTGTACCGCAGCTAATGTCTAAGAGGTAATGTTTTGCATCCGTTGTACCGCAGCTAATGTTCAAGAGCTCATTTTTTGCATCCGTTGTATCGCAGCTAATGTATAAGAGCTCATTATTTGCATATTTTGTACCGCAGCTAATGTATAAGAGCTCATTTTTTTGCATCTGTTGTACAGCAGCTAATGTATGAGTTCATTTTTTGTATCTATTCTACCATAGCTAATGTAGAAGAGCTCACTTTTTGTATCTATTGTCCCACAGCTAACGTATACGAGCTCATTTTGTGCATGTGTTGTACCGCAGCTAATGTATACGAGCTCATTTTGTGCATGTATTGTACCGCAGCTAATGTATACGAGCTCATTTTTTGCATCTATTGTACAGCAGCTAATGTATGCGAGCTCATTTTGTGCATGTATTGTACCGCAGCTAACGTAAAAGAGCTCATTTTTTGCATCTATTGTACCGCAGCTAACGTATACGAGCTCATTTTGTGCATGTATTGTACCGCAGCTAATGTATACGAGCTCATTTTTTGCATGTTTGGTACCGCAGCTAATGTATACGAGCTCATTTTTTGTATCTATTGTACCACAGCTAATGTATACGAGCTCATTTTGTGCATGTATTTTACCGCAGCTAATGTATAAGAGCACGTTTTTTGTATCTATTGTACCGCAGCTAATGGAAAACAGCTCATTTTTTGTATCTATTGTACCGCAGCTAATATATTAGATCTAGTGTGTTACAGCTAATGTGTTATAGCTAATGTACTTCTAATATCCAAGTTTTCCAGCCGAGGCGTTCCAGCCGACGTCGAAGTGTTCCAGCCGAAGTCCAAGTGTTCCAGCCAACGTGTTCCAGCCGACGTCGAAGTGTTCCAGCCGAAGTCGAAGTGTTCCAGCCGACGTGTTCCAGCCAATGTGTTCCAGCCGTGCAGGGAGAGGATCCAGCTCCTTTTTTGCATTGAGTATTGTACAGCAGCTAATATTTAAGAGCTCATGTTTTGTATCTGTTGTACCGCAGCTAATATTTAAGAGCTCATGTTTTGCATGTTGTATCGCAGCTAATATTTAAGTGCTTGATTTTTTCATCTATTGTACTGCAGCTAATGTCTAAGAGCTCATTTTTTGCATCTGTTGTATGTCAGCTAATGTTTAGGTGCTTGATTTTTGCATGTATTGTACCACAGCTAATTTCTAAGAGGTAAAGTTTTGCATCTGTAGTACCGCAGCTAATGTCTAAGAGCTAATGTTTTGCATCTATTCTACCGCAGCTAATGTATAAGAGCTCACTTTTTGCATCTGTTGTATCGCAGCTAATGTTTAGGAGCTCATTTTTTGCATTGTGTATTGTACTGCAGCTAATGTATACGAGCTCATGTTTTGCATCTCTTCTACCTCAGCTAATGTTTGAGCTCATTATTTGCATCTGTTGTACCGCAGCTAATATTTAAGAGCTCAGTTTTTGCATCTGTTGTGTCGCAGCTAATGTTTAAGTGCTTGATTTTTGGATGTATTGTACCACAGCTAATGTCTGAGCTAATGTTTTGCATCCGTTGTACCGCAGCTAATGTCTAAGAGCTAATTTTTTGCATCCGTTGTACCGCAGCTAATGTTTTCGAGCTCAGTTTTTGCATCTGTTGTACCGCAGCTAATGTATAAGAGCTCATTATTTGAATCTTTTGTACCTCAGCTAATGTATAAGAGCTTATGTTTTGCATTGTGTATTGTACTGCAGCTAATGTATACGAGCTCATTTTTTGCATCTATTTTACCGCAGCTAATGTATACGAGCTCATTTTTTGCATGTTTGGGACCGCAGCTAATGTATACGAGCTCATTTTTTGTATCTCTTGTACCATAGCTAATGTATAAGAGCTCAGTTTTTGCATCTGTTGTATCACAGCTAATGTTTAGGAGCTCATTTTTTGCATTGTGTATTGTACCGAAGCTAATGTATACGAGCTCATGTTTTGCATCTCTTCTACCTCAGCTAATGTTTAAGAGCTTATTATTTGCATCTGTTGTGCCGCAGCTAAAATTTAAGAGCTCAGTTTTTGCATCTGTTGTGTCGCAGCTAATGTTTAAGTGCTTGATTTTTGGACGTATTGTACCGCAGCTAATGTCTAAGAGCTAATTTTTTGCATCCGTTGTACCGCAGCTAATGTTTTCGAGCTCAGTTTTGGCATCTGTTGTACCGCAGCTAATCTATAAGAGCTCATTATTTGAATCTTTTGTACCTCAGCTAATGTATAAGAGCTTATGTTTTGCATTGTGTATTGTACTGCAGCTAATGTATACGAGCTCATTTTTTGCATCTATTGTACCGCAGCTAATGTATACGAGCTCATTTTTTGTATCTCTTGTACCGCAGCTAATGTATAAGAGCTCATTTTTTTGCATCTGTTGTATCACAGCTAATGTTTAGGAGCTCATTTTTTGCATTGTGTATTGTACCGCAGCTAATGTATACGAGCTCATTTTTTGCATTGTGTATTGTACCGCAGCTGATGTATACGAGCTCATGTTTTGCATCTCTTCTACCTCAGCTAATGTTTAAGAGCTTATTATTTGCATCTGTTGTGCCGCAGCTAAAATTTAAGAGCTCAGTTTTTACATCTGTTGTGTCGCAGCTAATGTTTAAGTGCTTGATTTTTGGATGTATTGTACCGCAGCTAATGTCTAAGAGCTAATGTTTTGCATCCGTTGTACCGCAGCTAATGTCTAAGAGCTAATGTTTTGCATCCGTTGTACCGCAGCTAATGTCTTAGAGATTATGTTTTGCATCCGTTGTACCGCAGCTAATGTAAAAGAGCTAATTTTTTTGCATCTATTGTACCGCAGCTAACGTATACGAGCTCATTTTGTGCATGTATTGTACCGCAGCTAATGTATACGATCTCATGTTTTGCATCTATTCTACCTCAGCTAATTTTTAAGAGCTCATTATTTGCATGTGTTGTACCACACTACAGCGAATGTTTAAGATCTAATGTTTTGCATCTGTTGTACCACAGGTAATGTCTAAGAGCTAATGTTTTGCATCCGTTGTACCGCAGCTAATGTCTAAGAGGTAATGTTTTGCATCCGTTGTACCGCAGCTAATGTTCAAGAGCTCATTTTTTGCATCCGTTGTATCGCAGCTAATGTATAAGAGCTCATTATTTGCATATTTTGTACCGCAGCTAATGTATAAGAGCTCATTTTTTTACATCTGTTGTACAGCAGCTAATGTATGAGTTCATTTTTTGTATCTATTCTACCATAGCTAATGTAGAAGAGCTCACTTTTTGTATCTATTGTCCCACAGCTAACGTATACGAGCTCATTTTGTGCATGTGTTGTACCGCAGCTAATGTATACGAGCTCATTTTGTGCATGTATTGTACCGCAGCTAATGTATACGAGCTCATTTTTTGCATCTATTGTACAGCAGCTAATGTATGCGAGCTCATTTTGTGCATGTATTGTACCGCAGCTAACGTAAAAGAGCTCATTTTTTGCATCTATTGTACCGCAGCTAACGTATACGAGCTCATTTTGTGCATGTATTGTACCGCAGCTAATGTATACGAGCTCATTTTTTGCATGTTTGGTACCGCAGCTAATGTATACGAGCTCATTTTTTGTATCTATTGTACCACAGCTAATGTATACGAGCTCATTTTGTGCATGTATTTTACCGCAGCTAATGTATAAGAGCACGTTTTTTGTATCTATTGTACCGCAGCTAATGGAAAACAGCTCGTTTTTTGTATCTATTGTACCGCAGCTAATATATTAGATCTAGTGTGTTACAGCTAATGTGTTATAGCTAATGTACTTCTAATATCCAAGTTTTCCAGCCGAGGCGTTCCAGCCGACGTCGAAGTGTTCCAGCCGAAGTCCAAGTGTTCCAGCCAACGTGTTCCAGCCGACGTCGAAGTGTTCCAGCCGAAGTCGAAGTGTTCCAGCCGACGTGTTCCAGCCAATGTGTTCCAGCCGTGCAGGGAGAGGATCCAGCTCCTTTTTTGCATTGAGTATTGTACAGCAGCTAATATTTAAGAGCTCATGTTTTGTATCTGTTGTACCGCAGCTAATATTTAAGAGCTCATGTTTTGCATGTTGTATCGCAGCTAATATTTAAGTGCTTGATTTTTTCATCTATTGTACTGCAGCTAATGTCTAAGAGCTCATTTTTTGCATCTGTTGTATGTCAGCTCATGTTTAGGTGCTTGATTTTTGCATGTATTGTACCACAGCTAATTTCTAAGAGGTAAAGTTTTGCATCTGTAGTACCGCAGCTAATGTCTAAGAGCTAATGTTTTGCATCTATTCTACCGCAGCTAATGTATAAGAGCTCACTTTTTGCATCTGTTGTATCGCAGCTAATGTTTAGGAGCTCATTTTTTGCATTGTGTATTGTACTGCAGCTAATGTATACGAGCTCATGTTTTGCATCTCTTCTACCTCAGCTAATGTTTGAGCTCATTATTTGCATCTGTTGTACCGCAGCTAATATTTAAGAGCTCAGTTTTTGCATCTGTTGTGTCGCAGCTAATGTTTAAGTGCTTGATTTTTGGATGTATTGTACCACAGCTAATGTCTGAGCTAATGTTTTGCATCCGTTGTACCGCAGCTAATGTCTAAGAGCTAATTTTTTGCATCCGTTGTACCGCAGCTAATGTTTTCGAGCTCAGTTTTTGCATCTGTTGTACCGCAGCTAATGTATAAGAGCTCATTATTTGAATCTTTTGTACCTCAGCTAATGTATAAGAGCTTATGTTTTGCATTGTGTATTGTACTGCAGCTAATGTATACGAGCTCATTTTTTGCATCTATTTTACCGCAGCTAATGTATACGAGCTCATTTTTTGCATGTTTGGGACCGCAGCTAATGTATACGAGCTCATTTTTTGTATCTCTTGTACCATAGCTAATGTATAAGAGCTCAGTTTTTGCATCTGTTGTATCACAGCTAATGTTTAGGAGCTCATTTTTTGCATTGTGTATTGTACCGAAGCTAATGTATACGAGCTCATGTTTTGCATCTCTTCTACCTCAGCTAATGTTTAAGAGCTTATTATTTGCATCTGTTGTGCCGCAGCTAAAATTTAAGAGCTCAGTTTTTGCATCTGTTGTGTCGCAGCTAATGTTTAAGTGCTTGATTTTTGGACGTATTGTACCGCAGCTAATGTCTAAGAGCTAATTTTTTGCATCCGTTGTACCGCAGCTAATGTTTTCGAGCTCAGTTTTGGCATCTGTTGTACCGCAGCTAATGTATAAGAGCTCATTATTTGAATCTTTTGTACCTCAGCTAATGTATAAGAGCTTATGTTTTGCATTGTTTATTGTACTGCAGCTAATGTATACGAGCTCATTTTTTGCATCTATTGTACCGCAGCTAATGTATACGAGCTCATTTTTTGTATCTCTTGTACCGCAGCTAATGTATAAGAGCTCATTTTTTGCATCTGTTGTATCACAGGTAATGTTTAGGAGCTCATTTTTTGCATTGTGTATTGTACCGCAGCTAATGTATACGAGCTCATTTTTTGCATTGTGTATTGTACCGCAGCTGATGTATACGAGCTCATGTTTTGCATCTCTTCTACCTCAGCTAATGTTTAAGAGCTTATTATTTGCATCTGTTGTGCCGCAGCTAAAATTTAAGAGCTCAGTTTTTGCATCTGTTGTGTCGCAGCTAATGTTTAAGTGCTTGATTTTTGGATGTATTGTACCACAGCTAATGTCTAAGAGCTAATGTTTTGCATCCGTTGTACCGCAGCTAATGTCTAAGAGATCATGATTTGCATCCGTTGTACCGCAGCTAATGTCTAAGAGGTAATGTTTTCCATCCCTTGTACTGCAGCTAATGTTCAAGAGCTCATTTTTTGCATCCGTTGTATCGCAGGTAATGTATGAGCTCATTATTTGCATATTTTGTACCGCAGCTAATGTATAAGAGCTCATTTTTTTTGCATCTGTTGTACCGCAGCTAATGTATGAGTTCATTTTTTGTATCTATTCTACCATAGCTAATGTAGAAGAGCTCATTTTTTGTATCTATTGTACCACAGCTAACGTATACGAGCTCATTTTGTGCATGTATTGTACCGCAGCTAATGTATACGAGCTCATTTTTTGCATCTATTGTACAGCAGCTAATGTATGCGAGCTCATTTTGTGCATTTATTGTACCGCAGCTAATGTATGCGAGCTCATTTTGTGCATGTTTGGTACCGCAGCTAATGTATACGAGCTCAGTTTTTGTATCTCTTGTACCGCAGCTAATGTATAAGAGCTCATTTTTTGCATCTGTTGTATCACAGCTAATGTTTAGGAGCTCATTTTTTACATTGTGTATTGTGCCGGAGCTAATGTATACGAGCTCATGTTTTGCATCTCTTCTACCTCAGCTAATGTTTAAGAGCTTATTATTTGCATCTGTTGTGCCGCAGCTAAAATTTAAGAGCTCAGTTTTTGCATCTGTTGTGTCGCAGCTCATGTATAAGAGCTCATTTTTTGCATCTGTTGTATCACAGCTAATGTTTAGGAGCTCATTTTGTGCATGTATTGTACCGCAGCTAATGTATACGATCTCATGTTTTGCATCTATTCTACCTCAGCTAATGTATACGATCTCATGTTTTGCATCTATTCTACCTCAGCTAATGTTTAAGAGCTCATTATTTTCATGTGTTGTACCGCACTACAGCTAATGTCTAAGATCTAATGTTTTGCATCTGTTGTACCACAGCTAATGTCTAAAAGCTAATGTTTTGCATCTGTTGTACCGCAGGTAATGTGTGAGCTAATGTTTTGCATCTATTGTACCGCAGCTAATGTTTGAGCTCATTTTTTGCATTGTGTATTGTACCGCAGCTAATGTATATGAGCTCATTTTGTGCGTGTATTGTACCACAGCTAATGTATGAGTTCATTTTTTGTATATATTGTACTGCAGATAATGTATAAGAGCTCATGTTTTGCATCTCTTCTACCTCAGCTAATGTTTGAGCTCATTATTTGCATCTGTTGTACCACAGCTAATATTTAAGAGCTGGGTTTTTGTATCTGTTGTATCACAGCTAATGTTTAAGTGCTTGGTTTTTGCATCTATTGTACTGCAGCTAATGTCTAAGAGGTAATGTTTTCCATCTCTTGTACCGAAGCTAATGTCTAAGAGCTAATGTATACGAGCTAATTTTGTGCATGTATTGCACCGCACCTAATGTAAAAGCTCATTTTTTGCATGTATTGCACCACAGCTAATGTATACGAGTTCATTTTTTGCATGTTTGGTAGCACAGCTAATGTATAACAGGTCATTTTTTGTATCTATTGTACTGCAGCTAATGTATACGAGCACATTTTGTGCAAGTATTGTACCGCAGCTTATGTAAAAGAGCTCATTTTTTGAATGTATTGTACCGCAGCTAATGTATACGAGCTCATTTTTCGCATCTGTTGTATCACAGCTAATGTCTAAGAGCTAATGTTTTGCATCTGTTGTACCGCAGCTAATGTATACAAGCTCATTTTTTGCATCTATTGTACTGCAGCTAATGTATACAAGCTCATTTTTTGCGTCTATTGTACCGCAGCTAATGTATTAGATCTAGTGTGTTACAGCTAATGTGTTATAGCTAATATACTCCTCATGTGCAGGTGTTCCAGCCAAAGTTTTCCAGCCACAGTGTTTCATAGTGAGGAAAGCATTTGGCCACAGTGCTTGTTTGGCTGAATCCCATTGCTTTTAAACAGTAAGGGACAGTCCCAGAACAGGTTGAAGTTCTCACTACAAACCATGTTGAAAGCTGTGCACGTGGACTGCAGCCAGGTGTGCAGGGAGAGGATCCAGCTAAAGCTATCTGATCACAGGTGTCGCAGTTCGCTCGCTCTGCCGCCGTTCGCTCGCTCCGCCAACGCCGTTCGCAGCGCCACCGCCATTCGCTCGCTTCGCCGCCGCCGTTTGTTCGCTCCGCCGCCACCGTTCGCTCGCTCGGCCAACGCCGTTCGCTCGGCCAACGCCGTTCGCTCCACCACCACCGTTCGCTCGCTCCGCCGACACCTGTGATCAGATAGCTTTAGCTGGATAGCTTTTATTTTCTCTTACTGATTATTTTGATATCAGAATGGCTCTTAAACATTTTTAAATGCAGTTTATAGTAATATTCGTTGATTTGTGTTGAGATATCTCTTATCAAATATTGCATCACGTCACACACTTAAATGGTTACAACACTACTGTTATTTTTCTGTAATTGCATTTGATTGAACTATTCTTTCCATTTTATCCTCATCACATTCACTTACTTCGTACCTTGTCGTTACACTTGACTGTGTGTGTGAGTTTGGGATTGTGAGAGAGACACTGTGTGCGCGCTCTTGTGTATGTGTGTGTGATTGTTGAGTTTTGCTAAATTCTCACTGTGCCAGTTGGATTTTGATTTATTATAAATTTTTGTACTTTGTGTTTACATTTTTCAGACCTAAATTCCATGTTTTGTGATTGATGACCCCCTCAAAAAAGAGATGATGCATAATTTTGAAACCTCTTTGTTAAACAATCTAAAAGAAAGAAAGGCTCAGAGTTTGGAAAACCTTCCTGTGCAGTCTTGGTAACTAAATACACTCAAGTTTTTCCTCTACACATGCTATATGTGTAGATTAGAGTCCCTCAGGACTATATGATCTATTGTCCATAGGGATAATAGATTATAGGCCCTGTCGTGTTTGCTCCAGTGAATGACTTTGACCTGTGAATGAAATCTGTGTGTGTGTGTGTGTGTGTGTGTGTGTGTGTGTGTGTGTGTGTGTGTGTGTGTGTGTGTGAGTGTGAGAGAGAGAGAGAGAGTTGTAGAATTTACGTTAAATTCTTACTGTGCTGCTTGGATCTTGCTTTAAATCGTTATCAGTTATGTTGTTTGTTTGTTTTTTTTATGCCTACATACTGTGTTCTGTGTCTGACACCTTCTTGAAAATAAGATGCAAAATTCTGACACTGAGTTGTTAAACAATGTAAAAAAAACAACCAAACAAATGACTCAGGATTTGTAAAACAGTAACTTTAACTTCCTGGTGGTCTTGGCAACTAAACACATTGAAGTTTTGAAAAATGTCCTCTCTTTATGCATGCTATATGCACAGGCACTAAAGGTTAAGCAGTCCCAATAGGCTTTGCTCAAGTGAATTACTTTTAGTCCTTGGGCCAAGACCCAAAATTTCAGATATCGGTACCACCCGATGTGACCAATTCTTTTTGATATTTTTAACTAGCTATGTCTTTAGTTTGCATTTTGATATGATAGCCCTTGCAGACTAACAGCTTAATATGTGTTATCGCTCGTTTAATGGACATGCCCCACAATGAAAGGTCAGGGGTCTGAGTCAAAAGTCCTAACAACATAACAGGATGGAATTCGATAGGATTTTTCCTCATTATGAAAAACTAAGAAATGCCACATGCTACACATCATCATCTGTATAATCACTTTACAGCACAGAACAATATTATAATAAACTTGAGACTGAGAAAGATTTCATTGCTATGGTAACAAGATTTACTGTAAGCAGGACGGAACAATAGAATAGCGAAAATTTGACAAACAGATTCAAAGTTAAATTCTATTGAAGTTAAAAAACAAAGATGAACCATATCTTGTGATTTTTGGTCAGTGTGAGACAGCAGACTATAACTTCCAGTTAAACATTCAAAATACCTTTTTTTTAATCAAATCAAAACAGCCAAAATTGTGATGAAAAGTTCAAAATTTAACCCAATTATAACACACTGCTACAGAACTGATCATATGCCAAAAACACTGTTGGAAAGACTATTTCCATTACTAAGTTGAATTTTCAAATGCTTTAGCAGTTTTGATTCTAATTACATTTTGAATCAATTCCGTCCCGTTGTGCTGTGTGGACAATTATTCCAAATTCAAAGGTAATTTTCCGAGAACAGTACGTGGTCATAATGAGACAAAAACATAAAATACAGGAAAGAGTCATAAAGCACATGATTGCACAACAGTGGTTTGTGTTTTGGCTCAATAAAAATGTCAGTTCTTAAGAGGGCTAATAATTTTGACCCTGGTAGTTTTTGTTTTTTGTTGAATAATTTAGTTTTTTTGAGCAATGTAAAATAATGCAAGCATCTAAAATACAACTAGGGTGTTTGGAAAAGCTGTGTTAAAAAATCCTTGATCTGTTTCACAGCACTTGGGAATTTTTTGGGAAAAAATCTAAAATTTCATATGGGAGCTGATAATTTTGTCTTCAGCTGTATTATACTTGTCTTCAACTGTATTATACTTTTAAAAAATAATTTGAGTTGTCTATCACTAAACATCTTTAAGGATGAAGAAAAAAATACTACAGGTCAAATACTTACTTGGAAAATTATTGAAATTGTTCCCTAAGATAGAGCTTGGGGGTCAATGGAAGACATGTTGTTTACAGTATTAATATTTTCCTGCCAAAAATATTTGTTTTGCAGTTCAAAGTGGGGGGGGGGGGGGGGGGTTGGGAAATGTAGTGTTTGTCTACATTCAGTAAGAAATAAGTACAGCTAGACAGCCTTAAAAAAATGTTGCAATTTTACAACTGTGGGCCTCAGAGAGTTGAATGGATTGCAATACAGCAGTTATGGTGAATGTGACAGTTTCACAAATAAGTGATAAAGCTGCCAGTGTGGAAAGGCTATCACATCCTAATGTACTTATATTAACCCAATGTACATTTTAGTACCACTTAGGTTTGGTCACCTGAGGTGGTACCAATATCTGGTCTGGCCCATGGACTATTTGACCTGTGAATGGCATCTATGTGTGTGTGAGAGAGAGAGGTAGTGGTTGTTTAAGTTACGTTAAATGATTACTGTGCCACTTAGATATTGCTTTATTATCATTTTTCATCACTTTTATGGCAGCAGTCCCTTCAGGTTTTGCTCCAGTGAATGAATTTGGCCTGTGAATGAAATCCGAGGCTAAATGAACCACATGGTGGCGACGAAGGCCAACGAGCAGACTTCTCCTTCACTGTGTTTGCTGTGTCATCCGTGATTGTCGACGTAATTGGTGGGGGATCCAGGAGATCCCCTTGTAAAAACATGCAATAATTTTACTCATTTCGCTCTTTAAAAGCACACAGGCCCTGTCATTTGAACGTCAGATCACATAGCCACATCATACACAGGCTTGTCTCTGACTGTATAACTAAACTCAATATGGTGAAGACAAACTATATGTGCATCAGTGGGAATTTAAACCTTTGCACAGAGCTCGGCAATTACTGTGTTTTTCACCCATGCTGCAGCCAACAAACCAGCAGCGGATCATACTAGTGAATTTCCATAATTCCCATGCATTATTCACCAGGAATTTTTCTCTGAGGTGCTTATTTAGATTTGAATGGCGCTTCGGGTAATGAAGGCTAATTTCCGTGGTGACAGTTCCCCTCTGAAATTAATCTATCTGACCTCCCCCCTTTATTTTTCTTAAACTTGGACCGACTGTTGGAGCTGGTGGGGGTTGGATGTTTAAGGCTCTGATGCGCACAAAACATTCTCACGGACACACACACACACACACACACACCCCTTGCGGTGTTTTCCGGGATCACGCCACTTGCTTCCACTTGGGATCCAGCAGCAGCGATATGGCTGATCATCACCGGATGGGACGGTGCCGTTCGTGAGCGAAAGTTAGCACACAAATAATGAGTCATTACAGGTCCACGATGCACTCGATCAGGCGACGGGACACTGCGGCAGGCCGTGTGACGCTGGGGTAGGAATTATCCGACGGGGGTTAACTGGTAATTTTGGTGTGTTTCACGGCAAAGTTACTGGAGGAACTTGTCGCAGTGGATCCCCGGCGTGCTGCCCGGATTACCAATACACAAGTGGAACAATAGTCTCCTGCAGCAGAAACACAAGCAGGTCAGTGTTTATATCAGTCACTCGTTTCGATCCCGTGTAGACAATGTTAGGATATCACACGCAGGCGGCCGTCCTATCACCTGACATTGCAGGTGGACTCGTTTTTCTTCAGTTCAAAAGCATTCGAATGATTTTCACTGCGTAAATGTGCGTCCGATGTGGACACTTTGGCACGATCCCCTGCATGAAATCGCGTCAGGACCACTAAAGTGACGATAAATGGCGACACTAGCGCCACAGTCCGAGCGTATTTAACTCCCAACAGAGCAGTGGATTTGGAATCTCGCAACGATTCTGGCGACAAAACCCGTTTAAACCCAAACATCCAGTTGCGGAGATTAACCCCGGAGCTATTTCAAGAGAGTTTGTGCGCCGGCCGGGCGGCTGTGCAACTTTTCCCCTGCCCTGCCTGATTGTCCTCCTCCCGGATACTTGCGTCAGGAAAACACGGGGAGAGAGGAACTGACCGAAAACGTAAAAGGCCTGGAAGGTGGAGAGGAAACCTCCGCCAACCAGGCCCCGACACGAAGCGCTGGCGTGTTCGGTTCGTGTCCCCGGGGTTTAGCCGCTGACTTGCCCACTTTGTGTGCGCCCTGCCCGCGGTCACGTCGGGTTGTTTCACGGGCTATTTGCAGAACTCTTGGCTCGTCCGCCAACGTGCCAGTCCAGGTTCTGCGGTGTTCTGTCGTGGAACACTACATGGGTTGAACAGTTGATCTTGAACCCGCGTCTTTGAACATTTCATTTCTCAGCAGCGTGTTTGTGGTATCATTTGCGACTAAATTATTTATATCCATCTCAATGTGGGATGTCCAGATTGAAAACTATCCCATCGGTTCTCTTGCCCTTGCAATGCACCTCTGCTGAGAAGTCTCTCTAATAATCCCACAGCAGTAATGAACCAAAGCTTTACCTGTGTATTTTCTGCTGTCTTATACAATTACACTGCAATTAAGAGTATTTAGAAGCATTCATGACCTTCTTTATGCCTGTTCCCCAGCTGTACACTATTCTGAGGTCAAATAATGGAGTTTTTTTTTTTTTTTTTTTTTTAACCCAGAAAAGGGCCTCACTGAGGTTTAAAATCTCTCTACATCAGTGTCTGACAAACAATAATAATACTGGTCATAATAGTTCTTACAATGATACTAAATAATAAAGTTTTGGCTCTCCAGTTATTCACGTTATTGTTTGCCAACTTTCTGTTGATTTATGTCACAATTTTATAAGAATGTGGTGGTACTATTAAATAAGAGGCTCTCTTCCAAATAAATGTGTAATGTAATGTGTTAGCCTGCTTTTATCTAAGTTATATCCGAAGTAATAAGTACCAGTGGGACACAGGCCATTGTACTGAAGTGCAGTTTGATTTTTTTTATATGACATTTTTGCACAAATCCACCATATAAACACTGGAGAACTATCCTTATTAATTAACGTAAATCATGTTATACAAATCTTTCTATACCCAGTGTGATCCCTGTGAGCCAGATCTGCCAACAGTCATAGAGTCAGACCCTATTTTCCTTCATCCTCTTGTGGATGAAAATGGCATTTCATATATATATATATATATATATATATATATATATATATATATATATATATATATATATATATATATATATATATATATATATATATGTTTGTTTTTTTTTTTTATAAACCATTTTTTGTTTTTGCTATGTGTGATTTTTGCTTTTTTTCCCCCCTTAGTTTGCTTCTGCCCATTCATTCATCGTCTTCTGTAATTATATTTTCTCTTAATCTTACTCTGGAGATTTAGGTTAAGTGATGGAAGAGATGCTGAGGGGAAGCCACTGGGCTTGAGGAGAATGGACTGTTGTTTGGGTTATCTATTTATGTGTTTTTGTGTGGATGTGTGTAGGATTCTGTAGTTGGGCAGATTTGTGCATTACTCATGCATCCTCAGGCTGCTGCGCAAAAGCAGTGTTTGGAGTGCCACTGAGTGCCCGTTCCACTCTGCCACATTGCATGTGTGTGCATGCATGCGTATGAGTTATATGTGCCACTGAATGGCAGAATAATGGTCATTTGTTTTTGATGAAAAGGAAAGAAAGAGAGGCGTAGGCTGTAAGATAATATGGCTGAAACAAAGTGAGACCCAAAAGGTATTTGTGTGCCTTGTTTGGATGTGACTGTGTCACATATGTATGCATATGGCACATAGACTCAGGCTTAGGTCCTCAGTTCCATTCAGAGGCATCATTGGAAGTGGAATCCCAGAGCCAAGCTGGCATGGATTGCATGATGCAGTGCTCTGTGGTGTCACATAAGCTAGAGGGCTGGAAGTTTCTGAAGCTGACATGAGCATGTTTGAGGGAGAGTTTGTGCATGAGTGGTGAGTACAGAGAGATGTGAATTGTTTTTTGTCAGCTTTTTGCCTCTGTCTTCTCTCTTCTTCTTTGCTTCACCTCAGAGACAGAAACTGCGGTTCCAGCCAGGGCCTGTAGCCTAGCAACCCAAAATGGTGTGTGTCTTGAATAAATCAGGCTGTGTTCCTCTTCTGTCCTCCTCAGGGGTGTGTCAGTTCACCTCACGTCCAAGCTACCACAACTGTGCAACCACCCCAAACATGTGGGAACACATGAACACATGCTCACCAGCTGCTAACAGACAGAAGAATGACTTGTTCCTTTACTCCTTTCTATCAGTTACCCCACTAACCTTTGCTCACTTCTGTTTGTTTTATTACACAGCTCATGTTAGAATGCGTGTGAATTCATGCACTGTGTTGCTTTCAAACACAGCCAAAACAACAGAAGTGCTTGTACTGCCTTTGAATGTTGTGGGGAGTGAGTGGAGCCCCTGTCATTTGGAGTGTGTCCCTCCATTTAGTAGGAGTTATGTATCCGAGTTGTTCGTGGTTTGCCAGGTGTCTGGTGAGTTTGGCCTGCACATGCTGTTGCCTGGAGCCACATGCCTCGTCCCACTCACTGATGTGCCTCTTCGAAGCTCTTCACCCTGCCACGTCCATCTGCACCAGACAAGGCACAGTGTCCAGTGGACATTCCTAGCTCTTCATTCTTCATTAAACTTTTTTTTTACATTACTGAACGCAGTTTAGCCCTTAGTTTTTATACACAAAGCTCAAATTGTAGTTATGAAGCAAAGATTTAAACATACAAAAATTTTATTATAGCACAAAAATTGGGATAAAAAATAATGGCAAGCCATTTAATACAGTTGTCAGGAAGAAATGTTTATTTTTTTAACTGGAGACATCCATTACAGATGAAGGACAAAGTCGATTTCTTTTTTATCAAGCAAAGCATTAGTGAGTATTCCTGGCTTTTTTTCTAAACAGATGCTTTAAATAATGTTGTCCATACATTTCCTTAAAATGCATGCTGTTTGCTCATTTTGTGGAGATGTTTGTCACAGAATCTAACCTTTATTGTCAGCTGCATATATATTCACTGAAAGCACCAAAACTGTGTATGAACACGTGGAATTATGTAGTAAACAAAAAAGTGTGAAAGAAGTCAAAACATGTTATATGTTTTAGATTCTTCAAAATAGCCACCCTTTGCTTTGATTATTGCTTTGCACACTTTTGGCATTCTCTGGATGAGCTTCATGAGGTTGTCACCTGAAATAGTTTTCCAACAGTCTTGAAGCGGTTCCCAGAGATGCTAAGTGCCTGTTGGCCCTTTTGCCTTCACTCTGTGATCCATCTCATCCCAAACCATCCCGATTGATTTTAGGTCAGGTGACTGTGGAGGCCAGGTCATCTGACGCAGCACTCATTCACCCTCCTTCTTGGTCAGATAGCCCTTTGGGGTCATTGTCCTGTTGAAAAACAAATGATGGTCCAACTAAACGCAAACCGGATGGGATGGCATGTCACTGCTGGATGGATGCTGGATGCTGTGGTAGCTATGCTGGTTCAGTGTGCTTTCAGTTTTGAATAATTCCTCATCAGTGTCCCCAGCAAAGCACCAACAGTGTCCTACTCCATGCTTCACGGTGGGAACCATGCATGTAAAGACCATCCATTCACCTTTTCTGCGTCGCACTAAGACACAGCGGGCAGAACCAAAGAACAGATTTACACCTGTCTAATGTCCATTCCTTGTGTTTCTTGGCCCAAACAAATCACTTCTGCTTGTTGCTTTTCCGTAGTAGTGGTTTCTTAGCAGTTTCTTAGGTTTCTTAGGTGCTGTTGTGATTTCTGAGGCTGGTGACTCGGATGAACTTATCCTCAGCAGCAGAGGTGACTCTTGGTCTTCACTTCCTGGGGCGGTCCTCATGTGAGCCAGTTTCATCGTAGTGATTGATGGTTTTTGCAACTGCACTTGTGGATACATTCAGAGTTTTTGCAATTTTCCGGAATGACTGACCTTCAGTTGTTGAAGTAATGATGGACTGTTAGTTTATCTTTACTTAGCTGATTGGTTTCAGCCATAATATGGATTCTAACAGTTGTCAAATAGGGCTGTCAACTGTGTAACAACCTGACTTCTGCGCAACACAACTGATGGTCCCAATGCCATCAAGAAGGCAAAAAAATTGCGCAAATAGATGTTGACAAGGCACACCTGCGAAGTGAAAACCATTTCAGGTGACTACCTCATGAAGCTCATCCAGAGAATGCCAAGAGTGTGCAAAGCAGTAATCAAAGGGTGGCTCTTTTGAAGAATCTTAAATATACCGCCTTTTTTGACTTATTTCACACTTTTTTTTGTTTACTACATAATTCCATATGTGTTCACTCATAGTCTTGATGCCTTCAGTGAGAATCTACAATGTAAATAGTCATGAAAGTAAAGAAAAACCATGAAATGAGAAGGTGTGTGCAAACTTATGACTGGTAGTGTATATAAATATGAAGTGGTATCCTGAAGTGATTCCCTCTATAACCCGCTGGGAAATGAGATTCCCCTAACTGTTCATGTTAATTCAACACAGATAAGATGAAGACTGTGAAATTAGTTATTAACATGTGTCTACGTGTGTGTGTGTGCATGCCTGGGTGCTGGCCCAAGTGTGTGTTTGTGATAACATTGCTGTGTATTTATCTGGGTAATAAGCAGAGCGTCGTATGTCAGCTGTTTCTTTATTATGTGACTCTCTTATTCCTGAAAATTTGAGGATGATTGCTGCAAGGCGGCATGAAGAGGACCCAATCTCCTTGTCCAAGCTGGCTGCTTCTCTAATGAAGTCTGGGCAAACATGCAAATGAGGGGGGAGGGAAATTGATAATCCATGTGTAGCTGGATGATATGAAATACATGTGAATAGCTTTCCTTTGACTCTTTTGTTCCCTTCTTCAACTTTTTTCTCATGTCAGAGAAACACATTTAGCTGAGGTGCAGAGCACATCCAACCGGACTCATGTAAACTGTCAGAGGCAATGCTCATAGCAATAGATAGTCTTCTAAGCACATCTTCTGGTGAAAAAAGCCAGTTGTTTCTAGCGTGGATGTTTGAATTCCCTCAGAGCAATGGTTGTCTCTAATAGGCCTGAAAGACTGAAAGCCTGAAAGGATGAATGGCTTTTGTTGAAGCCTCCAAGGTTGGACACAAAGAGAAAGGCAGCGGGTGCAGTGTATTTGTGTGTCGGTGTGTGTGCTCGTGTGTGTCAGCTCCCGAGCCCTTATGGGTTAGATAGAAGGAGCAGGAAGTGGGAAACAGAAATACTCCACCATAGCCGCCTCTACCTTCAGGCCAGTGAAGCAGAGTGTAGAGGGATACAATAAACAAAGTGACTTCCACAAAAATACACACATTGCAACAGCACATATACTGTACATACTCTTATAAACCAGATATTAAAGGTCTGCTGAGGGGCACTCTCAACAATATATAACTTTGAAAGCTTACTGACGCTAAGAGGTATACAAGCGCAAACACACAACACACACAGTCGGGCCAGCAGTGAATATACCAAGCACTTTGCTGGAATAACAATATGCTTCCCCCCATTTATTTTGAGGCTGGGATGTTCTCTCTCCTGCAGTTACATTTCTACTGTACAGTATCTGAAGCTCACTTTCCGTCTGACTTGTTTACTTGTTGTCACAGGGACATTATCTTTGAATGGACCACTGTAGAGCCATAAATAGATTATACATATGAACTTTATTCTTCTGTCCCAAGATGATTTGTCTGCTATGTTTTTTTTTTGTTTGTTTGTTTGTTTTGCTTTGGGAAACCGTTTTATAACATAAATTTATTATGGATGGTTGATGGAACAGCCAGTGAAATGTGTGTCAATCACAGCTCATCAGGGAAAGGTGCTCTTGTCTGAAACCTCTGAGGAGCTGCATCGTCAGCCATTTGCATGTTTTTTTTGTACATTTTTTTTGTCGTTCTCGTTCCCTCTTTTTCTCTCTGCCTCTCTGGGTTTGTCTCTCTCTCATTCTTTGTCTTTTATTTTGCAATGTTTGCACTTGGGATACATAACAATGAGAACACATGCTGCGTGAGCAAACACAATCATTGCGAGCCCAAAGAACTGCAGAAAATGCGCAGAGGCTGCACTGCAGTAGTTTCACTATACAATGAAGATTAACTGGGTGGCGTGGATCTAGCTATAATGACAACAATGGCTCGGTTATGATGTTGGAGATGCAGGTAATGCTTTTGATGGTAATGATGCTGTTGCTGGTTCCCCTTTAGGCCCGTGGGCCCCGGTGGTGCGGTTGAGAAGATGGACAGGATGAAGATAATCAAGCGGAGGCTGTCCATGTCTCTACGCAGCGCTCGGCCCGTCGATGATTCTCTGTCCGAACTCGCAGAGCAGATGGCCCTGGATGAGCCATCCACAGCCAGAGACAACGGTGAGACATGAACAAATGCTGTCACACAAACGTATTGATAAGCACCCAAGTGGATGCCATCATTCAGCCACATTGTAGGCATGAGGGGACCTACTTAAAAATTCACAGCTCATAAACCAACCTAAATAGTCTTTGAAGTGAATAAAAGTGTGTGTGTTATGCTAATTTATAATACACCATCCGCATTATATCAATATACTTCACAGACAGACAGACAGACACAAAATGGTAGCAAGGCAGCATGTGTTGTCATTATGATGAAGAGTAATTGTGTCACCTCCATAACCCTCTTGGGAATCACACAGTGATTAGTTTGACTCCAACATCTGTTATGGCTAGTGTTTTACCACACCAGAGCAGTTATTGAAGAGCAGTTGCTCATATTGTCTCGCAGTTTAAGATCTTATGACTTCGTTTGGGGCTTTTTCAATACATTAAGGAGCATTAGATCATATTGTTTTTTTAGGTGGTGGAAAGGGTCAACATGTAAGTATTTCTTGATAACTGAAAGTGATTTATGCAAACTTACGGCAGCAGATATTGCACTTCTCCTCCACTCTTGTCTGTCCTTCATTTACACTGATCTAGAACTGACATAAAGTGTTTGTATTGCACATATCCCATAAACAGTATTTGCCCTTGTTTCAAAAACATGTGGGTAAAAATGTTTTTTTCCAGTATGCTCGTAAAAGCGCACAGACATGCAAATGCAGTTGCACCTCAGCTTTTTTTCACCTACCAGATCCATCCTAACCACTATCATCTTTACCTCATCATCAGCTTCATCACAACTAACTTCACTGTTCACTTTACTTCACATTTCAGACTATGATACAGTTATCATAGTCTGAAATGCACAGTAAACTGAAAATGCATGTGACTTCCCAAAGCTGTCTGAATTCAAATACGCTGTTTTGTGTATTCACACAAGCAAAATGTCTTAGCTCCTCAAATAAAGGGTGAAAAGCAATGTCATACTTAGAAATTCCGGTTGCCATCTGCTGGGCATCCTCCAGGATTGCAGGTTCCAGTGTGGAAAAATCAGAGCCCTCCAAACCCAGACGCTGTGTGTATGTGATTTGTCTTTGTGTGTGTCTGCGTTGTTTTCTGGCACCAGGCAGAAACCAGGTCAGAACGCGGAGCAAGGGAGGTTGCCTCTGCTTCAGGAGGTGCTTTTGTCTCAGAAAAAAAGAAAACAAGAAAAGCCTCAGTGTTCAAATATTGCCGTATTGTCTTAGCTGCTTTACAGTCTGGATACAAGGAGCAATGATGTTCTGTTTTTCCAGCTTCTGAGCTACAACATCCATACCTCTACCTGATTAATTTAATTCACTGCAATCTCTCTGTCCTTCCTTCTATTTTTACGACCCTCTCTTTTGTCTTTAATAGCTCGAGCTGTGTCAGTTCATTTCCAGAGAGCTCAGGCAGCAAGTGAGAAAGACAAAGTACGATGGAGGAAGTGATGTAGAGGATGAGGAGAGAGACATTAAACTTTAACAACTGCTCTACATTTCCATCTTCTCTTGCCTTTCCCTTCTTGCTTTATCACCTCCCCACACACACATCTCTATAAATATTAGTCAGACCGTGCAAAAGAGTGGTAAAACATAATTCTCACATTTTTCAAAGTGCTAATGAGAACGTAATGTCGAGTCTGCTGCTGACCTCAGATCTCTTCTTCCACTGTGTTCTTGGAGGACTTAGAGTGGTTTTACTGTAGGTGAGGCTGGAAGGGAATCGTGTGAGGAGTTTAGGGGAACAATTTAAAATGCCTGGTGATCACAGTGGCATTTAAAGTGCGATGTGGAGAAAATAGGCATTATTTCAAAGGAGTGGTGACACATGGGCTCCCACCCACATTCTACAAAAAGGATTAATTAGTTTGAATGAATGTGAAAGAAAGGCGGTGATGGACACATGTGGACAGGCTGTTCTGCACGTTTATGAGGGCTTGGGTTGAGGAATTTTCCTTTGAAAATACCAAGAAGCAGGTGTTTATCCATAAGTATAAATCTGACTGCCAGGCATTTGTTTTTTTGTTTTTTTTTTTTACTACAGTTGGCTAAATATCTATGCAGTCCTTCCATCAGAGACTTGAAAGCTCCCATATCTCTATGACCTGTTTCCTACAGTGTGTCTGCTGATGCCTTAATGTCTGTCTTTCTTAATGTCTGTTGTTCGTAAACAGTCTTTATCAGTCTGTGACTCAACATAATTGCCACTATATATGCCTCATGGCTCATACACTTTCTATTCCACTTTTTATTACTGTGTGCCTGCTGTTTTCTCTACTAACATGAATACAGCAACTGTGTGCATCCCTACCTCTTTATCTATCACTGCTACATATTGTACTTTTCCTACATGTTCTGCTGCCTCTCTGTGTCTGGTCTCTGTGTGACCTTGTGTCGTCTTTTTCTTCTCTTTCCCTCCCGTTCCCTCTTCCAATTCTTGTCACCTTGCACCCTTTTTTCACTGCTTTTGCTCCCTCTCCTCTACTGTTCCTCAACTCTTGAACCCTCTTTTTCTCTGCTTTCCCTTTATTCTGTTTTTTTCTGGTTTTGAACCCTTCCTCTTTTTGTTTTCTGTCAATCTACTGCCCTTCTGAGTTTTATCCCTCCCCCCCTTCCTTGCATTCTCTGCCGCTCTCTACTTTTCTCCCTTCATTTTACCCCCTCTCCCTGGCTGCTCCGTCTGCGTTGTGTATCTCAGAGCCCATGGTGGTGTGTGCTGTGCACCCCCCTGCCTCCCATAGCGCTCCCTCCTTCCTGCGTCAGTATGCCGGTCATCTGGGCCGCACCGCCCTGCGCAGAGAGCCGGGTGGGGGGCTGGAAAGAGACAGAGCCTTCCTGAGCCTGCACAGGACTGGATCTCTGGGTACAGACAAACACACACACACACACACACATTGACACTTGGACACAACCATAAGCAACAAAGAAACATATCAAGGTACTGAATATTCCATTGTACACTACTGTGTACGCTCTCAAAGGCCTTTTAACTGTTTATAAAGTAGCCAACTATATGTAGTAATTAGCATACCTATAAATGACCTTTTCTGCAACAACAGCAATAATAATGCAATTAAGAATAATCCAATAACGTAATCTTGCACAGCAGGACTAGTGAGTATATTTTCCTACTAATGCTGAAGTACTTACTGAAGTACAAATTGCGGAACTTAAAGTGGACTATTTTACGACTACTTGCGTCTAAAAACTCTGAGTAAAACAAACAGGCTTCCTCACATGGACAACTCATCCCACTGTTTTCAGTATCATTCTGAGACTGTGTCATTTGTCTCTGTTTTCACATTTTCTGCACTTTTTTGCTGTTTATGTGTGTCATCAATTCAGTACATAAAACTCTTTTGTATCTTTCTGTCTTTGAATTGATTGAGAAATACTTATTATTCAATAGTGTATTTGGTCGTATTATATAAATGCACTCTGCCCGTCTAAAAAAAAAAGTTGCATACTCTAATGTTTTGTCGGACTGCCTTTGTCTTTGAGTATGGCACTCATTCACTGTGGCATCATTTCGATAAGCTTCTGCAAAGTCACAGCATTTATTTCTGTCCAGAGTTGGTTTATTTTTCTGCTAAGATCTTGTATTGATGATGGGAGAGTCGGACCACTGTGTAAAGTCTCCTCCAGCACATCCCAAAGATTCCCAATGGGACTGAGGTCTGGACTCTGTGGAGGCCAATCCATGTGTGAAAATGATGTCTCACCACTCATTCACAATGTGAGCCCCATGAATCCTAGCATTGTCATCTCAGAATATGCCCGTGCCTTCAAGGAAGGAAAACTCAATTGATGGAAAGACCTGTTCATTCAGGATATTCAGGTAGTCAACTGACCTCATTCTTTGGCACCATAATGTTGCTGAACTTAGACCTGACCCACTGCAGCAACCCAGATCATAACCTTGCCCCCACAGGCTTGTAGGCACTAGCCATGATGAGTGCATCACTTCATTGGCCTCTCTTCTTACTGTGATGTGGCCATCATTTTGGAACAGGGTAAATCTGGATTCATCATATCACATGACCTTCTTTTATTACTCCAGAGTCCAATATTTATGCTCCATAGCAAATTGAAGCCTTTTTTTCTGATTAGCCTCACTGATCAGTGGTTTTATTAAGGCTACACAGCTATTTAGTCCCAATCCTTGGAATTGCCTTCACATTAAACTTGTGGAAATGCTCTTATTTTCACTATTAAACATAGTTCTGCTGTTGATTTCTTATGATGTGACTTCACCAAACATTTAAGTGATCTCCGATCACGATCATCCAAGAGTTTGTTCCGACCACATTTCTTCCTCAAAAATGATGATTCACCACTATTCTACCAGGCTTTAACAGTGCGTTGGATGGTTCTTATCCCAATTTTATTCGTTTCAGAAATCTCCTTAGTTGTTTTCTTTGCTTGATACAGGCCAATAATTTCAACCTTCTGAGACAGAGGAACACCCTTTCTACAACCTCAGGATATGTCTTCTGATACAGTTGTTTAAGAAATGAGAAGCTCCTCACTACATCAGCTAAGGTTAAATAAGTTGTTGCCAGCTGAAACATTCACTGCAGTAATTACCCAATGGAAGGCTCTTACCTATTTGCTTAGTTAAATCCAGGTGGCGACTTTTTTTTTTTTGGACAGGCAGTGTGTTTCTCAACCAGAACAGGATATTAGGTCTGAGCAATACTGCCATCTCTGGGTGGAAAACGTGCACAGTGAAATCATGTAGTTGTCAATGATGTCAGTTTTACCTACCTCAAGAAGTATGTGTGTGTGCATGCATGTGTCTGTCTGCTTGCGTGTGCGTATCTAAGTGGGCTTTCACTGAGTGAAACCGTATTTACTGACACAACTTGGCTATCCTGCCAATGCTCACTATGAACGTGAAAGGATAAATCTCTAATGACCTTAATCCAACATACACAAACACACACATACATGCACATGCTCACAGCACTCACATGCTCGCACAATTACTTTTTCCTTCTGTCTGCATTATGTAATGTGGTCTGTGGCTATATGGATCCCAGTAATCTCATTTCCCACTGTGGCAGAACGGCTTATATCAGGAGCAGTAGGGCAGATCGCACTGAGGGAGGGTCAAGAATGGATGGAGAGAGAGGAACTGAACATGATGATGCTGGAGATGGGCTTAGGATGAAATAGAGTTTAGAAAGTGATGGGGGATTGATTTATGAGGGACTGAGCATGGGAGAGGAAGAAATGAAAAGTATGGATGAGGGGGGGGACAACAGACAGAGTGGTAGGAGAGTGTTTCACAATGGCTCCTTCAGGAGTCATATTGGTTTTGTGCTGTGTATCCCCTGAGTGAAGTGCAGAGAGACTGCAATGAGACTCCTTGCATCCATTGAACTCTAGCGAAGAAAGACTAGTCTTCCACCAGCGGCTTACAGTTTATTGCAATCCTGTGAGCTAGAAATGTGATAAGTATATTTGGCTAAACCTTAAGTACTGCCCAGGAAAAAAAAAGATAATACAGAATAGGGATGGATATGGCTTCCCATTTTTGGTACTATTGCTGATGTGGTTTCTTAGTTTTGGCACCTATAGTATAATCAGAAACTTTTCATACTTTATCTGACAACTATGAGCCTTTTTTGTACATTTTTCCCACTTTCCATTTTTACATGCTAATTAAGTTATAATTTCATTTAATTTAGCCAAATCTCTTACATAGACTCTTTATTTGTCACTTGCTTTGACCCAGTTCGTGACAGTTTTATCCATGGAGCATACTGACACAGATTAATAGTTGCATTTAAAGTCATTTGCAGTGTACTGTATAGGGAGTGTGGAAAGCAGAGTCTGATCTTGAATTTTTAAGGCTTATATCAATATTTTAGTTAAGAAAATTCTGTATTTCTTATTTGATTTGATAAAAATCTGTTAATTTATGAAAAAATTGCGATCAAGATATTTTTTCTGTGGAATATTTTACAGTTAAAAGATAAACCTTTCAGCACTTTCTGGTGGATAAACTATGTAATGGTTTGTGTAGCTGTAATAAATGAATTCCAGTCATATGTACAATAATGTGCATGCACCAAGCTTAAGCCCACAGATTGTTGGTTGGTCTGGCAGAGTGACTTCATTCTGTGAAATCCGCAGCTGCCTCTGTGCTTCGAAAAGCCCCCAAAAGGACACAGCTTGACTCAGAACCTAGAATAGATGCTCCCCTACTATTAAAATCTTGATAAGGCGTAGTTTGAAATGTTAAAAGGTATGCTGTGCTGCTGCGTGTGTGCGTATGAGATGTGTTTCCCACTGGTTGGTCTCGCTGACTCACGGTGTGCCACTCAGCAGTCAGGGCACGTTGCACCCTTTAATAGAGCGACATGATGATGCAATCTCCCCTTCCTGCTGCACTAAAGAGATTACCCACCCTCTCACTGTCTCTCACAGTCTCCCTCCATGTTTTTCTAACTCTAGCTCTATTTATGCATATGAGTATTCAGTTAAATACACTATTAATCTGAGTAATTGGGCTTGTGTGCGGGGTTATATGTTCAAGGCTTTTGGTTGGTAGCCAGACCGTGAAAGATATTACAGGTTTGTGATTCATCTGTTGCTCACTGGGCCAACACCCACTCCCACCACACTGTACTTACAGTCAGGAAAGATGAGCACGCACTTTTCATTTTCGCTTTTCACCACTACCTCACCCCTCTCTTTCTCTCTCTCTCCCTGTGTGAATATCTGTAGTTACGCTGTTGAGGATTAGCTGGACCTCCTGTCTGCTTTACTGAGAACAAGAACTGTGCTGAAAGCTGCCTACTCTAGTCAAAACCCGTCGCTGCCTGCTATTTTCGATACTGTCACAGATGTCTCCTCTCCTTCTTTTCTCCCCTCTGTCTCGGTGTCTGCCTCTTTCTCTTTGCATATATCAAAATACTATATTTAACCCCCAGATAAAACCAAAATGAGGTGAAGATTAAAAATGGTAAGCTTTTCAGACCATCCTCCTTATCTCTCCTTGTGCATTGTACACCATGAGAGACCTTGTCTGTGCCAGGGATTTAATGTAATGCATTAACGCTGCATTAATCGCTGTAGTCCTCTCCCTCACTCCCTACACTCTCAGCCATCCATTTGCTCACTCCCGGGTTGGATTTAATAAGAACAATGGAGTGGACTCCTTTTATGTAGTTGGTCTTATAAGCTTTTTATGTGTGTGTTAGGGTGGCTTGCTGTTTCACTAGCTCATGCTTGAGGCTAAGGAAGATGCTGCTAACAAGTGCTGGTGATTTACAGAGCTATATGCAGTAGAGGTGAGGTGTGGGGGTGAGATGTTTGGGAACAGCATAAACACAGCCGGTAGCTTACAGTAGCAGCACTCTGGTCCCAGTAATTGAATAATAAGATTCCTTAGATGCAGATAAAAGGTTTAGAGGTAATTACTGCAGTCTAAAGTCTCCCAGCCTCCTGGCTTGTGATTGTGTTTCTCTATGCGTGCGTGTTCCTCTGGGATGTTATATGCACTTTGATTTTTATTGTCAGACTAGTCCTGGAGGCATCGTGTGGTATTTATGGTTTATAAATTGCAAAAGCGGTATGCTTTAAATGGAAAGAAATGTAGCCAAGCAAATTTGCCGATAAAGATGTTTCAAACAAGGTGACACGAAAACGTGTCAAGGAATGAGACCTTGAGGGGAGAGAACAGCTATGTGGAGATGACTGCAAAGCAAGAGAGAAATCTTCAGTGTAAACAGTTGCACTTGTGAATATAAAGAGATGGGGAGACAGTGATGGGTGGAGGGCTGAGTGGCATGCTTTTGTCCTTGACGTTTTAAACAGCCTGAAGCCCAAGGATTCATCACTCTACATCAATATGTGTCTGTCAGTGCACTGTAAATGACCATTACTCTGCTTGAATCTAACTGAAGGTATAGACCTCCGGGCCCAAATAAAGCAATCTTAAGTACATCTCACATAGGTTTAGTTATGCTTATATTCCTGACAAATATTTATTTCAATGCATTTCACACCTACCTAGATTAAAAATGCTTTCAGGATGTGTTAAGTGTACACTTTCCCAGTGATCCGGCATATTTACACTAACTGAGCCAATTATGGTTGTGTGTTTGTGTATGTAGTCTTACAATTGAGAGCATGACTGTTGACATGCAGGGTGTGTGTGTCTCGCTGCAGGAGCGTGTTTTGTTAGTAAAAGTTTACAGGACACCTTGGTTATTGACATGAGGGGAGAGGTCAGATTTTATGTTACAACAGTCCGGAACATTTGAGGAAAAGCTTTTTCAAGTTTTAATCTTTGAGAATATTAAGAGGAAAGATAGCAGTTAATACTTTATCTTGCTGACATTTAGATGCACATTCTGGAACACATTCACGCTCTCTAAACACTTCTGTTGATGTTATTTTCTGTTATGGTCAGCTGTTCCACTGACTACCAACAAGGCCAGGAAGGAAAAATGCATGTGGAAAAGAAGAGTTGTGCATTCAAAACTGAAAGTGTTCATTCAGTAAAAGTGCAAATATTACTATAAAAATGTACTGTAAGCATTTGTTATGCAGATAGGCCACTATCACTTGTTTATCGTTAATTTGCCTGTTATTGATGCATAAACATGTAAGCAGTATTTACAGTTACCTTTAGCTGGTTTATTCGATAACAAACCATCACATTTTAAATTATTACCACACGCTTTTCATGTATGTGAGCCATTTAAACCCCAACCCTCAAGATAGCTAGTATCTATCTCTGCTGAGTAAATATGGTCAAGTATAAAGTACAGTCTCTTTGAAATGTACTGCAAGTACAAAGTGACAAAATGGAAATACTCAAGTAAAATGCTAGTAGCTCAAAACTGTAACTCAGTATGGTACTTGGGCGAATGTACTTCCCACTAAAGGTTATTACTAAGAAAATATCAGTCACCTTCATAATACATGTAACAAAGCCAAAGGCCTTAAATGTAAGATGCATTTCTCTGTGTTGTGTTGCAAAGGAAAAATTATAACATTAAAATAAGTCATTTTATTTAACCACTTTTTGCTTTCTAGCTGATGCTAAAATAAGTGAAGATTATTAATTTGTCTATTACACATAGAACAGATATATAATAATAATAATAACAGATATATAATGCTTAGGTCCCCCTCCGACCGGTCCTATGAGAAACCAGTGCTTGCAAAAGGTTCCGAGGTACGTAATGAATATGCACAAACCAGCACTGGGGGAATGGATACGCTATCTTGGCTGCAGTCTGAATGAAAGTGGTATGTTGTGAATTTGTGACAATAGGCATCAAGGGGTTAATTAAGCATGTTGATTACACTATATGTTGTAGAAAACTAGATCTCGATGCCAGAGTTTTTGTCGGTCATTACTGCAGATTTTATTTTAAAGCTTTCAAGTCCAGTAAAACATTGCCCAGGATGACTGCTTATACATAACGCTAATGTAATTTTGCATAGTGTGTATGTTCTACAGGTGTGTCAGACAGAGCTGTGTACTGACTGTATGCGAATAGTCTTTGTAGGGATAACTAACAGCAAATGCATGTGCAGTGGCATGCATGTGTGTGTGTCTATGTGTGTTTGAGTGCCTGGGTTGAACATGAGTAATGGCCTGTGCTTCGTGTCCATGGGGAAGGGCAGAGGGAGAAAGAGGAGAGGGGAGCTAGGATGCCAGAGGCATCACTCAGAAGCCTCTGGGTTTCATTTTTTTTTTTGCGCTGCAGAGTGATAAGGACAAGGAGGCAGAGAATGGCAAGGAGGGAAGGAGCACGAGAAAGAGAAGGCGACTAGGATGCAGCAACAGAGATGAAGTGTAAGAAAGAGGCTGATCAGGCAGAAAATGTTGTCATCCTCTCATGAATAGAAAGACTGGATGATCGCACTGATATTCAACACCATCTCTGGATCCAGACAGAGATGGGAGGAACGAAGCAGGGAGAGATAGAGACAGAAGGAGGAGGGGAGAGAGAGAGATTGCTATCACAGGAGAGGGAGGGGAGTAATAGCAAGGTGAAGGGAGGGAGCGGGAGAGAGCAGGAGGACTAACGACACTGAAAGCTCTAGTAGGGGCGCCAGAGGCAAGGAGAGAGTAATCGAGAGAGGGGAGTGGAAAAGAGGAGAGCAGCACAACAGCCTGAATAGAGTGGTGTGCTGAATAACTGTGCAAGAACAAGAAGGACAAAGGGAAGACATCTGACAGGGAAGGAGAAAACATCAGGAAAAAGAGTAAACTGGAATGCGAATGAGATGGTAACAGAAGGTAAAGGGAAGATCTGGAAGACAATGGGGTCCAATAGTTGAACCCCAGAGACGTGAAAGTGTTTTCCTCGCTGGGAACTGTAAGTTAAGCATATTGCGAGTATTTGCACATGTTTGTGTGCTTGTGTTCTGATGATACAGATGAAGACAGAACACCTGTTATTCTGAGTGACAGGTTGTAGCAGTTATTTTAGCTCGCTCGCGCGTGCTGGACTGTCTCTGCAGCAATTTTCCTACCTGCACGCCGTTTGACCTTCCTTAGTCAGCAAGCAGAGTGTGACTGCAGAGAGGAAAAGAGTGAGAAAGAAGGAGAGGTGGAGAGAGGGAGCGTCTACAGAAAAAAACACACAGGAAGGGAGAGAGAGTGTTAAAGTGGAGTAGCAGCCGAGGGAGTTGTTGCATTGTGATTAGTGTGCCTGTGCAGTCTGCACTATCCTCGCAATGTAAGACCTGTTCTCTGCTGCATGGGGCTCTTCTGGCGGTACGGAGAGAGCTTGAGGATTTGATTTTTTTTCCCAGAAAGCTTGGACCCTTCATCAGCTACAGCTCCTTAAACTAGCCTGGGTGCCACCCAGACTGGTTGATTAGACACCAAGACTAAACTCAAGTGGCCTCAACTTTTTGAAAAGGCCTGGACTTTTTTTTTTTTTTTTTAAATCTCTTTGTCGAATGTATTTTTGAATTTTTAGATGCACTTTCAAATGTCAGCTGTTTGAATCCTGTGGAATAATGGATATGTCAGACAACCCCCAAAGGTGCCCAGCTCGTGCTCCCAGGGTGGGAGACTCTAGGATGGGGGAGGCTAGAATGGGAGAAGGGATAAGGATGGGGGAGAGAGACGCGCCGCTGAGGCTGTCACCTTTCCGTATGCTTCGAGTGCTGGACTCATGCCGTCCTCCAGGAAACCGTATTGGTGAGTCTGTCATTATATAGCCTCAAGTTCATCTATTTTCTGATCATCCATTTTCTCAGATCTAAGTCAACGTCCAAGAATATGCTCATCAAATTTTCAGAACACTTTATAGATTAGATTAAGGGAGAGCATTGCTCAGTAGATGACTGTAATTAACTGCATATTTGTGCCAATAAAGCCTTAGAATAGTTATGTTCCCTTTGGTTTACCACATGTGATATGTCTCAATATAATGATTTTACTCTGTGGGACATGAAAGTGAGGTTTTATTCTATACAAAGAAGTGGCTTTATGCAAGTAGCTTCCTCTCAGAATCTGCTGATCCTACAGTTTTGAACATCTAAACCTATTAAATATCAAAATCTGCTTTCTTTTATGTCGCTAGTTTAAAGATGAAAGAGGCGGTGTGTTAGCCCAGAGCAATGTGTGTCGGTATCTGCAGGGATCCCATGAGCTCCTTGGAGAAGTGTAGTCCTCCTTCTGAATTTTTTATTCATTTGCTTGTCAGCACAATGACTGCAGTATCTCTATTCCTGCTGCTCAGGCCAAATTCAGACAGTATGCTGTCCTGTGCTTAAAAGGAGTTTGAGAACTCCTGTCTGTAGAGCAAAAAGGGGAAGCGAAAGGGTTCAGTTCAAAGCCTAAGCCTATTGTAAAAAGAGTGGGATGTCCAAGTGTGGACAGTAACTATTAATTCTACCAGTGCACTCATGAGTAACCCACTGAAGTCAGTGTCTGGCCCTGCCAATTGAGGACTTATGACAAGAAATCTCCATTGCTGCTTCTCTTTGAAGGGCTCATGAAGCGAATCTTAGACTTTTCTTGAGACTTTTCTGTCATTTTTAAGACCCTGTTATTATCTGCTGGAGATTAATTTCTAGCTGAGTGGAGCACACGCAGAGCTAGGTGAGATAAGGATAGTCCTGAAAGTAGACCACTCACTCTTCCAGACAAACTAGCAGCAGAGAGTCAGCAACCCTAACTAGGCCAGCTTGGCTCCATACAGGGAGGAAGTGGTAGCACATGACATTTTCTGTCTGCTCTTTCAGTCACATTATAGAAATGGAACAGATAAAACCTGCAGGAGGCTGGAAAGAAATGTTTTGTGTGACTAGAGGGTACGTGTGAGGGGGACTTAGAGTTTGTTTTAAGGTGAGAAAGTGTGCTGTAGAAGCTGATGAATGAAACAAATGCATGGACTGTACGTATTCTCTTGTTTTGGGTCCCCGGTGGTGGAATTTTCCTCCCAAAGCCAGGTTGTCCTGTCTCATCCACCCACATCTACTTGAGTGTTTACACAAACAGATACAATCAGGACCTCTCAGAAAGCGAGAAAGACATGTGACATAATACCAGTACTGGATACTCACTCGTTCTGAGCGTGTGGTCATATGTGTGTGTGCGTCTGTCAGTATGTAGATATCCTGGATCAATTTCTCCTTGCTCTGGTGTCAGTTACCATGAGTTTAGTGTTTCACCATCAGGGTTGTAAGGGTTGATTCCTGATATGACAACTGACTGCTCAGTTTTCTTACCAAGGTACATTCATTCCCTGTATCCTTGTGTCTGGCTTTGAGGCCAAGGGCTGTGCATCAGACGTGGAGATTTAAATGATTATGAAGTGGTTTGTTAGGCATTTCTCACAGATGGGTTGTGTTTGGGTTGTGTTTCGCTAATGAGCATATGCTGCTTTTGTCAACAGATAGACCACTGGGCAGATCCAGGCTGGATTTGTCAGCTGGCATTTATACAGGTAGTTGACTGTGTCAATAAGAAGGTCTCTGATACAATTCAGATATACAGTTTGCCTCTTCATGGAAGGTTTATATTTTTTTATTCATTCAGTCTCTTTGACTACATTGATGTACAGAGGCCTCATTTCCAATATAGCTGAGTAAGATAACAGAGAATATAAAGTAGGTGATCAAATTGAAAATTTGAGTAGCAATAACAGTAAAAAATATGAAAAGGGTAAGTTGGTAAAAATGATAAAGACAAATTTCAGAGCAGAGTTTGTTTAATTTTGGGAAAAGTAAAGTCAGATGGTGAAATCCTGTACATTTGTCACTAAAATCTTGGACAAATGTATGTAGGATCCTGTGAACTGTTTCATTTTATAGCAGCAAATTGCTAAATTGTTTCTCAGGTTAATGGGTTATGGCGCTGGGCATGTGATTTGCAATGCCACTATCATTAAAAAATAGTGGAAAAAAACGTTTATAATTGGCTTAAATGCTATGATTTTGAAAAAAAAATTGAAAAAAATTGAAAATAAGAATGAATGAATAAATAACGTCATCACAATGAGTTCTTTCACATTTCACAATTTATTCCTGTGATTATTAATTTCATAATTATGTCTGTATTTAATATTAAACAATGTAACTTCATAAATGCATTTTAAACCATGTCCTCTTGCTTACTAATAGAGACTAAGTAGCTATTTTAGCTTAACAAATGAGATGTAATTTCAAGCTATAAAATATATATAGAAAGCTGTGTTGAAAAGATAGTTGTATTTTGCCTATGTACTGATCACTGTGTCTGTATTCCTTTTTTTTCTTTTTTAATCCTGAGACAGAGTCTGCAGACTAGCTTGTCTTTCTCAAATCCTACCCCTAATTACATGAAAGGGACACACACACAAATGGCCTAGAATAAGCCTCAGCTGTTCTGCAGCTGGCAGACAGTGCACTATAATAAATAGCTTTACCTATCCGGCTCTCAGTCGTTATATCCCTCGGCTGAGGTGTCACAGTCACTCAGGGGACTTATTTTTCTTTCCACTTCATCACTTCTACCCACAAAAACCAACCTCCCCCCGATCTCCTAATCTCCCCGCTATCTGTCTGTCTTGTGCTGATGGTTTGCTCTCGTCTGTGTGAACAGTAGATGATGTAAGGGAAGATATTACCAATGTCAGAAGTGAGCTTTTACATCTTTCAGCCCCCTTCGTGGAAAAGTTTTAACATCAGGCACACACACACACACACACAGATGCTCACATATACTGTATGTGCTGTACATGACCCAGACTATAGAGCTGAAAGCCAAACAGAGACCCTTCCCCCACATTTACTCACACATACAGACTCATACACACCACTGAAGGAGGCAGTCCTGTCTGCTGCACTGTGACTCATTAATCAGATGGATTCTGGGGCAGATGAAGGTGTTGGGGGGTGGCAGGCAGAGACGGGCAACGCTCCAGTTGCATGCAGGGAAATATTGATCTCTGGCTTCCTCATTTTGCCAATGGTATTTTATACACACTTGGTTAACACCCCTCCATGGCTGGTGGTACAGTCCATCATCTGGGGATTGGAACTTTACTGTGGCGCGCAGAGAGGGCTGGATGAAATTTAAGAACACAATAACAGTCGGAGCATAAACCTGCATGTTTGTGTTTTATAGGCATCGTCCATGAAAATGTGAAGATGGGTTCAGATGGGGAGAGCGACCAGGCATCTGGGACGTCCTCTGATGAGGTCCAGAGTCCAGTTAGGGTCCGCATGAGGAACAACCACCATCGACGCATCTCTAATGAGGTACTGGAAGCTGGGACACACCTGCACACAAACACACCTGCTTTTACACCAAGCATGCGTCTTTGCAGAGGAAACACACCTGTACACAACATTATTCACTGAGATTCAGTAGCAATGCCAAAGACTGTGCAAAAACATTTACTCCTTCACTATTCACTACACACTACAATGAAAATTATAAGTAGAGAATTGTAAAGTGTGTCAGCTTGTAGAGGGGTGCTGATAAGTTAGAGTCATATGGGTCAATAAATAATTGTGGGACTTTTTGTATCATAGTTACCCAGTATCAGTTGACATTTTTGCTGTTTTCAGGCCTAAAATCAACATGGCCACCTATAACCAAACACCACATGACATTTTTACAGAAAGATTCTTCTACATTATTATATAGACAATTGAGTAAAAGTGAAATTGCAAGTTTTTTTTATAAAGATATTGTAGTAAACCTGTTGACGTGATAAATCCACACTTGACTCACACACTACTTTATATTAAATAACTCAGAAAGCCTTGGAGTCTTGCCAGTCTTTTCTTCAGGAGGAAATGACATCATGTGGAGCAGGTCATGTGATTTGGAATTAACACTTCCTAGAGAGGTGTTTTTTAATTGGTAGCTTAGTTGAAAGTGACTTCTCAGACACAGATACAGTTTGTTATTTTCCATATAAAATTTGATATACTGTATTGCCAAAAAAGAAATATGAATCACATACAGTGTCACTCCTACATACAGCAGTTTGCCATTCAAGAGAAATCTTTTGGTTCTGTGTCAGGATTGTTTATGGTATGTGTTTATGTAGTTCTAAAACTAGCAGGCATATAATTTTAAACATCCAAATATGTATGCTATACCAGTATCAGTTGGGCTATAACTAGCAAAAAGCTGATTTGTGTCTATATTGATCTGGACTTATGGGGTAATTTTGTAATATTAAGTCCTGCACCTGTATGGAAACAGTACAGCCATAGCTACAAATGTCTTCCATACACCAAAAATCATAAAAAGAAACAATGAAAGTTGAATTTTTAAAAAAATTAAAAAAAAAAAAAAAGATTAAAAAGCTGGAAACCACATGGTACAACATTTTCCCAAGTTCTCACAAGTGTTGGCAATACTGAGGAAAAAATAATAACTCTACATACTGTTGATATTTTACTACATCCATTTGTTTTTAATACTTGTCTCCTATATTTATGTTCTATGTAAGCACATCCTGTAGTTCAGCACGGTTCAGCTCAGTAGTCCCAGATTTTTTGCCACATGACTGTTGGTCACAGCCGTCATGGCTCCTTAGTTATGTTGAGGTGTGCAGAATGTTTTGTTTTTTTATATTTTTTGGTGAATTTTCAAACGAGATGTGTTGAATGAGTTGATTTTGATGAAACGTCGTTATTTCAATTCATTTTCCAGACAAAACCAAAAGTCACACAAGAGAAGTTCATGGTCTATCGAAATTAAATATATGACAATTTGTCCTGTTTTTACTGTGTTGGAATGGTTGAATTTTGGAATTTTTTTTTTTTTTTTTTTTAAATAATGCCTTTCAAACTTGCTGGCAGGTTTTGTGATTCAGGTATGTCTGAGTGAGTATACCTTTGCAATTGGTGAACAGACGGATTTGCTATTTGTTGCTTTGCTTTTACCACCTCCCTGAGTATGTGCTCTTGCCTCAGTCAGACTGTGTGTTTCCGTCTGAAGGAGGTGCAGAGTGATGAGCACAGCAGTATTACGGGAAATGCCTCTGGATACATTGACTCTGACTGCTGTGAGAAGTGGAAGGGACTAATTTAGACCATGTTTACCACAGAGAGAAAGAGAGGAGAGGGATGGAGGGACAATGTGGGAGAGGAAAATGCTGGGGTGAGAAAATAATTATGAATGTAGGAATAATTACTGGTATGACAAAGAAATGGAAGATCTGGAGGAGTGGAGCTCAGGAGCTGATAGGAGAGATGAGGGTGAAGGAGAGATGGAGGACAAAATGATGGTGGGTGAGAACAAAAAAAACCCAATGTTTCCGCTCAGCCATTCTCCCTCTCCATTCACCCCTTCCCCCCATCTGCCTTTTTCCCCTCAGGAATCTGTCCATTCCTCTCTCCTCTGCTCCTGCTTTCCCCCTCCTCCTTTCCGAGCATGTGGATGGCACATCTACCACGATGCCAGCCCTCTCTCTTTCTCTCTTCATGTCAGTGTGTGTGCAGTCATGTGTCGGGTCAGAGACATGCATCGTTGAAAGCACACGTGTGTGAGTGGATAGAAAAATACGTTTAAGGAGGACAATGAGGGAGCTACTAGAGCTGTTCTGCATTGTGAGTATGGGGACACGTGCATTCCTGTGTGTGTCTTTATTCGGTCTCTACTGATATTTAAGCATGAGTGTCAGTTTCTTTGTGAACTTGGGTCCATTGTTGTCGTATTGCAAAAGAGTGCACTTGTGTGAGGGTCTTTTGCTTTGGTCATGAGCTGTCACTTTCAGTATGAATTGCATAAAATATGAAATGTTCTGTGGAAAAGCATTTAGAAAATGATCGTTATTGTCGTAAATGGTGTCGCCGTGTCTTCTTGTATTCTGCTCTGTTATGATTCAGATACTCAGTGGAGCTTTCAAATGTGTAAGCCGGTAGGTCATGTCAGTGCATGTGTTTGTGGCTTGTCTTCTCTATTATTTTTGAGCGTATGTTTTGAGCGGTTTGCGGCGCTTCAGTAGACATTTTTAACGTGTGCCCGTTTATGTTTGCAGGGTGGTTTTAGTGTGTCAGTGTCCTCAGTTTTGCAGCTTTTAATACTGCATGTTACCACGTTAGCCACTGAACACAGATAAAGCCATTACGGGCGTAAAATCCCTCTACTTTTCATCTTCATCTACCCTCCCACTAGCGCTCACATGTAAATACACATATCATTTCACACACTCACATCAAGGATACACACCGTGGGGCTGTTGGGACTGGGCCAGCCAGCCAGCCACCGCTGCCATGGAAACAAAGTGTGATTGGCAGCTTGCCGGTGAACATGTTCTGCATGCATAGTATATGGGAGAAATGCATTGTGGGAAATGGAGAGTCACAACTTTGTACTCTGGCAAGGGCTGGAAGGTCAAAGTTGTTCCAGCTGTTGCGGAGTATGTTGCACGGTAGAATCTGTAGAATAAAACCACACGGGCACAGTTCTATGATGATGATGATGATGATGATGGTGATGATGATGATGATGATGATGATGATGGTGATGGTGATGTGAGATTTCAGAGTACATCAAATGACATCAAACACCACTAAACAAAGACTACATCTTAACTAACAGCAAGCTTGTCAAACTGTCCAAAAACCTTAGAATGTAATTTATTCAGGATATGTGAAACACTTAAAATTCAGCCCAATCTAATCTAACAGTTACCTTAGCAGCACTAAAATAAAGACTTCCCGGCAGCTGTAATTGAGCTCAAGACTAAACCTGAAGAAGGCAGCGATATTCCAAACGATTTTACTGTACCCGACTGTGACTGTGTGACAACTCACTTGTCAGATGTAAAGGACAAGTTCACAGTGTGACTTGCCATTAGATGCTGACTGATCCTGTAATAATTTGTCATTTAAGGTAATTAATGAAGTTACTGAAGTTGTTACATTTTTGTGACTACATACAACTTTCTTAGGAAACGCTAACATGAATCCTGATGCTGTCTGATGCTCCAGGTATTTATGATACAGAAAAGAAAGATTCCCACAAGGAGCTTTAAGCAACAAACTGAACTCCAGTTCCTTTTAACGGCTTGTGGAAGTATATATGTGGAAAAAGCCTTCCCCAAATCGATTCACACAAGTGCTGTAATTTGTGCGTGCCGTCAGATAATGCAGCCATATGCAGTTTATATTTGTGCTGTGTTGAAATTGATATGGAACAAGGTCTGACCTATTAAGACTGCCTTTGTGACTTTTAGAGAAAAGCCACCTGGGTGATACGTTCAGTTGCGGGATTCATGTCCGTAAGGGACGTATATGCTTCTTCTGAATAGATCACACAGTTCTCCATTGAAATCAAAATTAACTACAGCTGCAGTCAGTTAACAGCAAGCGGCACAAGAGTAGAAGACAAAATATCAAGTGTGCTTATGAAGAAAAACTGGTTTGCACAAATGTTTTGCAAATGAGTTTGTGAAGTTGGAAACACTGTTGTCCCAACCCTTCACAGTGGCAACAGTGTTTTCCAAAAATTAATTTAGAACTATCCAGGAAGTTGCTGGGATTTGTCCCATCTTGTAGTGGACTTGATCTGACCTTTTATTCAGCCCGATTGGATGTAGCTGTCATTCACATCATCATTCATCAGTCATTCACAACAACAGATGGCACCTGTAGACCAAAGGTTTAAACTTGACTGGAGCAAGCTGTTGTGGCTTGACGAACTTGCTGCTGGGAGACAGATGGAGAAAGCTAATCGTGTTGTATGTTGTATTTATAGTGATAATACGCTAATCTGCTTGTTAATGTTTTATTCTAACAGTTAATGTCACACCACATTTTAAAAATGCTGATTATCCTATGTTTATGTTTTTATGCATTATTGTATTTTCTGTATTTTTGTATGGATGAAAACCATTCCTTTAAACACATAACCACTGCTATGGGGTTACAGGTTATAATTTCAGCTTCATGAACTCATAATTTTGTGTATGTCTTTTTCTGTTTCAGGACATAAACAAACGTTTGTCTCTCCCAGCTGATATCAGGCTACCGGAGGGCTACTTGGAGAAGTTTGCCATGAACAGCCCACCCTTTGACAAACCCATGAGCCGCAGGCTTCGACGCGCATCATTGGTCAGTGGGTCTCTGTCTGTATTTGCCTTTGTATATACATGTGCAAAGCCACTGAAACTGGCTGTGTTGGTTCCTACTTAGCGTCTTGCCTGTGTACTTCTGTCGGTTTAGCTGGGTGTGTGCTGCTCTTTTTGATGCTGCTTTGTTTGAAAACAAAAATAATACGGACTTTCAGTGGCATTGTGTGCTACTGAAATGGTTGAATAAGGACATTGTACCATCTGACACTAACACAGAGCAACCACACAAACATAGACTAATTTTAAACACACACTGAGTTATGCTATATAGCTTACAATGGCTCAATAGGGGGATGAATGATAAATTCTTTATTATGTATCCAGGCCAAGAGCATTATGGGTATGAATCTGGGTGGGGGTGGGAGAGAGGAGGGTTTTGCTATTGGATGGATTGAGAATAGGCAGATATTCATGAATATGCAGTATGTCCCTTTATTTCTCCTTGTATTGCTGCTGAAGTACTCCTCCTGCTCTTTCACTTACTTTCCATTTTGGTCACACTTTAGTCCACATTTTCTTTTGTTTCTGCCATCACTTACATTTTCAAGTTTCTCTTCATACATGACTGAATAAACCAAGAGTGCACAGCTCTTTGTTTCGCTCTCTGCTCCATCTTACATGCAGGCTCTGTTTTAAATTACATTCAGCCTGCCTCTCCGATACATTACTTTAAACAAGATTACTGAAAGCCTTGACATTCTATGGGAAAGCGTAAAGGATGCGCTCTCCATCAACCTTTTTTTTTTTTTTTTTTGCTGTAATTATTGAGCAGGGCCAGTGCCCTGCCTCTAGCTCTCTGCTTGAAGCAGTTTAATGACGCAGCTTTTCTGCAGGAGTCTGACGGAGATGAAAGGAAAGAATCTGAAGAGAGATTTACAGGGAAAAGAAAAATATTTGGTTTAACGGCAGAGGAGGAAAGACAGTGGAATTACTTTTGTCTTTACAGTGTAAATAAGTAAAGGATATTTCCTTTGGTCTGTCCATCCATGTGTGGCTGTGTATCTTTAGGGGTTGTTGTATGTATGTGATGTAATAGATCCATCAATAATTCAGCAGCAGTGTCAGACTCATCTGCTGCAGCTCCTCTCCTGACTAGGATTACACTCCAGGACACCTTGAAGTGAGCTTGAGAGTAAGGAGGAGAGAAACAAAGACAGGGGGGCATGAGAAGAGAATATTGAGGGCATGAATGATGGGATGTCATGATTTAAAAAGTGCTAAAATAGCCTAAAAATGAGCAAATTCCAGCAGCTTGAGAAGTTAACACCAGTCTGTATTTAAATTCCAGTATAATGCCAAGAAAAAGTCTCTTTGCTTATTGTGTCTACACCATAGCTAGACTGTTTTCATTAGAATGGCTAATACTGTTTCTTTATTTAGTGCAGTGCACCCATGCAGAAGTATGGTTCTGAATGTGGCATATACTATTTGCACAAGTTTCACACATTCTTTTTTAGGCCTACTTTCAGCATGCTCTGATTAGGTTGTGACTTTGACGGCATTACTCACTGATTTTATCTCTGCCCCTGAGGTCAGTTTGAGCACCTTTTAGGACATTTGGATGTCACAGAAGACAGAGTGCGCTTCTTCAGTCACACATATTTAAGTCTAAAATGTATCTGAGAACGCTGATGTGCAGGTCTTCGGGCTAGCAGTGTGCATGTCGTTTGTTACCGTAACATAGAACATGTGTCCGGTGTCCCATAACAGATGCTTGCATTTGAAACCGTGTATTTTGATCATGGAATCGTTTCCAATGTAATGCAAGTGAAGCTGGCTGGTATCAGTTTTCGTTCATGGCTGTTGCCCATTGATAATCAATTATTCACAGCAGTCAAATGAGATTCAGTGTTCCATGGTGCTGAGGAACCAGATGTCATTTTATCTCAAAGCACTACACTTAATCATGTAATGTCATGCTCACTTTTTTTTCTGACCCTTTCACTACCACAGTGACAAAATAGTAAACTTGAGCTATAAACCTGAATGTACAAGATAGCAATTTATGTTCCCTACTTGGTTATTTTATTAGCGCACACTGCTTCTTTTGTTAAACATAAAAACAAACAAAAAAAATCCTACCTGAGGTAAGTAATGGTCTGGTCCTTTGGCTCAAACCATGTCTGTTTTTATTAGCAGGTTTTCACAAAAAAAGGTGACATTGCAAGATGTTTATTGGTTGATTGATTATACCTCTAAGAACTGGCAACATCATGCTAATGAAAGGGCTCTTCTTTCCTCCCACCTCTCATTGTTCACCACCTCTTCTTTTTGCAGAACACTGTCATTTTCTTTCTCCCACTCAGTACTCAGTAATCCGTCCTCTCTCAACATCAAACCGTCTTACAGGCAGCACACGGAGAAACCATAATAACAATTCAGATGTGGTTAAAGTAATAGACTTAAAGCAGTCCACCTATCTGTATGTCTACTTTCTGTGCAGGTTCAGACAGACAGGCTCACTCGCGTATTGTTTGGTTTTATGTTGCTTTATTTTGTCAGTAAAACTTGGTCTGACCTAGTTCTGCTGAGTAAGCTCACTGGAGCATTGGGGATGAAATGAACCCGTTGCCATCAAAAGCATACGCAGTCGCACACACACACACACGCACACACACACACACACACACTCAAACACTCACAAATAGAAAAGGACTGTGAGGTATTCAGACGGAGCACTGCTGCACACTGTTAGCTAAAGTTGTGCGAGATGTAAAGATCTGAGACTTTTTGAGTTTCAGGGACAGTTCGGCAGGGCAAGATTAATTTCCTGGAGTGGGGTCGGTCATATTGTGTGTGTATTTTGTAAGTTTTTGACTTTGTGTGTGTGTCAAGAGGTTCCTTCAGTTCTTTCCAAGAACTGGAGGGACCAAACCTCAGTCTGACTCCTGATGCAGGTCAACCCTCCTCCCCTCAACCTCTGTCTCTCTGAACTCCTGAGCTGAATAATTACTAATATGTTTCATTACATGCACATGTAATGAAACATATTCATGATTTATTATAGATTCAGTTGGATTATATCTAATTATAAAACATCCTTAAGAATAATTATATCAACACATTAATGTATATTACCATGTGTTTTTTTTAATATATAGTTAAAAAGAACATAAGTAAATAGAAAATATTTATAAATTTCACAGAATGATCTTTGCATTTTTTCTGTAACAAAATTCCGAGTTTGACAAGATTGAACAAAATATTAACTACGTTAAAAACAGCAGGAGAGTTTCTGTTAAAAATGGATTTCACTCTGTTTTTGTCCAGTTGTGATTATGCACTAGTTTCTGTTTTTTGTATTTGTGAAGGTTATATACAAACATATGTCTCACTAATCAGTTAAAGAGTTTGTGGACATTTCTGTTACAATTTCTAGCAACATTTCATTCAATCTACCTTAAATTTGGCAGGTTTATTGCTGGGTGGTCAAGCAAGTGAAATGACAAGTTTGAAGCTGTTTGAATGAGCAAAGGCTGTTTTAAGTGTCTTTTTGTGGTCCTCAGCGGCCTGTAGGCGGAGTCATATTTCCACTCCTCATCAGAACCAGTAGCACTGGTTCCAGGGTTCCTTCATCATCCATGCAAATCTGCAGAATCATTCTTTCCAGCGCTCCACCACCAACAGAGCTGTACACATTATTATTAACAATGTGACATAACTAGTCCTCTAAACTTCTGTCATCATTTCTGATCACAGAATAGAGCTTATAAAATTATTGATTCAATTCAAGTGTCTGTTGTACAGCATAGATAATTTGTCAATTTTAAAATCACAGTTTCTTCAATAATTAGTCCTGAGAGGTAATGATTTAAGCAAAAACTCACTTGAAGCTAGGCATCATAATGGAAAAAATAAAACAACTGATGTAACTTTAACTGTAGAAAACACCATCTAACAGTGGAATTTACTAGCAAAGTACATCTTAACCAGCAGCTCAGCTGCAGCAAATCATACTAATAGTTCTAAAAGTGCATCAAAATGAAATAAACAAATGTCGCAAAACCACGGTCACATCACTGAACATGTCTGCTAATCAACAGTATCTCTTAAACTCTTTACAAATCCAACATCCAAGTCACTAATACTGTTAGCCTATTAAATTGGGATGTTACATGGGCAGCTGTGGCTCAGATAGTAGCGTGGGTTGTCTCCCGATCGCCAGGTTGGTGGTTCGATCCCCTTCGTGTGTGAGTGGGTGAATGAGCCACACATTTTAAAATGCTTTGAGTACCACTAAAGTAGAAGGGTACTAAATGCGTACAAACCATTACCATCACAAAAACTGTTTTTAAATCTGAGACTATATTAACTTATATGTGTAGTATTAGAAAATGTTTAATAGGAGTCTATTTACTTTGGCTTAACATCAACAAAGATATTTTTTTATTCATTTATTTTCGCTGTAACTTCTGGGCTACAACTGTCTTATCGATCTGCATGACTATCACATCTCCCTTAACCATCTCAGTTGTGGCTCTCTTTGCTTTGTACAGAAAGCATCTATAGCGTCATGTTGCCTCTTCATGTCTTTCACAGTCCAGCCCTGCTTTGATGGCACAGCTGGTTGCAGCTGTACTGTTCATTTCATTGTTTTGCAGTTGTTTATGTATGGTCATATGTTCTGATCTGCTGATTTCTGATGAGATTTACTCTTTGAGAGGGTTTAAACCTTAGATATGTATGTTTTACAGAATTTCAAATTGTACACTTTTCAGTAGGATTCAATTCTTTATTTGCAGGGTTGATATAATGGTTAATGTTTAAATCATTTTTTTCTGTTTGTGCTTCTACTGAGTAGTTTGTGCTTTTCATCACCAGTATACCAAAAAAGAGGCTAAAAATAAATACATAAAGCTGCATTATTTTTGAATAATGTAATTGTGTGTGTGTGTGTGTGTGTGTGTGTGTGTGTGTGTGTGTGTGTGTGTGTGTGTGTGTGTGTGTGTGTGTGTGTGTGTGTGTGTGTGTGTGTGTGTGTGTGTGTGTGTGTGTGTGTGTGTGTGTGTGTGTGTGTGTGTGTGTGTGTGTGTGTGTGTGTGTGTGTTTGTGTTTGTGTTTGTGTTTTGGTCATGAGACTGACTCTTCTGCCAAAAGCCAAAAGAGCAGCAACAGCTCCTGACAGCTGCTGTCACAAACACATGGATGGATGCAGCATGTTTATATATGTGTTTTTGTGTCTACACAGGGTGATTGTGTTTACATTTTAACATAGATATACACATTATACAGTACGTGCCCCTGCATATATGTCCTCAGTTTATATTGTTGTTTTCCCGCTTCCTTTTTTTGTACTATTTTCAATGATTCTATGTCACCAGCTGCAAAACTACGTATCGATATATAAAATATGTAGATAAGGTCATGTCTATGAATTAATTAATTATGCAAATTGAAATGTATGTGTATCCATGCGCAGACTAAACTGTTTCAGTGTGTTTCATCTTGTGTCTGTGCTCATTCCGATGTTGGTTTTTCGGCATGCCTTTAAAGAGATTCACATGCTTCATCAGCTAAGTTGGTCACTGGAGACCCTCCCCCTCATACACACACATGAACAGTTCATTCTCTGGACTGACAATCATGTGAGCGTCATGATGGGACGGGCTAGCACAAAGTTGAAAGAGATGGGAGGGGTGGTAGTGTTGGTCAGAGAGATGAACACAAGTGAAACAGGGCTGAAACAACTCTGACTGAGACAGACTAGTAAGTAAAGAAAAGTGGCAGACGGGGATAATCCCTGACAGGCCTGTGGATATCACAGCTTGATATAGCTCCATCCATCTATAATTGATGACCTTGAAACTCAGGGGCCACATACATTATAGAGCTCAACCTTTATTAACTGAATTCAGGCTTATGTCAGAGTTCACTCTGCTCATACCGATGTGAGGTGTACCTGCTGGATGTCTGTGGAAATGTTTAGAAGTAAATATGTAACGTCTTCGCGGCCGCATTAGGTTGTCTTTGTTACACTGACTTCCTGTGGTCAAAGAATATAAGTGCAGCTGACAATGACATCACTTCGTAACATTGAAGAGCCAAAGAAAGGGAAGCACTTGGGACACTGGAGGGATTATGTTTTTCAGATTAGACAAGGTGTTAAATGACATACAATGACCTAGAAAACTTGAGCCTTTAATGTCAGTGTCAAGAATTGACATATGTCAGTGTGTTCAGTGTATTTTCTTTACAAAGTGAATTCCACCTGTGTTTGGAAAAAGTGTGATGATGTTGATGTCTTGAAAACGATCATATTTAAAAATATTTAATAACTATAAAATTGGTGCAGTGCTCCTGATATTTTACACTTTTTTTCTTACAGAGACTGTTTAATGATTGTCAGAGTGTGTACTGTATGTCTATAAACTACTGTGTTGAATGAGGGTAAAGTAAGGCCTGGTGACTCAGACCCCTACAGTTGTAGGCCAGATGTCAAAAGTAGCAGGACTGAAATTTGAACAGCTATGGCCTGAAGGATTAGATTCAAGAAATAATTTGCTTAAATATAGTGCTGTAGCCTAGTCTTGCTGACAATCAGCCAATACCCCCCCCCCCCCCCAAAAAAAAAAAAAAAAAAAGCTAACGGACTTGGTGATAATGCTCAGTGAAACCACTGCTAACCTCTTCAACTGTCTTCTTTCTGTCCCTGTAGTCTGAAATCGGCTTTGGGAAACTTGAAACCTACATCAAACTGGACAAACTAGGGGAGGTGAGATCAATAAAGAAAGTTAGCAAAAGTGTCTCTATCAACCAATACAGTCCTTATTCAGTTTGATTTCACTAACAAATGCAATCACATGTTTTCCATTTCTGCAGGGAACCTATGCTACAGTGTTTAAGGGGCGAAGCAAGTTAACGGACAATTTGGTAGCTCTGAAAGAGATCCGACTGGAGCACGAGGAGGGCGCACCCTGCACAGCTATCCGAGAAGGTACAGAGCTGCTGTCGGCAAGTTTAAATCATGCATTTTGGAAGTGTACCACTCAGCAGTCAAAGTGATGCGTACCTACTGTGAAGAAGCTTGTAGAGTTTTGACAGTGTGCCTTGTGGCTCCCTGGGCTGTTGGTGAACTGAGAGCTGTGTTAGTTCTCACCGCTTGTCTGTGTTTGACTGACAACGTCTGATCTGCTTCCTCCTCCAGTGTCTCTGCTGAAAGACTTGAAGCACGCCAATATTGTCACTCTCCATGACATTATCCACACTGACAAGTGCCTGACACTCGTGTTTGAGTACCTGGTGAGTGTTATTTAAATGTTTTTAGTGTGTGTATGTGTCTTTAAATGGGGTATTATGTTATATTCAGCATATTTCTTTCTTTCTTTCTTTCTTTCTTTTCCTCATCAGGAAAAAGATCTGAAGCAATACATGGACGACTGTGGGAGCATCATGAGTGTTCACAATGTCAAGGTAATTCCGAGTCATCCGTCATTACTGGAGAGTTAAAACATGCTTTATGTGTATGTAAGCGTGCTTTGTTTACCAATAAATTGCATTCGTCTTCTCTCCTCTGCAGATCTTCTTGTTCCAGCTTTTAAGAGGTCTTGCGTACTGCCACAGAAGAAAGGTCCTACACAGAGACCTTAAACCCCAGAATTTGCTCATCAATGAGAAAGGAGAGCTCAAACTGGCAGACTTCGGTATGTCACCATTTAACTAACTGTAAACACAGTGTATTATATATTATGCTACAACTTCCTGCATTGCTCATGAAAAGTGGCATCACACTTTTTTTCTTCAGTGGTATATTATTGTTGCCACAAGATTGAAATTGCTTCTTCCACAATAGATATTATTTTTGATCGTCACCTGCGGTTTCAGAAAGTTATGTTTTGTATGTGTTGTGCATTTTTCTTGAAAATTAATTTGTAAATGAGACGACAAAACTGCAAATGTTTCGACACGTTGTTTCTTGATTTGATAAGATGGAGTGTGTTTGTCATTATTTCTTAAAACAGTGTACCATGAAATTAAACTAAGAGTCTGTAAACGTCCCACTAGTGACTCCTAAAGGCCAAAGTGCTCCTTAGACAGTGCAGTTTGAAGTAACTGGGCATCCAACACTGCCCTCCTTCGGTACAACTTGAAACATGACATGGTGCCACGCTCCAGTGTTAGAGAATTCCTCCTTGTGAATTACTTATTACTTCTGTGTTGTGAGATAAAAATAGGAATCTGAGTTTAAAAAAATGACTTAATCTGCTATTATAAAACAGTTACAGTCTGCACATTTTTGAAACAGGAGAGAATAATATAACCATGACACTAACGATTTAAATGTCAAAAAGTGTTACTGAACTGCTAGGATATTCTTTCATGTTCACTTGTGGAACCACAACACTGGAAAATGCTGCAATATTCTCATCATTCAAAGTCCCTTTTTGTGTTTGAATTTAGGTTTGGCACGAGCCAAGTCTGTCCCTACGAAGACCTACTCAAATGAAGTCGTGACATTATGGTACCGGCCTCCGGATGTGCTGCTGGGCTCCACTGAGTACTCTACACCCATTGACATGTGGTGAGAAAACATACATGCACGACAAATTCACACCGCTACAGAGAAAACCATTAACGCTACCACTGCTTATCTTTTTGTTTCTGCCCTTGTCTTACCTTTTGTTTTTAATCCCACAGCCTTCCTTCCTAATCCCCACACATTTTTTGCAAGTGTCACTGCTGAGGCTTTGCAACAAAACTCGACTGTTCTTTTCTACACTATTACACTATCCATTGCACTGCATTGCTTGTTTCTTAGTGCCTTTGTCTGAGCCTTGTTTGCACCGGTGTGTGAGAGAAACGCCATTTCAATCCCATACATATGACAGAATTAACAAAAACTTTGACTTTGATATCTGAGCTGCAAAGATTTAGCATGCACAGAGTCCTGTGTTATTTACATATTGTGTGATATAAATGTTCGAAGGCTGACTAGATGGAAACCATAGCTGGGTAATTTGCCTATTCTGTCATTGAAAACGGAGCATTTTGATCATGCGTTGGAGAACTTTGCGCCTAATATGTGATTTAGTCAAAGTAGAACTTAAAACGCATAGATCTTCTCCATAATTGTGTAGATAATTGCTTTGTATAGATTTTCTTTTATCTTTGCACTTGCTTTTGAATAGAGATGGATTCCTAGATTTAACTCTGTACATGTCAATGCAGCTCCATTGTCATTTCACAGCCGAATGTCACATCATGGGTGACAAAATTGTATCAGCAACATGTTTAGTTAATGACATTAGTCACAGCCTACTGGTTTTAGGTGTTGCATTTTACACTAATTTGTATTCCACTGTTTCTGTTCTTTGTTCAGGGGTGTGGGTTGCATCTTTTATGAAATGATCACAGGCAGACCTCTCTTCCCTGGATCAACTGTGGAGGATGAACTTCACCTCATATTCCGCATCCTTGGTGAGACACCAGTGGAATCCAGATGGAGCATTTGCTTGTGCGGCGTTTGTGCTTTTATACGTGTGCGTGTACGCTCTGCATCTGTTACACATCCTCTGTATCTTTAACAGGTACTCCTACAGAAGAGACTTGGCCTGGTATCACAACCAGTGAAGAGTTTAAGACGTACAATTTTCCCCACTACCACGCAGAGCCCCTCGTCAACCATGCACCCAGGTATGTAGACCTGAATGTATGTCCACCCAGCCATGGAGGCATGTGGGGGTAGATCATGTTAGATGTAATATGATAAGGTACGGGATTGATTTTCTGGAGGAAATGCAGTCAATCATTTCCCTCTCTTTTAAAATGGCAGGAACACTACACCGTTGTATACAGCTTAGATCAGCATTTGGCTTGAGTGGCACTCAGTTCTTCGTCTCTCTCACTTTACCTTCCACCGCGTCTCTCATTTGTTCGCCTTCTGTCATACAGGATAGACAACGATGGTCACGACTTGCTCTCAATGCTCTTACAGGTAAAGGACGCTGTTGTTCACAGATAATGACGAGAACTTTCATGTATACATAATGCATTTCATGAAGTGTCCTGTCTCTGCTTGTCTCTAGTTTGAGGCGAAGAAGCGTGTATCAGCTGAGGACGCCTTCCGACACGCGTATTTCAGAAGTCTTGGGGAGCAGGTTCAAACGCTGGCTGACAGTGAGTACATATATTTTACTTTGAATATGCACATTTAATGCATCTAACCCCCATCTAACCTGCCGTCTTTTGTTTTTTTGTAGCTGCATCTATCTTCTCTGTAAAAGGCATTCAGCTTCAGAAAGATCCAGGGAAGAGATCCTCCGTCTACCCAGAGTCAAGTAAGTCCTCTCAGGTTAAAAAATAGACGGGAAACAATAGAGAAACTTAGGAATCCATAGTACAAATATGATATAGGATAGGACTCGCTCCATGTCTTCCTCCTCTTCTCACTCTTTTTCTCTCCAAGTGTTTGCTTTGTGTCGTCTCTCATGCCGCTGTGTGGTCACAGTTTCCCAATCTGTCACCAGATTCACGCTTTCACCAGATACAGATACCCACTACATGATGCCACACATTTTGTAGTAATATTAATCCTAAGCTTTGTGTCGTCATTGCATTAATGACAAAATACCACTGAATGCCTGCATCAGTTCCTGCTGTCTGCTGCCCTCTGTAAAAGGTGAACATCTTTTTGTTAGTGAGTCCTTGATATTGGTCCCAACTAAAGTAGCTAAAATGTTATTAGATACATTTTTTTTCCCCCAGAGAGTGATTGTACTCTTAAAATGAGTGCCAGTGGTTGATGATCCTCTGATTTTTCTTTTAGCACCGTTCTGAGTTTAGCTGCCTGATTAATTCCATTCTAGTTAAAGTTATGACTCAGCTCAGCAAATGTGCATCTTGTCAAAGTATCTTTGTTCCACCAATGGAAAGATGGCAAAGATAATAGCTGTACCATTTGTAACTTCTGACGGAGTGTCAATTTTAGCATGCAACGTTAATTTAAGGCTAAACTTATCCCACTACTCATGAAAAATCACACTTTAAAAGGCATGTTCAGGGTTATGGATAGGAGCAGTAACCTCAAATTAGGAGAGGCTCATATCTTGCCTTTAGGTTATTAATCCACTGACATCTGAGCAAATTACCCCCAAGATGCTGACATCTTATTTTAGCCAACCTAATATTGCAGGCTAGTCCTGAAAAAATTACCATACAGTTTGTACACAGACCTTTATATCATGTCAGAATGAATTAACAAAACTGCTTTTCTTTATGACTGAATACCTACAAGACTAAAGACATGTCCAACAGCCTGTGCAAATCTTAGAATGCTTAACTGCTGAGGAAAGAGGAAGATGTAGCCAATATACCTACATTATGAGCCAGTTGCCATGCTTTAATTCAGCTTCAAGTCCAGACTTACAGAGCTGCTTGCATAGTTGTAGATCCTGACCTTTTGAGTATTCTTGGCTCAGAATGACTGATTTGCTCAAAATTTTACCACCCAGTGAGTAAACAGATCTATCCTGCATTTGTCACTCTAACAGTGGTAACCATTAAATACAATGATAAAATTGTAGCTAATTAATAGTCAGTTGTTGAAGTATTTTATTTTGTTTATTCAAGATAAAAACTAACTAGATAGTACACCCAACCACTACCAGTTAGATAACTAAGATTACTGAAGTCCATCTGGGGAGTTTGTAGCTTTTTCTGGGCCTATATACAGAAACTGTGCATACCTGATGTGCCTTCAGCATTTGCTTCAATTTACTTCAGTGTTTGTGTCTTTATCACAGTCTGTGTGTGTGTCTCTTCTCTCCTGCTTCTGTTGCCTCTCTGCCATGTTCTGATGACCTGTCCCTTCTCTTTGGTGCCTCATGCTCTCTTCTTCTGCACTGTTCATCTTTTCCTTAATCCTTTCTCTAATCTCCCTTGTGTGCCCCACTCCAACTCCTCCGTAACACCTCGATATTCCCAACCTTCCCCCCCTTCTCCTTAACCCTAAAAAAGCGGTGGCCCATAGGCTAGGCTCTGCACCCTCGCAGTACTTCCAGAGAGAGGCAGCCAATCCCAGGGTTCAGAGTCACAATCTCTCCTCCACTTCCACTGGCTGAGTGGCCTCTACCGTTCTGGTAAATACTGTCTCTTTCACTCTGTCTGCCTTCTGTTCGGGTAACCTTCTCTTTTTTTCTGTTTGGCTGTCACCTGACCTTTTTGTCTTCTCTGTCGCCACCTTGTCTTTGTTGCAAACGTATTTTATGTATGACTCTCACACATGCTGAACTGCTCTAAATGCCACTACGTTTCTCTTCACTCCTTGTTTTCCAGAAAGAAATCAACATATCGTTCATTACCCGTTTCAGTCTCTCGTTATTTTTTGTCATCTCAATTTTATTCTATTCGTCCCCATTCTTTCTTCTGCTGGCCTCCCTCACATTTCAAGCCCTGTGCCCACGAGCATCATCTCAGCTTTCACCTACCTAATCCTGTTTTTCTCAGAGCAAGCCACTCCCAGTGCTCATTTCAGGAATCAAAGAAGGCAATGCTATATTCATAAAAGCAAAGAATGTGATGAGAGAACCAGGAGTCATTCGATTATTTTTCATTTGCAGTCCTTTTTAGGTTTCTGCAGCGAGAGATGTAGCCTTTTGTTGAAGTCTGTAAGTGGGGGTTTTGTGTTGTGTGGACTTCATTGATTTTGTGTTATAAAGGCTTTTTTTTGCATTAGCATGGAGTATTTGTTTTACAGCTGTATGTTACAGTTTTTGGTAAGTATGATTTAGCTTCAGCAACGTGGGATTACACACACAGTATTGTAAATTACTGTGAGCAGTAATTATTTGATCAGTAATAATAATACTTATACACTATATGGAGAAAAGTATCCATCCGTGAGTTTTTGTTTATTTTCTTGTCTACCTTTCTTGTTGCAACATGACATCGCTCTGGTTTTAAGAAGTATATCACTAGGAAATTGTTTGATTTTTAATTATTTATTCAGTAAAATGTTCCACATTGTGTGTTTCACAACAAGGAAAACAAATCTGGTGGAACTGATTGAATAGTAGCTATTTCCCTGTGTGCATGAATAAAATTTTAACAGAAAACGATGCTGAACCAGCCAGTCCTTTTCACCCAACATCAGTATCTGCTGTCACTGAAGCTCTTGAGGCTGAATGGGAGCAAATCCCTGCAACCAGGTTCCAAAATCTGGTGAAAAGCCTTTTTTTAGGAGAATGGAAGGAGATTAATGGATGTGGTTTAGGAAAGACTCATTAAATACACCCAGCTACACCTTGCTAAAAAAACACTCAGTCAAATACATTAATCTAGCAATAAATTGTACCTTTATGAAGCTTATAATGTTTAGTTCTAAACTGTTTTATGATCAACTTAATGCTTGTAGTTTATGTTCTGCATCCTATTTGAGCCATAAGTATATAACATTAACTATTAGTAACTCTTTATTTAATTCACTACTTATAACTGTAAAAATGAATCAATGCATCTTTAAAATAGTTTTAACAAAATATTATCGCATTCATGGACATGTTCTTCAAAGCAGTTGTTTTGTTTTAAACTGGATGCACCAAAAAGACTAATGTTTGTGTGTCGAGCTGCAACAATGACTTCTTTAATATGTAAACACAGAATGAAGCCATCACTATTTTAATAATTTAATTATTTTTTTTCAAGAAAAATGCAGAACATTTGATGGCTGCAGGTTTTCAAAATATGAATTTGCTTTTTTTCTTGCAATTCAGCAATTTAGTGATTTGGGGATTCTTGAACATGTGAGGAATCACATTCAGGCTTTTTTTTTTATTGCAATATTTCCTTAACCAAGTGATAAATTGATTGTTTGATGAATTTAAACATTGGTTAATTAATCAGTAGTGAAAGTTCTCATTGTTGCAGCCTGATGTGTGACCAGTATTTTTGGCTCCATGGTGTAGATTTTGAGCTGCTGGCATGGTGTGAAATTTGCAGGTATGTGGTGATGTTTGCGTGTCCAAATCAAATCCAAGCTTTTTTTTTCCTCACATTTCTCTCTCCTCCCTCTGTCTGTCTCTCTCTGTGTCTCTCGCAGCCCAGGGGAAGAGCAGGAGGCAGAGTGTGTTGTTTTAGTGCTGGCGGAGGCGATGAGATGAGGAGGACAGTGACACGTGGAGCTGTCTTGTCAGACATACATTCACTGACCCTGCCACACACACACCGAAGGAGTGACACACCCTGCCACATAAACACACACAAATACTGAAGAAAAAACACACACACACACACACACACACACACACACACAGCAAAACGACAACTAAACCACACACAACTAAGGCTGAAGAATTCCTATTTAAAAATAACGACTCAGTTCAACCCTAACGACAAAAAGAAGTTTAAAAAATGTGCGTGATGCTGGAAGAAAAGTGGGAGAGTCTGCGATTCTCCTTGCTGCTACTACCGCCGCTGCCCAGAGGAGGGCAGCGTTTAGGATGTGAGCTGACTCGGATTTGAAACAGAACTTGCTGTATCAGTGAGCTGTAAGGAGGAAGTGGACGCAAATCAAAGGCAAAGAAAGAGATGTGGAGCCCCGTCGCTCTCTTTTATGTTTTTTTTTCTTTTTTGTTGATGTACATAAAGAGACTGATGAGCTGTAGAACTCTGCTTTTTCATGACACACCTAAGCCTGAATCCAAACTCTAAATATTGCACCTCAACTCTAAACCCTTGCCTAATCTCTTGACCCTTTATTACATGATCTCTAAAAAAAAAAAACAGACACAAAATCTCTCTTTCTCTCTTGCTCTCTCATTCTCTATCTTTCTCTCTTAAACACACACAGACACACTGATGGTTCACTTGAAAGTTACGAGTGTGTATAACATTGGAGTTTACAAAGATAAACCTTTGCACCTTATTGTCCAGTAGAGATCAGGGTGGCTGTCATTACCTCATCTGTCACTCGAACAGAGTAGGATGTAAAGTACACGATAGAGATATTGGAATGGCGAAGAATCAAAATGACAGACCAAAAAAAAGAAAAAGCAGCAACGTCTCACTAACCATAGGAAATGGACAGACGTGTCGCACACTTCACCGCTCTGGAATTGAAAACACTCTGCGATCAACATGCCAGTAGTAGACATTAATTACATCTATCACATCCTCATATGCTGTAAAGAACACTACACAACATTGAAGGACAGAGAGGTAAAGGAAGTGTACAAATTCTCACCTGCTTATTCCTAGACACCCCCTTCCTCTTTTGCCTTGACTCAGAAGTTGTCTTGATCCGTTGTCTGATGTACAGGTGTTGATGTTGAACTGTCCTCTTTGCACCTGATTTTACCTCTTTAGACAATTAGTAGATCATTCAGCAGCCCCACCCTCTCCTCCCCCGAGTCCATGTGCATTTATTTTTTTTACTCATTTTTTTTTCTAAATCTGTATATATGATCGTATATTTTACTTGTCAGAAGCAATGATAATTCCAGGATGCTGTTCTCAGTCTTTACAGTAGGTGACTGGCTGGGGACGTGTTGCACATTCCTTGAGCTCAGGACTTATTGCTAGTGTCGTTACGTGGATGCAGTGAGGTACAGATGTTGTCTCCTCTGTGGAGCACGTGGCCTGAAACCTTTTGCTGGTTTCAACTGTATGCGAAGGCAAAGAAAGATTTCTCTGCATCAACCTGTCAGTCTGCTGTGTCGTCCGTTCTCTGTTAATTTGACCATAACTTCAGATACTACCTGACCCATGTCCTTTCTCATCATCTCTTTCAGCATGTTTCCGTATTAAACACAGATGTTTTTAATTGATATGTGAAATAGCTGCTGCTGGGAAAAGGAATACCTCCTTTGAAGTTTGCATGGGACATGACCTTATCACATGATTTTTATACACCAAACGCATCAACATCTAGAGACTGTACCTGAAAGAACATGACAACACACTGGTCAGCAACGGTGTGATGTGCTCGCAGCACTGGGACCAGATAGTTTGTATGACAAATCTGACTCATCCTCTGGGTGTGTACTACAGTAGAAACTGTTCCATAGCCTGTCTAACTGGGCTATGATGTATCCCGAAGCACTCAGACAACCTGTTGTTTTACGCTGTTAATAACAACAGACTGCCAGAAACAACAAGACTAAAGTCAGTCCTCCAAGCACCAGGTGTTCAAGCACACAACTGTTTCACACACTGATCAGGTGACATGTCAACATGTACTGTATCTATGAGGTGGCCTGTGAGTGTAGTTTGGAGTTTCCTGTACCTCAGGCACTGACCTCGGCTCATTTCTGCATCTTTTTCCCCAAAATGGATTCGGAAAAGGGAGAAGTGATCCCACGTCTGTGCCTGTCAGAAGGACTACTTATTTCCCCAGAGTGTGACAGTATGTAGCATGTACATAGATGATCCCTCACTCTGTATATACAAAAGTGTACAGGTTTGATACAGCTATTCACATTCTGGCTTTTTTGCTTTTTGCTTTTTTCTTTAATGAAAGTCATAGCAATATTTCTGTAATCAATAAAAAGCCATGGTAATAGGATGAGTATGATTGCATTTGTGTTTATTTAGGAAGGTGACTGTGAACGATCAAACTGTGAGACTTGATGAAAATAATGACAGTTTCTTTTTTGGTTTGTTTTTTTATTTTCTTGTTCTTTGTTTGCTGTTAAACATGCTGGATCCAAAAGGCTGGAATGAAGTATCATGTTGCAAAGGAGTATAAGACACTGATTTTTTAAATTTTTTTTTGCTTTTTATCAATGAAAGCCATAAAGGTGACAAAGGTCTGCTGGTGTGTGAGGGGTGTATACCATGTTTGAGGACAGACCTTAAGAAGCAAAAAGGATTTGTACACCTAATAAAAAATAATAATAAAAAATAAATCATGTAATAATTTTTTTCTTGTCATAAATCTTCTGATCTCATATTGCTTGTGGTAGTTTGTGGTAAAACACAATTTAAAAATTAAAGCTGCAAGCAGCGTTGGACGGGTCATCGCATACTTGCTGGTCGGCGAATCCACGCACGTCCACCAGGAGGCGCTGCGACCGAGAGTGTATATCGGCTTATGGATTTGATCAGGGTCAGACTCTGATCACACATGTAAAATTTCAGGCAGATCGGACCATGTCCAGGCTAGTTATAGAGCATTTCCTTCCGTCCACCAGGTGGCGCTACGACTGTGGCTGTATTTCAGCATGTGAATGTCATCAGGGCGGGACTCTGATTATACATGTAAAGTTTGAGGTAGATTAGAGTATGTTTAGGGCAGTTACACAGCAGTTGATGTGTTATGTCGAAGCATCAAAGTTCGGGAGTCTGCCATGGCCACACCCTCAGACTTTTGCGGAGCATTTTGATAACTTTTGATCACCCATGCCTGGAGTACATCCTGGCCGAATTTCAGCTCTCTCGGTGTTACCCTGTTTGAGTTTATAGCTTTTCAAAATGTCTAAAAATGACCCAAAATTTAAGGTTGGTGTTAAATTCTAGAAAGAAGAAGATTAAAGAAAGAAAAGACATAAAAAAGAAGCAATTAAATAAATGGGAAAAAGTAAAGACAATTAAACTTTAATAAAGTGTGGGGGGAAAAAAGATGTAAGAAATTTAAGAATTGTAATTAATAAACAGGAAATTTGTAAATAAGTGTTGTAGTCTTTTGCAGTTAATTGATGGATAGGCGTAGTGAGAGACAGCCAGACAATGGGGTAGAAATAAAAATGAGAACAACTAATATAGCACGGGGTTGCGAGCGGGAATCGAACCCGGGCCTCAGCGTTGAGGACCTACTACATGCGTCAGTGTCTTAACCTGCAGAGCTATATGATCACACACGTAGGCTGTCAGCAAAGGTGTATCAATCCAATAGAAAGTCTAGGGGTAGGGTTAGGGTTGGAGAGGAAGGTCCTGACAGTAGTAATGTACCAAAAGAATGGATATAAAAATTAACATTTTTTCATAATTTAATAATGAGACACTCCAACCCAAAAATCACTAAAAAAACATTGTGGTTTTTCCGTCCGCATCGTCGATATAGCTAACCTTAACGGTACTTTTTCAACCACGATGCGGACGGAAAAACCGCGAATTAATTTCTTAGAATATTCGGCTGCTTAGTATTACAATTAAAAATATTTATATGTAATATTAAATTTCCCGATTTTTGTATTACAGCTGTAAGGACCTTGCTCATTAACCCTAACCCCACCCCTTGACTTACTATTGGATTTATACACGTTTTCAAGGCCACAACATGTGTGCTCATGTAGCTCTACGGGTTACGCCTCTGACGTATGTACTAGGTCACCACCGCTGAGGCCCGGGTTCGACTCCCGCTTGTACACCCCATGCTGTATGAACTGGCCTACCTCTTATTTCTAACCCCGTTGTCTGGCTGTATCTCACTACGCCTATCCAAACAAAAAGTGAAAGAAACTACTACACTTATTTAAATAGTTAAATGTTTATTTAAAAAATAACATCTTAAAGACAATAACACTTTCACTAGGAATTAAACACAATTTCCTATGAAAACTTTAAATATACAATTACACATTAAAATCTACTACAAGTTCTTAATATTACAAACTACAACAGTTTATCTAAACATTTAATATTGAAAATAATATTTTAACTCATCACATCCAATAATACTTTTCACTCAACAATTACACATTAAAAAGACAAAACATTTGGACATCTAATCTAATATTATAAAATCATGAAAAATGACAAAAGACCAAAACTAAACTTTTAAGATTAATCTAAAAACAGACAAAAAAATTGAAAAACACCAGTGACACTTTTGAATATCTAATTACACAGAAGACACAATCACAAAATCCAAAAAAACAAATATATTTACATATCTTAAAACGTTTTCTATTCTGAAACAAAAACATCTGGTTGTTTCTTCAAACAGTTCCTCTTTCAATGTTCTGGGTTGCACTATGAATTGATTTACTAATAACTCTTTTCTCAAAACTGCTTCCCTCATAAAGTCTACTAATAGTTGAAATCATTGATCAAACTAATGTTACCTTCTGATCACCACTAACTATACTTTTCAGTGAATACAATCAAAGTTTCTTCACCATTTCTAAATAGCACACAGGTGAACGTCTCACCAATACTCAAATGGATACTCTAAATGTGAAATCAAGACTCATGTTCACAACTTTTAAGGCTTCGATTAAACAGAAATTTCTAACTAACAGAGAAGTACTAAGACACTTTGCACATTTCAGTCCTCACACTATCTGACATTTCAAACTAACAGACAACTATACATGGACATAGAAGACACGAGTCCTTGGACTATCTCAAGGTTCTAGTTTACAGACAGCTACTGTGAAACTTTGAAAATTTCAGCCCTCACACTGTGTGAAAGCTCATCTCCTCAGGACTCAAGAGGTCTGTACACTTAGAACATCTTGGAAATCAGGGTTCAACCCTCCAGCACAAAGCCTAAAGTCCAACCTCCTCACAAAAACTGTCGAGTCCAAACTCAAGTTAAAAATTAAAGCTGCAAGCAGCATTGGACGGGTCATCCGTCTTTCTCTACAAAACTCCTTTATGTCCCCGAACTGTGGCCGTGAAAAAAATAAATACGCTCTTTACGCTCTTTACGCTCTTTCAGGCAACTTCTTGGTTTTGCTGGAACCACCCTTCAACTCCAATCCACTGACACTCCACACCACAGACCACAACCTTTCCACTCGGCTATCATCCTCCACAAGGTTCCCAGTGGGGATTCGAACCATGACCCTCCACATGACAGACACACAACCTATGTGTGAGCTATCTTTCACACAAGGTCCTTCGTGGACTTTGTTGTAATGATGGTTGAAAGAGGTTGTCATACAGCCAAAGTATGTATATATTGTAAATAAAGCTGCTGTAACAATGTAAATTTCCCCTGGAGTGGGGAGAAATAAAGAACTTTATCTTATCTTTATCTTATCTTAAAAAGTGTCAAAAGAGCCCTGGGCTGGATTCGAACCAAAAACCTCCTGTATGAGAGGCAGATAACTTACCACTGCACTATCCTTCCTACTGGGTGTAACTGTTAGTTTTCGTAAATGATGGTACACAAAACTATTAAGGAGGTGAAGATAATAAAGGTACTAAGGTGGATTTCAACCGGGGACCTTCAACATGCCAGGCAAAAAACTTACCTCTACACCACCTGGACTACAAGATGCTGCTCTAACTTTGCTTAAATGATGCTAGCAATTAGTACTGGAGCATCCAAAGGACACATAAAAAGTGTGAGTGGGGATTTGAACCATGGACCTTCAACATGTGAGGCACAGAACTTACCTCTGCACCACATTTCCTACAAGGTGTTGTTGTAAATTGGCTTAAATGATGGCATCAATCAGTACTGGAACAATCAAAGGACAAATAAAAGGTGTGAGTGGAGATTTGAATCATGTCAGGTACAGAACTTACATTGTAGGTTTGTTTCTGAGACTGAATAGACCCAATCTCATCTGATCTGCAAAGCTAAGCAGGGTTGGGCCTGGTTAGTATTTGGATGGGAGACTACCTGGGAATACCAGCTGCTGTAAGCTTTTTACTTCTCCTCACAACCTGAACAAGACACTGCTGGTCATTCACTAGAGACAGCTATCAACTAAAACCTCTTGGTTTCTTTATTATACACTCTATGAGGTGGATATGCTGCAGCTCATGCTGATTTATTGCTGGTTCTGGTTGGAGCCAAAGAACAAAGGCGTCACCTGTTGGAGCAGCTGATGTCCTGCAGCCTCTTCACCACAGAAAGCCTCTGACAGCTTCAATTCTTTACACTCTGACTGCAAGACACCAATCACATAGGAACATATACATGTGTGGAACAAAGAGCTGAACTGACACTCAACATGTGTTTGACCATTTATTGATAAAGACATTCAAACATGTCTAGAGATAGAACACCAACGCACGGTGTAAGAAAGGTCAGAACAGACTTCACCTGCTCAGGAAACTGAGGTCCTTCGGGGTGCAGGGAGCAATTCTGAGGACCTTTTATGGTTGTGTGGTGGTATCAGCCATCCTGTATGGAGTGGTCTGCTGGAGCAGCAGCATCATGGCTGCAGACAGGAAGAGACTAAAGAAACTGGTTAAGAAAGCAAGCTCTGTCCTGGGCTGGTGTTAGACAGGAGGATGATGACAAAGCTGTTGTCTATCATGGAGGACATCTCCCACCCCCTGCAGGAAACAGGACCATCACCGGCAGCTCCTTCAGGGACAGACTGCTTCACCCACAATGTTTGAAGGAGGTCCTTCCTTCCTGCAGCAGTCAGACGGTGTTCAATCAAACCTGCTCCCAGTAGTTCAAATCACCCATGAAGTAACTGCAATAAAATGTAAATAAGTCAATATGTGCAATTTCACAAGATTTTTTTTTTTACAAGCATTTCTATTTCTTCTCTAAGGAGAAAGCATCTATTTATATCTGTGCACTGAGTGCTGCTTTTCTTTTTACTTTTTTCCTATCTGCTACTACCACACTGAAAATTTCCCCACTGCAGAATCTACCTATCCATCCATCTATCTATGGTCCATCTACCTCCCTACCTATCTATCCATCCATCCATCCATCCATCCATCCATCTCTCTCACAGGTGTGGGGGTTGATTCACCTGTTCTCAATCACCTTAATCCACGAAGGCCCGGTTCTTCATTCTTCCGCTCTCTGCCAGACCAGAGACTTTGAAACCAGAACCTTTCTCCTACAATTAGTCTGGTTTCCCCTTTTTGTTTTCACCTTGGTTTAGTTATCCTTTCTGTGTTGGTTTTAGTTTCATTCGTTAAATAAACTCCTTGTAATCTTTGACCTGTGTCTGCAGATGTCCTGTGACACCAATGATCCCATCTGATATTTAGCATGTTTTCAATTATTGGTCCCATTTCTTAAAAAAAAAAAAAAAAAAAAAAAAAAAAAAAGCCCCCTGAAATCTGATCAGATAAATGAATGTGAAACTACTTTGGGTCTGCTGCAGCTGCCTCCCTCTGATCTTGTTCCTGCCCACAGCACAATCTGATCAGTGAAACACTGAAGGACAACTTCAGCATGTAAAACATAAATAAGCAAAGGCTGCAACTCGTGATTATTTTAATTTTAACTTAACTTTATGTGCTGTTCAAAAACTTTATTTTTTCTGCAAATGTGTAGTGATTCCAAATCTTGGTTATTGATCTCCTTGATTACAAAAAAAATCTGTATCGACCCGGAAAAAAAACAAACATGTCAGGCACCCTATGATGTTAACTGTTTGCCTGAATGTTTTTGTTTAAAATCCCCAGTAATAACCTTTGACTGGTTGCTCTTAACCCTGTAAAACTCACTGCTGCAAAAATACAACATCAGCTTATTTTTTAATTACTATTTTCTATTATATATATCTGAAATAAACCCTAATCTGGGGTCTGACAGCAGCGTGAGGTCAAAGAAGCTGCCATCAGCTGCTGCACTTCTGTCCGTCCAGCAGATGGAGCCATGGAGCTGCAGTGAAGTGAAGAGCAGCACAAGGCAACCACCACTTCCATCCACTGACGCATTCAATTTGACTGACGCTAATGTTTTATTGACTTCCAACCACTAAACCAATAAAAGCTGCAAGCAGCGTTGGACGAGTCCTCGCATCCGAGCCGCCCGACTGGCCCACGCATATCCACCAGGAGGCGCTGCAACTGAGAGAGTAAAGTTTCAGGCAGATTGGAGCATGTACAGGCTACTTACACAGCACTTCCTGTTTCATGGCGAGAAATCCAAAATGGCCGCCAAGTGGTGCAAAGATGTGATTAGGGCCGGACTCTGATCATACATGTAAAATTTCAGGCAGATTGGAGCATGTACAGGCTGGTTACACAGCACTTCCTGTTTCATGGCGAGAAATCCAAAATGGCCGCCAAGTGGCACAAAGATGTGATTAGGGCCGGACTCTGATCATGCATGTAAAATTTCAGGCAGATTGGAGCATGTACAGTCTGGTTACACAGCACTTCCTGTTTCATGGCGAGAAATCCAAAATGGCCGCCAAGTGGCACAAAGATGTGATTAGGGCCGGACTCTGATCATGCATGTAAAATTTCAGGCAGATTGGAGCATGTACAGGCTGGTTACACAGCACTTCCTGTTTCATGGCGAGAAATCCAAAATGGCCGCCAAGTGGCACAAAGATGTGATTAGGGCCGGACTCTGATCATGCATGTAAAATTTCAGGCAGATTGGAGCATGTACAGTCTGGTTACACAGCACTTCCTGTTTAATGGCGAGAAATTCAAAATGGCCGCCATGTGGCGCTATGACTGTGAGTGTATATCAACCTATGGACGTGATTAGGGCTGGACTCTGATCACACATGTATAATTTGAAGCAGACTGGAGCATGTACAGGCTAGTTAGACAGCACTTCCTGTTTCATGGCAAGACATTCAAAATGGCCACATTCCGCTGGTAACTATGGCCACGCCCTCAGACTTTTGCGGAGCGTTTTGATAACTTTTGATCAACCATGACTGGTGTCCATCCTGACCAAATTTGAGCTCTCTCGTGGTTACGCTGTTTGAGGTTATAGCTTTTGAAAATGTCCAAAAATGACAAAATTGTCCAAAATATGAATCATATTTCAAAATGGCCGCATTCCGTGGCTCGCCATTTCCACGCCCTCAAACTTTTGCAGAGCGTTTTGATAACTTTTGATCAACCATGACGGGAGTACATCCTGGCCAAGTTTGAGCTCTGTCGGGGTTAAGCTGTTTGAGTTTATAGCTTTTGGAAATGTCCAAAAATGACAAAATTGTCCAAAATATGAATCATATTTCAAAATGGCCGCATTCCGTGGCTCGCCATTTCCGCGTCCTCAGACTTTTGCGGAGCGTTTTGATAACTTTTGATCACCCATGACTGGAGTACATCCTGGCCAAATTTCAGCTCTCTCAGGATTACGCTGTTTGAGTTTATAGATATCAAAAAATGTCCAAAAATGACTCATAATTCAAAATGGCCGACTTCCTGTTGCATTATGGGTAATGATGCAAGAAGCTTTTTTGTGCGTCTTGATGAGTTACATATGTGTACCGAATTTCAGAAGTCTAGGTCAAACACTGTCCGGGGGCTGAATTTTCTTAATTTTCTAGGGGGCGCTATTGAGCCATTTTGGCACGCACGCGTGCCATTTCCCTAAAATATCAAATTTTTCGCCGGTTCTGATGTGTGTGGCGATTTTCATGCGTTTTCGTGTATGTTTAGGGCGTCAAAAAGGCCGATTTCCCGGCGGACGAAGAAAAATAATAATAATAATAATTCTTAGGGTTTCAATAGGTTCCTCGCACCACTTCGTGGTGCTCGGACCCTAATAATAATAATTCCTAGGGTTACAATAGGTTCCTCGCACCACTTCGTGGTGCTCGGACCCTAATAATAATAATAATAATAATAATAATAATAATAATAATAATAAACTCTTGCATTCCAATAGGGTCTTCGCACCGTCGGTGCTCGGACCCTAATAATTCCTTGCATTCCAATAGGGTCTTCGCACCGTCGGTGCTCGGACCCTAATTAAACAAAATCTTATGGTTAATTCTATACTTAAACAGTGGTATTAGATGCACCTGTAAAATCTAACACAAAAAAAGCTCAGTTATAGTCGTCAGACATTTGCATCTCGAAATTTAATTTAGGCTCTTTCAGCTAAGTTAGTGTCTTTTCTCTTATAGCTTACACTATACTACACGTAAGCCTCTTAACCGCAGTAATCCAGCCACTGACTACAAGACCCAAGTAGAGGGAGATTATTTTGCTCACACTAGAGAAGCTTGGAATGAACTGTTGTGTTGCTTCATGAGTTTTAAATTCACATAACAGCCTGTGTGTAAATTGAAATTTTTAATATGCACAATTTGAAATATTGACACCTTGCAAATTTGACACGACTTATTAGATCAAAAACAATATATATCAGTGATACAGTACAAGAGAAACGAGTTGTGTTTCTGTCAGAATATATGAAAAGTTTTGACAGCAGAAAAAGACACAGTTTCAGCCCATGAGGAGACTCGTGATAATAGCTTCTGTCCTACTTTTTACAGATGCTTTCAACAGCTGTGCTAGATGACTGCTCAGGATGCAAAAAGTCTCAGATCATATCCATCTCTGACAGATATTTTGTTTGGTTTGTGAACATATGCTCTCCTTACAATCCATTGCAGAGACTGGCTAATATTCCAAGGTAAAATAGATAATCTGGGGCTGCTTCAGGAATGAGATCAAGGGTATAAATACACTACCGTTCAAAAGTTTGGGGTCACCCAGGGTCAATATATAATTGTGGGATTTTTCGCAACATAGTTGACAGGTATCATAGTTGTCATTTTTGCTGTTTTCAGGCCTAAAATCAATATGGCCATCTATAACCAAACACCACATGGCATTTTTACAGAAAGATTCTTCTGAAATATTATATATACAATTGCATAAAATTTAAATTGAAGGTTATTTATAAAGATATTGCAGTAAACCTGCTGACATGCGATAAATCCACACTTGACTCACTCTCTACTTTATATTTAGTAACTAAGAAAGCCTTGGAGTCTTGCCAGTGTTTTCTTCAGGAGGAAATGACATCATGTGGAGCAGGTCATGTGATCTGGAATTAACACACTGACCTGAGAGGTGTTTTTGTAATGGGGAACTCGGACACAGATACAATTTGATATTTTCCATATAAAATTTGATATATTGCCAAAAAAGAAACATCTGTCATGATTTAGTGATATCCAGTCATTTTTTAAATTAATAAATGATTGATTCCATAATAAATAATTATGGAATTTGTGAAGACATGATCATAATGAACATAAAAAAGTTTTTTTTAACTTTATTAAATAATGTATGCAAGAGATGTCCCATGGACCCAAAAGTCCTTCAATTATATATTGACCCTCATGTTTTCCATGAAAACTCACACTTTTATTCATGTGTTAACATAATTGCACAAAGGTTTTCTAATCATCAATTAGCCTTTCAACACGACTAGCTAACACAGTGTACAATGGACATTTCTAACAGATCTCAAACTTTTGAATGGTAGTATATACACAGCGTTTTTTAAATTTATATTTATTCTTTTAAAGATTCTTGACGTGAGCCTCTTTGGCTCTTGCTGACAGAGGCAACAGACGTCTCAGCCTCAGATATTTGAGGGTCTGTGGCCCACGGATTCCATCCACACAGAACAGCAGGAATAGCGTAGCCTCGAAACTAGAAACACACACAAGCGCATGTTTAGGTTAATTTTTATGACTATATGTCCCTAAATTCATTTTCTGTGCGTGTGTGAAGATAAACATAATTAAGGATTACCTGTCTGTTCATGAAAATATATATGATGGGGTTGTAGACGGTGCTGCTTTTAGCGAAGTAAACAGGTATAGTAGCGACGACAGGGTCAACGTGTACACTGGAGTCAATGATGACAGTAAGGGCCATTGCGGCATATGGCAGCCAGGTGACTAGGAAGGCCAACACCATCACCACCACCATGCGGGCCACTTGCACCTCCACACGATTTGTGCTTCCAGCCTCAGATACCTGCAGCTTGGTCACCTACAAAATAGCAAAATACAAAAAAAAAGCAAAAATACATCGTTATTGTATCATTAGAGTCAATACATTTACAAGTCCAGCTTCTTCGTTGCTCACCTGGTGGAGGGTCCATAACAGTCGTGAGTAGGACACCATGATGATGGAGAAGGGCAAGACAAAACAAAGGATGAAGTATATGACAATGTAGGACATGCTCCCGACATCTCGGCTGTACCAGTTTGGAGCGCAGGAAGTTCTGACGCCCTCTAACTCATAACTTCCCCAACCGAACAGAGGCGGAGTGTTCCACACAAATGACCAGACCCAGGCTAGAACCACTCCAGCAACTGCATGCCTGAGGACCACAGAGTAGGTGTCTCACATGCTGGTGAAGCAACAAAGTTTTTATTTTCGTTAACTCTGTGTGATGCTGCTTAGTGAGACCTTGGCGTACCTGGTCTGGAACAGGACAGCACCCATCGGATAACACACCACTACATAGCGCTCAACAGAAATGACTCCTATTGTACACAGGCTTGTTATACCTACAAGAAAGGAAAGAATAAGTTAAGACTACACAATTGATTCCCTTCAATTCAGCTTTGTACCAACTAATGATGTGCTAATTAAGAAGTGGAAAACAACAAAATGCATTTATTTAAGAAAAGTATTCGAGTGCAAAGATGAGATAATTGTACTTTAGTCGAGTGTTTCCATTTTATGCCACTTAAACACTACATTTCAGAGGGAAAAGCCTCCACAACGTTAACCTGATAATTACTCTTGACTATTCAGATTCCGATTATACATAAAACAAACAGATTTCTATAAAAATCAAAAATACAATGCATTTTTAAAGGGTAAACCAGCAGCTACTTGCAGCCTTTTTGACTTGTCATGCCGTAAAGAAAATAAACAATCTCTGTCAGTGAGACAAGAAATGAAAGGAAAATCCTTCAAACTATCACAAATAGTTTTTCATCTTCGTTTCTCTTAGTTGCTTGGAGGAGTTAGTGCCAAATACCAAACCAGTGTCACCAGCACAGATGGTCAGAATGTTTTGGCTGATCAGTGTGTATAAAGAAGCCGGAAGTAACACAGTTATAATACAATAGTAAAGGGCTGCATAGGCATTGATTCATTGGTATCAAAAATCTAACATAGGAAGATAAAATATAAAAACCTTTTATTATGGATTTGTATTGCAGGACATTTACCAGTAATGGAACATATTCCTGTTCTGCAGCTTTTATTAAAATGATGAATCAGAATATGTCTTCTACCACCATGGAAATGAAATCTTACCAAACTGTAGCACAAGTAACACTGTGATAGAAAAGTAGACCCACCAAAAAAGGCAACAGCAAAGCCCTCCAACACACAGCCCACACGTCCCAGGCTGAAGTATCCCATTGCATTGGTGACTGTGGTGGGCAGGCCTCCAAACAGAGCGCAGCCCAGGTCACATATGGCGAGGTTAACCAGGGCATAGCTGAGTGGCTGCCTTAGTTTTCTGTGTCTCACCGTCACCGCGATGACCAGGACGTTGAGGATGATCCCCGCTACAGAGAACACACCCATGATTATGGCCAGTATTGTGTAACCAGTCCCAGACAGGAGCTCTGTGTTGACTGAGCTGTCAGACGACGAGGAGTTTCCATTCAGGCTGGTACTCTTCATATCGCTGAGATGGATTAAAATTGTACCTGTTGCTGATGCTACAAACTACTCGATGGAATATATTTTTAAAAAATTGTTAATCCACAAGTAATGACAAATCCAACTCTAAACTGTCCAAAATGTCCCCAGAGATAACAGCAGCAGGTTAAAAGAAAATACAAAACTAAATAAAAATCTAACAATATCAACTTGAACTTCTTCTCTGCAGGTGCCGCATGTTTGATGTTCATGTTCAAATTGAGAGAGGAGATAGAGATATGACCCTCTTAATAAGCCCAGTAAGAGAAGAGAGGCTCTGGATGACTTTTAATTCTTGGAAACTAAATCCGTAGATCCGGATTGTGAAGGCAATAATTCTGGCTTATATCCCCTTAAGACTGCACTTTCTATGATTGCAGGGTTTACAGCTGTCTGTGAGTAATGAAGCAGGGACTTATAACACAATATGGGGTTTAGTATGTTTATAAGTAAATGTGTTGCTGCTGGGTAAAGGCATATAAGGAGGATTTTAACTTGCTTATGTCACACATTTTTGAATACACTGAAATATTTAGAGATTTGATGCTGATTCTCTGCAGCACAACTTGTACAGGCACTGCTTTTGGACTGGCTATATTAGACAACCAAGCAAAATTGAGTAAGCATGCATGGATACACATCCAGACTACTTGCCTGCAGACCAAATGAAATGTGGTCAATAATGCATTTATTGCTAATCTATTAATATCGATCTGAGTCCTTTTGATTGCATGCTTTCAAAAAAAATTTAGAGGAGAAAGTCAGTCTTAAATCATGAGAGACATTCATCCCAGATGCAACAAAGACAATGTCATTTGGCAATTTGCTTAAAAGATCTCTGAAGGGGTCCATGAATCCATATAGAAATATCAGCAACTCATTTCCAAGTTGATGAAATCAGTCAGATGGCAAGGTTTTACGTTTATTTATTTTAGGTTTTTTTTAAAACAAAAGAAGAATTGCTTTTCAACTCATGCCTGTCCAGTTTGGTAATGTTAGAAAAGCAAATTATTAAATAACTTTAGCAAGAAAAACTAAATGCAAAGCCTGAAGACCACGACAGGGTAGTTCCCCTCCAGGCCACGAGGGGGCGGCACATGCGCAGATCTGCGGGCTTTTAAACCGGCTGCGTTTCATCACCGGCGGTGAACAGTCCAGCAAATATGGCAGCCGCCGTGAGGAAGGCAGCTCACGACATCGAAACGCGAAAGCGGACCGACGATGTGCTTCTGTCGGAGGGGATCGACTTCGGCTCCCTGCTGCTGTCTCCGGCGGTGCTGGACGGACTGTCCGCCGCGGGCTTCCAGAAACCTTCCCCGATCCAGCTGAAGGCGATCCCGCTGGGCCGCTGTGGACTCGGTGAGTGTATCGCACCGTGTGGGCCGCATGAGTGGATGAAGCATCACAAACAAGTTGCTTAAAGTGGATTTGCAATAGAAAAGTTGTGGAACTCCTCAAGACAGGTGCAAAGATGTTTCGCTTAGGACAGGTGTGTTGAAACTTCAATGGAAATCTCCTGTTGTCCTCTGAAGGAGAAAATTCTGACGTGTTCTGTCTGACTTGTGAAGTTGTCACGTGATCAGAATCAGAAAATGTTTTATTGCAAAGTAGGTTTTCACATACAAGGAATTTAATTTGGTGTTTTAGTGCCAGTCGTAGGTATTAAGTTTAATAAGATAAATAAGAAGCAGTTTAACCAAGGGTTTATAAAGCACAAGAAGTAACAGAATTTTTTTCAGTGTGGAAGATTGTGCTAATTAGTCACCTGATACAAAGTTACATAGTGTGTGGTGTAAAAAAGAACTTGAGATGTGCAAGAGGATGATAATAATAATACTATTTAAAAGCTGTGCATTAATGTAGAGTTGATGGGGAAGTCTCTGGCCTTGTCCTGTTGTAGCTCTGGACATCTGCTGTTATGTCCAGGATCCACAGATCTTGATGCCATGTTCTCAGGTTATTTGAAAGGAACCAGATGTTCCTCCACCTCTGGGCCAGGACTCTAAATGAGGGACAGGCGCTCTCTCCACTTGAACCAAACCTCTCAGATTGCACCGTGCTCATCGTGTGGACCAAATTGTGTATCTGTTGTCAAAGTAGGTCACCTGTGACAACATGTAAAATATCTGCAATGATGCAGTGATGTTAGAAATAGAGGATTCTAAAACAAAGAGGTGAATAAATAGAGAAATCAGTGAAGGGAAGTAATTCTAAGAAGAGTGATGAATAAATATAATTTATCAAATCAATCAAAAGCCTGAATTAAAGGGTATGTCTTGAGTTTGCTTTTAAAAACATCAGCACACTCTAATAAGAAAATTCTGCCTCACCGTACGTTCATGGTCTGGCTTTAGGTTTAACTAAGAAGCCTCTACCAGAAGACCTGAGGGTTCTAGAGGGTTCATAAGGTAAATGCAAATCGGATAAATACGAAGTCCCAAGACCATTAAGAGCTTTATTAAAAGAGATCTTAAAATGAATTCCTAAAGAGACAAGGAACCAGTGTAGAGACTGTAAAATCAGTGTAATGTGACCTGTACTTAGTGACAGCTCATGCTGCTGAGTTTTGAAGTAGTTGGAGTGCATTTATTGTGTTTTTAGTGAGACCAGATAGAAGAGCATCACAGCAGTCTATCTGGTGTGTAACAAAAGCATGCGTTAGTGTGTTAGCTGTAGAAAAGACTGGTCGCTGTCTGGCAATACTTTGTAAGTGATGAAAAGCAATTTTGGTTGTAAACTAAAAGGGCATTTCATTTCTGGATCAGTTCACAACAAGCAGAATCAATATTTAGTTTTTTTTTCAACTGAAATGTCTTGTTGAAGGTTTTTTATGTTTCAGTGTTGATGCTGCCGTGTGTTGAGTAAAGTCACTCTCTGCTACACCTGCTTGCCAGAGGTTCAGTCTTCTGGCTGCAGTATTATGGCTACAAGTTTGACGTATTGGCTTAACTTACATGTTTGATTTTTCTTATTGTGGCTGTATGTTATTGAATTTGTTGATGTTGTGCAAGAGGCTGGTAAAGAACAGTGCTGTGGAATTGTTGCATGTGTGTCTGGCTTATGAGTAACGTGAAGGAAGAACTGATGGTTTTGCTGCCATCGTGTACAGTAGTGCTACAACTAACTGCTATTTTCTGGATTAATCAGTTAGTTGCTTGGTCTGTACAATGTCTGTTGTGGAAGTTCAGCAAGTTCAAGAGAGGGTGAAGAGGCAGACACCAAGAGACACACTGGAGACTCAGCATCAGTTCTAAAGGATTTTCTCTGATCTTTGTTTATATATTATAGTTGGGAGCGGGGTCAGATTTAGACTACAGACCAATATGGAGACAATTCATCTGCTTAGTCACGTCAGAATCAACAATATCGAACCTTGGCCAGAGCAGAGAGTCCTGGCATATCTTCCCCCTACAGCGTCTGCCTGTTGAAAGGCCATATTAAGGCAAGATAAGGTCTGGACCTGAAGATAGGCTCAGGTCTGCAGAGGTTAAAGGGAACAGCAACCAAAGGTGGTAACCTGCTCCAACCTGTAGGATAATTTGGGATGATGTCAGCTAACAGCTACAAAGAAATACCACAGAAAGGAGAAAGAGTAATTTTTCCTTCACAGCTTGGTCTGTAGAATGTCAAGTATGGAGGAGTAAAGAAGCCAGAAAATATTCACATTTAACAAGCTGGAATCTGTGACTTTATTATTTTTTTTATTGCTTTAAAAGTGACAAACTGATGAATCAGTAGGAAAATCAATTTATTAGTTGACAGATTTGGTTAGTTGTTGCAGCTCTAGTGCACTGTGGTGTGCATGTGTCATGGTTGAATATCAGCTGTTGAGTTGGTTTAAATGCAGCGGTGAATGTCATGTGTGATTGTGTATTGTGTGTTGGCTGTTTTGGCACCCGAATGAGAACTTTATGTTTGTGTGTGCATGTATGGGGATTGCAGTTCATTACTAAAAGCCCTAAATGATATCATACAGTAAACTACTCTCTGAGTCATATTCTATGACTTTCACTTTGCATCCTTTGTCTTCTGATCTACTGTCACTTACTTCTAGTCTTTCTCTCTGGTTTTACGATCAAAGATCTGATCAGGAGCCTCATCCACAGCCTAACCGTTGGTCATTGCTCTAAGGAAGATTTATATACTAACTGTGAGAGAGACTCTTTATATGATTGAAGCAATGTTGTGACTGTTTGCGAGAATGACAGTAATCCTACATAAGGTATAATATGTTGCCTCGAAGCTGTGATTCCCATGAGGGGTTCCTAGGAAATGAAGACAGGCTGTTAAGGTGTGTGTTTGCATTGGGATGTTAGTTCATTTGATTGATGAACGTGTTCCTAAACAGCTTTTCTCTTAATCGTCTCGCCTGTACATCTCATGTAGCTTGTCTTGTAACATTGACAGCACAGGATGACTAAATTTAAATGCATTTAGCAAAAATGGTCAGTTATTTTGGGGTTTCATGTGGTCATGAAGACTCACAGGTGAAATCAGCTACATTTAAAGTGGCCAAATTAGACTGGGTGTAAGTATATGTGACAACATTCGCAGTGCAGCATTCACGCCGTGGCTGGTGTGAGAAGAGCAACACTCGTCTTCATGGCACTTCTTTTCAAAATATGTCACTCAGCTATTTTTTTGGCACTTCCCATGTGTCAGTGCAGCACTATCAGTGTCTCCCTGGAGCGACTGTTTGAAAAATGTGCGCCGTTATCCCAGTTTTCAGATGATATTGCGTCTCCTCCTCTTCTTCCCCCAGGCTCTTCATTGTGCCTCCCTGTGCGGCCATTCGATAAAAACTACAGAAAATCTATCAGTCACAGCTGACCATTGTGCTTCTGAGAGACCATAACCAGGCCATGAGTGACTGATTACATATTACTGTTGAAATGACACAACCTAACTTCCTTCATGCCCATATAATATACAAAAAACATGTTAAATTTGCCTCATATATAGCAACACACTTGCTTTGATTACTTGTCTATAATTAGTTGATTTTACCTAAAATAATGCCATTTTCCCAAAACAGTTTCCATATAATATGGCCCTTTTACTCCAATCATACCAAAGTGTATCCATCCAATAGGATGCACATCATTGTGAGAATTTATGTGCTTCTTCTACTTAATGTTCAAATTATAATGTACCTTTTCCCTCCTCTGAATAGCTTCCATGTTATGTGGCCAACAGATTCCAAACCAGAACTTCTCCACTGACCACATATGACATATCTCCTTATGTTGCAGTTTCTAGTTTATACAAATATTTTTCTATGAGTTTCTTGTTTCTCAACAGCATCTGAATAAAGAAACTTTCATATCATTTGTGATAGACTCCTATGAGCAATACTAATTATGGGTAAGGTTTCCAACCCTCCTGACTACACTACACCCTACATTCCTAATACCCGCTACTAAATGATTCTGTCACTTTTCAAGCCAAAAAGCCAAATATTTGCTGGTTCCAGCTTCAGTATGAGGGTTTGTTTTTGCCAGAGGACAGCAAATAATATATCTGTTAATATTATTATGTCACCTTGGCTCTGGGAAATGGTAATTTTTCACAGTTTATGACATAATCAATTTCCACTGCCAATTTTTCAGGGTTATCAATAATGAAAATGTCATTAGTTGCAGCTGCACTAATCTAGACTGTCATCTCAGATGGAGAGAATCTTGTTCTGGGGGAGGAACCCCAGATTAACTGTGTACTAGTGTTGGACATGAACACCAGAAAATTGTCAATTTGTTTCCATTCAAAATGAAATGTTAATGTTTGTGTGTATACAGACTGTAGTTTATGGTTTACTGATGCACAGATTGAGATGTCACATTTGCAGCCAATGAAATCTAATTTCTTGTTGCTCATAGCATGAAAAAAAACATGAAATTAATTTTCCAGAAATGGTGTCCCTGTTACTCTCCAGTAAAAACATTTGACACTGTTGGAATATCACAGATTTATTCTTTTTTTGAGTGTATAATGGGACTGAATTGACTTTACTACTGACATAATGATTATTCATTATGATTCTAAGATCAAATCATTTCCCTGAATGTTTTCCTACATTTTTTAATACAAATTTGCAAAAGTGGCTCCACAATGATGCAACTAGACATAAAAAAAAATATCGATACATATGAGATATATTGTAGCTGCTTTCCACTTGGAGGTTGCCTGTGAAAAAGCTCCTGCCAGCAGCTGTGAAGCAGTGAGTGGATAATCACATTGTACTTGAGGTAAACCCATGTGATTGGTCAAACTGTGACTAGGAGGCACTCGATTTGATGCAGCAGGTGAGGCACTCTTGACATCAAGTACCACCCAATCAAGTGTAATTTATTGCAGATGCCAAAATTGTGATTGCGATTATTCTGGGTAACTGCGCAGCCCTCACTGTCCTTCTCTTGTTTCAGATTTGATTGTACAGGCCAAGTCTGGCACTGGAAAGACATGCGTGTTCTGCACTATAGCCCTCGACTCTCTGGTCCTGGAGAATCCTGCGACTCAGGTGGGTGGATTTACTCAAGTGGAACACATGGCGATAAGTGGAATATAGAAAAATGTATCTTCACTGTCTCTAAATGTAATGAGTATAAGTTGCTAAGTGTCAGAAGTATACAGTGGTCCCTCGTCTATCGTGGGGGTTACTTCCCAGACCTCCCTGCGATAGACAAAAATCTGCGAAGTGGCGACCACATTTATTTTATCATTTATGTATATTTTAAGGCTTTATAAACCCTCTTCACACATTACCCAACACTGCAGCGCAACACTGTGAGCAGCAATCAGACATTCTACAATTCTGCCATTTCATTTAGCAGATGCTTTTATCCAAAGCGACTTACATCTGAGAGTAGATACAACACAAGCAAAGATCTAGTCAGGAGAAAACAACCTGGATAAGAGTCATAAAACAAGTTCAAGAGTCATAATAAGACTGTAGTGTCTACAGGCAGTAGACGGAATAGGACTTATTTATTTTTTACTTATTTGCAGTCTGTCAGGTGCAGAGGTGTTCAGTGAAGAGCTGAGTTTTTAGTATTTTCTTAAAGACTGAGAGACTCTGCAGATCGAATAGAGTTTGGCAACTCATTCCACCATCGGGGAACCACAGAAGAGAAGAGTCTAGCTGTCAACCGGCCCTGTAGTGGTGGTTGTATCAGCCGCTTTTTGTTGGCCGAGTGTAGTGAGCAGTTCAGGTAGGAGGGAGCTGTTTTCATTGTAGTTTTGAATGCAAGTGTTAGAGTTTTGAGTTTTATGTGGGCAGCGATCTGAAGTGATCTGAACAGTGGGGTGACGTGCTGTTTTTGGCTGGTTGAAAACCAGATGTGCGGCTGCGTCTATGTGAAATGGACTAGGCCAGATGCTGAATGCTGCTCCACATGGGAGACGGAGGAGACTGATGCTACAGTCGCTGAGCCAATCATCGCCCAGTGCTGCACGCTACACATTTTATTTCGATTAAATATTCTTTCAATATGTTTTAATTAGTATTTTTAATGTATTTTTATATTGTTTTCAGTTTTTTAGGCTAGAAAATACTCATTTTACCGCAAAAATAATTAAAATAATGCAGCGATCACAGAGCCGGTTATGATGACTGAACTGTTGTGCTGCAATGCACCATGGGAGTTCACAATGTTGGGGGTTTAAATGTCATTATTGTGGTTTATGTTAGTGTTACAGTGTTATTTGTGTTTATTGTGTTTTTGTGGTTTAGTCAGCCTTGTTAGTTTGGTTAAGTGTTATGCTGTCATGACCATGAGTGTGAAATGTGTGTTTGATGACTTCCTGCCACATTTTCTATTTTCTATTTTTCAATTTAAAAATATGCGATGCAGTAAGCCGCGAAAAGTGAACCACAATATGGCAAGGGAGCACTGTAAATAAAAAAGAACAATTACTAGTGAAGCAGAAATACGCCTGGTTGTGTTGAACTAGCTGCATTCTCGTGCATTGTAATCTTATTACCTGAGGAAGCGTCACAGATTGGGAACTATCCAGCATCTGTAAGTGGTTGTTGGTGCCTAACTTTTTTCATAAACAACCCTTCTCCCTCCCTCAGGTTCTGGTGTTGGCTCCTACACGTGAGATAGCAGTGCAGATCCACTCAGTAGTGATGGCCATAGGCTGTGCCATGGAGGGCCTGGAGTGCCATGTTTTCATTGGCGGCAGGCCCGTGAGCCAAGACAAAGTCCATCTGAAGAAGTGTCACATAGCCGTGGGCTCACCTGGTAAGAGGCCAGAGGGATATTTTAATAGACACGTTGTAATCACTGTGCTGTTGTTTCTGTTTCCTAACAATGCTCCCGGTTGTGTGCTCAGGTCGCATCAAGCAGCTGATTGAGTTGGGCATGTTGTCAACCTCCAGCGTCAGACTGTTTGTTCTGGATGAGGCGGACAAGCTGCTGGAGGAGGGCAGCTTCCAGGAGCAGATAAAGTGAGATAGACTCGAACATCTGTAGTCATATTTAATGAGCTGCATGATATGGCAGCAGGCTGTCGTCGGAAATGCAGATTGTTATTCAACCAGGGTGTTTAGACTGAAGCCCTCAAGAGAGAATCTGTCGTGAAAATATGAAAGTGATGCTTGCAAACCGATAAATGCTAAAATCAACTCATCTTCTTGCTTCTCTTCAGCTGGATCTTCTCCTCGCTCCCTGTGAACAAACAGATGCTGGCACTCTCTGCCACCTACCCAGAATCCCTGGCTCAGCACCTGACCCGCTACATGAGAGAACCCACCTTTGTTAGACTCAATCCCAATGAAATGGGCCTGAAAGGTAGGATGCTGTTCCTGTCCCATCTTTACTCACTGTGGTCCCAACCAACCATGGATATGTGATTGTGTATATAGATAATTTTCTATATACATTTTTGTATTCGTTTCCATACTCGCCTCTTATTATCTCTGAGTAAGCACTGCCTGCAGTTCAGCTGAATGTTCCCAAAATTTGAGTGCATACTTTTTTGCAACGTCAGGGGACTGCAAATTGTAAGTTACACGATTAGTTTAAATACCGTTGGAAAGTTTAAAATCTAACAGTTGTTCCTGTTAGCGATAAAAGAAAGTGATGTAATTTCGGCATTTAAAAAAAACAACATAATTTTCAAATCCACAGGTAGATTTTTAGGGATCAGAGTGTTCACTTTCCAGAAATCTGTTTCACAAGCTAATTAGCAACTTACCATGAAGACTTGACTCTGCACCACTAGCTGCTCAGTGGTTCACGGCTGTTTTACGTACTCTGCTACATGTGCTGCAGACAGTACTGAGAGTGTTGTGAACAATGATGTTGTAGCTGTAAACTGTAATGATGCCATTTATAAACGACCCCAAGCACCTTTTTTCTGCATTATGTTCTATTTTTAAAAAGAATTTTCGTATTTAAATACTGACTCCCCATAAGAAGGCAGGAAGGTTGAGATAAAGATTTATAATGAAATGTTTTGAGAGGTTATTTTTTGAGGATGTGAGGTGATGGGCAGTAAGCAGAGACTAACATAAGCCACCGATATTAAAACCACTCTTCTCTTTGACAGGATCACATTTCAGCTTTGTTTACTTTGAAACTGGTAATTTGTTTTTTATATTGTACAAACTGACAATAAATGGTTTTATCTGAAGCTATGAAAACAAGCCTTGAACTCCTCACTCATCAGTGACTGAACACATCCCACCAGGAGCACACTGGATGAAAAAAAAGATGTTTTCATGTCAGTTTGAATCAATGATCTTGTGTATGTTGTCTTTGTGTTCCACCCTGCCAGGTCTGAAGCAGTATTACAAGCTGGTGCAGTCCCATCCGTTAGCTCACAAGGTTTTTCAGGAGAAGGTGCAGCACTTATTAGAGCTGTTCAGTAAAATCCCATTCAACCAAGCTCTGGTATTTTCCAATTTACACACAAGGTAACGGTTCATTCTAATGTTTATTCTCCTTCATACCTGTTGTTGATTATCTTTCAGACCAAGAAAACTGTATTTCAGTTACAGATTTGATCTTTGCATGATGCTGAATTGATAGAGAATGCATTAGATATGAAAGGGGATTATATTATATGTTATATATGTTCAGAAAAATTGACATGAAATGCTCTTGTGCATATTGTTCCTACAGGGCTCAGCACCTGGCTGACATCCTGTCCTCCAAAGGCTTACCTGCTGTTTGTATCTCAGGTGAGAGGTCCTGTAGAAAAGCTGTAGGAATGATATGATCACGCAGGAGGAAATAAATTAATAATATCAGACATATGGTTCTCACATTATCTTGTTTTATTTAAAAAAATTTTTTTTAAAAGATTCCCATTTCTCTAATTGCATGTTGTCTGCCTCTAATTTCTAATACACCCACTTATACAGACTCGCCTTCAAGTAAAGTTCTCTTTTATTTCTCTTTTATCACTCTCTGCTCTTTTTTTTTCCTTTTTAAAATTTTCACTGCTTGTAGTCCCTCTTTCTAACCTCCTGATGTTATTCTATCTTTTTCTCTTCAGCTTCTCTCTTAACCCCCTTGTGTGATGTCGTCCGTTAAACAGCTTTTAATTAGCTATCTATTCTGTACATTTTTGTCATTTTTTATGTTCTGCCTGCCAAAGCACTTTGTGAATGTTCTTCTTAAAGGTGCTATATAGATAAAGTTGTTATTATATTGACTGTCTCAGCAGAGTTGATCTGATCAGATTTAATGATGTGTTGTTTGATGACATGTGCAGGTGGCCTGAGTCAGGACCAGAGACTGGAGGCGATGTCCAAACTGAAGCAGTACCAATGCAGAGTGTTAATCTCCACTGATCTGGTGAGACGCAAACACGCCTTCCATGTAGCACCATGCATCCTTGTTTTTTATCTTTTAATAAATCTGCTGCTATTCAGGTATTTTATTATCAGCATCTGCACAGTAATATTAATGTTTTTTCCCCCTAGACTTCCAGGGGTATAGATGCAGAGAAAGTCAACTTGGTGATAAACCTGGACGTGCCGCAGGATTGGGAAACCTACATGCACAGAATTGGACGGGCCGGGCGTTTTGGTCAGCATTCATTACCGTTACCTCATAATAGCAATCAGCAGTCAGAGCTAACCAAAGCGGTGGGGTTTGATTTTCATCACCCAGGTGCCTGATGACATTTCAGCGGGTTGAAGTTGCATCACTATTGCAGAATCCATCCTCTACATTCTCAACTTGTTATTTTCAGTTGCATGTTTTTCCCCCTCCAGCTTGACTCAGAATCTGGACAATTACCACTTGCAGTTTAAAAAGAAGGGGGAAAAAATGTTTGTTTTGCTGCATACAGTCATTTACAGTGAGTATGTTTTTAAGATGGGGTTTGATTTTCAAAATGTTCTCATGAAGTAACAACGTGGCCTGGTAGGGTGACACTTTGACCTGCTACAGTTTGTAAATCAGACCTGAGTTGCTAAGAGGATTGTCTGACTCTTTCTGACTGCATTACACACCATTTTAAAGAATACCTTTTAGACTGAAGTATTAGCAGCTTTGACCCAACCAGCAAGGTCGATAGGTTCTGAACCATCTGCATTTAATTGTAATTAACTTTAACAAACATATGTTTTTGTATAAATGGAGGGCTTTTTCATCTCAACTGACATGTTAAATTGTTTGTGTGTGTGTTTGCATGATACACAACTACTCGAACCTCCTTTATCATTTCCTGTTGTTTAAATGGGTCCTCATCAAGATTGCATTTTGTTTGCAGGCACTCAGGGGCTGGCTGTGACCTACTGTTGCCATGGAGAGGAGGAGAATAAGATGATGGCCATCGCTCAAAAATGTGACCTTACTTTGTCTGCGCTGCCATGTGAGTCCTGTTCACATGTCTGTGTGATGCATGCTTAACTTTCCTGTTTGCATCTGCAGCCTTTATTGGTAATTATGAAAAGTAATTCCAGTCTCGTCTATCTGCTGTCCTTTCAGCCACCATGGAGCCCGGGTTGATGGATGAGCCATGTGACTGGGATGTCTGCACTGAAGCCTCCACTTCAGGCGACGTATCCCAGCTGTTCTCCAGAACAGAGAAGAAGAGGCGCACAAAGACCGAAGCCTCGCAGTCTCACTCTGTCGGGCATCAAGCTGTAGAGCACAGCAGTCAAAGAAAACCAGAAAAGACCCAACCAGCACGGAGACAAGGAGCACACGGTGAAGAGAATCGCAGAAAGATATCTTCAGCAGAGGACGCTTTGCCGCAGAGTCCTCCTCAAGCGACGCCGACTCGAAAAGAGCTGCAAGACGCTCTGCCGAAGATCCCTCCTCTCAGCTCGTTCAAGAATCAAAGATCAAAGTTTATGACTTTTGAGGAGGCTGAGCGGGACTTCCATAGCTTCATCACCACAGGGTTGGGGAGGTCAGTGGAGATCATCAGGGAGTTCAGAGGCCGAGAGGATGGAGGCCCCAGTGATCAGAACGAGCATCGGGAATCTTTCATTCTTAATGATGACAGAGCCCTAAAGGTAGCGCAGAATGGTGAACGATGGAAATCTAACTCATCATCTCAAAGGTTGATTTCCAGTTCTTCTAGCTCTGATATGGAGGAGAACCAGGATGAAGTGACAACAGGAAGCTCAAATCAGACTGATGGAGCTGAATACAGGGCCAAGCCTCAGACTGGAGCTGGACATGCAGCCAAACCAAAGGCAGATCCCACTAGGTCCAAAGCTTCTGCTTCTTCTGAACTCAGAACATATGCTCAGATACCCACAAGTGGGAGAGCTTCGTCTCATCCTGAGAGCAGGGAATCCGTACCGAGCATTAAATCAAGCTGGCGAACCAACCAGACAGCCCCAGCAGAGTCTCGCAGAGTTGAATCGCAAAAGGCGAAAAAACAGATTGGAAAACGGAGCAGAAAGCTCTCAGAAAAGATGAAAAGAGAACTAAAGAGAGGATGGGATGCAGAAGATTGCATTGACATGGAGGAAGAGGAGTGGAGCGCAGAAACGTACTGGAGAGCCTGCTACCGAGCCTGGAATGATTACTACACCTGCATGTCCCCTTTTCAAGAGCAGGGTTACCAAAGCTACTACAGCGCAGCGCACAACTGGATGGCAGCTTATCGTATGAACACCGTCTACGTGGAAGAACTCCTGAAGTTTCCATTAAGCACTTCTAATCATGCTGTTTCCCAGTGAGAAACATATTCACCAAAGCAGAATCTTTGTCTGAATGCGCCTTCATGTAACACATTGCACTTGAAATTTTGTGTAATTTCAAGTGAAGTCTTGTCATATAGTCTCAATTACTTCTCTAATAAATTACCTGGCCAAGTATGCATTTCAAATATTATTTCTGTTTGCTCACAAGCTATGAAACTATCTTATTGTTCTTTTTTATATTAAAATAGCAGGAAACTGCTAATGTAGAGCCTATGCAAGGAGACAAAATGCTCAAATTCTGTGCATGTCAAGTGAGGAGCCACTATGTTGTGTTTGCACATGGAGACAGGTGACTTCCTGTCTTGTACACTCGAGTAAAGGCCACACACTCATCAGTGTAACCTGATGTATAGAGAAAGGTCAGACTGTGCCGTGTACTGTATGTAATTTCTTCAGCAGGGCACACCAAGGTCAGGCAACTCTACATGCTCCTGATTACGGTCTAATCAAGCTGTCTGCCATTCACCCAATCAGCACTGGGCAGCACAAAAGACCAACACACCCTTGAAAAATTAATCTGAACTAGGGGCCCCACTTGAGCTACATTTTTCCACCGCCTGTGGCGTTTATGTTGTTACATCATGCAGCAAAGGCTCTTTCGTGCTCGCTCTGCGCTGCAGCACTGACCAGGAGACAGATTTCACATTAGAGGATGCAGAAAAATGCAGGTGATACGATGGAGGTTCACACTTTATGGAACGAAACCACTTTGCGCAACGACACCGACGCGACCCACTTTCCTGCGTTTCTTATCTTCAACTGCACGGTCCTCACGTTGTCTTTAGTTTTGGGTTTACCCGGCAACTTGTGGGTCTGCTGGGTTGTGTTCAGAACCAAGAGTCTGCAGAACTGCAATAACGCCCTGTTGGTCAGCCTGGCCGCCAGTGACCTGCTGAAGTGCGCCGTGGACACTCCGCTGCTGCTCTTCTCTTTCCTGTGCCAGGGGAAGGACAGCCGGGTGTCCGTGTGCGCCCTGCAGCAGTTCACCTACGCCCTGTGCAGCTGCGTCCAGCTGCTCACTCTGGTCAGCATCAGCGTGGAGCGCTTCCAAGCCATCGCCTTCCCCTTTCAAACCGAGAGAAGGAAAGCGAGGGTGCGTCTCTGGATTACCTCCATCTGGGCGTGCGGCCTCGTTTTAGCCATAATCTCTTTGACTCTCTCCAAAAAGGCGCTTTTCTACATGCTCTGCCGCTCGCACTTCGGGGGCAGCGGCGGCGACCTTCGCCACACGGATCCGTTCGGGCCCTACGTGCTGGTGCCGGTGTGGGGACTCTCTCTGACCGTGATCGTCGTCCACTACGTGCGGATCTTCAAAGTTGTGAGGCAGCACCGGAAGAAAGTGTTCAACCGCGGGGTCCAGCTGAGGCCCACGGTGGCGGAGCATGTGTGGGCCTGGTTGAGCGTCCCTCCTTCAGCACCTCGGACAGCTCCGCGGGGCTCCTGCAGGTCTCTGCCCCTCAGTCCGCTGCCTCTCCGCCGGACGATGCTGCTGGTGGCCGAGGCGGGCGCTCCCTGTGCGGGCGTCGCCGCGGCAAGACCCCCGGAGATCGTGGGGGCAGTTTGCCTCCTGACCCCCGGAGCCAAGGAGCGAGGCAAGAAACAGATGGAGGGGAAGCTGGCCCAGCGCTTTGGGTACATTATCATTGCCTTCACGCTTTTCTGGGCGCCCATGGTGGTTATTCTGCTCATGAATGTCATCTCTTGGCCGGACAGAGTGAGTGTACAAGTTGTTTTTGTCCTCATATTATCATAATGTGCAAAACACAAACCGTGCGTACTGTAATGCAGCACTGCAATGCATATTTAATAAGTTGTAGAGATTGTAATATGAACTCTTAATTTAAAAACAATAAATAAAAAATCACCTTTCCAAATGAGACCTCAGCCCACAGAAAGTTTTTATCACAATTTAGCAAACGAATCTAGCAACTTATCAAGAGAAATCATTCAATTTGCTGGGAACAGTATCCACTTTTTGTCTGATATCATTTTAATCTTTTTGGGTTTGGGCAACATAAAGATACCACCTGGAAATTATGATTATTTTCACTATTTTCAGCCATTTTTTTCTCCCCTCAGCTATATAATTAGTCCAAAAATGAAACATTAGAATAAACTCTCGTTTATTTCGGTACAGCGTTGCACTAATCTGCGCTCTCTCCTGCACTGCAGTTACTGATGGAGCTGGAGACATCAGCCGTGGTTCTGACCTGCGTACAGGCTGCAGTGGATCCCCTCATTTACACTTTTGTCACCAGGCAGTTTCGAACTGAACTCAGCAAGATCCTCTCCTCCATCCCAGGGTGTCCCCCAAAACCGAGAGGCTGAAGGTTCACTACTTGGGTGTGAACATGCATATGACAAAAGACTGCATTTTTGGAGCTGAATCTACCCCTGAAGCTCGGTACGTGTACGAGCCACTATCTTACGAGTGATTACAAGGCGGGTGAAGAAGAGAGCCTCACAGATTGTGTATTTGTGGCAGATATAGATGTTTTATCAGGCGTTTCACAGTCGGGACACAAGACAAGGTCATAAATAATATCCAACACCTGACAAGATACGCACAGCAGTAGTCTCAACAACGACAGGTGGCATAGGAGGGCAAAGCAAAGAGTGAGAGGAAAAAACTGACTGAGCCCAGAAAAAAGACAATCAAAGGAGAGTACATAACAGAGAAAGAGAGAGACAAACACAACCACAGACCTGTTTTTGCTGTTTGTAAATAAAAATGCCATCCTTTGACACTTTGAGCGGAATATATGCTTACATAATATTTCAAACCGTGTCATTTTAAAGTGCAGCTTGACACAAAACAACCTGTTTTCAAAACAGGGAAGCAGGAAATTAACCACGTTTAATCAATGTCCTCAGCAACAAAATACAGGGAGCCTCACCTCTGCCATTACCTATGTCATGCTCCTCTTGTAGACTTCAATAGATTCTAAATGTCGGACTTTATGCTGTAAATATGAAGTCAGTGTCTTTAGCCCCACTTGTAAAAACACATTTAAAAAGCTCAGTCTGTCTGTGCTTGTTTTCTTTTCTTTTTTTTTTTTTTTTAACTCCATGTAAATTTGAACACAGTTTGACTAAACACTAATACTGGATCTAGGCAGTTGTTGTCACTGTGTACAGTACTAAATTACCAGCAATAGTACTAGATCACTACTAGAATACCAGAGGTCAAACACATCTTGTTCCAACTCTGTAGAATAGTTTGGGCTTCCTTTGGGTTGTGACTAACCTCAGGATCAGAGAGAACTAAACCACGAGTCCAACAGACCCTAAGATGTAGTGATGCACTGATATGGTACCAATCTGCTGTATAATTCCGCCTGTTGCCTGATGTAATGATATGTCTTTTTTTTTCTCTAAATCTTAGTACAAATGCATATGCAAAACTGGTTATGCTTTTAAGATGTCTCCACCTCAAGCTAATTAAATACATATTTTTAACGGACCGTGATACATTTGCTGCTAGTGTAACAGTTTTAAACCGTCTACTTCTACAGGAAAACACATCAGCTACATGTGGGCAGACGTAATATTAGACCAATTCCAGTATTGCTTTTGAAATATGCTGTTGGCTGAAACTGGTGCACCTCTAGCCCAGTCTGTGTGCTCTTGATCACCATTTTATTTCATCTACTCGGAGCAGAAGTGGGCAGTTAGTCTCCTATGACTGAGGCTGCTCTTCTCTGCTTTGGTGAAACTGCAGCAGTATCACCCACCTAAAGCCAGACCTAACCGTCTCTCAGGACGCTGAACCCAAAATGATGAAAAAAGCCAACAGAGCAGCATCAGATTGGAGCTTAGCAGAGCTAGAAGGCCCTCGTCCATAGTTGAAAAGATCAGCTTTGATGGGATATGATGAGAAGAAATACTAAAGATATATATTTATGTATGTATATATATATATATATATATATATATATATATATATATATATATATATATATATATATATATATATATATATATATATATATATATATATTGATCTTGGAGTCGAGAGAACATATGGAACAGCATGTTTTTGGTGACGGAGATCTGTGGATGGTTCATCCAGCGTCCTCCGTGTCTCTGTGGTCACTGTTACAACAGACCTCCCTGCTTGAAATTCTTCAGAAGATAAAGTAAGTAAAAATCCTTTGAAACACCAAGGAGGACAAAAAGTACAAACACCAAGTTTCCTAACCACATAGAGTACACATACTCAACAACTTCTGAAAAATGCCCGCTGAGTTTGGGGAAGAAAAAACGTTGACAACTATAAAGACTACTGAAAGCATACTGTTGTTCACACAGGAGGTGGGGATACAACAGGACAACAACGAGAGAGAGAAAAATGTAGAGAGAGAAGAGACAGAGTGAGGGAAAGAGAAAGAGAACGAGAGGACAGCTTCACTGGTTCTGCCAAACGATGGTCAAATATTACAAAATATTCTATTAACAATATTCACAAAGATCCTGGGCTTGGGACAGATTTGTGTCAGAAATTCTCAGCGAATGTCTTGTGCTTTTAATTGTGGTGGTTTGAATTCAAAATGGTTTTTTTTTGTTGTTGTTTTGGTTTCATTGTAAGAGAAATTGAGTTATTTGAGGTCTGTCGGGCTGTAAGAGCCAAAAGGGAAAAGAACAGGGAGAAATTCAGAAAACTATAAAAACAAATAAATCTCTTTTTACTCCAGCAAAACAGGCACATATTGTGTAAAAGCTTTGTAGCTGAGAATTTTGGACAGAAATGTGTGCAAAGAACCCTTCAGAGTGGCAGCTAGTCAAATATACCATATACTGAGCCGTAGAGACTTCCAGGAGAATTGAAACACAAGTTTTCAATCAACTGAGAGAAACACACACATTCGCGAACACACACACACACACACACACCTCCTATCTGACACATCACAACTCCTCTATCTAGCAAAAAATTCACATGCACTCATTCACAAATACGAAACTCATTGGTAACGCCATCACAGACACCTACCGCATTTCGTCTTTTAAAGAATTTTTACTCACGTGGAATAATATTGGACCTGAAAAGGAATGGTGGCATATTGATCTATCAACATGTAAAATAACACAAAACAAAAGGACAAGATTGAGTCATTGGGGCGGGTGGGAGGGGGGAAAGGTTTGATTATGTGTTTTTTTTTTCTTTCCCTTTCCGCCTGTTCCCTTATATCTCCTGCTTTTAAAAAAAAAAGAGTCAAACTGAAGCATAAATCATAAAAAAGGTGCATTGTGCACAATGACACGCGACTTACTCTGGGAACTCATCTGTGACACTTGGGTGGCACACACTCACTCGCCTCCTTATCTAAAATAGCTCCTCACACATCCTCCCCGCTGTTTCACTCACACGCACACACATGTATGCCGACCGCTAACATGAAGTTACTGTATCTAAAAGCCATCCTCCGTTTGTACAGGGAGTCCATGTCTTTACAGTACATGACCAGCAGAGGGCAGGCTCCACCAGGGCCAGACTAGGACTCCGAACACCTTCTCCTCCATCATTCTCAGTCCTCCTCTGTCCCTCAGTCTGTCTTGATGAGACTTTATCTGTCTTCCCGCGCCTGCACTCCAGTTTTCACAGTGCGGACACCTTCACGACATTTTGGTGGGTGGGGCCTGCGGGCAGGTGAGCGTCGCCCTCGGGAGTCGTCACAGGTGGTGTGGGAATGCTGATGATTGCTGTGGTGATCTGGCTGCTCTGGCAGTTCAGAGGTGCTGGCTCATCTACGCGCATGTTCAGACTGGAGCGGCTGTAGGAATAAATGAAGGAAGAAAGTCAAGGATTAGGGTAATCCTGGAGAAATGGAGAAATATTTCACTGACAGATAGAACAGAGCTTCAGGGAGGTGGGTTTTGTGAAGGTTAGCGTCCCACTTTGACTGTGGCTGAAGAAAAAGTTAATGAGAAATCCTCCTCTTTCCTTTGAGGTGACTCTAACAACGATAGCTGTGCCCTTAGACCCCTTTCAAAGTGAACAAACCCTGGAAAATCCTGTTTTTGAATGAAATCACCGTTAGTGTGAATTGGTCAACAATCCCCAAGGTTTTACACTTTCTCCACCAAATCAGAATTAGACAAAAGGAGAACTGACAGAGTTTAAGTAATGGGCACTAATAACAAACAGACAGGCCACAGACAGACTCTTTATAGTGTAAAATATAGAGTCTGTCTGTGGGGATCACATCAGCATATATCTGCACAGCTTTCAGCGGCTCATGAAGTGGTTGCAGGCTTCTCTAACATGAAACATAAAGTCAGATTAAACAGTGACTGGTGGAGAGACTTCAGTGGACAAACACAAAATCCTGAAATACTGAGTGTTGACCACAAGTTTGTGCACCAAAAAAAATGTAAACAGCTGAAAATGATGGGGAACATGCACAGGACACATTAGGTTGAGGTTGCATGGATCGATCCCAGTCACTTTGTTATCCATTGACAGCCAGGACTGTGTGTGAACACACAAAGGACAAACAGCTATTGGACTTTTCACTGCATTGGACAAAGAGTGTTTTGGATAAGGATTACATAGTCCATCTTTAATTAGAAGCATTTGTAAAGCAGCCAATGTATTGTGGGTGTCTTCTTTCAAGTTTGTTTTTAAGTCTTACTGGCCCAAAGTTGTTAAAAAACAAATGTCTCAAAACAAATGCCTTGATCCGGGCAAAATTCCTTTTGTCAGAATCACAGCTGACTAAATGTTATTGGAACTATGTGAGAGTAAATTAGCACCTCGTTGTCAGTTGTTGTTAGTTACATGGTGCGTAATTAGGCTAATGGTAGTGGATGGTTGAAAGTTGTTAATTGCCAGCCATTAGACCTAACAGTGAATCTGGTTAGAAGGTACTGTCTAGTATGTTCCCCTGCCAGAACATTTTATAAAAGCACAGTGTCAAAGGCGAGAGAGCTTTGTGTGAAAGAAAATATAGTCAGTGAATGATAACTGTATCCTTCCAACTGGTTTCTGAATGTGGCAATCAAGAAATGTGGAAATAACATACAATTTCTATAAACAATTATATTTTGCCACCACTGCACACAGTCTTTGTGCTGTGTGCTTCGGGGATCCTGATCTTACCTGGTGCTGAGGGGCTGGATGTGGATGGTGCTGAGCTCCTGCAAGCCTTGTGGGTGTGTGTGCGTGTGCGTCAAAGGCTGCATGTGTGCTGGGGCACTGGCGTTCGGTAAAGGGGTGTGATGCTTCTTGCTCCGGCGGGTGCAGCATGTCCCCGTTACACCGTCCTGGCTGGAGAGGGAGGGGCTTCGAGAGGGGTAATTCTGCAGCCCCGCCTCCAGGTAGCTCTGCTGGTAATACTGCTCATCCACAAACTCGTGGTTCTAGAAAACAAAAACGACGAAAAGGAAGGAAGACGGAGAGAGAGTTTTAGCAAAGATGTGACATTTACAGCATTCGTATTTATGAGCATGTATTGTATATGGTCTGCTATATCCTGTCATTTTCCGCTTCTTCGCCAGGGTCAATAACTCCTCTCAGAATGTGGGATTGTTTTTTTTTATGTAGGTGTGCATGGCGCTGTGTGTCCACGTTTTAGTGTACTGTAGTTCAGAATAATTTTCACTTCCTTAAAGCAGATATAATCAGTATTTCTATATCAACAGTATATCACACAACCAGTTGTACATGAAAGGAATCACTCAGAGCGATGAACTCACACAGAACGATCACTGCAGTTCCAGTCAGCTCTACAGAGCTTTGTGTAGACTTTGAGTTCAATGTTTTAGCTCTGGAAACTTTACTGTTCTGGTTCACGCTCACTGCTCTCATCACCATTGTTTTCAGACACAGCATGCAGCAGTTTGCATACAGCCGAGAGACTAATTTAGCAGTTGAAAGGAAGTTAAAGTGAGCGTTAAGTAGCTTGAATGAATTTCCCTCAAGACTCGGTGGAGAGCAAAATAGTGCAAATACAACTTTAAGTGAATTAATATTGCGCTTCTGTGTAAATTGGCCAGTGTTTGCTAATGCTGGCCAGACGGCATCACCTTCAAAAGGTGATAATATGTCAGTGTTGTCTTCCCAGCTCTCTACAACTCCCCTTGAGTGTCCCAAACATCCTTCACGTGGTACATTTTATGTACGGTGAATAATGAGAGTTTGGGTGGATGTGCACTAGCCCATGATACATGCTTTCATTGGTCATCCTCTGAGTTGTGTAAGGCTGAGACAGACAGTGTGTCTGTATCGCATGCGGGCAGGCAAGCGTGTATCATAAGGGAAATGCAGTGTACTGGACATCACGCTACAGCGAGCATTATTTGTGCACGGACATAAAAATACTGTAGATCCATACACATTATGCCTGGCTGTCAGCTATTTTCACCTAATGAGCCACAGCTACGGAGAAATGTCTGGATGACTGCACAATTTCGGGTTCTATATTGATATTGAATTACAATTTTAGAATCTAATCCATTGATCTTTTCCTTGTGCCTCAGGAAAAACAAAGGTTATAACAGATATACAGTTAAAAATAATAAGAAGATATAAAGCTGGAGTATGTGTGTACTCACAGTGGTTTTCTCCAGGCAGTGCAGCAGGTGGTGGTGCTGGCTCTCTAATAGAGAGGTAGACTTGCTTAAACGTTGCTCATCCTCAGTGGAGTTCTGAAACACACACACACAGACACAAACGCACACCCAGAAAATGAATGCTGCGCAACATTCCCCTTTAGGAAGACACTAATCAGATGTTGGAGGTGTGCGGCCAACTGCTGTCTCAGTACCTGATCTGAAAGGTTCATCTTGTATGGAAGTTGCTTGAGTTGGAGAAGGAGACAAAAGGAGAACAGACATGGAGTTTTACTAGCGTTCGTAGGTCAGCATTGAGAACAGGCAGCCATCAGGACTGCAGTAATGCCAGTCAGACACGGAGGACATTACTATTCTGACCCTGAGAGGCGTGTCTGCTAACATCAGTGGAGCCAGTGCATTGATCTGTGCTAGAAGGGAGACTTCTAGCAAAACTCTGACTTAATAGATATACAGTATATACAATTCACATAAAAATTTCCATCGTGACATTTTGCCTCCATCTCTGTTATTGCAAAGGCTCGCTAGAGGCAACTTGTTAATGACTTGTTTTCCATATTCCCTATTTTTTATGCTGTGGCCTGTTCATGTGCTTGTTTGTGTGTGTTTCTTCGTGCGAACAAGTGGGTGCTATTTCTAGTTCTGTGGTGCTTCGGATACAAAACTCATTTATAGGCAGTGGGGAGGTGAGTCAGACAATAAGTGGACTATCGACTGCTCAGGAGGCTCAAAGATCCTCTAACAAAGTAAAGGAAGCTGCAAAAATATCTAAAATAACATTTGATTGTCAATACTCAGCAGTTCATTTGCTTACTTTTTCATTTAGAGTATTTTATAAGTTCAGTAAGTTATTCTGTCACACCTTGAGAGAGAGAGAGTTAAAGTTTGTAGAAAACATCACATATCATTATGTAATACAATAAGGCTTTTGTTTTTTGTCTCCATCTAAACTATTTCTAAGGTAATATGTGGAATAGATGCTGACTTAATGTATGTATAGGATTTAGAACTTATGTATTTCTACGTATCTAACATCTAAGTCGGGGTTTTGGAAGAGTTACTGCACTGAAAACGCAGATTACTTTGCATTATTGGAAAAAAAATATTCTACATAATAGCTTTAGCCTGAGCCTGGAAAGATATCTCTTCAGTATACTGCAGAATGCCATCATTGCTCGTCAGAATTAAGGCCGTGTTTCACATATAGACTTTCAATGGGTTGCATCAGTGTTTCCCACCAGAATCTGTGGTTGAACTGTTTATATATATATCTATTAAAAAAAAAAAAACAAAGCCAGAAAGTACTGCCCTTATCCTGCATGCTCCACAGCACCGCCGAAAGGCAAGTGAAATGCCATGTTTGGAAGATTTGTAGTAGCAATTTTCTGTTTGTTAAGCGGGTGGTGGGTGTTGTAAGCAGAGACTTCTTTGCTGAGAGTGTAAATTTCTGCTCTGATGACTCGGTTTTCTTCTAGACAGGACTGCTCACCTGTGTTCATGCTGCTTATCTGTACCTAACGCAGCAGTAAAACACAGGTGTTTGGGCTGACTTATTTCTGTCCCTCTCTATACATACGACTGCAAGCCCGTATCAGCAGTCTGTCTGGAGGCGGCTATGGCTCACCACCCAGGTGGCCACCATACTGTAGAATGGAAACAGCTTGATCTGCAGAGTGACAAAACACGCTGTGTCGCTCTGCGTGGCGCTGTACATACTGTTGGTAAATAGCTGCCTCACAATGAAACCTACGTTTGACAGCAATTAACATTTTACTGAGCTTGCATTTATTTTCAAATTCTAGCCCCTGAACTGTCGACTTCGGACATCAGCATTACTAGTCCAAGCCCGAGCTGGTACAATTAAACTTATCCAACATAAGAAATAGATTTTTTAAAAAATGAATGAAAGCCACGTTTTTCTGTGAAGACTGCACAGGTGAATGGCTCATGAATTTAAATGGCTGTATCTATGCAAAGAAGTGAAAAAGTCTTACCGCTGATAACGCTGCACTTAATTAGTTTTGAGCTGAAGTTGCACAATATAGAAAAGGGAAGAAAACATTTTCTGATGTGTTTTTGATGTTATCAGATAGTTTAATTACTTATTTTTGCGCTGGTGATTAACTTTAAAATTGGACCCGGTGTTCTTCATGGAGCAGTGCACGCTCTGCACTGAATAAAATCTTAAATAAAAGGAAATCCATTAGGATATGTACATGGAAGAGATGTTCTGCACGTCTTCACACACCGTTTCATTGCTGAAAGAGTTGTGTTGACTCCCTTTCTCTCTAAAATGTTGGGTCACATACTTGGCCAGGTCATGGTTTTCACTTCTTAATTGTTTAGAAAGTCTTGTGTGATTTTGCCTGTGCTTTGGATCGTTATCATGTGGAAATATTCTTCTTCTGCTGAGCTCCTACTGAGTGGTATTCATATCGTCAGCCAGTATTTTAGTAAATCCACAGGCATTTATGGTATAATCTATACTTTTCAGGTCTCTAACAACTTTTCCACTCATGCAGCTCCATATCAACACACTTTCAACCCTGTGCTACACTGTTGGGACGATTCATTCATTGTGGTAGTTCATGGATCCCATCTGTGGCAAACAAAATTATCTTGATCTCATCTGACCATTCAGAAATGGTCAGATGTATTTATAATAGTCTTTCCTTATTTTTTGCTTTTGATTGTTCATATGAGGAAATACGCTACTTGTCAATTTAGAAAAAGTGCAATTATTGATAGGTGATACAATTTGGAATCATTTTAAGTGGTAATAGACAGTGGTGTACACACTTCTGTTTTGCACTATGCATTACTACAGACAGCATAGTAGTCCTTTGTCACAGTGTACTGTAACCATTATTATGAATTTGATGCATTGTTCAGTCATTGCTTGTGTATTACTGGTGCCATTTTGATTTTGTCCGCACCATTGCTACTGAAGAGAGATAAAGCAATAGAGACGCACAGAGAGTGAGTGAGAGGGTGGAGGAAGCACTTGTTTTCGTGCTTTGTCAGCTCCGGGCCGCTATACTGCTTGTGAACCGCAACATTTTTGGTGAAGCAAGGAACATCCTTGAGTTGTGTTTACTTTTCTTGCTGCATTGCCTGAAGCCTGTTCCTCAGCTGGGCAGCTGGGCTCAGAGATGCTCACATTATAAGTGGCGCTTATCGAACGAGATCGCAGTGAGCTGCCCTGATGGGATGTTGGGATAATTAAAGGACAGACAAGCAAGGCCTGCACCTAACAACAAAGTTACCGCAGAGGTCAGTCTCTTTGTGTCGTCATTAAAAAAAACCCCACTACAACAGTAATTGTGTCCTATGGGGTTGGGTATTCTGTGGCCAGACCATAACATTGTGCACTGTGGTGTCTGTGCATCTGAGACCGATCTTACCGTGAGCTCTAGAGCTTCGTTGAACAGGCCATTGCGCTTGCTGTGGAGGAAGGCACTGGAGCTTCCAGTCTTGGATATTCGTATCCTGGCCAAGCGGGCTTTCTGCAAAGGGCAAGAGACCATAGAAACCACCTGTTAGCAAGTTCTTATACCACATCCTATGTCAGAATGATTAGGTGTCATCCTGACATCCCACCGATTTGAGCTTCAGCACTTTTGCATGCTTGATATTTTAGTTGTGATCTTATAGATCAAATCAAACATGGGCTACTAAAGCATTCACTGTGATCTGCTGTGATAAATTCACTCTGATCTCCAGTGATACTTATGAATGATTTATGTTGACTACACGATAACACATTCCTTGGGTTTAAAATCAGAGTGGCAGCTAGGAGTAGATCAGGTAAATCTTGTATGAATTAAGCAGCTAAGTGTCATTCTGTATTTAAAAGATGGAATTCACTTCATTCGGGCTGTTTCTGTGCTGCAGTTTTGTCTCGCAAAATAAATCAAGTATGTGTCTATTCCCATAGTGCTCTGCTTCTTTACTCCTGAGCCACTATGCTAGTGTCGGCTCATGTGCATCCTTAGTCATCAGACCCTGTACATCACGATTACAGTACTGTCCAGATCTCTGTCTCTTTTTTCTGTTTTTCCCTCATGCTGTCAAACATCTTATGTATGAGGCAGTCAGTAACAGAAATGATGGAGATGAAAAAAAGGAATACAAGGAGGAACAGATACACTCTGGTCCTTGGAGTAAATTTTTGAAATAAGTAACTTGGACACAGCGGAATGAATGTAAACGTTTATAACTACACTGTGGACACTAATGTGTGGGTGAAAACATGTCTGAGTGCATATTGGTTCGTATACAGAGGCCTATGTAAAAATGTAGGTCTCAATAAATCTCTCAGTTACCAAGACAACTGCTTTTAAAGGATAGTGCTATCGGAGTCTCTCACTTCTCAAAGGCCCGCCATTTTCCCATCAAAGTCAAGAGTTGGGTGTCAAGCTCGGCGCAGCTACAGAGTGTGTGTTTTCTTGTTGCTTTCCTCTCTGCATTCTAAAATTGAATGATGGATTCATTGAGGAGAAATTGGTGGAAGAATAATGTGAGCTGTGCAGATGACGAGCAGACGGAGAGCTCGTTCAGGAGGGGCCTCATGCGCCGCTGAGTGTGAGCGGGGGGTTAATTCAGTGTGTGGATGTATGTTTGCTTATCTCCATATGCTTATGCATGCACGCCTCGTCTTCATAGGCAAATTTCCATACATATTCATGCAAACCATATACTGTAGAGCACCAGCAGGGATACCTGGCTCAGTAAGAGCATGGTAATGAATGGTAATTCAAGCTCGTCCCCCCACTTGAGCTTCATTTAAAACACGTTAATGTTTGTTGACCTACACATAGCTCATGCTGTGATTTAGTAATCTAAGGTGAGGCAGGGGAGATAAACAAGAGCGCACATGTACACACACAGGCAAAGCAAGCAACCTGCACTATAGTATCTATGGCACAACTCCCTTTAAATTGTATCATTATCAGCATCATTATCTTTCTCCCCCCTCCCGATACTCCCTCCTGCTCTTCTTGACGAGTTCTCCTCGCTCTCTTTGTGCCCTCGTGCTCTATGTACATTTGTGCTGGCACAGCATTCCCACCGGCCTCTGGAATAACCCTTCTTTATGTTCTGGAAGTGTGCTCAGCCAATGGGATCATCTCTCTGGGGTCACCATGCAAACAGGAGCCCGCGACTGTGGCACTGGTTGCCAGGCAGCGCAGAGGTAATGGAGGGGATGTTAAGAACATGTCCTGCTAGATTGAATCTACTTCTGCAGTTCTCTGATAGATTCCTGGGGCCTCTGGGACCAGGGCACTTGTGCCGAAGTCCCATCTGTGTTTTCAGGCAGAGTTGCAGCACGACAGATTGAGCCTGAATTGCTCCTGAAGCATCATCAAGAACACGGAGTGAAAGGAGACCTTGGGTGGAGGGATTTCATTAACACCTACATATATGCAGATCACCATGCAGAAGGTTAAATGGCCAAAAATACTGAATCAGCTGTTCATTTCCTTACACAGAGATGACATCACGTACTTTATGTCCATGTTTAGACACGCAAACACACACACAGAGAACACAGAATGACAGCCGAGGCGCTCAGCTCCACTACAAAAGACAAATAAACAATTTCTCAGTAGATGATCCTGCATGCTGCCTTGGAAGATGATTAAGCATGTGGTATTTATCACAAAATTAAAATCTATAACTTTCGATGTAAATTTGGTGGTGTGGTTGCTCTATAGTACAGTACATTGAAATATTAGGTCCCTCATCACTATTTTAAAACCCAGCATTCCCCTTGTAAACAAATGAGGGTCTAATTACATAACACATGGGGGAGATTCTGTCCCATAAAAACATTACTGCATTGTTAAAGTCCCACTGAAATCACACTTTGCTGTCACAAATAATTCAGTGTGTGCATGCGTCGCTAATATTTTTTATTAGTACATGGGGAAAAAACACACATTTTTGAGGAAATATCAGAAGTAATTATTTTCTTCGTTATTGGCTGGCGGGCCATGTCAGCGTCTGGATTTGATTGACATCAGACGGTAGACTGTGCACCAGCTGGGGACCGACAGACAAAGTAAATAACCTTGTAGTTGTAGCTGATAAGCCATTGATAGACAGTTTGTGATTAGCAGTGGCACTGAAGAGTGAGGACCACACCAGCATCTAAGCAGACTCAAATTTATACGCAGTTTAATCCGCTAACTGGCCTGCAGATCAACCTCAGCAGGCAGCTTTTACCTGGCCAATGTCTATTTGGTGCCATTTTAAAGGCGCTCAGGTGCAGGTGCAGTTGTCTGGAAAGCTAAAACTGTTGTTCAAAGTGTGTGTGACTCTCTCTGTGTGATAGAATCTTACAGCTTAATACGAATATGTTTTAAAATGAAAAAGATGTGTGCACAGAAAAATACAATTTAATCCCAGGTTGGCTTCAAATCCATCAAACTCGGAAAAACTACAGTTTTCAAAAATCCAAAATGTTGTAACACCTCCCAACCAATCAGAATACTGATGCTCAATCCTGCTGACTGAAACTATCCAGATGTTTTCCTAAACCCAGCAGCAAATAAACTGATCCAAACACCTTTTTTCCCCATCTCTTCTTTGTTTCCCTTCTTCCTGCTAGGGAGCCACAATTTAGGATCAATGGCACTTTAAAGATTATAGCTTATGAAGCTGCAAGTCTGCAAAAAAATTGCTTAATTTCAACACAATTTGCTGCCAGCTGAGGGATCTAACCTGGCATATCCTCAAATGATTAAAAAACGCTACATATCCACTCAGCTCCCATGCCATACTCCACTGAGCACTGCCAGGAAGTTTTGTTAGAAGTTCATCTTTAGTTGAAAGTGGAAGTTAAAAAATTCATGCCACCTTGTGAGTTACAGCCTTTGCTAGACTGCCTGCGTAAGATTTGGCTGAGTGAAAAGTGGAGCAATCGAGCTATGAGATCCAGATTAGGTTCTGCCTCGGGCCTGCCTCGGAACCATACAAGTGAAAGAGGAGACCATCTGATGAACGAGCACGTGCACATGCACATGCGCACGCTCACACTCACACACATACGCACAAACACAAATAACTGTGGAAGAATCTCATTTTGTTTTGCAGCTGCCACTCATCTGAAGAGGTTGCTTTTATACATACTGACATTTCTGCCACAAGGAAATAAGTGAGTTGCTTCTTCTGAGGTATGTTGGTGTATGATAACACACACATACACACACACACACACACACACACACACACACACACACACACACACACACACACACACACACACACACACACACACACACACACACACACACACACACACACAGAGAAAACATCCATCTGAGAGTTTGGTGAAAGCAAAAAACACTGGACAATGGCAAAAATATTGATTCTGAGGAAATCAAGTCCTCTGACACCTCTGGCCCACAGATACCCGTAGCAAAGACAACTTAACCTCAGACTAACACCACTCAGAGATAAAATACCTCTGCTAAGCCCGGATTACCTCGCCTTTGTGGAGAAAGGTATAGCTTTGCTCTGCAAGCTGCTGCGATGGCAGTGCTTTTCTCTTCTTTTCTTTCCTTGTTTTTATTTTTTCCAATGGACATAATTTATAGCAAAAATCTTGACCTCCCCTCTCACCAAAGTCCCCCATCAACATCTCCCCTGTCTCTCTTGTTTGGTCTGCCTTCTTGCAACGTGCAGACAACTTTATTGATTGTCTAGAAGGGCAAAGCACTCTTAGCCAGAAGTCATCTCCACCTTTTGACTTCAACCTTCTGACGGAGGGCTAGAAACAATAGTGAGATGATTTAGAGCAAGGAGACCGAGAGTGAGCAGGAGGGAGGAAGAGGAAGGGAGGAGGACTTGTTTTTGTTTTTCGCTTCTTCCATGTCAGCCTCCAGCCAGCGTAATGCTCATGAACTGGAACGCTCAGTAATTTTACTATTCACTAAGTTTGAACACAGCAACCGGTTGAACCAGACACATATTTCCAGTCAAAGTAAAAAAAAAAAAAAAAAAAAAGAAAAGACAAGACAGAGAGAAAGATGGCAACTGAAATTTCACAGAAGCAGGAACAACAACAGGGAAACAAACAGGAAAAGATATGTATAGATTATGCTGCTGTGCACCTGAGGCTGGATCTACTATTAAGCCTTTTTGTCAAAGGAAAAGTCACATTTTCACTTGACAATAGGCAGCAACATTTTCTTTTCTTGGTGAGGGAATGCTAGTGGGTAGTTTTGTGATTTGGAAATAATGCATTATCATTTAAAATAATACAAGAAACTTGTATAAATATCAGTACAAACATACCTTCCTTCTTTGCTTAGATGAGAATGTCATAGAGAAAATGACTGCTTGTCAGAAAGACTTTAATTCTTTTAAAAAAATAATGACAATGTAGTTAAATATCTTAATTTTATTGTGTGAGGTTTATTCGTATGAGTGTTCCTAGCCAGACTCATCAGACCCTCTTAACTGCACAAACTTGTAAATCTTTTGCTTCAACTTGATGAATAAGTAAGAGTGCTCATAAGTGCACTTGTGAGATTTAGTTATTAGGATTTTCCAAAGCTCCTAAAGTGCCATAAAAGGCTGTCTGTCCCTGCTGTTTGCAGGTAAGTTTCATTTACCACAATATTACAAGAAAAGAGTTAAAAGAAGAACATTACACAGCAGAATTTTAATTGCTGCTGTCAAAAATCAGCAGATAAAAACACAATTAATTTAGTTGTGTCAATAGATGTAGCCTATCAGAGGGCCAAAGTAATTGGAAAATATTAAACCTGCCAACAGCAAGCCATTAGAGCAGTTTAGCGTTGTGACAGAAATAAAGAGAAAGGTTAGATAATAAAAAATCTCTTCAAAAAGCAAAGCTCTCAGTGATTTATTTCTGTTTATTAAGTGATGTCATACTGTCAGTGTTATAATGGAGGACAGACAGCGACCTGCGTAAAGACTGAATTCTATCTATTTCAGTGCCAAAACACACAACAAAATCACAAAATCTAAAGATGATGTCAGCTGAATAAAGACAACTTTAATTCTATTGGATTATAGTATCATATGTTAACTTTAGATTCATTCAGATTAAGGTTTTATGGTAAAAAACTATTGTTTTCAACCAGAAGAAAGAAGAAAACTATCTATATATTCCAGATAGGGAGGGGCTGCACAGTGCCGGGTGGTTAGCACTTTCGCCTTGCAGCTAGAAGATCCCCAGTTCACGTCCCGGGATCTTTCTGCATGGAGTTTGTCTGTTCTCCCTGTGCATGAGTGGGTTTTCTCTGGGTACTCCATCTTCCTCCCACAGTCCAGTTATTCTAAATTGCCTGTAGGTGTGAATGCGAGTGTGATTGTCTGTATATGTAGCCCTGAGACAGACTGGCGACCTGTCCAGGTGTCTCCTGTTTCGCCCCAAGTCAGCTGGGATAGACTCCAGCCCCCCGTGACCCTAATGAGGATTAAGCGTTGTATAGATAATGGAGGGATGGATATTCCAGATATATGTAGTTTGTGAATAACACAAGATTTTAAAGACAAAAAATGGTAAATGGCCCTAATCCTCATAAATGAAATCAAATGTGGCAGATTTAATCAGCTCATATGACTGATTCTTGTAGAAAAGCCACATTTTGTAGACATTTAATTTTATCTTCTAGCTATGGTCTTACATGCAGCTAGACTGCATTCTTAGTTACATTTTGAGGAAAACCAATCACATATTTGATAAGGCAGGACTCGTCACAAGGCAGAAAATGGAGGGAAGCTTCCAACTAATCATAAAGCTGTCAGATTATAATCCAAACAGCGATGCTTTCCTAAAACTAACCCAGTAGTTTTGGTGCCTAAACCAAACCAAACAACAAGTGAAAATTAAAGTTAAGTCTAAGAGTAATCTAAGATGTAAGTTTTCTGGGTGAAAGTTGACTTTTGCTTCCGCCTTCTGATTCGGACTCTGTGGCTTATTCAATCTGTGACGCCATCACTTTAACTTCTGGAACAAATTATTTAGTTTCTTCCAAAATGTACACAAGGATGCACTTCAGCTGTATAGGATTGTGATTTTTGTGAGACACAGTTGCTGTATGTTTGATAAAGGTGTTTTTTTGTTGTTGTTTTGTTGCTTATTATGGGAAAGTACGTTCAAGTCAAGGTTGTCATAGTTAACTAAAAAGAAATTAAAAACTTAATGTAGGTGTAAAAAAATATTCCAGCTGACTAAAAATAAAATAAAAACTAGACTTTACAAAAAACCAAGACTGCAACAATAATGCAAGTACCAACAGTATTGACTAAAATAAAACAAAAATATGCAAGAACTGTCTTCAGCAATGGTCCAATTTGGTCAATTATCAACCAGATAAGCGTGAGGAGAATTTGGAGCATTTGTTGAAACTAGGATGTCAGTTGCCTCCTCCATATGTTGCCAGTATCCTAATACCTATTCTTGACTTCTTAAAATTTGCTTAATGCCGCTATGTTAAAAGAAAAAATAAATACATACACTGATACTGAAACTAATAAAATCCTAATTAAAACTAAACATTTTTAAACAATAAAAACTAAACCAAAACAAGTAGAAACTAACTTAATCAAAAACGAACTACACTACATCTGGTTTAAATCCATTTGAGTGACATAATATTCATAGAACTACAGATCCAGGGAAAGAACACGAGTACATTGAAATATTTAAACTCATTTTAATTCCTGCTCTGCTCTTTTTTTTTTAATCATTCTGTGTCACTTGCCCGTTTTGATTCCCCAATTTAAATCGTTCCCTCTTTCAGGTACGTGAGGATATTATTACCTCTTTGCAAATAATCCCCGAGGGGCAACTGAAGTAACCACTGCAGATTGGACTCTTTGTTTCAGATCATTTTATGGGGCACAGACTTGCAGTCGGAGCTCAGTTCATCGCAGAACAAAAGCAGGGATGCTAAAGACTACAGGGAGGGAGAACAGAGAACATAATGTATGTCTGTGCCTCAGCTGTGCATTCCCTCTTGCCACATACAGCAACCGGTGGCACACTCATGTAACTTTCCATTGAGCAGCGTGATAGATCAGCTGCTGTCTGTCTACCACCGCCCAGATGGATGGCTAATTGTAATGGGACCCCAGAACAGCTAACAATTAGACCTGAATGAAGATGGATGTGGATAGTGGGTGGGAAATGGGGAGAGAAGCATGTAAGGACGGGAAAAAAAGGGAAAGGGGGGTGACGACAGGGGCAGGAGAAATGTTGGGGGACTAATACTGTGCTTCCTCTCCTCAGTACCTCAATAATTGCTCCTCCCTGTCCCCCCCAATGCCGCCCCCATTGGCTCTCCTGTCGTCGCTTAAGCGCTGCGAATGGTTACCCTATTTTACTCTCGGTTAAACAGCCTTATTCTAAGACATGGGGAGGGATGGATTTTCTGGGAAACGGTGGCAATAAATGCGGAGCAAATGACGTTTTGCTATGGCAAATGACCAGTGACAATTGCTCAGTGGTCGGTTTAACGACGGAGAGGGTCATATGTCATTTAGGTTATCGAGCATTAACGAAAACTGCGTGTTACATAGAGGTTATTAATGGGGTATTGAAGGATATGACACGCCTGAGCAATTCATGGCTTGGGTGGGGGATTAAACACAGCTGTCAAAGAGTGGACCATACAGTGATAATGGCTCTATCATAGTGGCAGTCTTTACAGTGTGACAGTCAAATACCAATAAATTAATGCGATGTAACATGTAATGTGCTGATTGCATGTCAGCAGCAGTTATTAAAAAGGTTAGCAAAATCCATTTCAGATTGTAAAGTGTCTGCAGCCACACTAGCAGGCACTCTGAGGCTGCACTTAGGCATAGGGGTGCTTTGAGGTAATTGCTAACATCAAGATGCTGATATGCTCCACTGACAAAGCTAACATGTTGACGCTTAGCAGGTAATGTGACAAGCTCACCGTCTAATCGAAACTTCTTTTTTAATGTTAACGTTTGCTAATTAGCGCTAAACACAAAGCTGATGAGAATGCCTTTTGTTCTACGTGTATCTGGCCATAAAACTAAGCGTTTGTCAGTTAACATTTAAACCTTATTATGGTGATAGAATACCAGTCAGAGGATCAGTAAATTTATTAGGATTTAGCCGCTGTGGACTTTAAATATCTGCAGGAAATTCCAGAGCAATCCATCTGACGATTGCCAAGATATACAGCTCAGAGCCACAAATATCACCCTCAGGGCCGTGGAGTGTAAACATGAATGCTTTGTATGACATTTCATGGCCATCCATCTGATATGAAATCTCTTTTTGAAATATATTAATCCTGACCAAAGTGGTGGACCGACAAACTGATAGATAAAATGACAGATCGACATATATATAACAACACAAGGCAGAAAGGAAAGGCAGTTTCAGATAACAAGCAGCTGGGAATATGAAATCAAATCATTTCCATAACATCTACTAAAGATAATATGTAATTCAAGACATACTTCACTGGTTTTAGGAACACAGGCTTAAATGCGTAGCGACACTTAATCCTGGGGCTAATTAAAGACAGAGATGGTAGAGATTGCATCTTCTAAATGCTCTAAAATATCACATTTGCGAATCTATCATCATCCTTGGCACTTAGACCTTGATTTGCCATAGTAATAAGTCTCTCAAGGATCAAAGCATCCAGGTGGAATATGATTATGAAGGCAATGATAAGACGTTTTAGTCATGCTGTTATGAAAAGGAGAAAACCTATCCACTGGATATACGGGTGCTCGAGCAAATCGCTGACCTCACCGCAGGCAAGCCAAAGAGACATTCAAGTGCCCGAGGGAGTCATTTAGTGCTAGTTAATGAGAACAGCACCGTCATGCTACGACGGTGCAGTCGGTGGGTGCTTGTGGAGGTGTGGGTGTGGTACCGAGCGGCGTCTGGGACACTGCGCCACACTGCAGCTCAGGGACACACACGGGAAGGTGAGACGGATCAAGGTCGGGCCGAAAGCGACAGGAAGTGTGGTGGATGGAGCCGCACGTAACAGAAACACGGATGCGGACGGGAATTCTCCCTCGTACAGATGCGTACACAAGCAGACAGACAAACACCGTCCTTCCAGCCAGCGCCTCATCTGGGTGATAGCTATTTCAGGAAAGAACACAGCATTAGGACACACATCGCCTCCAGCGCTACCCCCTTTTCTACACTCCCCCCCTGCCTCCCCCGCTCGCTCCTTCCCGATGGCCTTCCTCGTCACCGCTCCTCTTCCCTTTTTTTTGTGTATACGTTTTAATTTGTTTTCTGTATCGATAATTTCCCCTCCTAGTCCCATTTCGGCCCTGCACACTTGGCCGTGTTGAACCAGAGTCTTGCTTGACAGACGAGGTTACGGTTAGTTAAGGCTGGGCAGCGGTCAGGCCACAGTTGCAGGACTACAACAGGAGTACATGTGCCGAGATGGAAGGCATTAATCACTGTGGGGGGGGGCGAGAGAGAAAAGGGGGAAGGGGAGGGAGGTATTGTGGTAATGGATGGAAGCAGAGGAGCAGAGAAGAGGGAAGCGGTGTAAGAAACAAGCCGAGGGAGTGAAAAAAGCCTCGGTAGGAGAGGTGTGAATGACAGTGATGAGAGAGAGGAATGGACTCTGAAAATATGTGTCAGTGTCTGCATGTCTGCCAGCTCCAAACAAACACACCATCTATCTCAGGAGAACAAAAAAACTGTCAGGCTTGCCCTCAAACTATGATTACCAACCCGGGTTTGTATGTGAGCCAGCTGATGCTGCTACCCAGTTTGGCTCATGGACACACCACAACGTGATTCTTTAAAGGTCGAAAGGCCGGGTTGTTTACCCGAAGCAAGACAGGATCTTTAAACCTTCCACCGTTTAAGCGCAAGTTTTCCATAATCCCATTATAAATTTGTGACCGTGTGTGTTTTCATTGCAACACTTACAAGGATAAAATCTCACAAGGACGGACCAACAAGGAAAATTATCCTTGTTGAGAGGGCAAATTGCTGATATTCACTGCTTTGATAGGCTATTTTAAGATTTAAGCTTGAGTTTTTAGATTAGAGCAATGATAACAGTTAACGTGTGAATTTAAAGGGATACTTTGGTTTGGAGGAATCTGATATTTCACATTATATTAAGAGTTTTTAGTTCAACGTGGGCCATTTATATCTAAGGGGAAGAGGAAAATATTCAATATTGTAACTTAGAAACCTTGGAAAACTTTATGGTGAAACTTAATTCTTTTTCTCTGCAACATTAATATTGGCAATTCAAATACAGACAAACTTAAATAATGTGTATCTTCAGGATTGTGTGGGTGTGGTTTGATCTGATCTGATTAGCAGCTTTTGATGCACAACCAGCCAACTGTCCATTCAATAGTTCAAAACAGAGGGTCACTTTCTGATAATTTATTCAGGTTTTGATAAGCTGCAGCTATCGGGTTTTTTAACATCAATAAATCACTTACTAATGTGTGGAATTTTTGCTGCTAGGTGGTGGAAAATCCCTTTGCAATAATGCATTTACAAATGTAGGTAATCCATTAGTAACTACTTGCAAGGTTCCCTCCATCCCACTGGGTTTTCCATAAGCTGTGTGGTCCATTGGAGGGTTTCCTTGATTAATTAAGTAGCTACAAGACAGTGCCCTGCTGGTGGATAACATCTGCCAAGGGACTTTTTTAACAACCTGGTGGCCTGAAACTTGTTCCCATTAAGGCACAGACATATACAGTTGAAAGTATTAGTTGATGATTTATTTAAAAAGTCTTTAATTATAACCTAAAAACAGTTTTAACACAATCTCTCACTCTATGGAAAAATATTACTAAAGGACTGATCAGTTACGATGGAAAAAATCTGAATGCGTTGCGTAGTTGATTTAAGTTGTTCTCCTATATTTTTTAAAGAGGAGAAGCAGAGCTACAAGGCGAATATATTAGTCTGGAAGGTGAGGGTTTAGGTTTGCACATTAGGGCAGATGGTCCAATAAAGTGTGGCAACACTCACTGGGAATGGTAGGTACCACGTGCCTACTGTCAGTGTGAATATACAGTAAGTCAATGTACATTATACACACATTAATCTCAGGGAGGACCTGAACCCTGTGGAGTCCCCTCCTCTCAGCGAGAGAGACGTCAGAGTTCCCCTCTGGGCTGGAGGTCTGGAAGTCCAACCCTCTGAGGCCCAGTTGAAGAGATATAAAACTGTATTCACCTGTACCTTCTGTGCCCGCCGCTTGTCTGCTCTCTGGTTCTGGTGATAGATGCGGCTAAAGTTGGACACGATGACAGGGACAGGCAGGGCAATTACCAGCACCCCACTCAGAGAGCAGATCGAACCAAAGATTTTTCCTGCGATCGTCTTAGGAACCATGTCTCCATACCTGTGATGGGTGACAGAGAGAAAGAGAGAATACATTTAGCACAACACCTTATGCCTGGAATAATAATATCTTTGTGTTGTAGATCAACCTTAAAGTCATTCACAGTTGACTGGAGGTCACACACACACATCTTACTGTACCAACCATTTCAATTTGCCTCCCATTCATTCTTTCTGTATATGGCTTTCATCTTGTTTTTCAGACTGTATGCATCCGTCCTATCTGAACAAAATGTGACCTGCTGACTCTGAGCCACCTCAAGAGACAAAGAGAGAGCTTCCAACCAAACCTCCTCTGTCACTGAATGGAACAGCAAAGTCCATTGACTCACTCACTGAGAGCAGATACTATTAACCTTTAGAGAGGAGAAAGAGGAGGACACTGTGAATGCCAGGGACATTTCCCAAAAGTCATTTAGCCCAATTCAATCTGAAATATTTGCAAGTCAAAAGCAATTTCGTCTCGAGTTCAAAGACAGACAACGCAATTACAATAACTGTATTAAATCCCCTTTTTTTTGTCTCCAAGGAAGACGCCACGCTGCAGGACTGGGCAGTGGAAGGAGAAGACAGAAGACAGAGAAGTGGATATGCAAAAGCTGAAAGAACACAACTTAAGTTGGAAAAGCAACCTTTATTTCTAATGGTGTGCATTTCTTATTCATGAGTAAAAAGAGCAGGTAATTTGTTCTTGTTTTCTAGCTAAACAAGAATTGCGACTGGATTTATTGGACCTGACTCTAGTAAGCCGACAAATAAACCTGAAGCATATAGTATTTCAGAATTTAGCATTATATATAATTATGTAAAGACTGTGGAATGGATAAATTCATCTGCGTACCTTCACCCTCAAAACTTCCCTCCAACAGCTTCTCCTTTGTATTCACCCTTTATTCATGTTTATGATAAAACAGCCTCAACGTAGCCAGTGGCAAAGCAAAAGCAGAACATATGTTGACGTGTTCGTATGACAGACTTTCTTGGGTACACAGACAAATGACATAATGATTTATGAAAACACTGCAGTTTGCACTGTGAGACTGAAAGTCAAGTCATAGAAGCAAAACCAGAAAGACAGCAGCAAAATGTTTCAAGGGAATCTGTCTCTTCTCTGTCTCATCACATTAACTCTTGTAGAAAGCAATGCAACATGTCAGAAACAGTGAAAACTGAGAGATATGGTTCTCCCAGTGAGCTGTAGAGTGAATGCATCACAGACAGGTGGAATTACAGAGACATTAAGCTCCTGTTGTGCACTAATGGAATCACACACACATATGGTATACTAGATACAAACTCATGCTTAAGTGCTGTACACTTTCAAAGTGATTTATACTGAAAACTGAGTTTTGCATATACAAGGATCAGTGGTATAAAAAACTCAAAAGCAGTTCTGTGAGACCAACATGAACATTTTCCTTTTGTGTAGCTTCATAGTTCCATTCTATTATTTTTGCTTGGAAATTACAGTTTCAAATAACTTTACTTTCTAATGAAACCACCAAACAGTACAGCATCTAAAATGGATAAAAAACTCCAGCACAGCCAGCTACATTGTGAAAATGCTAAGCACTATTATCCAATGCAGCATTTTGAGATGCCTGCATTTTTTGGACCTTTTTTGGTTTTCTACTGGCCTGTAGTCAGCATTAGGACATATGGTGGTGGTCTTAACCAAACACAGAATTTTCATCCAGGAGACTAGACTTGTAATGCTGTGTGGGCAGCTTCTTTTGCTTAAAAAATATTCCAATTCTATTACATTACATTTTAAATCACTGTTCAGTTTCACTTTCAGTTGTAATTTTCTGTCAATTTTTGCATTTTTGCCTCCTTGTGGTTTTGTGTAATTTGTTTCTGGAAATAGTTTTTATTTATTTATTTATTTTTTATTTTCTCATTTTACTGGTCTCTTATCAAGACTAGCTGCCATTTGCTGGCAGATTCACATGGATGCTAACAACATAAGTATTGAACAGCATTGGCCGCCAGATGCATTCAGTAAATTATAGGCCCCTATAGACTGCAGATGTAGCCATGCAGCTTGTTAGTGCAGCTAGACATGAACACATTCACACAATCAGTCTGCATGTGTACAGTTATAGCATAAATAATATATTAAAGTATATTAAAATTATAGAAAAACAGAATACCTCAATACATCTACTGCTAAGCTATTTTAAATGTTTAAATAGCATGTTTTATGTTCATTATCTAAAAGAGCCCCGTCAATATTTTAGAAGTACATCCAGAGCAGATATCCCAAATGTATTGTGTAGCTGAATAGCACTTATCAGACTGATCCACTTTGACATATCACACACACAAAAGCACTGGTTGTTATTTGAGGACTTGGTAACAGTGCCCGAGAGGCCCTCCATAAATGAACAATAATCTGCTTAAGAAGTTGCGCTCGTGATAGTTGCTTTATAATCTAATGAAGCACTTCTGTCACAGTCGGTTGGAGATAGTAAAAACACAGACTGGTGCCGCGCATACACACATTAACGGCAAAGCACACACGAAAACCCATTCAGTTTATTTTGCAGAGGGAGATGAGACAGGAGATGAAACCTCATACTCATCAGTCTTAAATTTCTGCAAAAACAAGCCCAATATGAAGCCATTTAAGCGGAGGGCGGTTTTTCGCATCAGCAAAGTACAGCGCTGCCCACACACAGTGAACCACTGGTCCACAGCCATAACTGAGAGTATACTTACAGCGAACATTCATCGTCCCTTCCAAGAACTTTAATGGCCTTTCTACCCAAATTAGGCAATAACAATCCCATCAGTGGTACAAAGGCCCTATCACTACAAAACATTTCATCTCCTCCCCTCCTCAAAAGATGTTTCCATTAGGAGGAATGAAAAGCTAATCATATTCATCTGCAAGCTTTCTTTAATGGGATCCTATCAGATTTCCTGATAGAGGCCCTTCTCTTCTAATACTACAGTCAATTTGCCTCTCCCATTTAGTCAAGCTGGCCCCTCTCTGATGATACCATTTCTGAACCATTTTATACGGCGCAGAAATCAAGCACACATAAAAGAAAGAAAGGGCCATAATAAATGGTATGAGGGTGCGAGTATGAATGTGTGCGTATGTGATAAGTGAGGTCAGACGTAATTTCTTCCCCACAAAATGTTGGGGTCTGTTTCTGACTGTGCAAGATGATGCTGAAGGTGGGGAACTCGGTGGAGGTAAATGTCTCTCAGAAAGAAAGAAGGTGGATAAACAGTGAGAGGAGGTGTGCTTGAGGGAGAGATCTTTCCTCAGCAAATGCAATGCAGCCTGAGTTTTGTTTTTTTATTATCATTATCTCTCAGTCAGCCCCAGCTCTCCATTCCCCTCCTGCTCATACCACACAAACACACAGAAACAAGGGGCTTTTTGCTGTGCAGATCCCACATGGGCTTGAAAACGCCCCGTTCAGGTGGACAGGTCAGCTCTCGGTCAGGGCTGTCACATCCCATCGTAGGAGGGTTAGGTCTCTGCGGGCCGTATTAATAAAGTGTAGGAAGGGTGGATTTGGGGGGTGGGGAGGTGGGGAGTGCCTTGAGTGCTCTTGTATGTACCGTACGTGTGATGGATGGGCTTATCAGAGATGCTCCGAGGGCTGACAGACACACAGATTTGTGATGATGGCAGGTCATGTCATGTCAAGTCAGGAAAGCACAGCTCATCCGCTGATAAACTCGAGCCATATGGCATAATGCAAAACAATAGAGGACAATAATGAAGAGATAGCATTACACAAACAATGTTTATACAAATAATATGAATGGAAGATCTGATCCTAGTAGCAGGACTTTTTTGTCATTCGGCTGCAATAAAGGCCATCTGCACAATAAGCTTCACTGATCTGAACTCCGTATAGATAAGACGAATGTTTACTGATGCAGCAAGATCATAGCGCTATTCTTACTATCTTTACAACAGGAAGCTTGAAGCTTGAAGAGGTCGATCAAGAGAGAAAAAGAAAGGCAAAGGAGTGGTTTACAGAGTGTTGACGGTTGGGTTTCCATTTACAGACCAACTCCCATGCGATTCCTCTGCAATTTTCCTCAGTTCCCTTCAGATATAGCCTAAGTGATTCTGTTTGGACCCCAATCCCTTGTGGTGGATTGACCCCCTAGAGGGCTGAAATAACCTACCACAGAAGGCAGTGCATTCAGTGTAAGCGAGCAGGTTTGTGTGTCCACTCTGTGTGTTTAGTTATGGGTATGTATTCACACGTTTACATCAAGAGATGGAGCAGCAAGGGATGTGAATTTACTCTAACCCTTACTTAAATAATATCTAAAAGGATGTAGTAGGTTTATACTGCAAATAATATGCACATATTGGAATCATTTGGAGGTAAAGTGGCTCAATTATTAGCCGACTATATTGTTTATTATACTTTCTAGTAAGAGTTTTGACTGAGAGGCTTTGTAACTTTTCTTTGTCATTATGTGACTGCACACTGAATAACTTAGAGCTTTGGACTGTTCTTCAAAGACATCCTCTTGGGCTCTAACAAATTATAATTAGCAGTTTTCACTATTTTATGACGTTTTCTAGACAAAACGTTTAATCAAGAAAATAATCACAGTAGATAATAACAAAAGTAATACACTATTTTCCCCTTGGCATCGAATTGTTTGTCAGGCCTGCCTCGGCAGGCTCCGGCTAGGACTCCTCCCTCCTCTGGTTTGTTTTCCTTTTTAGGTGTTGTGTGCTGTGGCAGCGGCGGCAGGTGCGAGCAATCCGGTGCATCTGCAGAAACAGGAACAGGTGTGCCAGGACCAATCTGTCATCTACCTCTACACCGTTTATTGGGACTCCAGTCATCAGTTCGACGCCGGATCGTGAATGCTCACAGTCAGTCTGTCACTCGTTCTCTCCAGCCTAGCTTGTAGTATTTTATCTTTTAGTAATCCTGCCTTTGCTCTTTTCAGTTCGGACCCCACCTGCTCTGGTGATCGAATCATCTTGCCCAACTGGACTCATCAAAGCCTCTGAGTTCCAAGCTGACTTCTGGATCATCTCCGTCACTCTTCAGTCCTCCGTCCAAATGTCCATCTGCTGTCGCTGTCTAGACCATCAGCTCCTGCCCCAGCACATTAGCACCCAAGCCGACAGTACGGCCTCAACACGAGCAGTTTCTAGTTTTGTTTTTAGAGTTACGTTTGTCATTGGTCTTGGATTGTTTGTGGTACCGGCTAACTGATTCACCCGGTACTTCTGTTAGTAGATCTGGTTTATAGTGTAATGATTGCGAACTTCGTTTCCAGTGAGCTTCATTGTTTCATAGCCTCGAGTTCCACCTTAGTTTTAGTATAGCTTGTGGCTTCTTAGTTATAGTTCATCCTCTGTATTTAGTGATCATAGTTGCGCCTTTGCTTCAAGTTATACTTCGTTTCTGTGTGCTTAGGTGCTCAACTAATCTTCAGCATTAGCTATTATAGTTCTTAACTCTCCTGCCCAGGTTGTGCCTGCTGTGGGTCAGTTCCTTGTGTTGTTGAGATTTGTAGTTCGTACCGCCCGCCATTAGGGGCACTCTAGCTCTTAGAGTTTAGTTACTGTATCTGTTTCCTTTTCCGGATGGACCTTAGGGAATTGTAGTCCCTGTCACCTTTTGTTGTTATGATAAATCATTGTGTTAGCACCCATTTGTCTCCTTCTCTTTTCCTGCGCCTGAGCCTCAAAGAAAACTTTAACACTGTTGATTTAAGGTTTATGAAACGGTGAGGCTGAATAAACTGTTGTAATAGCACAATTACTTTGAGGAAGCATATAAAGCGCAACATACACTGGCATCGTATGACATGCGTTAAAGAACCCACATGATAACTCTGCAAGGCCACACACAGGCAACGTCTTGATGCATGTCACTGCAGGCTGACATGCACTCAGCAGTATATGTCAGCGACACAGGTTGAAGCTTCCCTCAGCTGTATATTTCACTGAGCAATTTGGGCTCTAATCACTCTCATGAATGTGACATATATGGACAAGAATGGGTATTTGAACCTCTAGCTCTTTGATGAATGAATAGCTGCTCTACCTGCTGAGCCAGAAAAGTGTGCAGACAGTAGTTTAGTATTGGTTTTCTGGCGTACTTAAGACGTTTCTTTTATCTTGTGGACACAACTTGAGGTATATTACTCACTATTGACTGAGGTTTCACCAAGCGTCTTGTTTTTTTTTTTTTTGTCTGAAAAGCGAACCAATTAAATATACTAAATTTTAAAAATGGAAGAGTGGAAAATTTTTCTTGCATTAGGGATTGGCAGTTTTGCTGAAGAGGGACAGAGTTTTCAGCACCATGGAGAGCTACTATGGTTCCTACTTGAGCAGATCATGATTATTAACTCCATTTAGATTAACAGCCTATATTTGTTAAACTAGCCTTACAAGCTACACCCATGATAATTTCTACAATTTGCAGTCCATATGTAAAGACTTAATAACTTCATAAAGGCAGTAATAACTTGGGTTTGGAGACTGAGCTGAAATGTAAAAATATATCAGGATATGACAAATGGAAACAAAATCACATGCTGAATGTATTACTCTACTGTTGCAACAACCATAGGGAAAAATAGGTTTCCAATGGGACATTTAACAAAACAAGACTGAATTCAGCATTACAAAAGTAACTTTGTGGGAAAATTCAATGCTTTTTTTAAAATTTCAGTGACAGTTTAGACTACAGCTACTCTATTTAGTTAGAAGAAAGTATTGTACAAATATTGACCAAATTATCCAAAAAAAAAAAATTTAAAGAGGTATCTTGTCATAAACATTGTCTGCAACTTGTTGCTTTGCACATCGACTGACAACAAGGCATGATCATATAATTATGATATAACAGCAGTCCAAACAAAGGCAATATCTTTCAGTCCACATCAGTCCTGCTCCAAACTCAAACATGTGACATATAACACGATCAACATATAGTATTACTTCCTCTAATATATTCAATGACGTTATATTAATTCTGAAAATACAGGAAAAAGTTCACCAAATTTTAAAGTTAACATTCACAGCTAAGCTTCACTATGGAAAATGCATGTGTTACAACAGTGGCGATAACTGATGATGCCTCATAAAAATATCCATAAGTGGTAGTAGACTTCCATTTCTATTGGGAATCCTGTCACAGGCCAATGAAGCTTAGCTCCTTTGGGCTCAGCAGAATGAAAGATTGTCTCTCCAGGCCTCTAACCCTCAACCATCCATCTGTACTCTCATCTGACATTTCATGGCCAGCCACTCAGATGGAAGTAACTCTGATGACACATGGCTCTTCATGGATGGGACAACCATCTATAATCACTCCCACAAATGTCACCGCAGGAAAGCAAGAAATAAGGAGGGGGAGGAACAACAGGTAGCGAGACGGATGGGTAGAGAAGGAAGAGAAACATGAGAGAAAAGATAAGGGAACAGCTGAGAGAGCAATGAGTCGACAAAAAGATCATGATCCAGATAGTGTCAGCACTAATATGCAAAAGGTCGGATATGTTTGGTTAAACATGCTTCAGAAGTGTCTTAATGCGGGTTAATCAGATACACTGGGTCTATAATAATGTCACCTCTCCCCTATGATAGCTCAACACAGACATGAACTCTGATTGTGATCCTGATTTATGGGACTTGACTAACTAAGGAAATTGACTGCTTAACAACCGGCCTATTGAGAAAGTCAAGACGGTTCAGAGTAGTTGTTCTGTCTGAGGACAAGGAGGTTTTATTCAAGAGGGAAAAAAAGGCATCTCCTGCTCTTACAAAATGCCACGTCACAGGAGGAATTACATTCAGGTGAATGCAAGGGGAGTGTGTGGATAGAGGGCAAATAAACTCACAAAGCTGGAATTCAGTGGAAAATACAGCAGCCCTTATGTGAGTAAGTGCTCTTTGAATGGCAGGTTAATTGCTGCAATGACCTTGTTTTAAACAACCACATAATAGAAACTCCACTGTATTATGAAAGATATGAGGTAAGGTAAAGCATTACAAACGGTGACAACAGCACCAACAGCTGAAATCTAAGACCTGATCTATGAAAATTGTGAAAAAATGCACCTTGGAGCTGCCATTATGGCCTCTCTTATGGCTTCTCCACTGCATATATTGTCATTCACCTCCCATTAACCACCTCCTGTTATATACAGCTAATAAAAAGCTAAAGTAACTCGGTGGTTGTACTGTCGGTGGGTCATTGTTGTCTGGGAGACACTGCGAGGCTGAAATGAAGCATTGTATTACTGTAATGTGAAGGGCTTTCTTCTGCGTTTACTATGTGAAAATAGGGACATCCTGTGACAGCGCTGCAGCTCCGCTTCCAATTGCTCACATGTGGGACATCTGACTTCAACATTTCCATTGCAATATCTGCTTTAATGTTTATGTTGCACCATAAAACAGTTAAAAAAGTCTGAGAACAGAATAGAAAGGCCCTTTTTGTTTCTATGTATGCCAGGAGTGTTTGGTGCCGGAGCATGTTTTATTGAGAATAAAACAAATAACCATCTGGGCTTGATAGTATTGGATTTGTTACAATAAAATGTCGATTTGTAGCCTCAGGGCGAATGAAATCAAAATGCCATTAGATAGTATTTAGCTGGATTACACCAGAAAAAAAACATCTACAATACCTCTTCACATACATACTACATTTCAATGGTCAGTGTCTTTTTTTTCCCATTCACACACAGAAGAGTTTGCCATAAACAGGGAGCTTATGGCAAAAACCAATATCTTAGCCTTCAGGGCGGGTTCACTGTGAGGCTGGCATATAGGTTATTTCCTCATTTACATTTTTCAAGTGATGAGAAGGGAGTGGGAGAAAGAAACACACAGATAAATTGATAAAGTGAAGGGAATTACTCTCACACTGCACTGCAAGCAGAGGAAAGGTCATTATGATCACTCACTTCACAACCAATCTTACGCTGAATCACGCTGAGGGATTGCCACCATTTCTCTGTAACACACACCCAGTTTGCTACATTATGACTTGGAACGGACTAACTTTGACACTTTGCAGAGGTTCATCCCACCAGTGACTTTTCACTGTTTATTTTATTTCAGTTATTTTTTTTTACCACAGCCAAAGAGAAGGCTTGATTTCTGATTGGCTAGATGGCCTGCATAGCTATAACTGCTCCAATGTAGCATCACATCACCATCAAATGAATCACTGTAAGTACTGCAGACTTTGGTCATTATCAGGCAACAGCTTATCCAAATATTAGTTTACTTACCCTGAAGTAAATATGGCTCATCTTTAGTGAGTGGACAAGGTACAACCAGGACAACTCATGGTAAGACATGAGGTCATTAAAGAACCCATATTATTCACATTTACAGGTTTATAAATATATTTTTGGATGTCACATTCACAAGCTTTGATGCATCATTATTCTCTCAGTACATCATCACAGCACTTCTCTCACTGAAACTGCTCTGTTTTAGCTCCTATCTCTTTAAGGTTCCATTGAAAAGCCCAGTCTGCTCTGATTGGTCAACTGGCAGACATTGCCCAATAAGAGGCAACTCTAACAAGGAAATAATAGTGAACTGTGAGGAAGGTGCTCATCTTTGTTTGAGAGTGTCCCAAAACAAGTTGTGCAAATGTGTTACATGAGGATGTCTACAAGTAATGGAAAGAACGCCTTGACTTCAAACGACATGGTAAGGATCAGTGGTTTATTTTTTTGGGGGGGGAGAAGCACTCCTTTTGTTGAAAGTCTGCAGACCTTTTACATGCACAAAGTAACTATATAGCAGTAAAGGGAACAAGCCAAAATGCAGAAATGGGCTCTTAACATGCTATCAGGAGGCAAATTTCACAGAATAAAATGAACCTTTGTGTTTGGTGTCTTGCAACCACATTGTGCATGTGGTTTATTGTTAGAAAATCTATCATTATATAGTACACTATGTTGTGCACCTTATTTTTTTTTGCACCAGCAACCTTCACAATGTTGATGCCAGGCTTAAAATGCTTCTTACTAATCCTATTGGACATGGTGATTTCCCAAAAAACAAATAAACCCTTCACCTTCTAATAAGCAAAATATAACTTCACTTTTAGGGTTAGCATAACTAATTTGTCTTGTGTGAAAATTGGAAACATGGAGTAATGAACCTGCAGAGAATTCTCCTCGACTCGATGGAGTTTTGAGTCTTTCAGCTCTTTGTTCTTACTGCCAATAACTTCACTGTTTTGGCTCACTCTCGCTGCTCTCATCAACGCCTTACTGGCCACAGCAGGCAGCTGTTTCCAGCAAAAAGGGAAAAAAAAGCTGTAAAAACTCTCTCTATGTTACCTGCCCAGCAACAACCAACAGGCAGCTGCCATCTGTCACTGGGCAGGCTGCTTGCCAGATTGTTTCTATAAGTTGAAAATAATGGCTCATTTGGAAACTAGAGAAATCTTGTGCAGGAGTCAGTGGAGAAGAGAGACTGAGCTATAATGACAGTGAATATTGGATTTCATCAGGTGTTTGAAAATGCGACTGCTTATGTAGCTCCATATCTGCTGGATAAATAGAAAAACCATATCAGTGAAAATAAGTCAGCGCTGTGCTCATAGCTTGTTTCTTCCGCAGGGTTAAGTATTAAAAAGGAATATATTATGGAGTTATTTACACTGATTAACAGGTGGTTTTAACTCAGAGACTGGTAGCTGTTCTTTGCTTCAACCACGGGCAGCAGATCCCTTCCAAGCTTCTCAATATTGCATCAGAAATCTACTTGTAATATGACCAACACTGTTTTTCTGGAAGAGTCCTATTAAGTGGTGTGAGTACACTTTCTTGCCAGGATGTCGGTGAATAATAGCCAGGGACCCTGTTACAAGCTTTGCTCATTTGTGTGCGAGCGTGTGTGTATGCATGGGAGTGTGCGGCTGTGCATGTGTATATGCCCGTCTTTGTAATTAGCGAATACCAGACTGCTATCAACAGAACGCTTCAGTGAATCCACTTCCAAGAGTAACCAGGAAGTGCAAACACAATTACCAGAAGAGAAGGAACATAACAACATTTAAATATGAATTACATTTGAGATAAGAAGAGTCCCCAAAGCTTGCACTACTGCCTGCCTGCATACTGCCTAATTCACAAAAAAAAGTACTTCCATTAACACATCTGTGTAGTGCATGCATAGCAATGGAATATGGTAATATTTGTGGGTGTGTGCACATGTGTGTGTGGTTACGTACACACTCCCGATAATATGCATATCTCTACAAGCGCTAAAATACTTTAAAGCCTCTGAGGGCTGATATGAGTGGCTGTATGGATAAAACCAGTAATGTCTGTTGATAATTGAAAAAGGAGCTCATCTATCTACCTATCTAAGCACACTAAACAGAGCGTCTGTGTGGCAGCGGTAAGGAGGAGAGAGGTTGTGGAGCTGAGGCACAATTACCTTGATATGTGGTTCAATTAAGCCTCAAAAGAGAACTAACTGTGCTCGGCTGAAACATCAATCTCCTGAGAAATGTTGGAATTCTGAGATTGATCTCTTTCATTGGATGCCAGACAGCAACAAAATAGGATTTTAGGCACATACGTGACACATCTTTCACCGGGTGATCAAACTCACAGGGCTGTGCGAGGCGGCCTGCACAGCTCCACTGTTATGTGTGTCCAATAGTGCGTGACATTACAGTCTGCAATTTAAGGGAAGAGGTGGGCAAAGAACAAAAAGGAATGACACAGCAATTGCAAAGTCCAGAGTCTAAACAATTTATTGGATGGCAGACTATGACTGATAGCCCCCACGTAAAGCAGAATATCTTCAAAACAAGTGATATTCTTATCAGCCCGAGCTACACTTACAACGTGTTAAGTGCAAAACAGCGTAAGTACAACTCGACTGTACGATGGTGAACATCGGCGTATTAGCATCGTCACTGTGACCATGTTAGCATTAAGCTCAAAGCAACGGTCGGCACGAGATGCTCAGTGTGCATAATTACAGTGTGTGGTCGCTATTTCACTTGTACTTGCTCTGTTTTACTGAGCTACTAATTATAATAATGAGCCAGTGAGGGAGTGAACGAATAAGATTGTCATCGTCTCAGAGATCATACATGTAAAATATTGAGATAATATTACTGAATGTAAAATAAGATTGGGCCGATCTGTTCTATTGCACATATTTTCTTTTTGCTTTATATTTTACTTTAACCCTCAGTGATAGTTGAGGTGGTTTATTTATACCTCAATAAAAACACGCACCAAAATAGACTTTTTCTTAGAAGACTGGATCTTATTATTGTTTGGCCGGCTTATAATACCATACATCCTCATTTAAAAGTGTTATATTTCTACTCTCTTCTTTGCTGAGCTAATTTTAATACGTTCCATCTGCTTCTTTTTGTTTTGTTTTTTTCCTGTTTGGAACATGATCCCAGCTCACTTGACCCCTTCTATGCCCTTCCCCTGCTTCACCCCTTCTTGTACTGATGTTGAGAGATGAAAAGAAGCAACACTGTGTGGCGAGATAAGGCCGGAGCTGAGAGGAAAGAAAGAGAAAGGTCACGGCCAGGGGAGTTCAGGGGTCACCTCCGCTCTGCAGTGAGCCCACAGTCATAACGGCAAGGTGACCGACTGTCTGGTCCCTGCACAGATTTCACACCTGGTTCAAAGGGAAGCAAAGGGAAGGGAGGAACAGAAACACAAGATAAAAAATACATTAAAGGAAGGGAAGGGAGGGAAATGCAAATGTGGAAGAAGAGACTGGAGCGAGGAGGAAACAAAAGGGAGGGTAGAATTCAAGGGTGACCCAGGCAGAGATGCACACCAAATGAGACAGGAGGAGGAGGAGGAGAGATAAATTGATAGAAAAAAGGGGGGAGAGGGAAGAGTAAAGCACATTTCAGGACGTCGGATACTCTCTGCCTCTCATTCAGGCCGCGGTGATTGCAGTTTGTTTAACTTGCTCAGACCATTTCCATCTGTCGCAGAGCCTGACTGTGTGTTTGTGGTTGAGGTTTTGTGCGATTGGATGTGTGTTTTTGTGAGTGCTTGGATTATTTTTGTGCTTTTATGTGAGTTTTGTGGGTGTGTGCACATACATGCAGGTCCATAAATATTTGGACACCGACACGACTTTCAGCATTTCGTCTCCGTGCACCACCAGAATAGATTTGAAAAGAAACGGTCACGATGTGCTTTAAGTGCAGACTTTCAGCTTTAATGTGAGGGTATTCACGTCCAAATCAGGTGAGCGATGCAGGAAATACAACAAATTTTAGATGTGCCCTCCACCTTTTAAGGGATACGTACGTGTGCACGCCCCTATTTAGTTACTGTCAGTTTTTAATTTCTTGCATGACATGTAACAGTAGCGCATTAACATAAACGTGCTTCCTTAATAGTTTTTGTATTTACGAACACCTCTTCTGCTCTCTGTCGACCTAAAGATTGCTTTTTGGTTTTTGAATGACAGAAAACAAAGGGAGGCTAACTTTGGAATATCAGTTTTTACCATATTCCTTTACAAAAGTTCATGTTTTAGTTTTGCATTTTGTTAAAACTATCAATAGCAACATGAATATACAACTTAAACTGAAGGAAAACATCTTTAGTATGTTATGTGTCCTTCAACACAGCAACATCCTATTAGCTCTCAGTCAACACATTTTACTTTTCCTAGTTTACATTTATTTTTCCTATTTTCCTGCCTCAGTCCTCTACTGGAAAACCACTCTCTTACAGCCAAAGCTGAGATGTCAATAAGTGGTCAAAAGTGCCAACAAAGTCAATATAAAAGATCCTGTGAGAGGCCCTGGTGGTGCAGCAGGTCTAGAATGACTGACTTGACTAAATTATTCAACTATTGAATTTTTTCCCAAAAGAATATGGTAATTAATTAAGCTCTGGTCAACTGTTAGTGCCTGTGCTCCCATGTGAATGACCTCCCACACGTGTATGCTACTCGCCCTATACTGTAGCTTACGTACCTTTCTGATTAAACTGTTGAATATCCCATCAATTAAAAGTGGTTCAGTGTAAGAGAATTGGAAATAAATGAATAAAATGGTCCACACAGGGTCTCTGGGTGTGCCTTTTTCCTTGTCTTTGTGTCCCTGTGAAATATTCCTCTCCAATAATTTTGAGTGTCTCACCTTAAAAACACATTACTTTCTCATCCGTTCTCCATTTCAATACCAAAGCCAGCTCTTATTCTCAGTTCTTTGATGTTCCCTGTTGTCATGGGGACCTTGTGAGCGCTGCAACGCTGAGCAGCATACAGAGTACGGTGTCACTGCGGTTAAAAGGGTTACATTAACATCAGCGGCAGGTTACATTAGAGCAGGGTTACATTACCCATTAGTGGTAGCAAAAAACATTTGTGGTAGCAGGGCAGTTAGCATTTAGCTCTAATCTAACTGATCAGGGTTGAGCACTCAACCCATTTGATTTGAATGTACTTGACTAGTTTCTGAGAGCAACAACTTCAGTAGGCACTTTTCTTTTTTGTACTCTGAACCTCGAAACCACACTTTGCCGTTAAAAAATATATTTCACTTCACACAACAGAAGAATATCCAACCAGGGTCGATCTCACTCCATCACTGAAAGTAAATTCAGGGCAGAGCAGGAGTTGATGCACACAATTTGCTGCTCATCCCTCCTTGAATCAAAGATGTCTCTGTCAGATTGTTTATCTGAGGCCAAGAATATTGGCTCGCTACATGCCGGGCTTATCACACACTGTTTTACGCTGCCTGACTTATTGACTGTGAACATGGCCAACATGGCTCTGCCCATCAGCGTCCGGCACGACGGCAGCATCGACTGTACTGATCTATGACCAAGTCTGACGGAGAGGCAGTCAATGCAGCTAACTAGAGCTGGCTGGAGCCTCCAAATCTGCTTTAGGCTGGTCAATGCGCTGTCTGGCTCAGAGTGTCAGAGATAACAACATGTCATCTCAACGTGACACGTTCGTCCCTGTAATGGAAGCATAGTTAAACTGAAACTAATGACTGCCCGCTCAAATGCTTTTAGACATAATGAACAGGTGTGTAAACAATATTTAAAAACTCACCCGTCAATACATTTTTAGCACAGCGAAAACAAGCAATACATAACTTTAAACTGCTTTTTTTCTCTCTTTTTAAAAACATAAAACACTGATTTACTGAACAGATTATGGCTGTGTGTATTTGGAAAAAAAGAAAATTGTCAGTACTGGCTTAACCAAAATATATATTCTCTCAAAAAAAACTCTAAGAAAATGAACTAAAGAGATCAAATTTAACTGTGCTTAAACTGTACAGTATTCATATCAGCAGCTTTCAAATAAAACAGGTGTAACATTCTTTTAATTGCCGTATTTAGGAAAGCAGCTTCTTGAACTGCACTATTACTGTCAGGTAACTTTTTAGCTGCACTAGATTGGTCAAACGAACAACAACAGATGCATTAGATAAGTTCTGTGTTTATAAAGATTTGGTATTATTTGCACGATTGCATTCAGTGTGTGTTTAAACCCTGCGTTCCCGACAACAGTGTATTGTCGCATATCCACTGCTTTTAAAACACCTCTAGCGTTTGTTTTTGCTTTGGCCCAGTCTGAAATGTTAGCAACAGGCTGTTTAAATGCCACGGGGAGCTGGGTTTGCATAGGACTCATTTTTTTATCTTGTGCCATTGATGCTTACAGTGTGATGCCGTTCGACATAAAATGAGCTACATACGCGGTCACAGTTAAACAATGATGGCATATAGCTTTCACTGATACACCTGTCTTTCTCTGTTGTTGTTGTAGTTAACTGAGAAACCGTAGCGTTCCTGAACAGTAGCAATGATATGATAACGGAGGGCCTTCAAACTCTGGTTGGACTGTGTTCGCCATAACTATGAGGGAGAAATGAAGAATTTTGAAGTGAGGTTTCAGCCATATTTGCTCAAAATTTGTGTACTGTTGCACCCCTAATATTCAATGCAAGAGTGCATAAGTTGCAACATTACCCCAAACTAAATGTGGCGATCCAACAGCCTGCCTGTCAGCATGGATCAGTGTTTGTGGATGAAGGTAGCTGTCTGGATGGTAGTGTTAGTGGAAAAAAGTAGGCTGCAGGAGAAACTAGGGCATCGCTGAGACTCAGGAGAGGTGTCTCCAGCCCAGCCTCCTGTCCTATTTCACTGCCTGGCGAGACTGGCATGTGTGTTTGGTGTATGTGTGTATGTGTGTATGTGTGTGTGTGTGTGTGTGCGATTCAACAGAGGGAGCACCCTAGGCAGTCGAGGGAAAGCTGCAGGCACAGGAGGCAGAGAGATAACAGGTGAGCTCCAGGGAGGCTACCTGCAGGAGAGAGGAGGTCCAGTGACAGGGCCTCTTTGCTGGGGTGGAAAAGGATGTGCAAAAGCCCCCAGGGCACAGAGCAAATGTCAGTCTGTGCACACATACTGGAAAACTGCTCTGTGCTTTATTGGAATTTGTCACCTGTGTGTATGTGCATTTCCCCCTGAATGCGTGTACGCTCCAACTGGGCAGATGACTCACAACAGGAAAGTGAGCCGAACAAGGCAACACAGACAGGTGGGGGTACGTGTGCATGTAGGTGTTTTTGTTTGACCGTGTGGGTGCAAGAAATAAGCTGTCGAGTGTCACTGTAAATATGTGCTGTGCAGTTTCACAAGTGTGCACTATAAGGCATACACTGTGCTCCGATGCCTACAGTGCATCCACCCACCCATACACACATGTACCTACCTACACGCAATGTTTACTGTGTTGTTGTAGGCATTATTTATCTACCAGTTTCCACTCCCAGATCCTTCGGAGCTTTCCAACACATCACTAATTCATCCCTGGCATTTTCCCCCTTGCTAAATTTGAACTGAAATGCTGGCCCTTTAGTGTTGGGCCAAGTTACATCCCAGCTCCTTCTGTAAGCCTATATCCAGGCACGATTCATCCCACACCGCAACTCTACCCTTCAATGACCGGCCCTTGTTATCGAATCAGAATGGAGATGTAGGTTAATGTGCGAATTGTGCACAGCTATTTGATCTTTAACAGTGCAGGTCACAGCAGCACTGTCATCAGCAGCACGTAGTCAGGTGGGTGTGGGCGAAGTGTCGGGTTGCCAGGTTTGGTCTTGATGGGAGAATTAGCTGGTCATGTATCCTGAAGTGTAATGAGGACTGGTTTTGTGTTGCAGTATCCGTGTAGCGGCAACGGTGGATACAGCACAGCACAGAGTTAACTAGAGCCATGTCGGAAACAACCATTAGCAACTTCTAAGGATTCATTCTACATCAAAATACAAGAAAAGAACTCACCAGATAATCCTCCATCTTAAGGATAGGGTAGAGTGTTATTTTCAAAAAAACAACATAAATACAGTGAAACAGCTATTGCCTGTCAAAACACTGTGCAGACCATCAGGTGAGGTCTTGTGATGTAGTGTGGCACAGACAGGAGAGGGTGTTTCAGCTCAGCTACTCTTACGTTTCATGTATTGATTCTGTCTGATTGTGTCTTGACTGATCTCGGAGTGTGTGTGTGTGTGTGTGTGTGTGTGTGTGTGTGTGTGTGTGTGTGTGCGAGAGAGAGAGTGAGCAGTGGGTGGGTGGAAGTGCAGAAAAGAGGGCAGGCTACACGCAGGCACTATTAAATTTTAATTTCACAAAGGTCAGTTTTTCCTCAAGGTCAAACATAAAAATAACCTTCAAAGGAAGAGTGGCTGGAAAAAGAGCGACTCTGTAGGACTGCTGGGGATTAACCCACAGCACAGAAAAAGCAATGCATTCCACATCGAGATGCATGGGCCAATGTGAAGAGGACAGCTTGTTAACATGAACCATAAGCCAATTAGTAACCATGGTGATGAATGAAGGAGCAAGGAAACATGCTGTCTTTGACAGAAATAAGCTTTCAGATGTGAATTTGTGGTGCAATATACCTGCTGGCGCATCCCGTGATGGTTACACAAGTGCACAAAGACACGCAAAGCATGCAAATATATATGTATCACACACACACACACACACACACACACAAACACACACACTCACGCAGTCACACATTAACCAGAACATGAGGATGATTTAAAGTCTTTGAGTTGTAATGGGATCAGCTGGGAAGGATGGAAGATGGGGGAATCCAGGCATCGCAAATCATTTCCACACATCAGTGCTAATGCCACTGATACTAATCCATCAGACAGCCATCTCTAATGCTCTATAGCGCCAATCTATCAGGTTGTTCTGCATGCAACCTTCCTACCCCTCTGACTTCCTTTCACATGTGTGCACGTATATGCAAACTACATTCACCAAATTCCAAATTATGCAGCAGAATTAACTTTTGCATGGTTTTCTTATGATCCGCAGCACCAAAAAGCACTGGCCAGTAAGGCAACACTGTGATATTCTTCATTGTGAGAAGATTAATCAGGAAAGATATGGATGTTAGGAGCCCTTGAATCACAGTGTGCATAGCAATTCCATCTGCGAGGTTAAAAAAAAAACAGACAGGCCACAGACATACATTTAAGGCTTCTACATCAAACGTCTCATAAATTCTAGAGCACTTTATAAACTATCGAGGAAGAAATATTTAATAGTGGAAAATTTTATGCAGAATGTTTGTCAGTTAATTATGGAATAAACAAAAGGCTTATATGGGCTTCAAGAGATGACTTATTTAGTCTCTTGCTCTCCTGATTGCCTCTTAACTGGCTCTATGTCCACTTAAAGGGATTGCATTAACCTCTGCCACTCTCTGTGGGCAGATGAGCTGCTCCCTCACACTCCCTTTAAGACGTGCTCTGTATTAAACTCTTCCTTCTTTGGCTGGGATCCCTGTTTGGCTTCCGTCCAAACAGACACGCTCAAAAAGCCAGACACAGTCCACTGTGTTCCTGTATAGTGCATCGCTGTATAGGATCTGACACTTCTCGGTGGACAGGTTAGGGTTTTATGTTTTTTTTTTCTTTAAAGCCCTTTGCCATCTAGCACTTTTTATATGGATCGGTTTGATAATGTGCAGTGAGGATGGAGAGCCAAGAAGAGAAAGGGAATCTTATGAGTTACAGAAACACTACGGGGATAAAACACTGTCAGTTCAGGGGTTGAACTGACATACATGTGCACATATGCTCTCTCCCTGCAATAACTCAGCTGACAGAGGCGACATGGACTAAGCTTCTTTTCACCTCCTCATCCGTAGCCGTCTTGAATTCTCTCATGCCTGCTCAAATACTCCCAGAAGAAGTTACATCTCTTAACACACCTGTATCTGAAGCGTGTGCAGATGTGCTCTGCCCTGCTCTTTGCCCTCTCAAGCTGGCTGTTCCAGCCTTTTGCTCCCATCATTGCCGTCTACGCATTCAAGCAGATGGCCCGCCATCCAATCTTTCCTCTTTTACCAGCACATTCTCCCCTTGACCAACTTAGAATGAATGCATTTTTCTCCTCTAAATCTGGTGTTATTCTTCATCTTTTACTTCATATTTTTAATTTCCATTCACCGTCCACACAAATATATCCACAAAGCGGCTGCTTAACCTTGGTCAAACCTGCTGAACACATTTTTTGAGGATGCAAACAATGTGAACAGAGCATGCAAATATATGTGGATCATGCAAGATCATTTTGTTTAGGAAAAGAAAGAAAATGGTAAAAAAAAACAGCTCTCTTGTTAAAGACAAGACGTCATGCCTGTTCTTCACACCCGCTTTTGCACCCTTCCAGAAACCCTCATCAACACCAATATGGAGAGAAACATCATGGTATTTTTAGTGCTGTTCATGGTTGCACCAGGTCTGGTTCCTCTGTGTCAGCATATGCACAGTGGCAGAAGAAAGATGCACAAACAGAAAAACCCACACACATGCAGACACACTTGCCACTTGCATATACACATTTGCAGATTCAGGCAGTCACACAGGCGTACGGTGCTACACTGCAGTTAGACATTCACGGCCTCACATTCCTTCCACTGAGCTGTGTATGTTGAGGCCAGTCACCTGTCAAAACATTTCAGCACTGCCGGGGAAGGAATATACAACAGTAAGACCTGACTGCACACACACATAAAAACACTTCCAGATACACATCACCGTGGCCTGCCTCTGGAATCATGTCTGTCTGAGGACAAAAACTATAAGAGGGTTGAAAACACACTAAATCTGCTGCTGCTGTACGTTTATATCTCTGCGCTGGGAGAGAACCGAAAGCAGCAGGGAGCCTTTTCAGTAGCTGCATTGAAACTCTACTATGCTCTGCTCTATAGTCTGTCTGCGTGCACACTGTTCCAGTCCCCAGAAGCAACTGCTAAGGGCCATCCTTGTTAACCTTAAGAGAAACGCTCTGAGGAGGTTTCCAGCTAACCTAAGGGGACCCTGATCAACTGAATTATTTCTCGCTTTCCACTTACTGAATGTTCTGCTAACTAATTGGTGTCAACAGAGAGCAAAAATATTCATTTAAAATCCTGTATTGGCGCACTCACCTGATGCAAAATTCTTAGAGACAGATGAACAAAACTATAATTTTTTTTAACCAATAACATGCCTCTCACGGGAGGTTTCAGCTCAACATTTAGATGAAGATGTGACTGTTAGCGTCTCCACGATGAAAAATGTCAAAGACAGCGAAACAAAAGGCCCCAGTGTTCGTGGTGAAGCAGAGTACTAAATCTAAAATAATAAACTGGCCACAAGCTACAGAACAACAAACAGGATTATGGAAAAAGTACCGATGGACATTACATTTTTCATGATAAACATTTGCAGTCGAATATTTCGTGAGGGTTCAAATGCATCATGATTATCCCATTTCTTTATTACCCTGTCTTATGATCTGCCAAGCATATGTCCTCATCCTTTTTGTATGTGTGTGTATGTGTTTAGAGTTTGTGTATGTGTTTATGTGCATGCATGTACTATATATCTTAGGCATGTGTGTAAGCCTGCAGCACAGAAACAACCTTTGGCTAAATACTCAAGCTTAGTTAGCGTCTTTGCAACATGGCTGGGGGGAAAAATTTGCCTTAGATCTGCAATTAGCATCCTTGCATTTAGTTCACACAAGGTAAACTCCTTGCTTTCTCTCATGTGTCACGTTAGAGATGTCAAGACTGATATTTCAATGCATGTCAAGTTCTTTTTTTGATTGCAATGGCCCAAATAATCCCTCCAAAAAACAAGACCAAGGGCTCACAGTGGAGATGGCCAAAAGCACGTTATGCTCGGAAATCAAACTGTGTGCGCTGACCTTTACTAGAGCCAAATTAGATGTTACACTTCGTTCTATTCAAAACATTAACCTTAGCCAAAAAATGGCAGCTACTTCTTCTGTCATTCAGCCAAAAAGACTGCAAAGAATCACACAATCTACCTGCTCTCCCCCTGCTTGCAACCTTCTGACCATGTCTGCTTGAGAATGATTTTTTTCTGAAAGGCCAGCTCCATATACATGCCAAGAAAACCTGCCAAGCAGGCATGAAGACACACACAGACTCTCAAATGCATCTGTGGAGCCTGCATTGGGCTAACCAAAGGCTGTGTGTGTGGATGATGCCCCATTGTTTAGTTCCACACAATTACATTCACAATAACCCCGAGCCCCTCAGGTCCCCTGCAGCCAAAAGCTGTGTTCCATTACACAGCATTCAAGCCCTGTTCCAAAACAGCCGTAATTGACTGAAATGTAATCAACTTACTGAGAGCATTAAAGTTTGCTTCAAATTAACCCCTAAATCAGCAAGTGGTGCAAACTTTCTTTAAACTCACCAGTTGCAGGGCGTCTGTGTGAACCTGGAGCTTCAGGACAGTGGCTGAGATGCCTCAGGAACTGAAAAAAGAGAGTAAAACCCAGGAGGGGATGGCACTAGTGAGCCAAACCAGACGTCTCTGTTCTCTCATCTTACTGCCGGTGTGGGGACCTTGGACTTTCATGTGCTGACAAACACAATTAATTGAGGCAAAATGTGGTGTCCTTGGGGCTCCGATGACTCTTGGCTCATTTAATCTGTTCTGCCTTCAACCTGTATCTCCCTCCAGCGTGGTTTTAGGCATCGACTTGCTTGAGGCTGTGGTGGCCATACCCGTCTCTGCAGAGCCTTTTGTAGTGTTAAGACATACAAACTAAAGAATTATTTATCACCCCCATGAGGATTTTTTTTAGGAAGACAGATTTTTTTACTGCTTTACTGGAGAAATGGAAGAAATGATACCATTCCTGAAACAACTAGATGGAATGTAGAGAAAGAAATTTAGGGCACAAGTTGGTAACTATAACCTAACAAAAACATTAGAATGAATTTCTGTTATGCACTAATAAGGGCAATAAGAGAACTGCAGAGGAAGGTGCAGAAAGAACAAAGAGCACAGAACAAATAGAGCAGAAAGTCATGCAAGATAAAAAGACAAAGCAAGTGACATAGCGAGACTGAATGTAAGCAACACAGAAAAATGCAATGCAGCAGGAAAAGGAGCAGTTACGCAGTGTGAAGGCAGTAAAAGACAGAGCTAGAGCGCTAAATTCAGCATGCACGGTGAGTTCCAGTGAGCCAGAGCGAGTGTTTAAACAAGTGTTGTGACTCCTACACGGCCCACGCTGCATATCGAACCGCATCAGTATACCACAGAACAGGTCTAGTGGGTCATCAGCAGTAACAACAGCGGCAGCTGAGAATAGCCTTGTAAGGCTTTGCTGACTGTCAGCCTGCTGCTTGAACTCCAAAGCAGCAGGCACTGGCTGGCTGCAGAGCAGTAGTGTGGTGTTTCATGTGGAGCTCAAGGGGCTGTGGGGAGGTGTGTGTAGGGTGTATGTAGGCTTGCGGCTGAGTGAAGGCGAACAGACAAAGCAGGAAATTAAAGAGAAGGAAACACATGCACATCAAAAGACAGAGATGGCTCAGCTGCAGCAGAAAACTGCACACTGAACAATGAATGCACATTATTATTGTGATAATTCGTCTCCGAGTATAAAAACTGCTACGCAGAGACGTCTTCATAACCAGTAAGACAGTTTTCGTTCAGGGGCATATCAATAGAAGGTTAGGAATAAAGCATGTCATTGGACCTAGATGAGTAAAGCCTCTAAAAATACAACTGTAGAGTATTCTTCCATTATTCTATTCAAGCACAGTGGTGAGTGGTGTGTGTGGGAGCAAGAGCATGCGTCCTAATGAGGATGACATCACCTGTGAGTACTACATTTAGACCAAGAAACCACATGGGTTTACATGATGATGATGATGATGATGATGATGATGATGATGATAGCACCTTGGTCTCACATTTTTTTAATTTCACTGAGAAACAACACAATTTGCTTGTAGGTATAAATGCTAATATAATTACAGGCAATCATAATACTGCATCAAAATCTGGGTGAATATTGTAATTTAGCATTTAATATGTAAATCACAATCAGTTTAGACTAACTGTGATACAGTAAACAGGTAGTCTTGATTTTGTGCAGCAAACAAGTTTTCAAAGCCAATCAATCTTTACAGAAGGTAAATATAAAAGATACAAATCCTATCTGTTACCGGATTAAACAGAAACTTTTTCCTGATCCTATTAACACCTCTTTTTGAATAATTTGCCTCCTTCGTACACTCACACCGCATCTGACACGATCCACTTGGCTTAAACATTTACAGCACAATTTGTAGCACCTGATGTGCCACAGAACAGATGAAATGCAGTGAATAATTCATCCCAGTTTTTCTTCCCCCCCTGTTGAGAGAGAGGTTCAGCTCCACATCACGGCCCGAGGCCTTCTTCTCTCTCTCTATTGTTACAGCTAAAGCTCTGTGTGTTGCCTCACAGCTATTATGGCAGAACACGAATCTAACATGAAACGCGCAGAACGAAATGTTTGCATCATGAAGCGACCGTCTATACGTTATTTCATATGTGCATATACACACACACAGCAGAAGCAGCGCTGAGGACAAATGGAAAGGGGCAAGACAGAAACAAAAATGAACGAAAAAAAGAACTGCAGTGAAAGGGAGACTCAGATTCATCTTATCCCACTGAGAACAAGGGCTCAGGATTATGGCTTACCATCAAAGAGGTGTGATCTAGTGCTGGTGTCTCATAGCTCCTAAAGGCTAAGGCGCACAAAGCCTCTCATTTCTGTGGCGTCCATTTGAACTTGGACCCTTGCCGTGCATTGTATCAGAGGTCTTACCCTTTATACCTTCACCATAAAGAAAAATCTAAAACAGAAAAGTTTTAAAAAGTTTCAGCTCTGCCAGCAGACAGCCATGTAGACTACTGGACTGAGTAAGTGTTCGAGTAAGGCATACTAGAACCATTAGGGAGCCATAGACATTTTTCTATGAGTTTCCCTTGTAGTCTGCCAACAGACATCCTAGTGAGATTTCCCATATGACAGTTCTACAGCAAAAGCAGTTAGTTTGCCCGAAAAGTTGTGCTCGAGATCGATAAATATGTTGTCGCATGTAAATCGAGCACAAGATCAATATGAATCTCCAGACCTGATACAGAAAAGAGACACTTGAGAGCTACAGCGCTTGTTGAATGGCTGCGTATTGGTCTGATGGTGCAATTAGTGGACACTCTTTGACAATGATGAAACAACAAAGACAGCTCGGGGACGCTTGCAGTAAACAATCACCTGCCTCATGAATAAACTTGCTGTGTCGCCTGTCCCTATATACCAGACGGCCAGTGTAACGTCTATCTGTGGAGTCCAGTCATGTCTGAACAGCCAAGATGGAACTTTTCTATAACGGAGACCAATAGGTTAAAAGGCCACATGTTATCGGATAGAATGAACCCAGCTCCGTTAAAGGTTCCATGTCTGCAGCTAAGTACAAAGAGAAAAAGCTATAACAGACACGGTGCCCTAAGAAGTCATGGGAAAGCTCTGGGGCCCTGCAGGGAATGAGATAACAGGTGAACTTCAGGGATTCTACCTGTGGGGACCTTTTCTTGTGTTAGAAATGTGAGCATTAAAACCCCCTGTGGAGACGGCTTTGTCCCCAGGAGGCCTGCTGTTGAAAATGACATTGTATTCCACTACCACCTGTGGCCGCCGCCTATACGCACTCTCACAGCCACGCTCACTGCATCCAGCTAAGAAAATGAGACACCTGCAACGTTGGCGCGGTGCTGCCGTCATCTACATCTCCATTTCTCACTTCCTTATGACTCATTATCACTTGAACAACTGTGTTACTTCCTTCACATCCTCTGTCACAACTCCACTTCTCTACGAGACCCTGTATTCACAGAGCAAAGTCATGCTTTTATATTCATGCATGATATCTCAAATGAGCCATGACTGAAAGGCTCTAGATGACTGTGAGTGGCCTTTGAAGTGGGAACAAAGAGAATTCCTGCTCGTCTCACTACCGATGCCTCTCTTTCTTTCTCTCTCCCTCTCTTTCATTCATTTTTCCTTTCTTTCTTGTTCACCTCCCTTTTTTCCTCTCCCTAAATAGAACACCTGTAATCACCTATTCCTTTTTATCTCACCTTCCCTGTGAAGAAGCAGCGGCGGAGATTCGGAGCTCTTCCCTCAGCTCTCGGTCCGGAGGGTTAAAAACTGCTAAATTACAGTGATTTTACTTTGTGGCTCCTCTCAGCCTTTCTCCAGTTAGAGTTACTCTTACATTAGAAAGGCTGGGAGGGAGAGATGATTCAGGGAGACAGCAAGGTCAAACATGCTGTTTGTATTACAAATTGGATTGCACAGATGCAAACGTGGAAACACAGACGCACGGCCTGGTGCTGAGCTTGCACAGGACTACAAACAGGTGCACGGAAAAGGCCATAACACAGCCTTGCAGACGCATGATGCTCACACCAGGAGAGGTGCAAACACACTGACCTCTTTTCAGGCCCATGGAGTCGCACCTCTGTGCTGCGAGCTATTTTTAGCTTTTTAGTCCACAGACAGTTAACCCACAATGCCCTTACATCTCACAAAGCATATGCACCCAGTGGGATTTTTCAGTGAGATAACAGTATTCATCTAAAGCCACACAGTCATGTATATGCATGCACTTACAAACACTTCCTGTCGGTGCTCAAAAAGTGACATACAGCGCAGAGTGAACGAGCGTATGAGTGTGTGCGTTTTTGGGAATACGTGTAGACACCTGCACAAAGACGTGTAATCGCAAACATTACTCATTGCATGTGTGATGACATTAATAAGCTGCTATACTTGTTGGCTTTTGACAAGATTTTGGAATCTAGCTGCAAGGGTTTACTGTTAATTAGCCACAGTTAATGGCTAGCAGGGCTGGGCAATTATATAAATTTTATTTTCAATTATGATTTTGTCTTCAACAAGATAAACCAACTGAAATGGCTATTGTTTCAGATTCCACCTTGTAAATGAGGCTCTCATTTTGTCTTGTCCTATAAATCCAGTGCATCACTTTTACACTGGTGGATGTAATACAGGGAATGTGAGCTGGGTTTGGATCATCATGTGACGGCTTTGTTTCACCCTTGTGCTTGATTGTGGAGCCAATGTGAAGCTACCCTCTGTGGGATTATGACTGAATGTTGTCCGATTCCCTCCTAAAAGTATGATGGTTCCAAAGCAAACAATTAATTGTGATTTTTGCCATGATCCTATCATCCAGTGAGGGGTAGGGCAGCAAATAGTCTGACCCGCCAGATGCAAGATGCAGGTAAAAACCACTGATCACTTCAGTCGAGTTCATCTGCTCCTTAGTCGGAGGCTAGAGTCCATACTGCTGTCAAATTTTTGTTAAATAATGCATTCATCTGTCCTCGTGAGGCGACTGCAAACGTACCTTTATCCTCCACTCCTCCTGCCGAGTGTGGGGCAGCAGCCTGCGGCCACTCGCTGCTCTCCCTCCTCAGTGGCCCACATTCTGCCCAGCTTTCTTTGTCTGTGTGTCTCTGAATCACTGTCAGTTTTCCTCTTGCCCCATTGCATCATTTTCTATATGTTTTCCAACTGCATTAACTAAAGATGGGAGAGACCAGTGCAGGCTGACCTTGGTTTGTATGAGGTTGTAGATATGTGTGCTTGTACTGGAATTGTGTGAGGAAAAAATGACATGCCATCTCATGGGAATCACCAGTCACATCTCAAAGCCTGTCTGTATTTTTTTTTTTTTTATCACCAAGGATGGCTCTTTTTTCATAATGATGTGTTTTTGCAGAAGAGTCTTAACCCTTGTTAAAAGACAATGGGTTGTTTTCAGAGTCTGCAGAGGCGCAAATTTTGTGTTAGAAATTTTTAACCAACGTAGTGACGTTACTGCTCCAGCTGAGGGGGCTGAGGCAGCTGATTAGGATGCCTCGATAGTGGCTTCCTTTGGGGATTTTCTGGGTATGAGCAACTGGGAGGAGACCACAGAGTAAAGTCAATAAAATCAATCAATGTTTTGTGTGTTTAGAATTTTTGTGAATGTGAGCTGAGTTGGATGGCCAAGCTTCCAGTTTACCAATTGGTCTACGTTCCAACTGTCAGCTGTGATCATGAACATTATGTAATGACTAAATAAACTATAAAATAACGAAAGACTAAATTTGGTTTCCTCCGTAGAGTGGCTGGGCTCAGCTTTAGATATAGGGTGAGGAGCTCAGACATCTGGGGGGAGCTCGGAGTGGAGCTGAAGTGATTGAGGGAACTGATTAGGATGCCTCCGTGGTGGCTTCCTTTGGGGATTTTCTGTGTATGCCCAACTGGGAGGAGATGCCAGAGTAGACCCAGAATTCAATGAAGGGATTACATATCGCCTCTGGCTTGGAAACGCCTTGGGATCCCCCAGGAGGAGCTGGAAAACATTGCTGGGGAGAGAGATGTCTGGAACGCTCTGCTTAGCCTGCTACCACCCTGACCTGACCCCGGATAAGGGGATGAAAATTGATGGATGGATGGTGATATTTGTCAAACTAAGAATACAATACTAGCATTTGAGCGACTATTTTGTCAAAGAGCCAACGGCCACACTAGTGGCTCTGTGAAGTTGTTCTTGTGGTGCATCAGTGTCAACATGCTTTTTTCAAGCAGAGAAAATGCTCAGTATCTTCGAACATTTACATTTTGTAATTGATCCTGAATGCAAAATTCAATTAGTTCAATAGTAATGTGATTACAACAGTCAATAGATATTTTAACTAATGAAAAGTATCAGCCAAACTTCATGACAAATACACTACAGGCCAAAAGTTTGGAAGCAACTTCAAGTTTCTATTCATAGTGTCTTTCTTAAAAAGGTAAAAATAATAAAAACCAGCATGAATTCTATGGATTTTAGGATGTATTTACTGCATGATCAGACTTTGCTTTCACTGATGTGCATTAATGTTTACAGGCAGTTGCTGAATAAATGTTAACAAAAGAAAAGAAGGGTTTAGTTTCAGACTTGCGAAGATTTGCAAGAGTCACAACTTCAGTGCAAAAGTAAAGAAACGTATCGGAGTTTGCATTATTCACTTTGACTCTTTAGAGTTTGCATACCAAAATCCCAATAAATCTCAGCTGTGCCCACATCTCTATAACTATCACCTACCACAGAGATGGTTAGAAAGAAACAGCTGAATAAAGAAACAAGAGTACAGATACAAATATGTATTCTGATGAGTGACTTTTTAAAAATATAATAATCATGTTTATTTTTTTTTTGCAAAGTATACCAATGAAACTGTGATTTATTTTTTGGACAAATCTGATCTTGCTTCCCAACCTTTGGCCTGTAGTGTACATCAATATATACTGATCAGCCAGAACATTAAAACCACTTGACAGGTGAAGCGAATGACCTCGCTCATCTCATTAGAATGCAAAGTTCTGCTGGGAAACTTTGTGGATGTTTTCTCACAAGTATCATCCGCCTACACATTGTTCCAAACTAAGCACATCCCCTCATGGTAAGAGCTCTCCCAGATGGCAGCAGCCTCCCCCAGCAGGACTCAGGAACTCAGCTCAACTAACACAACAAAGAGCCCAAGCTGTTGACCCGACCTCCAAGCTCCCCAGGACCCAATCCGATCATGCGTTCACAGGATGTACTGGATTGTGTACGTTAAAACATCTTATTCAAAATCACAAATCACAACCTCACTGTAAAGATGATAGAAAGGTCAGAGGATGCTCAACGTTAGCATAAAATTTTAATAGGGATCCAATATTTTAGCCTGGAATAAAGTGGGAGACAGACTGACTGCCAAAGCCACTAGATTGGTTAAGAAAACAACTTTAACTAAGAATGTCTGGACCAAAGAAAAAGTTCTGATTGTTTTTGTTTTCCTTTGGGACCTACATTTTTTTTTCCTGTGGGTGTCAAGTGACTGACAAACAGCATAAAAAAATGTCCTGCTGTGCTTAATAAAACCCAGTTCATTTAGCAACAAGCAAACAATGTTGAGAAATAAACAACAAACCCAATTAAGTCCTAGTGTTTACTGTGGATTGTGCGGCTCAGGCAATTTCAAGTCTGTCGAAGTTGTCACACTCGAAAAAAGTTCACGGCTGCATTTCATGTAAAATAATCTTCATGCCTTCATTGCTCACAGCGGCGTGTGTCTAGAAGTCTTTGGATTAATAATTGTTTTGCAAAGCCAGGCTCTTGACTTCTGTGCTATAGACTATCTGTTCAGTGTGTTCAACAGTATAAAATGATTTCATTATTAAGATCTACACCATGATAGCGGCACAGAGAAAATCAGTTTCTGTGTTGTGCTGTGAAAAGTGTAGTCATGAATTATGCAACAGAAGGAGAGTATGAAAAGTAAATTAATGTCAGTATTCATACCGTTCTTTGGCAATACTTCATCTAAATGCGGTAATGACAATGAAGCCATTTGAACTGAATTGAACAACGTATGAAAAGTGAAACAGAGAGAGAGAGAGAGAGAGAGAAACACACACAAACACACAATTCCTCTCCGAACCCAATTAGGCTCTGTATGTCTGTTTGATCCATGGCACTGCATGCATGCAAAACTAACACAAACAAAAGCGCTCTTCTGGAGATTACATAACCCAGTAATATGTGAATGCCTCTCTCTCTCTTCTTTCACTTCTATTTTTCTCTTTCTATCGCTTCACCTCTGCTGCTCATTCTCTGTTATCAGCCAAAGCCCATGCCAGGTAAAGGTGTTTTTTAAAAAATCTTTCCCTTGTATTTTATTTTAATGCAACACAGAAGAAGCTGATCAGACAGATTAGGGGTGAGAGGGGAAAAAACACAATTTAATCATAGAGACTAAGCAATAAAACTAAAAGTGTATGAAGGCCCCTGAAAAAGACCAATAATATAATAATAAAAAACTTGCCAAGGTAAAAGTATTTTAAGCTACCAAAGCCAAAATTAATTTCCCTGAAGTCATTATATATGAAATGCAGTTCAATAAATCAATATAGAGTTGAGCTGGAAAAATAACTGTAGTGGTGAGAAGACAAGAAGAGAAGACAACAATAGGCGATGATTTAAAAACCTTTCTAAAACAAATCCTGGATTTGAAGTTCAAAGAACGGGGGTTCGGGATGTGATTGACGTCAGAGTTATCTATTTTTTCATGAAAGTCTTTAACTCTGGTTTCAGGCCATTCCCACTAACATTTGTCGATATATTACCCCCTCTCAGTGCGAGGTGAATGAGCTGCTGCTCTGTTGCATTGCTTATTTGTATAGAACAATGTTTATTTGTCACAGTTAAATCAGAAAATAAATTAAAGCATTAATGAAAAGTAAATAAAGTGAAAATACAGTAAAAATATAATGACATCCCTCTCTGATCTTTGATTTAACCCCTAATTACTTGTCTCTTTGTATCATCCTTCCATATTTACAAGTTTTTTTTCATGACAATAACCCCTTCTTTCCTTAAAATGGCTTAGATGTACCTCTAAATCTTATCATTGTGCTTCAGAATCAGTTTCTAGCTTGAAACAAAGGTGTAGAGTCCCGTCCTGCAAGTTGACAGGGATTGGTTCCTTAGGTTTGCTATGTGTGAAGTTTGAATTTGTGTTTTGGTAGCTGGAGTTTCAAGGTGTAAATGCTCAGCTGTGGCACTGACTGCTTATTTTGCTTATGATATGTCTTCAAGTATATAAAAAGGACTGTGGAAAAGTCAACAAGGTAAAAATCTTGATTATTGCCAGAGGGCATCTTAAAGAGCACTGAATGCTGAGAAACTGAGGGTAATAAACACAATAATCTACACTGTCTATGGGCAGTAAATAACTATTTGTCTAGTTCTGAATATATTTCCTGTATTTAAATTTTCCGAATTTATAAAAATCCACTGCCAGCTGCTCTCTGGCACTCAAGACCCAGTTCATAATCTCTCTGGGCATATGCCAGAACTGTCTCTCCACTCGCATATTTTCCTGCATGAATTCCTTGATGATTTACACCATGAAAACACATCACACAAGAAATAAATCATGCACCAGAGCAGTGGCAAAAGGAGATAATAACTGCCCGACAGGAGCAAAGGTTAGGCAGTTATTACCCACAGGACACCAACATGAAAATAAAAACTCTATACAGAGAGGCCTCAGTTGGTCCTGCTTGGGTTTGCACCCAAATATATCATGTTTAACATTTTAAGAAGGCTGTTTTACATACTACATTTAGCTCAAATAACATTATTTATGCTTTGAAAGGTAAAGTGGCCGTACATCACCATAAAGTAATCGTAACTGTCTTTAAAGTATCATCTGGCGCCCTGCCATACTGTATTTAAAGTCACGTAGGGATTATTAGCTTCTCACATGAGTCACCACCCCATCTCCTTTGGCAACCTTTCCCATTCTAAAAACTAATAGAGCCGCTGAATTTCCATGAATCTCATTGTCTTTATCAGGACAGATTGATGCCCATTCACGGCGTCTCGGTTTGTCACTTTGGAGGTTTCTCTCCTGGCCCCCAAACCCCTGAAGCACTGAGCTCCAATGTATCAGTCTTCCACCTTTCATCACGTCTCCTTCTGCACAGTCACATATAAGCCAGTCATTATTTTTAAATGTGAAAAACAAAGTTATCTGTTCAATAGAGGCGACACAGACTGAGATGCCAATAAATAGTGTGGCGACTTCAGTGGCGTTTGACTTTAAGCTGAGAGTGGAAGACAGATACGGAGAAATGGCAAGAAAAAACAAAAATCAGTGATGATGGCTGTCTGGTCAGAGATTTTATATACAGCTGCCAACATGTCACAAGAAATTTGCCACATGGAGTGTTAATGTTCAAAGAAAATCTATTACGGTGCTCACTCATCATCATTTTCATTTTTATGGCAGCAACAGCGGTGAGTCAGAGGACACAAAAAGTGAGCCTAAAGTGAGCAAAAAGGAGGCCATGTGCTAACATATATAAACATAATCCCATATTCCAATAGGAGACCATTTAGGATTAGTTCAGAACATGTTGCCCCTCAGCAAAAAAGTAATCTCTTTTCACCTTCTCATTTCCACCTCTCATTTCTCACGCATCCCCTTCTAAAAAGCCACAGCTGGCACGGGCTGACATAGTGTGGCATTGCCAAATAGCGTCCATTAATGTAGCAGACGCGCTCTGCCTGCTGATGGCTAATACCTGCTAGTGGGTGTGAAAGCGTCCAGACTCATTTATAATTACTGACTTACTGATCCTTTGATTGACTCTGACTCTGAATATGAAACATCCTCCAGCCCCAACAACTGTGAGCAGCGGCTTAGATGGCTTTGCTGATGACTGTGATGGTGTGACACTGAAATGCATTTCTCTGTGACGGAGTACGACTCTGGCTGGCTCTGAATCCCGGTAATGAGCCCTGTGTACCATGAGAAGCTCGTTTTTGGACTGAAAACAGGTTGTAGAATGCCTTGTATGCAAAGCTAAGTGATAATAGAAATGGAGTCAGGCTATTTCCTGCCTCCACTAGGGTATTATTGAAGATGCACAGAGAGCTACTACTCCCTCTGGATTGGGCTAATTGCAGTATTTGTCAGCGGTTCCATTAGAGAATACTTTATTTCCAAGCAAGTTATTGTAATGTGGTGGCTAGGCACAAAGAGGCCATGAGTGGAAAGCTGCTCCACAGATTTCACTGTAAACAAGGCAGCTCAGCTACTCGGAGATGAGAGAACAACGGCAACACGAGCGTCTTATTTACAATTCCCCTGCCTGATGTGCAAGTGTCACTGCAACAGGGTTTTAATTGGTCTGAGTAGGCTGGATCTCACACGCTGGACACCGGAGACACATAGACTGGCATATGGATGCTGAGACTGGATGCCTCATCACAGCACACACTCACAAATACACGCACACACAAAGCGCACATGCTTGTGTTCAAACAGCTATTCTATTTTTACACCCAGGCTGGTAATTACAGCTTTTCCCCTCCGTCCATGCGGAGAAGACAAACCATATATGGATGATGAAGTGTATAAATAGCAACAGCCACATGCACACACACACTTGCACATACAAAAATACCCATCTACGCCAACACAGGGCAGTATGAACATTTAGCATTGCAGAAACTATTTTTAGCCTACTGTGGGAATATATGCAGTTACAATCAGTATGATGACTGTAGTGTTAACACAGACAGCAAACATATATGCCTATACAAGGGTGATGAGGTGGATAGTATAGCAAAAAGTCAGTAGTTTAATGAATTGTTCTGATCAGTATTTATATAGCACTTTTCATACAAACAAAAATGCACCACACAGTGCTTTACAAAAATAAAAAATGCAATAAAGCAGTGCAACTAAACTCATCTCTACCCCCGAAGTCTAGCAAAGGACTCTAAAACATAGTGATTGAGAAACTGAGGAACCAAGGAAACACTATACTAAATAACACATAAATTCCATATATTCAGACTTTCATTCCATATATTTAGATTTTCATTATATATATTCAGACTTTCATTATATATATATTCAGAATTGCATTATATATATTCAGAGTTTCATTCCATATGTTCAGACTTTCATTACATATATTCAGACTTTCATTCCATATATTCAGTTTCATTATATATTCAGTTTCATTCCATATATTCAGACTTTCATTATGTATATTCAGAGTTTCATTCCATATATTCAGAATTCAAGATTATAAATAAATAAATAAATGAATAAAATCAAAAGCCTGACTAAAAAAAGTAGATTTAAGTTTACTTTTAGTCATAATATTTGGTGGAACATGTAGTTCATGGACCAGTTCTCTGCATCAGAAAGTAACACGTGTAAACAACAGCTGATGTACGATGTGTAATAAATATGCTCAGTAAAGCGATGCAATATGACGTGCAATTGAACAAAGATGTGTTGAAAATCCACATGCAACGATGTTTTCAAGAGTCAACCTTTTTAGGTTTTGATGTAAATCCAAAGCTTCAGCTGTTTCACAGTAAATGCCAGTGTTGCTGCATGATTTGCTCTCATCATATTGCAAGAGATTGGAAGCTTTTAACAGTGTAGCTCACAGCGTGATGAGTTAAGGTAGCTACCAATGCTGCACAATCTTCTGTGATTGATTTGAGATGATAAAAGTGAGGAATGGACTTCACTGCAGCTCCAGTAAATCTAGAGTAATATAGCACCCTTACATTAAGTGCTTTTATTTTTTTGTGCAAATTCATGTCTTAACAAAACATAAGAGGATACTCTGTGGTAAGATGTACAGTGGTGAGCCCATTTTATTTGGAGATTCAAGCTTAGAGAGAGGTCTCCCACAGGAAGGTCAGGGTTATCTGACCTCAGAAGTTCCGTGTTTGTTGTGTAGCTTCCAGGGAGAGATGAGGAAGGGAAGAAGGAAATTGATGATGGCAGAGAAGATGCCAGAATTTGACAGGTCAAAGGTCTCTGACCCTTGCTGAGATTAATACAGCAGCAGCCACCTAATCATCAGACACATGCTGTTAAGCTCTTGTGGTGTATTAGGCACATGGACTTATGTGGCTATTACGCATGCATGTCCCTGTACACACGAGTGCAGGCATGTATACGCACAGTATAGCAGGGGAGATGCAAAGTAATGGATGCTTAATTAGATGTTGATGCGTAATCTGGGTTAAGGCTCCTCTGTGTGACTGTGCTTTGTTGGATAGAGGGGGCAGAGTGTCACATGGGAAGGAAGCATGGAGCTGGAAATACACAGCAACGAGACCCTCAGATGCTACATCTGGAGTTGCCATGGTAACCATTTTCCCAGGAGTAGGCCAGCTGACAATCAAGACTTAAAATGATATGTGCGCAAGTGTGTGTTTGTGTGTGTTCCTGTCACCGGGCTGACAGGGCGAGACAGAGTTTAATCTCAGCAGATTAAGTGCTTCTGTGTTTATCATAAGACATCCATAAAAGACAGTGGAGGATCACAATCAAACAGGATTTATAGGATTTCCACCCTAATGACTGGCCTGTGGAGGATAGCCGAGTTGAAACTTGAGATGGGGGGGGGAAGTGAGAGAAAGAGGAGTGTGAGAGGAAAATTAGTTGAAAAGGAGAAAGATAGAAATGGGAGGACCAAAGGGTGAGAAAGAGGGTCATGAGAGAATTAGAGGGAGAAACAGAAAGAGAGACAGCAGGAGAGGCACAGTGCATGGTTTAATTAGAGTGGCTATAAATAACCCGGGGCCTGACATTTGAACATGGAGACCTACTGAATGTCTCTCTGTGTTTTCTGCTGGATGTGCCTGTTGTTTGAACACATGCCACCAATTTATGTGCTCTCCTCCTGCTCCTCCTGTTCCCTCTTGTCGTCTTGTCGAGTCTCTCCTCTCTCCATCACTCTCCCTCTTGTCAACTCTTCTTGTCTCTCTCCCACAGATGCAGACACGCAGACCCACGTATACACACACTTGTCAGTCACGTGTCCATATAATCCCCGCTATATATGTACCGGGAGGGAGTGAAAGTGACATATCAAAAACAGGTTTTTTCATTAGCTGCCAGGAAGAGGAATGAACACACAGACAGACTTGGCACCCGGTATGATGTCAATACCCAGCCACTTATAGCTCACTCTGACACCGAGCACCAATCTCCTACACTAAAAAACATATCTGTCACTTTCCGTTGACACTGGAACACTAACTCTGTGAGAGGTTTGGCGACAGGTCTATTACATACTGTACTGGTAGAGCCAAAACAGAAACCTTCTGTCTTTCAGAGTGAATTAGCCATATTTAGCATTTGTTGATTGTTGCTGCTTTATGTAATTTTTGCCTGTCCTTGTCCCCGTAAGAGCCTTTTTCTATCTCTAGGAAAGTTGCTATGGGAACTCTTGTTGCCGCAGCATGAGGGATGGGCAAGGAATCCAAGTTTGAGAGCTATGAAACAACATTATAAGGATGATGAGGAGGTAGCTCTGAAGAAGGGAGAGCAAAAAATAAATAAAAAAATAGAGAGTGGAATAAGTCTTCTATATCCTTCTGTCAGAAACAAAGAGGAGCAGTGGACTGAGAAGACAAGAGAATGCTGCTTAAGTTAAGGAGGGGACACAGAGGTTGTTCATCTCTGTCTCAGGAGAATCTACCTGATTTGCCAGCAATAAGACCAGTCATTACTCACCGAAGCCCAGCGGTAACACTTCAACATCTCCCTCCTCTCTCTTCCTCCCATACCTAACCGTCTCCCCCTCCCTTGTATGTGTGCGCAGGGTGCTAAGAACATGCAGAGTTCAGGGAGTGAAGTCAGCACAAGACACATGTACACAACAGAGCGGAGGACAGCTGATCGATAGAGGAGCCAGACCAGACCAGATGAGATCACGGTAAGAAGGAAGAAAGTGAGAGCAGAGAAGAAGCAAAAGCTTTCTAACTCACACCAGATCTTCGTGAAGCCATGGATGCTTTAAATATATATCACATGATGTTTTTACACATCCAAATTGATTAAAAAAAAAAAAAAAAAAAAGAACTACGGCTGCATCCATCCATAATCGGCAGCATTTTCAACTGCATTTGTGTCTTTTCCCTTGAGGGGAAAAAATAAATAAAAAAAAAAAAAACAAGCAAATATTACAGCAGCTTTCGGAGTGAATGAGGCAGAACCTGCCACCAAGTTTTGGCTAGCTTCGCTAAGACCTTTTCTTGTTGGTACCATGCGGCGGCGCATTTCAGCTTTAAAATGTGTGCTTTTGTTGTATGCCGAACAAATGATTGTGTGTCTTTGTGAAACCGGCTTGTGAGTGCGTGACTATGTGTGCTCGTCGAAAACCTTTTTTCTCATTCAATAGGCTGGTAATAAGGTTTTAGTCCAGCAATATGGTGCAGCCGATAAGCACAAAGGCCAATAATCCATACAAATATTAGTCCAGGTTTCAGAAATGGCTCAGCTGAATCAGAGAATTTGTGTGTGGTTGTGTGTGTGCGTACGCTGCCAGTTGCGCGTGTGTTGTGCATGTTTGCTCACACACTTACTGGACCATTTGGAAAACAAGATTTGTAATCAAAATGGACAAACAAAAATAGCTTTATTGAGTGGCTGAGAAATTTTTTCCTTTTGTGCACCTGCACGTTCGCAGCTAACAGAGTCAATAAGCACTAGTGTCCCTCATATCTACTGCTGTGTGTCATTGACACCTTCGATCCCTGCATTTAGATCAAATGGAATATTGTAGAGTGTGCAAGATCAGAAAAGTGTTTTTTTTTTTTTCCCTGAAGTTCAACAGGATATGTCTGATTTTTCCACAGAGAAGTCTAGAGTGTGTATCTCGGTATGTTTGTGTGATTGTGCATTCGCAGGTGAGCATTTCGGTACATTTTCACCCTTGTATACAGTGCGTTCATGTTATTTTTTCATCATAGCTGTTGGTTTTTATCTTTCTGCAAATATCTTTAATCCTAACTTCGACCCCTCTGACATTATTATTTATTATCCTCATCCACACTTCACACCTTCAACATAATGATATTGCATTGATAATAGCAAGTCATAACTTCATTTACTCTTCTCTCACACAGCACTGTGTGCAGTCCCAGTAAACCCAAAACAAACACACAAAGAAAGACAAATGCGCTTCACGGCATTTCATTACCTTCTACACTCGGGGCTAAACGGAAGAATTCTCATTATCACGAGAAGCCCAATAACCCGATTGATATTTGCACGCGCTATTCCGTTAAAGTTGATCTGAGGGAACGCGGGGCCTCTGTGGTCCACAGCCTCGGGAACAACATGTTAAGAGCAGATCTTTGCTACACTGTGGTAGGGACAGCACAGACTCACTAATTTCATTGTAGATCCCCTGAAGCAAATCAATACTTTACCAAGTTGAGGTCAATACATTTGCACCTTAGAGATCAATAAGTCACTAACCCAGAAGGGAGAAAAGTCTGCATGGAAATGCAGTACTATGTAAAGGCTTTAAGCACTAAAGATGTTTGTGTTGTTGCCCATCATGCAGTACCATCAGAGAAGCTCTGAAGTCATCCTGCTGCAGCACAACAATGCCAAACATACACCCAGAAAAGAACAAGAAGTTCTGCAGCAGGCTTTTCTACATCCATAGAGCCCTGATCTGAACATCACAGTCAGTCTCAGAGAACATGAAGAGACAGCTGAAACCAAACCTAAATCCACAAAAGCACCACGGAACTGTAAGTTCTCTAAGACGCTTGGAGCAAACTACCTGTCAACTAGCTTGACAACCTCTATGCAAGAGTAGCGAGAAGAACTAGTGCTGTTTGAGAGGCAGCGTGTGGTCACACCTAGCAATAATTTGATTTTCTTTTTCTGTTTACTGTGCTTTGCAAGGAGTGCTTTATTTTGGAAAGCATCCTCACTTTACTTTTAGCGCTTGGAAAGTTCACACAGTACTGCATGTTCTTCTGTGGATTTTTCTCTGTAATCTTTGTTCAAAAACCCAGCAGCTAGTATGAGCTGTGTAGCTCGGCTGTATGCAAGGGAAGGCATTTGGAATAGACTTGAATTAAATGAAACTGCCAATCTGATGTACCTCAAAATACGCTTTGGCATATTTCCAAAATATGCCGAGTGTTGAGCCTGAGGCAGAAACTGTATTTTAACAGAACGCAACAGGTTTTTTGAATAAACTGTGGGCGGACTGTCCACTGCAATACATACCTTAACATACCTGTTTGTACACTATGAGAAATTATCTTCTGCCACAGTAGAAACAAATCATACTGTACTGATATTTAAAATACTACCATACATGTATTGGTGTATTGGACTTTTCAAAAATGCTTTACTCATGACTATATCTCTCTTTCTCAGTCTCTCTCTGTCCTCCTCTGGATCTCTTAACAAATAAATACATTCCAGGCAGAGTATAATAAAGTAAGTCCTCTCTAAAAAGCCACATCAGGCTACAAGAGGCAGTGCTGTTGTGCTCATTTGTGGCCTCCAGGTAACCACTGTGCTACTGTATTAGCCGGGCCAGATCGCTCTCTGTGCCAGTTAATGTAGGCACTCAGAAAGACTGGACTCTAATGTAAGTCAGTGGAGCATGGAGGACACAAACACACACATACACATGCACGTACACAAACACACAGTCACCCACATACATGTATGTTTCTTGCCCATTGTAGCATCTTTGGGCTGAGAGACTTTCTGGGTCAGAGTAAAGCAGTTAATTTACCAAGACAGGGAAAGGCTGCAAACAAGAACATTGTTACAAGTGAACAATAGTTCCCACTGAAAAACACCACACACACACACACACACACACACGCACACACAGAAAAGCAGACACAACCAAAATGCATCCTAAGATTCTGAAACCATCTCCTGGTATGATACGCTCCTTTCTGTGCCACAGAGCTTAAAAATCTCCATCAGCTTCACCAAACATTAATGCACTCGTATCCTCAAGCATAATGTCACGCGCATTAGTATCCAGGTTGAATGCTGCAGACTCGCATGGTGCTGATGCCGCTATGAGCCATTTGAGCTAATGATTTGTTTCTATATAGAACTCTTTTAAGAGCTGTTATTGATCTGTCTGTCTTCGACCACAGGGAGTGAGCTGGTCCATGTGGCTGCCTAAAGATACGAGGGTGCGTGACACGTGTCATTGCGCCTACATGCATGATAAACATGGTAAAAGGCAATCCACTGACATAAAGCAGTTTGCCTAAAAATACATTCTGAGATCATTTGTGCATGTTTAAGCCCCAAATCCTCTTTAAAAGGAAATCCTCAAGTGGAAAGACGTGAGTGCAGAGGGTAAACTAGAAAAAATATCCGAGGTGGATTTGCAAATTCTTTAAAAATGTTTTTGGAAAGTCAGGGTCACATAGTGTTAATTTCTGTTCCCAAACGAATAAATCGTGAAACTGAAATCTCTTGCTATCCATAAAAGGACAAAGCATTATGTAAGGTCTGTGTAAGCCTCAGTGTATGTTTGTGTGTATCATCTGATCTCAGTGCATCAGCATGTTGTGGTTGTCCTCAGTGGTCTCAGCTGCTTGTAATTAGCGTGTATGCAAAGAGTGCAGGAATGGATATCCCACAGGGACTTATGTGACAGTTTAGCATTGGCACAGAGGACTCTTGCATTCCCACACGCACAAAATCGCACTCTGGACGTACACAACTGGGTGCAGCAGGAGATGAAATTGAAAGACCAGCATGAACTTTTCTCTTTTTTAAAACAATTAAAATATTTTAAAGTGCATAACAGACCATAAATCTTGCTGTAACAGTTCAGGCACTTAAATGCTATAAATTGTCAACAAGAAAAGAGTCTGACTTGTTAGGTCTCAAGTATAAAACAAATACATTTACATTTTCATTAAGACAATTGCAATATATTCATAAAGAAGCTGAATTAAATTAAATCCTGTAATATAATTCCAGCTTTAAAACTGCCCAAAGTAAAACCACCTTTCTTTTTTTGGGTTTTTTTTTTTGGGTTGTCGCCGAAAACAGGGCTGATGGTGGAATTTTAGTTGTAGGATCATCATGTATTGAACCGTGCTGTATGAATACACATAGGATTACATCCCCGCTTACAAATACCAATGCTACACTAGTATAGAGATCAATGCAACGCTATCTCTTGGGAGGCATTGGAAAATGCAGTGATGCGGGTAAACACTTGGATGAAGCAGACCAAATGAAACATACTCCAGAGACAGATTATGAGGACACTCAGCACTCAGTCTGACAAAAGATATACACACTACCGTTCAAAAGTTTGGGGTCACCAAGGCAATTTCATGTTTTCCATGAAAACTCACACTTTTATTCATGTGCTGACATAACTGCACAAGGGTTTTCTAATCATCAATCAGCCTTTCAACACCATTAGCTAACACAATGTAGCATTAGAACACAGGAGTGATGGTTGCTGGAAATGTTCCTCTGTACCCCTATGGAGATATTCCATTAAAAATCAGTCGTTTCCAGCTAGAATAGTCATTTACCACATTAACAACATCTAGACTGTACTTCTGATTAATTCAATGTTAATTTCATTGAAAAAAAATGGTGTTCCTTCAAAAATAAGGACATTTCTAAGTGACCCCAAACTTTTGAATGGTAGTGTATATTAGAGCTTTTCTCATCGACAACAGAAACAATGAATTCCAAATACATGTTACTGCCTTGCAACATGCCCATGATAAAATCCTGTTTCCTTCTGTGACAGGAAGAGCGATGTGGCATACATTACAGCAGGCAGCAGCAGGGCAGCCTGCATGCCGCCTGCTGTTCCATTGTAGTGAGTATCATAGATTACCAAGGTGTTACGCAGCTTTTGGCCCTTCTGCCAGTGCAACATACCATCTTTGTCATTGTCATTTCCCTGGAAATTGAGGTGAGGGTTCAATGGTTCCTCCGTACCCATCACAGACAGCAGCAACACCGAGATAGAGCCTGGTGAAGAGCCAGTGTCAACTTCATAACACCGACAACACTGATCACGGAGAATGCCCAGAGGATGGGTTAATGCAGGTTAAATTATCAATATCACAAGGAAGGAAGCCTGACTAATCAGTCTGTTGATGTAATTTCCTCCATTCCCTTACAAATGAATGATGGTATAGCAGTTGGGCCAGTCTCTCAGGAAACGGAGTGTGCGTGTGCATGTATGAGAGTGCATGTGCATAATGGCTGGCAAGCTGCTGGGGCACTATCTCCTGAAGGAGTTTCACAGAAAAACTATTCATTTTTCATTACTGACCATAAGAAGGGACATGATTCAATATTATGGTAATAAATTGCTTCCTCTCTTAAATATCTCACTCAAGGGAGGAACAGCAGAGCTTAGACAGGGCGCAGCGCCAGACAGCCCAGATATTTGGTTGGCCGACACACACACATACACCGTAATAAGCACTACAGGTTTTGGCTATGAGCAATTCTCTCGTCAACATAATTGGTGACAAATGGGGGAAGTGGTGACATTTAGGGCTACAGCTAAATTATTTTGATTACGGTTAAATCTACCATCTACAATAAAATCTAATTTCCCCAATTAATTGGCTAACTATTTAGTCCATAAAACATCACAGGGAAAAATGCCCCTTCCAACAGTCCAAAACCCAAAGTAAATCTCAGGTAAAACAATCTAGTCTCAAAGTAGCGGCAGATTAATCCTCTGTCACTCAACTAATTAATCAGTTGTTTGCAAATTTTGTCTCTCCTTCCTGATAGTGACAGCAATTACACAAACACCGTTGCTTCCTGTTTTTTTTTTGTTTGTTTGTTTGTTTTGCTTCTTGTTCCTGTTGTCGCTACCTAATATACAGCCACAGCCATAGCCTACCCTGTCTCCACTGCTATGGTTGGTTCCCTCTTTAGTCATGGCAAACCAGTCATCACTGGATGATGTGAAACATGACAAGCAGGGCATCAGATGTGAAATACAGAAACATTTACCTTGTGTTGATGGGTTTTTTAGGCATTGTATAAACTCATTTGGCATATAGCATAACGGACATTCATTTATAATATACAAGTGAGTACATGTCTGTGCAATTTTACTTTTATGTCAAATGATTCTAAATTGTGTCTCCCCTCAATAAATGCTTGGTTTCTAGGCTGATAAGTAGAGTATCCTCTGATTACGAAAAATAAAAAAAACTATATATTAGAAAGGCTCTAATGAAATACAGTACCCAAAATAGAATGCAACAAAAAGGAATACCCTTGTAATCAATGACACACAAGGTGGAAAACCTGTAATTTCAAGAACCAAATTGAGTGTACATCTGATACTAAGTTAGTCTAACGGGCTGTGTCTATCTGCATGTGTGCATCATGGTTCCACTTGAATACACAAATTACCAGGAGAGCTGAAAAATACTTATTATGAAACTTTACAAAGATGGGAAAGGACACAGGAAGATCATTAACTATTTAAAAAATCAGTGCAAACACAATTGCAACAGTAATCAGGGGTTATAGAATGAGCCGTAGCAACACAAAATCAGAGCCACAGCCCTAAAATCACACCATAGACAATGCACTACTGGCACAATCTAGCTCTAGATACGGATGCAAAAGGTGATTCAGGCCTGGCACAGGTGCTGCCAATGGAAAATCAGAGTTTTTGTGACAGCTCAGACAGTGTGAAGGACAGTGTATAATGTCAACCTCTATGGACAGCTTCCAAGTGAAATACACTTGCTTGCTGTTCAGTACAAAACTGCAAGCTTCAATTTTGCTGAAAGTCATGAAAAGAAGAGAACATTTTTAGTCAGAAGAGATCATGATGATTTGCTCGGATGGGGTCAAAAGTGTTTGGTGTGAACCACAGTGAATGCATAGTCCTAACAGTGAAGCACACAGGTGGGAGTGTGATGATATGGGGGCTGTATGAGTGCAAAATGTGTTGGGAAGATGGCATTTATAGATGGGGCCATGAATGCCTGTGGATATACCAAAGTACTGGCTGACAGGATGACTCCTCACCCCAAGAGTATGATTCCAGCATGACAACAATCCAAAACACACTCCCAAAAATCACACAAGAGTTTGTACAGAAGAAAACAGTTTAAAGAATGACCTGGTTTAAAGTTTGTTCTCTAACTTGAATCCAACAGATCATCTTAACCTCCCCAGTAAAGATCAACTGAAAAAACCCAAAAAAACTCTCTCTGAAGAATGGCAGAACATTTCTCCAGATGGTGTCCTCCATGCTGAGAAGAAATGAGTCTGTCATCAAAAATAAAGGCGGACATTCAAAAAAATGAAAGATCTGAATCTCAGTAATGAAGGTTTGCTACTGTGTCAGTGATCAGCTGCATTCACTTCTGCTGCACTAAATTTACTTAGGCCGTGTATTTTCGATACATATATATATATATTTGTAAAGTATTTCCTTTTGATTGTTCACTGAATAAAATGCTCTGTCAGGAATAACACAATTATTGAGAGGTGATAGAATTTTGAATCATTTGACTTTTAAGTGGTAACTAACTGGGGTGTACTCACTTCTGTTGTATTCTGTATATATAAAAGTACTGCACTATAGCTTTGAAATGACTTGACATGGTCTGTCCCCGGGCTTTCTTTGGAATGATTGATGATTACCAACATCTCCAGTGTGCTCACCTCTATAAAAATGGTTTAGGCAGCATGACAAAACTGGAGTTCATTAACAGTTGGTGTGATTATGTGACTCCTTGTGTATCTTAGTCTGGTAAACCTTTAAAGATATCAAATATCATCTGTTCCCTCAGTGGGAAATAGCTATGGCACTCAGTAGATACCAATCTATGAAAATAATACCACTGTTTTGGTCTCCTTTATCTCACAGACACACACAGATGCATGCACAGATGTGTTGCTATAACACTATCAAATTCTACACAACAGTCTCATGCTAATGAATCCCACTGAAACCCCAGCACTTGTAGTTAAGCCTCATTGCCTCACACTGACAGTGTTGTGAGTGCTGAAGGGCTCCCTTGTGTCGTCCCTCCCATCCTCGCTCTTCCCATCCTTCCCTCATTCTCCTCTCTCTCCTTGCTTCGTTCTGTCCATCTTCAGCTCTTTGAGTTTTTGTCAGCGCAGACGGGGAGCCACGCCGCATCATTACCGCCTCTCACAGTACAGTCTACACCCCAAATGCAGAGAACAAGGCTTTTATGCGCCACGGTGGCTGATGGACGGTCTAATTCTCTATTAATGGAGGCAACACAGCCTCATTGCTCATTAAAAATGAATGGAGACAAGTTCTCCGCACTGATAATTACACATACACACACACCTGGGTATGGCCGACCCTGTGTAATACTGACAACAGCGGGCACTTACGGAGACGCATAAAGTGAAATCTAGGCAGCAAGCAATAGACACACATAATAAAGAGTCACAACATGCAGCAGGAGTACAAAAATTGTTTAACGAGAATTAAAAATAAGGGCTGGCCTCCCGGAGTGAGAGTCACACTAGTAGAATTTCGGTCTGGCCATGTTAATAACCCACGAAGGAGGGATTCGGTGTTTTTAAGCAATTAAAGCAGCAGGGATGTGCCTAGTAAAAATAAGAAAGTAAATATGAGAATATTAAGTAAGCAAGAGGCCTCATTAACACAGAACAAGACTCAATACATACAAAAAAAAAGAAGCGATGCTGGTAGAGAAGGAGAAACAAGTAACTGTGTGGTTTTTGTCCAAACTAAGTCAAGTGGGACGTTGCCCTTCGGTACAAAACAAGGCGAGAAAAGATAAAATATTTAAAAAGTAAAACAAAAGCTGACAGGTGAGCACAGTGCAGCAACGTACTGAAGGTGGACGAGTGCTGCAGAGAGAATCAGTTGAGGAGCGATGGAGTGACTGCGACAAAGAGACTGGAGGTTAATGACAGCAGTCTTGGTTTCCACCAAACAAATGTATGGGGGGTGCTGCCATTATGCTAAAGCAGGCAGGTAATTAACTAAAATGCCTAATTAATTCTGATGAAAGAGAGATGCAGATCAGTGAGGCAGAGGTATGAAATGCTGACAGTAAGAGAGGAAGCGACAGTGAGATCGGCAGTGAGAGGGAGAGGAGTGTGTTGATCACTGAGTCAGGGCTGGCTGACATACAGCGCGCAGTAGCACGCATCCAGCCGTGCAAATGTGACTGTTTGTTCAATTACAGCTAATTTATGTTTACACAAGAAAGCGGAAAGTAACCTAAACAGGGCCAAGCAGCCTCCGGGGCCAAAGCTATTAAGTAAAGCAGCCTTTTTTTATTGATTGACTCAAATATTAAAAATGCAGCCGCCATCCAGACCTCCTGTTTAACTATGCTCACATTAGAGGCAGAGACACAGTGATAAATTGCCCTGGGATGACGGGAGATGCCTATTCCTGATTCTCTGAACACTCTCCCCACATGACACACTTCCACCCAAGCAAGGACTGTTCCTTGGCTAAAAGTGCTGAGTTGTGACTTCTGTCGAATCACAATTAAACAGGCAATCTGCTCGGAGCTGCAAAATAAATCAGCCCAACAAAAATACTTCAACCAGCTCATACTCCCCAAGAGTAATTTATCAACGTCCATGCATGGGCAATAAGCAATATTGATGCTTTTTTTATTTACAAGTATGATTCTGTTATTTGACCCGTGGGTTACCGTAATGAGCAAATATTCCTCAAAAGTGTAGCATTTCATTTGTGAACCATGCTGAGGCAGAATTATAATGGAGATGCCGAAGCTGAGCATTTAGCTTTATTACATTTTCATGTGAAATGACAAACGTGGTCGTGTTTGAAAGAGATACGAACGGCTTCATAACAGAATAAAAGAAAACAGACAAATATACAATTGATAAAGATAGAACAAACACAAGGTGGATTTATATGGCAATGTGAAAAAAGGTGTCATGGGGAAGAGATGGTGTGGGATGGTGTGCATGTGTGACTGCCTGTTTATAGCATAGTAGCAAGTATAGGGGGCACGTAAAAATAGAGGAAAGTCAGAGTGTGCAAGACAAATTTCAAACAGCAACACTTCAGTTTATTGCAGGGTCGAGAGCTTGAAGCGCCGTGCTACTCTGAGCAGTTTTACTGGTTATATTTCAGTATGTCATGAAGGAGATTCAGATAAAATAGCCTGTTTGGGCTGAACAATTATTAAATTATTATCTAAACTGCACTATGACCAAGCACAATATCTAAGTTGCAAGAGCTGCAATTTTTTTTCACAACATACTATTACAAATGAAGCACTGCGGTGCTACGGTGATCTGTCGGCCTATAAATCATGTTCTCCGGACATGAGGGAGCGCGCTGGTTTGGTACACACCAAAGCAAAAATCATATTTTTGTATGCGTTTCTGAAAAAGTAAAAAAAAAAAAGAACATTCCCAATAGAATCATGACTCATATAACAATGTTAAATAATTGCAAGCTAAGAAATCTTGATCGGCTGGTAGATTTAGATTAATTTTTAGTGAAGTTGCGTCCACTGGAAAGACATTTACTAATATTGGATTGGACGTGTGCAGTTTCCGTTTCTATTAGGATTAGTATGTATTGAATGTGAAAAAAAGTGTGCATGGTGTAAAATGTTTTACTCTCTCAATACCAACTTCTTTCCCTTTCTAATTCATTTAGATGTTGCCAAGCGACATAAGCAATAGGAAGGCCAAGGAATTGCAACCTTGTAAATGAAATGTAATATTTAAGTTAGAAATATGACATATAAATCTTAATCAAACCTCTGCTCATTATACTTATATACTTTAAATGTAACTATATATGACATTGCCAGCTAGTGACCATGGTAAAAATGGAACATTACCCTCCAATTATTCCATCTTGCAATAGACACTATCCATTACATACAAATTGTTGTTTTCACATTGAAGTATTTTTCTACAATCAGTTTAGAGCAAAGCAAGCTTTAACTAGCAGTCTGAAGCTAATGCCATTGGTATTTTACTGTTCTGATTTTTACTCTTCCAGACTCTAATTGATTACTAGGTGGATTATGTCCCTACCTGGACTGTTTTAACAAGTTGTAACTTCCATTCTTCCCTGTAATGAGGCAAAATGCATGAAATATAGCAGTTTCTTGTTTCTGTAATAGCATTTGTTCTTAAAGAATTTTATCTTTGTCTGACTTTTAATCCTTTAATCCGGTGTTTTATTCAACAGCTTCATTATTGCTCGCAGTAAAAACACCAGTTTTCGTCCTCTGGAGTTATGGGAAGAATATTTATCCTACTCATAATGCACACCTACATGCATAATGAGGAATGAGGGGAGACAAGAACCCAAGTTGTTGAAGTTTTACCCCTTCTCTTATGTAATCAATAATTAACCTATTAAAGCAGGGCAATGCCTTCTACAGTTATTCTACAGTTAGAGAGTTACTAAAGTGAGCCACATTCCCCCACAAGCAGAAACTACATGAGACATTCTAAACTGGAAATCCCTCGTCTTATGTTGTCTCTTGGTACCAGTTGTTTTGTGACTCCTTTCAACTAAAGCCCAGGGCAGGAAGAACAACTCCCAGAGTCGGCTTAACTGGATCGTTCCACTTATGGCTTCTGCTGTTTGTAATCTATGTGCTGTTTTCTATTTAACTGAATTCAATTACATTTCATGTATATGGTGCCAGTTCAATACATCAATCTCAGGGCACTGTACAGAAGTAAGGTGAGGATTTAACAATATTATAGAGAGAAACTCGACAGTTTTTGCAAGCAGTTGACAATGGGAGGAAAAAGCAATTCCTTTTAGCAGGAAGTGGTCAGGGAAGGGGGCCATCTGCCTCGACCAGTTGGGGTGAGGGGAGAGAGAAAAAAGAATTTGTGTAAACGTTACAGAAACAATCAGACGCCAGATGAGAATATCAAGACGGAAGAGTGCAGCATAAAGTGTACCAGGGAATATTTTCTTCATTTTTATAATGCACAAATGATGTAGACATAGGAAAAAGAAAACAAGTTAATGACAATGTCAGCCAGAAAAAAGAGTGAAAGAAATTTCCTCATAACAACTATGCTATTTTAAGATATGAAAATGGTATTTCCAGTTGATGAAAACATAAATTTCAAGGACACGTAATGTAGGCTTACCTCTCATTCGACTAAACACTGAGCTATGAAAATAATAATTCATGCAATATCACCTTATCGGCAACCAAAGCATTTCACCTCGCATACCACTATTTTCATTCTATCGTTGGAGAGCAGTAATGACTTCTCTCAGCAGGGCTGAAACACTTTGTGAACAACATAATGAAAGAAAGGATGAGGCATTCTTCGTCACAAAATGACCTCATACAAATTGCAGCAAAGTACAAAAGAACTTGAAAGCCCAAAACATGACCTGTTTCAAATGGAAAGTATTCTGTTCAGAATGACAGTTGTTCATCACACATCTTGCTCCTTTTTACCACTTTTAGCAGCGGAGGTCAGGGACATGCAGAGCCACATGAATGAGCTTAATGTTCTCCCGTGGTCCTCACTTTAACAAAACATCTTCAACTGATGAAACACAAAACAGGGGGCAGAGGGTTTTATGGTCTGAATCTTTTAAGTAGAGGCCATTAAATGAGGGAAAGAGTGCACGCACATGCAAACAAGCATGGACGCACACGTATGCATACCCAAAAACCCCAGAATACTGATTGGACAAATGCAAAAGATAAAAATCCCAAATGTGCCAAAAGCACTCCATGAAAAGCCTGTGGCTGCAGGGTTAATTTGTCGGCTTGATGTGTGTGTGGGTGAACTTCACTGTGTGCGCAAGCGAGAAAGATGGTCCTGTCCAGCTGCTACGCTGCGACCCACAACCACGGGCGACAGATCCTGGATAATTCATCATATTCATTATTCCACAGGCCATGAATACCAAAGAGAGCGAAGAGAGAAAGAAAGATGCAGACGGCCAGCCAGCCACCACAACAAGCCCTATTTACCCTATCACACAATCTGTTAGCGCTGACAGATTACCCCACATCACTGGCCCAACATTAGTCTTTGACAGCGTGCGCTTCGCAAGGCTTCCCTCTCACTCCCTCCCTCCTGTTCACTCCCTCTGCTTTCTCTCCCTCCCTCTCTTTCCATCTTTTGTAACTCCCCGGGAATTCAAACAGTTTCGTATTTCCATCAGACAAAGATCTGGTGGATATAACATCAGGTCTGACAAGCAACATAAGTAAACAGTTATTGAAGATGAAAAGAAGCATTGCGCGATGAGGGAAAAGGTCTTGACTTACACAACCTTTCCATCTCTGCTTCAGGCTGTAAATAAGTAAACAGTAAACAACACGCATCCGAAGTGGTGTCGGGCTAACTTATGTACTCAGCCTTTTAGAATAAAAGAAAAATATGGTGATGAAGCTTCACCTAGGGTGAGAGTTATAAACATCCGTGAGTCAAAGCTTTTGTTTTCACATTTCTCACATATTCACATCCATACACACATACACAAAAAAAAGAACAAAAGATATGCACAGAATGATAGATGGGTAAAAAGTTGAAAGTCATGACATGCGGTTACACATATGCGATGTAGGCCAGCTCCTTTCACCCCGCTATCCATGTTGACAACATGCTGGAGCCATGTTAATTTTCACTTTTTCTTTCCATCACTAGTGTTCAACCTCCTGCCTGTTTCTTTGGCTTTGTATTTCCCTCCATCTTCTCATCCTTCCTTATCGCACCTGCACCTTCAGACCTCAGAGATAGGCACGTCCACCTGGTTCATTATGTGTCTTAGCGTGAGACTAGCCTCTCCTGTTTTGCTCTGACTCCCTCCTGGGGTGATCCAATCCTCCCCTCTCATGAACCCCACCGTTAAAAGTCAGCGGTTCAGACCTCCCAGGACAATAGCAGGTCTGCTGTCCATCTGCTACAGAAATGCTTGCCAGAACCACCCATACCGATCAGCGAGGACAAAGCCATGATGACTCAAATGATCACTGAACCTGGTGCTGAACCATTAGTTTAACACGCTGTAACCGAAAGACCACACACATGAAAGATAATGTGCTCTACCTTAGCGACGGGAAGTAGTCTGAAACTAAAAATAACCTTGTGTGAAGACGAAAGAATTGCCGCCTATGAAATAAGCCTCTAAAATGATTAAACTGTTAAACCCCTCCACACTATAGCTGTTCCAATAGAATATATCAAACAAAAGGTGCCAATTTGTGTGGCTAAAAGGAGAGTTTTTGCTTTAATAACGCTTGATTTGTATTTTGGGCAGATCTTGATTAAAGTAATGGAATTCTGTGTGTGTTCGTGTGTGTTATGTGGGTGTGTGAGCATGTGTGGAGTGCTGTGCTATGCCAGGGAGCCCACTGCGAGAGCACAGTCATCTAATCTAAGATCAAGCAGCCTTGGACACCTCCTCACTGTTTTCCACTGGGAAGAGAATGGAAAGCTGGACTCAGATTCCATCCATCCACAGCACTTGTTCCTCCCTCCCTGCCTTCTTATGCATCGCTCTCATGTCTACATCTACTGCAACTCTTTGGCTTTTGGCTCGTATGTTAATCTGTGTTGATTCTTTCCTTCTCTCACTAGATTAAACCATCATGTTTAAATATCAGAAATGTCCAAAGTTAGTATGATGACATTATGAACTTACTAGCACAAAAAGAAAAATGAACCAAGTAAACCTTTTGAAGGCTCCCTGGAGAAAGACGGAGCTGCAGATGTGGCAGGCTTCATACAAGGTCAAGTACAGAGCACATGTGCTTGGTATTCTAGACATATGCCTGACGGCGTTTTAAAAAAATGAGTTTAGATGAAGTTCTGAGTCTCGTTGAATCAGATGAGTTGCCATTAATGATTCACAGCGGGGTCTGGATTTGCTGGAGGTTGCTGGCAGACGAATGAGGCTATTTTCCAGTTGCTCCAAGGTTAGTGAGACCTTAGTGAGTGTGCTCCTGGGGCTAACTCAGTTCTGTCATTACAGGCCCCAGCTGCTAGCTAAGTTACTACTCTCAACCCAAGGCATGCCATTCATCCATCTGAAGACAGGAGGACAGAGAGGAAGGCACATGGAGTGATTTGTAATTACTCATTTCAAGCGTGGCATGAGACTTAAGGCATGTTTTCCACTGCATCCTTCCTCCAAAATAAACATTTCTCTGTTATTACTCTAATATCTTACTATGTTGTCAGTCATCACCTGACACTCATTTACTAATTTAATTTAAATTGTATCTTGTTTCTGCTCCTACAGTTTATACAGTTTAGTGCTGAAACCATTAGTCAAGTAATTGATGCAGCAAATATTCTGACAAGCTAGGCATTTTTAATTAGATAATTTATCAAGCAGAAATTCTAAAGTAAGAATTTTATCATTTTTCTTTTTATAATTGTTCTAGGCAGAGAGATTTTGGTTTTGGACTGTTGGTAAGACAAAACAAGCAATTTACATACACATTTTGGGAACCCAACTTATTCAATTTTGTTGCTGAAAGATGGATTTGATGATCGATACAATGGCTTTTTTAGCGTAGCACAGAGATTGGGATAACAGCTAAACTTGAAGTCACAGTGCCTGGACATCAAACAACTAAGACTGAACTTGTTAATCAGTGAGTTTGAGAAGTGTTAGTAAGTAGGGAGTGAGCAATCTGACAATCCGTTATCTGTCCAAACTTTCCTACTGCACGTGAACTAAGCAAGAGTGATTCGTTGTGACATGATTGGAACGATGCATCTGATGCATTATGCATCTTGGTGGTGTAACTTAATTTGTCATGGCGGACAAAGAATGGCAATGAGGGGACCAACGTTGTAAAAAAAACCCCCCCCCAAAAAAAATGGAGTCACCACTTCCAGTCAGAATTTTCAGAGCAAAGTCAGAGGAAAAACCCAGAGATTTGTAACTTGGGCCTTGACTTGACAGTCAGCTATATGCACAGCTAACAGTGTGAGGAGTGTAGCTAAATCTGTGGGGAGAATTGTGATACAGATTGTGGGTCGTGATTCTGCCCCATAAGATTGTAATGTGATCCTTTGCCCAGGCCATCGACCCTCCTTAGCAGGCACAACTATTTTACTCTTGGACAAAGCCTGACTTCTTGTTTTCCCCTGTTTCTGAGCTAATGGTCTCCTGGCTTTAACAGACAGATATGAGAGATGCAATAATCCTACGTACAAACTCTCAGCAGAGAAAAGCATTTCCCAAAATATCAAACTGTTTAAGAATGTTTATTTAAGAATAATATATGAAAATTATTTGTCATTGTAGAGCTGAGAATGTCAAGTTATGGGTCAGTACCTGTCTTAGATGCTGAAGGTCACAACAAATGCTACACCAGCTTCCCCCTGGGCGACCGGCTATGATATTTTCAACCAAAAGGCATTTAATTAAGTCTTCTCATTCTCCTTTTACTGCCTGCTCCATCCATAATCTCGTCTTCATTTTCCAGCTCTATCCCTCCTGGGAAATCACAGTTGATCCCTTCTTTTCATCTCATCCCCAACTCTCCCACCCCATTTGTCCATTCCCCTTAACCTTTTGAGGCCGACTGGACAATTCACAATCAATCGAACAGTTACCCATCAACATTTCCGTCTTTACTGATCAATTAGTCACCTGGAAACTGCTTTCCCCCGCTTTCCATACCACTTTATCTTCCTACTTTCCATACTTCTCCATTTGTGATTGTTACTCCGCCAAGGAACGTAGCGGAGTTACGTGATGATCGGCCTTGGTTTGTCTGTCTGTCTGTCTGTTAGGAACATTACTCAAAAATGGACTAACGGATATGGATGAAATTTTCAGGGAAGGTCAGAAATGACATAAGGACCAAGTGATTAGATTTTGGCAGTGATGCAGTTTATAGTCTGGATCCACGGATTTGTTAAAGATTTCTGTGTCATTACAAGATAGCGGCACGGCGTCATTGTAACTATGACAACAAGGAACAATACGCCAGCCGCCTGCTGACGATCGCACGATTGTGATCCTACTACAAATCGACCACTACGAACTTATCGGGACATATCCATCGGAAATGATACAAAAAACAATTGAAAAAAATTGTGGGAGCGTTTCCTAGTCCTATCAATTTCTACATATTTACACCACTGTTCAAAAGTTTGGGGTCCATTAGAGATGTTGTTATTTTTGAAAGAAAAGGAATTTTTTCAATGAAAATAACATTAATCAGAAATACAGCCTAGACATTGTTAATGTAGTAAATGACTATTCTAGCTGGAAAAGGTTGTTTTTTAAGGAATATCTACATTGGAGTACAGAGGCTCATTTCTAGCAACCATTAATCTAATCCTGTGTTCTAATGGTACATTGTGTTAGCTAATCGTGTTGAAAGACTAATTGATGATCAGAAAACCTTTGTGCAATTATGTTAGCACATGAATAAAAGTGTGAGTTTTCATGGAAAATGTGAAACTGCCTGGGTGACCCCAAACTTTTTAACGGTAGTGTAGGGCACTTGATTCAGTATCTGTACGTAACGTACACATGCATAACACACGAATGTGTCGGCGCAAGGTCATTTTGTTTGTGGGTACATCTATATTAAATGGCCACATTCTATGTTGCCATGATTTCTGATCATCAATAACTAATAAACCAATGCTGCATTTAAAAAAAAAAAAATTGCTGCATTTCTGAAAATGCCATATGGGGGAATGCACAGCCTTGGTGGAGTACTGCGCTCTCTGAGTTTTTATGTTACATTTGTTCATTCCTCTCCTCTTCCCTCCACTCAGTTCTGTTGGGGTACTCTTTTAAGCACTGGATCAAAGTCATGAATAAGGTGGGTTAGCCACAGGCATGTAAGCTAACATCTCATACTCTTCCCCTACCGCCCCCTATTAACACATACACACACAAACACCTGCAACTTCCCACTCAGAGTCTGACTAAGACTCATGCCCACATCAACACAAAAGTAACACAAACACTAATGCTCTCACACATACACGCACACACACATCCATCTATTGTGAATATAGATCCCATTTCCGTTATATAGGCTAATTCCCCTCTCAGATCAGATGTCTGGTGTTCATTGATGTGGGAGGAAAATAAAGGCACAGATTTTTGAGTGTGGTAATTCCATTTCCTTTACACTCCATATCTGTGCTCTCAGCAGGGCAGAACGCCACAGGGGAGCAATGAATAAACGGATGTGGAAATAGTCATGAGAAGTGGCAGTCACGTACGTACTGGGCTTTCACTCTTGTACCGGGGACATACAGAACCGTAAGTGTAGGCGATCATCAAGGAAAAACCTGACTCTTTAAAAGCACACGCATCTATAAATTTACAGATGCATGCAATGCCAGAACGTGGTAAAAAATTATCTCAGGCTCCCAGGGAGTCTTCTTTGTATCAATTGTAATGGCAAGCATAAGGGACTAATGAAGAAACAAACATGCTTATTGCAAACAACATCTTTGCTTCATTGTTTTCGTCCCAGATGGCACTGGCTCAATTTGCAAATACGTCTCAGCCTGTTCCTGAAACATGAATGCAGAATGTGTTTAACTGTCTTATCAAACTTGATGTTTTTTTGGGGGGAAGATTGATAGCCTCAGTCTCTAGGGGGAGTGATTGGTATGTGTTAAAAAAAGTGTTAAAAATGAAGGAGAAATGAGCAAAGCCAAGTGATAAATCTTGATGTCAGATGTAAAATGAAATGATACAGGGTGATGAACTGCAGTGTGTGTCTGTGTGAGTGTGTGTCAGGGAGCTTGTCTGTATGTCCATCTTATGGTCCCTGAGGGGTGAACTGCTGTCAGTGCTGATGTTCAGACGGCCTCCACCTCAGGGCTCAGCCAAGCCATCTTATTCACATGAACTCTTCTAAAAGAGAAACTAAATGAAGCAGCTTGCAAAGGGACGAGACCTGCAGAGAGGAAAGATGGGACTCATGTATGCGCAGTAGGAAGACATTTCAAAGGGAAAAATAAAGTTAAAACACGATAGCTGGAGACAGAATGAAAACTTTGGATGTAATGAACACAAATGACACATCTCACTTACTCAATCAGCGAATAAGGAGTTTTCCACTAAATGCGATCTTCCCATAATCTAATCTCTCCAAAGGTACAGTAGCATGTGTTTCCAACCCTCTCTGACTCTTTTTACATAATCAGGGCTACTTGACCTACCATCTCTTTCTGCGCCTCCTCACTTACACAACTCTCCCACCTACGACACTCTGCATCTTTCATGTCCAAGAACTGTGAAGCCGAGAGAGAGAGGGGAGAGAGAGGAACACAGAGCTATAATACTCTAACGTCCAGTATATATAGCTGTCTGCTACTTATGAGTAAGAAGTAGGAACTGAGCTTATGAGTAATTCACTGAGTCAAATGCACATGCCTGTTCAGGATCTGCAACATGGTTTGTTAAACCGCAACGTTACACATGGATTTCTGTTCTATGCTCTTTAATGCAATGGGGCGAGAAAGCGTCTTTAAATATGTGATGATATGACAACGCTAGAAACATTGCAAATGTCTTGAGCATCTTTGCTGCTGTTTTGTACCATGTCCTCCTGATTCCACAGTCCTTACTCTTTGCAGTTTTCCGCTCATCGTTTCATTTATTGCGTCTTTTCAGCAATGGAGACAACCCGGACACCAAAAATAGCTCTTCCTGCCTCCCGCCTGTGTCGTCGGGACAAGGGCTCATGGAAAAGGGTCAAGGAGGTGAAAGTCAGTCCTCATCAGTCTGGAAGATTCTGTCAGCAGGTTGCCTGCAGCCACTCCTCTGCCAACGCTGCCCCTCCAAATGACTGCGCTGTGACAACCTTGTACCAATCAAACACTGTTCTTGTGACCCCACAAGGTACCCAGAGCACCAGTGAAGGTAAGAGACAGACAGACTGATTACACGGCCTGTCTCTAGGTCATTATACAGCCTTGTCTAATCTTGTCTGCCCCTTCATCTTTCTCCTCCTTGCCATTTCCTACACCCCTTTCCTGAGAGAGAGGCCTTCGACCCCAGTTGCATTTTTGGTGAAAAAACACAAGCGAGTGATAGCAGACAGGGAGGAAAGTGAGGCGATGGGGGGAAGACGCTGTGAAAAGAGGCGGAGGATAAGTTAACAGGTCTCAAAGTGCAGAATGACAGATCTAGGGGACAACAGAAAGCTGGAATGAGAACCGGTGAGTGACGAGGACATGCGGTGGAGTCAAAGGGATAAGGGAAGATGAAATAGATGATCTAGCACCCATGCAGCGGTACATGTGCTCCAAAGCATGCCATGAGGTCGCAGCAGCGTTGGTGGCAGAATTGGGTGGGCGTTGTTTAAGAGCGCTTATCATCAGTCTTTTTCTCTATTGAGCCACCTACCACTGTTACAAAACCACTGCCCCTTACCTGGAACTACACACATAATGTGAACGCCGTGGTTTCTCTAAGTTAGAGTAAATGATTCTTTTCTTTCATTTTAAGGTGCTTTTCCAACCATCAAGTCAAAGGGTAATTGCTTTGCACAGTGGGAATCTGCTGGGATCAGTATGGTTTTACGTTACTACACACACTGGAAAATTAGTAAATATTAGTACTAATCAGTCTTTGGTTACATATTGTGACGTTCATGCTCATACTGAGTAAGTCAGCTTCTGCACATTACCTCTGTTTTCCTTAATATCATTGGTGTGAAATTAATTATTCCTGCCGGGACAGCGGGGTGACAAAGGAAAAAGAGGAAGGGACTGATTTAAATGGTAACAAAACCGGTATGCATCACACCTCCACAATGAGCAAAGGACGCGAAACATTACTGAACAATTGCACTTTTTCTTCTTTGGAAAGTCTTGAAGAGCAATGACTTCACTAAACAGTCTGAGTTCAATTAGACTCATCTCTAATGGGCCATATTAATCTTAAATGCTTTCTTTTCACTGGTGTTTTGTTCTATTAATCACTGCAGAGAAGAAAAAAAAATATGCAGCCAGTGCATTTATATGAGAAAACCATTGCACCATAAATGTGAATAAATGTTCAAACATGCTACTGTATATATTCAGCTTTCAAGGTCATGTTTAGTATGTGCGTTATTGTCCACAATTGCCTCCTTCTTTCACCAACAGTACACTCATCATGTCTGTCATTCCGGCCCTCTGTGCTGATGAATAATAGATGATGGCAGTACAGTAAGAATCAGAGACACAGCAATGATAGATGAACGTTTCATGCTGCCATTCATTCTTTATATATATATATATATATATATATATATATATATATGTATGTCGGAAGTATCTCCATGCCTGTCTGCTGCTTTCAGCAACAATGGCACTTGGCACTCCGTCATTGTCCTGTGCATCTTTAATGTGCATATATACCCTTTTCCACTACGTAATTATTCCCCAACTGTTCTCCATTCTGAAATCCCTCCATTATTCCACATCCATAAAATAATAACATAGAGACAAAAACTTGTTTTTCTCTGACTGGTGTGTTATTTAGACATGGCAGTGGTCAGATATTGGACTGCAGGCTCTGCAGCCTCTGACAGCCGAATTGCCGCTTTATGGCTTCTAGCATTTAAGTGTGGAGCTGTAAAGAAGAAATAACATATTGCTCTGCTAAAATCAAAACAAGTAAATACAGACAGGGGTTTAAATGCATAATAATAATAGTAATAATAATAACTTTATTTGTATAGCACATTTCAAAACACAGTTACAAAGTGCTTTACAGTAAAAACAGATAAGATAAAACAATAAAAATTAAAAACATTAAGACACCGTAAGAACACTAAAATTGTATCAATAAAAGCAGCAGTTCAGACAAGGCAAAACGATAAAGGTAAGTTTTAAGAAGTGATTTAAAAGAAGACACTGTGTTAGGGTGTTCCAGAGCTTGGGGAGCCGAACTGCGAAGGCTTGGCCACCTTTAAAGATCAAATGAGACTCAGGAATCTTCATAAAGATCCTGCAGGTGGATCTCAGGCTGCATTCATGAGGAATAAGTAGCTCCTGTGCCATTCAAGGCATTTAAAACAAACAGTAAAACCTTAAAATCAATTTTAAAGTTCACAAATGGCCAGAGAAGAGCAGCAAGGACATTAGCCAAAAAACTTTACATAACATCTTTGGCATAACTGCCACAACTGATTCCATTGGCTGTTCTCTATATGTGCTCCTGTTACACCAGATTTACTAGCATTTACCATTAGTGTCAATGTGACTTGTGGCCAGTGGCTGATGTTCTGTAAATGTTATATAGTCTCGCTTTAGGGTTTGCATGTTTTTATGTACATTTCTGACTGGCTGTGGGTTTCCACAACACTGCATGCATGCACTGAAAAGACACTGCAGCAACACCCTCCCATATATGCAGAGAAAACTGAGGCAGGACTATTGATTTTGTGGAAAAGAGGAGGCTGATAACGGATGTGTGAATTTGTCATCCAGGGAGAGCCTCAGAGGGAATGGCCAGTGCAATCATCAGCAGCGAGGAGCCTGTGGGGAGGCATTCACACATATAAACACACGCATACACTTCTTTATAAAGACAGAGAGGAGAGGAAGGCACAAGACAAAGACACAAAGAAAACGAATTGGATGCTCAGAACCATCGGGCCAAGAGCTACATGTCCAATTTGTTTCACGCTTGCACCGGCCTGAACCTCCCCCAAAAGCTGGCAAGTTGACCATGCGAAAGTCAAAAGCTATTTGGGGGAACAGCTGATTCCTGCCAGTGGATCACGAAGGCGCCGTCATACGGATGACAACTTGATCGTGATAAACAGTCACACTGTACAATTACTGCCACAACAGGTGTCTGATGTAGACAAGGGGGGGGCACACAAAGTGAGTCACTGTGCACTAACCACATGTGCTGTGCAGAATAAGGAATAGTTGATTGATTTGTCTTTTCTCTTGGAAGGGGAAAGGGGGCATAAAGAGAGAGAGAAACTCTTGCAACACTATATTATCAGGTCGCCTCAGTAATTAAACACATACAGCTGTGGTTACAAGAGGGAGAAAGTGTGAGAGAGTGAAGGGAGAATGACATCCAGTAGCAACAAAACAGATGCAGACACACTTTTGCAGCAAAATTGTGATTAGTATAGAGAGAAAATGGAGGAGAAGGATCTTAACACAGTAGCACTGATCCTCTTAGGTGGGAATCTCTGCTGCTGCAGCTCTGAATATGTGCATGTGTTATAATTATACACATAATTCTCATTTACAGCCTAGGGTTACCACGGAAACACAAACAGCCGAGCAGCAGATGACATGTTTAAAAATATGACACTTAAAAAAACGCTCACGCCTCATCTTTAAGTGTGTTTTTCAACTTGCATGCATGCAACCAATGGCCACTAGAATACACAATGTACATATTCTGCACAGCCGTGTGCGAGTGTTGCGTTGGACGACTGTGACGGGGGTGGGAAAGAGACAGAAGGAGAGGGATGTGTTGAGAAAGGGGAGATAATAGGAGGCAGGGAAGGTGGCAGAGAGGGAGGGGCTGATGATGAGAGTGTGGATAGTTTCTATTTTTAGCCTGCATGTGTGATATATGCCAATAGGTGTTCAAACCACAGAGTAAGAGAGACTTTGGCAGACTATGATACCCTGATTCACTGTATTTTCACATTCCAGTGCCAGCAGTGATATCTTTACTTTGTGTGCTATCATTAAATTGAATCACTGTATAGATAAAACCACTGCAACTAACGTAATTAATTATAATCACATAACAGTCCATTTTTCAGATGAGTGACTGAGGATAACCATTGCCCCCAATATCCACCGACACCAGCCCCCCTTCAGCAAAGGTGCCGAAAGCCTCCATAAAACCAAGCAAATTGAATGCACCAAAATTAAATTGAGTGCGCAGTGGAAACAGCAGAAAGAAAAAAAAATCCTATCATGATGAAATCAAATCAGGATTATATTCATAAAGCCATTCAATCACTAGTTAATCCCAAAATGATTGGGCTTTGGAAGAAAAGACGCCAAGCTTCACATTCACACACACATCAGACACGGATTAAGTGACATCAATCAATGAATCCCAATTGCACAGCAATATCTTAACAGTCCAACAGTAACAGATACAGACAATTCCTCAAACACCACACTAAACACAATAAATAGGCTCAGCGGTACGACTCTAATGTGAGTGATGGTTCCGAGAAAGTCAGATCTACTGTGGCCAAATTACCAAACAATTTTAAATGTGACTTCCTGGTGTGCGATACATCTTTGTTTGTAATGCTGCAGTGCAGGGGCCACAACCACTTATTGGATTATATGGCTATCACATCAATCACCCCGTGCTGTGACTGGTCCCCACTTACTAAAGCATTTATCTGATGATCCTCTCATAAATGGCCTGATGAATTGTGCCGTCCTCTGACTTTGCTCTAATCATAATTGCATCTGTCTCCAATGGAGACCGTTTCTTGTCCCTTTCTGTCTCTGTCTTTTTGAATCATTCTCTGGAGGGGGTCATGCACAAACAACTAAACTGAATGTGAGTGGCAGTGACAGAATGATTCAGACAAGAGTACTGTAGATGTCTGCACTGCCACTAATGTCTGATTGAAATTTTTATATTCAAAGCAGTAACAGAACAAAAAGACAGTGGCACTTTGAGCTCAGTGCTAGCATGCTCACAATGACGATGCTAACATGTTCGCTGTACATCACAGTGTAAGCAATGTGAACATAAAGTACAGCTGGCGATGAAGTGAATGTTGCAGTTTTGCATGTATTTAATCATTAACCACAGTTGGACATAATGACATTTTGACTTTATGATGGCTCCAGAGGAAAACTGGCTTTTTTTTTTGTACTCACTGTGGGCTAATTTTTCACTGCAGTCTCTATGAAAACACCACATGGCTACAAGAAGAAAGATTTCAAAAACGAAAAGAACTAACAGTTGAGTTTTTTTGCTTATTCATGTTACAAAAATGTTTTTAAAAAGTATGAAATAGTCTTTTTTTTCTTTTTTGGAATCTGATTGGTGCAACTGATTTATTTTGGGAGAATTTTTAAATGAAACATGTGGGAAAAGGAATTTTAATGAAATATCATGATTTTAAGCTTTTGGTTAAGTTTTCCAACTAAATGGTACATCAAAGATGATTCAGATGAGTAGTGCAATGACCATCGTAAAGTTAAAAATGATGATAATTTCAGTTTTTACAGTTTGTAGTTATGAAAAATTGTGTTATTTGGACAATTTTCTATGGATAACAAGCCTTTTAAATCTGCCAGTGGGTTTTCAGCTAAAGTAATATAGTTTCCTCTTGGTCAAAGTGCCCTTGATACTGCTTGATAGACCAGCATTGCCATTCCAGGCTGCTAGTGTGATTAAAAATTGCAATATTTATATTTTAAGTATAAATCGTCAGTATGCATAAGAATATTGGCTTCAGGCTCTACTGCTTATGTCAACAGCCTCAGGTCTAGCTGGGCTCTGGCTGAGTTGCAGTCTTCTAATATAATCACTGCAGTCTTGTTTTGTTCATCTATTTAGTCTCCACACCCGCAGGGGACACATGAAGATTAGGGGGCAATCATGACCAGGGAAACTAAAAATAGCACTTAACCAAATCTTGGGCTACAACAGCAATAGCTGCAGTCACAGAATAACATACACAGGTGATGATTTACAAGCTGTTTTACTCTGACTAAGAATAAAGAAGAAGATGCAAAAGAAATGCAGTAAAATCGAGAGCAAAAAGAAGCCTTTTCTGCAAGGCAGCACAAATATCAGCTGATATTTCAGGACAAACACAGACTATCTGATAGTCTGTGATGGCATGCAAACAATTTGACTAGTTAGGCCAACACGCCTCTGCACACTGTGGAGCCTCAGTTTCAAAGTCTGCTTTATTTCCTATCTTAAAACAACCAAAATGTCTGTGGAATCTGCAGTAGATACCACTTTGACTCTGCTTCTCTTACTTTATCTTTGTATGCAGACACGTGCATACAGTATAAATACATGCACACGTGCACACACACAGGTACACAAACATGCGCTTGCAGTATACAGACTTGAATTGGTAAACACTCAACAGCAGCCATCTGTGAATTTCTAAAAACATTTGGCCAGGTTCTCGGTATCAGTATGCTTGTCCATGGGGTCTGGCTCAAATCTGTTACTGTTTCCCAGCATGCTTTCTGTATAGAACACACATCAATGACCTCACAGCTGGAGACTGGAGCACAGGCCAAATTTATGGGCAAGAGCTGCTCTACAGGGAAATGAAACACGCACACACACACACAGACACACTTTTCTATCACTGCTCGGTCTCCTTTAAATTCTTTAGTTTGCTCTCTGACCATCTTTTGCCTCTCTGCTTCGGCGTCTCTCTCCTGATTTGACAGCCAGCGAACTGCACCCTTACCCTCATCTAGGCGAGTATTGGTTTCTCAACACACTTTGCCTCCTCTTTTTTCTTTTTTTTTAAACACAAGGGCACATTGGTCTGACTCACTAATGATGAACTGCAAAGCAAGAAAACAAGACCAACATTTTCAAATCTTAGGAGGAAAGTGGAAGTTCTTTGCAAATGCCATAGGAGAGAAACAAGTAACAAAGAAGGGAAAGTGGAAATGCAATTCAACAATCCAACCTCTGCTAATTATAGCAGCACAGGCCTCATCTGCATGTGCTGAAAAGTCACAGCTCCCCTACGGTACAGCTAGAGAACAACCAACACGGGAACACTGTCTCCACACTTCTGGAGCTGTGTGATGTGCAGGGATTGGTGTCATTAAGAATTTAACAAACTGATGCTGCTTATTGATTCGGTGCTTTAACAGCACTCTTATGGTTTCTTATTGCTCTTTTTTATAAAAGCTACAACAAATTAAGAACAGAATGAGTATTTATTAATTCTATTTTGTCTTTCATTCTTCACTTTTAAATCAAAAAATATAGGCAGGACTTTGTTCTGGTATTGATAGTTCTACTTATTAGAAAACTTTTGAGTGCTTCTTCTTCCACTTCCAATAGCAATATCCAGGTAGCTGCAAAATAAGGTGAGACAGAGTTTGCCTGAAGGCCCCCGAATCAATAAATCTAGCCTGATATGAACACTCTGGAAGTGAAACTCTGGCCGTTTCAGGTTGAATTTATAAAAACACACCTGTATCTAAACAATCAGCTGGATAATGGTTACTTGTAATCAATAACCCATATGACTTAGTTAACGCTGTGTGTGGGCTGCTGCATAAACATGGCTGGAAATGAGCTAAGCACTAGAATACTGTGCAGTTCCCTGCCTGTATGTGATGAACTTTTGCTGGATGTTCTGGCACATCGATCTAGTTTTTGTTCCTACATGAAAAAAGATCTGTGCATTGTCAGAACTGGCCCAAATTCAGTGTAACCACACATTTCAACATTTACTTTTCTCCAATATTGTTACTAAGAACAGGCTATGTACAGTCAGGTCCATAAATATTTGGATGTTGACACAATTTTCAGCATTTCGGCTCTGTACTCCACCACAATTGATTTGAACAATCAAGATGTGTTCAAAGTGCAGACTTTCAGCTTTAATTTGAAGATATTTACATCCAAATCAGGTGAACGGTGTACGAATTACAACACATTTTATATGTGCCCTCCACCTTTTTAAGGGACTAAAAGTAATTGGACAAACTAACATAATCAGAAATCAAATTGTCACTTTCAATATTTGGCTGCAAAGCCTTTGTAGTCAATGACAGCCAGATGTTGGGTTTTGTCCCTGGTAATGTGTGCCAGGAATCTTCTGCTTCTGGCTTCAGTTCCTGCTTGTGTAATGTCTAAATATTTATGAACCTGGCTGTATGTGTGCTGCAGTATGTGACAAAGACAGAACTCTTGGGATTGGGAATAGAGAAAATGTATAATGGATAAATTAGAAACAGAGTTGGTGAGATAAAAATGTGTGAAATCGACTGTCTTTATGTCTCCAGCTGCGATAAAAGAACCGATAACATCAGAATTTATTGATCCTCTGGTCCTTGGAACCCATTTGAAGCCGTGTTTCGGTATCCATCCTTGTCTTTTGTCTCCCAACGAGGCCCTACATGTTCTTCTTACTTGACAGTATACTTTGGAGCGTGTGGGTTAGAAGCACATGCAGTCTGTCAAATCTCAAATAGAGTGGAGCTTGTGGACATGTGGTGGGGGCGGCGTCCAGAGCTGTGTCTGGTCACAGTGTGCCCAGTTAAGGGGAACTATTGGAAAGCTGTTGCTCCACTTGCAGCCACCTGCTGCCAACCTGCTCCACCTGGCCCGAGAACATTCATTATGATCCAGAGCACTTGACCACAACATCCATCACCCGACGCCTGACCTATATCCCACCATTAGGCCGGCGCTATCATCACCATCCAACACTGATTAGGCACATTGGTAATGTGAGTGGATAGGAACCTGGATCGCGCATATAAATCCCCCAGGACAGCGATGGCGTTTTAGTCATGCAGACGACTCACTTAGAATGCAAAGTGTCGGTCGCAGAAGAGGGAGACAGAGTGTTGCATGGACTGTAAATAAAGGCATGGTGGAATATTTATTTTTCATGGCATGCAGTGAAAGGACACTAAGGTTTGTGTTTTCATAAATGCAGAAACTGATTAGTAGCATATTGTTTTCTACTTCTACTGCAATTTCAGAGTTTTTTTCCCCTCCCAAGTTAACAAATGTCACAACAGAGTAGCCAGCAAATATTCAAGAAGCTATGCAATAAACAATGGCAGAAGATGTAAATACTTAATGTTTATTCCCAATTTAATACTACATATTTATAGTGTGTTACTAGACTCATAATTTTAGAGTAATGTTATCCCATTTCCTTCTGGTGAGGAATAGATCAAACTTTTTATGAGTCCAATTCAAGCATAGAAAGATAAAGATGAGTCGGATAAAACAGACTGCTGGTATATTTTATAAGCTGGTCTGTTGTTAGAAGTTCAAGTCCACAGATAGCAGAATCTATTACATCATTTGCATTCAGTTTCTTTAGGACTCGACGATATCACTGAAGATCAATACAAGGATTACATTTACTTCTGTGACAAGATTTAATGAGTATTAAATACACTAGTAGTAAGACTTTGCTTTAAGCAAGTTCTTTTCTGTTTTTTTTTTTTTTTTTTTTGCAAAAGCTACTCTGGTCCAGGAGTGGAATTCTCACATCATCATTACTGGTTAAGTCCTCTGTTTAACACGTGCCAAAATTAAAAATAAATAAGATTATCTCTTGATACTTCAGTAAATAAATTTAAGGTGTCCTGTCAACAACTTTCCAGATGTCGCTTTTATAGTATATGTTAGTTTGAGGGTAAAATACTTTTTGGGCCACAGGGGATTTTTTCAATAGCAGCGTTGTATCAAGCTCTGTAATTCATGGTTAAACCTGCCAGCTAGGAGGTCTGTAGCATCTGTGTGGGCGTGTGCACAGTAATATTAGTCTGCGAACTGACAATGACTGGTTGTCTGCTACAATTACAGACTTTGACTCATTGTTGAAGGTGAGGCAGCTCCAGGGCGTTAAGTGTAGTCCGACTGCACAAGTAAAAGAACTCATTTATCAAACTTGAGTGATACTGGATCGATTACTTGATTCGTCCGATTAATTGAAAAGCGCTGCAGTATTTATGTTTTTAGTAAGCTAACGGTCATAATGGTTCGCTAGCAGCAGTAGTAGTTGGACTTTTTCCATTGGTCACATGACCTGTGTTCGGTCCAGCAGTCCCTTAACAGCCTCAGACAGATAAATCTAGTTATCATCTTGTCACAGTTTGGCAGTGACTGACTAAATTCAGCTTTTCAGATGTTAAATTCTTTCTGCATTGACCTACAGAATAATAAAGTCTGCCTGTAGTACCACATAAACTGCCTTAAAATCTAACAGAGTTTCAAACTTACCATAGGCTTAATATTTCCTTTCCCTATCGTGTTATTAGCAGTGAGACCCTTCATTAAGACATACACTTAATTTTCATTCTAGCAGAGCAGCAGAGGGAAATTTCTATATTAACTTTATTGCAGCACAGCCTCTGCTGAGTGTTTTCCCACTCATTACCAAGCATTCTCTCTGAAATGTGACAACCCTCTGTGAAATGCGATTAGGTTGCACACCAGTTGTTCTCATGTATTTGTGTGTTATGCGTTTCACAGAAGTGAAGATCAAACCAATGGGCTTTATTTGTCCTTATGCTTCATCCCACTCCTCCTCGTCGTTTGCTTTTGTAATATTAATAATGAGCTGCAGATAACTTCCTCTTTCACCTCACAAACATGCTGGGGAGATGAGATTCCCCTGCTGTGCGTCTGCACACGCCAAAGGCTATTGAGCATGGAGCACAAACCTCGACAACTTAATTGTAATAAAGCCCAGTTTGAGTGGATGCCTGTACACTGCAGCATTGCAGGTTCAAAGTCATTGTGTGTGTTAAAGAGAGGGGGAGGGAAAAAGCAAAAAAAAAAAGAGTACAGAGTATTTGCAAGCTTCCCATGAACTATAAGGCACTGCAATGCACAACTTGATAAGAAGGTAGCCCGCTTTTGAAAAAATGAAATCAAAAGAATCTCTTCCACAACATCGATATTACTTTGTAGGCAGAGAGGAAAGAAATAACAGGTAGAGAGAGAAAGCAGTGGAGAGAGTAAAAGAGATGAGGCGCAATGTGTTAAAAAAGAGAAGGGACAGAGATAAGAGAGCTGACCGATAAAGCAAGATAGGATTTAAGATAACAGCCAATTGAGATTCTCTGCGTTTCTACACAAAATTATATTTTTTTCTTATTCATCTTTACAAATGACATCTACATTGATTTATGGCACATTATATTTTAAAAGATATCAGGATGAAGAAGTTAAAATTAGGTTTTAATTTTGTGAAACATCAGGTGATTTAATTCAAACTATGACATCATGTGTCCTTCAACAAATATGTCTCCTTTAAGTACAAATTACTTTTGAGCCGAGACTGAATGCGGTGCACCTTTTCCTCACACTCTAATGGCCTATGCTATGTGCATTTAACAGCATTCAATTTCAAGGATAAACCTCTCCTATATTACACTCTGCATCTGGCTGAATGTTGAGGTTATGTCCTATCCACGAAGCCTCCGCAGAGAAACAAAATCAATTTACTCACATTGCACATGTTCAATTGTCCCTCATGTGTAAGATTGAAGTGTATTGTTCTTGCATTCGACACCAAGGTTACAGGCCATCTCCTCCTAAAAGTGGTTTCCTTTAGCGCATTGAGCATAGCGTGTTACTCAGTAAACAGATAGCTTCCATGATTCCTTCTCCTTGAGAAGTGATTCTAAATCTGCTTTGCATATCATAGCTGGGAAGCGGATGGACTCAGAAGCTCTCCATTTTGAACAGGTCATTGATGTGGTGTTAATTCAATGCTAATAAGATTAAAACATAATGCAGATTGTCTCCTGTGAAATGAGGCTCATGAAAATCCTTCGAGGAGACTTCTTATTGAGCGGCAGTGGACCATGGCCTTGCTTCTCACAGATCACAGAGGTAGAAGACGGGGTTACTCACAAGAGGGTTTTGGAAATTGAATTAATATTGCCACCAGTCAACCTTTGAGGGGAAAAAGGCTTACTGAAATCTATTAATGGTGTTAGTCCATGACTTGACTTTTATGCTCTTCGTAGCGCTTGGTGCTGTTAGATGGCACATGCTAGAATTAATCCCTCAGCATGAGTAATCCCCCAAAGACATCTGGATGAAAGAAGAAAAAAAAACTTGATTGTATGTGAAGGACACATCCTGCATCCATGACATGAGAATGACAACATAGGGTAGAGAAAACAAATACACTGTTTTTTTAATGAACTGCACCAAGTCAAATGTCATGACAAGAAATCCAGTAAGATCATCGTCAGCGAAGCCTGACGGGGTGGAGGGGAGGCGAGAGGAGAAGACAACCTACACACACTGCACAGACACATAGACGACACATACACTAAAGCAGAGGGAATAGCTCCAGAGACAAGCATTAATCCCCACAGATTTAGTGTAGCAGAACAATTGCTTTTGTCACCCTGGATAATCAGCACAGAACACAGTTTATGAATTACAGTACGACCAGAAAGACATAGACACTAGGAGACAGACGGAGAGAGAGAGAGAGAGAGAGAGAGTGTGTGTGTGTGTGTGTGTGTGTGTGAGCAAATGCATATATGTCAGTGCACGAGTGAGAGCTCAAAAAAAAAAAAAAAAAATGGAACAATGATGTCTACCTGTTCAAAAGCCTGGCCACGAATCTGGGAAGATTATTCAGAGTCATTCAGACCACGTTTATCACATTCTCTACAGGGAAATGAGAGGCGATTTATTTCTATAACTTGGCCTACATATATGGAGAACTATCACTCATATTCAACTCAGCCACCATTATCCACTCAGTAATGAGTGTGTCTGCCCAGTGGACACAATACTGTCTAATCCATAATTGTTTACATTCAGGTGTTTGCTCACAGACAACTAAATCAAAGCCCACTCCAATAAAACGCCAGCGACAATGCTGTACTAACTGATGGTGTAATTGCGCTCTTAAATCAGCCCTTATTTATACAATGCAGTGAAATGAAACCGTGCAGGAGTTTGAAAGTGGATGCACTCTGAGGCAGTGATTTATTTCTTAAAAGAAGATAAAATAAAAATTAGCATTGCAATCTCATGTTATTTTTGTAATTACTCCAACAGATTCTGGTGCATAATCAGCACTTTGTTTGCTAACCTGATGTCAGGCAGGAGCAGTGTTTACCATGTTCATCATCTCAGTTCAGCATCTCTATTTATTAATTGGCAATAAATATATCAAAGGAGCTGAGGCTGACTGGGATGCGATGATTTCTGTAGCTTTTGAGCAATATGAAAAGTTAAGGGATCACCTAAACGTTGCAATTCATCCTCTGGGAACCATAAACCATGAATGGGAATCCATCAAATGAGTATTTCAGCTTGGACCAAAGCCACGGCAATCACTAGAGCAGTGTCGCTAGCACGGCTAAAAATTGGCAAAAAGTCTAAACAGGAGTTTGCACAAACAAGTCCGTCCCTCTCACATCATAAACAAAAGCCTGAATGTTGCAGGAAATGATTAGATGAGTTTCAGGGCTTGGTGTGGGCAGCAGCCATCAGCTGTCCAGGATGCTGCTAAACACCCTGGAAACTGATAATCACCGACTCATTTTCAGGCTCCTCACTGAGAGCCTGCTGGTAATTGAATTGGAGTGGGCACAAGTGTAGTAGGCTTGGAAGGACCATAGCTGAAGGCAATCAGCTGTGACAGACAGTGAAAGAGAGACAGGGAGGGAAGGAGGAAGGGAGAAAGTGAGCGAGAGACAGTTTCTATAATGAAATGTTCACACGTCTGACGTACACTTTTCTTGCTTCAATACCTTGAGCATCACTCCAATCACTTTTGTCCAGTTAGTCAAGATTAAGTTAGCCAGGACACAGTGTCCTATGACAGGGCGCCATTTGCATGCATGGCACGTCAATGATGAAAAGGGCTGGTAAAACAAAGTACATGCTTGAAATACCCTACTGAAAGACCCTCCCTGTAAATTACCCTTCACAGTCACATTGGGCAACAACAAAACCTCTCCCTCCCCCCTGGCTGACAGGTGGCCAGGTAAATGCGTTTTTGTAAAAGCTTGAAAGGCTTGGCGCTCGATATCGCTTTTCAAAAAATGGGCAACCATCCAGATCTCTGCATGAAAAGAGGATAAAATACATACCCACAACAAGAAAGGGGAGCCTGAGCGAGGATCTAGCCGAGCTGAAAGGAATCATTTCAGATTTTGTGAGGCACACTGGGGAACAGCATTGACTTATGTGACCTCAAACACTAAAATACAAGCAGCAGGTAAAAACCCCGCTAACTTGCACATTGCTTCTTTTTCACGCGTATACACTAGTCCTATTTATTCTTCATATGCAGTTTACTGGGAGTTTGCTGATTTCTTTCGAGGTTCTTGGATCAATTTTCAGCTGCTGTAAAAAACACAGACTCTTTTAACCAACTAAGGATGAGAAAAGGATACAGAAGCCCATGGATTCAACATCTTTGGAAGTTGCTTACACTGTACCTGTTCAGGCATTGCAACTAAAAAAAATCTTGCTAGCAGAGTGGCAACTACAATATAGGTTTTGTAGTCAAGTGGCCAGATGAAAACGTGAATTAAAAAATAAGAAAAAATAAAATTGACTCCTATTAGATGTATGGACATTATATTTTTGCACATCATCATTGGGCTCATTCAGAAAAAATACTATTTGGTTTTGTTAACAAATATCTGCAAAAATGATTATATTCCTATCAGGCTTAGCTGTGCTTTTCATCTAGTGATTATGAAATGTCACCGTGCTAAAGTTAGCATTTGGCTCAAGTACAGTACCACAAAGCCACTGGCAGGGCTGTAGACCTTTAGTATATGTTATGTATAGTAATATGTTAAAGCTCCTGCATGCAATCGAGTGTGCATGTGGTTATATTCCAATGTCATTCATATAAAATAAGAAAACACAATCTGCATTCATCTATCTAAGAATATTATTATGTACAAACAACATCTTGATTCAAACAGCTGATGAAATTTGTGATTTAGTCCGCATTTCTCTCAGGTCTTTGGACATATCTCATCTTGAATAGTTGCAACTGCTGTCGTCACACTAAAGGAGTCTCTGGAGGACTCAGAAGCGACCAACTCTAAAAAAGCCATTTACCATTTCACACTGTTCTGTTATTTACTGAGGTTGAGACGCTAAATTTAACCCTGTGGGATCCATTTTTTCCCATTACTGTTTATAAGGTGCATGCAAGTAATTGATATTTTCCGGCACAAACCTGAGCTGTTTGAATATATATCCTGAATGTCTCATGGCATTATAAATAGTGACTGAAAAGACCCCACAGGGTTAAACACTCAATTTATATCGACTGTGATTTCTTCCTCTATGCTCCGGTACATCACAGTGGACACAGTGTCCCTGTCGGTAATTGAGGCAGTTGTAACTTACATTCACTGGCATGGGCAGAAACATGACAATACTGTGAGTTATTGCTGTGTACTTAGGAAGTGCAGACCTGGAAAATTACTTTTGATTTTTTTCCCCTGCCTTTATAACAAGCCCAGTACAGTCACAATTCAGCAGCCATGGATGTAAAACTAAATGTGGAGGCACATAATTGTTAGGGTAAGGTACACCGAGTTGCAGGACAGAACATGCTAAACACACACAGTACATCTTCACAATAGGAAAGAAACACACCAAAGACATTGGAAATATTATTTCAGTGTTGGCATGAGCAGAGTCGCCGCACACAGCTTAACCGATACACATCAGTTCAGAGGAAAACAAGAAAAAGAATTTAGAGACAGGGTTACAGAATGAGAGATGAGTGGTCAAAGAGAAGGAAGAATGAAAGGGGGAAAGTCGAGAAGCCTGTTCGGCTGTAATAACGATCACAACATACCAGAAAACAAAGCGATTAGATGGATGAAAGAGGACACGTAGAGGACAGCATTCTTTGATTCATATCACTAGTAGGGAAAAAGAAAAACTTGACATTTGGTTTTACATTGTCAGCTTTCAAACTGTTATATTTGTGCTTTGAGGTGGTGATGCAACATTCAATGTGAGCTGGTATATAGTTGTACAGCAATATTGAGAAATAAGGCAGGTGTTATTCTTTTAGAAAGTTGTACTTCTGTGAGAGGATTTTTCTGACCTTATTTGAGGATTTTGCGTGATATAAATTGGGTATCCAGTCAATGAGATTCATCATTGGGAACCAATGAATGCATGCAACAAATCTCATCCAAGTGTCAATATTCAGTCTGAAGCAAACAAACATGCTGACCGATGATGCCGTCCCAAGAGCAACACCAGACGGGGCGATGGGGACTGGGGTGAGAGGGGTGAAAATGGACACACATTTCTATTTTGAGATATGCGTTTTTTTGCTACTTCTCTTGATTATCAGTGGAAAGGGAAAAGGGGTCAGAGAGTCGGGTGAGAGGCAGCAACACAGAGCACACTGTGTCCATGAGTCCCTTTAGTCTGAAAGGCCGCCTGAGGTAGAAATGAGGGAGCATGAGGACACACAAACTGAGAGAGAATAACAGCTGGTGGGTCAAAGTTTAGCCAGAGCTCTCTGATACATGTTTGTGTGTCTCTCTTTAATTATTTCAATATCAGTGAGTTCAAATTGAGGTCAGTGTTGCATCAAACCAATCCAAAGGCCAAAGGTGACTGTTGATGTAACCGCAGCTTTTAAATATATTCATGCGATTTTTGCTTTCAAGTCAACAAGAAGTAAAGATTATACACTGAATTGTGCCTTTTATTCTTGTCAGGAATAAGAGAAAAAGGCAGAAGTCTACAATTCACCACTGTCAGTGCAAGAAAGCAGAAGTAATTAATCCATTATTCATGACAATCCCTGATATAATAACTTTAAGCTAAGTCTTTCCAGTCGCCAGTTATTTAAAGTTTGCAGACTCAGCTGGATTCCTGTCAAAAGCCTATTCTGCCATAGCTTTACTAACTGTTTACTGTTGGAAAACAAAGAAGTTCACCAGTGTTAGAAATACGACACTGTGCAATGACCACAGATAAAGCCTCTGGAGAATACCGCAAGAAAATTAAATCTGTGACCCATGACCTTCTGTCCATTAATGGTAATGTGCTCTATTAATCCATAGGCTCAAAAATATGCCCCAGTCAGTCAATGATATGCACTGTAGTGAAAGGAATTCTGTGTGAAGAGAAGGACTTGTTGCTGGGGGTGGATCTTTGCATTAACATCTGGTATTTGTGTCTCTCCTTATCCATACAGGATATCCAGACCCAGATTGTATGCTAATGGCAGGTGTAAACTGAGTGCTAATTACCTGCTTCATGCTTTGTTTTACCTACTGTGATAAATAGTGTTTTTTGCTGCTGTGGTGTGGGTCGCTAATAAAACTAACAAGCACTTCAAAGTTAATTGTGCATTTTCTACGGATATGAAATTATTTAAATGCAAAGACGCACGGCCGGCTGCCATGTGTTATTTATACAATTAGTTTGAGATGATTAGTTCACAAGACATCTTTGCACTTTACTCTGGGATGATCCGATTGCTTCGAAGCGATGGAGTTGTCTGGATTATACTGAGGAGTACTGCTCCAGATACTAGCGCCTGTCAAACACTGTGTGTTTAAATCTAAATGTTGCCTGAAATATCTCCCCATATATCATGCCCATGAATAAATCCCTCGAAAATCCATGGTAATCACTTCTACTATTTTAATGAATAATTAATCTTGATTGAATTAAGACATTAATATACTGACGGGATAAAGAAAAAAGTTGATTTGGTTCGGTGTATGCACTGGAGTGAACTCACTGTACATACAGAGAAGACTGTGTGCTTTTCAACATATGTTTATGCAGATGGATTCTGAATCCTTGCAACATACTGTGTATAGTGATACCGTATATAATGCACTTACTGCTGCTTGTGCACTTCTGGTTAAATGCTCAACTGCATTTCGTTGTCTTAGTAATTGTACTCTCTGTCATGAAAATTTAATCTAATCTAATCTATACAGCCAGAAAGCTGAATGCTCTCATCCCATTTTTCTTGCATGTTGGTCTCAAATAACCATGATATAAAAGCATGAATTATTTACACTCTAAACCCCTGCTGCATATTCACATTTTGCCCTAATGATATCCTGTCATTATGCAAACTCCGAAAAGTCACCGAGTGCACATCAGCTCACCACTAATCTTGACCTGAAAAAAAAAGGTTACAAAAAGACCTGGACCTAAATCACTGCGGACAAATTACTTTCCTAACTGCTCTCATAAATCCGAGACAAAGGGTCCGTGACATCACACTTAGGTGCTGTCTTTCAGTCATACTCTCATCACCCATTCTAATTAGTGGCACTGACAATGGCCGCCACATTTCTCTCTGCTGCCCAAATCAATACTCGCTCATCTGCATTGATCATTGTTTTGCACAAGCCGTTGGCTCCAAAATAAACGCCCTATAAATCAGAGCTCGGTGACAATGACACGTGAAAGATCACAGAGGCACACGCATAGTTTGTAAATGCACACAAAGAAGGTCTCACACCCATATTTATTGGCACAAACAAACAAAAGCTGGCACCCAATGTCCAGAGTCCCCGCCACCTCCCCTCCTTCCATATACATCCACCACATACACATGAGACAGCTGCACCACAGCAAACTATAATGCTTCAGAGGTCTCATGTGGTTGTCTGGGAGACAGAGAGCAGCCCATTGATCCTCGAGGCCCACTGATCAAAAGGAGCTAGTCTTTGATAAGGATATTAATCACACAGGCATAGCTATGCTAATGACTACAACAGAACCAAAACACTGCAGCATTTATCCATGCTTCATCAGTTGGAACAGCCTGACGAGTCCACAAGGATGACAAGATGCACAGAGTAAAGCTGACACGTTTTGTTTTTTTTTTTGTTATCCAAAATAGAACTAGAACTACTTGTTTTTTGATCCATCAAATAAACACTGTTCACTGTATCAAACCACTGTCATGTAATTTGATTACAAGACAAAAAAAATGCTAATAAAATGGAGTTTTGCAAAAAAGACATTAAATGAAACAAAAAAAATGTATTTTACTATTATTCTATTATACAAATTTTGAATGTTTCCTAAATTTAACGTGCAAAAGCTTTACGAAAACTCAACAATGGCCCCAAAAATGCACATCGTAAAGCTGAGGCACAACACAATTATAGCAAAAAGACAACAAACACAATTTTCATTATACATGAAACAAAAACAAATAAAACATGAGTGAGTAGAGGAATTATGGCTTTAACCAGATAATATGACTGATCATTTGGCTTCATTTTGTTCAATCAGGCTGAAACTGGGATGATATTTTTGTTGATTTGGCCTGAACTGAGTGCTAATTTCCCATCAGTGTTTTCACTGATGTGCGGCGAGCAAGCTGACAAATGAAAGTAAAAAGCTGAACCATTGACCCCTCCAGTGAGGGGATCCACTGGCTCTTTTATGCTGTGGGGGACATTTTTGCTGTTATGGCTTGAGTTCATTTGTCTCCTTTGAGTGAAGGGTCACCACCATATCAATACAAAGTTGTTCTGAGTGATCACTTTTATCCTGTGAGGAACCATTTCTAATTTGATGGAATAACAAACCCCTCATCCAGAGGGCATGAGGATTATTGTTGATCAGTAGAATAATGTCATTTATATACAATGGCCTGAGAAGTCATCATACTTGAAGCCAAGCTGAACACATTAATGGGAGATTTTAGACCAACATCTTTAGTAGCGCTCTTCACCACTATCCTCAAAACACCAAATGAAGGACTATCTTTTGGAAGAATTATGTTCATCCCTCCAGCAGGGTTCCACAGACTTGATGAATTAATGCGACCAAAACCTTAAGAAGACACTTTTTGTTGTTTTTTCCTCCCTTGTCGCCCATCTGTATGAAGACAGACGAGGCTGACGGCCTGGTTAATCCAGGCTACAAAGCACTAATCAACCATTTCTCCAACTCGGGGAAACAGCCATCAGTGAGCACAACATCCAAAGCACATTAATTCCTGATCAAACTGGAGATGTGGGCAGATATTCAAAGATCTTTAACCACATCACAGGCTAACAGTGTAAATAATAGCGTCTGATTCCACTAACAGTACATGCACAATCTAAAGTAGCTTACTGTGGCAGTCGTCCTGGCTTGGCTACCTCTGTCTGTCATAGTCTCACCAGCTGCCTGATGACAGCAGACAGTGTGAGCAGGACGTGATTTCTACAACACCTGGAACCCCATTTCTATTACATGAGGCAAACTGCTGAGAGAGATCTGTGGGATAAGCTCCAGAGATTCAGAGCTCCAGTGGGAATCAAAACAGCAGATTTTCACACGTCCCCCTTCATTAGATAAAATAAGACCTGAAAATCAGCTAAGGGGCATTTTAAGAAGAAAATAATTATAGTTAAATAGACAAGAAAACTAGCAATTTACCACCTTCTGTTGATTAGATAATGCCCATTCTGTTATCTATGTGGAGAAAATGACTTTCCCAAGTGGTGCAAGCAGTGAAAAAGTTTGATAAAAGTGGGAGAGTATCACACTCTTTTGTGATTGAATTAAATAAGCATAATGTCATTATGGGTCATTTATAACATAAAATATTCAACTGACTAACTCTTTGCTAGAGCCAAAATATACAAAATCTTAAGACACAAACATCTAATTTTTAATTGCCTCTTTTCTGGATTTTTTTATAGTGTACAAAAAATTTCACATTGTATTTAGCAGTTGAACTGTAAGAGCATGTTAGACTGAATAAAACGTAAGCCCTACAGCACTTGGTCTAACTGCTTAACATAAACAGAACACTATCTAAACCGATCATCATGACTGAGTACAATAAATTAAAGATAAAACTAATTCTATAAAGTTACCAACCTAACTCCTGCACTGCAATCACACTAAAACAATTAAGTCTTCTTCCATTATTTTTAGAAACAGAGTTATATTTTCAGTGCTGCTTATTCATCTGTCCCTGTGTTTGACTGTCAGCAAGATTACACAAAAACTAGCCTGATGAATTTCATGAAACATTGTAGGGAAGTGGAGCATGGGCAAAGCAAGAATCCATTCAGTTTTGTAGCAGATCTGGAATACTTTGTTTAAAATTGAAAGACAGAGCATTGGCCTTGGCAGAGGACTGCAAGTGCTCACCTAGGTTCCCTTTGTCTGTTTCACAGTGTGAATAAAGATGTGAGCTACATGAAGTCTGGATGAAGCCGTAATGACAAGCTGAGCTTTAGCAGTTGCTGCCTGTTTTGCACAAACACACAGATACACTCTCTCTGCCTCCTCCAGTTCAAAATACAGGTTCAACCAAACAGACTATGACAAATGTTCAAAGTTATTATCACACAAAGGTCAAAATCAATTTGTTTAACAACCTGGAGAGCAAAATCCCTCACAGGTCCTATTGCCTAAATGTCTGTGATTTAGTTAAAGCCTCACCACTGTGTGCTTGCCTGCCTGCATGCGTGCCTCATTTACCGGATTTCAGCTAAGCTTTTTAGCCGGGCTGCAGAGTGAGCGCAGGGCTCAGGATGGTAGCTGGTGGCTCCTTAAATCACTTGGGTGGTTAAACCTCTTTTTGTCCAGTTGATAATAAGGGTCAGCCTTTTCTGTCTCTGTTTGAGGATTTTAGAGTCTTATCTTGTTTGTGTTAAAGCTAGTTTATACCAAAGTCGGTCCCCTGTAATTTTGTCCTGCAGCAATCTGCTTTTGATATAATTGAAAAGTCACGCACAAAAAAAGTGTCTGATTGTGTCTTTTCTCATTTTGTCCCACTCTTCCCTTTCTCTTTTTGTCTGATATAAGGTTGTCATTAAATAAACTTGAATTTTCAGGGAGAAGGAGCAGAGCTGCACTTCAGAAAGCTATTCACCTGGTATTTCGTTGCCCATTGTTGAAGGAGGATTATGGATTCTGATTGAGGCCGGATTATTGTCAGATAAACAAACCACTCAAAAAGACACAGCAGGCAAAAAACCATGCACTGAGTGGCACAGGTAGGGCACTGTTGTTTCAGTGTGTCATTGCACTAACATGGACACAAAAAAACTGTCAAAACACAGACAAACACAATATTTCTTAGCAGAAGCACAGGGACGAAAGCTCACAAGTTAGGAGTAAATTAAACATGAGAGTGCAGATGATATGAGTGTCTCTGTGAAGAGAACAAAAAGGAGACACTCAAGAGCACAACTATCAGCCCTGAGGCACCTAGACGGAAGGAGAAGAAGCGAAGGCAAAAAACGGCTGTGGGAAGTGGCTTTCATGATACTTAAGTAGATGAGCAGATGAAACAATGGGATAGTTTTCTAGTGCAGCTGTGCATGCAGATACTATGGGTTTACACGACATCAATATACTAACTAGCATTGCAGCAATATATCCAAAACACACATCATTGTGCTGCTCAGTTCTCAAACAAAATATGTTGCCTTCTATCCAAAGCCTGGCAAAGAAATTCTGCAAAGAAAAAGATTCCTGTTCCACAACATAACTAAATTTTTTCACAATCGTCCAACCAAAAGAAATCAACATAAACAGAGGACATTTTACTGAAAAGTACCTCCCGTATATCATTGCATACAGTACAACACAACATAAAATAAACCTAATTCTCAACCTGACCTAAATTACACAGCAAAAAAGTCCATCCCTCTCTTGACTAGCATTAAACCTCCCATTCTTTGAGGCTAATGATAATGTTCCTACATGTTCCTATTGCACTTCACATACAGTTCCACACTGTATCTGTTCTGTATAAGACAATAAGTTCATAGTTTTGGTTTATACCAAATATCAACAGACCATTTTTCTCTAAACATAAGGAACATATTACTCCTCATCTCCTGAATATCACAGAGTAACCTTTCATGAAAAGTAAATGATGAGTTGTTCAAATGAAATAAAGTTTTCAAATGATTTGCCCAGGATTGATCATTGGAGATGTCCCAGTTAAATATCTTTTTTGTGAGTCTCTGGAAATCTTCACAAGTCTATTCCAAAGGCAAAGCATTTGGCATTTATGTCTGATGTTTTAAGGTTCCCATCCTATATCTCCACTAATGGCCAGAACTGAGGTAAATTTATGTGATTTATGACTCCCAAGAATGATCTGATTGCTCTATGATGCACTGTATTACAATTTGTATGTTCTCGGAAGCCCCAAACACCAGAAGCATAATCAGACACGGGACATACATGGATTGTATAGTTGTGTATGGCAACCTAGACTATCAAACTGCTTAATTTTCTTCAGTACACATCCCAGAGCTCTGCCTGCTGACTGAGCTAAAACATTAATAGCTTCCTTGAATGTCATGTTTTCGGCCAGTGTCAAACCAAGATATTTATACTGGTCACGATATGACAGCATTAATGGACCACAATTAAAATCAGCTGAACTTCTTTCCGATGACTTTCTTCTGAAATGTACTATTTGTGTTTGGTCTTGATTTACTACTAGTCTCCATTTCTAGCACCATTCCTCAACAGTGTTCAGCATACTCTGCAAATTCAAGCAGAACTACATCATCTGCATATAACAATATGCCCACAATCTGATCATCAACTTTAACTCCAAAGTTAGAAGCCTTAATTTGAATAACTAAATCATTCACATGAATGCAAAACAGTATTGGTGACATTACATTGGTGTTGGGTGTGTGTGTGTGTGTGTGTATGTATATATATATATATATATATATATATATATATATATATATATATGACCTTTAAGGGCACATATATGTGCACACAAATGCATAGATACAAATGTTGTCAGTATTGTGTATGGTCAGTTTGTGTGTGTGTGTGTGTGTGTGTGTGTGTGTGTGTGTGTGTGTGTGTGTGTGTGTGTGTGTGTGTGTGTGTGTGTGTGTGTGTGTGTGTTTATGATGTAAACTGTGAGCAGAGACCAGAATGTCAGGCAGGTTTACATTAGTCAGCAAATGCAGTGGGCCACATCATTAGTCACTCTGACACCCACTTCTGGCCCCTGCTTTATTGATGAGGCCAAGCTCAACAACTACCCCTCTCTTAACACACAAACACACACACACACACACACAAATACACGCACGTGCTCCAGTTCTACTGTAAACGCAACAGGACACCTCTTCAGCTCTCGGGTGGGACAAGGACAGGTACTGTGAGAGAGTACGGGCCCTGGATGGAAAAGCAACACAAGCCGCGGCATGTCAAGAAAATTAACAAACAACAGAGCAGAGGATGTCGCTGTGTCTTCCACAGTTCAGTGGCAATTTGTCTGTCTGTAGACCAAACAACCGATCCAGAATCAAATATCTGAACACCACCAGATCTTCTGGGCAGGTTGTGAATGGCAGGGTACAATGACAGGGTGCCAAGTGTGTCACAGCAATGAGCTCAGAGCCATTTATGGCCACCATGACTCTGACATTTAGCAGGATGCTGCAATTTGTCAGCCTTTCAGTCTGACTCACACATCCACAACAGGGGACACTCATAAAACACTTTATCATTAGGCCTAATAGTGCCGCATCACATAACTCTGTGTGTATGTGTGTGTGTACACTGTGAAATTAATGACGGATGTGTGGTTTCCCCCACTGCCATAAAATGAAAACATGATTACATAAAAAAGTAGAAAAACAGGCCAGCGGGTAAAATAAATCAATGTATCAAAATTCTCCCCGTGTTTACTGTGAAAAACTCAATCAAAGCCACTTAAATTTGTAAAAAGATACAACAGCTCCAGGTTAATTAGGCAATCAGCATATAAAGGAAACATGTATGCCTTTTAAAATTGCGTATTAATAACAATAGTTATCTCAGCCCGTTACCTAAATGCTAATAACTGAACCAGTGGCTCGCCTCTTAAAATAGAGAACATTCTGGTGTGCTTCATTAGAGCCTTTGTACCACAAGGCAATTCAAGGCCAGCAACTAACAACTCACAAAGAGTGGAGGAGGAAGGCTCTCAACATGCGAAGCCACTGTTTCAGTTCATTCTGAAAGTGCATTGCTGCTAACCACAGGGCACAAGTTAGGGAGGGCAGTAATGGTATAATCTATTTCTCCGTTTCCTATCTAATGTTTTGTTTCACTAGGATGCTTTCAACTTTCCCCTTTTCTCTACATCTCGCTCTCTCTCTCCCTCTTATCGGTGATGTATAAAGGGCGAGCAATGGCACAGTCATTACTGAGAGAGAACATCTTGATGGCTGCTCTTCCCCCAGAAGAATACCGTCAGTAAAAACACAGTGGGCACAGTGCACTGAAAAGTGCCCTTTCTCTGTCGTTTCTTATCATTATGGGTAAAGTTTGTAAAGGATATCTTGGAAAGACTGGCACTGACTCCTCAAGCAGTTGTAGGTTTTTGGGCCATAAAGTCAGACGCACATTTCAAGCGAAATCACAGTCAAACATTTACTCACACAACAGACGCAACTGCAAATAGGCATATACAGACAAATTCTCACACACACACACACACACACACACACACACACACACACACACACACACACACACAAAAGCTTGCACTCGCGCACACAGCACACACAACCAGATAAAAGAGGTGTCTGCTCTGCTCTTACCCGAGCGTTGTCATAGTAACGATGGTGTACCAGAAGGAGGCTGGGATGCTGGTGAATTTGCTGGAGCTTGAACCCTTCTCTGCGTAGAACATGACGGTAGCAAAGATAATTATGGCCATAGTGAGGGAGAACAGCAAGAAGCCCAGCTCCGAGGCACAGCTCTTCAGCGTGTAGCCCAGGATGCGCAGGCCCTGCGAGTGACGGGAGAACTTAAAGATACGGAACACACGGAAAACACGGAGGGTCACGAAAGCACCGCTCACGTCCTCGTTGTCAGTCATCACCAGGCCGATGTAGTAGGGCAAGATGGCCACCACATCGATGATGCTCATGACGGATCTCATGAAGCGGTAGCGGCTGGGCGCAGCAAACAAGCGCATCAGGTACTCCACGGTGAAGATCATGACGCAGGCCGTGTCCATGCAGAAAAAGGCCACAGTGTAGCGCTCGCCACATGGCACTTCCTTCTGGTTGGGCGCTGAGCCACAGGGCACCGTCTCTACCACGTTGGTGATGACAGAGACGGCAATGAAGAAGCCAGTAACATAGTAGAAGACAAGGGCCATGGTGGAAGTGTGAGGGTTCTCGAAAGCCCGCCACATGGTCTCCCTAAAGGTCATGTTGGGCAGCTTAGCATCCTTGTTGTCCTCCTGGTCGTCCATCAGGCGCTCTGCGTTCTCCCTCTTCCTGTCCTTGTACTCTTCATAGCAGCAGTCACCAATGATCTCTGGGACAATGCCAAAGAAAGCCAGTTCCTCATCGTAAGAGGAGATGCACTCGTAGCGCGGATAGTGGAGCTTGCCTGTGCGGTAGAAGTTCAGCACGCTGCGGAACACGTCGGGGTCCCGGTCAAAGAAGTACTCTTTGGTCTCCTCGTTGTAAAAGAACTCCTTCTCTGAGCTGCCCAGCAGTGTGTCTGGGTAGCGGTCCAGCGTGTTCCTCCAGGTCTGGAATCGACGTCCACTGACATTAAGAATGATCAGCTCATCCTGCCTCTTGTTCTTTTCAGTGGGCGCCACGGGCATGGGCAAATTGGCCACGGGCATCCAGCCGATTGCTGCCGCCCGGGCAAAGGGAAGCCATGCCGCTACTCCCGCCGCCATGCTGTGTCCGGCTTGGGGCGTAGGGGGGAACAAGTCCAGCACCTTCACAACCAGCTTGACTTCAGCTCATTCACCATCTGAAAGGGAAGAGAGGGAGGGAGTTCGTAAGGGCAGGTAGCACAGGAGCGAGATCGTGATAAAACAGAAAAAAGGCAGAGGTGCTTTAATGTTCAGGCTATGGGTGGAGGGCAAAAAAAAAGTTTTATTCTAAAAAGTCAGATCAGCTCATATAACTAAGAGTATCTTTAACGGTAATAAGATTTACACTTGGATGAGAAACCTTTACAGTACACTATATAAAATGCATTTCTATCTGATGTAGTGAGCTTCAATGTGATTACAGGGACATAGTGTATTTCCTATAAGCATCATCTTCCTTATAATAACATCAAGGCTATATTCCTCACTTTCATTCTATTGAGTTACTGTTAAGAAGCAGCTTTCTCAGAACCACAGTTTACTGCGTCTTACAGGTTAAAAACTGAAGGCAAGCAAGAAAAGCAACAGCATTACAGCCTAAATTCTGCGTCTTTTTTTTATTGAGAACTCTTTGTTCTTACAAAGAGGGATGCAGGGGATTCAAAACCTGTTGAGTTCCAAGTAGAAACAGCTCACGCATCGTTATTGTGCAGAAGATTAATGAAACTAGTCAGATTTTTCGGATCAAACGCCCGATTATCCCAATTCTGAACAAGCATTTTGAATCTACTCTTAAAGACAAATTGGCTGCCTAATCCGTGTACGGAGGAGGGAAAAGAAAGCAAAGGCGATACAGGTTCATAACTACAAAAAAACAACAACAATATGATATTAGCAGCTTCGTGTTGAACATAGTGGCCGATTTGGACACAACTTACCGATTCGAAACTCTCCATCCAAAAGAAACACGACCTTCTTTCCTGAGCAGTTTAGTTACAAGTCGTAGCTATTGGTTATTTCTGTCTGGAAATGGAAAAAGAAAAGGAAATAGCAGGAAAGAAGAAGTTATTCGGCGATGAGGGGAATCACATTAGACGAACGCTGATGCGAACGCGTAAAAGTGCCAGTGACGGACGTACCAGCAGCTGTTTTAATTCAGTTTCCATTATGCGAAGGGTGAAATGACAGAGAACTCCGCGGTGAGGACCGTCTTACCTTGGCTTTTTTCGGGATGAGTGGTGGGAAGAGACAGAAGAGGAGGAGGAGGAGCGCTCTCTCTCTCTCCCTTCCTCTCTCTATCTCTCTCTCTGCGCAGGGCAGATTGTGAACCAAAACTACATTTACAGGAAACCTGGATCAGGAGTCAGCACCGTGCGCAATGAGGCACAAATGGCGTTTCCTCTCCTTAAATTCACACATCATGCGTGCATTGCTGAACCAATCCTATTTCCTCATATCAAAGGCAACCAGCTGAGTTATCCACAGACTTCAGCCAGCAGGGGCGTAGCTAAGATTTCCCAGTCCCTTAATACACTATTCCCATTTGTCTTTTAAGTTCACATGGCAAACCACAGTTACGCAACGGCGAGCATTATTATTGCTCTTCTTACATCCCTGCACTGGCTGCCTGTGAGATTCTAAGATTCTTTAATTTGTTTATATAGTGCCCATAAAAGAAGCATTAACTCCCATTAGAAGTTTTTCCCAATTATGGCTTTTCAACATTGAATCGTGGTCAATATATTTTGCCTTTTTATATACAAGAATGTACTTTTTTTAAAAACTCTTTCATGTCACAGTGAAAATTGATTATTACAACGTAATGTCAGATTCATAAATAATATAAAATGCAAAATAAGTGGAATGAGTATTTGCCCCATTCATGTCAGTACTTAGTAGGTACACCTTTGGCCACAGTTGCAGTATTAAGCCTGTATGTGTCTCAATCGGCCTTGTGCATCTGGACACTGCAATTTTACCCCAGTCTTCTTTGCAAAACTGTCAGATTGCACAGGGATTGTGAGTGAACAGTCCACACACAAATTCTTCATTGAACTGAGATGTAAGCTCTGACTCATTCACTCCAGAACATTCACCTTGTTGTCTTTAAACCATTTCTGCTTCTTCCTGGTAAATAAATCGTAGTTCTTTTACAGACTGCATCAGGTTGTCTTTCTCTATACTTTATTGCATTTATTTTACCCTCTACCTTTACAAGCCCTCTAGGGCCTGCTGCCGATAAGCATCCTCTTGTCATGATGCTGCCACCACCATGCTTTACGGTGCGGATGGTATGTTAGTGATAATGTACGGTGTTTGATGTTTGCTAAATCTTGAGTGTAGTATAATGATCAAAAAGCACAACTTTGGACTCATCTGACCAAAGACCCTTCTTCCATTTGACTTTAGAGTCTTCTATGTGGCTTGAGCTTTTTCAGCAGTGACTTTCTCTTTGGCAGTTTCCCATAAACCTTTGACTGGTGAAGAACCCTGGCAACAGTTGATGATGATCTCTTTTAGGATGGAGCGGATGTTCATCTCTCACTTCAGGTCCTGAGAGACCACAGTCCCCAGGAGCTTACTTCAACCTTCTGGGGACTATAATCTCTCGGGAACTGAAGTGGGAGACAAACATCCGCTCCATCCAAAAAAAGGCTCAGCTGAGGATGTATTTCCTGCGACAGCTAAAGAGACACGGCCTGCTACAGGAGCTGGTGATCCAGTTCTAAACTGCAATCATCGAATCTGCCCTGTGCACCTCTGTCACTGTGTGGTTTGGAGCAGCCACACAGCAGGACAGAAACAGACTACAGCTCACAGTACGGAACTGCAGAGAACGTCAATGGAGCCCCCCTGCCCTCTATCCAGCAACAGTTCAACACTAGAGCCAGAAAGAGGGCAAGAAACATCATCAGAGACCCCACTCACCCCAAACATAAACTATTTTCCCCCCACGCCTCCGGCAGGTGCTACAGAGCGTTGTAGCCTCAAAAACCTCCAGACACAAGAACAGCTTCTTCCCCACTGCCATCAGCCTAATAAACAACTGAGTCATTCCTCCACACCTGTGCAATATGCAATATACTAATGGATATGTATAATACTTTTTGCACTAAGAACAGCATTCTCTGCTTTTTGCACTGTATTATCACTCTAGCAGTTATCATTTTGCACTACTGTGTTTATATATTCCTTTCTAGCTTTGTAAATATCTGTATATATTGTTATATTGATTTTTATCATTACTATTTTTTTCCCTCTTCTTCTTTCTGTAGTTTTTTTTTTATGATTCTCTTTCCTAATTCCTAGGGTGACACCAAAAACCAAAACCAAATTCCTTGTATGTTGTATACGTACTTGGCCATTAAAGCTGATTCTGATTCTGATGTACGCACAGTCTGTCCCATCTCAGCCAATGAATCTTCTAACTCCTTCAGAGGAGTCATAGGTGTCTTGGTCACCTCCCTCACTAGTCTCTTCCTTGCACTTTACTCAGTTTTTGAGAACAGCCTACCCTGGGCAATTTTTATATAATCAGACTTTGAAGAAATCTTTATTCACTTTGACATGAAAATTCTTGGCAAAAAAGCACAACAAACAAACAAACAAGCAAATGAAAAAAAAAAACACAACATGGGGGGAGTATTTTTTTATATTCATTGTAAAGCCATGCAGGGGTTGGCAGCAAGATACACTTCAGACCTTCCCTGCTCCTGCTCTGCCTCCAGGCCTCTTGGATCCTCAGAACAGCTGCTGTTCCAGGATCAAGGCTAGTGGGGGAAATTGTGCCTTTGCAGCAGCAGTTCCAAAACTTTGGAACAGCCTTCCTCCTTTCATTAAAGATTCCTTCTCCATTGACATTTTAAGGAAAAATCTCAAAAAAATGCATGTTCCCAGTGGTTTTTGGTTGTTCTTAATGATCTAAATATTTTTGTGTTCTATGCTTGTTTTATTTTAGAATTTGATTTTACAAATTGTTGTCCTGTTTTGCCGTTTTTTTTCTTAAATCTATTTTATTTTATTTTGTTCTACAGATGCTTGTTGTGAGTCTTTATCCTGTCCTGTGCTTTTTGCACAGTTTTGCTGTTGCTTGTCTCTAACGTACAGCACATTGGTTAATGCCATTTGTAATGTGATATAACTCAGATATTCCCTCACTGTTTTGAACATTCAGACAGATTTATCACCTGTTGTACTATTAAAAGTAGTAATTGCAATTTGAAAATTCCTCCCGGAATTTTTGTGGACCGCCCTTAAATTGTGGACCCCAGTCCTTTGTCTTCACAGGTTAAAAATGTTTGATCCGATCCAAGACAGACCTGTGCAAAACTCAGCCAAACCAGATGTAGATTAATGATTGCCGGTAGAATCAAGAATAATTACATCTTTTCCCAGTCGATTGACCCTAACAGAACCAAAAATAAAGATAACACTGGCTTCTACTAACAAGCAGCTGCAGTAACAAAAACAAAACAGCAATTTGACAATTATATCCTAAGAACAAATAAGAAGCCACAAGAAGTCATTCCAAAAATTATCTATTTATATGCTTCAAAGACTAATAGAAATAATTAAAAGTCCCATTTTCAAAACCTGTTCTAGTAAAACATTGTTTGCCCAAGTGAGAAAGAAAGTAATGATTTTCTAAAGAATCAAATATCTGTGAAGCAAATTCCTAAACACAGCATAACTGCCTTTTAATAGCGTAAACATTTTACATTGAGTCTGGTTTTGAAAAATATTTTCTCCCATGTCGTATTAGGCTACATGATCAAAATTTATGCTGAATATGCTCAGGTCCATTTGGAGCTATACTAGTATTTGATATATTGACACACAGAGCCAAGACTTGTGACAAAAAACAATACCATACACCGCTCGATTACTCTGATTATATTTGGTCTTGGCCCTGGTTTCCTATAACGAAGGGGGTCCACGAGAACTTCGCATCCAGAAAATAACGCAATCCAGAAATACTATACAGTATAAAGCAGACATATTAATGAAGAGTATGAGCTCCAGCAAACCTGACATTTATTCCAGTCAAAAAGCTACAATAAAAAGGATATGCCATATTATTTTGCCGCATCTCTTCATCCTGCAGACTCTGAGTTGCAGTATATCTCGGTCCTTGATACTTTCTATTTGCATTCTTTTCTGGGGGCCTGTGCGCCTGCAGAGTCTGGTATTCATCTTTACATGTAGCTTTACTCAAACAAAAGGCCTCCAGTGGAAAAGCTCTCAGCACAATCATTGTCTGCTCTGAAAATAAGCAGGTGCAGCACATATAGTCAGTAAATTTCTGTAAACTGTCACACTCAGGCAGCCTATCGTCTGTCTTTTACACCAAACAACACTGTGCAGTTAGTATTTCTGTGTTTTTCAGTGCTTTACAGGAATGTGTCAGTTAAGCCTGAAGTGAGCAGTAAAACTCTGAATGCTAGCGTCCATGAAAGCTAGGAGAAGAATTTATTCAGACTTAGTGTCAATGTCTGTGTCCCCGCATTAGTCAATGTTTTGCACAACAATGTGCAATGTTAATTGAGCCAACGGGGATCCTATGCCTCTAATACATATAGGCTACCAGAATATCAATAGGGTCAGGCCTCACAGCTTACATGCAGACAGCAACTAATCTTGTTATCTCATTATAGTCATGGATATACATGTCAACAACATGAAAAATTAATACATCCACACACACTATATTACTAACCATAAAGTCACCTTGTGAGTTTTATAGACCCTTGTTTAAAAATGACAAATTGCTAGTGATTATTATTTAGACATACAGCTGTACACATTCACACACCACACAAACACAGACACCCTTGCTTATGCCTTTGTGCCCTTGTATAGCTGTCCTTAGAAGCACCTAATTAAGTCCCTCACCATAAACCGACCCCTTTGTAAAATACAAAATGGCCAAAATGACCTCACCTTGTGAAAAATATCCCCACTTCTTAAACTCAAACTGGCTGTCACAAGACGCAAAGTCCAAGAAAACACACACACACATCATCGCTCAAACACCTAAACACACAGACACATTCTGCAAGGAGAATGCCCTTTTCAACCGACGAGTCTGTGAGCGATTCCAATAATTCAAATGTCACTGAATAACAAGGTGGGTTGAATTTCATGGTCAACTGCCCTCTGTAATTATCTGAAGACACTACACTGACATTAAAATTCTAAATCCTTGCTGCCCTGCAGTGCCTCAAGAAACAAACTAGCTATGTTTCAGCAGCAAAACTTTGAGGATTAGGTGAGTAAACAGATTTGTTTAATAGTTGTCCTAAAGGAGACAAGTGATGACATCAGAGGAAAATCATCCCCAGCAGTAAGACAGATTATTTGTTTACCAGTCTGACAACCAGTGAAGCAGTCTTCTAGAATCTAGAAGTTATGAAGCCGTCCTGTATATTCTTTTTTATTTCCCTGGCTTTTCTGAGGAGATACCACTCTCATACCTAATGTTCCCTCGAATTTTTCGTGAGTCTGAGCAAACACACAAACTCCCTGAGCATCCCTTGGACCACTGTGAGCAACATCAGACGTGTGCACTGTGGTCACACCAGCATCACATCCATTCAAGTTACATGGTTCATTAAAAGAATCACATTACAGCATTTACATTTCTGTTAAAACACTTTGTCAACAGGAGCCAGTTGAAGGCTGCAGTGATTTTAGTGACACTACAATGTATAAGAGTGAAGTTATTGAATATTTGTCTCTCTTTACTGTTGCAGCGGTTTTGCAAATTGCAGACGGACCCTGTTCACTCCATAGACACCAATGTTATTCCTGTAGCTTGAAAGACAGCTACTTTTGATAAAACTGGGCTTGTAGCACATTGTCTGCCTTGCAACAATGGGAAAGAGGCACCGTTTATGTTTTGACAACCTATATCTAATGAGTTATTAATGCTGGAAGTGTGAATCTGTGAATATCTTTCCAACTTTACTGAACTTGGGGCCACTACCACCTAAGGAGTGATATATTTAATTTAGAAAAAAGCATTTAGCCATACTTAAAGCTTTAAGTGCTTTATTAACACGGAACTAAACATTTTGTATTGTTTTGTTATCACAGGTTCTGTCTGAAAAGAGGTGGCATCATTTTAAACAGTGAAATCAAACTAACAAAATGTAATGACCAAGCAGTGAGCAATACTGGATTCTGCAAAAACATAAACAACTTTTTTAAAAATCTAAATCTTATCTTAACACAGTTAATGTATTAACTTATTTTTGTGTGTATGCATGTATTTATTGATTTATTTAGTACTGTTAACATATCAGAGTTCTGAGTGAATTTTTCTTAAGATAGGCAAAGGCCATTTATTGATTACATATAGGCTATTAAATGTTTATTTAAAAACTAAAAAGCATTAAAAAAAAAAAAACAACTTAGGCATTTATTGAGTCACTAAAATACTGTAGAGTACAGACCACATCAGCATGATTATAAGCATCCTCTGGTAAATGAACAACCAGATACTGATGTCTCTCACCATATGGACTTCAGGAGATGACTGGGGGATGATAAACTGTGACCTACTGGTTGGGTTCTCTCTGTTCTCATGTTTCTTACATGTTTGTCCCCTGACAGCCGGGTCCTAATGTTTTTTGAGCAACACACCATACTATGACGTTTTTACAATGATGGTTCTACTATGAAGCCAGTTTGACATGTTCAGGCATTCTTTGAGTGAAAACTCAGAGATTTCAGGTATCAGAAGGTGGTTTTCAACTTTCTTTGTTAACTTTCTGCTTCAAATTTAAACTAAATTTCCTTCACTAACCCAGCCCTCTGGACTTCCAGGAAGCTGTGTTCCTATTGGCTGTCCAGGTGGCTGCTTGGTGTTATCAGGAACACCTGAGCAGCTCAGTGTCTTCCTGCTTTATTTAGCTGCATCAAACATTTCCTCTGCTTCTGTTCACCACTGAACTGGGTTTGTCTCCGTTTCTTTAGTTTGTTCTTTAGGTGTTTGCTTGCAGCTTCCAGCAGTAAAATCATCTTTAATGTGTTTCTTGGTGTGTTTTAGGGTTTTGTACTGGATAGTTGTCTTGGTAAATGAGGTTCTTTAGCCACAGTTAGCACATGGTGCTAATATATGCGGTGATTAGTGGATTTGGTCCAGCTGAGTTGTGTCTTTATCTTGGCTGTAGTGAGTCTTTCAACGTTTTTGGTCAGACACATTCTGTATTCTTGTTTGTGAACCCACGTTGGTTGTCCAGAAGGTAAGAGTTCCTGTCCTGATTCTCTGTTCTCAGAGGTTCTCTGGTAGGCTGCGGTAGACTTTAGTGTTTGGGTTGTGCTAGTTTGGTTTTTGTATGGTTTCATTTGGACGACTATCTTGAGGCCCCTCCATGTGGTTTAGTGAGGTTTTCTGCAACAGTTCTACAAAGCAACCTGCAGCAGAAGAGACTTTGAGAGTTTTTAGGAAGTTCTGGAGACCAGACTTTAGAGCAGCAGAAACATTTGTCAGCAGTTTGAGCAGGAGAAGGTGAGCTTCAGAGTAAAAATGAGATGGAAAGCTTCTTGACCCGTGTGGTGAGGTCCTGTACCAAGAGTTTGAGCAGGTTGTGAAGAATCTGTAGTTCTTTGGTCTGAAAGCACAAGAAGAGTCGACTCATTAAAGGAGAAAACAGGAGATATTGTTGGTTCTTCTGCCATTCTGCAGTTTCCTTAGACTGAATATCAAGTTTATATTTTAAATGATTTCCCATGTGAGCCCAAGAAGACTTCAATAAACTCCCTCCATCCCCTGGACACAACATATTTTATTACCATGTTAAATCTTTTTTTTTTTTTTTTTTTTTTATAAGTGGTTTTGAGTTTTAATCATAGTTTTAGCATAGTTTTTTTCCTCTTTGCTTGTTTAGTTTTGTCATCTGTGTAAAAGGTGCTAAACAAATAAAGTTGAATTGATAAACTGAATATTTGACTAACTCATGATTGTGACAACAGAAGTATTTTCATTGTGATTTAAGGGTTTATTTCATTTTTAAGGTTGGGGTTAAAATCTTGACAGAAAAAGAAGATTAAAGAAATAAACTACATAACAAAAAGCAATAAAATCAAAGGAAAAAAATTTAATACAATAAAACTTTTGAAAAGTTCTATTATTAAAAAGATTTAAGAAATTTAAGATGTAATTTTCTGATTAAACATTAAGTATTTTAATTAAATGTTTTGTCTGTTTAAAGGTTTAATAATCTAATTAAATGTTTTGCATTTTTAAAAATGTTTAATATTGTTCTTGTTTAATTGTATTTTTTAAATGTTTAATTATCGAAAATATTTTATCTGTAATTTTTAATATTTGTATTTTAAAAATTTTGTTTAATTTCATAATGACATGTATCTTGTTGAATTATCTAATTCAATATTTTGTCTGTTTAATAGAGTTAAACATGAAATACAATTAAATTATATTAAACTGACAAAATATGGAATTAGATAATTCAACAAGATACAATACATGTCATTATGAAATTAAATAAAATTTTTAAAATACAAATATTCAAAATTACAGATAAAATATTTTCGATAATTAAACATTTAAAAAATACAATTAAACAAGAACAATATTAAACATTTTTAAAAATGCAAAACATTTAATTAGATTATTAAACCTTTAAAAAGACAAAACATTTAATAAAAATATTTAATGTTTAATTAGAAAATTTCATCTTAAAGACAAAACTTCAAATAGGAATTAAACAGAAAATACAATGAAGCATTTAAAAAGAAAATTAAACATTAAAAGGTGGTAAAACATTTAAAAAGAAAAACCAAGATTTAATCGAAACATTAAATATTGGCAAAGGAAAAAAAACTCGAACAAGCCGATAAAACATTTGAAAAAACAAACATTAAAAAGAAAACATTTTGAAATCAAATCAGACATTAAAAAAGAATAAAAGATGAGAAAAAAACAAAACTAAACGTTTAAGAAGAATCAAACTAAAGGCAAAACATTTGAAAAGACACCAGTTAGACTTTAGAAGATCAAATTAAACAGAAGAGACAATAAAACGATCAAAAAGAGTTCTTGGTTTGATTGTGGACAGATTTACTAAGTGCTCATTTCAGAAAACTGCTTTCCAGATACAATCTACTAGTAGTTGAAGGCATCGATCAAACTAATGTTACCTTCTGATCTCCACAAACTTTACTGTTCAGTGAAGAGAATCAAAGTTTGTTCAGGATTTCTAAAAAACCCACAGGTGAAAGTCTGAGAAGAACTCAGATGGATGGTCTAAATGTGAAATCAAGACTCATGGTCACAAGTTTTAAGGTTTCTGTTAACCAGAAAGTTCAAACTAACAGAGAAGTACTGAGAAACTTTGAAGATTTCAGTTCTCAGACTGTCTAAAGGTTCAAACTAACAGAGAACTACTCAAGAAGTTTTAGGTTTTCAGTCCTCAGACTGTCTGAAAGTTCAAACTAACAGAGAACTACTCAGGAACTTAGAGGATTTCAGTCCTCAGACTGTCTGAAGGTTCAAACTAATAGAGAAGTACTGAGAAACTTTTAAAACTTCAGCCCTCAGACTGTCTGAAGGTTCAAACTAACAGAGAACTACTGTGGGACTTAGAAAATTTCAGCCCTCAGACTGTCTGAAGGTTCAAACTAACAGAACTACTGTGGGACTTAGAAAATTTCAGCCCTCAGACTGTGTGAAAGCTCAGGTCCTGAGGACTTGGGAGGTGTGGAGGCTTTGGAAAGTCTTGGAACTGAGGGTTCCACCCTCCAGCACAAAGGCTGAAGTCCAACCTCCTGAGAAAAACGTTCGAGTCGAGACTCAAGTTAAAAAAAAACTCAAAAACGAAAAAAAATAGATGATAAATGCGCAAAAAAAAGTAAAATTAGTATCTGAGCGAGTAGCTCAGGAGGATAAGAAGAGGACTACCAACTGGAAGATCGCAGGTTCAAGACCCACCACCGGCCTTTTTCTTTCTTTGTCTTAGTCAGAATTTTGAGAAAATCTAAGAAGTGTCTGGTCTTGAACCAGCGACCTGCAGCTCCATAGGCAAATCCTTAACTCACTGAGCTACAGATCAGATAAAAAGAAATAAATTCGTCGTCCCTTTGGCATCGTAGTTTCCGAAGTGACCACATGGGTGGAGCAAAGGCGGAGTCTGGGTGGAGTCAGGGCGGAGAGTAGGCGGGTAGGTGGGTGGCGGCCTCCCCCCTCTACTCCCCCACCTCCCCCCACCGCCCACCACACCTTCCCCCGCCCGACGAGTTCTTCGAGTCTCCACGAGTTCTTCGAGTCTCGACAGGTTTTCCCGAGTTTCTGGAGTTTCCACCAGGTCCAAGGCAGAACAAGCTGTCATGAAGAGGTGTTGAAGTCAGCCAGGATGGAATGACTTTTTACAGCGACTAGAAGGAAGATGACTAGAAGAGCAGGTCTTTAACCACCATCCATAAAATCCATGGAGTCGCTCCAGAGAAATGAAAGGAGGTCAACTTTTATCAACCTCCATCCAAATGTTCAACTTGATATCTTTACTTGGAGATTTTTAGCACCAAAAACCTTTAGTATCACACATTATTATCAGTTATTAGGACTTTAATGGAATCCACCAGCAGATTTAGTTTTTGTTGAGACACTTTGTGTCGTTGTGGGACTGCAGTATTTAAAACTCTTCCTTCTATTTGACCTCATGTTTATTAGTTTTAGTTTAAAAAGTTATTTTAGTCGTCCATTAGTCTCTTAAAAAACAAATAATAAATTGGATTAGTCAAGAGGTTTTAATTTCTTACTTTGTCATATTTTAAATATGACAAAAAATATAAAAATAAAGTGTCTTGAGACAATTTGACCTGTAATTGGCGTTATATAAATAAAATTGAATTAAAATTGTATATATCTTGTAATGTTGGAGTAATTCAGCCATATATGTTGGAAACACATTTTCTTTTTCCATTAATCTGTTGATTGTTTTCTCCAGCAATTCATTTCTTGTTTTGGTTTATAAAATGTCAAACCCAAATATATTCCGTTTACTGTCATAAAAACCAAAAAGATCTACATTCATGATGCAGGAATCAGGCAGTTTTTCACTTTTTATCTTAGTTTAGTCAGAAAGACAGTTGATAATGTGTGAACTGTTGCAGCTTGTGAGCCGTAGAAGGTTTTAATCTTTGGGGCCGAGTGTCAAAAAACATTTAGAAACCAACATCAACAAAACACTTAAAGATCTGAACATCATTTGCATGACAATGTCAAATTAAAGGACATTTATTTCCAACGTAAATGTGTGATATTCATCCTCTGGAGCTTTCTCTTCACATCGTCTTCCACCTGGACTGGTTTGGTCGGGAGCATGTGCAACAAACATTTGAAAAACTGCACTTTAACATCAATGAATGACACTGAAGTTTAATCTCTACATAAATGAAAGTGAGTCTGGATGTGCTGCTCTGTCATTAACTCCTAAGTTTAGGGAAAGTTCAAACAAAAGAGGACAGTTCAGATAAGACTTGAGAATGAGCTTATTTTGAACAAACATCTCAGATTTTCTGAGCTTCAGCACCTCTAGCAAGATATTTTAACAAGCAACTCAAGAGATCCAGAAGTTGGAGAGAGTTAGCTTTAGCTGAGCCAAAGAACATGTGGGACACTAACCTAGCAAACATTTCAGGCTTTTCTCTGTGAATTCTCAGAAATAATTTCCTATTTAATGACAGAGCTACACATCTTAACTCAGTCTCATTAAAACAGACTCTAATTCAGTGTCATCCATCCATATTAAAGTGCAGTTACCCAAAATGTTTGTTGCATGAGCTCCAACAAAACCTGTCCAGGTAGAAGGCCACTTTGACAAACAGGAAGTGGAGGATTCCAAGCAGATTTATAGAAGGGGGAACCGGACTGTACTAAGTGTGGTCGAGTATAGAGGGGTGTTTTGCGGGTTTTTAAGGCTGATAATGATTATTAGTGAGACATTTGGAGTCGATATTCATTTGCAGTAAATGAAAGTATTTAAAATCTTGGAGTTAAACTTAGAAGAACACAAACTCTAACAGAAAACTTTGTTGATACGTTTTTGTTTTGTTTACAGATATTAAGTTAAAGGAGTTTTATTCGTGACGTATAACCAATCAAATCACTCCAGAAGACAGAGCGACCACAGGTAGATAAAGATTCAGAGCCAAAGTAGCGCCATTTTTAAATGTATTTATTACCGTAAATCAGTAAAAAATAAAATACCTATAATCTGTAAATCAGTCAGCCCACAATTACTACAATTCTACAATGTATGTCTCTTTCCTTTGACTTGTTATTTGTACAATATACGATGTATATGATGGCGTTTTTTCATAGCAAAGGCTATACTATGATGTTTTCTAAGAGACATACGATGCTACTCTGGTTGTTCTGGCGCTGGGCTGCTGCAATCCTCCTCTATTGTTTTCTGGATTGTACTCAGCTGCATGCCTTCATCCACTCGGCCTCCGTTGACTCGTCCCGCCTGCCGTCTCTGGAGCTGAAGCTGGATTGGAACAGACCAAAGTACAGTCCAATCATGATGCCAGCTGCCTCTCAAAAGGCTCCTTCATCTGGCAGGTGGTGGCACTTCTTCTGAGGGGAAGCTGAGCTGGCCTGGCAGAACTTTGGAGATGTGTTCCAGTGGTTGGTGGATGTGTGGGGAGACAGAGAGGGACCTTTGAATTGTTCAGAAAGGAAAACAGGAAACCCATTGGTAGTTTTAGTTTAGGGTGCTACTGCGGTGTGTTTTTGGGCTTGAAGAGGTGAACAGGAAGAAGTTTTTTTTGTATTGATTATCTTTTACTTTGTTCCTGGTTGGAATGCCCATCAATGTCAACATGAAGTTCACTTTTAGTTCTGTTTATTTATTTTTATTTTACTAACACCCATTTGTTTTTAACCCCCTCACATGTGTTGTTGTAAACTTCCTCTTTCAAATAAATACTCGTCTAACCCTCTGGAAACCAGCGTTTGGACTGTTTTTGTGTTGCTCCTCACCTACTGACAGCTGTGGACTAAAGGCTATACTGTGACGTTTTTAGAGCGACATGCTATACTATGATGTTTGTTGGGCGACACGCTATACTATAGGCTTTTTTAATTGACATATTACTGTGACGATTTTTTGTTTTAATTTTTTTTTTTTTAAGCAACATATAAGAATTCGAACAGTTTTAAAAGTTACTATACTTTTACTTGTGCAATGAAATTATTATTCTATGGCATTTTTTAGATGACATATTATACTCTGATGTTTTCTTGAATTACATACTATTTTGACAATATACTGCACTATGACATTTTTTGAACCACATATCATACATGACAATTTTAGGCAACATCCTATCATTTTGCGCTTTTTGAACCACATAATAATCTATGTTTTGTTTTTTTTTCTTGCCAACATGCTGTACTATGAACTACAGGCCATACTATGTTATTCTTGAGTAAAGCATACTATACTTTGACATTTTCTGAACTACATCCTATACTATGGCGTTATACACAGAGTACTTTGGTTACATGTTGATTTATAATCTAGATTTTTTTCTGTTGTACTATTACAAATGCTGATACTACTACGACTCTAACAGCTGTTTATACTACTACTGCTGGTTGTACTTTTAGTATTACTACTACTGCTTGTACAACTATACTACAGCTACTATTAATCGTCTGGTATTTGGTTGTCAAGCTGCTAGCTCGCCTTAGCGTTTTGCTAGTGGCTAACTAGTTAGCTCTCATAGACTGGAAGCTCTCAACAAGATTTCATAATGAAAAAAGAGCCAAAAACTATTCTTACCTATGAAAAGTCATTCCAAGTTTCCTTGTCTCAATCGTACGACGTAGTGTGTAACTGTATGCAGCACGGTGAGCCGGCATACTTCTTGTTTCCGTTTTCACGCCGTCTACATCAACAGAATGCACTGAAACTTTGCCCCCACTAGCTTAGCCTCGCTGTAGCACGCAGCTCAAAGGGGGCGTGTCCTATCTACTCATTCATATCTATGAGAACAACGGTGGCTACACATAAGGACGTCTGGCGTTGATTAGCTGCGTAAATACCATTATATACAGTCTATGGTAAATACGTATGTGAATCGCATCATTGGCTGCAGCAGCCAGTCACTGGTCACTCACTGACTCACACTGAAAAATAGCACAGAATGAATTGTTACGTGTTTATTTTATTTACAATTTAGATGGGATTTTTTTTGTGTGCACAGCGCAGATTTTCTGTGCGCGGAGACCGTGTCAGCAGTGCGCAATTGCGCACGCGCGCAGCTTAGAGGGAACAGTGCTCATACCTGAATTTCTAACTAGCATTCACATTATATCCTGTTTAACAATCTTGCCAAATAGTTTACATTTCAGATCAATTAAATTGTTATTAATCGGTACTGAGCTTCAGAGTTAATGGTAGGGAGATTTTTAGTATTACCCATGTATTTTTGCTTGCTCATATTAAGAAAAGATGCTGTCAGAACTGATTATGATCTAATTCTACAATGTTCAGAAATCCAGCGGTCAGTATAAATCATCAATAAATCGTTTATACAAGTAGAGAGGCACAGAACTTCCGCAACCAGCTGATCATCAATATATAGTATACAGGATCATGTATACACTGCATAAATAGCCACACACTCATATATTGATCGCTATTTTGGAAAGCCCTGTGCTCCAGCATTTGTGCAGTATTTTATTCTCGTGTGCACTTCATCCTGCATGTGAATACAGGAGGAATCTAAGCAGGTAATGTTGTTCCCAGCCAGCTTTATGTAATTTGTTTGGATTGGTATCTTAACCACCACTGTGAAAAGACGTGACTTAAAGGGTCCCTGGTGACCCCCAGAGAGCAAACAGCTCTGCTCTAATAAGCTCAGTTTACTGATAGAAAAGCTGACATTAATTTCCTCCCCCAATCTCGCTCACTGCTGTTACCTTGATACCTCTTCTGACTCTTGAATGCTGATGGCCACCTCAAGGGTACCACATACACACACATCTCATAGCGCAACTAAATAATCTTGAGCGGCCCTGTGAAGGTTTTTGATTTTATTGTCCATCTTTTGGCACACACAAATAGCTTTTTAGCAATATTCTCTTCATATTCTCTCTGTCTCTCACAAGACAGCAACCCACCACCTGCTGTATAATGTTATGTAAGCAGTACTTGTACTGATGAGTGCAGAGTGAAGGAAATGGTAGAAGTGGACTAGATTCAGAAGACTTTAGAGAGGATGGGACACGAGAGAGTGGACAACCATAGAGAAACAAAAACACAGGACAAACTTAGAATTTTCTGTATACATTGAACTGTAAAATACACTAGAGAAATAGAGTTCAGGTAATGATGTATATCAATATGAAAATGAAGGCAAACTGTGTGCATTTAAAATAACAAAAAAGAAAGGAAAATCTGAATATTTCTCAAAGTGTTTGAAAGACTCACTGCTCTCATTTCCACACCATTGTGGAATTGGGAGATGGGATATTCATGGAGATATATGAGATAATTGTATCTCAGAGGTTAGAGCAAAGATAAAATGAATAAATAAATATCTTTATTGATGTTAAGCAAAAGTAGGCTCTTATTATATATTATTTAATATTGCGCATGAGTCGTTATGTTCTCAGATTAAGTTTCTTATTGCAAAGGGCCAATAAGCAAAGTAGTTCACATTTTGGCCAATCAGAGGCTTGAGCCCGCCTCCTGACTGTCCACTGCTCAGGTGCTCAAGTTCAGGTCAAATGTCAAAGAGCCACACGGAGCTGGATCGTGGATGAGAGGAAAACTTCGTAGTTAAAGTGAGTGAGGATAGAGAAGGACGACGTGCCGTTCAGTAAAAGCACTGAGCCTGCCGCCATTGTCCGGCCGATGTGGCAGTTCATTGCACTGGTGAGTTTAGTTAACTTCTAGCATGAGGGACTTTTCAAATAACAGCCTGAAAGTCCGCCAGCCATGATGCTAACTAACGCCGGTGTTCCAGTTTGACTGGTGATCAGGTTAACTGGTCATAGTTGCCATCTCCAGATGCTTCGTCCGCAGATTCGTCACGATCAGACCTGGATTTACGTGAAATAAAGATACCAGATAAAGAAGACCTCGCCGAAAAACGTCGTCATCACTATTTAATAAAGTCTGTATCCATGTAAATATCATCTACAGACAGCAAAAAGAAATGTGCGGGCCGAAATAAAAAACACGTATTTTTCAAGTACGGTGAGAGGATTCTAAACCACGTAATCCAGCGATAAAATTATAAGACCACCGTTTTACTCATTGTGCTACCGAACAGCTCGACAAACGTTCTGCTTCATCTATACAGATCACTGTCATTCTGTCAGGTGTTTAACACCTGGTGATCATTCAGGAAACACGTCCATGTCAACTGGGGATAATCACAACTTAACACAGGCTGCCTGGTTAAGAACGAGTCAGAAAACTATTTATTGTCTCACCAAGAAAACCCACAACATGAAAGCACGTCCACTGCTGTGTTGTGTGTTCGTTTGTGTGTTCAGTGGAACAGATCCAGAGAAGAACTTCGAGCTTAACTCGGGTTTGTTCTCAGAAACACTCCGACCCTCAGCAGCCTCCCATCAGAACAACACGCAGCAGAACATCAGCTGGATTTGCTAAAATACATCGGAACAAACTGAGACCACGTTGTTTAAACTAGTCACTCAGAAAACAATAAAACACATTCAGTCATCCACGTCCTAACCGTCTTTCAGAGCACTTTAACCGCTGACAATATATATATATATATATATATATATATATATATATATATATATATATATATATATATATATATATATATATATATATATATATATATATATATATTTTTTTTTTTTTTATTTTATTTATTTTTTTTTTTTTTAAAGGAAGTAAAGGGATTCGATCTGGTCAAAACAAACAATGGTTTATTTGCTCTACACAGGGAGCCATGAGCACCTATTGGAGGTATTGAAGCAGACTACAGTCACATATGAACGTTATAGCTACAGATATTCCTGTTGGACTCTGAAGATATTGTGCTGCCATATTTGTATATTTAGCCTACATGTACTCTAAGGTGGATTAGGAACATGTCATTAAATCAAATACTGTCAAACACCAGAATTCACTCTAGTCTACATCACTTTTAAAAGTATCTTCTGCCATTTCTAAACCAGCCAGGGTGTATTGGAGGACACAAATCACACAAATATATTGTTTGTTTTGACCAGGTCGGATCCCTTCCTTTAAAAAAAATATATATATATTGTCAGCGGTTAACGTGCTTTGAAATGAGGGGTTAGGATGTGGATGACTGAACGTGTTTTATTGTTTTCGGAGTGACTAGTTTTGACAACGTGGTCTCAGTTTGTTCCGATGTATTTTAGCAAATCCAGCTGATGTTGTGCTGCGTGTTGTTCTGATGGGAGGCTGCTGAGGGTCTGAGTGTTTCTGAGAACAAACCGGAGTTCAGCTCGAAGTTCTGCTCTGGATCTGTTCCACTGAACACACAAACTAACACACAACACAGCAGTGGACGTGCTTCTATGTTGTGGTTTTTCTTGGTGAGACAATAAATAGTTTTCTGACTCGTTATTAACCAGGAAGCCTGTGTTAAGTTGTGACTATCCCCAGTTGACATGGGCGTGATTCCTGAACAATCACCAGGTGTTAAGCACATGGCAGGATGGCAGTGATCTATGTAGCACAATGAGTAAAACGGTGGTCTTGTAATTTTATCACTGGATTACGTGGTTTCAAATCCTCTCACCGTACCTGAAAAATACGTGTTTTTTATTTCGGCCCGCACATTTCTTTTTACTGTCTGTAGATGATATTTACATGGATACAGACTTTTTTAGTAGTGATGCTGACGTTTTTTGGTGAGGTCTTCTTTATCTGGTATCTTTATTTCACGTAAATCCAGGTCTGATCGTGACGAATCTGCAGACGAAACATCTGGAGACGGCAACTACCGCCAATTAACCTGATCACCAGTTAAACTGGAACACTGTAATATCCCTACTGAATATGCTAAAAGTGTTAGCGACCTGAATGTTGGATTTGTTAAGAGTTTAAGAGATACTGCTTATTAGCATACACATTCAGTGATGACACTGTATTTTAGAGACACTTGTTTATTATTACTCCTCCAAGGAATGCGGCGGAGTTTTGTGATGACGTATGTTTGTCTGTTAATCTGTGCTTCAGGCCGTGCGCAACATTACTCAAAAGCAGAATAACGGATCTGGATGAAATTTTCAGGGATGGTCCGAAATGACACGAGGACCACCTGATTCGATTTTGACAGTGATGCGGTTTATAGTCTGGATTTTTGTATTGTTGTGAGGTAGCAGCTTCACTGTAACTATGACAACAAGTGAACGCTACATCAGCTGACAATCACATCATTGTGGTCCTACTACCAATCTATCGCTGCAGACTCATCAGGACTTATCCCTCCAAAATCATACAATGACTGAGCAGTCTTGACGGAGTACTGCGCTCTCTGAGTGCTTTTCTTGTTTTATTTTGATGCACTTTTATAGCTATTAGTGTGAATTGCTGCTGGTTAAGATGTACTTAGGTAGTAAATTTCACTCTTAGATCGTGCTTTCTAGAGTTGAAGTTGCACCAATTGTTTTATGTTTTCCATTATGGCACCTAGCTTCAAGTACTTGAAGGAAGCTGTGATTTTGAAACTGATGAATTTGCTCTTTTGTACAACAGACACTTGAAGTGAAGCAATAAGTTGATTTCATAAGTTCTAACCTGTGATCAGAAATGCTGATAGAATTAGCTTAGAGACAATTATCTGCTGACCTAATTTATAGGTCAGGTTTTTGAGTTGGAGCATTGTTCAGATGAGACAATGTGAATCTCACAACAATCAAAGAAGGTTGCTGAGATGTCACAAGAGACAAGATTTCACAGTACAGCTCTGCTTCGATGGCACAGTTGGTAATACCTGTACTTTTCATTTCCAATCCAATCCAATCCAACTTTATTTCTAAAGCACTTTAAAACAACACTGTCGGCCAAAGTGCTGTACACATTAAATAATAAAATAAAAGAATAAATAACCAAATAAAAATACAAATAAAATAATGCGAGTATAAAAATAAGACATAAGACACAGGTTGTACAGTAAAAGTCAGCTCTAAGCTGAGCCATAGGCCAAGTTAAAAAAATGTGTTTTTAAAAGAGATTTAAAAATAGGGAGGGAACCAGCCTGTCTGATATTTAATGGGAGCTCATTCCATAGTTTAGGAGCAGCCACAGAAAAAGCACGATCACCTCTCAGTTTCTTTTTGGTCATAGGCACCACCAGTAGAGCTTGATCTGCTGACCTCAGTGAGCGAAAAGGGTTGTAGGGAACCAGCAGATCACACAGATACAGGGGGGCCAAACCATGAAGGCATTTAAAAACTAATAAAAGAAGTTTGAAATCAATACGGAGGTGCACGGGGAGCCAGTGGAGGGATTGGAGGATGGGAGTTATGTGGTTATATTTACGTGACCCCGTTAAAAGGCGAGCGGCAGCGTTCTGAACCAGTTGAAGTCTCAACAGTGAGGTTTTGCTGAGTCCTGAGTAAAGCGCATTGCAATAATCTAAACGAGTGGTAATAAAAGCATGGATCAAAATTTCAAAGTTGCGACAAGATAAAAAAGGCTTCACTTTGGCAAGTTGCCTCAAATGATAAAAACTTGATTTCACAACAGCACTGATCTGGGTATCTAATTTAAAAACAGAGTCCATCTTTACACCCAGATTCGTCACAACAGGGCTTACAGCTTGGGTTAAAGAGCCGAGCTCAGCTTTGACCACCGGAGTGGAGTCACTGGGAGAAAACAGCAAAACCTCAGTTTTATGCTCATTGAAATGCAAAAAATTGTAAGCCATCCACAATTTTACTTCTTCAAAGCATTCAAGGAGGGACTTGGACTGTTTCAAAGGCAAATAAATTTGGCAGTCATCTGTGTAAAAATGAAACGACACATCATGTCTACGTAGAACTGACCCAAGAGGCAACAAGTACAATGAAAAAAGCAAGGGTCTCAGAACTGACCCTTGCGGTACGCCACACATCAGAGGGGCCACAGTGGAAACAGAATCCCCGACCTGGACGAAAAAGCTTCTGTTGGACAAATATGATTTAAACCAGGCTAAAGCTGGACCTTTTATTCCCACCCAGTTCTCCAACCGTGACAGTAAAATCTGGTGGTCCACCGTATCAAAGGCTGCGGTTAGGTCCAACAGGAGAAGAGCAACAGTATGACCAGAATCAGAAGCCCGAAGAACATCATTAAAGACCCTCAACAAAGCCGTCTCAGTGCTGTGGCCAGTTTTGAATCCTGATTGGAAGACTTCAGGAATTCCATTTTCATTTAAAAAAAATGAGCTCAGCTGAATGTACACAAATTTTTCCAAAATTTTGGACAGCAAAGGAAGTTTGGAAATTGGCCGATAATTGGAGAGTTCCTGTCGATCAAGGTTTGGTTTCTTTAACAGAGGCTGGACCACTGCATGTTTAAAACACAAAGGGACAACACCATTGGCCAAGCTGCCATTAACAATATCCAGGACAAAAGGTGCCAATGTCGGAAAGACTTCTTTAAAAAGACGAGGAGGAATCACATCAATGGGGGAGCCTGTAATTCTCATTTCACTGAAAACTTGTTCTAAAAGATGCAGGCTAACAGGTTCAAACTGATTAAAAACAGCAGAATAAGTTACTGATGTGCCTGGGTCATGTGCAGGACGACTTATAAGGGCTCTAGTGCTCTCCACTTTACGAATGAAAAACTGCAAGAAATCCTCACACATTTTCGATGGTTCCTCGGGACAGTGGGGTTCTGGAGCACTGACAACTGTTTTAATAGTATCAAAAAGAACACGTGGGTTGTTACCGTTGGAAACAATGATGTCTGAAAAGTGTCTAGTTTTTGCATCTTTGACGGTTTTTTGATAGGAATGCCACTTATCTCTCAGATTCTGAAAAGACACATGTAGCTTATCCTTTTTCCATTTTCTTTCGGCCTTTCTGCATTCACATCTGGCAGCGCGCGTAACGTCATTCAGCCAGGGTTCAGACTTTGGTTTAGACAGCCTAAGTTTCACAGGAGCGACAATGTCTAATGCAGCTCTGCAAGCAGAATTGAATCCAACGCAAAAGTCATCAATGGATCTGTTTAAACATAGAGAGTCATCTACGTTCAGGACAGAGCAAAAGTGCGCAGCGGTGGAGGGATTAACCATACGGCCACGACGCACAGGCGCGCACGGTTTGGATACAGCACAAGATAAGGGAATTTCAAATAAAACAGGCAGATGATCAGAGAAAATTGCATCACAAATCTCAAGCCTCGAGACAGTAAGACCATGAGTAAGAACAAGATCGAGAGTGTGGCCGTGTTCATGTGTGGGACCAACAACACACTGTGTAAGATTAAAACATTCAATCAAATTTAAAAAGTCTTTTGCCAGTGACTTTTCAGGACAACACACATGGACATTAAAATCCCCAGTAATGAGAATGCGGTCATACACCGGTACAAATTCAGCTAGGAAATGCGAAAAGTCACTAATGAAGTCTTTACTGTACTTGGGTGGCCTGTAAATGACAGCGCACATCACCGGGGGCGCAGAGCTCAGTTCAAATATGTTCATTTCAAAGCTGACGTATGATGCCGTGGGTACGAGCTGCTTACACTTAAAGTTACTTTTAAAGACCGTTGCAAGCCCCCCTCCACGGCCCGATGTTCTCGGGGAGTTAAAGTGCAAACAGCCAGGCGGTAAGAGTTCAGAGAAAGCACTCGACTCACCCACAGCCAACCATGTTTCGGTTATAAAGAGAAAATCCAATCCCCGCGACTCGAATAAATCCTTCAGGATAAAAGTTTTATTTGCTAGCGATCTAGCGTTCACCAAGGCAAACCGAGCAGGAGGAGCAGGGGAGTTAGCTGTCAGTGGACTCCTAGCTATCAGCTGGAGATTCAGCTGGTTCATCCCACGCCAGCGAGGGTTTGCAGTTGGAAGGCGGCGAGTGGAGAATCCTTCGTCCAGACCGACCACTGGAACCAAACATAGGTCGATTGGATCCAGAGTGCGCCACGAAACGAAGCGGTGATATTCCGGTCCGATCCGTTGGAGCGTCTTAGCAGAAAGAGCCAGCCAAGCCTTCAGTTTCACCAGCCGGCCTCCACGCTTACCCCGGCGCCTGCGGTGCGGCCTACGCGCGGGTGGAGCACGCCATCGGCACAGGTAAAGCCGGTATCCCAGTGAAAAGCGGAGGGCAGACGGTTTTGTGCCCATCGGGTTCAAATGAGACCAAGTTTTCAAAAGAGGGTCTCAGATCAAGTAGTGCTTGGCGGTCATAAACCAGCAGAGAGTTGACATCTACAGTGACAACCAGTAAAACTAACAAAAATACAAGAAAAGTGCGCAGAGACAGAGGGCAAGCCATACACACTGGCACCATCTTGGAAATTCACTTCATTTCTTTATTTTGCAATTGTTTATAGTTATATGTTTTCATCTGTAGATTTCTGACAGCAAGATTTAGTCTTTGGTAACATTTCAATTCAATAGGATTCAGCTTTTTGTTGACATGGTTGATACCATGGCTGAACTTTAAATTCATTTGTCTGTGCTTCTGCTTGGTAGTTTATTGTTTTCATCAGCAGTAATACCAAAAAAGAAAGAAAATTTCATGGAAAGAAGAAAAGTAATAATAATAAAAAAAAGTAATATAATTGTATTAATTTGATAACTTACAAGCAAATCCAGAAAATGGTATGCTTGTCACAGAGAGAGAAAGAGAGAGAGAGAGAGAGAGAGAGAAAAATAAGTAGAAGCACATTAATACAGAGCCGCAGCCATTGAGAGACACTGTAATTTCTAGGTCTGTTGCAGGCTACCTTCAGCAAACACACACACACACACACACACATGCACTATCACACACATTCACACACACACCATCCGTTACACGCACTTTCTTCACGAGTAAAATCTGAGACTTTTGTTCTGACATTTCCCTTGTGCATTTGGTTTTTTGCTGGCACTGTTGGGCTCAATTATACACGAATTTCTCCACAACCTGCCTTCTTAGTTTGTCTAATCCCCATTAGGTATCTGAAATCTTCCTTGAAGGATTTAGTCTCTGAGTGAGGTTGAGTTATTCTTGACGTGCCAAACACTGACTTGGCATCCCCTCTGTCTACTATTCAGGAAAGCAGTCAGTGGCACTGGAGAGGTTATAGTTGTGGTCTTGGCCCCCGTCCAGCACACAGAGAGACTAAGACAGCAGATCTGCACACATTTCAACCTTGTAAAATGTTGAGCTTTTGTCTACTGATGCCCTAACTGAGACCAGGGGAGCAGTGTTAACAGAGTATGTCTGTATACTACCGTAAACTGACTTTTGACTTGACTGCATGTCATCAAGCTCACTTCAGGAAACTAGCAATAAGCACAGTTGAGATTCCACTTGTCATTCAAGTAGGGTGACTATTAGCTGAAGGTTTGTTATGGTATGAATCAAAATTGTCCCACTGTAGTTGTACTAGCAATTTGGACTTACAGTAGCTCCACCTGGCTCATGGCTGTGCTTACGGAGTAGCCAACACTGACTTTCCAATGAGCAAACAGGTTGGAGAATCATTTTCAGCCTGGCAAGGGCATGCTGGGAGAGAAGCCATGAACCCCCTCCCATTTTCCCTTTCATCACTCTGCTCCTCAGGGCAGAGCAATCAGAGGTGTAAAGAGGTTGTTGATATTCTAGACATATACTCCTCACAGAAAATCTAGCAGCAACACACACTCTACACAAACCCTACATTCTCACCGACACTGACGATATTCTCTAACGACTGTATTATATTACAGCGTAGTATCTCGCAAAGGCTCAGCAAAATATATCTAAAAACTTATGTGTTCATACACAGATACCATCTATGTCAACATACTTCACAGTGGTTTTTAATTTTAACTGCCAGTAAAAACTGATAAACTGGTCTTCAGGGAAGCCACTCATTTTAAAGTTGCCAGTTTAATAACCTTTGAAAGAAACAGGTTTTTGTATCCCCTGTTCCAAAATATTAATTATAGCATAACCTCTTGTTGATAAACACAATGGCTGGTAACATAATGTTCTCTATCAGTGCCTCAGGACTGTAATATATATATATATATATACATACATATATATTTTATATATATATATATATATATATATATATATATATATATATATATATATATATATATATATATATATATACATATATATACATATATGTAGTTAGTTTTTAGAAAATTTACTTTTTGCTTCACTGATTGTTTGATCACAGATGATGAAAAAAAGTGGATGAGTTTGCTAATTACGGTCATGATAGTTTTCTTACATACCAAGAAAACAAAGGAAAGGAAATTATCTTAGATTTTACAATGAGCTGGAAGAGACGCCATTAAGTAGATATTAATGGTGACTTTGTTGAAGTTTTAAATGAATATAACTACTAGTGACAGTAACTGATGAAAAACTGTCATGGGATTTAACCACAGGTGTCATTTACAGTAGAGGATTAGAGCGATTATACTTCATCTGGAAGCTTTGACAGTTTGAAGTGGATGGATCTACAATGATTATTTGTTATTGTTCAGTTGTGCGGAATATTTTAACTCTCTGCTTTAGTGCTTGGTATTTTGAACTTTCTGTAATTAATAGGAACACTACTTTATATAAATGAACTGCAGGCAACTCTGGTGTGAAGCCACACAATGTAGCTTGAAAGGCACCACAATGCAAGTAGAATGTGACGTGGGGCATTTTACATGACAATGAATGGGATGGGAGAAATTGACAGATCCTGTGGACACATACCTTGATATCATGTGTGTCACTTGCGTGTTGTTGTACTTAATTCTTGATTGTTGGTAATGTTATTGTGGCACACTGTTATCTGTAATTGTAATGTCTTTATTGTTGTGGTTCGATCTTATCTGACAGTCCCTACCGGTGCAAAGAGAATTTTTTTTTTATCATAAAAGATATTGCGAAGTGCAGTTGGCTTAATTAATTTTGCAGTCTTGCTCACAGAGCATTACATGCTATCCAATGAGAATTTAATGAATGTATTATGATGCATAATGAATTCAGAACATAATTTAAAATACATTATCAATATGGCCCCTTGCTTCTGTGAGAGCATTAAGGGTCTCACTGGCTGTTTATCTGCCTTAGTATCTTAAGGAAGAAATTGCTTTTTGACCACATACTACACGTACTAAAAAACTACATGAGTTCATCTATCTACAGTTTGTCTTAAAGCTTATTCAGGTCAGGGACAACAGGTCAAATAGCTCAGGTAAGATCTCCTTTTCAACAGAATTCTTGTCAGATTTCTGGCAGGTGCCGCTACAATGGAGGAGATGTAGTGCTCCAGCCTGTCCCAAGTCTAAATCTGATCTCTTCACTCTTAGTTGTGATTGATAGATGCTGAATGGGAGGCAGGCAAGTCCTCATCATGTGTGAGAATGTGACTTTTGATTCAAAGGTAACCAACCATACAAGCCATGTTCACATCGCTGGTGCGCAGACCTGTAGAAGTAAATGTTTCTCCTTCAGCTGGATGAGAAAATCCACCTTTACATCACCTTGGAGGAGGGATCTATACACAACTTGCAAGTCATTAAAAACATCCATGACTGCATAAGTTGGGCCTTGTATGCAAACTTAAAAAAAATTCAAGACCAACAGCACAGAAGGCACTTCTCTAAAAAGCATCCCTCTGTTGTTGAACGTCTCATGTACTCTAAACTACCCCTTAGGGGATTCAGTTCCATGGTTCAGTATTTGGCAAGCACCTCTTAATCAATCCACAATTACAGTAACAAACCCAATATATCAGCAGTCACAAAAATGCAAGAATTTATGTTTAATAAATATGCAAAGAATTGTCAAATACATTTGTCTTATTGCAGGAACAGAGTCACTGTCTCAGAATGTACTTTAATTATACCCTCAAATATTTCCTGGGAGTGAATATCATCACTTTATTACAGCAGATATTGTTCAGGATATTGTTTGTCACAGGCTATTATATTAACACTACCAAGTGCATGTCACAGCTCTACCACCACCTTTGCTGTACATTAAACAGACACACTTTTCCCTTAATCAGTCACAGTCCATTCTGAAGAAGGAGCCAAAAGGACACACACTGAGTGCAGTTTTCAGCGCAACACACAAACACACACTTCCATACAACAGCATACTTTACTTTACAAGGTCAGGAATGAAATACACAAGATGATTTTTCTGCCTTTAATCTAAACACATTTCACAGATCATTCAAATGCTTTGATGGGACCAATATGGCAAAGGTATATTTGAATCAAAACAGGCTTTACAGCTTTAAGTGGTGCTGGCACTACACAAAAGGTCTGACTTAGACTTTTGTGTAATCAGTATGTCTAGATTGTGTAAATATTTGATAGATAAACAACTGGTAAACCTGTGAAGTGACCACTAGCAGTGTTTTAGATTGTTAATTTTAAGCCATTCCAGCAGTGTGGCTCCTGAGATGGCACTATTGGTCGAATCCAACTATTAGATGGATTGCCATACAATTCAGTATGAACATTTCTTATAGTAGATGAAAGATACATCCAATATGTAAAATCTCTCAACACAGCAAATGTTTATGATAAGCTACCTCTAAAACAGATCCCAGTAGCCTTTAGATCTAAACATAAATTAAGGCTGAAAGATAAGTAAATTATATTGCATGCCAAATGCAATCTGCTTTGTGATGTACTGTTAATCTGTCAAGCATTTTAGAATAGATACTACAGTAAATACATACAACTCACATTGAGAGTTATTGAATTTGTGACAGCTATTTTACTATTTTACAATTTCTTGGTCTAAGTAGCCTGTTCTCATCCTCTCTCTATAACTCTTGTCTTGTCTCTGTCTTCCTCTAGTTTATTTATTTTGCGTCAGCAAAATAAGCAAACATTTTTGGCAGTCAGTAAAAGTTTATGAGCAATCACGGCATCTTAAATTTGGAAAAAAAAAATGTGCTAGTGTTCAACTCTGCAACTTTCTGGAACCACTCTTTCTAAAATACCTCTGTATTGGCCAGTTTATCTGTAAAGTTTCAAAGCAGTCACGATATTCAGATTGTTGCCACCATTTTCAACAAAAATCACACAAGTGGGCACACCAGGATAGGATTTATTCATTTCTATAACACAAAACTTCTGGTGGGACCAAGGTGAAAAGAAAATTGTCTTCATTTGTCTCCTTTCCCAGTCTTTGTGACTCATCTCTAATGCCTCTAAGTGAGATTAATAGAGTGTTCAGCGCTCATCCCAGTGGCTACTGTGCATCTAGTTACACAACATTCACAGTCAAACATACCACATATCAGCAGAGAAAATCCATCAAAAAAGCAGGACATATACCTTTGATTCTGACATTTTTGCAAATCCAGATAGTTGCTAAGTCTTGTGAAATGCAAAACAGCAACTTGCTGTTTTGCCTAATTAAACCAATCGCTTTTCAAGGGTAGCTGTCTGCTTTTTCATTTGTATTAGGAGTTGGGAATCTTCTTGGATGATTACTTAAGTACTTGGAACTCCACTGCATCCTAATGGTAATGATGAGAAGTAATCACTGAAGGTTAATAAGGGTGCACAGCACTAATCAGGGCAGGTCTGTCTGGTGGAACAGTTGCTGCCTCCTGGTCTTTTAGTAACAAAGTCATCAAGGGAAGGAGAATAGAACACAAATCCTGCAGGAAAAATGTAAAACAGGAAACCATATTAGAGAATACTGATAATTTATGCAGTAGAAAGGCTTTACCCTTATCAGTAGTATTCATAAGACCACAGTTCATTATTCAATAAATGAGACATATTGTAGATGTCTTTTACATGTTGAACAACCCATCTCCCTTATCTCTTCAAACCAGGGGAGGGCACATTTGACAAGGAGATGATTGACTGATAAAAAAGTAATTTTTCCAGTTTTGTGTGCTTTACGTTCACTGTGCGTTTTCTAATGTTTCCAGTCACCCCTTTCTAGACCTGAGGGTCAACACAGGCTGTTATCACACCTTTACGTGTGACTTTCTCCCTTCCATTTCCAATCTTTGTTTCTTTCCTGGAAGACACAAAGGAGAGAAATGAAAATAGCTCGCCCACAACCAGTGTTTCACATTTAAAGATGGCGCAAAGCATGCAAGAAACTGAGCACACGGAAGAGTTTTTAAAAGAAGGACTCGGGTGTAAGACGATCTACTGCCACTGGGGCTGCAGCTACTCACAGTGTTTGGCAATTCGGGGAGAGACTTTGACAAGATCAAATGTAACTCAGGGAGTCCTGGCTGTCCTTTGGTAGTAGAGGAGAGATACTGATGACTGTTAAGGACACAAGCAGACAGAGTAATGGTCTGAAGTGATGGTGGGTGAGAGACTTGGCACTGATCACACTGTCACTTTTAAATGGGGAGACGGGGAAGAGGCCAAGGCTCATGCAGTAACTATGTTTGTATCTAAATTTACTGCATGCAACGTATGACTGTTATAAATAATGTGGACATACATAAAACGTTGTTTACACGTGCAAAGACTTTCGTACATGCTTATATATGAGAACGTGTGTATCAAGTGGACATAAATGAATTATTCAAGTGTGTTTGTGTGTGCATGTGTGGTTGTACTAATGTGGGTTCTTATGCACACAATACAGTTTCTTTTTTTTCCCGTAGTGCTTTGAGATTGCTTCTCTCCCTCTGCATATGCATTACTCATTATTTTCTATACATAGCTAATATGGCGGAACATAACCCTGCCATGAGTGATCTGTGGACTAATGAATACATTACAGCCAATATGAGGAATTCAAGTGGGAATACTGGCCTAGGAGACGGATTCTATTTTAGTATAAGGATTCTGAGTAATTTTTACACTTTAATGGAGAGGACAATGTCAATGTCAAAATCCATCAATCAAATTCCTGCATAGCCTCTCTGACGATATGAACTCACTGTACCTTACTGTTGTCTTGACATTTTCTTGGCAAAGGGAAAGCATTGCTCAGGTAGGTAGGTAGATAGATAGACAGGTAGATAGGTAGATAGATAGGTAGATAAAAATGAATGAAAAGGATTGCTGCACTGTGGCATGTGACCCATTTTTCTTTGTGTCTAGCCATCTATGGCCATGTGTGACATGTGTCCTGTCTGCTGATTGGCTGAGGGCTGTCTCAGGTGTGTCTAGGTCACTGCGGTTCACTGGGGATTGCTGCTATTTGTAGCCCTCCCTCATGCCTGAGGGAAAAGGAATACTGGCTCACTTTTAATGTGGCTTTCTCCTCTGGCCATGGTAATATGGAATAGCATTGGGAAACTTATGTATTGCTCCAGTTACAGAAAGTTGCAATAACCTCAAACATGGTGTTAAACTACTTAAACCCTTTGGACCTGATGCTGTGATTAATCTGAGGTTGGGGCCATCATTCAAGGGCATAAGGAGGCATGGCAAGTAACTATCTGTTTTAAATTAGTTTCTGCAAATCCGTTATTCTGGAAATCTGTTTATGAATTCAGTGTTCAAGGCGATAGGAAGATTTCACCAATCTCATCAGAGACACCTTGTCAATATTCCATTGATGCTGCATTACTTAACGCACCATGTGCACACATCTGTCTCTGTGGTAACTTCCTCATATATATTTCTTGCCATTCCCACTGCACATCCCCAAGGTTCTGATCTGTGCATGGAGTGCATCCTAATCCCCTTATCCTACAGCAAACATACTTTATCACATCTCTGCATGTTCGCAATTAGAGCAGGTTGTGTCAAACTTTGCCGACAGGAGCGTTGGGGATTTAGAGGGGTCTAATTAAGAGAACAGAGTAAACTACCTCTGGCCCAGCAAGCTCAGGCTGTCCTGCTCTCATATGACTTATTTTTATTATCGGCAATAAAGAGGTGCTACGTGAACAGAATGCATCAATCTTGGTATAGATAATCACCAAGCAAAAACTGAAAAGTGGCTGCAATGGATAGATAAAAAGCAGGATGTGTCTAAATTAGTTTCAGGGGCAAGAAGAATAAACATGACTGGTGGTGATGTTCATTAATTCATTAGCTGAACTAAAAAGTAGAAATTGGTATTGTTAAGCAAGAGTTTCCCAAGAGACTACATGGCTGGAGGGTGTACACCAATTTCCTAATATGAAGCACTCACTTGCACTTGCATACCTCAAGTCATTGACCCTCTATTTTTCTGCTTAGAGGATGTGTTCACATTTTGATTTTCAGTCTGTCTTGAAGCAGTACTCGCATGAACTCACAAGAAAGCATTTTCGTTGTTTTCATTGTTTCTCCTGTTGATACTGTCCACAAAGAGATCCCTTCTTAAAGTAATTTCTATGTAAGATGGGGAACAAAATCCATGAACCCTATTCTGGGTAAAATTGCATTCCAATGTTTGACAAAACCTAATACGGGGCTTCAGCAGTCCAATTTCATTAATTCAAATGGGTAACTTCCAAAGTCTAATTAGTGTAAAAATCCTTCTTTCAATTACTGTCCATAGCTGAGCAAGCAGACACTGAGACACAAAAAGGGAAAAGGGAGTTTTATACTAAAAAGACTATGGTTCACTTAATTTGTCTAAATCACATTGCAGAGGTCTCATAGTAGCTTATCAACTGAACTTGAAAACCCATTTTTACACAGAGAGAGCCTCTAGATTTTTTACTGACATTCTTTTCATGAACAGGAGTTAACGGCATCCTGCTGGTGTAAATCACTGTGAGTACTGCAGTAACCCTTTGATGCAGAACATGGGTCAAGAGATACCCATTTTCCAATGAATATGGGTCACTTTTGACCCATGTTGTGCATCAAAGGGTTAAAATAGGCTTGGGAAAAAAATTACGCTATCCCTGAACCTGTCCTTCCTCTTATCAAAAGTTTTTCTTCCTTCTTGTCATCCTCATCACTGTCTTATTTCCTCTCATCCTGTTTTCTCTCATCCTCTTTGCGGTGTGTCAGTCCTCCTTCAATTTTTAGCAGTGATTTTCTCTCCACTTGTTTGCCTTCTTTGTCCAGCTTCACCCTGATTACACCAACAAAAAGCCTTGTTCACAGTCCAGCTCTTAGAAAAGTATCATTTGAAGGTATCTATTGAGGTGACTTTGGGTCAAACCAGGAGGATGAAACCAAATTTCAAAATACCAATCGACTGGATAGAAAAGGAGAGTGCAGTTGTACATTTTTACTTGGATCAACCTTGACATATTAATGACCTAAATTCAAAACATTCACAATTGGAAATTAAGACTTCTTTTTGCTCCACTGTGCCACCCAGATGGAATTTGTATCACTCTGTGGCATCTGTTAATCTCTTCAACTTAATGCAAAATGACCATTTTTATTATTTATCAGCATGTGAGCAATTAGCTATGACCTTATCAGAGATTCAGTTCATTCATTTCTTTTTCTGACTGACAGGCAACCTCAGCTAACATCTGTTCTATAATTGATTAGATCCATTGTATAATTGAAAACTTCATATAAACGTATTAAATATCCAGTTGACCAGTGAAATGAATATTACAACTCTAGATAATGCATTTTACAAAATGGAACAGAAACAGAGGGACAATTTGCAGTCACAGTACCCTTTTTGATTATCCATTATCCCATGCACACACAAAAAAGAGTGCAAATAAAGAAAATGGAACATGTGAATCAGAGTTTAAAAAGCTCCTCATATGTCGGTGCTACTGTTCGTCCAGTGGCCCCCAGTAATTTGGTAATTGAAAGTCCCAAGGCGGGGAGAACTGGACTGTATTCAAAGCAGATGAATCCATTTATAATGAGATGTAATCTCATTTACTCTGTGGCATATGGTTTGGTTTGCCGGGCTGTCATTGTTTTCTTGCTGAAAATGCACTTCTGGTCCAAAATCTGAAAAGAGAGAGCAGAGCAGTGCATTCAAGAAGCTCTTCTGAAGCCTTATTACCATAAATCAGACAGGCATCAAAAAAGGTTCAACATTGTGACCAAGCATCCTTGAATTTATGCTGTTTGCTGATTCAGTGCTTCACCACATTAGTTGTGTGATGGAGGGACACAAGGGATAATGCTTCTATATGTACTTCTAGAGACCCCTATTTTTAGTAGAAATACTGCAACGTAGCCAAAATATAGCATTAACAATGAATTGGGAGATGTTACAATGCAATATGGAGCATGCAGAGACCTTGTTGTCTCTTGCACCTGACATATGGTATGTATATCTACAATGTTTCTCTTGCTTTATTTTTGTTACTTAAGAAGCTTGACAACAGTATTCCTCATGAATATTGTTGATGGGGAAGGAAATGGTAATGATGGCTAGACCAGTAACATTACCTGCATTGGATGCTTCAGGAAGATGCCTTCTTTTTGGCAGGCCAGGCAGAGCCTAACGAGATGGTGTGATATGTAGTCATTGATCACCTCTGTCAGTCCAAGGCTGGAATTCACAAGGGCTTATCCTCCATTCATTATGCCACTGATTAAGATGTGTCACCCTGCCTTACATACTGACTACTTGGATGGAAACTGATGATGATGATAATGACAGGCGCTCTGGATGCTTATTTGACTCTGCCTCCTTCTCCAAAATTAAGATATTTTGCACAAAATGCTCAGAATCACTTACACAGACGGTAATCTATTTGTGGGATATGTATTTTGGAAACTCAAATGGGCCACAGACCATAAAACAGCTGTGTCTTGACCTGCTGGAGACATTAGTGTGTGTGCATGTGTGCACACGTGTGGGTTTGTGTGTCTGTCTATGTGCCTGTGTCTTTGTTTGCATGTGTTTGTTTGTGTATTATCACCCTGTCACACAGTAATTACAAAATCCACCTGATCCACTACCTTATCTAAGAAAACAAAAAATCATTACCAACAAAACCCACTACCTCTGTTTGTTTAGAGAGGACTGAGAGTGAAGGAAACATCTGATCTGGTTTTCATCAGTTCCTCTTAAACCTGTCTGCTCCACTGAGTTTCTACGGTGCTCTCACTGCAGTGGGAAAAAAATGATCAAAGTCAGTGAGGAGAGTGTGATTAGCGTCTCGGTCCAAGTCATTAGAACATTCTATGTTGATTAATAATCAGTTGATTTTCCTTTAACCACAGAGTAGACACACTCCTACACTGCAACATCAAAGGCAAGGCACTCTCAAACAATGCATCAATGTTCTTTTACCACATTGAGGCACATAAGGACACACACATACACACAAACACACATTAGGATGCAGCTCTCCTTTGAAGTGGAGGAAATGTTAAAACTGAATGCATTCTCCTGAAGTATGAACACCTGCGCAAACAATCCTCATGTTGTACAGTTGGACCACATATTAGAAATCCCCTGTTGGACATTTACATATAGTGTAAATCATTTTTCTCTGCAACTTTGCTGTTGGTTCAAGTACTGGTTCTTATTAATACAGCATAAAGTGAAATTATTTAAAATTCTGCCACCTTACAGATATTGTATTACTTTTAGCTTGAACAGTAGGGTATTTGCTCTTATGTCAAATTAAAAACTAACAGTTTATATTGACTATATTAAAAAATACAGACCTCATAATAGAAACTCAGAGCAATAACAGTCAGTGCGTCTTTTGTTACTGAGATTGAAATCTTTTCATTGTAGATAATCTGTATATTCACCTTTGTTTTTAATGACAGAATTAGTTCTTCTCGCAATGTAAAATGGTCATGCTCCACCTAACTCTGTAAAATACCCCAAAGGTGTTTTATTGGATTCAACTCAGGTGACACACTTGGTCAAGTCATTTTTCAGTTCTTCTGCTTCTTCTTCTTTCAAAACTCTTGTGTGATTTTTGGCAGTGTGCTTTGGATTGTTATCCTGTTGGAATATTTCTCTTCTGCCAAGTTTCTGGAGAACTGGACTCAGCTTGTCAGCCTGTGTTTTTGTATGTCGATCAACATTCATGGTGCAATCTATTGATGTCATCTCCCCAACATATTTTGCCCTAATATAGCCGCATGTCATTACACTCCCAACTGTGCATTCACTGCGGCAGTAGTGGCTAAGTTGACACCAGTCGTGCTCAACCCCTTCCGAGCCATTCAAATGTGTCTTGGTATCATCTGACCACAGAATGTGCTCTCATATTCATCAGGCTTCTTTTAGTTGACGCCATGCAATGTTCTTCACACTGGAGTACAGCGACTGAGACTCTGATGAGTGGTACTATAGACCCCTTCTACACCTTATAAATGCTGCTGCAACTGTGTTGTTTCTTAGTCACCAATCTTCCTGTATCCTTTCCATTTTGGTGAAGTCTTACAATCAAATGTTTCAGTGCCTTTGGTAGTTCTTTTCTATGTGTAGTCATGATGCTGACAGGCAGATCAACACTATCCATACATTTGAAACTAAAAGAATTCCAATTTTCCCGGGCCACAAATAAATAATGCAATTATTGAGAGGTAATATAATAAAATCAAAATCTATGAAAGGCAGGCCATCTGAGTAGAAACTGTGGTTTACTCAGATGCCGATTTGACCGTAGCTGTCGTTTTTTAAAAACTCATTTCAAATGTGTGTGTTGAAACAGAGAGACGGAGAAAAGACATGGAGAGAGACAGCAAGAGAAGAGGAGACAGTGTTTGAGCTTCACAAGCTACAGCTGAACACAGGCTGACCAAGCATGTTAGTCCACAGCAGGTGGCTGCTGACAGCTTGTTATTCCATTTCAGATGAACCCCTCACTTAAATACAGACTGGCAGACTGCTAGAATGGTATTAAGAAATATTTGTTTTCAAAAAGTGCAATCCACAGTTCACAATTCAAGATTTTTAGTGAGAAAAAAATACATTAAGGAATTTAAAGTCTTGTTTCAATAGTTGATTAAGCCAGTTGTCCTAACTTCTGACCCCTCAAAGCCACTTAAAACCCTGAGTCAGCATCTTACTGTGATATAACATGAACCACTGAAGCACTGTGTTCTGCTCAGCTGTGAAAAACATTTTTGCATATGTCTGTGCACCAGTCTGGATCTTGCAACTTTCGAACCCATATCCAGTGACTATACTGGGCTGCTTGGTTTTGGTGCCAGGTTACCGTTGGTCAAATACAAGACACAAAGTCCTGTAAACGCAAATAAGATGAGGTTTTGAGTGTTCAACTCTCAATAAATACGAGGGTACTTCAGAAAGTTCTTACTCACTGGCCTCAAATGGAAAAAAAAGGGGGCGTAAATCCCATTTTGGGGCATAACTACATATTATAAAGTCTTATATCACTGTCCACAAAAACTCAAATGATTAAAGTCATCATACAGAAAAAGAGATCATAGCTTCGAGCTACACAGCACAGGCTATAGAAGCAGCCAAATGTAGCTCTGAGCTGCTGCCCCATGCACTTTACTCAATTGTGCTGTCTAGTCATTTTCATAGTGATGATTAAGTCGTAGATGCTATTTGAAAGTTCAAGATGTGACCTTCTTTCACGAAGGGATAGCAAAGCTTTAACATCGGTAGACCAAGTGCGAGTGAGACTATTTTGAAAAATAATTCAAGAACAATCTTTATCCTGTGATGCTTTCTGGTGAGGCTGAGTTCTGTTGAAATGCCCTCATAATACCTCAGGCAGTTGTCTCCGAACTTAGGCTATTGTTGCACATGAAATAATGGATATTAAATGTTAAAGAATAGTACTAATGTTCACATTTTCAAGGGCTGTCAAACAACGCATTGTCTGCTTGCAGTCCCTCATCACAGGGTCTGTGTCACTCTATGAGGTTTTTCTGCTTTACCTCAAGCACCTCATGACCCTGTTGCTCTGGATAAAGATGTGACACTTGACCTCTTCATGACCTTGTTTTCCTACTCAGTAAAGACAAGAGCTACCTATGGCATTATGTCATCATTCACTAAAGGTGATGTTACTGTGGATGAGATTGTGTGTTTGTAGATGTCTCAGGCATCCCCTCGTTCATCCTTCGGCTTCCCATCTTTTTAAATTCATGATTTCCTTTCAAGTCTTTGTTCATTCCTTGATGTTTTTCTTTTTCATCCTCCACATCCTCATGCTCTCTCAGTCAGATCTGATTTCCACAAATCTCTCAATATTCCTCCTCCAGTTCTTCCTTCATCTGTCACCTTCCCTTTCCCACTCCCTGCCATCATTCACCCTAAGCTGCAGTTAATGATGAATGAGACAAACCTCACTTGGGCTCAGACCTGCTTAGCTCTGTGGGATAGCGCCAAGCTTCCCAGTGGACATTCGGGCCTAATTTTTTATTAATGGGCTGCATCAACACCAGTCCCTGTAACTCAGGAGACCCATGATTCTCATGATACCCAGTTTTCAAAGTTAATGCTTGGATTTTTTTCCTCACAGCCGTTTCTTCTGGGTCTTCTTTCTCAAAGCAGGTTATAACATTTCCCCCTCCTTCACCATGTGATCCAACTCAATGAATGAGCTATTTTTGCTGGGTTTTTTCCCCACACATATTTTCCCACCAAAGCCTATTTTAAGACAGTGATACCCTCCTAACTTTTTGATGGACTTTTGTAGTGAAAGCAATCCCTATTGAATGTCTGGTTTGTGGTTTAGTAATCAATCTGTGAAGTTTTATACCATTCTCACAATATTGTAATGAGAGGCGAAGACTTTTTAATGCCTGTATACAGAGGCCTTAACACCTTTTCAGTTGCAGAAATATAATCCACATTTGTTCATATACTGTTTTGTATTTTATACAGTTGCTTCATTTGAATGCATTCTCCTCTTAAGCTATACGTTGTTAAAATCCTTCACCAGCTGAGGGATTATTTGGAAATGTGAGGCTGCTTCAGATGTAAGTTGCTGTTTTTCATCTTTTTGGTGAGTTGTAGGGAGCTTATGGATAACATTATTGTGACTACTCTTGCAGTAAACCGAGTCTCCCTTTCCAGCACCATTCCCAGGAAAATCACACAACAATCACAGAGCATTCACCTCCAGCAGCACTTTTAGTAAAGGATCATGAGGTAATCCTCGCAGAGTAGGTATGAGTGTCAGTGGTTCACCTGAAAATATGAGGATTCATTGGAAATCCTGCAGTTGGCCACAATCAGGGACACAGTGCCCTCATTTTAGCAAACAAGACAACAAATCTCATATGCAGCATGAAAATGAGAGAAGCAAATGTGGGATAGAAAATACATCGAGCATACAGTATGTCCCTACAGTTTTCCTGCTTACAAACCAGTGTCTGTCTTTGTGCGCACCCTGGCTCATAATTAATGCAATCTTCTCTACACTGAGTTAACGATAATTGCATGTAAGTCATACCCCATGCCTTTCCAGTGTGTTATGGCTCCATGTGAAACAGTCTTTGCTAAACACAATTACTCCGAGTTAGACACATCTCCCAAATCCATAGAAAGACAACACTGAAATACATTGCATCATGCTGCGCTTGTGTGTGTGAGAGAATATTCAAGCACTCTTGTGGTCTTTACTTATAAAGGCGTGATAAATGGAGGAGGGCTGAAAGGGGAAACAGAGAGAGAGAGACAGAGAGGCAAGAGACTGCTGCTTTGCTCCCTTCAAAGCCTTGAGCCACATTGATCACTCCGTTCTCCTTCTCACATGAATATTGAGCATTAGTCACGGTTCATGAACAAAGAGGCCGAATGCTCTGAAATTATGCTATAAGAGACTTGTGGATGTCATCAGAGTGCAGAGTGGCACTCTTCTGGTAGCTTGAGAAACAACTGTTCAATAAAAGTGCCACTCTTAGAGTCATAGTGATCATTGTGATGGTACTTGGTATCATGATTCTTTTTTTTGTAAGCAGCATAATTCTCAAACGTGTCCTCGTCATTATTAAAGTGACTAAACTAATTAACAGTGCAATAAGTGACATTAAGCTTTGTAACCAGTATAGATGATAAACATGTTAGCATGCTGATGTTAGCATTTAGCTCAAAGCTGAGGCTAAGTAAACAGCCCTACAAAGCTGTGAGCATGGCTGCCGACTCTTATCTCCTCTCCTGCAGTATGCGACTGCATGGAGTTCCAGTTGATGTCCAGCTCACTCGGGCCTCTGTTGCCATTTCAGCGCCTGCTGGATATTTCTAATATGCTTCAGGGTTGTTTAACAGACTGTATTCCTCCAACTTTATCAGTCATTGCTCATTTTAAAATGCCAATATGGATGATCTAACAGCACAGCTGCTGTCACTAACTGGTATTTTTGTTCATTTTGTCAGATGATGTAGTGATAATAAAATAAAGATTTTCATCTGAAGGCCAGTATTTTGTTAATGACTGCTGGTTAACATAGTAGCCCAAGCTGTCATTTCATACAGACGTCAAACAGCACAGTCATTAAGATATCTTGCTTCCTTGTCATCTCAGTTTTCTCTGTCTGTCTCTGTCGATCTCTCACTCAGAAGAAAACTTGTTCTGGTACATATGTCCTAAGATAAAATTAGTAAAAAGTGAAGTGAAATACATGATAAGTAAGTTGTTAGTAGATATAGGCATTTATCTGTAGGCATTTAACCAACAAGTGTCTTAGCAAGGTGTTGAACCACTACATGTTACCAGACCATCTTCATTTCCCCTTTGCAGTGATTGTCCAAGTCTCTGTAACACTAGAGGAGGGATGGATCACCATTCTTTCGATAGATATTCCCTCATTTTGTGTTTTGCTGATGGTGGGGGAGACTGCTGTCAAACTCACAGTCCATAATCTCTGGTGACTGCGAAGGTAATAGCATGTGACGCGCATCATTTTCATACTCATCAAACCATTCAGTGACCCATCATAACCTATGGATGAAGGCGTTGTCCTTCTGGAAGAGACTACTCCCTTTAGGTCAAAAATGGTTTATCAGAGGATAAAGGGGATCATTCAGAACTACTTTGTATTGATGTGCAGTGACCCTTTGCATCAATGAGACAATTTAACCCAAGTCATACCAGCACAGTGTCCCCCACAGTGTAACAGAGCTACCATATTCCCTCACCATGGGGGTCAAGGGTGTCATCTGTCTGTATGTTCACTAGCAAATTTCCAAACCACAGGCAAAATTACACCCACCATGTTCCAAATATAGGCTACATGTGTTCATTTTAGACAAATAACAATGCAAATTTGAAATAATGTCTTTTCTGAGATATGTGGGACAAATTTGTGTTTGTTGGGGAAGTGTGTCGTCAAATAGCACAAACATCAGAACATCACAGGGACACATGGTAAGAAACACACACTTGATTGCGCCGGTCATTTCCATTCATGTACACAGGTTGGAGTTAGGGAGATACTGTTATCATGCTGTAGCATGGTTATCTGTATATTTTCTGTGGAAAGACCTGTGAAAACAAATCTCCCTCTGTGACAGTAAAGGCTATCTGTCAAAAGCACACACAAAAATAAACCAGCTGGATGCACATAAATAGTGCAGTATTTCAGCATCAATAAGGGTGGAACACATACAGCACATGCACATATAGTGTAACATCTTGTGTACAGACACAGTATGCACACAAAAATAAACAAAGAAGCCTCCTTTAGAGGTAAACTGAACCTTGAAGATGTCTTATTAAGTGTTAGCTGCCTATAGTGAAGCGCTTTGAAATGGCAGCAGTCATTACTCATATAATACCTAAAAAGTAAATAAGGGAAAGCATTTTGTCATGTCTCAGTACATTATTTTTCAGCTTGTTTCAAAAGAACACATGACAAATTCAATTACTGTGCCTGGTGCCCACTTATTTCAATATGTATGTTGTTGCACAACTCCAACGTGTTCAAGTCATAAAGTCATAATTAGTTTTTCTAGTATTGAGCATATCATCTACCACCGTCTGTCTGTCTTCTTCTTCCTTTAAGCCTCTATTTCTTTAGCATTGGCTGTACTGTATATATACTGTATATACTCTATACTGTATATATATCATTGACTGAAACTGTAGTGCTGTGGTGAATGGATGCAGTCTGAGCCTTATCACAAAGAATAACAGTGCATGTTAGTTTCTGCCACAGACAACTAAGAGCTTCTGTGTTTCTTCTCCCTGCCAGCACTTCAGACATCTATACTACTCTGAGAAAAGCAGCAAAAAGTCTCTGGCTTAACAATATTTACATTCACACATAGCAATGCTCACATTTACCGCTTGCTTGACCCGTAGATCATTCCTGTATGTTTTATTCATCACTGCTGTCACATGAATGTTTCATCAAGGCGTCTACTGTAGCTTTTTTCTTTCAAACATAGAATCTTCATGGGTCTGTCAATGTAAATATACAAGGATGAGTGTTGATCATAAGCTTTTTCAGTGGGTGTGTTCTTAGATTATCAGCTCATTGCCTTTAAGTATCAAATTAATTGCAGAATCATTGTGTATATTCCCCCAGGGATGGGGAGATTTAATTAGATATTCAATCTAAATGGCTAACCAAAATGAAATATTCATGACTTACCAGAGAAATTCCTTTGGTGTCCCTTGGCAATGTTCTGTTTCATATCAAGTGAACACTCATTGATAAAGAAAATATCACACATTTACATTTGCCTCTGCTGCCAGGAATTTTTCCGGTCATTTCAGACATATACTGGGTTTAAGCACTGTGCTAGATCATATCCATTACGTAATATTAAACTTGAAACATTTTCCTCAGTGCAGCAACAAGAACTAAATTCTGTTTGCATCAATCCTGAGGCGATTGAGTCAAATTAAAGGTGCACTGAAGGCGTAGTTCCGATTTATGGAAATAACTTACCATGCTTATATGTGTTTGTTGAATATAAACCCACGGTGAAGATGTTACCTTAAAGACTGGGAACTAGCTAGTTTAACGCATTATGTACGAAAACTGAAATGTGAAAATGACAGGTTGTGGTTTCAGAAAGATGTACTACATACACTAAAGTGTTTATGAAAATTTTGGACTATTATTTGAAATTGCAAAAGGCAATATCAACTGCCACAGCTCTGACCACTAAGGTGTGGGGGGGAAAAAACAAAAAACACAAAACACAACAGCATACTAGAAGCTTCCATTCATCTATTAGCTATACCTGCTTTTTCTTGTAGAGGGTCACTGAGGGGCTGGATGGTCTCCCAGATGATATTGGGTGAGAGGTGGGTTACACACTGGTGAGGTCGCCAGTCTATTCCAAGGCAAGCATAAAAGAACGATAGTGGTTCACGCTCATGCATCTAATTTAGAATCAATAACTAACCTAACATTCATGATAAGTTGGAAAGTGGAAGAAAGTTGGAGCACCTTTTGAAAATCCTTGTAGACACAGGGAGAAGATGCAAACCACGTAAAGAAATCCCCCAGCTGACCACATAGTTCAAACCTTGAACTTTCTCAATGTCAGATGCCATCACTCTGCCCATACACAAGCTCATCAAGACTCTTTGGGATGCTCACGTCACAACTGAATGCTTGGACAGCAAGCAAGCCAAATGAGTCAAAGTTCTGGCCAGCAGACAAATGTGAATCCAATTGTAACTCAAGTTAAAGCGGAGGATTTGACTCAACAATGTTTAACTTCAGCAAAAATTTAGTAAGTGAGAGAATTTTTTTTTAAAATCAGGTCTACACTCTCCTCCCTCTGGTGCGTTGTAATAAATCTTGAAGTATGTAATTCATAAAAAACTCATGTACTGTATGCGTTACAGGAATAGAAACTGTCTGTGCTAAGCAGAGAGTCTGTGTACTGCAGCAGAGTTATACTGCAGCAGCATTATTAGAAGGGAAAGTTTTACTCTGTCCCATCTCGTCAACTCTCAAGGTGAAAGACCTGTTTTTCCATTTGACTGGGCCTGTGCCTCATGCCTTGGTGTCAGTTTCACTGGCCCGTAGACTTAGGTGGTTGATCATGTTGAAATTCCATCCCTTCCCCTGGAGATTTCACCATTATCATGACTTTATACTGGGTAGGATTGCACCCGGTCCCTCTGGGTTCTTCTGGGCTCAGCTCCCTGTGTTCAGACTTGATATTGTCAGTAATCCCCCCGAGACAGCAGCACCATCCTTGGCTCTACCTAACAGAGCCCTGGTTAAAAATTAAACTAATGAAGTTTTTGTCTGAAGGTCTAAAGGAGAGTATACTAATCACAGCCAAAGAGAGACAGAGAAAGGCGTTTACACTCAAAGACTTCATGACATAGTGCTTTATCATCGCAGATAAAGTACTGCAAACTGTATATACATACACCATTATAATGAAAGGGATTTAGGAAAGATTAAGGGCTTAAAACTTCAATGTTTCCCAGAAGTGTGTCCATTCAAATTAGGTCAATGGTGTTTTAAGTATCATAATGAGATGACAGTGGGTTTAGACTTGAGAATTTAAATATACATGTGTTAATTCCCTCACAGGGTTTAAAGTCTGACTCAACCACTGCTGTTCTTACCCAGTTTCCCAGGTGTATTTCATGCAGATTAAATGTTCAGCTTTCGTGCTTCGTTTTCTCTCCGGTTTTATGTGTTCATTATTGCTGAGGATAGTCATGTGGTAACTCAACAGGCAGCTGGAGTGACATGAGGACAAGAACAGGAGTCACAACAGAGGAAAGAGGAATTTTACACACAGACAAAATAGGAGACTGAAAGAAGTAATGTTTCACTCACATCCACTGACAGGAGAGCTTGACAACTTAGCAATAAGTGTTTGAAAATATGGAACAGTTATAATTTAAAAAAAGTTCAAAACCAATAAAATTTCAGCAACAACAAAAGAATTAAAATCCAAACACCAGTCATCAAAACTCATTATCTGTACACAACACAAATAGATTTTAAAAAAGAACTATAGTGAGGTGAATGTTTAACACCGTCAAGCTCTATGTCTGCCTCAAGTCTGAAATAAAGAAAGAAATAGAAATTTGACACTCGTTTCACAGAACTGCAGATTAGATTGTTGATTCTCAGCTGGATCTGGCAACATTTTCACAGCTGCACAGGTATAATTGTACAAACTTGTTTTTGGAGTTGACTAACTGCCTATAAAAGTAAGTGCCATGAACTGTATTGTCGATTTTGTGTTTAACCTACTCTATATTATCTATATTGCATATGGACTTGATTTTGCAATTGTCAATGTTGTTCAGAGTGCACATACACTTAAAAAGGTGGGCATGAAAGGTTTGATGTGGGATTTTTGACATTACTGTACTTCACAGAATTACCTTTTTAAAAAAATCATAGTTTCATTTATTCATACCTTCAAGGTAAAAAAAAAAATAGCATGCTATAAACAGTATATTACTAATCAGTAAATCTTTGCCAAAATGTAGGAAAAGACCTTTGAAGACACACGCATGGCCTTTTACAATACAGTGCTTCGGGTCCTGGACAGCACTATGCACTTACATCACACTCTATAGCACCACACTCCTCCGCCCTGGTACTGTCCCTGCTGTTGTCGCTCTCAGGAGACGACACACACACATGCAGCCCATTCTGGCCTATAGAAAGACACCTGGGGCGAACACATCAGAGTGACGCCACTGCAGACCGAGCACCTAAGGCTGTGCCACATGTGCATTCATATGCACAGCACAAAACACACACACTTACAGTAATGTTTGAAATCTTTGTTCTGCTGCTGCGGGCGGTTCATGATGAGGTCAGGACAATTATGATAATCACACAGTGTAGTCTCTCAAGAGTGTTGCAGAAGAACTGAAGGTGAACTCGGTGCGTGCAGAGAGCAGTGAGGTCAAATTTCAGTGTGTGAGATTGTGAGCAAGAAGCTCCACGCTGTTGATGAGTCATAAGGACACTAGACACACCAAGAAATGACTTCATTCCAAAGCACCACTCCGCATGGTATCAGATTAGATATCCAGAAGGTGTCTCAGTTTTAACTGGATCAGGGCTACTCACTTGTCTTTTTTGCTAAACCCCAACATAAATAAGTAGATGATTACACTGTGTAATTATACATTAATAGTGCCTTGTGTGGTCTTTGCACGTTATCATAAAATAATCCACAGGAATTTACAGCGTAATGCCCAAATGTCAACTTCAGTCAGCTTCATGCCAACTGCAATAAACACATTTCATAACAGGCCAGCACATACAGTAAACAACACAACAACGGCTAAATAATATCGCTGTGTGAACTATAAATTAGCTCTAGTCATTGGAATAATTCGTCTGAGTTAATTAAACTTGATTCCCCTCAGTATTCTTGTTAAAACTAATTAAATGTGGGGGTAACTGACATTTTCCAAGTCTGTCAGGAGATCCATTTAGATAAAGTGGCAATTAGAGTGACAAGCCAGCAAAACAGCTGTGAAGTTGAGCTCAGCTTTAACATAGATAGAGGTTTTAATGGCAAAATGTTTGCTTACTCACTTGTTGCTTTTAATATAAATTCCAAACTTCACTTTTTAACTTTTGTGCAAGTAAATTCCCCTTTTTTATGCCTGTAAAAATACATCACTTTCTTCTCCATGGCTCATCAGCGGTATTGTACAACAAGCAATGCTGGTCCTTTAAGGGCTTAATCTGTGGATCCCATTGTGACTGATCTTTTGTATTTAATGTGAATGGCAGACCATTGTTTATCAGTGTCCTAACATTTCACACACTCCGGTTGAGTGGAGCTTTATGGAACGCTACGGTGCACTGAAAAATGAGTTTCTTATCATAAAATGACACTAAATTAGACTGATGTCCTTCTCTTGTCTCTCTCCTTTCTCATGCTCTGAAAGTCTGCACCTTTCAGCCAGATAATACATGAACAGTTATCATGATGGGATTCAAGATCAAGATGTGCAGACTTTTTATATCACCAGTCAAAGGAAAACAACAATGTTGTCATGCTTTGAATTTTGTAAACCGTACTGTATAATCTGACAAACAGGTCTGTGTTTTAAGTAATTGAAGAGCATAGATTTTTTGAAAAGTAGTTTTTTTTGAGAAACTTTTTTATGTGACCTCTGAATGAAAGTAATGTTTCCATTCAAAAGATTAAAAAAAGAAAGAAAAACCTTCAAATAAGAACAAAAGTTACATAGTACAACTGTAGTTCTATGATCTCATTTGACTGTGGAGAATGAAGCAAGCAAAAAGTCGGCACTCAAGCATCGCTCTTATTGCAGAGGTGCACCACAGGAGGGAAGTGCTGCAAATAATCCACTGTCTGGGGGGTTCTGGATTCCAGGATGTGCATGCTTGAAGTCAGCATGTACCATTTAAAGCATAGCTGATCCAGGTTTTTTGTGACTTCCAGATCAGGACAGGTGGAAGTAATGCTGCTGTTACCTGAAAACACAGATCACTGTTCTGCCACAGAGTGATTGCATACTCTTATGCTACAAAGCTGAATACAAAACATATATACTGATACATGAAGACGTATCAGTTTCGAAGGCCTATGCAAGAACAAAATCTTCTGTTTTTTTACTCTTTCTCCTTTAGACCAGTTTAGTCAGACAAGTGTTGCTGCAGACAATGTTTAGAGAAAAATCACAAACAAGAATCACAGAATGAGAATCAGCTCCAGATTGGTTCAGCAGAGATCACAATACCTGATTCACTTTGAAGAGTGGATATTTTATTCCTTAGCAAGACCCTCTAATGTAGTCTCTGTGTGGTCTGTGCTCAATGTGATCCTGCAGTTCAGAAAAGGAATGCTAAGAGCCTGATGTGTGGGTGTGTTTGGGGTCCAGATGAGCCAATGCAACATTGATTGAGAATTCTTTTAAATCATGCTCCAGGGTTGCACCTCATCAAAAGCTTCTGCGAGAGAAACACTTAAAACGGAGGCCACTGGAACGAAAATCTGGCCATTTAAATTATGAATGAAAAAGGATTCATTAAATCAACCCTTGACAGCTTAAGAAATTATGCTGAACAAAAATATAAATGCAGTGTGTAATATTTAAATTTGCTACATCCTTTTTATCACAGACGAATCAGAATTTGTAGTTCCAACACATCGCATTTCCATAACAGAACTGACGTCATGAAACGATCGAGCGCGCATTGTATTGGAAATTGAAAATTGGCAGGTCGAGAGTGGGGTCATGGACCAGAAATCACAAGTCGGTAACAAGTCACACATCTGCTATGCTTTCAGTTAATGAGATTGCTGGCTTTTGGAGTGTTGTCACACTTGGCAAAGTTGACAGACATTTTGCGGGACAGGATCATGTTGTCGGACAAGTCCATCCAGAGCAGCATGTTCCAGATTGTCATAGGACAGATACAATGTTTTAATTATCAAATACATTCGTGACCGGCTGCAACTCTAACTGACATGCCGGCATCTAGTGCGCTAGCAGCCTGTTTTCGTCCTTTGTAGCATTGTGTCATTTGAATAATTCTGCATTGTAGGGCACCTTTGTAGTTCCTGGTCAAAGGGTTGTCTTTGTATTGGTCACATTATCTGATTATTGTCCTTTCAAGGCACAACTGACCTGGTTGTGGACTGACTCTTGTGCACCCATGGTTAAATTTAACCCTTTTGAATGATCATGTAAATTATATTTTTAACTTTTTCTCTGTCAGAAAAAACACCATTTATATGCTTGTTCACATTTTTGTTCAGTGCATGTAAAGCATAATATCTTAAATCTGTTTTCTCTTGTTATCGGATCAAAAAGGCGTTTTTCACAACTGAAAACTTCCTCAAATTTGTGCAAGCCCCATTCTACAATTGCCAGCCATCTTCAGCACTATTTGAAATATGGAACAGAAAGTATTACATAATTTATGCACTGTGTATGCTAGAGCTTTCATCATGGTCAGTGAGGCCTGAGTGAATATTCAACCCCCCCGGATACTGATCTGTTTCTAGTTTTTATGTTTTTTACACTGATGTGTGAACACCAGGAGTGAGTCAGAAGGGTATGGCAACCGTGGCCCAAGGGTGTCTTGCATCCAGGCCACTGATGTCATCTGGGAGTGATTTCAAAGCGTAGTGTTGGAGTATTCATTCTCTTTCAGAAGTGTGAGGGGTCAGTTTGCTGACAAAACACAGATTTTCCATTAAGCATAGCCTGAGCAGGTGTCGCCCGCAGTTGAATATTAGAAAAATGGGAGTCCTGTCTGTCACAATGCAGCCTGTCCCAGGTCTCACAACACTCAGCTGGCCCAATACTGTCAGCCACAAGAGGAGAATTGACCCAAAAAGAATGATTGTAGGGAAGAGGTCTGAGATTGGGAATATAGCAAAGAGAAAATGGCCCGTGATTTTTTTCCTTCTTTGAGCAAAGAGCACTGAGAAACCAAACAAAAATCTTACCTTACTTACGATGAGAATCAGTTCAGCATTAGGGCATGGTATATCAGAAAAGAACTAGTTCATATGACATGCTGTCCACATCAGGAGGCAAATATACAACTGTTCAGAGTGGCCACAATGAAAATGAAAACAAAATATTGAGAGAGTTGGAAATTAGGGAATAAGGCAACACATTTTCAAACAGTCTTTCTCAGACGATATTCACTGCTCACAAAAGGGGCCACATTTTTGTGAACAATGAAAAATTCTAATGCAGCTTACAGATTTTAAAATAACATATCCTGAAGAAAACTACATGACAAAATGAGATCAAAATTGGATAGTAACAATACAGAGAGAACAATCCTCAGCCCAAAATCACCTCCCCTCACCAAGTCAGTGCAATTATTGTAAGATGAAAGAAGAACGTAATTAAATAATAATTCCAGAGCAGGTGCATGCATTGAAAGGTACACACTCATATCACAGTGAAGTTGAGGAATCCCAATAAATCCATAGTGTTAAATGTCAGCCATCACATTTCATTAATGGCAAAGCATCAATAAACCACTTTCATTTGCAACCAGAAAGGTTGTGTACATTAGTGCAAACAAAAAGCAATCCAGGCCTCAGCCACAAGGATAAACACACTAGCATTGTAAAAATGTACTTCATGGCCACAGAAGTTGTCTTCAGCTCGAAGGGAGCCTCAAAACAACAGTAGAGACTCTTGCAATGAGTGGAAATTGAGTGCAAAGAAATTTGGTACAAATCATCAAGTACTTTGTACTTTTCTGGTACTCAGGTGAGATGTCATTATAATAACAATAAATAAAAATAATCATAACAGTAAAACTGATTCTCCTTTTATTGTTGAACCCATGTAACATAAAGGGTGCATATGTATGTCCTTTGTAATATACTTAAAGAAATTAGGCTGTGTTTGGTGGAAATTGATGTTTGTGCTTAGTCGAAGAGATTGTTCCCTTCTGCAACACTGCAGATACAATATCAATCCAGTCCTTATTTCAGGTTATAAATGTTCTTTTAATGATCAAGATAGTTGTTTATGTGGTCAGATTTGAAGGAGTTTAAAAATTATTTGTTGGAAGATTGTAGTTTTGGTACTACTATTGAAAATTAGCAAAGGTATCATGATATATAATAAGGTTCCCTTTAGTCCAGAGTTCGCCTCTTCTAATATAGTGGGGATATTGAGTATTATTGGGTTCTTAGTAACAGTCCAAAGTCTCTGCCTATTTCCCAGGAATAGTGCAGGGATCAATGGAGCATTTATCCCATGTCGGTCAGCTGAAATCAATCTTAATTCATTATCTATTCATTTCTGGAATGGCAAAGACTGTGATGTTTTACTCCATCGTTTCACTGTGGGTAAGGGTCTTGAGTTGTGTTCCTTATTGTTATCAAGGACAGATGATGCAGGGAATTTATGTCCAATTTTACATGCATCAGTTGGTGAAGAGTCTCTGCAAATCACATTATTTTTGTGGGATGCAGAATACAGAAGCTGCTGGAGTTTACCACAGGGAGCTCAGGAAGGCACATCCATACCTGCCAGCGGCACCGGAATTCCCAATGCTTTTAAAGAGGGAGTTTCCTTAGAAACTCAGAAAGCTAAATGCAGTTGCAGATTATCAGGTGGACTATTATGGGGACAGAGAAAAATGTCATGTTTTTGTGGAAAGTTGCAGCAGACTCTCCCCAATATATGCTGTTGTGCTTGAGTATCTCTAGAATTGAAGGGTGAAGTTAGCATGAGCATCATTTATGGTATATATACCAAGTATGGAATGAACCTTTAAGTTATCCCCTGCCACCTACTCACAGCCTCTTTTAGCCCCAGCTTCAACATGTACTGTACTCTGCAGTAGCAGCATAGCAATGGAAAGTGAGGATACAGTTAAATAGAAAATAATGGCAGTGATGTGTTCCCACAAAGTGATCTGGTAGACCGTACTTGCTCACTCAGGCCCTGATTTTACGGTAGGTCAGAAATATTGTAGAGAAACACGGATGGATACAATGACAGTGGAGTGTTCTCCACAGAGCAAGGCCAACGCTCCAGCATGCATTTTTGCTCAAGTGTATGTGGGTTGTCAGCTTCTGTTCATCTTGTAGAAGGCACTTTGCCTCAGAGGTCAAGTGGCAGTCAGAGTCCTAATAAAGGGTCCATATGCTCAAAGCTGATTATCTGAAACTTTTTATTCTATCAACAAGATGTTTTAGAAGCTTCTGTTGACCTGCATTTCATATTTATCCTCAGCTTCAGGTCTCAGTAATAGGGCTCTGAAGGATGAGTTTAGCAGTGTGGTGAATTAATTAAGCAACTGTCGGTGCAAGAAAGATTAATCAATAAGTAGCCATGATACGCATTTACAATGATCTGCAATTAGATCAGCTGTCTGCCTTGTTGAGTATTTGGGAAGTACTTCAGTGTGATTGCTTGAATTGTGTTCGCATTGTACAGTTGATGCAAAATTATGTATTTAACATAAAACCGACCTTGTAATCGATTTTAAATTCATGCATGTTCATATTTTTGTAAGAGTGTGTGTGCCTGTGCATAGGATTTCATTTTGAGTTAAATGGGACCATGACTGAATCCACTTGAAATGAACTGACAAATATCAGCCCAAAAGCATAAGTCTTTTTTTTCCTGCATACGTTACCCTCTCAGGCACGTGTCATTTTTTTTTCCAGACTTCTCAGCAAGATTAGAAAATTTCATTTATTAATTCAGTTCCTGATTTCAATGTGCTTCCAGTGGCCACTTACTGCTCCATTGCCTTTTGCGGGGCGGGAGGGACCCTCTTTGTCCAAAGCCAGCTGTGTGACTTTCTACATTATGTAGCGTGTCTGTGTGTGAAACGTAAAACCCAAGTGGGAAGCAAACATAGCTGAGTGTTCTAGCATTCAATTAGGGACTGACTTATCAATCTTATCAATCTTACCCTGCCTCTGTTGCAACACCCTTCTATCCGTTCTCATCATCACACTCCAGCAGCGTAAATCATAATAGAGAGATAGATGTTCACCCAAATAATCAAACAGCTCATGAAATTTTGGATTAGCAAATTTACCTGGATATGTTACAATAGCATTTCCTAAAAGACAAAGAGATCATCCTGCTACTGACGACACTTCCTCCAGTTGAAAGACTTCACTCAAACACTAGAGAATCTGTTGCCGTTGTCACACAGAATTAGATATAAACCATTATACATCTGATTATCATAACGCATAAATCTGATTAGTATACAGTGCATGGAGGAGAATTTTATATCAGAATTGGCCTGCTTTTCATAACCTGTCTGTTGTGTCCCTACAGATTTGATCATTAGATTTCACTTCTACATTCTCAGCTCAGTGCAGCTATGGGGGAACAGAGGGTGAAAAATGTGTCAATATGAATTCACTCGGAATTGTGTTTGTGTTGTGTTTGTGTGTGTGTGGCTCTTTTTTGGTTTCGTAGTTACACCTATAGACATACTTATAGCTGCAACTGAAATCCACAAAAAAAAAATGACAGCATACACATAATAGCCATTTCTAAAGATAGTGAGATGAATGAGAGCAACACAGATGGCAAACTGTGGAGAGAGTGATAGAGGTAAATGAATTTGATGAGGAGAGGGTGAACTTGATGTGAACTGTGACTCAGAACGAAAACTTAATGCAGTGAAAATCATAGCTATTCTCACTCACAAGTATTCACATAGCCATAGAGTGACTCAATACCTTCAAAGCCAGTGACATTGACATCTACTTTGTGTTCCATGCTCTTTGGGATTTTTTCACATGCTAACACAATATACGAAGATGGCACTAACCTTTTGCCCAAAAAACACCTCGGTACTTAAATACAGCATAAGACATCCACAGTAAAAAGTGAATTTGAGCTGTAGTTGAAGTAAAGTACAGTTTCGAAAAAAGCTCACTTATCTTTCTGCTGTGGTGAAGGCTATTTACTTTTGTGCTTTCTATCAACTTGAAATTACACTTTTGTCCCTTTAAACTGGTATTCTAATTTCAGGAAAAGTTCAAAAAGTCAGCTGACTAGTTCTTAAGCATTGCATGTCAGACGCCATGACGTCCACTATTCCTCACGATTTTTCTGATGCAGCTCAACCACTGATTTCCTCAAGTAGGATTTCAGAGTAAAGAAAAGAAAACAATGTTAATTTTAATAACAAAGTCATCTTTTCCATTTCATGTTTGGACAACGTAAATATTTAAGATGCAAAAACTGGAAACCTCAAAAAAACTTTTAAGTTTCTGCACTGCTCATTTGAGAGTAATCAGATGAGTTAAGTACTTCAAACTTAAACCAGTGTTACTAATATTACTTGTTAATTTGGATCACCTTAATTCAGTTGTGCGTTAGTAATTGAAGCAACCGGAATTGGTCCAACCATGTTCTTTTGTCAGTGTCTGCTATAATGGCTGTAGAATTGAATATTTTTACTGTACTTGTGCATGAGCAGTAGCGTTTGGATCAAAAGAGAAGACACTGTATGTTTCTATCCCCCAAAATGTCATCATCAATTCACCCAGACTGGAACAAACTCACCATGATACCCAAATTATGCCTACAAGCCATACAACAATCAGAATGTGCCTTGGTAGATCTGAGCTGCTCTGCATCGTAACTTCCAACAAGTCATGTCTATAAAAGAAAGAAGTAGTAAATGCTGTGGCAGAATATATACAATCAAAATTAGAGAGGACAATTGGGCCTTTTGCTTAAAAGTGGTCAATAGAATTTGGCTCCCTCTTTCCCTAACTTTTACAATCTAACTCTGCTTGCAGCCACTCCATGTTCCTCTTAACAGTACTTGCAACTCCGCCTGTCCCTCTCCATATGCTGCTGTTGATGCTGCAACAACCCATTTATACAACCATGCACACACCGACAAGTGATGCAGCTCACCGTTGTTTTGTGCACACTGGATTTGAGCAGTGGTTAGGTCAATGATTTCCCTGGTGACTGCGACCCATTTTCATCTATTCTCTTCATGGGCTACGCTGATTTGTTTTTACCTTCAAAAACAAATCAGATCCAATCATTCAAAAACATGTCTCAAGTGAGAACCATATTTAATGGGTTAGTGTGTGATTCTCTCTATACACGTGCTATTGTCCCCATCATCATCATCATCTTCATTGTCTTTACTGTCATCATAATTTTCATCACCGTTACCACTTCTCCGTGATTCATTATGCCATTATCCAGCCACCTTTATACATACTGCACTAGTTAGAGTGGGCAATAGTGCCTGAGTCCTCTGATTGAGATTTATGACCAGAATAGCAACGATTATGACTTCATTACACAGAGATCGACTGCAGGTACATGTTACACTGGCTGTCCACATGTTCACTGTATGAGCCCACATTAGCGAATGGGCCCACTTCCAGCCTGGACCAACTGTTCATCAAATGCCATTTAGCAACGGGCTAACAGATGGCTTCTGTCTGTTCAGTGGCATATTATTGTTGTTGTTGTTGCCGTCTACTCCATGGATAGCGGCAGAAAATCCCATTCAGGAAATGACTATAAATCGGTGAGCACCTACACATAAAAGTGGGTGAGCAAGTGGGAAAAAGTTGAGGTAATGGTCTATTCTATTACGTCAGCAGCAGGAGCAGTGGCGTTAATGCTTCACAGAAACTGATGACTTACCGAAAGGCAAACGCTGCTACATGCACATGAGATCAGCACAAGACTTTTAAAGAAGTGGTATCAAATTAAAACAGGATTAAACATCATAGGCAACCAAAGGAACATGAAATCCACCGCAGGAGACTGCTAATGGCGAAGCTTGTTCCATTTTGCTTCCCTGTGAGTCCACATCAGTTGGGAGTTGCAGCACCTTAATGCAATAACAGAGGAAAAGAATATTGCTTCATCATTTACTGAACAAGCATCTTCAGTATGATACAATAAACTGTGGAATAAAATACTATGTTTCCAAGGCATTGTATTAATGACTGTAAAACAAATTGAGCCTGTCAATGAATAAACCCAAGTCTTCGTATTTCCCTTCATTAAGGTCTGACAGGGTAATTAAATTTGTACTTGCGTCATTAATCCACTGCCATTAAATAATACCTAAAGAAATACATCCTTCTGTATGATTATTCTGATCACACTACACGTCTTTTATCATCTGCGCATGTCATTAGGATATTTTTGTACAGCACGCACAAAGACATGCCAAGATAATTAAGCGTTTCCTGGTTGAAGCCAGCCGTTGTTGTAGCATTTCAGCATGTGGCTTTTACAAATTACATAAAGTTGTTTGCTGGCAGGTCTCAGTTTTGTTTCACCACCTCAGACTTTCACTGAGTGCGATGGCAGCCTATTCAAGGATGGCTTTAGTGTGACATGGTCTGATTGCTCTTGTCAATTCCCATGAACGATACTTTGAGTGTCTTAGTGTCGTACATGAGTCTCAAGGGTTGTTGGAGCAGCTGGAAATGCACAACCTGCTGGGCTCTTTCTGGTTTGAGGTACCTGCTGTATTCAAACCATTTCCACTCTTCCCCAAAGCTGAGAGTCATTAATGCCGCTGGATATCGGCTCAATTGTCAGGAGTCTGAATTGGTGCGTTTTCTACCAGCTCTGAACCACTTTTAACACCTCAACTATACAGAGGTGAGATGGGAATTTGGCTGAAATGTTGTTGATGTGGGCTCCAATAACCAGTGTTGCTGATGTAATATCTGTAGAGAGAAACACTTTCTCGTGTAATTCTTCAGCAATTAGCTTTTCATTTTTTCCTGGCTCGGTTCGTTGGTCAGGAAGCTGGAGACCTAATCTGTCCGCCAGCAGAGTCAGCAAAGGCAACTCACAACCTCGGGGCTGTTTGGTGTCTGTCTGTGCTCGTGGGAGATTGGCAAAAATCTCTGCTTAATTTGACAACCCTGAATTTGGATTGTACAGCTAACGTCATGCGTCTACTGCAGGCTGTGCCTTCGCCCCATCCATGGTCTACATACGTGAAAAAAACTCAGCTGACAGCATAATTAGAGCCTCTAACCCCCTTGACATTCAATAGCTGTTGACACCTGTTATTGGCATCCTACACATCTTTTTGATGTCCACTATTGAAAGGAAGGACGAAACCAAAAAGACTGGGTGTACACGGCCAAGTTTCTGCTCCCAGAGGAACTAACTCTGCTGTCTTCAGAGAAGACCAAAGACACAAAATGACTTATTTGTATGCAGAGTTGCATGTAGTCAAATCTGTGAGCACCAAGTGATCCTAATGCAGCAGGTTGGAGGAGAAATTCAGCTGTGTTTCGGTGTTCGGGAGGCCTCACTACTGAGTTATTATATGGCTCTTCAGTTTTTCGTGAATGTTGCATACAAATAGTGCAGATTCTAGGAAGAATAACAAGTTTAGTTTTAGATCAAACAAACTTGGTTCATGAGCTATTTTGTACATCCAGCGTCAAAGTTGGTGGTTGCAAGTACGATAATACTATTTACTGTTTGTCAGCTATGGCAGAGAAGATGGGTTGATAATTCAGCTTCACACGCTGCACTGATTTGTCAAAGAGTATAATTGATATTCATTAATTCATTTATCACTGTCTTGGCAAATATATTGGAGTGGGAGCAATATGTCACAGGTATTATTGTGGCTAAATGTACAGTTTACATTCTGCATTCAACTCTTTGATATGATTAAGTCAGAGAACTAATGTTTCTCTCATCATTTATCATCCTTTAGTTTAATAATTGAGTAGGGTCAAATTAGAATGTATGTATCGACCGTGAATTAAACATGAGCAGTAATTTGAGCAGGAAATGGAACCTGATTTGCCAAGGTATGTAGTGACATCCAAATGTACGACTAAATGACTCACCAAAGCAGATTTGAGAAATAGCTGTAAAAACACATAAAATATGCATGGTAGAAAGGATATTATTAGATCACAGATGTTCTATTCAGTCTACACAAAGGTAACCTGTTGTAACCACCAGAGAACCAGCACTCACACCAAACTTGCGTAGTCATTGTTAGTTAGCAAACTGCCAGAAGGAAAATCTGCAGCGATATGAACACTGATGGGATGCGAAGGAGTGTTTCTAAAAATTATTTATGGTTCTTTCAGCCTGTGTGTTTGATCCAACAATGCTCTGACAGATTTATTCAGTTAAAAATTCTCTGTTTTGGCGAGGCAAGAACAACTGTTGAAAGTTCATTTGCGGTAGCATTTGGGTGGTGATGAGAGAAGGCAGCTTTAAACAGCAGTGTGGATGGTCTTGTTACGGTGTGAAAGCTCATCTCAGTTTGAACTATCATACTATCAACTATAATTGTAAGCTTTGGACCAATTGTAAGTGAAGCAGGCACTTTTGCCCACCAAATAGGATGCAGGCCTACTGACGGTGTGTTTCAGATGTGAATACTTTCTTTAAAATCCTCTCCTCTCCTCTCCAAACCCTCGCCTAAGCTCCAGTATTAACCACAAACCAAACATTGGATTTGGATAGATTACTTTTCATACCATTCAAACATGGCAGACTATTTGATGCATTCAAATCTCTTGATTTTGAGCCGGGGGAAGCATTGAGAAATCCTAATAAACTGAAGCCCAACTGGCTTTTACTCCTTCCCCCCATCAGAAGTAAAATAAGTAAATCAGGAGCTTGAATATTGATTGTATTGTGTGTTCTTCTGTGAACTAAATGAGCAGTCCTTATCTCAGCAAGTGGAATTATGTCGGATGCTGCTGAATTGTTTATTTCTGCTGTCTGGCTTTTTTCCTGCATAAAGCCTAACAGCAGGGAAGAGCAAATACAGAATGTGCAAGTAAATTTGTTCTTTAATTTTGTCATCTGATGGCTCCTAGCTGTGCAACATACCTAAACTGTGCATTTGACATTTGAGTCACTGTGATCCGTATAGAATGTGTTATATCATCTGTGAACAAACAGCTAAATGCCTGGTAATGATCTTTAACACAGCGAACACCAGATGCACTTACTCCAGCTGAATAAACACAGAAGCTGTAAGTGTAAGCACATGCTAAATGTGAGGCCAAATGTAGCAAAAACACTACTAAGTAACAAATGGTGCAACCTATTGTCAACATTGTCGGAAATGCTTGAGTGAAGCACCATTAACAAGCATGTATTCATACAGGTCAGGACCAGACAGAAAAATAATTCATGCAGTTGGCCGTGATGACTGAAAAAGACCAAAAATATGAACTTAGCCAGATGGTGCTTTAGTCAAAAATACAGTATAAAGTAGAGCAGTCAGTGTATGTGTGTGTAAGCCCCTGTGTGTCAGAGGATTACACTGTAAGATAAAGGGGTTTACTAGAATGTGATAGAAGCTCTTACTGGCTGACAGAAGAAGGAATGAAAGCAGCAGAGGTTCACACTTTGGTCAGCTCAGGTCAAAGCAGATAGAAGTTCTTCAGCCAGAACAACCCTCAGCGGAGATCTCAACCAAAACACAGTATCCTTTTTTTTTTTTAAATCATCCTCGGCATCTGCACTCTATCATGCTGGGAATGTACTGCAGTATAAAATGACATTTTCTCTCTTTGTGAATTTATTAGCAGTATAGGAGGCTCACTTTTAGACTGAACAGTGCGAGTTAAAGTTACCCCTTTAATACAACACTGTCAGTCATCCACCCCGCAGTAGATTTTAAATCAATTAACTCACCCAATCGGAACAATAGGATGTGTTTCAGTTGGCAGAGATGCTTTGGGGCCCTGGTTGAAAACCAAACATTGTGATAGTAACCAAGGACATAGTCTAAAATTCTATGTGTACACAGAGGGTATAGTCCTCCATCAATGCCAATTCCTCATCTTCCAATTTTAAAGAAATTGATCAGTATGTTTTTCTTTTGCCCATTCTTCAGAGTCTTGGGCAGAGCATGGTCCGGTTAAATGGATTGCCTATGTTACAGAGACTTATGTAGATTATGTCACGTTCAGTCAGCCAAGTTATGTCGCATTATCACGTGATTGTCGAATATGCATTGATTTGTGGTTTCTAGATTCTGACCTCATCATTTTTCTCAAGGAAATGTCAGATGCAGTACAGCGAGGAGTGACAACTGATAATAACTTATAGACTCCTTGCTTAAAAGTGGATACTGGCCTGGGGTGGAGGTGTTTTTTTTTTCTCAAAATACAAATACTATATGGACAACAACAACAGCAGCAGCAGCAAGTTACATTATAATGAGTGGTCTGACTGCAGGCCTGAAGCAAGAGGAGACTGTCCTCCCAGGAAAAACAGCAGGACCCATCATTTCAGCAAATGCATAAAAAACAACATAGTGTATGTATAAATTTCAGAGACAAATCCCTCCGGCATCGGAAGGATTGAGATTTGTGACACTTGTCTGTTGGGAGCAAAGGAGGGTGTAAATAGATGCTGATATAGATTCACACAGTTCTCAAAGGGAAGAGGTCAGATGGGTCAACAAAATGCTGGCAAACTGCTGGGAAGAAAACTGCCATTGGCTTGAAATTTCCTACAGACAGCTACCGTTTCTTCCAACCATGACCACTGTAGTTCCCTAACTATAACCAACTGGGTATTTTATTTTGTCTTGTCTTATCTTAGCTTAACTTAACTTATCCTAAGTTATCTGAGCAATGTATATATATACATTTTTTAAGTAATTTTTTTGGCCTTTTGTTGACTTTATTAAATAGCATAGTAGAGAGGCAGAGAGGAAGGTAGGGAGAAGAATGGGGGGAAGACCTGCAGTGGGTCTGCCAAGAGTGTGCAAAGCAGTAATCAAAGCAAAGCGTGGCTAATTTGAAGAATCTCAAAGTATACAACAGGTTTTTCCTTATTTCACACTTTTTTTTCACACTACATAATTCCTCCGACAAGGAGGTGGAGCCTCGGTGGAGTTATGTGACGATCGGCGTTGGTTTGTCTGTTTGTCTGTCTGTTTGTTAGCAACATTACTCAAAAACGGATTCATTTGGATGAGATTGTCAGGGAAGGTCAGAAATGTCACAAGGACCAAGTGATTATATTTTGGCAATGATGCAGCTTATAGTCTGGATCCACGGATTTTTTTTTTTAAAGATTTCAGCCGCTGGAAATGATAGAAGGGATGAGCAGCCTTGGCACAGTACTGTGCTGTTTGAGTGCTTCTTGTTCCATATGTGTTCATTCATAGTTTTAATTCCTTCAGTGAGAATCTACAATGTAAATAGTCATGATAATAAAGAAAAAACACTAAATGAGAAGGTGTGTCCAAACTTTTGACTGGTAGTGTATACTGCATGTGAGTTTAACAACAGACTTGAGTGGCTGTGTAAAGCAGCTCAAAGGCTTTCCCTCCCTTTGTCGAATTCTCTGCCAGAGCTTGCTCTCTTTTGGATTTTTGTATTGCTCTGTCTGGGTTTTGTGCCCCCAGCATTCACTCATGCCTCCCAGACCGGCCACTCCTTCCTGCCCTGTTTGCCCACCTGCTGCCTCACCTGAGCTTCTCTGCCCCTCTGCTCACCGGTTTCCACTCTGCTTATCAGCCCCCTGCAGTGTGTGTGTGTGCACACGTGTGTGTATACGTGTGTGTGTGTGTGTGTGTGTGTGTGTGTGTGTGTGTGTATATATATATATATATATATATATATATATATATATATACCTCTTTGTCACCACTACTCACTTGGCAGGTGGTCTGTGAGCTTCATGTGTCTCTGTGTTCTGTTTCTCAGTTTGTTTCTTGGACCTTCCCTGTTATTCTGGGTTCTGTCTCTGAAAGTGTTCTTTGTGCTTGTTTGCTTGTCTGGTTTTACACAACCTTGTCCTTACAGTACCTTCTGTAGGCAAAGCTTGATTTTTGCGAGCCTTGTGTGACATGCTTTTGGATCCTGCACTCTGACAGCTTGCAGACTTCCCTCCTTGCATCCCATGTAATTTCATTCCACCGAACAATGTGCAATGTAATGTGTTTTTCAGTGAGTGAGTGTGGGGGTTGTGTGTGCTAGTAGGGGCAAAATATGAAGTAAAAGTAGTACAACAAGCATGCATTAGCTTTACAGGTGCCACTTTTTCATGACTTCACATGTTAAAGATGTAAAAATGAGAATGTTGTGGATGGGATCCACCATCACTGCAGTTTGGATGAAATATCAGTAGCTCAGAGCCTTATGTCTCCGGCAGCCATGACAAATGATTAACTCTAATCATATGTCTCCCAACTCTGAGACTCATGAATCATCCCGCATGAACAGATTAATAGCTCATAAATCTTATGAAGAACATTATATCTCTGCAATTAGAGCAGTCGAGCTGCAGCACAAGTCTCATGGTATATTCAAAATGTTTGGTGAATATTAAAGTGAAAAGACCATTTAGGAATACAGATCTGAGTGCAAGGAGAAACTGACTCTCTCTGCAGAAATACATCACTATAGTGGAGAGGGGCTTTAGTAATGACAGAGAAAATACCAGGGGGAAAAATTACAGCACTTGATGTGAATGATGCGCCAGTTCTGCCACAGTTATCAAAATGTTGAGAATCTCCATTAGTCCATTTATAGATGATAGTTGCTGTTTAAGGATGTTGTCATTATACCCCATTCATTCTGCAGAATACAGCCTCACAGAGGCTCAATCTAACATTGGATAAATGACAAAGATGCTCTGCGGGCCTCAGCATCTGGGCAACGTTACTTTTTCAAACATTAAATAGCATAGTTAGTGTACACCCAGAGGAACAGACAAATAGTAAGTGTTCCACTCTTCCTGACCAGCCAGCATTTCAACAGTCTTTTTGTAAGCATTTCTTATTACTGCAGTGTGTGTTTCCCAGTGATAAAGCACCAGATATTCCACAGGGTGCTGAAGGGAAGTCGTGTATTCAGCAGATGTAATTATAATCTGGCAATCTGACACATTGTGAATGATTGTGTGTGGACCATGCAGCAAACTACAGGGTTAGCCTTATGCTAAGCCCCATATAATAATCTCCTCATAATATTTCCAGTGATGTCCTTGAGTCTCTGTACATTCATTTCCTTGCTGCAAAATATGATTCATGAACCAATTCAGTAAGTCCTAAATCAATCCTGTTTGCTTAGTAAACTTCACAAAGTATGTCCTACAGCTATGTTGCTCAAAATGAATCGCTCTGGTTCAGGTAAGGTGTCGGGCTGGTTTTGTCTTGCCATCAACAACAACTTCTATTTATACTGTCACCGTCAGGTGGTCATTATTAAAGTTCCCAGAGGACTTTCTTTCAACATTCTTAGCTTTTGATTTAAATGACTCTAAAATGATATTTACAGACATTGATCAAAATAGATCCTGACTGCAAATTACCTGTCTGCTTTTCCTTAGTTTTCCCAGAAAGTTTTAGTACAGAACTTTCCTGTTTGAACCCCATTCTCATAATTATGCCAAAATGTACACACTGGTGTTAGTTTGTTGTTCACCAATGTAGTTGTGACAGTTTGTATTTTTTGTAATTGTACCTCAATTTACCAGCAACTGTCTTCTTCTTAGGCTTGGTTTTGGGGTTCTAAAAATCATTTGATTAAGGTTTGGGAGACACTGTGGATCAGATCAAATTTGCAATGTTAGGGGACATTTGTCACCAAGGTTATATGTATAAACTGTGTGGTTAATGTCAAAGAATCATTATGTTCATGGTTAATAAAAACCCACAATGACTCTCTTTAGGAAATATTTTCTGTGTTAACTCTGATGTTTTGCTGACCAACCATTTACCCCGACCTCTTTGTCAGTACATGTATATATTGCTAATGTCACCAGACATCCTATTGCAGTCCCAGTGTAGTCACTTGAATGTAAACAGACTGACTCTTTTCTTCTTCTTGGGAAGAAAATCTGGCAATACCTGCATCACATCCAAACATTCTGTCAAATCATCGGGCTTGTTGGGCCACACAATGCAAGTCAAAAACTAGGGGCGACATGATCTGTCTTCGTCCGTCCAGGTTTCACTAAGGATAAACCCCAAAATTGGTTTTGTTTTTATTCCTGAAACCCAGTTATATGTATTCTTCATCCCAGTATCATTCATGTGCTCATTGGTTCTTAACCTGAATCATGCACTCGTCTGTATTTTTCGTTGTTGTGTGTATGGCCACGTCTCCCCATGTACTGCAGTTGCATGGAAATCTAATAAAATGGGATGTTTTTTTATGGGGTTTTTTATTATTCAGCAGACCTCTTTTGTTATGTGTGTCCTCGTTTCTTCCTAAGTGTATAGGTATAACAGAGGTGAAATTGAATTCGCCAACCTTCACTCTCCTGTTTATTGTGTGAGGCCAAAGCCTGTGCAGAACACCCACACAGAATGATGAATTAATGAAATGCATTTCATATGTGTGTTCGTAAAACGTTGCAGATTGGAAAATAAGTCCTCATATGTGAAACTGCAGCAGTGCATGCTTTTTTTTAGACTATTGTGGTTAAACTATTGCGATATTGTGAAAACTGGATCTTCTACCTTCAATCTCTATGCACACAATCGCAAAAAAAAAAATTGTGAACCTTGTGAACTTTAAACTTGCGTGTCCTACATGCCACATAATATGGATATTCCCATGATTCCTTCTGTAACACCTGAACTCAGATATAAAAAGATGGGATTTACTTAGTGTGGTATGTATAAGGCTTAAACTGTTTCTGTGGACTGCTGACAAAGATGCATTTTATAATGTGACTTAATTGTCCCTTTGATAATAATCAAGTGCCGGGGATAAAGATGGAGGGAGATATTTTCTTTCATTGCCAGGATTGCTGGCTGTAAAACTTGTCTTAAAAGCCCATACCATTGCTTGCAAATATTCACAGAGCACCGTGACAGATATCAATCTGCCACCACAGGAATCACAAGTAGTCTTTCCAGCAGCATAACGTCTGCTAATGAAACCCCTTTCATTGAAGTGCAAACAGCTCAGTGTGGTTGTCTTTGAAAGCAGTCTCTGGGGACTCTGACTTAGACCACGGGGAAATTAAATCATCATCAGCACTGGATCAACTGCAGTCATCTTCTTCTGAATATGTCATTGTTTTATTTAAAGCTTGTTATTTAATACCTAATAAACAGTGTTCTGATTGACTGCAAAATCATGGCCATAGGATGAATTAAGCCCACAGCAGCACATATATGCACATGCAGGATTAACACACATGAGAAAAGAGAAAGACTCCAGAATGTAGAATGAAAAATAACTAAGAACGTGGGATGAGTGACGTGTGTGTGTAGTAGTAGTAGTGGTAAAGGTTTGCTGCATGTAATTAGATGCATGTAATGAAAACCACATGAGAAATCCATCCATATACTAATCTCCATAATCACCTCAATTGAAAGTGTGCATTTTAGCTTGATTATTAGCAGGGGGAAAATAAATTCTGTCTCTTCAGCTTCTAAATGCTCCACTACATTCATCAGATAGCTGCTGACTGTGTCTTTCTGCTGTTTGGTGCTGAGCAGGTAGTATACAGCAGTTTTTTGTTGTTTTTTAAAAAAAAATAAAAAAACAACTGAATACAGCTGTGTGCTCTGGCCTAAAACACCGCTATGAGAACAATCAGAGTGAACCACAGACAGCGAAGTCACGGCTAGCTCAAACAATAAGCTATAATGCTTCTTAAAATGTTTCTTATTGTTTTCACATTTGATGCATTGTTTTAATAAAGTTATCAGTTATAAATGTTTTAAAGTATCAAAATTGAAAGTACAAATGCTGCAGTAAATGAGGACTAACGGGAGTGTATATCGCAAGATAAATGTTATGGGTGGAGGGATAATTGGACTTTTATCTGATCTTGGCTTTCTTCTGTGAAGTACTGGATAATGTAATATATCTGGTCCTAAAACAATTATTTAAATGAAACTCCCTCGAAGTCTGTGGGGAAATCACTCTGAGGCTGGAGTGCTAATAACTCGTATCTGAAATGTAACAGGAGACACCAAACACACACTGCTGCCACAGCTGAATGTAGTGGAGTAAAAAAGTGTAAAATGTTCTCCTGAATTGTAGTGAGGTGAAGTATGAAGTGGTATAATGGAGCCACAAGTAAAGCACAAGAACCTGAAATTTGTACTTGAGTGCGGCACTTGAGCAAATGCAGCGAGTTATTTTCCACCACGATTCTTAGCGAACTCGATCAACGGGCTGTCTCTGTTTCCTTTGCTTAATAGAAAGTATAATGAGAAGCTCAAGAGCGCTGTGTGAGTGTAATGGTATTACTCATGTTGTGGGGACATAAATCTGTTTACACAGTCACATATTGGGAACTGTTACCCCTTTTTGGGACAAATAACAAATCCAGCCATCCATTATCTATACACCACTTAATCTTCATTTGGGTCGCAGGGGGAATGGGGCCTATTCCAGCTGACTTAGGGCGAAGGCAGGGGACACCCTAGACAGGTCACCAGTCTATCACAGGGCTACACATAGAGACAAACAATCACTCTTGAATTCACACCTACGGACAATTTAGAATCACCAATTAACCTGGTGACTCGGAGTATCTGGAGAAAACCCACGCTTACACAGGGAGAATATGCAAACTCCATGCAGAAAGATCCCAGGCCCAGACCGGGATGCGAACTGGGGATCTTCTAACAAGGCGATGGTGCTAATCACTGAGCCACTGTGCATCTGTGCATCCCAACAACAAATCCTCCTAACCTAAATGATTGAATTTTCATCTAAAATTTCAGGTTTAGTTAAGGGAAGGGAAGGATTGAGGTTAGGCAAGCAGTAGATGTGATTAGGGTGAAATTATGGGAACTTGACGGTGTGTGTGTGTCTTGTCTTTATTCACAGCTCTATATTCAGCCAGCCAGGATGGTGATCAACAATAACTCTCAAATTCACCAAAATTCAATGTCCCATTAAAAAAGATATTCTAGTTTTATAAGTGAGTCTCAGCACTGGCATATCCTCAATGTCAGCTCAAGGCGGCTTTATATTGATAAAAGGCCAACACTGCTGCCTAATTGCTTGGACAGCACATATGGTCCGATACCCGAACAAAAACAGCTTCCAAAGTTTCTAGTTTTCAGTCCAAGGCAATAATTAGTGTTACATCACTGAATATTAGTTTGTTTATGTGTTTGGATATGTGCTAATTTTGCCTTCACTGACCGTATGCTCTCTGATTACCACAAGCCACATATAGTTGTTAGTGATGATTTGCTCCTGTGGGACAGCGATGTGGTTCATCATGGGTTGGGAAACTTAACACCCTCAGTGAGAGGGGAAAAAAAGCTTAAAATATTGCACCGTACTAGCATATGTGTGATGAGGGAGACATTGAGTTGACAAGTGTGTTATATGAATGGTTTTGAAAATGGAACTGCAGCGGAAAGCTGCATGGCTGGCACTTTTGGGTGAGGGTCATTCACATCGCATCCAATACCTGTAAAGCTCAACTGTCCTCTCAATCGATCTGCAGACTTAGGCAATGGCACAAAATGACCATCCAGTATCTCACACTGGTGAAACAAAAGTAGTTTGGGAAATACAGTACTGCAAGTGTCTCTAGCTGACTTTAAAAGTGACTAATGTGTACTGAAACCCATGTGTTGGAATATGAAAGTGTTGGAAACGATATAAAACATGGTTCCCAAAGCATACTCTAAAGTGAATAAAGCCTCATTTAAAATTAATGAAACAGAAAGAAAATGGTCTTGGTCAATAAAAGCAAATGACAGTCCTTAGGTTGATTTACAGCATGAGAAGAAGAAAAGTACGTTTTTCATCAAACTACTCGCTTCCAGCTAGAGCACAAGTCAACCAGCAGAGTAGTAAGCAAGCTTTATCAAATATTAAAGTATGTCAAGTTTAATTTTCCAGTGTCAGTGTAGCAGAAATTCAGCCATGACAATACACACCGAGGTGATAAAGCAGCGGCAGACTCCTGGGTTGTGTGACTTACAGGTCTGAAAAGTTAGTCAGGACAAAGAAGTTGATATTTTTCTGTATGTATGTGTGTGGGTGTGCAGTCGTGTGGCTCTTGTCTGTGTGCATACAGTGTAAGTTGCAGATGAACGAGAATAAGATATGTGCAGTGAGCGAACGCAGAGCTGACAGTTCTCATTAACCGGCAGACGGTGTGAGATGAGATGTACTGGGACATGTTATGGATTGAAATGACAAATATCTCTATATAGGTTGTCGACGGCTGCTCCCACAGAGCAGTGGGGTCGGTGGGAACAAGCAGCAGCAAGGTGCATCCCGTGTGTGTGTGTGATACAAATTGTAGCCCTTTTCTGTCAAAGTTATTGCATTTCCTCTGTTACAACTGTGTAGGGTAAACCTGTTGGCATTTTGGTGCACTAATATCCTCCTGCAGTATGTGGATGATGTCGGCTGACGTTGAGGGCATGAAAAACATGGTAGCATATTTCATTGGAGTCTGCAGATGTTGTGCTCTATTATCAAGCTCATGAATTTGAATAACCACGCAGCCCTGAAGCTGCTGCTGTGATTGCTGCTCTTTTCTTCTATCTAACTCCACGTTAAAGTAATTACCTGAGTTACTGCTGAACCAAAGCAGCACCGTTTAGTCATGCGCTCAAGTGTGGAAAGGTATATAAATATGTAGACTGTTGCAGTGTTGATCATAACAATGTTATTTTGTGCTTGCTGTGGTCCTTCGCACATCTATATTCAGTGACAGGGTATACTTGTACCTCACTGCTGCCGCATTGACTGAACACACTAATTGCTGAAGTGAGCTCCCAGCCATCACAGTGCCAAACTGCACCTCCCATACAACCAAGCAGGGCTGAAACAATTATTGTACAGTGTTGTCGGCCTCAGGAGGAGTAGAAATGAATCCAGTCACTGAGCAGGTACAATCTGTATGTGATACAGTCCAGCGACATTAGTCTAACGATTGGTTCCAGAGACTGAAATCATCTGCAGCGCTGCAAGTGCTAATGTTCCTCTCTTGCATTGCTGCAAATTATCATGTGTCTATTCTGTCTTTGTCGGCGGACCAAATAATACAGAGGGAGCTGGACGGTGCGACTCGCAATGAGAAAGTATATCAGGAGGTCTTTGAGCGGATGGCCGCCCACGGATACAGTAGGACAATGAAGCAGTGTCGGGAGAAGCTGAAAAAGCTCAAAAGTGACTATTGGTCCATCAAGGACCACAACGGCTGCAGTGGGTCAAACCAGAGGTGTTGGAAGTGGTTTAGCCAAATGGACGCCATCTACGGGCATCGACCGACGAGCAACAGGACGGAGAGTGGCCTCGACTCCACAGCTGCATTTTTCAAGACCATGTTCAAGGACGGTGACTGTTTTGTGACTCCACCCACGATGAGGTGGTAACCAATTCTAATGGAAAACGACCTAAACCGAGTTGAGCAGAGTCGAGTAGGTGCTAGTGGAAAAGCGCCTTTTAAGTTTAAGGTAGCTAAGTAGAATTTGATTCCACCTGGATTCATCATTATTCTAATACTGCTGTGAGTGATCACCATTTCTTAGTGATCGTTGTTCCAAGTGAATACTTTTTCCATCTCTCTCCAGTGTCTCAATCTCTACCTTCCCACCTGTCACTGTGAGCGCAGGAGTGAAAGTCCAGCATAAATCAGCACTCAGATCCAACTCCTCGGTGGAGAAATAACCTCTCTTCTGTTCTGGCATTTATCATTTATTGATGACGGTAATTGTTCCTGGCACCAGTGAACAGAGCGGCCCAGACACTGGATATTAAATCACTTCATCACCCTGAATGAAGGCTACACTTTCACTGGCGTCTGACGTCACGTGACGGTTTACTTTCTGCCGCTTTTCGTCGTCATTTAGAAAGCAGGTTTATCATTTGGGGAGCAAGTTTTTACAATGTTTTATTTACACTGGTGTTTCTGTAAATTAGATCTTCTCCTCCGATTGGCTGAGTGCATCGCTCTCCATGGCAGCTGGTACATGTGGCGGAGCTGTACATCTGCTATACTAGGATGAGCAGGATATTAAACGTGTCGTTTGCTCTCCACAGGCAGATGGGAAGAGCTCATTGAACCTGCCCTGTGTTTAATTATTTTTGATGCCAGTAAGTGGGTTGAAAATAAACAGCATCACCTGGGCGATGGGAGGCTCAGCTGTATGCGCCTATGCATTGCAATTCTGCGTCTGGGTTGTACATGAGTATTTGAACATGCTGTTCATAAACAATCTATTTTGGGAGATTGTCTTTTTGTTCAATGTGGCTTTAGCTTTTGTTGAAATCATTAATGGCTTCTCATATTATCTTTTTTACTGTATGAAACACTTTATATACACTTTCATCTCTTCTCTGATGAAAAACCGGGAAAAAGAATCAACCAAAAAAACAAACAAACCCCAAAATGGTTCAGTAAAGGCACGTGCCCACTAGATCCAGCAATTTCCCACGTCCCATTCATTGCCTATGTGAAACAATCTAATCAACTATCTTATCGACTGACTTATCGTATTTACTTAAATATGAATCCTTTCAATATTTTGAAGACAATGTGCCTAAATGATGAAATATTGGGGAGGTTAAGTGCGTTAGTCCTGATATCATGATTTCAGTGAGTTAAAAACAGTTGTTTATACCCTGGATACAGAGATTGATGTGAGTTTTTGTTGTTGATGTTGTTATTGTTTGTTTGCACTATAATTATCAGGTTCTAGGTTCATATGTTTCTTCAACATTACATCCAACTCCTGGCTCGGTGCAGGCAGCAACGAACGGACAATCTGCTAAGAGAGGCAGGGACATGCTGAAAATAATGATCAAAAGTTACATTACACCATAAAAATATCAATGGTAAAAATAGCAATATGACTTACAATTAAATGCAACCATGAAGTGAAACTGAACAAAACACTTAAAAAGAAAGCTTAAGAATGAAATGCTATTAAAGTATATCTGCTAATTCAATATTGGCCAATTTTGAGTTCCATTTTCCTTTCTTCTTAGCTCTTTCCACTCATGCATGTTTTGAGTGTGTTTTCCTCTATTTCCACTGAGAGGAATCTAAACAGGCAAATAACTGAGCCTCAGTTTAGAGCTACTTTTATGTCTACTTATTCAGCAATCTGCCTGGTTTTTCTTTGCCATGCTGAATACTCACATTTGACTAAACCTTTTAGAAAATGTAAGATAATAGCTTTAGGTTATGGAGGGCAGAGCAAAACTGTTCATTATAAGAAATATCTAAATGTTTTAGTTTATTTTACTTTGGTATTGTGTTTACATAACAGTGTTGAAATGGAAGGAAAAAAAGAAGCTAAAACCACAACAGAGACTAGTCAGAATGGAGAAATTGCGTGAAAAAGGAGAAATAGCACGATAGCTATCACTGACGTCACCGTCAATTCTTTTCAGCAGCTCAACTCTGAAATCATTTTATGCCATAAATATTCCCAGGGTTTTTATCTGTTGAAAAAGCTGAACGGGCAAGTGAGAGGTCCTGTGAGGATGAAAAAACTCACATAGAAATGAAATGATTTGAATATTAACTATGATTCCCAGGCAACTTGTATCTTTTGCCAATAGATTGAAGCCAAACAGTGTGAGATGAGCCCGGCGACTGAACTGAGATGGGAAGAGATGAAGAAGTTCAAATGCCAGTGCCATCTGATAAAAAAAAAATCTGATAAGGAATCAATTAGCTGCACCTAATATCAGCTTTTGTTTATCTCCACCATCTATAGATCTACATTAGCTTTAACAGCCTCAGAGTGTGCCGGTGTTCCGGAGGTGTGCAGGACTGCTGCCAATCAGCTTCATGTGGATTTACTGCTGATCCCATCAGTTCACTGAGAATTTCTTTAGATGATCCTTTCTGAAAGGGAAAAAAATATCAGAAACGATAAGTGTATTGGCCTCGGTGTAAGATGAAATAACTAAAATAGGAAAACAATCTTGTCATGGTATGAAACTCGCACCAGCATGAAGTTTAATCCTATCAAAGGCGTAAATCAGTTAGTTTCTCATTTCAAGACTGTGCTGTGCTGAGCAGTACTTTTTGTTCTGTGGTCCGGTCCTCTCTATCTATCTATCTATCTATCTATCTATCTATCTATCTATCTATCTATCTATCTATCTATCTATCTATCTATCTATCTATCTATCTATCTATCTATCTATCTATATATATATATATATATATATATATATATATATATATATATATATATATATATAAAAAAAAATAAAATATAATATTTGGATCTCAAAATAAATATTCGGATACCACCGTCACGACCGAAAATCGGATATTAGGATATTCGGCCTAATATACATACAAAAGCATTTTATATGAAACGTTTATCATTTGCCTCTCAATTCAAGCATGTTTCTGATAAAGCAGAGGTAATGTTGTGTATTTGGCTAAAAAATATCCTTGTGGACACTGGCTTTCTGTGAAAGTGGAAAAAAAGTGAAATGAGGACTGATTTTGTGATTATTTAATGAATACTTGAATTTATTTTATTAAGTGTTGGATTTGAATGATGCCTTTCTGCTCTCCACTGCTTCATGTGTAGATTCTAAATTACATACATCTGTATTCACATACATCATGCTATGCCACAACCAATCATTACTCATCACTCAATCTGTTTTTCTAGATAAACACAGCAGTTTTATGTAAGATGTAATTTCTGAATAGTGCACTGTATATTACAACTACATGAAAATGGACTACTCGAATAAGTTATATATAGCTTGCCTTTGATCAAACGATAAACATTTTGATTGGTGCCTTTGTCTTGCCGATCCCTCCTCGCTCACTGCTGCTGGGAAATAAAGGAGGCACTGACAGCTGACGCACCATGTCTACAAGCAGAAAATCCCTCTTCAAAGACATTGCTGTCGAAGAAGTCCACTTGCCTCGTCTGTCAGGGACACAACGTGGCATTTTGAGCAATACTATCTCCACTGTTACATATAATAGTTGGCCTGATTCCTGATCAAGGGCCGTGCTGCAGAGAGCGACTGAGAATGAACATCTCAAATACAACCCTGTGGCCTGAGAGTTTTGACAGATCAATTACACCATCTCCCCCAGTGCCACCCCTGGTTGGTGGTTGGGTTGAGAGGCACATGTTAGCCTGCAGATGAATAGCAATTCAGTTTTCTAGGTTGTCGGAGGCAGCTGAGAATGGGGCCCAGGTTGTGGTGTTTATCTGGGCATAGGGTTACACATAATCGAGTCTTTGAGAGGAGGACAGAGGCTTGAATAGGGCAGCCAGGATATCATTGGTTCCATCTCCTGGGCCATTGTATCTGCATCAGTGTGCTGAATGCATGAAGAAAGGAGAGGTATGGAAACATCTGAGACATTATCTCTGAGTGACAGCTGATACCAGCCTGGGAGGGAAGAGGACATTAAATACTGACAAAGTTTGTTTATATTGAAGTGGTGACAGACGAGTGTGTGTGTGTGGGTGTGTGTTTGCAAAAGTTTTTGCAATGTGCGTGCATGCATGTGAATGCAAGGCCATGGGATGACATCAGACTTACGGCTATCTCTCTTTTTTCCAGTCCGTGCCAGGGTTTGGTGAGCTGTTGAATATTTTATCAGTGCTGGTGGTGCTGGGTTCTCCTGGGCAAGTGTGGGTTTGGTTATCACCAGCCAGGTAGCCTCAGGTTGCCTCGTAAAATAATAAGCAACTTAAAGGCAGCAACGTTTTCCCAATCAATATTTTAAAAAAAGACAGACCTCCATTTGTAAGAAGATTTCAGGTGGACTCAGGCTTTCCGAGCAACAGAATAGTTTATGTGAAGGTGAGCACCAGTGGTGTGCATACAGTAAATCTTTTCATACATATTCTTGGGACTTACGAGTTTCTCACACACACAAAAGAGAGGAACAAAGGGTGTGTGCAGATGCTGCCTTCAGAAATGATTGCTTTTCTACTGTAAAATTTCAGTTCATGTGAGGATAAGCAAGTCTGGAAGATGAGTGGACATAAATATACACAAAGGTACACAAATACAAAGATAAAAGGAGAGTTTTTCTTCTTTTCACTGGGATGTCTGTGAGTAAGTAAACAAAATAAAGCTCTGTGAAAAGAGTATACAGGCAATTTCAAATAGAAAATAGGTATTAGGCAAATAAAAAAAAATAGATAGATACATAGACAGAATGTCCCTATCAAAACATGACCTGTGCTGGTTACAGTCTAGAGCTCTGCCCAGGAGAGGCCTCCACCTGTGATAATTACACTGTATAACACCCTGGGTCCGTGTTATTGAAGAAGCACCAGAGACTGCTAGAGCTCGTTGTATTTTTAGAGTTCAGGTTGCCCTTTTGTCCTAATGCCCGCTGCTCTGGGGATGATGGCTGAGATCTAGACACACAGGCAAAGGAGGTGTAAAAAAAAGCACCTGTACCTATGTTTATGGAACACAAATTCCCACCAGGTTTGCCTTGCTTTAGAACGAGTGTATGATGCAAGCCGAGCAGTGCGCTGTGTCGACCTAAAGATAAATTGAGAATGAAAGGAGGGCTATGACAGAGATATTTCCTATAAAACATTGCTCTCTGCAAAAAAAAAAGATCTACCAGCAAAATTAAATAACCCAGAATCTGTTGTACCATCCTCATGTATCATCTTGTATCATCTAAATCGGAGAATCTGCGGGCCACAGGTTGTCAAAAGAATATTCATGATGTTTGTGGACATGAGGCGATTCTCCTGGTGACAGACTCGACATATTGGTCCATCAACGCTCCCTTCTGGAGGCAGTAATGACAGACTAGCACAGGATTCATAAATCACAAGCCAGTAGGGAGGGCGGCTGACACTGATGCATGCAGAGACATTGAAAACACAGCAGAGGGAGTGCAAAAGACAAAAGGGCATGCTAAATGACTTCATATGCAGAAGACAGTGATGACTAGTACAGGAAGCGTAATAACTTGTAACTTTGGTGCAAGGTTTATCATGCGGGATGAAAAGACTGCATATGTCTATCAAAGGAGCGGCACAGTTCTGTGCTGATGCTCATGCCCACAGTCTTCCGTGTTTGCATACACAAATAAATAAAAACATGTTGCGGTGTGCCTTTAAGGTGGTAATCCCATTACCATAAAGCTGAGTTGGAGTGGTGTTGTTCAACCCACTCCTGTCCCCCACCCCGAAGGATCAAAGAAAAGGTGGACTACATTATCTTTAAGGCCAGCCCCGTCCTCCCACACTTTATTAAGACAGTAGCTGTAAAATACCTACTAAGCCTATCACTGTGGTTTTATGAGGCAATAAAATACAATGTTTTTTTTTTTTTTTTTTACTCTAGGGGGAACTGGAATGACATTTCTACACTAGATCAGTAAGTAAATCTCATTGCATGATGAATATGACACACTGTATCCACAGATGTGTTTGCTGGTGGAGAGGGGAGAGGTCAAGTGCCAAAGAGGTAATGATTTTTGTTTCTGACTCTCCCTGACATATATATGCCAGAATCTCCATTAGCAATGCAGTGAAATTTCAAATCAGTGCATTGCCTTTGTGTGAGTGTGAGAGTGAAGGCAAAGTGTAACATAATGTGTCTACAAAGGTAGCAAGCAACAATAAAAGTGTGGTCCATTTACTGTTTTGTAGTGAAGATGATCAGGAGCCAACTACCTTTCTACTAAATTTATGCTTCATTGTGTCTAGCCCAAAACAACAGGGTTTTCCAAGTGTGCTTGGAGTGGAAATGGACTTTTAAGGAGATTAGATTTATATCTGTTTCCAAAACCATACACAGTGGGACACACTGAAATAAGTGACCTAACACAAGACTCTTAGGAATTTACTGATTTACTGGTCGCAGCTTTGATTCTCATTTTACATGTGCGGCCCAGATCTTCCATTTAAATCTACTGACTGCAAAGGTTGCATTCACTGCTTTCAAACAAAAGCAATTTAATGCCTTGTAGTAGGGTGAAAAGGTTTTTAACACACACGATAGAGAGGGCACCCTATGTGTGCTCCAACCAAACACAAGGGCTCAGTTGGAGGGAAATGTAATCATCTACTAAAGCCTGATCCGCACTGTTCATCCCCAGCAGTGAATGATGGCGTTGAACGAGTCTCAGAGGTTAGCAGAAAGGATCAACCTTAACAGATTGGCCCTGGTTCCACTCACAAATGATTGATTGCCAGGTAAACAACATTACCATTTTAAATCTGCCCTAAGGGTTGTTAGCAACTGTTTCCTGACTGGATGACTAATTGATTAAAGCTGCAGTACCAAATTAAATCTTCTTTTTCCATCAAGATCATGGATGAGTTTTTAACAAGGATATATTTAGAGCATCTGGCTGTGATGGACATCTGTTGTAATGTCCCTCGGGCATAATATTTGATGTATATTGATGTCGGCAAACACTATGCTAATACAAATACTGTTTAAATGAGAGGAAGAAAATATCTCTGCCTTCTGAATATGTAGCAGAAATGGGAAATCAGGCTGTGCTATGCAGAGGCGTGTAACATCTCTCCCCCTCTTCAAATCACTGTGTCACTCTCCCGCATAAAAGAGCTGCATAAGATATTCATGTGTGCCAGTGACCTAGATTTTTAAATGTTTTATTTGGCAGCTTGTCTCTTGTATCTGAACAGGGCCTATGGAGGCACAATGGGGCCTCCTCTCACTAGCTTTGATGTCTGGACTAAGGCAGTGTATATGTGGTGTTGTAAATGGCAACAAGCGCTCCATAATGATGCCAGCCATGAAAAACAAGCATATCTGGAGCAAGGCTTATGATGCATCAACCTTGGACGCAGCCAGAGACCTGCTTCCTGGCATAACAAGTCCTTGTTAGATGTGTCTACTGTAGGTGTGTGGTCATTCCGGTACTGGATATTTCCAGGTAACCAAAATGAAGTCAGTCTACACCATAGATTCACAGCGCATTGGATTACAAGTGAACAGACACTGGTGCGGATCAAAATCTAAGCAACGGAGGGAATAACTCATTACTATCAGAGTTTCAGTTACTGATGAGATGACCAGCCAGAAGCTTACCAGACACTCCCTTGGCACTGGTGTCATCTGAATCCTAGCCTACAAGGAAAACACTGAGAAGGTGATCAGGTGTGTAACAGACACTGTCATTCAAGTAAGACAACATGTTGACACTTCCTATTAACATGCACACACATGCACACTATGTACAAACACCTATGTAGTTGCACAATAGAACTGAAACACTGTACCTTCTATGTATAAAACATGAGTAGTGCTTGGTAATAATCTCAAACTAAGCAGTGAATGAAATCAATCGAGATAGAAAGGGAAAAAATTAACATTGAGAAAGGGTTTCTTTTTCCTCCCCTCTTGCTTCTTCTGGTCTCTGTCTTGTCTTATATCTCCTTCCTGATGGCTACTTTTATTCGCATTCAAATGGGAAACAGAGGTGTAAGCAGCATCCCATAAGCATAATGCATTGCTTGTTTACTGCTGCAGCAAAGACAAAGTCTGGAACTAGGTAACAGCCTAAAAAGAAAATCAGACAGGAACGCAGAAATGTACCAGTATGTGATGATTTGAAGCTGAACTCCGCTGTCCACAATCAAAGAGTATTCACGCTGGTTTGGGTATTTCTGCAAAGCGAGTGAGGAGAAGGAAAGTGCAAAATGTCAACTTTTGTTTTTGTTGCAGAAAGACTGGAAATTAATGAGTTAGTCGGTGAAAGTATTAATTCAGAAGGTAATGAGACCTGAGAGCAAATTCCATACACACAATATCACAGCAGTGAAAGTGCAAGATATTTGTTTTTGTGCTGCAGTAATGAAATTATGCATTAATTACTCGTACAAGACCTCTAAAAAGTAATAAAAGCAGCCAAGTTAGACACCTTCACATTAATTTTAAAGCCATCTTAGTCAATGAGCAAACAGTGTTTTCAAATCCCTATGGTTCATGGATATTGACCACTTTATAGCATTTTCAGTTCACGATATGTACGTTAATGTTCACAGTTCAAGTCGTACATACCCACAACAATGATGGACAGAGCCACCGTCTGTCATATTTGCTATATGTGGGAGATTGGACAATCAATACTTTGTAATCTAATGTGACTGCATGCGGTTCAGACTTGTGCCGTGTTGAAAGCTGTTGGTAAATGTTACTAGGCTGGATCTGAGATTGCCACGTGAGCAGATGACCAGGGAGCTCGTTCAGGCATGAAGTTGACACGTTCAGATGCCATCAGATTAATGGAAAAGGAGTCAGAAATGGGCTCATAAGACACAAACATGTCAGACATGTGCTGTAAGACCCTCGTGGCTCAAAGACCTTAGAGGACATTCATTATCGCTGGTGGCATGATTAAGGGTTAAAGTTGATAGCAAATGGTATTTGCATTAGGATCAGCGGGAGCAATCAGCACAGCCTTTAAAGAAGACAGCTGATGACCCACTATGGGAATCAGCTTAGCTTCTCACTTGCGTGTGATACGCAGTTGGTGAGTGTGAAGCAGGAACTCCGTTGGTTCTACTTGATTGAAGGATTTAATAGAGGAAAAGAAGACAGCCAAGTGTAAGAAACTGGCAGGTGAAGCATAGGTGGTCTGAGCGCATATAAAGAGTGAGTGTCAAAGCTTCATTTACCAAACCTTCCACAGGATCCTTAAGCTTCTTCACAAACACCACAAGAGACTTTAAAGACGGTTTAAGATTAAAGTCTGTAGAAAACAAATGTCACAAGGTCACAGATTGGTAGCTGATTAACTCTGATCTACTGGTCAGTGTGGGGAAGTCTTCACAGTCACAGATTGTGGTCATTTGCAATCAGATCCACCTGCAATGCAAAGTTCTGTCCTGTGTATTTCATTCCTTTCTCTTACATTTCCTTTGGTGTATTTCAAAAAATCCAAATAAGCAGGTTGTCTTATGCTGGTTGTGCATGCATTTCTGCTTCCTTCCCTCACAAAGTAGAGAACATTTTGAGTGTGGCACTGTGAAAATCAATGGAAATGAATTTTGGCACTTGAGCGATGAGCTCAGGCTGCAGGATGAGTCTGCTGTTAACATTGAATCTGTTGAATTGCCTGTGTCGTTCACTGTGCGGTGGTCTTGCTGTGTGTGTGAGAAGGAAACAGGAGAACCAGAGTGTGTCAGAGTCAGGTATAATGAGAAGGAAAGATAAAATATACTGAATGTGAAAACCAAGTCTGACAAACCAGCCTTCGGCCTACTGAGGGGACAGTCCATAATACACACAAGTGTTGTTTTGAGGTGGATTCGCAGCTTCCTGCTCAGCGACTGGTTGCTCATTTCAAACTAAATCAACTCCTATCACTTTAAAAACTGGCAGTTAAGTTTAATTGAAGACACAGTTTTGCTGATTAATGATTTGCATAAGAAGGCAAAAGAGTAATTTTGTGTGTGGAAAGAAAAAATGAAGTCTGTGGTAGGACAGAGCAACCAGCCGATCATTCTTCAGTTTCCTTGGCTTTCTTTTTTTATTTCTTACTTTGATTTTCCTTCCTGCCTTTTTAAGTTAATTAGATCACTCTGCATTTCAGAAATATGACCCTGCTTGTGGTAAACCAGCTGGCCAGACAGGAAGACTCATCTTGCATGCTGGAAATGTTACAATTTGCAAATTCTATAGCACTGAACATACTAACCTGCCAATCAGACAGACTGTATGCCAGGAGGACTACCGTGTGTGTTGTCAAAGCTGACGTTCCAACCTGCCCTTATTCCCAAATATTTTTTTCTAATTCTTTCTTTTTCTTTCCTGTGTTTGCTTCTATTTTTTATAGCTTTACTTCTCTTTTTTATCCTCATCTCCTTTCCCCTTTCCATTTTTCCCTTGACCTTGGCATTCAGTTATCCCTTGTTAACCTTCTCATTTTTTAAGTCTTTCCCTCTCTTGTTTACCTCCTCCTCTTCCTCCCCGTCTGTTCTTTCTTTTTTTCATTTTCTAGGCTTTTCAGGGATTTGTCTCTCTTTTTTCTTTCTCCTCCAGCTCACTTCCTTGACTCAACCCTCCCCCTGCATCCCAAATCACGCAAAAGGCACGTGCCAGTCTCATTTTTTGACTGATGAGTCCCTGGTGAAGCAGAAAACAGCAGTCCCTACGGTGCAGAGTCAAGAGCTGAGCCAGCACTGGTCAAAATAGCATTGCCTGATCCCCACATGCAAAAAGGATTACCATTACGGCAACAACAAAAACAACCAACCACCTTTTTGAAATAAAAAATCTCCGCAGCCCATTTCAAATAGTTACATCATATTCCTAAAAAGACTTTTTTAGGCAGATATCTAGCCGAGCTTTAATGTTATTTGAATGAGCCGCAACAGTGTAACTGAACATAGCTGGAGTAAGCAAATACAAACTAAATGTGAAAAATGAAGGAACGGCCAAATCAACAACAGTTTTAAATGCAAATTATTATTCAGCAACCGCATGTCCCTGGTAAGGGAACTAGAATTCTGCTCTTTAGAAAACCGATTCATCTGCTTGACCCTAACAAGCAAACTCTTGATTTCAAATGTTAAGTCTGAAATTTGTTTGCCAACACAGAAGAAATAAGGCAAAAGATTTATGAACACACAAGCCAGCGCTTATTTTTTATTTAAAAGTAAGGTAAGCTGAGGTAACGTTGTGCTACAGTGATAATTCCTGTTGATATTAGCTGGAATGAGACTCATATTAATTTGGACAGTCTGCCAACTAAATCTTTATTCAGATGCCGACTAAATGAAAATATTACTGTGGTAATGTTGACATTTCAGCTGCTCATCTAAAACTAAATCCAGACAAGGAACAGAGGTGTTAGTGAAAAGGTGATTCAATCCTTTCCTCAAACAATTCTGAGTGGTCAGAAGCTGAAGAGGAAGCAGGGACAATCTGGAAACAACAACCGCATTTACCGGGGACAGTTGGTCTGTTGTATGACTGCGTGTGACATGGACAGTCAAGCATAAATCAGAGTTTTTATACAGTTTTAAATACTGCCTTTTCCTCTGATACAACAAAGAAGAACACACCAAAGGATGACAAACATGTTTTAAATGCACCCTGAACATAGGATTATAGTTAGTAAAAACTGGACTAAAATGTCTGTAGTTTTTAGTAGTGAAGACAAAGACCACACTCTACAATTTGATTAAAAATGTAGATTTTTGTAAAAAGACTCTGACTAAAGCTAATTCAGAGTCAACTGCAGAAATCATCATTGGCCAGGATTACCAATGGTCAATGAAGTGTGGGACGTAGAAGACTATATATGGACTGACAAGGGCTGAATTGTTAAGCTACCGTTGCAGTAGACATGAAAAATTGGATGTCACCAACTGTGTCTCCCTCAGGAACCTGGAGGGTGGTGCTGAGGGTCTTCAGATATCAGTATCATTATAAGAAGCCATTGTTGCCATTTGGGTAAGATTAGCTTGCTAACTAATTAACTTGACATGATTCGGCTTCTTTGGGATGTGTGGTCCAGCCTCCTTTTCCTGTGACACTGACTTGTGGACTCATATTTTCCATTTACATCCATATTTTCTGCAGCTCACCAAATTTTCAACAAAATATCTGAACCAGCAACATTTTTCCCGTACCCCGCATGGGAGCTAAAAGATTTAAGAAGAGATTAGAGACTTTTGACCTTGGGTGTTTTGTAAACCGCTTTTGTCTTGACAGTGATTAATTTCAGGTAGAAATATCAGGTCACAGAGGCAATAAAGATACGATAACTGCACAAAACATAAAAGGCAGGTACGACCGATTCAGCTCCCATGCTACAGTCACTGGTGATGTCAAGACAAAATCTGTCAGAGGAGAAAAGACGTGAGCACAATCGATGTATCATCAGCACAATACAGTACATTAGAAACAGGAGATATTAATCATTGTCAAGCACGGTGAAAACAGTGACTGCTTCTCGCACGTAATTATCCAGTGGGTCATGTTTATGTTTAAGCCCTTTGACTTAATTCTCAGGAGAATGAAGGTTAATGATACACCGCCTTGTTTACTCACTTGCATGTTTTAGATAAAAGTTCTGGCTCCAATTAATTCTGCTTTACTCTTACGAACCTCGAGAGGGATGCTGCGGACGGTCATACAATGCGGTAAACCTCAGTGTGTAGTGTGCATGCATGCATCTTACCATTGTCTGTGAGTGTTGCTAGATTGAGAGGAGAAAGATAATTAAATATGATATAAGGGGTCAGAGCGAGAGCCCCGTTCCAAAATGAGAAAGAAACCTTTTGAAAAATGTGACACCCTCAATGACACAGTGACTGCTGGGAATGAAAATAAAACTCATTACAGAATATTAATGAAGATATTAGCCATCAAAATAGGATCATTCCTGATGAGACTATTAATCATCTGCGTTCTTTAAATAAGGAGTAATACATTACAGGTAACAATCTACTGTCCAAAGAAGACATAACATTGTGGAATACGTCCACAGTCCAGGTTGCTCCGTGACATGATGTCCCCTTTGTAGACTTGTGGTCATTAATCTGATTGGAGGATAAGCGTAAAGCTCAGATTTAATACACAGGTATACTATGAGAGGATTTGATAGATTACAGCTGTAGAATGCTAGTGACGGTAGTGACATCCTGTCAGGAACATCCCCATGAAGAATTAAGGTCATCTGAGGGGCAAAACTCAAATTTGCCTTTACATTAGGAAGATATATGATCACACAGACTTACATTCACTTTATATCAGTTTATTTAAGGTAGAATGGTACTGTGTATGTTGGAGTACATTTGTGAGAAAGAAATATGCTATAGTACCGTTAAATGACATCATGACCAACTGGTGTCTACTGTTGATCTTTCTCTGGACATACAACAACAAATTTGTCTCTGTGTAATAGTAGATACTGTGTGTATGTGTGTGTGTATGTGTGTGTGAGGTGAAATATTTGTTGGTTGTCTTTTCTTGATTGACAAAAGCTTTTGTTGGTTTCATCAGCTATTGAATTTTTGAAGTTTTACCTTTTCCTAGATGTTTTTAATAGCATAATTCCTGCTTTTGGCAAAAGGGTAAAAAAACATGGGCCATTAGTTTTATTTCTTTATTGTATTTGTAAGATATATTTCAGTGGATCCTATTGTGAGCTGTGCAGTGGAGCTGTTTTAACAGGCAGAATGAAAAAAAGCAGCGTGTAGCGGCAAGAAAATGAGTGAGCTTCCCATCACTCTAATGAGGATGGATAGCATTCTGTTAAGCTTTGGAACCTCTTTTTTTCCACAAACACAAACAGTGGCTTTATGAATTACAATCACACAGCTCTGAATGGGAAACAGCAGAAATAAATCACATGCATCACTGAGGGATGGTAAGTAGGTGTATTGTCATCATTTGAATGCAATGAGAAAGAATGGCTTTGATGTTGACAAATCTGTGTGGTTCAAAGTTAGTTTTGTTTGTGTTGGTACTGTGCGGAAAAAGGCTTACCTGTACTTCCTGGGTGAGGCAATTTTTGCAGCGGCATGAATTATGAATGATGTTTCGGAAAGCATCTTTTATCGGCATAAGATGTAGCCAGTTTCATCTTTTCTAACACTGAATAAACAGCAATTTTTCTTTTTTTTTTTTTTTTTTTTTTACATAAATCATAGTGAAAACACAAACCACCAAGCTAAATTTCTAGTTGTAGATTTAGGCTTTTGTGCTGTCTTTATTTACATTCTTTTTTGAATGTTTGTTTTTGTGTAGTACTGAATGCATACATGATAAAGCACCAAGTGGAAGTCAGAAAAATTATGTTATTCGTTTCACCTGTCAGTGGTTTTAATGTTGTGGCAGAGATATTGAACTGGCTGACTTTTCCTTGAATGTACTTTTAAAAAGAGGGATTTGGGCTTTCTAATTACTTACTGATGCGTCATCAGTTGTGCAACAATGGCAGTCCATTTATTAAATGACTATATTGATTTTTCCATCTTTGATCAAGTACTGTTTGTATCGGTAGTTTTAATAAGATCAGGTTATCTTAAGGTCATGATAGTGGCTCTGTGATTTTAAATGCTAGCATATTGTGCCTGACATAACAATCCTAACATGTACAATGTTTACTATGTTCACCATCTTTTTTCAGCAGTTTGAAGTACAGCTCTGCAGACTACTGTGCAGTACCATATATTAACCCTCAGTGACATCACCCAGATGTTTCCCGAACAGCAGATTTAAAGCTTAGGTTGTTGCTTTGGCCGTCGTCATCTTGGAAGTTTTGGACTCCTTCCTACTTTCGGCTAATCCAGAAATGGGCAAGAGGTGTAACTGAAAAGGGCCAAGGACTGCCCTTTATTAGCACTGACTTGCCACTCAAAGTGGCCATTCCAATAAAATATGCATGACATTTAGCCTTAATTCAATTTGAACTGGTTTATCATATATAAAATGACCTACTGCAGAGTTGTAATGATTTTAAAACAAGCCAAAAAGACCAAAGCTGTTTTTTGTAAAAGACTATAAACTACATATTTTTGTGTTGCAAAATTGGTCATTTTAGCATTGGGGTTAGAGAGGGATTGACACACTTTTGGAGACAACCTCTAGTGGCCATTTAGGGAACTGCAATTTTTGGCACTTGAATCAATTTTTCAGCGCCGGAAGTTGCAACTTGTCCAGTACAGGTTAGGTGGCACAGTGAATATATGTATTACATCCAGTGCTTGTCAAGATATATCATTAAAACCCAAAAATGTAAATCTTATAATTATAGAAGGATCAGTCTGTCACAGAGTCATAGTGGGAGGCCCATGACTGTACTAAATTTCATTGCAATCTGTCCCATATTTATGGATATATGGCTATATGAATAGGCATTTTAATTTCAATCAAGCTGATGGAAAAGCCAGCAAAGTCATTGGTATCCAGAGAGGAAAACCACACTAGCATTGCAGTGCATGGTTACGTGTTGTCTCATGCACGCACCTCAAACAAAAAATGCCTTTTGACCTCTGTGTTACTAAAAGCCAGATCCTTAACCTCCGAAAACAGCTGTGTGTGTGTGTGTGTGTGTGTGTGTGTGTGTGTGTGTGTGTGTGTGTGTGTGTGTGTGTGTGTGTGTGTGTGTGTGTGTGTGTGTGTGTGTGTGTGTGTGTGTGTGTGTGTGTGTGTGTGTGTGTGTGTGTGTTGGCTACCATACTGGAAACAGCTCATTTCACAAGAGATAAGAGGCTAATCTCACTGTAATGACTGTTCTTGGACAAAGTGGCACACAAATCCAACACTGAAATACTGCACTCTTTTATTGTTGCGTGTGTGTGCAGCAACTCAAAGGCTCCAGATAAAACAAATGCCTCCATTCACAGTTTTTTTCACATTATAGTTCTGACCATATTCTTTTTATTTTCCAATTACCTTCTAAAATAGACCATTAGAAATCTTGTCAGATGCACAGCCGCCATACATCATCTCTCTCTTTCTGTCTTTGTCTCTCTCTTTCTTTACTTCTTACTGATGAATGAAGAACAATATTGATCAAAGCTGACATCCAAAGCTTTACAAACACCAGGGATGTGCGCCTATTCACATTTAGCCACTTAAAGAATAACAGATGGCATCCAGGTGGTGTGCTGTTGGCCTCTTGTGCTGGCAGCAGCCATCCATTTGGAGGTTATACCAACAGCATGTGTCCTGAAAAAGGTAAAAGTAAAGATACAAACCCACTGTAAACATCTAGATGCATCTGCTGAATGGCAACATCAAGCTAATGCTTAGATACTTGCTTTCTGGGTGCTGTTTTAAGTGTATGTGTGCTCTGAAGCCAAATGTTCAAAGTACTTTGCCCTGGGTGGAGTATAATGCAGTGTGTCCATCTACTCGTGTGTGCAGTTGTGCTTGTATTGTGATACAATTTCAGCTGTCTGAAAATGAATTCCACTGAATCTACAGTCCCTGTTGTACAGCCTCAGCTAGCCACGGTGTCAGTCTCAAATAGCATTACGTCTCAACATATATATGACCTTCTCACAGAAATGTGAATTTTTAATAGGAATAAAATTGGCCTGTCGTGTCTGCTTGCTAATGCTCTGTATTATTCATGAATGTAGCAATAATGTTCTTGAACCATTCCTTACTCGCTGTGGCGACATTTCAGAGTGGACGGCTCTTGTACATGTGCCTTTGCTTGGACTGTGGATTTTCTCATCTATCTTTCACACACTTGCGGTGGTGTTACATGCAGATCAATATAAGCTAACATGAAGAAATCTCGTCTGATATAAACTCTAATGTGAGAGAAAACAGAGCTCACTCACTGTTTTGTTTTGTTTTTTATCAATCATCATCACAACTCACACAAATCAGGGGTTTCATTTCCAACTGGCTTCTTGAGGGATTGTTCAAATATAGACTTATTTAGACAAGCACACAATGCATATGCAGCAGAACACACGCTCTCATTAGTATGCAATATAGTCCATCTCCACTTAAGAAATGGGCTGGTAATTGATGACATTATCAGTTCCGCAGCATATGATGACGAATTCCATTATCAAAGGCTCTTATTCAGTTGAACATGGCAAGTCAGTTATTCTTGTGTCTGTTGGGAGAGTCGTTTTCAGTCAGAGACACCATGTTCTATCAGAACTTCAAGAAAAACAGCTATTTGGAGCTCATCATGAAATCCAAGCCCTTCACATCCACCCAATTTTCCCTGGAAAGCATCTGCAAACACCCAGATTATTCAAAGCAACAAGAGATGTTTTTTTTTCAGCTTTGAAGACACCCCACCCTCAATCAGCCCCCAACTTCTCCTAAAGCACAATCAATGCTTACCAACAAGGTTGCCTAGCACCAGTTGCTTAGTAACCACCAGCCCATTGCTTTCTACTACAAAACGTCTCACTAATTCTATGTCAGAACTAAATTTAGAAACGCCTTTGATTTATCCCCCTCGCTCGACTGACAGAAGGAGTCTTTCTTGAACGGTTGCGTGCTTGATTTTCACTGTCAGCACTGTAGCTGGCAGCTATCAGAAACAGGTACAATCTCATTACATCAGTGCCAAGATGGAAAAATGATTCATGCCTCCATGTGTGGTATAGTGCTACTGATTACAACCAATCAGATGTTAGTGGAACTGATTCACAGATAAAGAGGAATAGATGCCGTTAGGTTTCAGTGTCCCTCAATAGATTACAAAAACTAAGAAAAAAATGGTTTCTAGAACAAAATATTATCTTGACGAAAGCACACTGTAGGTTTAAATTTGTACTTACTGCATGTTGTGTCAACTCTTCCTGGTAAGCTGCTTATTCTGGGGGCATGTTATTTGCCAACATAACAAAGGGATTCATGAGTACGTACTTATACTTCCCCTTAAGTCTTCAGCAGTGTCCATACGACATAGGAAACACATACGGTTGGTTTGGAAAGAAGAAGTAGAGAAGTTATCCAGCATACGTGAACACTGTGGCACACATACACTTCACCTAATCACTAAATCGAATACCAACTATTCCATTTTCAGGCCTTTGCCAACACAGTAGACTGACAGGTTAGAGCTGCGTACACATCCTACACACTTCAAATCCAGAGAGACGGAGAGGAATAGTAAAGAGAGAGGCATAGAGACTGAGGTGGAAAAACAATCGGGGATGCCGAGTAATGAAACAGTCTATGAAATTGAGCAGAACGGAAAATTCAGAAGCAATGGCTCGTCGCATCACCGTCTATAGGTTCTCCTCATGTTAATGAACGTAGAGTGAAAGGTGATTTCTGTTTACGTCTGTTTGCATAAATTGTACCTCAGTTTTTCCCTTTATGTCTGCCTGCATGTAGGTGGTGGTTTTCACATCGTGTCTTATTAAGACGTAGTAGCCGTCACCTCCTCGCTCTCTAGACATCCATCAGTGTATTAATCATTTAGATGGATGGCAGGGTGAGATATATGGCTCAAGAATCTGCATCACAACACACAACATTCACACTGAAAACAAATTTACATCTACTACTTCATCTCTGTTTGACTGTTTCTCACATACAAAAGATAAAAAAAGAATGTACAATATAGCAAACATGAGCTTGTAAATATATAGGGTAACAATTAATCTGTTACATATGGCAGAATGCCAATAAAAAGGATCCACATTGTTGGAAGTTTCCCCTTTTTTTGCTTTTCAACACGGAGTCATGGTCAATTTAAGTTTTGGACAAGAAATTTGACAAAAATGAGTCTTTCATGTCAAAGTGAAAACTGATTTCTACAAAGTCATATCAATTAATCACAAATAGAAAATGTAAATAAGTAATTGCATAAATATTCACCCCTTTTGAAATGACAACTGGTGTTAGAAGTCACACAATTATGAAATGGAGATCATCTGAATATGTCTCATGTGATTGTAGTATAAAGACGCCTGTATCTGGAAGGGCCAGTCAGTGAATCAGTGCTCCTGGATATAACTACATTATGAGGACAAAAGAACACTCAACACAACTCTGTAAAAAGGTCACTGATGTAAAAAATATTTTGTCAGACTGAAGAATTTTCTTTCAGTTGACTTCAGAGTGTCACACATGCTTTTTGGTGAACTTTGGTCCAGATTTAAAATGAGCTTTTTTGAACACTCTTTGCCACTCTTCCATAAGCCTTTGACTGTTAACATTTGTTGTACGTGTAGTCTCTTATATCTCAGCTACTGAGATGCATAGGTGTCTTGGTGGCCTCCCTCAGTAGGCTCTTTGATGTGTGATCACGTGTCATATTCCTTTGACTTCCTAAGAATGGATTTCACTGTACTCCAACTACATATTGTAATCTCTTAGAGTACAGTGACGTTATAACCAGGATTACTGATTCACCAGTGACTGGACCTTCCAGATACAGGTGTCTTTGTACTGCAATCACTTGAGACACATTCAGTGCTATCAGATTATCTCCTTTTCACCAAGTGTGTGACTTCTAGCACCAATTGGCTGCATTTGTATTGAATGAGGTGACTCACTTTGAAGGGTTAAACACTTGGGTAATTACTTATTTTACATTATTGTGCATTCTTGTCAAAAAGACAAATGTGTCAACTATAAATCAATGTTGAAAAGCCAAAAAGGGGAAAACTTCCAAGGGGGTGAATATTTTTTACGGAACTGAACATGAAGATAATAAGATGGTACCCGTGTGAGCATTCGAATATTCAGAAATCAATGCTGCCTGTATGGCCTGAGTTCTTTCTTTCTTTCTTTCTTTTTCTTTCTTTCTTTCTTTCTTTCTTTCTTTCTTTCTTTCTTTCTTTCTTTCTTTCTTTCTTTCTTTCCTGCATTCTGTAATACTGTGTGTGCCAACATAACTTGACTAAGGTTTTAAGACTCTTCCAAGCTCATTGTGTATATTTTCCACTTGAAAGCGATGTCTTAAACAGTGTAATCCCTGCAATGCATTATTTTCAATACTTTAAGCTCAGTATCCAGCCTCACTCCTGTGTTGTTGGTCGAGATATGTAGGCAAGTGCTATACAAAGGGCCAAAACATAAGAAACCCTTTCATAATTCTGTGAATGCTTGCTGTCTATTTCATTTGGCCTTTAGAGAGCTTTGCAGAGGTAAAATCCCCCACTCCGCCAAGATAATATGGTCAACCAAGCCGAGCCGCAGAATATAAGCCTCTGAATTTAAGATTGAGAAGCATTTACTCACTCTCCTAAACCCTATATGGTGTAAAATATTTCTTTCCAAGAGCCTTCTTTCAGCTATGACACCATTTTGCCATCATTAGATTTCTACTCAACAATCAACATTTTCCTTAATTGAGCTAAGCATGGAGACCTTTCGCTAAATGTTACCATAATTATTTACAGCCACACATACTGAATGATAATGCTGCTGATCTGATTATGACACAGCTGTCATTTTCTTCAGAGACAGAGCCAGGGACACTTTGCATTGACAAACAAGCCAAAAGTGAAGTAAATTGAGCAAGTCACAGGCGCCCACAGTTAACAAATGTTGCATTAGCAGAGCGTTGTGGAACCATGTTGGATTAGAAGAGACAGGTCATCAGAATCTCAATCAGGACTGTGTGATCGTGTTGCTGCGGCACAGATGAAGCAGCTAAATGGTTTGGTCCATCTGTGTCCTGACAGTTTTATCTGCTGTTTCTTTCCTCTGCAAGGGGAAATGAATGGGCCGACTCCAACAACACATGCCATGTTCTCGTTTGTTCGATAAAGCGTGCTGTTTGATTTACTGACAGAGGTGCTGGTGGGACTGATGAGGTCATCATGTGACACTCAGGCTGATGTTATTGCAAACAACCCTGAAGCACATCATATCAGAAAATATGTTTTTTTGAGGTATGAGTTAAAGAAAGTGATAAATATATTAATCAGCTTCTGATGTCTCCTGATTTCTTTCCCACTGCACTGAATTTATTGTATAATCTTTCAGTAGTGAAGCTTGCCTTGCTGGTGAATAAGATGTGATATCCGGGATGTTTCCTCCATTAAAGAAGGTGCTAGAAGAAGACACTGGTCTGGAAGGCAAAGAACTTTTGACTGTAATGCTGGACAGAGGGAAGTGGATGAAGAACTGTATTCATGCAGTGTTTCCTCTAGGATTTTTTTTCAGCAGAGGCAGGCTCTCTGGGGAGCTGTGGCAGCATAACCAAATGACATTTGAATGCAGATTTTACTTTTACAACCTATTTATTGAGTAGCCTGTTGAAATGGCTTTTTAAAGGCTGAATGTAAAAATAACAAATAAATAAAACAATAAAATTAAGTAATTAAAAATAAAAACAATAAATAATAATTTCTTGATGGGGCTGTAGAATCAGTGGCAAAGTTTGCACCCAGGTTCAAAACGATTAGTTTTTCTGGGTTATTTATAGAAGAGCTCTAAGGCTCTGTTGTATGGAAATTCACAGCCTGATAGCCTGTGCTTCCCTTTAGGTTTTTCTCCTCTACTCTCATCTCTCTCTCCTGCACCGTCACTTTACTCTCCTGCTCCTACACTTTGCTTTCCTTCACTTTGTTCCACTGCTCCTCCCTGTCTAATGTTACTTGTCTTATATGATTACATAAAACATTAACGTTAGATAATTTACACTCACATCACATCTGATTACAAGTGTGAACACAATTTTTTACCTAACCATCATCATATATCAGTCAGTAAAAGGCTAATGATACCTGACTAGGGTCATCTTCCTCTGGTGTCTTTCTCTTCTTGGAGAAATATTTGAACAAACTCATCTGAAAATGCAGTCAGCAGTTATTCATACATGGTGTGTAGATATTAGCTTAATGCTAAGAATTAGTTTACTCAAGTAAAGTAAAGTACTCGAGTAATTAACATCATAATAACCCGACGTATCAAAGAGTAGATACTGAGGAAGATAGTTATCTGTAGTGTACCTGAGTACTCGCGAGTACCCGACACAGTGCAGGACTCTCCTGTGAAGGTGGAGACACGTGGCGGTGGTGTATTTGCCAATTTTAAAAAAAATAAATTTGAAGGAGCGGCTAGGATTTAGGAATGGTGGCTCACCACTCCTAGATGAATGTAGAGGAAACACTGTCATGTCACCGATTCCGTCGGATGCAATTGACTGATTGAGTATAGCTAGTTGAGTTATTTTTTCAAGTCTAAATAAAAGTATTGGTCAAATAAAAAGTTTGATGTAATGATGGTGCTAAAGGATAAGAAATTAAGGCATCACCAAGCTAAATTGAGCTTGTCCTGAAGCTAATATGAATATATGCACCAAATTTCATGGAAATCTATCCAAGAGGTGTGGCGTAATGATCGACTGATGTCTGTTTTCCAAGGCCGATACCATCAAGAAAGACCAATAAACAATATTTTTGGACTGACATACATTAAGTGTTATACTTTAGCAGCATTTGATAGCAGGGAACCTGTCACTCATGGCTAGGCTTTTTCATTATTAAGGCAGGATGCTCCAATGTTCTCCTCTGTTTACTGATTTATCAAGCATTATTATTGTTTTCCAAACAGTTTTTCAGAGTAATTTTTTGCGAACTCACTAGCTGGTAGCCACTGTGAAAGCAGTAAAATTACCAGTTTGTGATATTGGCTTGTTTTTCTTGTTAATTATTTGCAGGTTGTGTCTCCTCTAGACAGACATTGGTGACACCACAGAATGATGACAGACAGAGTGAGAGCCATCAGACCCAAAGTATTCCATTTAATTTAGCAATAATTAGTCAAGAATAACAATAAAAGAAATAATATAACCAAAAATGAACTTCCTCCCCCTCAATGGATTGCTGAATCTTGGATTCAACAATCCAAGAGTCCCTATCTAGGCCTTTACCTCTCACATATAACAACCTGTCTTCTTCTGCTCAAAGGATATTCAAAACCAAAGCACACGGAGGCAAGCTCAGCTTCTCACAAGAACTGCCACCAAATGCTGGCGAATGAGGCTTTTTAAAGTTCAAATGCCCGTCTTGATTGGAGACTGTAGGCTGGTCTGCTCCAATCCAGCTTCAGTTCCAGAGAGGATGGGGGGATAAAACAACGACGGCCGGGAAGACAAGAGTCGCTGAATGGGGCTCACAGCTGTATACAACACAGGTCATTACAACAGGAGGGAGGGAGGAGTGCAGCGGCCTAGGGCTGTATCACCAATAATTGGAAAAGTGGCAAATATCTGCCACAGTAATCAACCAGGCCAATAGCCGGTCTATCCCTAGTGTAGAGACACTTTATTCGGAGTCAACATGTCAAAGCCATGGTGGCACTAGATTAAAAATCTGAGAGTCATCATTCATAGTTATCAGGATACATAATCTGCACTGAATTCAGAGAGAAAATAGGTGATTTAATTGCATAGATAATGAACACAAATCATTATAAATGAACAAAGCGTACCTCAGCAATATTATCAGCAATGTTATTTTTAATTCCTTCCTGAAAGTTTGCCCATTTGCAACGTCTTTACATAACATTCCCCCGATGGACAGAGCGGACAGGAGAATACATGTCTATGTTGTCCAGCACCCACCAAACAATTACACGGCCTTCTGCTGCATGTTGTCATGACACCAGCCCTCCTGCTGTCAATGTGCACACACCACAGTGCTTTGACAGACACTGTGATATGACACAATGACTGTGGCACATGCAGGGGAAAAAGCCTCTACAGAGCACGATGGATTTGATGGAAGCAGGCAAGATGCGGTACCAAATTACAAGGCCTCTAAAGGTGACATGTTGCATAACTGATGTCACTCAGTCGTCACAGGGTAATACAGTAGATTTCTTAATGTTGCAGGGGCATTAATGATGACTGCATTTAATTTACAGTTATCTTATTGTGCATGGTGACTCAGAGACACTCAGGTCTTGTCTACACTAATATGGATATTTTTTGAGATGGATATTTTCCCCTCAGTTTAAAAATAATTTTTAAAAAAACAAATCTGTTAATATGAACACAATTTAACAAAATGTCTCCAAACAAACCCTCCAACAAGCCTACAGGGCCAGTCTACATCAGTGATACCTTAAATACCAGAGAAGACTGTCATTTCATCACTGGTGGCAGACTTTAAATTGCAGCTGCTGTGAACCAAGTAAACAAATATCACTCACAGCAGAGGCACAGGCTTTTGCATACTGGTAAGGTGGTACAGGAATGCATTTGTAATTGCTAGTCTCAACGAAGAATAAAAACAGTGGTATATATCCGGCATGCTCATGCACATTACACAAAGCAAGAATGGAAGTGCACGAACTGAGGTGTGATATTATCGCTTCCCAGACTCTTCAGTTTACACATCAGCATGGATACACATAAAAGGAGTTTTTAAAAGTCTGCACTTAAGAAGGCATCTGAAAAAATCTCGATTTGCATGGATGAGAGGCTCAAACATGAAGAAAATGTTCATTTTGCGGAAGTTCTGTCATTAACTTCACATGTTTTTCTGACTGAAAATGTTCAAGTATCTGTGCTGAAAGTGTCTGTGTACTGTAACACCACTGCAGATTCAGACATTCAGGGATTTGAGGACTTGACCGCGAAGTAAAACTTTTAATCCACTGGATTCCAACGGAATTCAAATGAGTAAACAAATTAAATCAAACTGACCTCGCTTAAAATTAATTGAATGCCCTTACTGAACTGAACCGTACTGACACCATTTCAAATGAACCAGCATTTCAAACAGCAGCACTTTATCTGCTGTGATCTTCCTGTTCTGCTCTTCTGCTCTGTTTCCATAATGAGACCTTGAGAGTGCCCTGTTAGCCTGTCTGTGTGCAATACAGATCAGTCCATATGTCTACACTTGGCTGATTGCTTTGAATCAGTCTGAATGACTTTACCTCCTCTATCTTCCTGCTGTGATTTCCCATGAGTTCCACCTTTTCCTGGAAGGTTGTGTGTGTTTGTGTGTGCTTAAGCTTGCATACATACAAGGTTATATGTTTTTCTTTTAGCTCTATAGGGTTGTCGAAGAAAAATTGCTGAAAAGGCTGTCTGCTGGGGTGCCTTAGAAAAAACACTTGCTGCTCAGGTTGTTCCCATTAATGAGGAAAAGCACCTCGGTTAAGCTTTTGTTATTTTACAATAGTTATTTGAACTGGATGTCTGTGGTGGTTTGCATACGCAGCTAAAGTCTGCTGGAATAAAGTAGGCGTATTTGGTGAAATGATTCCACTTTTCGACCCACAATCCATGATCTAAGTTCTAACAAAAGTGTCAGCAAACCAATGATTTTAAAGATACTAAATGTTTTTAAAAATGTAATGAGCTAATGTACTAATGTAAGTTTTGTAAACACAGGGGTAGATTTATTTAATTTTAAACAGAAGGAGGGAGAGAAAACACAAGAAGTCAGTCAAAAAATACTTTCAAAAACACCCTTTTTTTGCATTGTGTTTATTTGCCTCTATACCTTTACAGATAGAAGTGACTACTTTTTGTGACTTTTTCAGTATTTGCAAGCGTTTCAAACATTTAAGCTAAACTGACCCATTTTGTCATTGCTTTGATCGACTGACACACATTTGTTTTTTTCACCTAAACCACTCGAAGCACACACAAGTTGAAGGTAGAGTTGCGTCCCGTGTCACTGCTGCAGTACTATCAGTGTGGCTGCCTAACAATTGCAGCCTTATGGGAGAAAAAAGGGCTGAAAGGTGGAAAGGTCTCGGTGGTGGAGCAGTGGATTGAGAGCCCCTTACAAAGACTCGGCTCTCCACATGACACTTTATAGCATGACCTTCGATCACAGCATGACTGTGTCTTTTGTGCTGTACATTTTCAAGCACCAGCTAAAAGCTTTTCCAGGCTCCTTTGAGGAAATAGATTTGGTCATGGAGAGATGAGAGTGACACAGAATAGCAATCTATACGCTCGGATCTACAATCTCTCCCTCTTTCTCTCCACTCTCTCTCTCATAGCTTCACTCCTGTTGGATAAAATGGTATGAAAAAAATGCCCCTGTGCAGATGATGGATGCAGTTGCAGAGAGCTCTTTCCATTCCATTCAGGTGACAGATTCCTTAAAAAGTAAAATAAAATTCATGCACCTATCTTCCTCTTTTCATTTCACAGTTTTTTTTCTCCATGTCACCGCGTCATCCCATTTCCGATCGTCTTTGCTTACGTACGGATGAAGGAGAACAGCAGAGTTGATAATATGGTGTTTACATGCTCGATTTCCTGCAAAAAACAAGCAGTCAACTTTATTGACTCCACTGAAAAATCACTTATTCAACTTTTTAAAGTATTCTTGTGAAGATTTGCCTGTCCTAACCTTTTCTGTATACACTGTTATTCGGAGATGTTATAATGAATCTCGGAACAGAAGAGCTTTTGTTCTCCCATTGATGCGTGAAGTGGGACAGATGTGAAAATCAGGGTCACTGGAAGATATTTGCAATAATGTGGCTGCGGGTCATTCACTGACTGTATCTGCATGTTGCTTATTCTGGTCACGGATGCACAGGCTCTCCCCTGGGCAACAACAGAGTGATGTCTTTATGGAGAAGACAGGTTTATCCCTTGATCTGCTTTATTGACAACCAAGATCAGAAACTAGCTTGTCTGTTGCAGCAACTGTATGTCGGGATTAAACTTTGCAACACCTCTGCCAGCCTCCTGCAGTGAACAAGGACTCACTCATGCTGCATTGCACTGTGTAATACATCTACAGTCATTGGTACAGTCATTGGTACAGTCGCTGGTACGAAGAATCGGAGTACATGAGCCGAGTACATGATGTGATCAAGTACGCTGGTGTTCTGACTGCACATTAACAATGCGTTCTCCTGTTCTCGGGAGTCTGTACTATCGAGTCCGAACAGCCAGCGCATATACAGTCTATGGGCCATACACATATGTCTATGCTATGGGCCAGTGCAATTTCAGTACTGCTGTATGCCACGAAAAACATCCTGATGTTAAAGCAATAGTTGAGCTAATTAGTTCCGTGTAGACGGACCTTTTCCTCCTAGTCGCCTGCGTCCCCCTTGACATGCCTCCGCGCCTATTTGAGAAACACTGCTGTAGGGGCAAAACAGTCTGGTTTGTAGGTTTCTCCAGGCTTCCTCCTAACCAGGAAGTTGGCTGGAGTGGGCATCAACTGAAAATTGTATTCATCACTGAAGAGAACCTCAGCCTAATCATCAACAGTCCAATCCTTGTGATCCCCAGCAAAGAGCAACCAGGCTTTCCTCTGCCTTTCGCTGATGAAGAGCTTCTTCCTGCCCTGTGTGACTTCAGACCAGCTTCAAGAAGTCGGTTTCCAACTGTCCTTGCCAAACAAGTCACATTTTTCGACAGTGCCCACTCATTTCTAAGGTTCCTGGAGGTCTGATGATGATTCCTGACACAGGAACAGATGAGCGACGGTCATTTTGTGGGGTAGAAAGACGTTTCCTGCCACGACCAGCTAGCAATTTGGTAGCACCATGTTCAGCTCATTTTTTCTTGGTGGAATGAACGGCTGTCTTGGAGATCTTCAGTTTTTTTGCTACCAGTCGCTCATTCATGCTAATTTCCAGCAGTGTCAAGATGGTTGTTTTTTCGGCTTCACATTATTCTTTTGTTTTAGGCATTCTGTGAGAGCTGACAACTTCTGAGTTGTGCTACGGCTTGCAAGCAGGAAACCACTCTAGGCCTTTGCATGTGCAGTGCTGCTTATGACATGAAATGTCCTCTTATATACCCTGAGAATACAATTAAGCTTAAGCATGTCAAATAGAACATGAAGTATTGTGTAATCAGCTGCATTTTTTGTCATGTTCATTGTATTCTTCAGGTAGTATACCTTTAGCGGTACCAGGCATTAAAATGAACAAGAAATTGAAGAAAACAAGGGTTGTCTAATCATTTTTTCCATGACTGTATGTGGATGTGCTTTTGTGTGTTTCTATGAGCAATAGAGTGGTTTGCTAAGCAGGAGGCATAGTAATTAATAATCATCTTGCTGTATGTTACATGCTGGGCTATGCGTGCCTGCAGTGACAGCTCAAGAATGATGCAACAGATGAGAGCGGTGAGAAACGGCTGAGGAATGCGGCTGACTGCATAAACAGCAGCTATGGAACACATTTTCCTGAAGAGGCATATTTAAAAAACTTCAGCTCACGCATGAGAACAAATGGAACAAATAAAAATAGATTTGCTTGAAGTAACAAAAGTAAAGAAAACTGAGTTTGTGATATATAGGATCATGATGATTCTGTCATATTCAGGTGGATGTTACACTTTTATTGCGTCTGTTACTTTTGTTTTTGAGACACTTTGAAAGCAGTTGCAACGAAATAATCCCTCTGAGGACGCGCTCCCTGCATGAGCTTGCTCACTAAAAACAATCTGCCTGGGTGAAATGAAATTAGCTGTCGCACTGTGGATGCTTTGACCTGATGTTGGATGCTAGATAAACATCAGATGGCAACCAAACTCATAAATAGTCATCCTCTGGGGGTCATAAAAAACATTCCAAGTTTACTGGCATGACTGGCCAAATCAGTAATAAAAGTATTGACCAGATAACAATAGAGACACTGGCTTGAAATCATTGTTTGTAGGATCACTCAGAACACCAATATATAAACAAAAAAAAATGCATGAGAGCGAAATCTTAAAAATTTGCGCATGTCAAAATGAGACACACTTGCAAAGACTTCTTTCAGACTGAAATAATCACTTTTCAACTGATTGAAAGATGTGACAGGTCTATAAAGATGTTTTTCTCGAGCATTTCCTGTTATAGGAGTTTATGCTTTAAGCAGAGTTGACTTCTCTCACCATATATTGTAATCTCTGAAATGTAAAGTTCTAAGTTTACTAGAAAGCCGATTCTAATCTTTCTGCTCACTTGATTAGATTCTAGAAAAAATCCTTTCATTGTGATGCAGGAAAACATAACCGAAGCCCAAACTATGACCTCAAAAGTTCGAGTTCAATCAACATCTCTCTGATACAGTGTCCACAAACCTGATTATTATAATCTCCCAATATATAATTTATTCTATTTTTACTCCGCCAAAGAACGGCAGAGTTATGTGACAATTGCCGTACGTTTGTCTGTGAATCTGACTGTCTCTCTGTCCATGTGCAATATTACTCAAAAACGGACCAACAGATTTGAATGAAATTTTAAGGGAAAGTCAGAAATGACACAAGGACCAACTCATTAGATTTTGGCAGTGATGTGGCTTATAGTCTGGATCCACGGCTTTGTTAAGGATTTCCCATTGGGAGATATAGCTGCCACCATGGCGTCCCTGTAACCATGATGTGAACACTGTGTCAGTTACCTGCTGACGATCACATGATTGCGATCCTGCTACAAATTGACTGCAGTGTTTCCTCTACATTCATTGAGCAGCGGCGGGCCGCCATTCCTAAAACCTAGCCGCCGCTCCTTCAAATTTCGTTTTTTTTTTTTTTTTTTTTTTAATTGTTGCAAATGCACCACCGCCGCATGTCTCCACCTTCACAGCAGAGTACTGCACTGTCGGGTACTCACGAGTACTGAGGTAAACTACAGAGAACTGTCTTACTCAGTATCTATTCTTTGATACATCGGGTTAATACGATGTTAATTACTCGCGAGAGCACGGCCTTGAAAGTGACGTCACGTCAAGCACCCAGGCAGCAGGTAGGGGAGTCAGAGGGGTGTCGTCTTAGAAAATAGGGCAGCGACTTACCAGAGAAAAGTTATTAGCTTAAGATAACTCATAATGTATTTTACAAGTTAAACAGACATTCACAAAATACTGATGTCCAGCTATCGTTACATAACATATCGGTAGCTTAAGTTAATTGGGCCCGGTGCCAACTCAGTGTTGCTAATGCGAGTAAACTATTGATTGCATTAAGCAAATATCTACACACCATGTGTGAATAACTGCTGACTGCATTTTCAGATGAGCTTTTTAAATTTTTTATTTTTTTTTACATTCAGCCTTTAAAAATCCAATTTAACTCTGTAAGAGCTTGTCTCCATCCCAGCAAGGTGCTTCTAAGTTTAGTCACATCCTTTGCTAGACAGCAACAGCGTGGAACCATTTTCTTTCATCTTTATGTGAATTTTCTGACTTTTCGGCAGCGTCTTTGTCATGTCAAGAAACCGATTCTTAGATAAATACTTCCTGTGTCACTGGAATGGTTACAAAATAAAAGCCTGTAACATTAAAAAGACACCTTCAAAATAAAAGCACAGAGGGAATGTTTATTTTAACACTAGCAAAACAAAAGCTTCCCAAAAGTGATGAACTGCTCCACAGACCTTTATAACAGTAATTTACACGCAATTTGGTATCCAAACATGCATAACACATGCCTGAGCTCAGCACAAGGTAATTTTTTATTAAAGATTTCATCTGTCGGAAATGATACATTAACTGAGGAGCCTTGGCGGAGTACTGCGCTCTCTGAGTGCTTTTCCAGTTTATGCTGGATGACTTGAGACAATAGCAAACTGTTAACTGAGGAAATGCGTCTGTGTAAATGCCAGGAGCCTGATGCATCTTTTTCAAGGTCTATTTTTGAAGGAATTGCTTTGTTAAACAGAAAAACCCACACAAACAGTAGTGTCATGCTGGCAAAGTAGTTCATCCGTCTGGGACTGTGCACATGTGCAAATTCCACTTTATGCTGATGTGAGGATAATACACACACATACAGCCACAGAGAGAAAAATGTTTATGATTGCATACGCATCAGCCAAGTTCACTCTGAGATACTTTTATAAAGGCATCAACTGTGAATAGCAAATTATTATACATTTAGTTTTGGCAGAAAAGGCCGTGCTCTTTCAGCTATGAAATCTTTGTGCCAGTGGGGGATTATGCTACAGTAACTAATCCATCTTTTCTGAACATACATTAAATTTAAGTGAAATCAGCAACACAAACAGTAAAGTGTACGAAGGTTGGAGCAATGAATGAAGCTGTAGTAATGAATGGTGCTGACAGAAATCTAGTGGAATCTAGAAATCTTTTTCATGAACTTAACATAAATGTGCAGTGGTCCCTCATCTTTCACGGGGGTTACGTTCCTGATTCCTGATTTTGATAGGTGAAAATCACAATAGGTGAAGTAGCGACCATGTTTGTTTTATTATTTCTATATATTTTAAGGTTTTATAAACCCTCCCCCACACTGTTATAAACCATTCCCACGCTCTTATAAATACTTCCTGTGCTCTAAAACACTTTCTACACTCTTAAACCTATGTAATTTTAACAACATATAAAATTCTATATGGGTACTCACCAGTGAATATGCTACAACTTAAATGATGATGATGCTGAATTAGCTGTGCAGTACTGATGACGATGAGATAAATGTACTGCACAGTGAGAATGGACAAGGCGAGATGCTGAACGCTTGCTATACATGACCAATCAGCACTCAGCGCTGTACGCTATGCATTTTATTTCAATTTAATATTCTTTCAATATGTTTAAATTATTATTTTTTATATTTTTTAAAATTGTTTTCAATATTTTAGGCTGGAACATGCTTATTTTACTGCAAAAATTATTCAAATAATAGCTAAAAATAGCAAATGCTAATTATGATGATGTTTAACTGAATTCAATCACCTGTACACATAATTTTTGAACATACTCTGGTACGACAAGCTGTGGTTCACATGGATCGTAGTAAATTAGTGAACTAGGACTTACTTTACACAACAGGCGGCCTTATAACCTGCTCATTATCAAAGTCAAAGTCAGCTTTATCAAAGTCAGCTTTATTGTCAATTCTTCAATATGTACATGACATACCAAGAATCGAAGTTACATTACTCTCTCTTCGTGCAACAGTAGACATTAATTAAAAACTTAGAAAATCTGATATAAAAGGGCAAAAAAGAACAAAGGAAGCAAAACTAGAGCCGAGCAACAGCTAAGAACTAAGAAAAGCAGAACTGAGTGAAATGTAAACACGACCATGAGATAAAGTGACGGATTTATATTAACACATCTAAATCAATCAAAGTGAAATGCTTTAGAAAACAGGAAATATCTAATCATGATAGCATTTTGTGGCATATAAATATTTTAGGACTAAAGCTTGAAGGCAGTCGTATTTTTAAATTGAACCAACAAGTTTTATTTCACAGTAAAGCATCAGGTTACAAAGACAGCATGAACATGATTAGCCACATAGAATGAATGAGCCGGAAGCATGTACTAAACAGCAGATGCCAGTCAGATAATACAAGCATGACTTCAATGTTCTCCCTGCATTCATGCTATGCTTCATTACATTATGCCTGCTGGAATGAATGAACTCACCATCCAGACCACCTGTCTTCATGTCAGCAGCTGGTTAGCATAGGGGAGAAAAACCAGCAAAGCTCTGTCCAACAGTAACTAAATCTGCCTACAATTAATCTATTTTCTTGATGATTTTTTAAAAATCTCGCTTCTATTATTTCTGTTTGTTTTAATTATGCCTAATATTTTACCTTTCCACTGTTCACATAGGTTTTGTGGCTGCACCATCCGTGGTAGCTCACACTTTGTGCTTCCACCTTGAATGAAATATGCTGTATAAATACTGTTTCGCTTTGCTTTGCTTACAGCCACCTCGAAGGGACACTAATAATCACATTACATCTTGTTTGTTTAAGCTCTGGAAAAACCTGTGTTCAACAACATAAGGCTGCGGTGTTACATGGTTACTGTATCACGAAACAAGTTTGACATAGCCGAGCTTTCTTTGTGTAAGTCGGTTTGACAGTAACTAGAACCTCAGTCAGAGTTAACAGGTATCATGATAGTGGTTATCAGTTTTCATTGACAACTCAGGCTTTCTGCTTCAAACTCTGTGCTTGTTTTAATGGAGAACAATGAGGAATATATAATTTATGACACTAAAAAGCCCTGCTAATGCATATGATGCAAGACAGGAATGCTGGTAGAAAACTATTACACGAAACATGCATTAATATATTGATTTTACCGATCAGTGCAGCCGCTGATTTCTATAAGACATTGGCACATTATAACTGTTAAACTTTAAACTCCCTATATTTGAACTTGATATGTTATTAAAGTACATTTAGGTCTGACACTGTTCCATAATGCAGGATATCACTATGAATTTTGGCCAGATCTAAGGGAAATCAGTGTTACTGATTATTCTCTGCGATAAATATCAATGGAATAATCAGTTTTCTAATCCGTGTTCTATCAGCTGCAGAACCAGTAGAATAAACAGAATGGACAGCAAATCTGGTCAAAATATAAAAACATATTTATGCGATTTCCACTTCACCAACTTAACACATGTTGGGCTCCCATGGCAACGCAATTCATACAATGTGTGATATTGTAACTGCACGGTTTCATTCAGTGGTATTTGTACTATATGGCTCAACAGGTTTACAGATACATTTTCCCTCAGCTGAGAATTGGTTAACTCCACAGCATAAGTTACCATGGTGATCTAGCAGGTTAAATGAGAGCCACCTTTGTCATACTGAAAATTCTGAATTTAGGCTCAACATACCTTGCCAGCCCACTAATCTCGCTTCATAGTACAGCCCTCTGGACTCCAAGAAGTGCTGGTAGATACATTTTACTACCTTGAGACAGGCTGATTTCTCCTGTTTCCAGTTTTAGTGTTACGATATTCCAACCCTCCGCTGGCTATAGTCGTGTATTTAACTTTCTATTTAAATTTTAGCCGATGTAACCTTCAAAACATAAATGTATTCGATGTAAAGAAACAGATTTTTTCCTGGATTTTGTTGATTTTTAGTTGTTGCTTTTATATCCTTTTATCTGTATGAGTGTATGGTGTTGCAACCTTCAATTATTTATGTGTACGTTCTTGCTTTCTCTCACACCTCACGCTGTTCCAACAGGCAGCAGAGCAGTGTCAGAGAAGCATTAATAAGTCAACAACAGGGCCTCATATCTGACACAGAGACACACACATCAGAGTTTGCTACACTGTTCGACAGCAGCAAGGAGCACTTGGAAAAGGCAAATAAAAGCACATTGGTACACACACACACACACACACACACACACACACGCACAGGAGCAAATTCAACATCACTGCAAGAAGTTCAAGGACTGTCTGTCCAGACAAAACAAAACAGAAAAAAACAACAAAAAAACCTGCAGTCCTTGTATTAAATAATGAGGTGCTGGCCCAATGGTGTCATCTACAGGAAATAATGAACATGATATGATGCGGTTTTTCAATGAGCAGCGCCAGCGCAAAATATATCAGCCTTGAAATCCACATTGGACTTCCACCAAACCACATGAGCAAGCACCTCTGTTTACGAGTGTGTTTACCACTGCTGCACATGTGCTCCTATACTAAGCAGTGGTGCAATAGTGATGATGGATGGTGGGTCAACATGGGAGGCTGTGTGATCTGTGAGTAGTGTGAGTCCATCACCACACAAACAGGCTGGAGGATGATTAATTCCCACTTCCTCTGTGCATTTGTCATGAAGCTTTGAGGTATACGTGTTTCCCATAATGTGTTTGTTTCCTTGCTGAGGATTGGCGAATTTGCTGAGAATGATGTGCAACGTGGCTAGAGATGCATTTTTCTCAGGGAAGATAGTTTCTGTTTATGGGATCTTCACAGTTTTGGCCACAGTATGTGTAATATCTGTATTGTCTCCCACAATATGCACCCTCTGGAAAACTGCAACAATATTCCCGGTGTGCAAAAAACCCCAGCTCACAGAATTCAATCATTACTGCCACGTTGTCCTCATAGCCACAATAATGAAGTGCCTGGAGAAGCTCCTGCTATGCACCATCCTGCCAATTGTCAACCAACAACTGGACCAACTCCAATTTGCCGACAGGGCCAAGAGGGGCACAGAGGACGCTGCGACCTTCCAGCTGCATTTCCTCCTTCGGCACCTGTAGGCTCCAGGCAACTTTGCCAGGATCACCTTTGTGGGCCTCAGCTCTGCTTTCAACACCATCCAGAGGGAGCAACACCAATTCAACTGCTCCCACCCACCCCAATCTGAACCATCTACCGCACAATTCCCTCAGTGACAGACAGCATGCAGTCTCTACTCTACTCAACATCGACTCTACTCACTGCCAACTCTGCTCTGCAGGGCTGTGTGCTGTAAAACAATGACTGCATCACCGCTTACTCACTTACCTAAAATACACTGATAACCCTGCCATTCTTGTTGTTCTCACAGATTACCATTCTGCTCTGGACCATTGCAACACCATTGCACCCTTAACCATGCAAGTTGAACCACCTTCAGAAAACAGTCATAGGGATGCTTTCACCCCCAGGACTCCATCCTCATGAATAAAGAAACAGTTGACATAGTTTAAAGCTTGAAATACCTCGGACTCACACTGGACGATATACTAAGCTTCCATCAGCATGCACAGGGTTTTCAACAAAGGAGTCATTAGAGGCTGTTCATAAGCTCAAAGGACTCTAATTTGCCCCAAACACTTCCTACAGTTGGAAAAATTACTGTTCAACCCATCCAGCTCTATTGCAGCACTTGTTCAACCTGCACTCCTTTACAAACCAGGCCAACCTCCCACACATAACTAAGAATGCCACTAGGATAATAGTTCTCCACACACCCAACAATCTGAACGCTCAATTGTAGGACCAGTATATGTATATGCATTGCAAATGCAAAAGCACAAGATATCACACACCCATTCGATCAGGTAGAGGTCACTTTGGCAAAACCCAGGTACCTGCAACCATAGAAGTTTAAACAGGATGAGGAAACTACTTTCTTGCTGTTCTACTTGTTGCTGTACTTCAGGTTAGGTAGTCTGCACATTATTAACACTTGGGCTATCACTGTCACGGACAATCAAAGTATTGAACAATACCACAGATTAAGGACTGAAGATGAGGCTTTTTGCAGATGATAATTAGGATGATGGCTTTTCCCATCTAAAGATCGGGACTTGTATTTTAGTAAAACCCTAGACGTCTACATGCTAAACTGCTTCACAACAAATATATTTACAGCAGACAATACAGCTACAACTGTGGTTGTACATAACAGGCTGTTTGGTTTGAAGATATAACTGATCCCAGTTGTTTTGGAACACATGTAGCAACTTAGGAAACTTGCAGTGAAGTAGTCTAATAGAACGAGAAATGTAGGTGAAAGGAATGTGTAGTTAACTTGACAGCCAAGATGCTAGAAAAAATGCTAGTAACTCATCATCTCAACACTATGGTCTAATATTTAGTTTTTTGTAATAACGGGAGTTTTGCCATTTTTGAATATCGACAAAACAGTCTTGCTTTGGTTTTGTTTAATATTTTTTGTTTGGTCAATACTTGACTGTTACATTGAAGAACATGGTGCAGTGAAGTCAAACGTTCTCTTCTGCTGAATGGAAAACACGATGTTGGTCGTTTATGGGGCATCCTGCTGTGTAAAGCTTGAGCCTCATGTGAAGATTTGGGAAAATGGTAATACTTGCTTATATAAAACCATTTCTTTTTTAAAAGGGTAAATGACTCATGATTTCATGTTTAGGATAATGAACATCAAATTTAACATGAAAACATACTTTCCCCCTAAAATGGATCTTTATTATAGATTACAACTCTCATTTTTTCTTCCCGTGAAGCTAATTTTGTTCATCTTTGCACTTGTGTGACACTCTGAGACTGCCTGATGTTTTTGTGTGATGATGAGTAGAGGTGATGTTCATACTCCTCTTTAGCTCGCTGAGTAAATTATTATTGCCAGTGGGATTGACAGCTATTTAAATAAAACGTACATAAATACAATCCAAGTTGCAATGAGCAATAAATATCCTTTATGGTTAATCCAAAGACGGTAAACTACTTTAGTCTTGTCAGCTTTGATGCAAGGCTTACATAACCAGCCTCTAACTGAACCTTTACAGCTGTTTAACTCCTGTCATGCATCCTGACAGATGTAATTGACTCAAATATCACCAGCTAACAAGATAAGCCTGGTTGGACCGGGCCGTCTCTAATCTGTTGTGTTTGCCGCTCTCTGGTTTGAGGTTAAAGAAGGGAGAAGACAGAATTACTCTATTTTCCATCACTAAATCCCATGTCGGGCTTGCACAAACGACGAGTTCAAATCCAGGAAGTGCATGTTATAGGACCTTTCTGTTCTCTCCTGTGGGGATTACAGAGTTTACCTCTGAGGGCAAACTGAGATGAGTGTCACACACCTCACAGATATACACATTCATGCTGGAGCACAGATATGGATTTCTGACCGCATAATATGGTGGCATCATGTGTCTGTGTGATGTGTGGAGTTTGTAATTCATGTGCTCTTCTGAAAATCCCAAACTAGGATCAATGGCAGTCCGGCTGATACAGTGGCAGCTTTAGTGTGATAACAGCTGTGTCATCCTATACATCTCAATAAGCCCCAGACTAGATAGGCTGTGAGAGGCGCACTGTAAAAGGGTGAGAGACAGACACATAAATAGACTTTGTCTTTTATGGGACACAATAATTTGGCTAATGGCGGAGAGCAGGGTGCAGAAGTGTATGGTCAGACCGGTGATGCTGTCTGCACAGACATCGACACCCTTCTTAGTGTTTTTGATGGCACTGCAGATGTCACATAGGGATAAAAATGTGTCTTCATTGTGTTGTGTCCTGAAAACCAGCATATCACCCATTCTGCTGCTTTCAGGAGTCTGAAATGAATATATTTCTTTCCTCCACTGTATTCATTCAAGAAAAGGCCATTTTATTTACACTACCATTCAGATGTTTGGGGTTATTCATGTGCTGACATAACTGCACAAGGGTTTTCTAGTCATCAATTAGCCTTTCAACATGATTATCTAACACAATGTAGCATTAGAACGCGGGAGTGATGGTTGCTGGAAATGGGCCTTTGTACCCCTATGTAGATTTTCCATTTGAAATCAGTCATTTCCAGCTAGAAAAGTCATTTACCACATTATTAATGTCTAGACTGTATTTCTGATTAACATGTTACCTTCATTGAAAAGAAATGCTTTTCTTTCAAAAATACAGACATTTCTAAGTGTCCCCAAACTTTTGAATGGTATTGTACATAACACATTTTTTCAAGTAAAGTCAGTGTGGCTTACTTGAAAATGCAAACCATTTTTTGAATGAGCGGCAGCCTTACTATGTCATCAAGAAAGTGTGCAATTATCACAGTTAAAAGTTAAAATGAATGCATGAACTAGTTTCTCAAAATCAGGTTGAGATATTTATTCTCTCATTTTCTAATATGTATCCCAAGTGCAAAATATTTGTACTACTTTGCCAATGCTGCTTTCAGAGACCAAATAAATCCAAGGTTTCTTCACTCAGCTCAAGTTTTCATATTAACAAACCCCATGAAAATACCACATCTAAAAGTGAACTTTTCAAAAATGAACTTAAATGAACTTGTTAAAAGTGCATTTTAAGACAATCACAACCAAATGCAGCTCATTCCTTTCCACTACAGGACCATCCTTGTCATCTGAAACCTATTAAAATAGCGAAAATGGGACATGATGCTGCATTCGGGTGACATATTAATTTGTGAGAGAAAAAGTTGCCAGCGGTGTCCTTTAAAATAACCTCCAAAAATATGGTCACATTGGCTGACATTTCACAATATCTCCCACAAGGCCAAAATACAGCCAAGTTGAGTGGAAAAATGAAAACAGTTACTGTGTCTTGCCAGCATTAAAGCAAGACACTGTACATTTAGAAAGAATCCTTCTCTTGCAAGTGAAAAGTTGAAATCTTGATTTCATTATACTTATGTGTTTTGGTGCTGCAAAAAATTCCCACTTGAGGCCACTATTGCTTTGTTTTATACATGGGCAGTATGTTTGTATTTTCAACTGTTTCGCAAGGGATTGTACTTTGTACTCACCTGCAGGTCCTCAAATGAGATTTATTTATGACAGTGTTGCACAGGATTTGGACTGTGCCCTTTTTTAAAAGTCTGTTTGTGATTTTGCAGTGCACATGTATGTTTTCTAGTGAACACTGAATGTGTGTGTGCATGTGTCTTTGTGTTTGATTGTATTTCCCAGTGGAGACTTCAAACTGACTGCACATAAACCAATGGGACTCCTGTCATCATGAGGATCAAAACCAAGGTCTCCATGAGCCCAGATTGCTTTTTTTTTAGTATGAAGACTTGGTTGTAGGGTTAGATTTAACTATAAGGTCAGGTCTACGGGAAGGCATTAAGATGTTTTTTTTAAGGTTACAGGAACAGATGATGGAATGAATTATGTCAATGAAGTGTCCCCACTGGTATACTGGAACAGACATATCTGTGACTGTGTGTATACTGTATGCTTGTGTGTCTGTGTGCATGTATTAGTGCAAATCTCTGCCCCATTAGTAAGTAGAGTCACTGGTCACTTGGACATCGGTCATACATCCCAAAAACAGGCTCATGTCCAGCAAACCAGCAAAACTCTAAACCTTTCAAAACAACCGAAAGATGGATTGAGAGATTATGAATTCTCATCTCCAAGCAGCTTTCACACATCCCAAAATGCCCTCAGTATTAGAGAGCAATCTGCAAATTGACCCTAAAAGCCCTGGGACTATACAGCTGCAACTACAGCCAAAACACATATGCTGTTTTCACTAGGCAGAGTACATAACAGCTTAATTTTGCACTAAAAGGACTAAGCACGTATGCATACTATTTTAAGGTGAACAAGTGCATGTATTGCTGCAGATTAACTGACATACTGTTTATTACCTAACCATTAGGGCAGCAGTTCTACACCTGAGGGTCAGGAAGCCCCTCATGGGTCGTAAGATAAATCTAAGTGGTTGTAATATGAATAAATGGACATGAAAGGAGGGAGGAAAAGCCTATATTTATACTGCACAACATTTCATTTATTTGGTCATTTTCCTACAGGAACTGGGCCTCCTAATGCTTCTAAAACTGTTCAAACAAATGACTTTGTTGGAGCTGGTCACAACCTATAGACATAATTAGACGAGAACAAAATAGATGCTATCTAGATGCACAGGTTCATAAGCGACAAACTATTTTATAAGATCAATTTTGTGTTCAAAGTGATATTTTTTTAACCTCCATAACTGCCTCAGCTGACTGCGTGGAAGTGGTGGAATGATGGCAAGCACTGCATTTGTAGAATTAATAGTTACAGTGCATTATGAAATGGCAGTCAGATAAGGACACACCTCTGACCAAAGCTCTCTATCCTCTGTTTGGCACTTCATGGAGCTTGGATTTAGAATCACAAGTAACTGGCTCTGTACTTCTCAGAAATCCTTTTGGAAAGGCAGCTGAATGTGGAGCAAGTGGATTTAGTTGTATCCAGCGATTTAGCACATGCCTCCAATGGCAGTGATGGAGTCTTGGTCTTCACGGTCTTGTTCTTTACAGTGGAGATCTATGAAGGTCTCACTGCCCTCCCTGCTCACTCTGCACTTTCCTCTAAATCCTCATGTCAGATAAGAAACAGTGTAAAGGACTCTCAGGCTTTCTGACCCCATCACCCACAAAACCTCGGACCAGCTGTCCCCAGTGTCTGACAGGAGTGTATCCAGTTTCATGTAGTGTACCGGAGTGTGTAATCAAGTACCGCTGTGTGAGAGAGACAGCGACAGGCAATTTAAGAATGATTAAAAGCTACTAAATCACTCTGTCACTGTTTTCTCTTTCTCTCTCTCTCTCTCTCTCTCTCTCTCTCTTTGTGTGTGTGTGTGTGTGTGTGTGTGTGTGTACCGATGCACTTTAAATCTGTTTGTTCTAACTTGTTTCATGGTGCACTTTTCTCAGCATACTTGCCTTTCATCGCAACAGCTCGCTTGGACAAGCAGCCATAACTCATTGAAAGTGGCCACCAGACGGAGGACATGATTTCCTGTCTAAATTAATGGGACAGATTGGACACCGGAGTTGGCATCAAACGGGTAAACATTGCACACACACACACACACACACACACACACACACACACACACACACACACACACACACACACACACACACACACACACACACACACACACACACACACACACACACGCACACTCAGAAGCTTGCATCAGTGTCTCTGTTATTCATGCATACAGATTTTCTTTCGCTACTCTCCTCCATCCCTCACTTCCTCTGATTTCCCCCCTTTCCCTCTAACAGCAAAAAGAAACTGCGCCTACATTTTCCTGTCACACAAATATGTGAAATACAAAGAGACACAAGGCCCAAACTGTGCGGCATGCCGTCACGATGATGCAGGTGTGTGACTTTGCAGTGCCTCAGTCGGGACGCAGCCACAATGTTACTCAGCTCCCTTGGGTGGGGGTCCCTGTACATACTGCTACACAGAAGCGTATTGCACCAGCCTGACTGCCATTAACTGTCCTTATATGACTGCCACCATGACTCAACACTGCCATGTGGCACCTCCTGCGTGACATTGGTAGGGGTAGTGCATCCAGACTGATGCTCTGAGGATTATAACTTAGTGGCAAAAGGTGCAGCAGCCTGCAGAGGAAAAGGTGCAGAGCAATGAGCTGCTTAAAGCCAAAGAACCTAGATTAGAAAGTGCATGGCTCATCATTTTTATTTCATCAGAGCAAACGATAATAGAGTCGGTGAATGTATTCTGAAATGAATAGGGCACCATATTATATGACCTTTTAAAAAGCAGGAAAAGGTTATTTGTTAAAGACGTCCATAACTCCCCCACTGCTGGATGTGACCGTCTCACATGCTACCCTGTACTGCCCTCTGCTGGCAAGCAAACCCAAGTCTTCATCTGACAACATTATATATTCTAAAACACATTTAAACATTTTCCGTTTCTCATACAGTGAGTGTAGATGCACGTGCCCCTAAGTCAGTGACTGTGCTATAAAGTGACTTTTCTTTCACATCCAGAACCAGACTCTAACAGCGATCTGCTTCCTTTACATGCTGCAATTTAAACATCTCTTCCTCCTGTCCGACAGCCGTGGCCAGACATTCCCACCTCTCTCCAGCATGACTCACCATGCACTGCTTAGATATCCATAGCAGTAAGTGAGAAAGATACACATAAACACCCACACACATTGAGTGGTTATGGAAGGTGACATTCACCAGGCCGTCCGCCAAATCACCAGGCGAGCCAGGGTGGTCACAGCCGATCACACCTCGGCGCAATTAACTTTGGGAGCCTCCTTACAGCTCTATTGCTCAATGCATATATTTGTGCGAGTGTGGAAAAGAGTAACGCTGCGGGTTGATTACAGTTTTTGCACCTCACATTAACTCTCCATGAAGGCAACAGAGAAGCTTGTTTTGTTAGATTCATTAAGGTGCTTTAAAAGCAGCCAGTGGTTTTATTAAATGGGAGTTCGTGTTTTCACTAATGCATGCAAAAACACTCATACATCCGTGTCTTTGTGTGTGAGAGAGACACACAGAAAAGCACAGTTTGTCTCATTACAACTCAGGTTTGCCGTCATCTGGTCAGACAGGCAGGTGTCCCCTCCAATGTCACAGACTGTCTCTAAGGTTCAGAGCTGACAGGAGGAGCCCAGACTTCATTAGCAGGTCAATTACTATTTCCCAGACAACATCTGGAGGACACACTGGCCATCCAGATGCTATTATACACCTCTTAATTCCCCCTCTCCTCAGAATAGCAGGAACTGTGCAACCACCACATAATGATTACATCCTTTACCTAAAGTCAATGTCAAGAAAAACATTTTTTAAAAACCCACTGGTTTAAAGTCCAAACTGCTGGCTTTGCAATGTTTTTATGTTAACCAACAATCGATCTGATATATTTCTCAATTGTGTTCAAACCACACCATCAGCTTTTCCCTCCATTTCTTACACGCCTTCCTCAATATCTCATGTGTCCCTCATGACCTTCTCTCACTACTGCTTCAAACTAATCTTTAGACAATTGATCTGAGTCAAACAGAGAGACATGACACTATAGCCAACTCGATGTGTAGTGCTGCAGGCAGACATTTGCAAAATTGCGGGCACCTACGCACACACACAGCATGTTGACACTGATACATTCACATGGGATCACAGAAATACAAGAGAAGAAATGAGAAAAACAACTCTGTTTACTCTCTGCTGACCCTGCCACAGCCAAAGGCAGCCTCCCCACATCACAATGGAATATTTTTTCTACCGACTCTGCTGACAGGTGGACCTGTGTCTTTGTGACTTCTTGATAGGAGTTTATTTTTCCCTTCCATTTTTATTTTATTTATTTATGTAATCAGGTGAAAGAAAAGTCCAAAGATGGACTATGCAGTTGACAAGAAACTATATAAATAAGGGACACGATTATAGATGTAGACACGTCCAAATAGAAAAGCTCTCTTTTTCTGAACCTTTTTGCTTCCAGTTCAGATAAAGGCTGATTGTGCAGGGTAATGAAGTACAATGTGAAAACAGATATAATGGATCTGTGTATGTAAACAATTCGTACAGCCGACCTGTGAGGGAATGTTGTTGCTGCTCTGTATACTTAATGCTATGGCTCTGGCCAGAAAGTTGCCAATTATGGTCACAGACTGCTCACTGTGTTACACACAGCTGATGGTTGAAAATATCATTTGAAGTCTGCTTCACTGTGCAAAACCAGGCAGATAGGACACTTCTCTCTATATTTGTGGGCTTTCTTAACTGCTGCTGATGTTTTTACTAAAGTTAGATTTGTCTGTCGTGATTTTTTCAGTGTATACAGCTAATCAGATCAAACTTTGTTCAGCTGCTCCTGCTGTCACTCACATATTTATGTAATACTGCTGGGGCTCAATGATAGGGCTGATACTTGTAATGCTTGACTTTTACTGTCACTTGTAAATCAGCAGAAGTGCAATTCCATTGTTTATTTAGAGCTTGCTTACATGCAATTTTGCTATCTAGATACAATACAGATTTATATTAAAGGTCATTAATATTACTTTGAACTTCTTGAACTGTGACAAGGCAGGTGACTATGATTTACTTTTTTAAAAAAGAGGAAAAATATTTATTTTACTTTTTTTTTCCTTTAGTATGTCCTTTTGATACTGGACACAAGGACATATTAGTGTGTCCTTGTGTCCAGTATCATATTACATTATCACATCAAGGTTTCTGTACTGCAGATAACTTTAGTTTGTTTTAAATAACGATGTTAGATAAATGCCAAATTAAACAATCTTGCTAGTTGAAGTCGTGTAACTTTCCCACAAAGGGTTTCTCTTTTAACTGTTATTGCATGTGTTTACAGAATACGTCACAAACTCAAAGCAGCAATTGCGGTATGATGTGTTGACTAAAGGTCAGTCGTATTTATCTTTTGACTTCAGCCCTATTTTTCAGGATAGAAAACCAAAGCATAGTGTTATGTAACACCTGATTGTGAAACTGGAATTATGTGAGCAGAGACACACAGACACGTGGTTAAGACAAAAGATTGCTCACAGGGCTAGGCAGGTGGATAAAAGGTCAAAGTCAGAAAAAAATGGAGGATAGATGCAAGAAAACTTACAAGTCACTGAATTCCACTTAAGTACATTTAAATCTGTTATTAAGAAACAGCAGACAATCCTCAAAATTGATTAATCGTGCAAGAAAGAGACTAGTGAGGGAGGCCACCAAGACACCTATGATTCTGTTGAGATATGCATATAAACAATAAATTCATTTTAACTCTTGGCTAGAGTTTGCCAGAAGTCATGTTGGAGACTGTGGAGTCAACTGGGAGATGATTATTGTATTTGATGAGGACAAAATTGAGCTTTTTAGACCATCAGACTAGAAAACACTAAACATTATCACAAACACACCGCCCCTACCGTGAAGCATGGTAGTGGCGGTATCATGATGTGGGAATGCATTTCAACAGCAGACCCAGGAAGGCTTGTAAAAGGCAGAGGTTAAATGAATGCAGCAAAGTATAGGAAATCCTGGAGGATGATCTGATATAGTCTGCTAAACAACTGTGACTTAGGAGAAGAATTTTTCTTCCAATAGCCTGAAGCGTACGATCAAAGCTACACTGAAATGGTTTTCAATCAACGATATGTCAAGTCAGAACCCAGACCTCAGTCCAACTGAGAATTTGTGGCTGGACTTGAAAAGTGTTGTTCATGTGCAATTTTGTGCAACTGTATGTTACAGTTGCACAAAATTGCACATGAACAGCCCTTTTCGAGGGTTAGTAGTGCAGCAGTGATTGTGGGTTAAATATATATATATATATATATATATATATATATATGTATATATATATATATATATATATATATATATATATATATATATATATATATATATATATATATATATATATATATATATATATATATATATATATATATATATTATTATTAGTATTAATGATATATAATATTCTATATATATTTTTATTTTATTGTTCTTTTATTGTTACAGTTACACAAAATTTGGTCTGGCTCTCAGTTGTTGTGTGGAATCTTTTCTTGGGGGCCCCTGTACCCCTACGTACACTTTTGGCTAACTACCCGTCCTATAAATGAGTTTTTCCTGCCTTACCACTTCCCTTTTGTTTATGTGTTCTGAGAGAGAGGTAAGAGGGATTGTGCTATTGCAATTTGTGTGTTTTAATGTAGTATAACTGTACTTGTAAGTCATTTTCCTATTCCAATATGGTTATGCATTATTTAATTTCTGTACGAGTACAAGTCTTGTGCGACGGAAGATTTTGTGTGACTTTTTTATCGACTGTAAAGGTATGAGTTCTGTCTTGTACTGTACATCTGCTGTACATGCATTGAATATCTTACACCCTGCATAGCGCTTTTTTGTTTATGTTCTGAGAGAGAGAATGTTGTGATGATTAGGCAGCTTTGTCAAACATACAGTCAAAAATCAATTCTGAATATGAGTCTTCAAAAGTTTTCAAGAAAGAGTCTTCAAGCAGTCTTCAGAGTCTGATGCAAATAATGTTTATTCAATTCAGAGGCTGTACAAACAAACATGAGCAAAATTCGAGATTTTAACTGACTACACAAAGCGTTACGTCATCTTATATACCTTCTCCTAAACACTCCTCTTCTGTTCTGGAAGGCCACAACCCGTCGTCTTAAGATCCAATCAGGACGCATATAAAGTAATCATGTCATAAGTTAGACCACCTCTTTTTTATTTCTGCTAGGTTTGCATTATTTCTGCTTGGCTCAGCGTGACCTCGGGTCAACTCATGAGTGCAGACGAAGAGAGGACATGCACTTCCGGTCTCATTGCCTCATATGGGCTCCATGAGCTTCTGTTGGGTTGCCGCTTCCCACAGGATTATTCAGTGTATTCATAACTTCAGCTGAGAAGTTAGGTCTTCCAATCTTATCTTTGTTAGCTCTGAAATTTGATTCACACATCCTGTTTGTCTAATTTTATCATTTGTTCAATCTTAAAATGCCACAACAAGGAGTACAAGTCTTGTGTGACGGAAGATTTTCTTTGCTTTTTTTATCGACTGTAAAGGGCTGTAATAAACGAAGATCGCCTCCAAAAAAGATCTATGTATCCCCTGAATTAACACAATGCAAAGAAGAGAAGCCACCGGTTATGCAACATGACACAACTTGAGCAGTTTTGCAAAGAAGAATGAGGTGAAATTATAATGTCCTCACGGGGTCAATGATGTAATTTCAGCCAAAGGTGTATCTACTATAAACTGACTCGAAGATGGTAAATAGCTCTTAAATATTTTTCAATTGACCTCACTTTGTATAAATCTGTTCACTTTGACAGTAAAAAGTCTTTTTTGTAAATTCTTGAGAGAGAGAGAGAGAGAGAGAGAGAGAGCGAGAGAGAGAAAAAAGCCAAATTATACTGACCAAGATTCAATGTTAAAAAGCAATAAAGAGGGTAAAACTCCAATGGGATTAATACTTTTTATAGGCACTTCACCCCAATTACTGGAATACCTAAACTTAACCCCAACTTTATTCCACAGTGGCTCATTCCCATCCCTTGCTTTGACTGATTTAGGTAAAATGGGTCTTTTACTCTGGGGGTGCTTTAAAGGGGAGTTGCAAGTAATATAGTATAATATAATATAATAGGATGTGTACTAATTTTAATCTGTTGCCTTTGAGAACATTTGACTGATGATGATGATGGGCGATTAAATATGCATTAGCTCCTGATGAAAAGGAAGAATGGTATCACCTTCAAGGATATTATGGTGGCAGGACCGTTTAAATCATTCCCAGAAAATGATCGGAAGAAAAGGTGATTTAGCAGGACGGATGGTCGCTAACACACACGCACAAAAGCGGGCCCGCATGTGGTCTAAGCTGAACAGGCGTAGACTAATGATCGAGATAAGTTGTTGCGTAACGTGTGGACTTTTCAAGAACGTGGAACCGCCTCCGTCCGCAGGTTTGTGGCTACTTTCGACATCGGACTGATCAGCAGTAGTCGGGACCGCGGCGCAGGCAGAGAAGATGGGCTACTTTCCCGACTTTTCCATCGAGACTTGGACTTTAATAGTCATTTTCTTCACTCTTGTTGCCATGTGAGTATGGACTTGTTACCGTCTGTAGCTCTGGGGTGTTTTAAAGATTGCGTTTGGGCCCGAAGGTGGATTCCAAAGTTGCATCCAGACCTGCTGCGTCCTGGGAAATGGCTCGTTGTCTTGCAAAATAACAAAGCGATCAGTCAGTAGAGAAGTTAGTCATGTGTGTTTGTGCGTGTGTTTTCAAGCTTTTGTTCCCTATTTTGAAGTTTCAATGCGATTCATAAACAATTGCCTAGAAACTAACCCTGTCAACATTTAGCCTACCCAATAAATAATGTTAAAGGAATCTAATCCACCCCTAAATAGACAACTTTTTTAACCATGTATTTGTTGGTATTCACATTATTATTAGTAGTAGTAGTAATATTAATGTGCAAGGGCACAGATGAGGTTTCAAAGCTAAATGTAATACGATAAACTAGAAACCCATATACAAACTATACAATGTCTGTTTACTTAGAGAAGTTCTTCTGTTAATTCCACTTCTAGAGTTGAAATGTGACATTCTGTGGCCTCAGGAAACATGAGCAAGCTGTAGTCCTAAACATGAACCCAGCTGAGCAGTGGGGTTTAACTCAGGTCATTTGTTAGGGGTGTGGTTGTGTTTGTAAAGGAGCCAAAGAGGGTAAAAGAGGAGCGTAGAAAAGGAGGGATAGTGCAGACTAAACCCAGAGGAGAGAATAGGAGAAACCTGGAGATTTGTGGAAAAATATCTGATCTCAGTGCCAGTAGTTCCTCACTGGTCAGAAAGTTGCAGTGTATCCAGCCAGGTCATGGAACAAAAGCTTGTCTTTGTGCTCTCGTATGTTAACTGTATGTGGATGTTCTTTAGTTATCTCCCCGAAGCATCAAATACTTGATGTTTAGGGGCGATAAGTAAAGAATGCCTGAGCTGACAAAGTTCCACTGTCACACCCCAACAGGTACAGCAACATTAGCGAAAGATAAGGGGGAATGTCGGTGTGTCTTCACAACCCCACGCAGTCAGAACATGAATGAAAAAACAAGGACACACAGGGGCTTTTTAGTGCCTGTAGTGTGTCTGAATTTGTTTATGTGAAATCAGTTTAAAATACATGGATGAATCTTTAAGCATTCGTTTGGCAATTTAAGGCTATAGAGTACTACTGGTTAAGTGTTTTTACTTTAAAATGCCAGATCTGTTTGCACATGCTTGCATCTTGGCTTGGAAAGTGTTAGAGTAGCTTTGGTAAAGTGAACTGTAAGCCGTTGCCCATACAGACAGATGTTTTGCTTCTTCTTACTCCTGTAGTCAGGCTGAAGATCATTCTGGTAGCAACATATCAGACTGCATGTAGGACTGATAAGGATTATAAATAGAATGCCAAAGAAAATGTGAATCAAGGGCTTTAATCAGCCACTATGATTAAATTGACCTGAGTGCAGAGATGTTTAAAACAATCCAACTTTTAAGAACCCTTTCCAAGACACACCTTTGTAATGGTTCAAGGCGCAGCTATTAATACAAAAGCAATATTAGTTTCTGTAAGTCCTTTTCACCGCTTAGATTTTGACATAGAGCTCAAACACAGGTATAACTGGTACCACTAACAACGGCTGCGTGTCATCAAGGTGAACCAGTTTATACAGTTTCTGGTTCTGTGTCTGCATGTTCACTGAAAGATCTACTGGGACTGATTAATGACACCAGTTGATTCTGCTATGACAAGTCAAAATGTGTGCTGTGACTAAGGTCTCCTGCTCTCTTTCAACTTCAACTTTCCTTCATGAAAATATGTAAACAGGTGTCAAATCAATCAATACTGTCCACAGGAACCACTGCCCAGGTTGCTAAAACAAATACACCAATGGAAAAGCAACCAACCAACCTGCTGAAAAGGTGCTTTTCCTGCAGAACTGGTTTATGGTTTGAGGATTTTATTGTTGCATAAAGTGGCTGAAGACAGCAGCTTTCTCTGTAAAAACAAAACTGCTACCTTTAAATAGCCATCTTTCAAGCCTACAGAGACTCAGCACTTGATAGTAAAAAAACTGATTTGAATTGACAATAACAATATGGAGAAATACGCCCTTTGCATACAAATCTATTCACAAGCTGCCGTGTACTCCAACGATTGGCTGTCGACGTTTTGATCATTTCTGCTGAGTCATTCTAAGGATAGTGAAGCACATACTGACTTATAACAAATAACGTGGACATTCAGTGAGAGAAACTAATGTGAAGGCTGTAAAATATGTCTCATAAATTATCCAATTACCTACAAGATAGTTGTATTGTTGCAGTATTGTCTTCTGTTTATTTATCGAGGATGGAATGTTTAGACGACTGTTTACTGCTACTCTTTAATAGTAAACAGATAAATCTCAGATAAGTATGATATTAACACATTCAAAAAAGATCTCGTCAAATAACACACAATAAATGCCAGGACAATCTACTCTTGGTTTACAGTGTGTTCACACAAATTAAACAAGTTATTGCTGTCTCTGATTAGTTTGATTAGTTTTTTCTTTTTTATCATAAATTATGGATATTTAAAATAGTATCTGTGAAATTTGAGATTAATAAATCAAGTACTTACCAAGATATATCTTTTATATATCCAAAAACAGCTATATATTTCACTCACAAGCGAGAGATCTCTAAAAACACGTTTGTGTTCTGAGATTTGCAAGATGCAGCGTCCATAGTTGATGAATATATACAACTTCATGCCTTAGATGTGACTTCGGTGCATTTCTTCTGCATATTGAAATTTGAGGCCATGTTTGGATAGTGTTTCAGGAACTATTAAGGATAAAAGCCTGAAACATTATTTCTCATCATGTCATCAATTCAGAATCTGCATGGTTGTACTGAGTCCCAAAAGATACACAACAACCTATCTGAACTTACTCAGGTCCATGCATTCAGCTGGATATGTGGTGTATCAAATGAGGATGTTACATGCCTGATTTCAAAAATTATTTCCTCAGTTATATTTGGGGAACCATTGTGAAACTCCAGAATTCTGTTCTACTTGGATTAGATTAGTTTTTCTGGTACATCTTGTCATACCTGTTCAGTCAGTTGTGGAATTTAAAAGAAAACACATTTCATTTTTGTAACAAAGTTTTGAATTATCAGTAGTCTATGTTTTGCTTTGTATTTTAGTGACATGCAACTGCTTATGATTCAGAAAATATCACTAGTTGACTGCTGCATTGTAATTTTTTTTGTTAATGTGTGCTCAAAGATGGCTAAATAATGTCTAAATTTATTCTTCTCTATTTCAACTCACCCATAATCAGAGTTGATTTGACTCTTTGATCTACTTGTCCAATATCACAGAAAAAATATTTTGGAACGCATTCGATATATTAAGCTTAATTTTGACAAATATCTCCAGCTAGCAACCTATCTTTTTATCTGTATTTTATGTTGTAAACATCTCTGACAAGTCAGAGATGGTCGAGTGGAAATTGTTCTTAAAATTTGATGATTTAAGATGGAATGACCCACGGTATATTGGACAATGTCATGGTAGATTTATTAGTAAAAACTAGAGTTGTGTGACAGTTATGATAAGTGCAAACATGGACCAAAATAATACAAAAATTAAAAGTAATTCAGGTCAAAGTTTTCCTTTTTTAAAATTTGTATTTATAGTTAAAAAAAATAGAAAAGAATAAAAATCTACACAAAGACAACAGAAAGAAGACTGTAGGATTTTAAGTGAAGAAAAGAAATGCTGACTAAATGACTTTTATACTAACATGTGACACTGGTCTCAGATTTTTATTATTATTATTTATTATTTTAATTCACAGATATGGGTATGCTCCCTATGGCTTTTTCAAGAAAATAGGCATCAAGGGACCCAGACCTTTACCTTTCATTGGGACTTTTCTGGAATACCGACAGGTGAGGCACATTTGCCAGATTGCTACAGGCAGTGATCCATGCTGACAATCTGATAATGGTTTGGATAATTGACATGCCTTTGTAACTAATTTCTCATTTTATTCCTCAGGGCATCCACAATTTTGACACAAAATGCTTTGAGAAGTATGGGAAGATGTGGGGGTCAGTGTCTGATCTATCAAACCTTACCATATCATATAATACCATACACTTCTTATGTAATGTTCCAGGATGTACCTGAGTCCCTGAAATATCTGCTGTTACATTTCAAGGTTGTACGATGGCAGACAGCCTTTATTGGCTATAATGGACACAGCTATGATCAAGACGATCCTGGTTAAAGAGTGTTACTCTGTCTTCACCAACAGACGGGTAAGGAAACGCACTGTAGAGGCAGTTTTGCAAGTAAATACCTCACCACTAGCTGGAGAACACAATAGAAACATCTGTGTGTGTTGGGGGGTTGTGGGTGGTTTAGGATTTTGGTCTAAATGGACCGTTGCGTGACGCTGTATCAGTGGTAGAAGATGAGGAATGGAAGAGGATTCGCAGTGTGCTCTCTCCGTCATTCACCAGTGGTCGACTGAAAGAGGTTAAAAAACACACAGCAGAATTTTTCATTCAATAATTTGTAATTATGGCCCAGTATTCACCAATTCACACTACAACAGGTGGTGACTATTTAATGATTTTTTTTTTTTTTTTGGCTTTATTTGTGGGCAGATGTACGCAATAATGTTGAAGCACTCAAGCAATCTGATCAAGAATCTGGAGAAGAAAGCAGAGGCGGATGCAGTCGTAGAAGTTAAAGAGTGAGTTCTTTTGTGCTGTTCACTAAATTTTAAAAGTACTGTGACGTGAAAAAGTATTTGTCCCCATACAGAAATCTTACATTTTTGCATATTTGTCACCTAAGTAAGTGTTTCAGATCATCAAACTAATTTTAATATAAGATAGAAAGAACCCAAGAAAACACAAAATCCAGGTTTTAAATAATGATTTTATTTTTTGAAGGAAAAATGCTGTCAGTCCATCTTGCCCTGTGTAAAAAAGTAACTCTGTAGTTACCATTCTACCAAATGACCAAATTCATCTCACCAGTGTTAGTCTCACTCCATTGGCTCCCAGCTCACGTTAGAGCTGATTTTAAGATACTTCTTTTAACATATGAAGCTGTGAATGACATTGGGTCATCATATTTAAAGGAGCTGGTAATCTCATATGAACCAGGAAGGTCCTTGCGCTCCCAGGGGACGGGTCTGCTGACTGTCCCTAGAGTTAAAAAGACAGTCGGTGCGCGAGCTTTTTACTGCCGTGCACTGTCTTTATGGAATGCTCTTCCGTCTGACATTAGGCAAGCTTGCTCAGTAGAGGTGTTCAAAGCAAAGCTAAAGACCCACTTGTTCTCTGCTGTATATGATTTGTGAGGTACTGTGCTCTTAGATATTGTTCTTCTCAGTTTTATCATTATTTGTGTCTTCTTAGCCATTGTTTTTATCCGTTATAATTTTATTGCATTTTATCTGTTGCTTGCTCTGTAAAGCACTTTGATTTGAAAGTGCTATATAAATAAAGTTATTATTATTTGGCAGCTGGTTTCAGTTTTAAAAAATAATTTTGTGTTTTGTGGCTTATCTCTGTCTAATATTTAATAAAATATTAAAATGTAATTTTTCATGGCACTGTATACACTACTTTAAGGTTTTGCGCTTTTCTTGTTCATATTCTTATACCTTGTTAATAGTTGATTGGAATTCCATGTTTGTCTTTTTTGCAGAGTCTTTGGACCGTACAGCATGGATGTTGTAACCAGCACTGCCTTCAGCGTGGACATTGATTCTATCAACCACCCCACTGATCCTTTTGTAGCAAACATCAAAAGAATGGTCAAGTTTAACATGCTGAATCCTTTGTTAGTGCTTGTGGGTAAGTCAAATGTCACACTGTAACCACAATGCCCATCCTGTCCACTTGAGTGCTGAATTAACTGTTTATTATTCATCTCAGTTCTGTTTCCATTCTTGCTGCCACTTTTGGAGAAGATGGACGTGTCATTCTTCCCCAGTGAAGTATTGAAATTCTTCTACAGCTTTCTCAAGACGATCAAATCGGACCGGAATAAGAATGACCACAAGGTAATTCAGTGATTTTACAATAGATTTGATGTTGGCCAGTTTGTATTTTGTGTTCATAATGTTATTTCTTGATCATTTCTGTTGTAGAACCGAGTGGACTTCATGCAGCTGATGGTGGATTCTCAAGTCGCAGAGATCAAACAAGAAGATGAAAGCTCCATGAAAGGTTTGAGAAAGAAACCAGATAAAGAAATTAATGTTCATATTTTTTTTCTGTAGCCAAGTCGTTTATCTACAGTCAGTGCAGTCAAGCACAGCAACAGACACTTCACAGTGTGTATAACATGTTTTCTATCAATAACTGACATACAAAAATAGATGTTTGCAAGGAAGTGGGAAGACAGCCTTTAAATGTCCTCTTACATACTTTATGTCGCCGTTTAATGGCTTTACAGGGACAACAGTATTTTAAGTGGAGGTTAAACGTAAGAGAATCAGTTTAGGCAAATGTTATACCAAACAAGTACACTATAGCGAGCTTCTGACATTGATTGGCTGTGTTTTTGATGCTCCTTAATGTCGTGTTGTTTAGAAAAGCATAGTTTCTATCTAGAAACTGATTTTGAATAATGGTTTAAGAGAACTTACAAATGTTCCCAGTAAAGTTACCCATTTTCCGATTCTAAAATCCACCAGTGACAACCCATTATGTGCTATTATCATCCAGTAAGATATTATATAGGATGATATTGTGAACCTTAAAGCAAAAAAAAAAAAAAAAAAAAGATTAATTTCACCTCTTTTACTGGATTTTGTCCCAAGATAATTTTTGTTGAGCCCTTCCAAACCACCTTTTCATAACTCTTATCACGATAGTAACATTTGTATGCATTTGTGTTGCAGGACTGACCGATCAGGAGATTCTTGCTCAGGCCATGATATTTATCTTTGCTGGTTATGAAACCAGTAGCAGCACACTCAGCTTCGTGGCCTACAATCTGGCAACCAACCCTCACATCCAAAAGACACTGCAAAAGGAGATTGATGAAACCTTCCCCGAAAAGGTTCCTTGATTATTTTTCCTACTGTGAGTCATGCTTTATCAGCAACTGGTCCTAAGCTACCAGCTAACATTACACTTTTCTCCCAACCAGGTTCGGCCAAACTACGATGGCCTGATGCAGATGGAATACCTGGACATGGTGGTGAATGAATCAATGAGGCTGTACCCCATTGCTACTCGATTAGAGAGAGTGTCAAAGACATCTGTTGAGGTAAACGGTGTGACTGTACCTAAAGGAACCACCATTATGATACCAGTTTACACTCTCCATCGTGACCCTTCACTGTGGCCTGAGCCTGAGGCCTTCAAACCTGAAAGGTACCTCACTGAATTAACTGCAGTTTAAGGTGAGATTTTGTCCTTGGGTTATACAACTTAAGATATTTGTTTTTATCTTTTTTTCAGGTTCAGCAAAGAGAATAAGGACAACATAGATCCTTATGCCTTCCTACCCTTTGGAGCTGGACCAAGGAACTGTATTGGGATGCGATTTGCACAGTTGATGATGAAGTTGGCCTTAGTGGAAATCCTTCAGAACTTCAGCTTTGTCACATGCAAGGAGACAGACGTGAGAAGACATTATCAGTATTTGTGGTCTAAAAGTAGTAAAAGATTTTTATAGATAATTAAGTGACATTGAATTTAAGCGTTTGTGGGTTTCATTTGTGGTGCATTTTTTTCTGTGATTTCTTAGATTCCAATGGAGCTGGGAAATGATGGATTTACAACACCCAAGAACCCAATCAAGCTGAAGCTTGAGCCCAGGAAGACTGCTGCCGATTGTCCTACGAGCTAAATGATTAAATGCAACCCAGCTAGTCTCCCTTTTGCTTTCTCACTATCAAATCAAAGTTGCTTATGCTGCCTCAAGTGCCTCTTATAATATATATATATATATATATATATATATATATATATATATATATATATATATATATATATATATATATATATATATATATTGCTCAAAAATACATTAAACACTTGTTGAAATATGCACATGCACAGTGTACTGTATATCAAGGCACTGGTCCAAACAGAGCACATATCAGTAATCTAGGTTTCATTGGTACTATAGAATTTAAGAGTTTATTCAGCAAAACTGTTCATATTTAAAGGACATACTTTACTATGATAGAACATTCAATAAATGTTTTATTTACGCTTCTGCAACTCTATACAATTTCAAAAAATCCAGACAACTAGGCTTTAAAAGCTGAGTCCTACAAAACAAAATGCCATTGATGTTTTTGTCATATTTATCTCATCTGTAATCTTTTCAAATCCTGAATATTAACAATATAATAATTCCAACTTCTTGAATATATGTCTCAGTATCATTTGTTATGACTGTTTAGAAGCAATATCTGTTTAGTTAAAGTCCTAACAGGAGAACAGTCAACTACGTTACAGTTCACATGTATGGACTGCAGGTTTTTTAAGAATTCTGTTACCTTACAGAGGCTTGAATAACAGATTTACCTGTTCCCATGTTAGGGTTTTCTGGCTTGTTGCTCATCTTTTCACAAGTTTTAAGAAGAAGGAGGAGAGAAATACACATTTCATTTTTGACTTTGAATTTAGTTTTCCTTTTAGGTCAGTGTGTGGTCTCTCTATTTTGCCACGTCTAAGACTGGTGTTGTCAACACTTGAAAATTTTATGCTGTTCTGTAATTCTACTGCACTCAGACTTAAGCTGTCTGATTGGCAAGGACTAAAAATTATAAAGGGCACTGAATACATGAATGGTTCCTAATTAGCACAGAACAATAACATTTTTGTATAAAGGTTACATCCCCAATTAAGATGAATATTTTGTAGGCTGATTTTGAAAAAGGACAACACCTTTGTAGGGGAAAAAGTGGTTATTTGACAGTTGTTTCAGCTTTCATCACACTTTCAGGTAAAAACAGCCTCTAGCAGCATTTTGCAGCGAGTTTTCTGTTGCTTATTGACATTCAGCAATCATAGGGCTGATGCTAATCTCCCTCTGTATGTCCACAGTTATTCTAAGCTATGAGGTTGTTAACACAGTTTGATGCAGTTCACATGCAAGAGATAATCAAGTTGAAGTGCATGATGTGTTGGAAACTGCTTGATTATCTGAAACTGAGTATTTTACACATTTCTGTTGCACTTAAATACTTCTAGTCTGAGCACTAGTCTTTTCCCTTCATATTTCCACTGTGCTAGAATAAATATAAATAATAATAACAAATAAAATATGCCAGTGAAATGCACACAGAAGCATACTGTGGCATGACTCCATTAGTCTCAAAGATTGCATATAATTTATCAGTATTTGACACTGTAATGGCACCTGTCAGTGTTTTACATCTTTATGATTATAGGAATTCACAGTGAATATGAGGGACACCGCGCACACAGTTTGTGGTCTGGATTTACAGATTATTCAAGACAACACATTCTACAGAAAATATCTAATAAACAGTACATTGAGGTGATGATGACAGCCTTGTAGTGTGGCAACACTTGAGCCTTTTCCGCCACAATCCGTGCGTAATTGGCACGGATCATCCAAGCAAACCGCCTCGTCTATCTAGTTTCCTTCTTTTCAAAGAAAAATAAAAGGTAGTAAAGGGGCAAAAGAGGGATAGGTACGAGGAAAGACTAGACTGTTCAATGCCCTGACCTCTCCATTATTGTTTAACAGAACCACTCCTTTTTTGCACTGTTTTGAGTCATGATCTCCAATACTGCCGGAGCAGGTGTGCAACGCACCCGAAACACAGTGGACCTGCAGCAGACCCCAAAACAAGCCTTAATGCACCTCAATATTGATCATAAAATTAGACTGACTGACGCTACAGAGCTGCAAATCCACGGAAGTTGCAATACTCAACTGTGCGCATGAAGGAAAATCTTGCAAGACACGTTTGCGTGTCGTCTCCACGCCGTGTGTTACTGCCATTGGCCATTAAGGGGAGTTGAAACACCACGAGAGAAGGTGCCAGCCCTCTTCTCCACGAGGTGTCAGTTTTTAACAGTACATTTGTGAAACAACCTGCTTTCAAAGTATCGTCTGTGCAGGAGCAAAATATGCATGCACTTGCAAATTTATTAAATATTCCATTGTGGCTTTTAGGCTTGAGAACGTCCGGTTTCGGTGCACTCGCGGACATTAAACTTTGAGACTACATGCCAAAACAAGTAATACATTTCTTGTGAGATCGCATAAATCTGCAAACTCCCCAAGGATTCACGCTGGGACACAAGAGGGAGCAGAAATCTAACATTGGACGTCCGAAACAAAGAGGTTTATCCCGCAGAAACGGGAACGCCCTTATCCCCGCCCCCTAACGCCAAACCCGACGGCCATTGGTCAGATCGCTGCACTACGGCGCTTTGATTGGCGGAGAGCCTCGTCATTGAACGTCTGTTGTTCCCGTTCGCCTCTGAGCAGGAGCGCCTGTGACAGTGGAGTGCTTTGATTCATGCTGTCGTGGAGTCTCATTTTGGGATTTCGAGAACAATTAATGCGTCCAGCACGGAGCGCATGAAGGTAGGTTGTGGGGAATATTTACTACTAGCTTCCAGAGATTCTAAATCCAATTCCATCGGTGTTTTTCTTTAAATAAGAAAGCAAAATGTACAAGTCCATATACAGGTTTGTGACCCAGTCTCACGGTTCTAGGCTTTGCCATTTCTGTTCAAGAAATGAAACTTTACAATCCTAAACTAGACATGACTTTATTCTTTGTGATGATAGTTAATCATGTTATTGAATCAATATTGTGGAAATAATCACTGCGATTCATCGGTTTTGTGCTGAGTTCAGTTTCAGGATAATGGGTGTGAGTGCTTCAGTCATATTGATGCAGTATTGATTTTACCATTATCATTACAGGCTGCTCATATAGATAATAGCTAATCTGATGTTTTTGGGAGTGTTGTGGCACTTATCAAGTGAACTGAATGTGACTAATATGGAAGATAATGACAGTCCCTTGTGTCAGACAAAGGCCCTGGACGGCAGGTGGATCCTGTGCTGTTCCTGAGCAACCACAGCAATCATTTAATGCTCTGAATACACAGTGTCTCCTGCACTGACCCTGTCATCACAGATCCAGGATGGGAAAAGTAAAATCTGGGCTTTAATTGCTATTTCGGAGGAATTAAGGAAAACAGGCTATGATTTGTGCCTGAATGCACCCAAGCAGAAATGGTGGTACAGTCTCACTTTGACACTTACCACAGACCAGTGTTGTCAGATTAGCTGCCTTATGGTTCTATATTGACTTGTAAAGCTGGCTTGATCACGATTTGTTGATTTGCACGGATGCAGCATCTAATGGCAAAACCATTCACACTGGCTCATCCATCAGTGCTCACACAGCCCCAGCTGCCACTTGAAACCTCTGTGGGCTGCAGAGAGGGGTTTCAGGGATGATTCCTGGGGTGTGGGTATCCCTGGAATGTGGGAATAATTTTCCATGGATGTAGATTTATAAATATCAGGTGACATATAGCGAGTTTGGCCTACTTTGATGGCCAAAACTCCAGACACGCATAAATATCTGAATCAGACCGACTCGTATCAAAGTATGTGTGCATGTGTGTGGTTGGGTAAGGCTGGAAACCACACACTCACAACACATAACAAGTTAGTGGCCTGTAAATACCTACCGATTCACACACAGTTGCCTTGCTGTGAATGTGCGGGGAGCCACAGAATGCAGGCAGGAATTTTGGACACACAAAGAATGTTCTGGGACACTGCTATAAGAAAGTAAACAGTTCACTTTCAACCTTCATAGCAGCAAGGAGGACAGTTTTTTTTTTTTAAGGGAAGGTATGCTTTTACTTTTGGTACAGACAGGTGACAAATTAAAGGAAAAAATGGAAATAAATACGTTAAATATTCTTCTTAACCGAGCAAATGGGGTCACTGAATGGTTTGGTAAGTATGAAAATTGGAACAATTACACTTTCTGGCTATTGCAGACAGCAGATCTCAACTATCTGAACTATTAAACTTGGGACCTGCAGGATAGACAGTGTTCACAATCATTAATTTGCCCATAACATTTGTTAAAATGGTGTTTAATTCACGTGCGTTTCAGATCAGCTGTGCTAAGATGCACTGTACTCATTGTAGCATATGTTAATTGGCTGATTTTATTTAAGCTTCTGTTACCTGACTTCACAGTTCACACAAACCTTGTCAAACACGTAATTGCCACTCTGAGGAGCAGTCACAGTCCTAGGAACTGATCTGACAGTGACTTCATTCCTCTTTTGTAAGATGAAGTCAACTTTGAGTTGGGTGTTTTGTCTTTCTCTCAGTTTTAAGGATGATGTCAGCCGTGTGAGGCATTATGTCTGACCACTATGACCTGACGGGATCTATCTGGTGAATCATAGGATGCAGTGGATGCAGTGCCGGATGGCTAAGATTTTCAAAATTTTAACAATACTATGTTTCAAACAATCACATTTGCCTAACAGCCTTGAGATTTGGAGCATACGTATACCTCTAGATAGGACTGAATGAAGCAGACAACTGTCCTCAGGCCCTTTGCGACTTAATGTGCAGATATGCTAATGACTTCCTGTTTATAACCCTGAGTACAACCCAGCGAGGCCACAGATGGGACCCCAAGTCCCATTGTATATTAGTTCTGTGCCACTCACTGAAAATGCACACAGAGAAGCCACCATCATGTGAGGTTCTCTATAAAAAATCCATTTGTAATACCCAGAAGAATTCAAATTTCTTGACTGGGTACAATCTTCTGATTTCATATTATGTTAGTTTGCTGCTTTTATGAAACCCTTGCTGAAAAGTTTGCCACTGTATCATATTTACCTGAATAAATAAAAATGTAACTCTCTCTCACTTTAGGAGGAGAAGATGAATGTGGAGGCTCTAAGCAGAGCAGAGCTGCTGACTCTCCTCAGTGTCTTGGAGGGAGAGCTGGAGGCCCAGGATGTGGTCATACATGCCCTCAGGGTGAGTGTGGAGCTCATACAGGACACCTAACGTACATTTAGGAGTGTATGCACAAAACATAATAAATAACAAAACATAGTATGATACATAATATTATGGCCATCCCAGTCTTTAATCAGTATACTCTTTGACACACTAAAATTAGCCTGTTTCAACATTACAATCCCAAAAAGAATGTGAGCTGACAGGAAAGGGATGTGTAAATAGGAAACTTAGGAAACAGAGCTGGTGAAGACAATGGCACGGGAACCATTTTGGGTTCCCAGGTCTTTAGATCCAATAGAGCCCCAGTAATATTGCTGGTTAGATCAGTCTTTAGGCACATCTGCAATCTGTGTTTCTCTTTTTTTTTCAGTTCAGGCACTTTTCAGATCTGGATAGCACCATATTGTGTCTAGACTGAGTTCAGACCAACTGGTGTGTCACGTATGTGTCATGTGTGATCATTTGTACTCAGCTTGATTTTAATCTGTGATATCTCCACTAATGCTGATCAACAACAAAATTTTGCCTCAGTCAAAGAGGAAGACTTTGGGACCTCTATGATATGTTATATTTTAAGGTTTTGTATTTCAAACCAATACGAGAGTTATTTGGCTCAGGCAAATCAGCGGGATCCAACTACGTTTGGAAAGCTAAACACAGACTGTGAAGATGACTGGATGCATCTACATTCACATTGCGTTTACTCTGCGTGCACACATGACCGAGATGAGCCCTGAATGCTTTGAACTTTCGTGTCAATTTGGACAACTTGACTCACTGAAGTGCACATTTAGATTAGCACCTCTGATATGACTCAACACCAGCTTTCTCATATTACAGATATCTACTGCTAGAGGCCTGTTTCATACTTGCAGTAGAGTGACAAATGAAAGGAAAACTCCACATAAAGTGTTTCTGTAAAGTGTTGGGCTATAACATGCTACGAGAACAGAGATTCTTCCCAAAGATATTCCCTTATTTGGAACATTCAGCCCAAAATTTTCCGTAGGTGTTACATGGGTTGAGGCCTGGTGACTATAAATGAGTACTTTCATACGCACTGTGGATAGGAACATTATTATCCTGGAATAGATCATCACGATAGAATTATTTTGTGACAGGACAAAGGTGATCCCTCTTTGCATTGATTTGCATTGACTGTTCCCTCTAGGATGCAAGTAGACTGAAACAGTCCCACCAAAATGACCAAAGCCCCTCACTGTAGGGGTCTAGAGTTCAGGTTTTTTCTTTCGTTTGTCCCATGTCTGTACTATTTCCTTAAATTCATAATCAGAGAAGCTCATTAACTTATATTTAAGTGAAATAGCATAGCTTTCCTTCAGCAATAACACATTTCAATGTTAGAGTCTAGTCTGATCGTTTCTCTCCATGCCCCTGGCTGCTTTTCACACTTATGGCCACAGCAGGTGTTCTACACTCAGATGAAACTGCTCAGATTCTGAATGCTTGACTCACTGCTTGAAACAGAGACTGAGTCTGTGATTACGACGAGCAGCGACCATGGCCGTCCTGTTATATTATATAGGCCTTGATAGTGAAGTTTGTCTAGAGAGCCAGTGAGGCTGTAATCATGAGAGAATGTCAGTGCCAGGGCCTGAAGGAAAGCCGCTCTAACCACACCAGCTCAGATGCAGCTTAAATGGCAGCTATCCAGATCTGAAGCATGCAGCGTTTGACCCAAAACTCAACATGCACACACAATCATTCCCTTAGGACAAATCTGTGGTTGCCTCGTTGTCTCTACTTACTCCTCTTTTCCTATCTCTAGCTCTTGCTGCTTTTTCCCTCCTATCTCCCTTCCTCATTCTCTCTTACTCAAACACAGCCACATTAAGGGGGGTCTTTCATGTTTAACCATGACCCATGTCTTATCTGCCCACTCGCATTTTGGTGGTCTCCATTGGGCCGCTCATAGGCTGCAGTGTTTATTGTGGAGAGGATGTACAGAGTTGTAGGCACAAATCACTGACTTCCCTTGTTCCTGCTCGGGGCCTGTACAGTAAATTACTAACCGGTCAGTGTTAGGGCAGATTGTGTGTAGAAGGGAGTGTCAGGGCTGGATAGCAGGCAAATGTGGTCAATATTAGGCTTTGTTTCTGTCCCTGAATTTGGTATCAGGAAGTCTGTCCTTACAGATTCTCAGCCATCCAGTTCAGGGTAATCCTAAGAGATTCCAAAGAAGGAAAGTGGACTTCTCTCTTTAGTTTGTTTTTGGTCCGAAAAGAGAAGTCCGGTTGCCTTCTACTGAATCTTGTATGTACTCCCAGGAAGTCTATTCATACTGTCAGTCTTTCTCTGTCTTGGCTGATTTTGATATTCCACAAGCAATTGCTCGTCTCTAACTAGAGCTGTCTTTTCTTTGTGACAGAGATGTTTACTTGTGAGAATAGTGGAAAAAGAAATTCTCTCTTTCTCTTTTCCACTCTGTTAAATATTGTCTCTTCTCAGCAGCAAGTACTTGGGATGCCTCTAGATTGCTCGGGACAACCGTCCTCAATCCCTATTTTACCATTCTTTGGCTTGAAACCCTTCAAAACGTCGAACCGCATCAGTGTTTGCTTCCTCACAGAATGACATGACGTCACCTATTGGACTTGTCTCTACAGATTCTTGATTGTACTGTTTCTAGTTGTCATTACTAAGGATACAGATAAGCAGTTTTACTAGAGGGAACATTCCTGAGAACATGACACCAGAAACAGGTCCTGCATTCCAAGAGGAGTGGCATATCTTTTGAGCTGTCAATTGTCTTGATCTTATAGACACCTAATGCTATTATTAGCTTCTGTCTGTAAGGCATAAATGGAATAAATCCTGCACAGAATGGCTCAAAAGAGTGTCAGTTAAAGACATAGAAAAAGGTGTATGCAATAGCGAGACACCTGTTCCTTAAATACTCATGGAGAGAACCTAAAGTCTTAGTTGTTCTCTCTGCAGTGGAAAACAAACTTGTGACTCTAAAGCAGCAAAACACATTCTGTGACATTGAGATATGCCTTAGATCTGTGTAAAGCGACTGCTTCCAACTGTTTTTGTTAAAGACTCTGTGGTCTTGTGTCGCTGTAACTACAGATTCACCACGAGGTTTATGTGGTTCAGATATTGCATTCATTTTCAGATGAAGGACCTGTTTTGTTTTTCATATGATGTCATGTCCTGTAATCCTAAAGCGCTTCATCTATTTTTGCAGGGTGACGTGTTTTCCTGACTCCATAAACAATAGGGCCTGGAAAGAGTGTGTTGCTAAGATAAGAATGTATAGTCTTTTACTGTTCCATTCCCTGCCCAGTTTGGACATGTTGTGAGACTGGTAGTGGAAAAATTCCCAATAAGAGCTGTAAGTGCACAAAAAATTCCCTTAAAAGCAAGATACGATTGTAATATACCGTACGCTAGTGTGTGATGTTGGTGAAGTGCTTCCATATCGACAGCCTGAGGACTGCAAGTGACCTGAAAAAGTTCAGGTGACATCAAAGTAAGTCATGCTACCTTCTTGCTTTTTTTTTTTCTTATGTTCACTAAGTGCTCAGAAACACGCAACAACACACAGTTCTCATCAGTGATTTGTCCATATGGAACAACATAGACCGGATAATGGTTTCCTTAGGATGTGTTTTTATGGCAGCCTCTCTTATGACTAAACTTAAAAGTAAAGATTAATATCTAACCACACCCGACACTGCTATTTGCACTGAACATGAGAGTATTTGCCTGCAACAAATAAAATATAAGCGATATAGGAAGTTAGGCCAAACCACAGCAGCCACAAATCTAACATAGTAAAAACTTGCATTCTCACTGAGGTTTGGCCTTAATATCTGCAGCAATGAATTACCCTGCCAGTTTAATTTTTGACTCCATCTCAAGATAAAACAGAGCATTTCCTTGTTCTGCCCAGTCATATGGTAGGAGTTTCCAAATGCAGCGCTTGACCAAAGGCTGAGAGCACCTGCTTCCATGTTTCGTCACTAACCACCGATGATAACATATGAGACAGTTAAACATTACTTAGACAGACTTGTCTGATGTTTTTACAGTTATCTCAGTGCCGTCTGTGGTTAATGTGTGGGTGGGAGGTGTGGAGGATACAGCTTCAGCCTTAAGTACACACCTTAGCATACACTTCATAAATCATGCGCCTAAAATCTCATATGTCTCTCTTTCTCTTTTATTACCATTTGGAGAACAACAAAAGCCTGCAGCTGGAACAAGTAGTGTTTACAGATGAATTACACCTACCTTGTATTACAAGTCCATTTTTGTACCAGTGCAATTTGTACCTTCAAATGACCAGAACGTACATTACATATAAAAATAGTATAAACCTTTAGCAGCATTGAGAAAATCACTTTACTACCTTACAGCAATGGCATGATCCCTCACCAGCTTCCTACATTGCCAATATACTGGTAGTTTTTGAAGATCCCACACTGCTGTGGGGCATTTCTGCAAGAGTAGATGGGCTTATAACTCCTGTATAAGGAGTGCTAAGGGTTTATTTCTGTCTCACACTGCTGTGTTCTCTAGAACATCTGCATTTGCCACTAAGTTTTAACACCAAAATGCTTTTCATGTGCAGATGACTTACCCTAGTTATTTATCTCACCATCCATACTCTGATAAATCCACTGTGTGCTCACCGCTCAGCACTAGACTGCGGCATTAGCTGTCAGTTCTAGATACAGTAGACTTAGAAGTTACTGAGATTTTTTTGATTTTGCAAAACACAAAAATGTTTTCACTTTGTCATTATACTTAATTGACTGCGGATTGATGGGACAAAAACAGCAGGTTTATCTATCTGTTATTAAATCGACAGCACAGTACAGTGTGCAAACAGTGAAAGAGTCTGATCTGTGAGTAAATGCACAGTATTTCTCTGAAAGTGAATATTTAATTCTCAGTATGCATGGGTTGTGTGAAATGTGTTAATGTGTTAATGTGTTAATATATGTGACCTAAATGTGTAAATATGCTATTGTTTGCATATTAGCAATAAGAAAATTTGAAGTTGGCCATATGTCATATGTTTTGCCTTCAAGCTTGTGCAGTTTTTCTGCCTACAGCCTACTTTAAGTAGGTACATTTGCAATTTGGGCTCTCCCAAGGCACTATTGCATACACTTACCATGTCAAGGGGTGGTGTACCAATTATGTTGTCGTTAGTGGCTAGTTAGCTCGTCATTAGCCTCCAGCACCACGTTGTCGCGCTAAACTGTATTTCTACTGCTCAGCCAAACTGTTGGTTGGGTATGTGATATATTATTATATCTAATGATAATTTTTTGACATTTTAACTACTGGTGCCTGAGAGGAAGACCTTATAGTCACATGCAGCAAATGTCCCATAAGTTAAGACACACACAAGCAATGATATGCAGATAAATATGTGCTTGCATTACATTTTTCTTCCACCCACAGTATTAGGTCAGTCAGAAGGCGCAAAACTGTACATCTGTAACAGGAGATGTCCATTCAGAGCTGTGATTTTGTCCGTGCTTGCTGCTGAGCTCATTGTGTGACACTCCATTACTAAGGAAACAGGACTCCCTGGCTCTTTTCAGCTCACAGAAGGGCATGATTGTGCCCTGAGGCTGTAGGTAACTGACTGACAGAATTTTTTAAAGGTGAAAAGCATCAGGTTGTCCTTCACACCTCGTTACAGTGTCAGGAATGCATCGGAAGGAAAAGGCTGCTGAGGAAGGCGATGATCAAACATGCTGTAGCATACCCATTTTAATTGAACAACACTGCAGGCAATTGTTAAAGAATTCTTAAGTATTTGATGAAATTCAAAAATACACTAATTAAGAAACAGAAAAAGTTATTCGCATGTAATATATTCTTTCCCACAACTTGCTGTAGATACATTTGTCAGCAGCAGTTGAGCAGAAATGAGTGCTTTGCAGAAGAGAGGGTTTGCTTGTTGTGCCCTCTCATAAAGGAAAGCACACTCTGTCATTATGATCAGAACTATTCCGACAAAAAAACCACGAGAGACCCGACCCTAGGCTAGGGTTGCGACACACACACACTCACACACACTCTCACACACACACACACACTAAGCCCAACCCTTAATGGTCTGTTTTTTTAAAGTAAGGACGCTACAGTTTTGTATCCAGCTAGTTGAAGAGGACTTAAAGCTTTAAAAAGGCCAACATGCACACAGCCTCCAGTAAACATACATACGTGGCTTGCACACAAATTTACATCAACAGTAAAAAGGAGACATAGACACACTACACACATTACAGTACGCTCATACCAAATCTCGCACATACACGCCTCGTGGGTCAGACTCGGAGACAATGCATTAAACTGAAGGCACTGAGACACTGTCTTTGTGCAAGTTCTGTAATCTCCTCACTAAGGGTCACATTCTTTGTTCAGCTGGAGAAAAAAGCCTCATATACAGCCTCCTTACTGAAACCCTCAGGACTTGTGTGTGTGTGTGTGTGTGTGTGTGTGTGTGTGTGTGTGTGCGCGTGCGTGCGTGCGTGCGTGCGTGCGTGCGTGCGTGCGTGCGTGCGTGCGTGCGTGCGTGCGTGTGTGTATTTGTGTCACCAGTGTCCGAGAGCGTGAGGGAAAAAAAGAGACTGACAGAAAGGCGGAAGAAGAGAGAGGCATTTTCTAAGAAATGATGATGAATCGACAGAGGAATGCGGTGCCATGCGTGTTTGGGCAGGGGGCTGATGGGGGCTGAAGGACTGGGGTCTCTGATGAGGATTGCATGGGGAGACAGAGACGCTTGTCCTGAAGGCACGTGGAACAAACTCTGTGGCATGTGCTGACATAAATTGGATTGCCAGCTGACCCTAAATGCCTCCAGAACTCAAACCTACTAACCATTACGTAGCTAATGAGACCACCCTTCATGACATTTCAGGGTGATGAGGAGTGAGGTCAGCAAGGCCTTACCATGTTTCACTTCATTTCTTGTCCTTCTGGCATATTTCTATCAAACCAAGTCAAATAATGTGCGATAAAGTCAAATGAGTTGAGTTACCTGCATCATTTTGCTTCTCGTGATCTCTTCTCAAACCAGTATGCCGTCACCTCATAGGCAATTGTTTTGTTTTAGTTTAGGTATAATCTAACCGGTTCATTGGAAACAGCTCTGTGTGAGTGTGTGTGTGTCTGATTTCATGGCCCGGTCCTTCACCCCTGCATCCCCGGCGAGCAGTTAACATCTGCCCCCGGTGGGGGTTGAACAGCTATGCCTCACCTCTTTGTGTTTGGGTTGACGGGAAAGACCATCTGCTTGTGCTCACGCTGACAATAACATCACTCGGCACAGTTTTCCTGCACACACATGCACACACAAGGTGACACACACTTCTGGGTGTTTTTCCAAGAGTGATCACTACATTGTTTTACCTGCAAGTCAGTCTTGTGCATGGAGGTGTGCATCCTTGCATGTTTGTGATGGGTTGCTGTGTTTTATGGCTCTGACAGCGGGGCCTCATGTTATCTTCTTAATGCATTTTTGCTGTGTGCTACAGTATGGAAAGAAGACATCATCCAGCTCATATACTGACACATAAACACACTGCCTTTTGCTCAGTCAGGACTGAACATGTACGTGGATATACATTAATGTCTTCCGCCTGTAGCCGGATTAATACTTGATACTCTCATTACTGGTTGGTTGCCTGCTGAGCTACACTTGCACATACATGTATGTGTTTCATCATTTAGCAATGCTGAGTTCTCTCTTAGAAACAGGGACTGCTTTTCCTAGTTAATGGTCAACATATTAACATGAGCTAATCAAACTAACTGCCTATTTACACGTGCTTCTTGTGTGTTTGTGTGTATCGATTAGGCTCAACACAGAGATGCTTTTGTCCAGGAGCGCTATGGACAGTATGACCTCAGCGATCCATTCCTGGCCCTGCAGCGGGACAGCGATAGCGTGGAGCGCCAGGACACACTCACCCAACCTCACACGCATCTGCAAGGCCGGGCAGTGGGCCCAAACCCTCTGGCTGTGCTTAAACTGGTCATGGCTCACTGCAAAAGGATGCAGGAGAGGATGATGGGACAGTTAGCTGCTGCTGAGAGCAGACACAGGAGGGTAAGAGGCAATGCAGGCTCACACACAGCCCAGCTCGCACTTCTTCAGATCAGATTTGCTTGTAGAGACGATGCTGCAGCCAGCTAAGTGCCCATCCAGCGTCACACAGAGGCACACACTTGTACAATAGGCTTGTTGTGTGTGTGATAATGTGCATGTATTATTAGTCTCTATGTTGACTTGGCTTTGGTAGTGAAGCAGACAGGCAGCAGCTGCACCAGGGGCTTAGAGGGGTGATATGGAGCTTTGTCACAGCAGAGCTCAAGGTCTGGGAGTGTATGGGAATCATGGAAACTCAACCTATAGACTATCTATAAATCAAGTTCAGAGAAGTGATGAAACTGACAAAGTCTTGAAATGAAGATGAGGTTCTGCTCATGCTGGTAAGTTAGGGTACAAGTTTCACATTGGCAGGTGCATGTGAGACAAGGAGCTTATTGCAAGAAAGATAAATCAGAAAGGTAATTTGCTGGATGGAAAATGACAGAATTCATGCAGTGAACCCTAAAACAAGAAACCTTTCAAAATGTCATGTAATATATAGATATTTTTTTTGCTTGACTGTGTGTTTGGCAGATGATCGCTGATCTGGAGGAGGAGAAACAACGGCATGCCCAGGACTCTGTGCAGCGCGCTGATTTCACGTTTTTGCTGCAGACAGAAAGAGATAAGCTGCTGCAACAGGTGTGACTGGCTTGTAGAAGATAGTTTATTTGTACTGTTGTAGTTTTGAGTTCTTTTGTTCAGACATAAAGTGAATAGATAGATGTTGATTACCTTGACGGTTTTGGAGAACTCAAAACTACTGCATCAGTAAGAAGACATGATGGACGTTTTTGAGCTATTATTTGTACTGTGTGTATGGAAATATTTGTATGTTTAAGTCTCAGAAAAAATAGTGCTCATCTACTGACAGATGAGCACATGTGGTGCATTTGTTTCCCTTATTCTCTCCTCTGGCTGTCTGCACAGTGTCCTTTGTTGTAGCTGTGATTTAAAACCCACTGACTGAGCAGGGAAGCTTCAGTGTGTAACTCAGTAGGGTGGAGAGGGTTTGGCCTGTTAAAGTACAGCCACATCCACACAGGCACTCACATGCACAAACCCAGGCTGTTCCATGGGAAACAGATGAGGAAGAGGCCATTGTTTAGTTGTCCAGCAGCCATGGGGCTTTATGGCCTCAGGAAACCTGAGATAATGGATGTCCACGTCCAATGCAAGGTCAGCTGGTGCACACACACACACTGTGAGCACACAACCAGCTACTACATAAACTTTGCACAAGTGTCTTATGTAAGAAAAGGTTCCTGAGTGTCTCCCAGTCTTCCTCAGGCTTTTCCTGCCTCTGCTGTTTTTGTACACTAACCATACACACACGATCGTATTTCATCACCTCTCATTTCCTTCAAGCACTCATCAAAGCTTTTAAGCAGCCCAGTCACCCTCTAATGACCTCACAAAAACTGAACTTTCCATAAACATGCTTTGCAAGCAAATAATTCTTGAACAACTGCCCCTCTCTTGTCTCCTCTGACTCTGAAACAACACATATTCACGTTCCAGATTCTGTATGACCCCGGTGGGTCTAATTTAAGAGTAGTTTATCAGACAGAACTGTATGTACACAATACAACAGAAATGAGTGACTCTCTGTGCAACATCACTTAAATGTCAAATGAATTCAAATTGTGACATCTTACCAAAATTGCATCACTTCTAAGTCTAACAGTGAAGTATTTGCCCTTATGCAAAATCACAAAATAACAGTTCAGATATAGCTATCCATCCATCTACCAATTTTCTTCTGCTTATCCGGGGTTGGGTTGCTGTAGCAGCAGGTTAAGCAAGTTATTCCAGATGTCCATCTCGTACTAATGCTTTCCAATTCCTGCCGGGGGCTGTCAAGGTGTTCCCAGGCCAGGTGAGAAGCATTATAGTTTAAATTTACTGCAGTAAAAATGCAGGCCTCAGGGCAGGAACTCCATGCAAAAAGTCTGCACACCTTTCATTACTGAGATTTAGATCTTTCAACTTTTCTTTCAATACTTCATGTGTCCACCCTTATTTTTGCTGACAAAATCAATCCTCATTGACATATAGACAACCATACTTCCAGAGATATTTTCTGCCAGTCTTCAGATTGTTTTTTTTCAGCTGCTCTTTGCTGGAGGGGTTGAGTTGCTCTACTTTTCTCTTCAAAATACCCCAAAGGTGTTGTGTTGGAGTCAAGTCAGGTGACAGACTTGGCTGGGTCCTACTTTTCATTTTGCACGTGTGTGATTTTGGCAGTGTGCTTTGGATCATTATCATACTGCAGTATTTTTCTACTAAACTTCTGCAGACTGGGAGTCATCTTGTCAGTCAGCCAGCCAGTATTTTATGTGGTATAGCCACAGGCATTCATGGTGCTATCTATAAATATCACATCCCCTCATATCACCATACTCCCACCTACGTGCTTCACTGTCAGGTCTATGTTCACTGTGGTACTGTAGCCTTGGCCAGGTTCATGCCAAACATGCTGATCCCCACCTGAGCTGAACAAATTCACTTTTATCTCACCTGAGCAAAGAGGCATGCTCCCAACACTCATCAGGCCTCTTGTCATGTTCTTTAGGAAAGTTTCGTCTTGCAGTTTTTTCCGAACAGGAAGCAAGGGCATTTTCCTTGAGCTCCATCCATAGAGGTTGACATTATGCTCTGTCCTTCACAGTGAGTCGTCACAGAAGCTCTGATTTCCACTGATAACCACTGTGCCAAGTCTGACGCACTTGCCCGTCTCTTTTTTTAGACTGTAAAAAGATTTTTTTGGATTGTGCAAACGTGCAGTGTCTGTGGCGTCATTTATGGACGACGACCACTTCAAACTTCATTAGTGGTCCTATAGCTTATTTTAGTTGGTCACTTGTCTTCCTGTACCCTGTGAGGTCTCACAATTAAAATTTTCAGGTCCTCTGGAAATTCTTTTCCATATGCAACCAAGACACAGACATGCTGATAGACCAAGCTTATAGATTCAAAGTTTAGAAAGTTCTCGTGTTCTGGTCATTGTATAACCATGTTCTTACGGTTAGTTCATACAGATAATTTGGAAATCCTAATTTTGTTTCAACGATTACTTATCTAACTACAGTGCTAGTGATCAAAAGTGTATTCACTGTTGTTGGACTTAATTTCTACACTGGTGTGCAGTCTTACTAAAGAATTTGTTTTTGATTGTTCATGAAATGGAACACTAAGCTTGTCAATTTGGAAACAAATGCAATAATTAGGATGTGATGCAGTTTTGAAACGTTTCGCATTTACATGATATTGCATTGGGGTATGCCTACTTGGGTTCAGTGCAACATCTCTAAACTCCTTTGCAAAAACAGTTGTAATTTCACATAAAGGAATGGGTTTTCATCCAAGCTGGATCTAAAGGAATACAATAGTGTTATTTTGCCTCTTTGTGGTCAAATAAGGTAAAGCTGTTATGCCTTGACTTGTATTTCTCTCTCTTTTCTAGTTGGAGGTGGAGCGTGCAACAGTGCAGAGGTTAGAGAAGGAACAAGCACAAGTGGTGAGCAAAGTGGAGGAGTCACTCTCCCAGCAGCAGCAGCTCTCCTCAACTCTGACTCTAGAGCTCCAGAAAGCCAGCACCCAGGCTCAGGAGGAGGCTCAGAAGGTCTCACAGCTTCACACATTGCTGCAAGAGGAGACCAGTGCCTTGGAGAAGCTCCGGGCAGTTCTTGAAAGCGAGAAGAGCAGGGCAGCTCAGCTGGAGGCCATGTCTGAGCGACAACTAACTGAGTTTGACAAAGAACGAGAGCAGATGAAAGCCAGGCTCAGCAAAGAGGAGGAAAGGAGTAGGGAGCTTGAAAGACAGGTAGGGGAACTCAGGAAGAGGTTGGCTGAGACTGAAGGATGTAAAGTAGAGGTAAAGGAGCCTGTAACGGAGGTGAAAGAGTCTAAGATGATGGTGGTGTCCACTTTTGTTCAGACTGAGCCAGATGGAAAGGCGTCTGCCACTCCTAAATCCACCTCACTGCCAAAGGTCAATGGGCATCATAATCAAAAGGAAACAGAACCAACACAGGAGGGGAGAGGAGCAGAAAATGGAGGAGTAGAAAATGGTGGAGGAGCACTTTTGCATTCGCCTCTTCACCCTCTTCCTCACCCTCACTCTCCCTCCAGCACAGCCTCCTCTTCCCTCTCCTCTTCCCCTATTTCCTCCCCTGTCCTGGCAAAGCGTCTGGGCAGCCCAGGCTTCCATCAGTCCTCCTACCAAGCTGGAGTGAACCAGCGGTTCCAGGCCGCCAGGCACAAGTTCCAAAGTCAGGCTGAGCTAGAACAGCAGCAGCACGGTGGCCCTCTTTCCCCCAGGGATCTCTCCCCCACCACCTCCTCCATCCCTCCCCCTCCAGAGCACAGCACAGCGAAGCAACTGGCCCGCAACACTGTCACTCAGGTGTTGTCCCGCTTTACCAGCCAGCAGGCCGGAGTCAAGCTGTCGCCAATCAGCAGCTCACCGTTTGGTACAGACTACCGCAATCTAGCAGCATCTCCCCCAGGGTCGAGGTCGCCTTCTTCAGGCCCTCTGTCTCCAGGCATCCGCTCACCCCTAACTCCTCGCTCAGACAAGACCAATCCTCCTCCAATCCCTCCCAAGAGGCCAGGCATGAGTCCAACTCCAGGCTCTCCAAGTCACTCTGCTCGGACCAGCCTCTTCCCAGAGCTGACAGGGAACTGTGGACACAGCAGCAGCGGGCAGGAGGGAGCGAAGGAATCAGACCTGGTTTTATCCTCTAGTAGCTAACGACCAGATCATACAGACTAACTGCTAAACAAGTCAGGGCTAAATCAGCAGTTACTGTAATGTCTATCTTTGCTCGCCCTTGCAAACCCACTTCATAGCACTCAAAATCTAGACACTTCAAAGCTGCACTGGTAAAAACAGATGCAGAGTTTGCAGCACCCCTACCTCTATAGCACAATCTGAAAAAACAATTGGAAAAGGCCTATTAGAAATAAAACACAGTATCTTATGGATTATTTTATTGGATTTTATGTTTTTCATGTCTATTTCTTTTGCTGAATCATTGTGAGTTTAAAATTTTACAATAAGAAAAGTAGGCTATTTTCTGCAAACCATTTTGAAAAAAGAAATGTCAGTGGAATTTCATTGTACAGCACTGCCTTTCTTTTTTCTCTGACTCTAAAACTGCCAATCCTGCTATAATCAAAGACTTTAATCAGAAACAAAAATGTAGAGCAAGTCAAAGGGCTAAAATATATGGATGTGGATCATAGCAAATGTGTAGCTACTGTATCAACATTTTATAATAGGAAGTAGTTTTTAAATGTTTTCACAACACATTCTTATGCAGTTTCTATAGAGATGTTCCACAATATTGTAAATATGTTAAAGAATTCCATTAATTCTCTATGAATGAACATCACCTGCATGTACTGTTTTTTCTACTATACTTATGAATACACTGAGTCTTGTCTTGAAAAGGGAGAGCACATTTTGCACTGTATTACTGTATTTCTACATTTCAGTTTTTTTTTTTTTTAATTCAGGGAAGATTGATTTCTGCTTCACCCAAACCAAGAAGGACAATATGTCATGCTTATGTGACAACTCTTTCAGATATTAGAAGATAATGGACATCTTGCTACTGTAATTATTCTATAGTATGTGTCAAATTATTTACATAGCATTGTCTTATCCTAACAGTGATACACATCAGATGATTGTTTTAGGTTTTTACCATTTTTATGTCTCGTTTTGGCTTTAAAACCAGTATTTTTCGCCAGTCTATTTATACCTGTAGATGTATGCACTGCTGTCTGTGAGGATTTCTCAGCTGTCTCTAGTAAATAAGCTTATCATGAACACCTGCAACATTTAGAGCTTTTTTTAAAATAAACTGTCCCTATTTTAAAAGCTTCGTGTCTTACAATGTCATGCTATGAAATCAATTAGCAATCTTCCAAATTTTGATTGGAATACTTTGCAAAAGTTCATATGTAAAAGCAGGAAATGAAAATAAAAATCAAGCCAAGATGTCCAATCCATTTATTTGAACAGGATGGGGCAGTACAGTCTTGAACTTTATTACTGATCGGCACACAGTTGTATTATATTGTGAGGGTTGAACACAGCACAGAGTAACTCATTCAGAGTTAGCCTACTTAGAAGTCACGTAACACGTAGAGTATGATGTGGCCTTACAGAAGTCATGTAACATATACAGTATATGATCTTGCCTTCCATGGCAACTGCTTTGCGTTCACTTGGCGTTGATCAATACACAAACAGTTTGTTACAGTAAAGAGTGCACTATTCTAAGACTCCAACAAAAACCAGCGTATTAAAATAGAAATTTGCATACATGGGTGGGAGGATGGAGTTCTTTACCATAGGAAAGAGATTTTGGCAAATAAATCTTGGTTAATATGAGTATGTTTTCCTTTTTACAAAGGAAAAGCTGTACAGCAATGGAGGTGTTGCCAAAGTAAGAGAACAGAGAACACATTATAGATGTAGCAGCGTACAAGTTGCTTTATCTTGTTTCAGTCATCATAGCTTGCATGGGTGGAGAGACCGTACGTCAGTAGAGCACAACAGAAAACAAGTAAGCATTCCCTCAGCCCTAACAGACACTGACAAACATGCAGGTGCAGGAACAGAGCTATGCTAAGGCTTGTGCTACTCCTAAATGTTAACAAGTAGATATGCTGTCAGTTTAGTTAACAACGTGTAACTAAGTTCCACGTCAGTTCAGCAATACTTTGAACAATGTCTGCTATTCATTTTTCTGTTAATCTCCTTTTACCGATGTACCTGATTTCCAATTCCAAATGTAACAACCACAACGTGACAAAAATTTTCCAAAAATTCAGATTTTTTCCAAAATCAAACCCTGATATGTGATAGTGTGCTTAAATTCTCTCATCTGTTGCCTTGTGCGTCTTGGTTCTTTCCCCGTTTGCCGGGAACTGTGACATGATCACAGTTCTGCATCAGTTTCACTAAGAAAAAAATATTGTAACTTTCCGCGCCTGAATCTAGGGAGGTTTGCGATTCCTTAGATGGCTGAAGGATGTTTACTTCTCTAATGCGGCAGTCCTGAACACAGCCCTGCATGCCGTCCAAACACAGCTCTTTCACAACCACACATCCAAAAGTAACCACCTTCTCCAAGCCATGATTATAACTGCACTTTCCTTCCAGCAGAGAGATAACTGTGCCAAACAGTCTGCAAATCCTCAGTTACTTCTTTTTCTTTCTATTTTTTTTTTTTTTAATTCCTTGCCCCATGTTGATACAGTTTTGCTTTGGTTAGTCTTTGCACATGTATAAGTAGGTTGTGGGCCCATGGGAGCTTGCATCTCCCTGGTCAGTCCCTGACTCTCCACTAGGCATTCTGCATCTCCTTGCCAATTTTGTAACTTAGAATCTTATTCCAGTCGATCTTCATGCGTGTGACAGGCAGCTGGCGACGCAGTGCCTTAAAGGTGGTGTCAGACATGGTCTGGTAGTTCTCACTGATTGCAGTCTGAGGGCAAGAGATGGAGGGAGAGAAGCAGTAAGTGTAACATTTCTTTATTTCAAAAATATTTCTGCATGTCAAAGTAGCACCTGTGGTTTTTAAACAGTATGCAAAGCATGAAGCCAGTAAAAGGTAGCCTACCTGGTAGTCGTTTTCTGCGTTCTCAATAATGTCAACAAATTCCTTAGCTGTCTGGCTTTCATTCTGTCAAAAACACATCTAATCATTCTACTATCAGAAATGGATGACCTCTGTACAGAGCCAGAGCTAACACAGTCGGTCTAACATTACACAAGGAAGCATTGTTGATTCACCGTGTGACTGATTTTTTACTTACAGTTACTGGTATTGATTCCTCTACTTCCTTATGGCTAACCAGCTGCACATTCCCATCTTCATAATAGTGCACCTGGAGATGGACAAATGCTTGAGGAACTTCAAGAAGCTGGAGTTTTTGAATAATCTTTCTCTTTGTGTTATTTATCATTTATGTAGATGTGCACACTGACCTGGATTTTTAATACTCCTACCACCTGAGCAGTGGACTGACCAAGTGTAAGCTTCCACTCTGACCTGCAGCGACCATTCCTTTGAGTAATTAGAAGAAGTCTTTTGTTACAATCAGACAACGCTACCAGATGCCTTAAAAGAACTGAGAGACCTATTATTTCACTTTGATCTCCACCTAAAAAAATACATGTAAACTGTTAACCTTGAACCTTTGTGATAAAGATGAAGTCAAACTATAAAAACCAGAAAACATGTCACCTATGAGAAATAAACATGCGGTATATTCAGAAAAGGTTTTAAAGAGCTGTTGGCAGAAAGAGGCTGGCACTATACCAGAAGTTTTTGGGTTGAAACTGATGTCCCTCAATGCAGGCTATGATTGTTTGCTGACCATCAACTGTTTTCCCATATACCTGCAACACACAGATGATATTAGTATAGACAAAATGTAGACAATATTGTTTAGATTTTATTCTGTCACATTTTTTTGTTTGCCTTACCGTGCTGACTCCAGTAGGGTAGTGCTCTTTGACGTATGCAGTAAGGGCAGTATCGCAGGAATCCCTCCAGCCTCTCAGGGCCATCTCTCCCTCATACGGCTGCACATCACTCACTTCTTTTCTGAGGTGGTCAAAGCGGAACGATAAGCGATTGCGGGGGTCCAGGAAACGTCCCTGACCCAAGTCACCATGCTCAGTAATCAGGACCTATTAAAAAAAAAAAAAAAAAATGGGGGCAGGAAAAATTAAAGAAGCTTGCCTAAGACACATGACGAAGACTCTTTTAAAATTATGAGGAAAGATTAGGGGAGAAAACTTACCGGCTCCTCATAGCCCTCTAATTTGGCAGGAGTAAACTGATCCATGTTGTACTGGGCAAAGGAGCTGAACAAATAAAACAGGTACAACGTCGGCATACATAATATGGCATCAAAATGTTTTTCAAAAACATTTTCCATAGACCATTTATATGACACTTGTCACTCTTGTATTACAAATTTGTCCCCACATAAAGAGGCTCTGGTGTTTTAAATCGTGCAAAGAGTGTTTAAATTTCTCATGTTAGTCCTATTACTTACTGTGAAGCCCCCTCCCTGAGGAGGCTGTCATTGTTGAGAAGAAGCCGGACATCTTGAAAAAAATAAAGAAACCATTGTTTGTATTATGCTTTTTATGAGAGGCAAAGCAATAAAACAATATAATTAGTAACACTGTACATTACATATCTTGCCCTGTCTGTGTCTTACCATTGAAGACCTCATTGAACTCTCCAGGGGGGGCATGAGTCACAAAGTTGGCCGCTATGCGGACCTGTGGAAGCAAATGAAATGTGACTAATTAATTCAGCCAATATGACAATAATGAGACAATACAGATTGGAATCAATATGACATTCACTGTTCATCAAACAAAGCAAATACAAAATCTAAATTAAACAAATGTGCTTAAAAAAGATGACCAATTTGGTTAGTAACTTTGATGACTTTTTAGTTTACACAGGACACTCAATTACATTAAAAAAACAACAGCTGAAAAGAAACGAAGAGTGCCACTCTGCTATTTCACTGATAATGGAAACTGAATTTGAAAAGGCTTGTCGTGTTTGTGAAACAATGCCATCTTGCCCTCAATTCCACTGCTGATCGCCCGTAGACCTTTACTCTTAACTATCCTGATGTTATCTGGGGAATGTCGCCTTTCTAGCGTCTAGCTTTGAAAACACCCTGCTGGTGTCCAGATGTCTTTCCTGTGTTCTACTTTATTTAGACTATGCAAAATCTATCATCCCTAATAATTTGTGTCTTTGCCTTTAACCGGTATTGTATCCATCTGCCACCAGCATTACGGAGAGTGCCACTATCAGGCTCCATGTAAGCTGTAGGCATCCATATCCTGATCTCAAGCCATGCGAGGCTAACATAAGTATTTGAGCTGCAACTGAATCTGTTTGACCCAGAAATCCAAAGTAACGTTAGCTGCTAATGTTAGCTAACGTTATACGAGAGGAACACGTAGCCCTCACTGTAATTGTTAGAGACTGGCATGAACACTGAAACGCGACTTTTGAAAATGGGTGTTTATACTTTCGTTTCTGCTAAACAAGTAAAAAGTTTCTTGTAGCAGTGTCCAGTAGTTAAACCCCTTTATCAACATTTAGACCGCCGTTAGCCAACTATAAGCTTTATCTAGCACTGGCTAGTTAGCTAGTGGAAGTTTATCATTACAATATGTGACCGAAAACTGGCATGCACTTTCCAAATGGTAACCAGTAAACCCCATTAACATGTGACACAGGTGCCCCTCTACAAAGCAGATAAATTGGTGTTGAACAGAGAATTAAATAGTCTTCAAACCTTCTCCTCATCTGACAGCGGGTCCTCAAAGTCAGCCATCTTGGCTCTTTGTGACCCCACCTACCTCAGCTGACTGACAGAACCAGTGCGGACGCTGTCATTCATATACAAAGGGATTATTGATTTAAGAGCACATCACGTTAATGTATATATATTACTGTCCTTTCACACAACCTAAAACCAATAACTTTGTATTAGCAAAATTCAAAACACTGTAAAGACTAGATTTATAACGCAAGAGGGCGTTGAAAGCTCAGTTATTAGTTGCCGGGTGTTACGGGGCCGACTTGGCTTCATAATAAAAGCATCAGCGTTGCAATTACGAGTTAAATTGTCTATTTGGTTTGTGCTCAAGGTTTCCTGGCATATGTTGTCGATTGATGCTATTTATTTCTCTTCGACATTAATTCAATTCTAAATTCTGACGTTTCAGATAATTCCGCGACTGTCTATGAAAGATTTTATTTTGGTAGCAAGTGGCAATAGGAAACGGTAAGTAGTGTGACGGTTATTTTTCAGCTACCTTTATAGTGAAAGGACTCTCCATTGTGCTGGCAACGGCTTTATATTTGCAGACGAGCGACACACACCGTCCCTGTCATGGAGACACAGGTAAGATTAAACTTAGCTGACTCATGGTACTAAATGTTTGCTTCTGTCTCAGCAGTGTACAGTTCAAAACATACATTCTGTATGCGCAAATGTGTAGTCTCCGACAATTATGCTGTCACATTTTTTTAGTATTAACTGAGTTAACCAGCTTTAAGTCAAGCTAGCAAACGGACACTGGTTCGGGTGTTTGCTACCAGCTGCCGCAGGAACTTCCTGGTCACATATAACAAATTCAGCTAGTAGTGCTAGCGACAAACTACCTCGTTCACTCTTTTGCTTGTTTTTCCCCCCTACAGCTATAGCTTTCTATCTTGGTTTGCAAATTAGGCTAATAGTGTTGATCAGCTGACTTCTGTTTTCCTGTGTCAACTGCACAAAGTTTGTATGGTCGGCTAGCTGCTTTGCTAGGAAATGAATAGGACATTGTTAGCTGCTAAACAGTTCGTTTCACTGAGGCGCTGTGCGAGTCATTCTGCTGCGTGTCGTCAGGTGATGACCAACCCGGAGGAAATAGCCAAACTCTACAGAGAGCTCAGCCTCTTCCCCTCCCTGAGCAGAGCAGACGTGGGACCAGTTATTACCTCTCAGTATGGAGGCAAATACAGCAACATCTACACAGGTAGAGACAATCTGTGCCACAGTAAGATGTCCAGATTTCCAAATGGTCACTAATAGTCTTATTTTATTTTACCTTTGCTTTATACCCTAATATTATGTGTTGTCTTATTGTTTACTCCTTGCTGCTGTAACAACTTGATTTCCCTCCAGGGATTAATAAAGTCATCTAAGTCTAAAATATTGACAAAAGCTGGTATATGTTATTTTGCAGAGTGGAGCCAGCGTGATCTGGAGAGGAATGAGAATGTCAAGTTTTGCAGACAGTACATTGTATTCCACGATGACAAGTCGGTGGTTTACTCTGGAGCCTCAGGAAACTGCACTGAAATCAAAGGAGAGTACGTAAACAGTTTGCTTATTTATCTGGATGCGAGTTAAACTGTGTAACTGCTCCCAATTCTGCCAGAATGGCAGCTCTTATCTTGTCTCATCTCAAAGGCCTTCTCTCATTTGTTTCTCCTGCCAGGGTGCTCAGTAAAGATTCTCCTTCTGGTGAAATGAAAGCAGTTGTCAGAGAATGCACAGTGAAAGGAGAGGACAAACAGTTTCTGGAGGTGTGTGGTCATCTGTCTGGCTCAGGCTCAGCATTGAATTTTGTGTCTACCCTGTTAGTTGTCATTGTTCCACTTTTTTGTTTTATTGCATCTTGTTCATGTTTCATATTCTACCTGTAGTCTCTTTTTTACGACCTCATGTGACTTTGCGAAGAGTTTTAGTAGAAGGCAACTGGAATTCTGCTATTCACCCCTGAATCACATGGCTCATGAACCATTAAATTTGAGGTGAGAGTGTAGTGTGTAGTCTGACTCCCTGTCAATCAGTTAGCTGAACAAGTTTCTTGGAAGAGAGATGAAATGTTTTCAATAACCCATTAAAAAAAATAATAAAATCCCAGTTGCCTTGTACTGAACCTTTTAGAATTAACGTGACCTACATGACTAAGAATGTACACAGACTTATGTGACTTTGAATTTTAAACTAGAAATCTTTAACTTCACTTTTTTTCTGACCTCTTTGTGACCCTTCAGATCTGGAGCAAAAACATCAAGATGAAGAGCATCAATCTAACAGCCTTAAAGAAGCATGGAAAAGTCTATGAAGATGGTGAGTTGTTAGAATCTTAAATTAAGGCTTTTTTTAAAAAAATAAGTTTAATTAAAATGTTTCTTCTGCATGTGCTGGTTTTAATCACATTGTGTTTTGCATCTGTAGATCAGTTTGGCTGCCTGGTTTGGTCTCACTCTGAGACCCACCTTTTGTATGTGGCAGAGAGAAAAAGACCCAAGGCAGAATCTTTCTTCCAGGTCTGTCTGCAAAACTGGTTTTGATGTTCAATCGGCACCAGGTCTTATCAAGTAGAAACCTTCTGTACTGCTCTCTATACTGTATAGTCTTTAAAGCATGCTACTTCTCCTTACTGTCAATTAATCTGATTTGTCTTTCATATTCTACCTAGCATAGCAAAGTTTTTAGGGAAATAAAAGAAACATTTATTGACTTGTTTCACAGTGGTGGGGAAATTGTTAGCTACTCCTTGGTTCTCTTAAAATGGAAAAGAAAGCTTGAAAAATGTGCTGGAATATGCAAAAATGCCTCCATGGTGAACAAATGGCCTCTTCAGATTTACACTAAACATACTTGCTAGCTAAATCAGATGTATCTCAAATGCCATTGAAAGAATCAATCTGCTCAGTCTCAGAAACATTGCAAACTGTTAGTCAGTATTTTCCATTTCTTTTCAAAAGCAAAATACCTGAATAACACAGATTATAATGGTTCCATGGAAGCAGTGAAACATGATCATTGCCTTGTCTGTCATTTAGTGCTGATTCATTATAAACAGATTAATTATTGTAATAAAAAGCAATTATTTGCAGGTATGAACACATTTTTCTGTTTACCATTTTCACTTTGTAGACTGAGTCCCCAGAGTTGTCTAGTATTGGAGATGAAGAGGACACCATGAGAGTGGAGAAGAAGGAGACTGTAAAAGTGAATGCATTTAATGTTCATGAAACGTAAAACATTTTCACTGTTCAAGGGTTTACATCAACAGTCTTTAGTGATCCCCTCGTGTTTAAATTGTAGTGTCTTTCCTTGTTACTCCTGCAGGGGGAGCAGTTCGTCTTCCATGAGGACTGGGGCGAGGCTTTGGTTAGTAAGAGCTGTCCAGTGCTTTGTGTTTTGGACATCGAGGGTGACAACGTCTCTGTGTTGGAAGGAGTGCCGGACGATATCTCACCTGGACAGGTTGGTACAACAGTTTGTGCAGTGACAGATGGTTTACTTCTAATCTTTGTGCACTTCTAGTGTACTCATACTCCTTTGTGCTTGCTCTGCCTTGATCTTGCTGTCACTGTATTTCTGTCACTGCAGGCATTTTGGGCACCAGGTGACACAGGTGTGGTCTTTGTCGGCTGGTGGCATGAGCCTTTCAGGCTTGGTCTCAAGTACTGCCCCAACAGGAGGTAACTACATTTACATTAATCAGAGAAAAGTGAGAATGTACAACTGGATGTTATGAAATGTCCTCATAGGCTAATATTGCAAGTCATACGTGTTTCCATTTTCTCTGTCAGGTCATCTTTGTTCTATGTGGATCTTACTGGTGGAAAATGTGGTAAGTGAGAATGTGATCTTTCTATCTTGTAGGCCTATAGTACTTATTTAACAAACAAAATCCAGGTAAGTTGAGTGAAGTCAGTATCCATCCTGCTCAGAGGCTTTTCACACCAAACCTTATACACTGTAAAGTTTGATCAAATTTCACATAATGGAATTGTCCTTAATTAATTTTGTGTTTGAAGCCCACCTGAGAAGATCTGCACGAATTACCACACCATTCAAAACAAAGTTCACAGTCTCAGCAACTCAGTACCTGAGTTAGCAATTTTATACAGATTCTCCTTATTTACCAAATGATTTCTAGTAAAGGTGTATGATTTGGAGAAAATATCTAATTGCAATTTTTTGTGACAGATAGTACAATCTTATTTGCAATGTAATTTTCTACAATCAAGCTGCAGTTCAGTATTCACTGTGCAGTACATTTCACATGTGATGGGGCATTATCACATGAGATACAATCCAAAAGTGTAACTGTCACTCAAGGAGGACATCTAGCATGTGTAAAACCATTGACACAACAGTTTAACATAAATTGCAGCCTTTGCTGATATTTCAACCCTAGTATCTAGCAAAATGGGCAGAGCTATGTAAGATTGCTGATGTACATATATGTTTGTTGTGCCCATCAGAGCAACTGTCATCAGGCACCAGTGCAGTGTGCTCTCCCAGGCTGAGCCCCGACCAGTGTCGAATTGTCTACCTGGAATGTTCAGTCTATGGACCACACATGCAGTGCAGCAGACTCTGTATGGTAAGGCAGAATGGAGTCTATTTTCAACATGGAACACATTTATATTCCCTTCTGTACAAAGTGTGCAGTGTATTTGCTGGAAAAAACTATGTTAGAGTCAATGTTTCTTCACACAATGCAATCTGATCTGCTGGCATGTAATTTGTTGAAACAGATTAATTCATGAGTCAGTAAATACACTTTGATTGGCTTTGGTCTTTTCTTGCATATTTTATTTCTAGTATGACTGGTATACTAAGAAGACCTCCGTGGTGGTAGATGTTGTGAAGCGGCCTGGGGAGGGTGAGGAATACTCAGTAGTTGTTAGAGTGTATCTTTATCGCTGTAGATAAAACTGTTCATTAACGACTGCATCTGTGTGTATCGCTGTGGCTTACAGATGGATTTACTGGCATCTACAGTTCTCAGTTGTCTCCTCAATGCTGGTCAGCTGACAGTCAGCGTATTATTGTTGCCTGTCCTCAGCGCAGCCGCAAGGTATCTTCAACTTCTGGGAAATGGCTTGTTTTTAAGAGAAAAATTTTATATTTTTTTAAGATAAATTTACATTTTGCACATAAAGATGCAATTAGACAGAGAATCCTGCAGTCGCTCTTTACTTGGAAAATAATAGCTGTTATAGTGTTCTGTTTTTGGTTTCATAGGATCTCTTGATGGTGGATATAGGCACAGGAAGCATCACCTCTCTGACTTCAAGTGAGTCACTGCATATACTTAGGTTCTTTACTGGTGTTCTTTTTTAATAACTGATTTGTTCAATGACCACTTAAATGTGTTTATTTCAACTGGTGTCTAATGATTTTCTTTGTTTTCGTATTACAGAGTCTGACGTTGGTAACTGGTGTTTGCTGAACATAGAGAGAGACCTGATGGTGGTCAACTGCTCCTCTCCCAACTGCCCTCCGAGTCTGGTAGAATCAATGTTTTTATTAAGGCAGCGCATTTCCTTTTTCATATATGGTATATAGGTCACTTACAGCAGCGTCATTTCTTGTGTCCAGAGGGTGGGCTTCCTTCCAGGCAGAGATTCCCAAGAGGAAGTGGTCTGGGTTACTTTGGAAGACTCTCAGACTTTGCCAGATATCGACTGGCAGATTTTGACTTTCACCCCTCCCCCAGAGCAAGACAACAGTCAATACCGTAAGACGAAAAATCTCTTTTTTTCTTCTATCTAAATATGAGTCATAGATGAAGGTCTTACAATACATAGTTTTACCCTATCTCTCGCTGTCCATTAACACATAATTTATTGGAAAAACACAATAAAACTTAAAATAATAATGCCAGATGTAGTCAGCCAGACAAGCATTGTAGATGAGTGCTTGCATAGAAAATTTGTTAGCACAGTGTTATGTGGTACAAAACACAAGCCGACCATCAGCCAACAAAGCCACATAGGTGTAGGGAGAAGAACACAAGCAATGGGGTTCCCAGAGAATAGGCCGTTTGAGATGAGCCAAACTTGTGCAATTTAGTCACTGGCAGTCACCACACAATGCACGCTGGTTCAGTTTTGTCTGACTTAATCCCAATTTATGCTGATGTAATGCAAACCCAGGCAAGGACAACACTGTGAGATCAAGGCGACTGCAGTTTTTGGGACCACCGCCGTCCGGTGGTCTCTGGAGGATGGAGTCCCAGGTATTAGAGGGTGTAGACCCCCTCATCCCGGTTCATGGAGCAGCTCGCCCGCTTCCTGATCTTGATGGCCTCCTTAATCCATCGTTTATTCTTGTTGGTCTCTGATGTTACAATCCTCCCCCCGTCCCAGTCCGTGATATGATTATTTCTTTTGCAGTGATCCGTGATGGCTGATTTTTTGTTTTCTTGTTCGGCTTTTTCTTTTTGTGTTCTTGTGAGTCGTCCGATTGTTTCCTTTTTGCATTCTGTCTGGTGTTCTTTTCGTCTTGTGTTGAATGTTCTGCCTGTTTCTCCAATGTATGTTTTCTTGCAAGATTTGTATGTAATTTCATAAATGATGTTGCATTTCTTGTCCGGTTCTATTTTGTCTTTGGGATGGACTAATAGCTGCCGGAGTTTTGTATGTGGTTTTACTGCTGTATCGATGTTGTGTTTTTTCATCATGCACTGTATGGGTTCTGTTATCCCACGGATATATGGGATCGTGATTATGTCTTTGTTTTTATTGTCCAGTTGTTGTGTGCGTTTTGTTTGTGTTTCCTTTTGTTTTTTAATTTGTTTTTAGTTGTTGTTTTCCTTTGTTTATGGCCCATGTCAGGTATTGGCAGTGTATGAGTGCGTTCCTGATGTGTTTTTCCTCCTCCTGTCTGTTTTTATCATCTGTTATGATGCTGGTCCGTTCATAAAGTGTTCTAACTACTGATAGTTTGTAAGCTGTGGGATGTTCTGATGTCCAGAGGAGGTACTGGTCTGTGTGCGTAGGTTTCCTGTAAACTGTGATCTTAATGCCGTCGTCTTCTCTGTGGTGTATGTTTAAGTCCAAAGTTTTGTTTTGTTTTGTTTTGTTTGTTTTGTTTGAGTATTTCGTATGTGTTCCTATCCTGTAGCATGTTGGTTAGCTGTTGTTCGTATGTGTCTGTGTCCATGATGACTGTGGTTCGTCCTTTGTCGGCCGGTAGGATGGTGATGCTGTTGTCCTGTTTGAGTGATTTTATTGCTTTTGTTTCTTGCTTGGTGATGTTGCTGTGCGGAAGTTTTGCCGATTTTAAAATGCCTGCTATTGCGTTTCGGAGTTCCAATTTGTGTCCCTGATCCTGTAATTTCTGGCATGCTAATTCTGTTGCTAGTATGAATTCTTCGTGTGGTATTGTGGTGGGTGTGATGGCAAAATTGAGGCCTCTTGTCAAAATTGTTTGTTCGTATTCCGTGAGGGTGCGTTGTGATAAGCTTCGTACCCATTTGTTATTGAATTGTGTGTGTGTGTGTTTGTTTCTGTTTTTTCTTTCTCTTAGTTTGCTCAGTTTTTGGATGTGGCGATTTTTCGTTGTAATGAATTCTTCTTCGTGTGTGCGTTTTAAATGTGAGCTTATTTCTTTGTGTATGTCTGGCTCCGAAGTGAGGCGTTCTTTGAGTTCGTTTGAATAATCCTGTATAAGTGTGTTGATTTTTTTCCAGTTTATTCACCGTAGTCCTTATCCTCTCTCTGATGAGAGCCTTCTTTGCTTTGTTTATTATGTTTTCTGCATTTTTTGTTGGGATGGGGTTCCTGATGTTGAGGCTTTTCAGTGTTATGTCCTTGTCTCTGCATCAGAGATTGAATGTAAGATGGTTTCTGTGGCGTGCTCGCTCCTTTTCCAGCTTTTCCAAACGGCAGAATATTATGACACAGTCTTTATCCAGTCTTCCTCGTAATATTTGGATGATGTTCATTTTTGTCGTTGACTATCATAGGATAATGTTATTTCTTTTACACCAACAAATCAAAGATAAGATGGTTTTACCTTAGCTGACATGTTTCAACTGCAACTGCAGTCTTCTTCACAGCGTCATCTGACGTGTCTTTTTTATCAGGTGGCCGGTCTGTCAGAATCTGTCAGACCAGTCACGCAGTTGCAGTATTTGCACAAAATAATAATGCATGACATAAATGTGGTAAAATGCCAGACACTACTGAGGTTTGTTTACAGTAGAAACGGTAAAAGACTTGACAGTAGAGTGGTCCTGAAGTGATTGTCTTGTTTTAATAATAATTTTAAGAATACATGATAAGCAGCACATGTAATCATAATGGGACTAACACATTTTTACTGTATTCCAGCGGGCCTTGATTTTGAAGCTTTGCTGATCAAACCAAAAGAGGTTAAGGATGAAGTGAAGCTGCCTCTTATTGTCACACCTCATGGTTGGTTAACCTGCTTTCCTTTCATGTGCAAACAAAATGAACTATTAGATGTGTTATGTAATTGTTGCATTGGCTGAATTGAGTATCCTGAAAAAGTAACGTTAAAAATGTTCTTTATTAAAAAACAGTATACTTGGATTTGGAAGTAAAAAAAACAACAACTGTGTTATTAATCCATGCTGGATTTATTTTTAGGATTGAATCTGTGTTGGGATTTGATTCTGTTCAGTCAAGAGCTACTGCTGATAAGATTGGCATTGCAGACAGTGGTTGCTATGACAATAGTGCCCTTCGTGGTGAAATGTTTAATCATATTCTAAAACCCAAAAGTGATCTTTAGTAACATAGCTCATAATCCTGTTAGTTTACTACTATGTCTGAAATATTTTAATTCTATTCTACATGCAGATTACTTCTTAGCAATTATGCCTGACAGGACTGTGATCCCAGAGACAATAGTCTCTAATACAAACTGTCAATCTGTATTACACATGATTTATTTCTGTCATTAGGTGGTCCTCACTCAGTGATTGTAGCTGAGTGGCTTCTGTCCTCCGCCGTGCTGTGCAGGATGGGCTTTGCTATATTACTGGGTGAGCAGATATGAGAACGTGAAGTGCTGTTTCTGTATCTGTATATGCGAAACTTGCTGAGAGGCAAATCATCCGTTGATAGTTGTTTTCTCTGTATGAAAGGGAGTTTGTTTACTGTGATTTGGTGTGTCTGGTTGAAAATTTAAGCAGCTGTACTTGCTGTTCCATGGCCTCTAGTATGTGTAGTTTCATCTATCTGCAATATTTCTCCATGTTTTTGAATCTATATATGTATATTTTAGTAGTTTATTTAGGAACATTCTAGCTGTCCAGTAAATCTGAAGTGTGTTAGTGACAACTGAACAGAAACATTCTCATGGCTTTGCTGCTTAGGCCACAGACTGCATGCATGACTGGTTCTCATTTCTTGATGGTGTTGCTTCAGTTGGAACAGGGTTTTAACCAGCACCTTGGTTTCAGGCTCGCTTGCATGCTAACTTTGAGGTTACTTCCAAGAATTTGTGTTTATCTGTTTAAGAATACATCATAGTATCAACCACTGATCTTATTCCGTATTAATTTTACTATTTTTTAATAGTGTTTACTTTCTACTTTTAGTGAACTATCGTGGTTCACTTGGGTATGGCCAGGACAGTGTCCTCTCATTACCGGGCAATGCTGGCATACAGGATGTGAAAGATGTTCAAGTAAGAACAAAACCACCAACGTTGACAAAACCAAAATGGCTGTTTAAAACTATGATTGTCGTGTTTTTCAAGTCATGGCAATAGTTAACTCTGAAAATATATTATGCTCATACACATATAAATGACTTCCAGTGTTGCTTTATCTTTATCTCTGTCTATACTGTTGATTTTCTAGCATTAGTGAACGCTAGTTGCCATACTTTCTTTTTAAATCATGCCTTCTAACAGCAGTAGTTTTACTTTATTTCTTCCTGTGTTCTTCTCACTCCACTGACTTCTAATTTCCTAGTCTCTGTGTATCTTCTTCCAGTGTTGTTTTGTTTTATTTTTTTCTTCATGATTTTCTTCCCACCAGTTTGCTGTTGAAAGTGTTCTGAAAAGTGGTGGGTTCGACGTGCAGAAAGTGGCAGTTGCTGGAGGCTCCCATGGGGGTTTCCTGGCCTGTCATCTGATTGGCCAGTACCCAGGGTTTTACAAAGCCTGTGTAGCACGCAACCCTGTCGTCAATTTCGCCTCTATGATTGGCAGCACAGACATCCCGGACTGGTAGGTTTTGGACTTGTGCCCACATTTTGTTACTCATTTAGCGACCGTGTTGGTAGGGCTGGGTGATATGGCCGAAAAATGTATTCTTGCTTTATCTTCTCTCCATATAAACTAAAGACAAAACACATCAAAGGTAGGCCTTGTTTACTCTGTGCAAAAGCAGAAATTTGGAATATTAGAAATAATCTGATGTATCACCTAGCTGATACCATGCGTCATTGCCACCTGATTGGAGGGAAGTATTCAACAGTGCACACAAGTACTAGAGGAACAAAGGAGAAGGGCCATACATGTGATATTTTCCTTAATCTTCCTCTTGATGTTTCACTATGATTTTTTTTTTTTTTTTTTTTTTTTGCAGGTGCATGGTTGAAGCTGGCTACAACTACAGCACAGACTGTCTACCTGACCCTGCTGTTTGGGAACAAATGTTGAACAAGTCCCCTATTAAGCATGTCACGCAGGTATAGCTGTGATTGTCTCCTGAGAGTGTGCATGCGGCTTCATCGGATTTGTTTCACAGTGCAGTGATCCAAGGTTGTCTCTCATCTAGGTTCAGACACCAGTACTGCTTACCTTAGGAGAGGATGATAAACGTGTTCCGAACAAGCAAGGAATTGAATATTACAGAGCTCTGAAAGCAAAGAATGTCCCAGTTCGGTAAGCAGCCTCCTGAGAATCATGTTTTATTGGTTGGGTCAGATATGCACTGCACAAGAGTGTATTTTGTTGTTCATTTCTGACCTGTAATGCTCTGATGCGTGTTGCTTAGGTTGCTGTGGTACCCAGGCAACAACCACTCTCTCTCCAAGGTGGACGCTGAATCAGATGGCTTCATGAACATCGCTCTGTGGATAATTCAACACTTGAGTCAGTGATGATAAATTTCAGACCAATACATGCTCATGTGTTAATGCTGTTGCTGCCAGGTAAACACACTGCTCTATAAGGGATATTATGTTCCTGTTTTGACAACGAAATGAAGTCCAATTTAAGCCAAAGCAATGAAAGTGCTTCACAAACCTCATGTAACTGTACTTTTCTTATAATCTTTTTGTGAGTATGCCGGTGATTGCCACAATTATATTCAGTACATCGATGGAGAAACAATGGTTTTAACACAGCACTTGAGTAAAAACAGTTTTAAATTCAGCTGACAATTTATCGATGCTGTTACTTTTTACAGTCTTCACATGCAGAAAATAAAGGGCTTTTCGGTGAGCTAGTTTTGATTGTGTAATATGTTATATATTAACCAAACAATATAAATTTCATAATCATTTTTTTTCTCTGCTAAAGGTTACTGTTTGTTTTTTTTTTTTTTTAAATCAATGTGTTTTTGACCTTATGATACAGTGCACTTAATAAACAGATTGTGAAAATACTAGCGTGGGATAAATCTTTACAGACACGGCCTTGTGTTCAGATTAGAAATGATTCTATAGGCAGGTGGTGAAGTGGTATATTTTTTTCCTTTTCTTAAGAAGTTAATCAGGAAGTCCTCCAACTGTGTCCACTGATGGGTGAAGTACCTGTGGCTTTCAGTTTATTCAATCTGTGGAAAGGAAAGCATTGCGAACATTGACTCATAATGTATTCTATGGTGATTGTCACTGTTTGTAAAGTTGTTGTTTTTTAGGTCACTTAAGGTAGCGTCTGCCTCTGATGTCCCTCATGAATTTGGATTACATCACATGGCTTGTATCAGGCTGCTGTGTGAAGACCACATGCTTTCACTTCTGCATAAATGGATCCCGTTTCTTGTCACTACACAAGCTTTTGCCTGCGCACTCTCCACCTGGATTAAAGACTGATTAAAGATTTTTCTGCCTCCTGACGTGAAGTTTAAGATTCATGTGCCACCTGCGATGGTAAGTTAGATAACATTATATTCTACTATTAGAAATGAACCACATTTTTCTGTGAGAAAACTGAATTTACACTATTGTCAGATTGTACGCATATGAAAGGCTTACTGATTTCAAAACATCAAAAGTGATTGTGTTATGAGTTTTGTGAAGCTGCTTGAAACGTTATGCTGCATAAGACAATACTGACTGAATGTTGATCATAATGCTGGATGTTGTGCAAATCCGCTAACCTGCTCAAGTGACATTTTCTGAGCCATTCACAAGCAACTGTATTGAATATAGTTCCTTTATTTTTTCAGGCTTTTGTGAAAAACATCCTCATTCTTTGTCAGCTTCTTCAGTTAGTGAGGAGCATAAATATCCAATATTTCCCATGTGACGCTGATGAGAATGCCACTGCAGTCGACTGCCATGACAGACCACTCAGGCATGTCCCTAACATCAAGAATACATCTGTAGTGTCACTCGATTTGAGTCGGACTAAGATACGATATGTGAGAGAGGATGCTTTTGCGGGTGTTCCAAATCTTGACACTCTGAAAATAATGGGCAATTGTCTACCAGGCAGACTGAGAGACCCTGAAGACCACACATGCAAAGTGAAGATCGAGGCTGGTGCTTTCAAGAGCCTGTTAAAGCTTCAATATCTGTATCTGTCAGGAAACAGCCTTACCTCCATACCATGGTTACCTGAAAGCTTGAAGGTTCTTGATCTACAGTATAATTGCATCTTCCGTATTACTGAGCCTTTAAGAACCCCACATCTTGAAGTGCTCTTCCTCACCAAGAACTGCTTTTATGCAAACCTATGCAACCAGTCCTTCGAGATCAGTCTGACTGTTTTCAGCGGCCTCCCTAAACTCAAAAACCTTACATTAGGGTATAATAATTTGACAGCTGTCCCTAAAGGGCTGCCACCCTCACTGGAGAGCCTGGATTTAAGAGAGAACACAATCACGGAGGTCTTAGAAGGGGCATTTGCTAACCTGACTGCCCTCAGGTATTTGAATTTGGAGTGGAACTGCCAGCGGTGTGACCATGCAGCGAGGCCCTGCTTTCCTTGCCCAAATAATCTCCCATTACACCTCCACCCAAATGCATTCTATGCTGAGAACAGCTCCATCACCTACCTAAGCTTGAGGGGAAATTCTCTGAAAACATTTCCTGAAGGCCTATTCAGACCGTTGAAGAGTTTAGAGAGATTGGACCTCTCTGACAACCTCCTGGCATATGCAATACGAAATGGCACCTTCTTTGGAGAGCTAAAGGGCCTCAACTGGATTAGTCTTATCTATAACTATGAACCACTGAGGACGTTTCCGGAACTGATCCTCTCCCCACATATTAGTAATATATCTGGACTACGATATCTTCTCCTGAGTGGTAACTTTTTCCACACACTTTCAAAAAAAAGCTTTGAAGTTCTGTCCAAACTTCCAAACCTTGGAAAGCTAGAACTGAGAATGAACTTCATTAATACTTGTAACATGACATCTCTGAAACAGTTACCATCTCTCATAAATATTGACCTGTCCCAAAACATGCTTAGTTTCCTTCCATGCTGCTCGAGTTTGTCATCTGATACAGTTGGACTGGAAAGCTGCCAGAATCATAAGTTGTCTACAGATAATTTTCGTGACCAACCCGCTATATTAAAAGATAGAGAACTCACATCTGGAGTGGATATCTGGGAATCCAAACATTCTAACGTGCTGGAAATATTTGAGGATGATGCGTCACAAATTCCATCGCTGTGGGACTTCAAAAATCATTTTTGCCATCACGAGCTGACATTTGACTTGTCTCAAAATGACATTCTGTCTCTAAGCAAAAATGTGTTTTTAGGCATGGAAAATGCAGTTTGTTTAGATCTTTCCTTCAATTATATGAGCCAGGCACTGAAGAAAGGTTTGTTTAATAGCATGAGAAAGTTAGTGTTTCTGAATTTGGCATATAACAGGCTTGATTTTTATTATAAAGAAGCTTTCAGTGAACTTAAATCCACTCTGAAGGTTTTAGATGTTAGCAACAATGAATTTCATTTCAAAATGAGGGGTATGGGCCACCGTTTTGAGTTCCTTCAACATCTGACTAACTTGAAAGTTTTAAGTCTGGCAAACAATGGCATTGGGATGCGAATTGATCAAACCCTGATTAGCAGATCTCTAAACTACCTCTACTTTAATGGAAATCACCTTGACATCATGTGGGAGTCTGACAACAACAGGTACACTCATTTCTTCCAAAATCTGACAAACCTCACTTTCCTGGACATATCTAGCAATGGTCTTAAATCCGTCGCACGAGAAGTGCTGTGTAACCTCCCAAGAAGCCTTAAGACCCTCAGCATCAGCAACAACTTGCTGAACTATTTCCCATGGCAAAATGTCTCAGCACTCAGTGATTTACAGCACCTGAACCTGAGCCAAAACTATCTCTTTCATTTGCCTCATGCAGCTGTAGAATTTGGAGACAAGTTTTCTATCTTGGACCTCAGTCACAATCGCCTTAGTTCTATTCCTGAGGATTTTTTCAGTAAGGCAAAGTTCCTGAGACATCTGTATCTCAGTCACAACCAGATCAAAGAGTTGAACCATCAGCATCTCCCTGCCCCCTTTCAGAAAGGAAGCGCCCTTCAGAAACTCACCCTCCATGCCAACCCCTTTAAATGTGACTGTAATTCGTCCTGGTTTGCTGACTTCTTGCGAACTACTTCGGTGCAGATTCCTTATCTGATGACACACGTACACTGTGAATACCCAGAGTCTCAACAAGGCCAGAGTATACTCTCCATGGACCAGCGATCCTGCCAGGACATATATGGTGGCTTGGCCTTCCTCGTCTGCTCCTTCTTGGCTGTGGGTTTCACTGTTCTTCCTCTACTGAAGCACCTCTATGGCTGGGATATGTGGTATTCCTTGCAGGTGCTCTGGGCAGGACACAAAGGCTACTCCCAGCTGGCTGGTCGGGATTCACATTATCAATACAATGCTTTTGTGGTGTTTGACACCAGTAACCAAGCTGTGAGGGACTGGGTTTACAATGAGTTAACTGTCAATCTGGAGAACTCGGGCCACAAGAGGTTTTGTCTCTGCTTGGAAGAAAGGGACTGGATTCCTGGACTTTCATGTATTGACAATCTACATCACGCCGTCCACAGCAGTGTGAAGACAGTGTTTGTGTTGTCCAGGAGTATTAACGGAAGTGAGACAGTGAATGGTGTCATCCGCCAGGCTTTCTTCATGGTTCAGCAGAGGCTTCTGGATGAGAAGGTGAGTAAATTTTACTTTCATGCGGGCTTTGTGGATTTCATTGCTACCCCCGCAGAGATGTTGCTATGTTAATGTTCATAATCCCAAATTATCTCTAATTCTACATCAAAAGGTGGATGCGGCCGTGCTGGTTCTTTTGGATGAGATGTTTCCCAAACTGAAGTACCTTCAGCTGAGGAAGAGGTTGTGCAGGAAATCTGTGCTGTCCTGGCCGAGAAACCCAAGGGCCCAACTTCTTTTCTGGAATCGAATGAGAATGGCATTGTCATCAGATAACCTTAAATTTTATGACAACAACATGAGTGAAAGTTTTATTTAACCTCCTTTTAACCAAAAAAAGTCTTCCCTCTCCCCATTACCTGTTTTCAGCAACCTTCCAATTGATGTCCCTTGCATAAGGTGAGATGATGCCACAAACATAAGGGTATTTGACTGGTAATATCATTGTGGAAGTATATATTTTTAAAAGTTAAAACCTTCCTTTGTATATTTTACTTTTCAGAATTGTGTTCTGTTGTTACATCTGGCAGTTAGGTTTTTCAAGGGTGTTATTAATGTAAATTTGTATTTTAGAATTTGATGTTATGACTTCTTTCCAAGCTTAAAGTGAGATAAGGATATATATTTTGTCTTTTTATTAAGCAAATCTTTGTCTGAAGGGTATTTTACCATCCTGGGCTGCAAAGCTAATCAAAAGACTAATACCAGACAATGCAAATAAACATTACTTGATATCACTTCAATAACTTCACTTCCTATATTTTAAGGGAGTAGCTAAGGCAGTCTACCTGCAAGACACCCCCACCACAATCTGAAAATTTCACTTCTCTTTGGTCAGATGTCGAGGGAAATGAAACTAGTGATTATTTTGTAACAAGTTACAGATCACAAACAACTTCACTACCCACATCTATTCAAAGGAAAAAAAGTCACCTGTGATTTCTCAGAAAGTTTAAGAAGAAAACTTTGACAGGCAAGTTGCTTATAATATGGCAGTAAATACTTCTGGAAACTACTGACAGGAAAATGTGACTGAAACATACTGTAGGTGACAGGATTCCAAAAATGTAGATTGAAAGTAACGGAACAGATTGGAATAAAGCAGTGCCGCTTGATGTATACTGCTTTCATTATCTATTTTAGCCTGTGGGCTGCAATCCCAGTTTCATTTTTGCCTCATGATCTGCACTGTAAAAGGGAAAAAAAAAGGTCAAATGACTGGCAACAGATGTCAGACAAAAAACCCCCACATAACTACGGTAAAACACTGTAATCTTTATAAAGTGCAAAAACAATAGATGTACATACACATTTATTGTATTTTACAGAGTTGTTATCTTGCTGATTTTTCAAACTTATTGAGAATAGCCACCTCCAAAAGACCTTATGATAGACCTTAAATTTCTGCAGTGAAACAGTTTTATTATTAAATAATTATAATCAAGAACCTTAAATAAAGTGTAAACACATGCTCAAGACATGTTAAAATAGGTATTTTGGATGACAAATATGTTTTTCATTCAGGTGAAAATAGTATCAGGCATTTATTCACAAATAAATCTGCAGACTAAACTAAAAAAAAGGAGGCCTTTCTGTGTATCCTCACCTCCTTAGGTCACAGTTTTATGCTCTTACAAACATTGATACATTATGTTGGATGTATTTAAAACAAACAAGCAAAAAAAAAAAAAAAACTTTTCTTAATTTGTATCCAGAATAGCAGAGACTGGATGTAAAAGTACACGTGAATGTGAAACTATTAAGGTTTATTTTAAAATTACTGTGAAGCATATTAAATTGATAGCATGGGTATAAACCACCCTGTGAAAAGGTACATATTTAATTACAGACCAGCTTTGTCATTTTACTTAAATTTGTATGTAATTTTAGAAAGCAGAAAAAATACAGTATAAGTAATGCAATAGTTGTTTGTTTTTGGTAAAACGAGAAATAAATGTAATTTGGCATTACTGGCATGACATTTAATAACACTTTACGTTACTGTAGGGCTGTCAATTACAAATAATCGTACATTTACAGGCTGATACAGTAATTAAACTTGAAAATTACTTTATTTTTATTGTTTTTATTTAGATTGTATTTCATTAAATTAATTATATTTTAAAATTAAAATTGTGTGTGTGTGTGTGTATATATATATATATATATATATATATATACATATACATATATATATATACATATATATATATATATATATATATATATATATATATATATATATATATATATATATATATATATATATATATATATATATATATATATATATGCATGCAGCAGCAGATAAGTCTTTTCTGATAATGAAACTTCTGCCCCCAAAATAGTTACTCTCTCTTTTTAAGGGTGAGTTTTTTGCATGAAAAAATAACTGTGAACTGAACAGCTGCAGCCCTGTAAACTTTACATTTTTATTTATTTTTTTTAAATTACAGAGTACTAGATTTCCCAGCCACAGATCCACATTTTTATCTTTTTTTTTTTTTTTTTTTTAACCACACTGGAAACCAGCTGGGCTTCATCCAGTCATGTGGTGCCATTTTAGATTAGTCCCTATGTCTGTACATCTCAAACAAACTCACTTTTGCCCGGATTTACGCATGACAAAAATGAAGTTCCATTGGTTTCTTGTTTATTTATATATTTATTTTCTGTAACAACCTAAACCAACGGTGCACCTAAGACCTTGCAAGTGCCATGCCCCACTGACGCTCGTGTAGGTGTACGAAAGCATCCAATCGTTGCCGTTCGTTGCTGCTCCACCGCTGCGCTCGGTCGCACGCACACGCGCCAGCTGGGAGTGCGCGCCCACGCGGACCCGATGGCAGGACAGGTCATGAGCTGAGCCGATGAGATCATGGAGTCTGCGCCGAGGTCGGACGGGGAACGGTCGGGACCTCACGGTGATGGAGAAGTGCCTGTCCGGTAAGCGGGAGCCCCCCGGCCGGGTGAATGCGCATCTGGATCCCGGTGGTTCATCATGTGGCACCATTATTCCAACTGTGTGCTTCGAGTTTGTGCGGCAGATTAATTATTATGTAAGGCACCAGCTCGAACTCATGTAGCGTGTGCATATGAGCAAGAAACTAATCCTTCATGCCGTAGTAGAATTATTCGGACGGTCTGTGTCCGGGCTGCGTAAGTCACATGCCCAGCAACCGTTTTACTCGTGCCACTGATGAAATAATGGTGCGCTCTGCTTTGTAGTTTGTGCATTATGTTGTTGAGCTTCACTGGAATAAAAAGAAGCCCTTGTTTGGATGATACATTGTGATGCAAATTGAAGAGTTGTGCTGTTGCAGTTTGGGTGGTGACTCGACTTTTCTCTTCGCAGCAACAGCTGGCTGCCAACTCAAGTAAGTGCAGCCGGTTGTGGATCAGTATGAAGTAAGGCGTTTCCCACTTGGCGTTTTATTTCAGCGGTTTTTTTTGTGTGTGTGTGTGTGTCTCGGTCAGTTTTTCTTTCTGTCGCTCTGTCTGTCCCATGGTTTGACCTGGGAGTGCACAGCTGCGAAAACTTGGCGCATGGCAACTAAAGGACCAGTGACCTATAATACCTGCATTTTAACGCTTAGTAATATTCGAAGACAAGTTTTTATAGTGTCAAGCCAACGTGAGTGCGATTCCATTGTTTTCAAATGTTCTGTTGTCTTTGTTGTTTTATTCTAAGTATCACTGGATTTCCCACATTGTGTCACTGATGCAGTTTATCAGAATTATGCACAGAATTGGGGGTTCCATTGCGGGCACATCAGGCTCAGTTCATTGTCTCTAACAATAATGGATAAAGGATTGACAGCTATGTTATGACTGACAAGCAGACTTAACCAATCTCTCAGTTGCATCCTGTGCAGTGACTCCCAGCACCCAATCCTCTTGGATTAGAGGAGGGATTATGATTTGGATTTGCCTCTGCTTTGCAGACAGTCTCCAATATCTGGTCCACCATGGACCGGATTGCACTTACTTTGATTCCCTGAGGATGTTTTTTTTTTTTTTTAAAAATACTTTATCTAGTGTTAATCTATGTGTATTTTCACATCAAAGACTGAAGATGATATGGATAAGTATAACATAAACATAATATTATATATGTTGATTTTATCCTAATGCGGGCACATTCTTAACATTCTAATCCAAGTAGGCTTTAGCCTAATTTCCAATTGCCTGTTTTTGTCCTCTATGTCTAGTTGAAGCCTAATGTAATGGTATGTCTACAGCCTGGCAAAGTTTGACAATGAATTTGCAAGTGCCCCTGGGGTATGGTAGGTAAAAAAGACTGGTCCCTCAGCAGTCTGTCAAGGCCATAGCAAATTGTGCAATTTTGTTTTTCCCGTCAGATTTGAGCAGGCATCGGAATCCATGCAAAACTGGATATAGTGCTGTCCGTGGTGCTGAAATGGCCATACTTATCCATGTACTGAGAGAATGAGGGCATAGCAATAGCCTGTACTATGCTGCTCTACTAATCTAAATTCTGATAGTTAGCAGCATTGTCTTTCACTCTCACAACCCCTAATTAATAAGAGAGGATTACCAAGCATTGTAGTAATTGAAGTTATCCACCAGATTTGTTGTTACCAGCCCTCCTGCTCCAGAGCACCCACAGTCTTGCTTATTTTCCAGGAATAGCAGGAATGTGGGTTCCCAAGGACAGGGGTGGGAACAATGATTCTGGATCCAAATCTAGTTGCGATGTACTCAGTATCTGGCTGTAACTGGTTCTCTGGATTACTCAGTGCAATATTTTTTAGTATTTACTATTTAAAGTGTGCACTGATACACATAGGGCTTAATGTAGAACAGAAAATCTGATTGAGAGCAATGTTTGATTTGTCAAATTGGTGGCTTATTAATAACTTTTAATTTTTCAAAGTTCTAGTGCAGCTGCTTGTTTCAATGCAAATGTTAACATTTATCAAATTTTAATAATTTGTCACATAAGAAAGGGTTTTGCAGAAAAACATGTTTATTTTGCTCAAAGTAAAGTAAAAAAAACTATCAGTAGTGATTTTAGCTGTGCCCTTTTTAAAAAATACTTTTTTGATTGAATTTTTAATTATTGCTATTTTTGTAATATGATTTGTCTTAACGTTTGTCTGGCTTTCACTCGTCTAGAATCCATGATGTCCTGCGCTGTAGCTGAAATCACAAGACCTCTGGCTCGTGAGTCTGGGAGCCCTGCAGCCAACAGTCACTTTATTCTAAAAGAACTAAATAAGACTCAGCCTCAAGCCCTAACCAGTCAGGCATGGACAGGTGAAAACTGAGAGGCCAAGAGGTGGCCTTTATTTATTCTGTTATTCGTTCAGGATCTGTAGAAGGACATGAAAATATTCCCCACTCTAACAATTTCTTGTGAGATGTCATACTTGGCCATATAAAAAAAAAAATGCCTTTAAATATTCGAGCCAAGCCCTCGCAGAGCAAGCTGTCTGCTGCTGCAAAGAGTAGTGGGCACACTGATGGCAGCACATCTCATTCACGCTTCTCTAGGTCTCCTAAACATGGTAAAGGGAAACAGGCTGTAAGCTCAGCACCGGGGTCTCGCTCGGGGCTAGAACCAGGCTCTGTGTCAGGGGGTCCGCCTGCAACATCATCTAAACTGACTACGGGTCAAGGGTCGATGTCCAGGCCGGGTTCTAAAATCAAAGCTGGCACAGCGGCAGACAAAGGCTCGACTCGTGGCTCATCGACAGCTCCAGGAGGTAAAACCTTATCTATGGAGAACATCCAGTCTTTGAGTGCCGCCTACGCCACTTCCGGCACCATGTATCCCAGCGAGCGAGAGTCCTTGGAACCCTCTGGTGGGTACCCCAAAGGCACCATGACGCTGGGAAGAAGCACCAGCCGCTCCTACTACACTGGCCGGACAACAGCCATGGGAAGCAGCCCGAACATCGCCTCCTCTGGGATGCTTCACTCATCAGACCACTGTGGAGACCAAACCTTGCTTTCTGTGGGGGCCTCCAGTTTGCGGCGGCAGTCTGGGAGACACGCACAGGTCCTGGATTCGACTGGACGGGGAGAGGCTTCCACATTTGACCTCCACACTCAACTGAGGGATCTGCAGAGAGAGAATGACAGCCTGCGGAGAGAACTGGACGTAGGGAGGGATGGAAGGACAGGCCCCAGCGTGAACAATGTCAACTTTTGGAGCCCAGATATAAAGAGAGACAAGGGGGTGAGGACGTCAGTTGTGAAGGACCAGTACAGGACGACACAAGAGGATTTGCAGGTGAGAAAACCAGAGGTCAGAAATGTTGGATTTCCTATAGGCAGTGAACAAATGCAAGCAATTTTTTTTCACTGACGCACAACAGCCTCAGTTACAGTGAGTCATTGTAGCACCTGTATGTCTTTATTAGAACAGATGTTTCATATTACAAAAGCATGAAAATCTCATTTTAAAATGAAACTCTGCAGACACGTCACATTCAGCGTTTTTGTGTTGTGTTGACTCGCCCGTCTCCTCTGCACATCATACCTCTCAAATCAAACCTTTTGTTCCTTTCCTCAAGGTTGCATAGAAAGGCTTCTTTGCAGTTTATTTGTAAAGATGTTTGCCAGGCTCCACGCGTTTCCATGGGAACGTGCACTTGTGGCATCCACTCAAAGTGTTTGGCAGATTCTAAAAAAACTCACCCAGCTACTTCGTCAGGGATAGTGACCGGTCTGTCCTGTGCCACCTCTCCCTGGAGTCTGGCCCACTCACTCTGAGACATTATCCATCTGCCCACCTCACTGCAGAGCTAATCTATAGCATCTCTTCCTTCTTTCTTTGTCTTCCATCTGTTTTTTCTGTTTCTCCATTTGTTTGTGGATCATCATGGATTTTATCTCCTTGTGTGTCTGCATTTTCTGGTGTAAGAGCAGTTTCTCTGGAGGAAAATGTCTTAAAGTTGAAGAAATCTTCCATTGTCCTGAGAATCTTTTACACTGTACAGTAGCTTTTGTTCAGTTTCTGCATTGCTCTTTCACACTCAGCATGCAAGAACTTTAATCATATCTGCACGCTCCCTTCGTAACCAAGGAGCCACCTCTGCATTTTGTATTTATAGCTTTTTCATCTCACATTGTCACACGGTGTGAGGACACTGTGACACACACACCCACACGCATGCATACACACATTCCTCTCATTTCATCACCAAGTTATGCTGCATCCACCTGCCCTCGCATGAAGCCTCCTGTTGCAGGAACGTAAAGAAAATGCTGATTAGCACTTTATTTTCCTCTGAACCTTGCAGAACTCAATTGTCCTTGACCACTCCCTGGAATTTTAATTTATACAATCTGGCATGTTCCGAGCAAGCGGATAAAATCAATGGCACACACACATACACACACACACCTTGTTTAGGTATTAGTTATCATTAAGTTTTGTTGTTCCATGTAATAAACTATGCCAGTTAGCTTAATGTTGCTTCATATGTTACTGACAAATGACATTCATTCATTATAAAACATTGTATTAACATCTTTTGTTCTTTCTTTGCCTTTCTTACCAACACACACAACTCTTTCAGCTCCAGTTCATTTCAGTTTTGTTAACAGTATTGATTACTCATCAAATTGCCAACCTTTTTGCCTCTCAACCTTAACCTTTTCTCACAGTGTTTACAGCTCCAGCATATTAAAGCAGACTGTATTTCGTATTTTGAAATCACAAAAACTATCCCTCATGTAGAGGATGATAGTCTAAGTCTTATCTCCTGTCACTTTGTTCCTCCTTATCACCTCTTGTCCTCCATTGCTCCTTTCATATGATCACAGTCCTCTGTTTTTTCCTTCTTGAATTTCTTCCATTATTTGCTCTTTGCGACACTTTGAGAAGAGTTCGGTGTGACACGAGAACTTTGCAATTAGCATAAGGAATGTCACCTTTCCTCTCAACTGCAGTGGCCACAGTTGTCCCCTAACCATCTGTTTGTTGTGTGTGTGTGTTCATTGTGTGTATGTGAACACTTGTACATATGTATTTGGGCCTACCGTCTCGGCTGTGTGTTTGTGCGGAGGATTGTCCTCCCACTCTAACTTGATATTCAGCGCTGGTTGTTGCATTGATTATCTGTGTTCATCCTCGCCTCCCTCCTACGTCTCAACTCTGTGTCCTTGGCGCTCCCCACCTTCTGGACTTGAGCAGAGGAGTAGGAATATTTGAAGAAAAATTAGTAATAGCTTCACACAGATGAAAAAAGTAGCAATTTAACTTCCGTTTTTATGTTTGCGTCAGTGAATCTTTGATATTCTCTGTGTTTCGTATGGTGTTGCGTGTGTTTGTGTCTATGCTTTTTTCCTTGTGTTTGATTTCCTGTCATTTTCTTTCACAGTCAGTCATCTAGAATGCTATGTCTCCACAGTTTCAAGCACAGGAAGAATTTCCATTTAGCCGTCAGAAAGCCAAGAATGCAAATGACCAACATATTGTGTTCCGCATTACTTTGCGCTGCAACATTCCACATTAGCAGAAATGTCAAGTGAAATCTGTTATTCACGACAACACACTGGGAGCTGGTGTGGGGCGTTTGTGACATTTAGTAATCAATTGTTCAAGTGGAAAATATATTTGCTAATCAGTTAGTCACTGCATCAGTAAACCTCTTTAGTCTTGCTCATGCACTGATCAGTGCTTCTTTACAAGATTGTTTCAATCCCACAGAAGTTGTTTTAATTTTAGCTAAAGATCTTTCAGTGCTGCATAAAAGGGAATGTTTGTTTCTAAGCTGACTCATGTCTTATTTTCTTAAGATTAATTAATAAATAAATTTTTGAGTATCATAACTGCCACCCACCTTTCCCTCATAGGGGGCTCCCTGCATTTTGGCTACTAGAGTTTGTCATGGTCCCTTACAGATTAAACTCATAAAAACTCTTCTAAAAATGCTTTAAAGTGAGAACCTAAGAATTTTTTTTCAAGTTTTACCTTTTAAGAGTTTGTAGCAGTGATAACAACAGCAACATCTATTACTATTATTGTTATTACACAAAAAAGCGAAATAGAATCATATCAATATTAAGCAATCATAAGTAATATAAGCCAAGACAAACATTATATTCAATATTTATTCATAAAAGTTTGTGTTATTAATTATCAGTAACTTCAGTATAGAACTTTACAGTTCTCTTTAATTAATTTCTTTTTTTTTTTTTTTAAATGTTTAGAACATTGTTTTCAGAAGTAGCTGATTTGTTTTCATGTGTTTTTGCTTTATACAGTCTTTCCCTACTTGGATGTTTATCTCACTGTGACAAACCCGAATTACTTTTACCTACCACTGCAGCACCTTCTGTGTTCTCCCTTTGTTTTGAAGAGAAATCTCGTCCCCTTGTGGCCAAGCTGTTTAACTGTCACCCAACAGCTTTAGAAACTACAGTAACTGAAGTAATTACATAGATACTCAGTGGCTTTTATCTCTATCTGCTTTCTGCCTTGGAATTCTGTTTTGTGTCTGTGTGTGTGTGTCTTTTGTTTGTTTGTTTGTTTTTAACCTCACATTACTCTGGTGCAGCCTGGGGATATCAGAAGAAACAAGGTCTGTTTTCATGCATAACACCATATATTTTTAAAAATGTGTGTGCTGCCATGTTTAGGATTTTAAAAAAAACAAAACAACATTTGGGCACATATAAATGGCATCTTCATTTACTAATTGACTAAATGGGAACTTTGTCTTTGTAGCAGCTTCCGTTAACCGTTCAGGAGCTTCAGGAGGAGCTGAGGGCTCACAGGGAGATGAACAGTCGCTTGCAGCAGCAGCGGCTGCAGGGGAACTCTGGCTCCTATAAAGAACTCCATATGGACCAGGATCAGAGAGGGGGGCTCGGTCCTGGCCACAGTCCCAGGCAAAGCCCCAGCAACCTGCATGGTCCTGGACCAAAGAACAGCCCCAGAGCCAGCCCATCCAACACCTACAATCCAAGGCAACAGGAAGCTGACATCATCATTCACAGTCCTGGATATGGCTGTAACACTGCAGTAGCCACGCAGAGAATCAGTCCAGCCAACACCCTTCAGGCTGGGCCGAGGAACAGCCCAAGTCAGCCCCTCTACAGCCCCAACCAAGGGCCAGCAGTGGTGCCCGGCTCCATTTCCCTCCGGCCCTGTAGCCCCTGTCAGGTGCCTGGGTGTGACGGTTTTTCGTCGCCTCCTCCACTGGACCCGTCGGAGGAGAACTTCTTCCGACTGCAGTCGGAGCACGAACGGCAGGCCAAGGAGCTGTTCCTGCTGAGAAAGACCATGGAGGAGATGGAGATGAGGATCGACTCTCAGAAGCAGACGCTCGGTGCCCGAGACGAGAGCATCCAGAGGCTTTTGGAGATGCTTCAGGGACAGGGTCAAGGTCAGGGCCACTGGGGACGGGGTCAGCGGACAGGCATCATAACCATGGCAGCACAGGAGGCTGAAGCTCAGCTGGAGAACATGCACGTCAGAGAGGTGTGTTTTTCACATTATTATTATTTCTGAGTGCTCCCAGAGAGGAATGGCTATGTATCTTACCCATTCATCTACAATATCAAAGTAGCATGTTGGTTTTCACAATTTATAACATAAGGAGCGATGGCTTTAGTAATTGTGGTGCCCAATTGCGTCTGTATTGTATTAATAATGGCTGAACTGACTACTGTTTCTGAATTTTCTAAATCATATCTCGCTGATGAATGAATTTGGATATATTTAGCACCAGATAAAAATCATTTAGCAGCTTTAAATTTCCGCCATACAGTACATTCTGCATAATTGTTAGTTATAAACATCTAGACAGTATATGATTTTAATAGTCTTTATTCATTTTTTCCCCATATTGTTACTTTTTTGTATATATAATCTGTTTTTGTGCTTTTTTTGTATTCCTTATTTTCGTTGATGAAATTATTGATGTTTGACTGTGCACGTATGAGTGAACTGTGTGTGTGTGTGTGTGTGTGTGTGTGTGTGTGTGTGTGTGTGTGTGTGTGTGTGTGTGTGTGTGTGTGTGTGTGTGTGTGTGTGTGTGTGTGTGTGTGTGTGTGTGTGTGTGTGTGTGTGTGTGTGTGTGTGTTTGTGTACCTGAGTTTGTCTGTATTATGCAGAGTGTTGGAGCAGAAAGCAGCTCAGCAGGTCTTATCAATGGGCCAGATTAACATACGGAGAGCTCTAAGCCTGTGTTCAGCCATGCAGTTTTACAATCTGACTCTGTTTGTGTGCGTGTTTGTGTGTGTGTGTGTGTGTGTGTGTGTGTGTGTGTGTGTGTGTGTGTGTGTGTGTGTGTGTGTGTGTGTGTGTGTGTGTGTGTGTGTGTGTGTGTGTGTGTGTGTGTGTGTGTGTGTGTGTGTGTGTGTGTGTGTGTGTGTGTGTGTGTGTGCTCGTGCGTGTTTCTGAGTATGCACATGCTCATATGGCAGTTGCTCATATGGCAGTAGTCCGTGCACTGTGCTTTGCATTTGGCATTGAACGTTTATTCTACAGCATATGGCATTTGGTGAGCTTGTTATTCAGTGAAATTTCTTAACTATTTAATGAGGTGGAAATGTATTGCTGCTTATTGGATTTTTTTTTTTTTTTATATTTGCTATGCTCACACTTTACTCCCTCTATTTTTTATTTCTTTCTCAGAGGCTCAGTTTTATTAACTGAATTTAAAAGCACCAGCCCTGCAGTGAGTGGTGGTGTAGCACAGGTGTATCTATATCCTCTGCCAGGAGTGCTCGCTGCAGGCTGCTCTGTGCTCCTCACTCCTGCCTTTTCTATTTTTAACTCCGAAATCTTCTTAGCCTCTAATTTCTCTACCTCTATGTGTGTGTGTGTGTGTGTGTGTGTGTGTGTGTGTGTGTGTGCCTGCCTGTGCGTGAGTGTGTGAGTTCCATGTCTGTGCATGACCCCGATACTGTTTGTGTCATAATGTTCTTATTTTTCTGTCTTTGTGTTGTCTGCCTCTCTGAGTCTACTGTGCCCAGTCATAAAAAATGTGTGTATGTGTGTGTGGTTTTGTGTGTGTGTGTGTGTGTGTACGCGCATGTGACCATGCGTACACATCTGGAGCCTATCGGCTTAGTGTTTCAAGCGAGAACACTCCCACTCTGGGCTGCCGGTGGTTGATGGGATATCCACCCATGCCGGGTGTTTTGGGCGCTGCGGTGGTTGCATCACAGGGGAGTGCGGGTGTTCCAGCCCATGCTAACATGCTAGTGGGCCCTGCTGGTGCATGTGTGTGAATGTGTATGAGTGTCTGTGTGTGACGTATGGGACCTTACCATGCGTGTGTGTCAGAGGTGAGTACCTGTTCACACACACTGTGTTGTACTATTTTTAACTGCTCGAGAGCTTAACACATACTGTGCTATGGAGGTGGAGGAGGTGAGAGGTGTGCCAGAGGGAGGGAGAGATGGGAGGATAGTTCTGTTTTTCTAAAGAAGAAAAACAGGCTGTGTTTGTCTGAATATTAATGTATGATTAATGAGCGAAAACACTGACCTCCCTGATTGAAAAGAGAGCCGATTGTTGTTCTTTCATTTTTTTCCCCCTTTAGTTTCCTTATGGTCTCCTCTGAGGTTGAGATGAGGTGACGAACATATGTGTGTGTCTGCGAGTGTGTGTCAGTGTGATTGTGGAGTCACACACACTCACTGACACACACATGCACATACATGCGATACAATATTTTAGCTTTTATTTGTGTAATACTTTAGCAATAATATGGAACTGTAGCTATAAAATACTTGTATTGTAATAGATATGAGTTAAACATATTCAGGATAGTGAATAATGTAATGTTTATGCATAAAATTAATTGCTGAGAAAATTACTTTGTGTTAAAAAATAAATGCAGAATAAACACAATAAACGGAAATAGTACTGCACATTAAACTATACTCAAAAAAATGACCAAAAAACAATTAAGCTGAAGTATTAATTACAAAGTTCTGAACAATTTTTCAAAAGTAAAGGCATATATGTTTTTGTTTCTTTTAATGTTTTAAGTGTGACGTGTACAATTCTAGTCCAATATTCAAATGGTTCACTTGCACTCACTTTTTGTGTGTGCATAAAAAAAAAAAAAAAATCTATGCTCATACACAATTCTGGTTCTGATCAACACAACACTATTCCAGCATGTCCCGTCCACGTTCGAGTTTGCGCATGTTTAAGCTCATGCACAGGATCAACAGAAAGAGAGGGGGAGGGGAAATACGGTTAAGGGGTCAATGAAGCGAGAGGGAAGCTAAATCTAGCACATGCTAACTATCTAAATATGCTACCTAGCTAAATGTCAACAATCCTTCTCCAGAATCTCAGACTCAACCTTTAACTTTTTCCAACACCTCAAACTTCATTCTTCAATATTTAAACTTTCAGGGTTTGATAAGCTGGTTTATTAACATTGCACTGAAGAATAGTTCATTTGACAGTGTGGCCTTTTCATCCCTTTGTTCCTGGTGTAGAATTTAAGTGTTACAGGTTATTCTGACTACAGAGTAATTGAAGGATTTATTGCACTGTAAGAAGCAGCCTGCTTCCATTGAAGGCCTCTTGCCTTTGTTTATGTGTCATAGAGATAATTTAGCCTTATACTTGTCATGGTGAAGGCAAACCATTGATGATGATGCAGCTATTGCCTCTATTAAGAGACACTACTCTTAGTTTTCTGATTAGCTCCAAAGGAAACCAACCCAACTGTCTTTAATTACAGCACCCATTACTCTCTTCTAAATGGTCCAGCTTGTTTACCTTAAACTGGGATCATAAATCCCTCCATTTTTACTTTGCCTCTCCTTTTTTGGTCATTTAAACATGACTGAGAATTGACATCTGGGCATTGCTTTTTGGGATCAAGAGAAATTGTCATCTTAAATTTGTGTTTATATCATGTTTTTATACTAGGAATGCTGAAGTGAATGATGTGTGAAAGTGTATCAACATATACACATTTGCACAATGCAAATCAGAAAACAGGAAGGGTCCACACAGGTTTGAAATCTCTTTATGTCTGTCTTTTCTCCTTTGTGTCTCTGTTTTCCCATTCGGGACTGACAGACCACGGCCAGATGCGAAATGGCTTGCACCAGCTGTCTGTGTTTATGTGTGCATGGTCTGCGGGTGAGCAGCATGTATGGATATAGAGCCCACTCAATCATGCCTTCACCTGCTGATGTCTCGGTGGATGTGTAGTCGCTCTCTCTCACTTGTGTTTCCTGTTCAGGTTTGTCAGCTGTCAGCCCATCTTAGCTGTTGACGTTCAAAGAAACACTCTTTGTCAGCCTATTCACTTTGTTGTTAGAATAACTAACCTTGACTGGTCAACTTGAGATCAGTAGGAATGATGTGTAAGCCACATCTAGAGTGGCATATTTGAGCTCATTTCAGATGGCTTTCACTGTATAATTCTTACCGGTAAATGTAAATTTTTGCAGTACTTGCACAATCCACAAAGTGGCAGTGTTCTATTAGATTTTAACCACTGCAGCGATTACATGCACGAAGTGTGAGCCAAAGTTCTGTATGATGGTGCACACCTACACACTCACATACTCGCTGAGAGGTATAAATCTGGGCCTAATTGACTCTCCCCAGCCGCCAGGTCCCTGTAGACCCAACACTAACAGCTGCACCACTGGTCTGTTCCTGCCCAGCCCTGACCTGCTGCCAAAGACGTGCACACACCAACATGCATGCTCTCACAGTGAGATTTTAACTCCAAGATGGCATATCTACTTTCACCCGAATAGAGTTAGGGCCCCTATTGTATGTGAAGATGTCTCACTCAGTATGGGATCGGTAAGGCTGAGTATATAGCAAGGCTCTGCTGTTGAGAGCAAAAGATCGAGCACTGATGGCGCCACAGTTTTGCTCTAACATGACTGGCTGCATTTTTTTAATTGGCAGGTCTTTATTTTCAAAAACAGTGATGAAGCTTTTTTTTTAAAAATGCTTTTAAAAATTTCTAGTCCTAGCATTTTGCAAGTGGAAGTTCATGTCAGCAAATCCTTATTGTTTGAGATCAAGATGTTTATGAGTCACATCTTCCTTTTATCTTATCTTTCTTGCCTGTGTATGTTTACCCATCAAATTTTCCCACTCTCTCGTCTTTTCCCTCCAGGCTGATGTGCTATCTGTTATGGTTTGGTTAATTGTTGAGAGGCCTGTCCAGGGAGGGGCTTTTCAGGCCTCTGTTCTTGATTGGCTACTTTCTGCCTTTGCTAATAAAGCCCCTCTGAACTAACATTAGAAGGCTGCTGTAAATACTATCAGCAAACACACACAAATACACAAATGCGCCCTTTTCCCCAACAAAACCCAGGCACCGCATACTCACCACGCTCCGTTGATTCCTCAGAATGTTTGAGCGGAAAAGTTTATCGGGACAAGATTGCGGTCCTCAAATCGGCTCCCCACAGGCCCCCACCCCAACTCCTCCCTGTTTCTCACAGAAGCTTTCATTTCCATATTTGTCGCAAGCTAACGTGTTTCCCTTTTGCCCCTTTTTGCTCTCACTGATGGAGAAGTGATGGGACTGTGATTGATGAATGTGCATGTGTGTGGGTCCATCTAGACTCTGAGCCTGCTCTTGTCTTCGCATGGCGGACATGACACCATCGCCTTGAGGCTAGAATTGAACCTTTTGACCGTATCCTTCATTCAGGATGCCGGCACTTATTGCTATAGTGTTACGTTTGATCCTATTCATTCCATATGCGCGGTCCTCTGACACATGTGGAGCAGAGGAAGACAGTCTTTGATGATGTGCTCTCTTGCATGACTTAATTTCCCCCACTGAGAGACACAACAGTTTCAAGAACTGTTGTTGAACTGCTGTTGATAAAGAGTTAATGGATACACTTTCTCCCAAAAAAAAAAAAAAAATGTGTGCAGGCAGTCAAAAAGACAGTCAGAGTGACACATTAATACACATATGCTCAGTGGAAGATCAGGATTATGACAGCATTGGGAAGCAAACTCTGACAGCAGTAATCTCTGTTTCTGCAACTGACTTGGATAAAAGGATAAAGACCTTGTCTTCTCTCATTTCAGTGGTAGAACTGGGAAGAATGCAACGTATCATTGCAACCTGTTGCTTTGCTGTATGTGTCTGTTCATGATTTTTATGTCCTCTGTCTGCCTGATGAGCTAGATATACATTTTTTTTTCCATTTTTGCCTTTAATAGAATTGGAGTATATGCATTTTTGATTAAGAATTTAATATCCATGTATATTTTTTTTAACCTTTATTAAGCAGGGAAACTTTGCCGCTTTACAGCAGTTGCACCTACCATGATGTGGGGAAAGTTTCATCTCATTCGAAACAAGAAAAGCAGTCAGAGTGTGCAGTACTCCGATAGGGCTGCTCAGTCGTATGATTTCTGGTGGATGAAATCTTTAAAAAATTCATGGTCTGGAGCGGCTGCTTGTAGTAGAATCGCAATCATGTAATCGTCAACAGGCAGCTGACGTAGTGTTCAGTTGTAGTCATAGTTACAATGACGCTGTGCCGCTAATTTGCAATGATACAGAAATCTTTCACAAATCCGTGGATCCAGACAATAAGCCGCATCACTGGCAAAATCTCACTTAGTCCTTGTGTCATTTCTGACCTTCCGCCGCGTTCCTTGGCGGAGTAATAAATAGGTGTGGATGTGTAGATCTATGTTTCATCCCCTGCAGCTTATTTTGTGTTTCCATGCAGCACAAAATACTGTAGCAGCGTACAATCAAACACAATAGCCCTGCAATGCATCCTCTGTGAAGTTGGAAGTGATGTCCTTAAAATGAGCTTCTGTGGTTCAATAATGACAAATCTGGGTGGGGACTGAAAGAGCAGATTTTGGCACCACTGATGTACCCCTCAAGTGAGAGCCGCTCCCTCATAACCACAACCGAGGTGCCCCTGTGAATGCTCCAGTAGAGCTGCTTGGTGGCCAGCAGATCACACTGTGGTTGTACTGGGTGGTGTCTGGGTGTGAATTTGTTTGACTGCGTGGGTGTAAACATGACATTTACAAAAGAACATTGCTTTCTATGATGCTTTGCTGGCTAAATTAACATTCAAATAAGTTTGGAATATGAGAATGTTCCACAGTTGTCACACATAGATGCATGCAGAGATATAATAAAGCTACTACAATAATAGATACATTTAAAGCGAAGCAACTGCAGTGATGATTTGGTAGAGCAGAGGGTGAGCGGGCGATTTTAAACGGCAACTTTCTATGTATCACAATGAATCTGTCTATTAGCTTAAATGTCCGTGTGCTTTTGAGTAGGCATAGCTGTAGGTCAGAGCTACCATTAATTATTGATAGAAAAAGCTGAGCGCATGTGCTGGCAGAAAGTGTTGCTAAGCAAGAGCCTTAGCCTGCCAGAGACATCTGCGAGCGAGACAGAGAAAGCAAGTGAGATATAAGAAATCGAAAGACTCAAACTGAAAGAGTGACAGAGACGGATTTATTTGACTTAAAGCCGAGTCTGTGTGCTACCTGCTCGAGACAGAAAGACAGCAAAAGATAGAGTGAAGCAAATAGCACCTGCTGGGGACCGAAGAAGTCCTTGGGAGAGCATCAGACCAAGGTCCAGCTAAAAGATCAGAGAAAAAGTTTTTTTTTTTTTTATTTTAACAAGATTTTTTTGTGGTTAAGGATAATACAGCATTCTTTAGCAAAATATAACATCAGAACTATGTAGTGGGAAGGACTAGGAGAGACACAAACTGAGACTGGTGAGACTCATCGGTGTGTTTTTTTTAAGTGGCTCTGAAGCTGTGGGTGTTTGAAAGTGTTAAAGATGATGAGCCGCCAGGCTTATTTTTACCGGGTCCCTCCTCAGGAGCTTCATCGTCGCAACCAGCTCCAGGCCGATCCGGCCAAGACCAGAGCTCTGCAGACTGTCATTGATATGAAGGTAAGACTCCCAGTGGATCTCAAATCCACAGGAGCAGGGGATATTTTAAGTAAGGACGTGCTGCATAAGAAGTGTGTATTACTGCAGTAGAGTAGTTCTCAGGTTCATGACAGCAGTTCTAGAGACTGTGTTTGTCGATTTATCTCCAAACACATTCAGCAATTTAAACTTTGGTATGAGTCGTGGGAAAAAATGAAATTTCGTGTTGTGATCTTGTTTCTGCATCGTTTCTTGCTCTTCCAGTTGCAACATGTTTTCAGGTTTAGTTTGGTATCAACTTCATACCATACAGAACTTTAATTATTGATGAGCTCTGTTGAAATGTGAGCAGTAGTAGAGGATCTGGCTCGGCTGAAATGCAGACACAAACATAGACGCAGAAACAATCTGAGGAACGTTGTCTTACTGTTACCTACCATCTGCATGGCGGCCATGCCCAAGTAAAGCCCTTTATTGGCCCATGCAGAGTCGAGCACTTATTCAATTTGTTTCAAATGTCACATATGGAAGCTTTCACTCTCATCTCAGCCCTTTGAAGTCGTTAGTGCTGTGAAAAATGCAGTTGACTCCACATGTGTCTGTGTGTACACCCACACACACACACATATTTAGTGTTCATTCAGCAAACGCTTGTTCCAAAAGTGGCTCCTTTACAGCAAAACCACAGTTATTTTTCACACATACTTTGTAATTTGTCTGCCTATTAACAAACTGCACATGTGCGAACCCAGGCTGCCCACAGTGTAGTAAATGTATGAAGCCAAATTAAGTCTGACTGAATTAATTAGAAATGAGACAACAAACACAATTGCCAGAGGCATTTTGCATATGGTGAAGGTAAAGAGTAAGAGAGACAGTAGCTTCCTCTGGTGATGTTGATGAGCAGTAGATAAGTGTTGCTGCTTTATGAAACTGTCCCCTGTTGTTTTTGTGTAGTGTTGACATAGCTGCGGACATTCTAACTGTGTCGAATGTCCGCGACTTTGTTTCAGTGTCTGTGCTGTTGGTTTTTCTAAGTGATATATTTTTCTGCTTTGCAATTACAGAACACCAACCCCCCTTTCTGTTTTGATCCCGATGTTATCTGGCAGGTACTGTACCGAGTGCTCACCTCTTGATCTTTCTGTTAACTCCACAAATACTACAAATACACAGTATTTGTGTTTCCCTCTTGTTGGAGTGCAGTACCGTCACATACAATAGTTGATATTTCAGTGGTTTTGTGGCCCAGCATGTATTTTACTAAATGTTGTTTCTGATAATAGCTGAGGTATTTTCTTGGCTTTACCTTTTTCACTTCTTCTGGGTGGTAGAATTTGCTTTGCTTTGAGTATATGAGTATATTGAGTATATGAAAAAAATGTGAAACTATTTAAATGTCTGAATAACATCCCTGCGTGGGAATTAAATTTGGGCACTCTTCACTTTCATTGCTTATTCTGTATTCTCCACCCTTCATCAACAATGAATATATTTGTTTAGTACTAAACAATTCAAATGGCTACAGTGTGATTTCATCTATTCCATTAAGTGTAATAGCTTGAGACTAATTGTGACTGTGGAACATATAAAAGCAGATATTTCACGGGGTTTCCTGTTGTACCATCAAAGGTTTCCCCAAGGCCACGTTGCAGATCAACCTCCTGTTTAGTTCATCAGATGACATGATAGATGGATGGCAAGGTGGGAGACACAGGCCCCATTTTCTTACATACCTGAATGTGAATTGGTCCGATATTCTTCTTAAACGACACATGTCAATTTTTTTTCCGAATGGTATTTAACAAGACATGAGGCTTTTTGCGATGGAATTTGAGAGCAACTTTTATTGTCATCAGCTGGTCCTTTTGCACTCTGCTACATCCAGAGCAGAGGGCTTGATCCGGCCTCGTTATAGTTTATGTGCATTCTGTCAAGTGATATCAATCATAGGCGTGCTCTTGTTTTATTATTTTTTGGGGATGTTTGCCTTTATTGGACAGTTACAGTGGAAAGAGAGTAGAAACGCAGGGAAGAGAGCAGATATATGACATAAAGTCATGATCTGGATCTGCTGGGAATCGAATCAGCCCACTCTTTATTGTCTGTTTTGATTTAAATGTTGAGTTTTGTATGTAGAAATATTTCGCCCATGGCAACCCTGAAATCCCTCCTGTGGGGACTCCCTCAAATGCCTGAATGCCTTACCTTGACTTTGTTTCTGGGTATACATTTAAAGTCTGTGTCCTTGCATACACCCATTTCTGTGTGCGCTTGTGTTTTGTGGACCTTCAGCATTCCTGCCTGGTCTATGTGTGTGTGTGTGTGTGTGTGTGTGTGTGTGTGTGTGTTTAGGATGTATATGCACCACCGTGTGCTTGACAGGGCTGATGTCAGAGGATGTAATAGAGGTCAGATGCTTACACGCTGCCTGTGGTTTGTGCTGATGGCATCATGCAATCTGCTTCCAGTTATTCAATTACCTTTCTCTTCTCTTCCAAGGTTTTGCATTTAACGTATGTCTGAACCCATGCAACAAAACAACCTCAGGAGCCGTCCGTCACACGCCCTTCCATTTCCTCATAGACACCGCAAAGGAATACATCTTGGCTATACACAAATGTCTGCCTAGATACTTCCCTCTTAAATCTAGATTATTGAGGTCTTGTGTAAAAATGCTGTGTTTCTATTTTTAGAATATGGGATTTTTCTGTTTCCAAATACTTTTTAGAATGATGGAGACAGATATTGCATGGTGTTATCTCTCCTCTTTTCTTAGTCTTTGATCAAAAGTCCAATTAAATGAGCTTCATATTTAGATCCAACTCATATGGGTGGAGATTTTTCTGTCAAGCTACTGTAGGTAAAAAGATCTTTCAGTCATCTGTTAAGTAATATTTACTTTAAAGCGTTTGTTAACTTCCTCTCTTCCCTCTTTGTGGGCTCTTGTACAGCACTGATACATCTGTAGACAGCTAAATGTCTCACTAATAATGCCTGGGGTTGGTCAGTCCTTGTTTTAGTCCAGCAGATAATATTCATAGCGAACTCCCTGCTGACTCTTTCCCTGCCTACTGTTGCCGGTGTAGGACACCAAGATCTCTTCCCTGGAGAGGAACATCAGAGACTTAGAGGATGAGGTCCAGATGTTAAAGACCAGTGGCCTGCTGCACCCTGATGACAGGCAGGATGAGCTCAAGCAGGTGGAGGTCTACAAGAGCCATTCTAAATTCATGAAGACTAAGGTAGAATATCTCGGCATGCCATCTGAGATGACGCTACACTCCAAGATTGGAGTGATGCACGTTTGTCTGAAAAACATTAGGAGCTTGAGAGCCTGTTAATGTGCATGCTACTTGTGTTGCTGCATGTTTATGGAGAAGCAGACTTAAGTGTATTGAAATCTTAATGGCAAACTGCATGATACAGTGTGTTGTGTCTTCTTGCATGGATGCTAAGAACTCCTACACTTCTTGTTTCATGTTTGAAGTGAGCTTCTGAGTAATAGTAAGCAGAGAAATGTTTTTCTTGTCTCTTCTTTACTTCCTGTGAAATTATTGCATGCCTTACCTGTGTCATGACCTGGAGTTATACAACTTTCCTGTCTGTAACAACTCAGGAACTATCAGCTTACGGTGCATCGTGTCATTTTACACCCGTGCCTTTGGCTGGCAGGAAAATCTTTGGAAAGACCTGACCTGGCTGCAAACTAGTTCATTCATCGGCACACAAATGTCTATACCGCTGCATAAACTGACATACTCACATTTGACTATGAACATATACATAGTAAACTGTAGTTGCAGGTTTCTAGCCAAATGTCCATGAGGCCAGTGAGTTTGCCTCCATGTGAAAATGTTCCCCTTCGGTTCGTTAATGGTGCTCTTTGTAGCGCCCATTTGTCATTGCATCAGGGAAGTTCCAGATGCAATCATAAAAGAGATGTTTTTGTGAATGGAGCCATGACAGATGAATGTGAGCATACAACAGAGGAACAGAGGAAAGAGCTCTCTGTTCACCCATACTGACCTGGAGTGATATACATCACTGTGATGGCCCTGGCTCTCTCTCCCATGTCTCGTCTTTCTGCGTACAGTCACACAGAAGTACAGAAAATCACCACACGCACGGATATGCACAGATTCATTCTATATCCTTGAAGTGTTTAGGGTCCTGGTCTTTCAGCGGCGGTGGTGGCTGGTGTTGAGGTGCCACTGTGATAAGAGAAACCAGAGAGGGCAACATCGATGCCCTCTCTGGTTTCACCCCTGGACTTTGATCTATTCAAACACCAGAAAATGGCTTCTGAGAACATGAAAATATATTTAAGTATGATAAGTAGGCGTTAAAACAGGCACATATATTTGTCCAGTTCTCAGAAAACTTCCCCAGTAAACCTTTCTGAAGCCTCGGCTGTGTGGTTGAGGTGTGTCAAGGAGTGTGGTTGAGCACTCAGGCAGTGATGTAGTTTAGTGGCTTGCTGTCTTCTTGTCTCTGTGTCTTTGTAGGAGCAGGCCTTGTCACCATGTGTGTCTTCCATCAGACCAGCTCCCACCTTCCTCCTCCCCACCCAACAGCCTTGGATCACAGAACAAGCAGAAGTACCCCTCTCATTAGTCTCTCTCCTCTCTCATTATTTCTTTCATTCGCTAATAAGCTTTGAAATCTTTGCCACTTATTTTAATTACGATGCTCTATCTTTTCATCATTATATTGAGGCTGCCGCCTGCTCATTTCCGGACTTGTTTTTCTCCCCGTCTTGCTATTCTCTCACCACTCAGCCCATTTTTGCTTTACATTTTGTCCCCCCGTCTCCTCCTACTCTATCACTCCTGCTTTTTTTTGTTACTCTCTGTGGCTGACTTCTCATTGGCCAAACTCTGGTCAACTCAGATTCTCTCTTTCTTGAAGTGAACCCTGCTCAAACAATTCGAGAAATCTCTCTTCTAATCAGCTTTGTGCATTTTTGGCACCAGTTGACAGACAACAGGGTTCTGTACATAGCTAGCTCCACCACAGAAACCTCCCTCTGTTAGTACTTTTGATTTCCTTTGTGGTTTTTCTGTGATTTTCTATATAGCTTTCCCTAAAACAATCTGTCTTGGTCTCCCTTTAATTTTCACATTTTGGCTTGGTGTGTCCGCACAGTAGGCCTGGGCTTCCTGAGTGAGGACTGATAACGTAGGGCTGTGTGATGATTCAATATTGCAATATCATCTCTCCAAATAAATATTTCACCACACAACTGACATATGTAGGTTGCAATAAATAGGGATGGACACTGATATCAGCATCATCACTGGTGTCGGCCAATTAAGGCTTTCAAACAAATAATATGCATCTGCTTAAAATGAAAGTTGACAGGCAGACTGTCAGACTAAAAAGTTTACAGTTTTATGTTACATATAGATAAATATGGCACACTTTACTCACAAGATGGCGTTATTTTCTTATTATGTCCATGAGGGTGTACCGCAGTAAGGGTAGGTATAACAATATGTTATTCTCATACAGGAGAGTCTTAATGTTTTCTGTAATTAGGAAAAAAGGGCATACAGTATATCAGCATTAAGATTCTGCCAAGATGAGGTAGAAAATATCAGATATGGCATCTAGTAATAAATGAGGGATAAAATGCTTTAATTTACCACATTGTGTCACAACATTAGACATATTTTTGGCTTTCTTTTTTCAAAGTTAAAAGAAATTATATGTAATAGATATGACACTATTAATTTGTATCTAGAATGTTCACATATTAAAAAAACAAACAAAACAAGAACAAAATTAAGCCTGTGATTTGGTAGAAATTGGTCAGGTTCAGTAATGTACAAGATTTCTTTCTTTTGCAGTGGTTATGCGTGTGTGTGGTTTGTGTAAAAATCCATATTTACTTCTCACTTTTGAATCTATTTATTATCTGCTATTCTATCAGTTCATTCAACAGTGATGAAAAAAGGTTTTGATAGCTGATTTGTTTATGTGTTTGTATGTGTGATTGGCAGATCGAGCAGCTGAAGCAGGAGCTGAACAGGAAGGAGTCAGAGATGCAGGCCCTGCAGACCAAACTAGAAACACTCACCAATCAGAACTCCGACTGCAAGCAACACATCGAGGTGCTAAAAGAGTCGCTCAGTGCCAAGGAGCAACGCGCCAACACGCTGCAGACAGAGGTAAGTGTGCGCACACACAAAATCAACAGATGCATGATTGCACACAAATACACCCACACATATGCAAACACTCATCACGATGCACTGAGCTACTCCAGTTTCCTGAAAAACACTGTCAAAGATGTACACAGCCTCAGATGGATGAGGCTGTTTGAAAGCTGTCTGTACCGATTGCAACGATAATAACAGTAGTCTGTCATGTGTCGTGATCGTTTTATCTTCCTGTGACATCACTTGGGATGAAAAGGGATTGCATTTCAGTGTGTTTATTTCCTGTTACCCCTCCTTTTTGGATTTTAGTACTTTGCTCGTTTAATGTTTAGCTAATTTGTTGAAACTAAGATTTTGCAGTCCAGGTCCAGAAGAAAATTTGCTTTTTGACCAGTTGTCAAAAATACAGTGTAAATGATCCTGACAAAATAGCATTTATGACCACTTTGCATGAATGCATGCTTATGAGATGAAAGAGGTCATCATACTGACATGCTGGGAACCTAAGGTGATCTTTGTGTTTGTTTAGACACAGAAAGAAACTGTGCAAGTGCACAGAATCCTGTCTTTTTCTTCCTTAGTTTCTTCCTCTTTCAGTTTCTCTGATGGACGTTTAGGTGGGTGGAAAAAATGTCTGTGCATGTGGCTCCTTCAGTCCACCAGTGGGCTCGTACGTGTGGGCGGGTCAGTCAGGAGGCTGAAGAAAGCTGGCAGCTTTTTCTTCTTCATGTTTGAAGTTTCTAAACTCTGCGGCTCTAATGATTTTATCACTGCTGTTAGGGATGGAGCTGGGCTGTATGTGCAGAGATGGAGGTATGTGTGTGGGGTAGCATTTTTCTCTATCACTCTCGAGAGCTGGAACTGATACTTTAGATCTTTGTTGAGAGCGGCCTGCTAACTATGTCCACTCATCATTACAGGAAGCAATTTGGGCCAAAATTAGCCCTAATTGTCCATACATGTGCAAGGAATTTTGGCCCTTGCAGTTAGCTGAATACATCATACTTAAAGGAATTGGTTTTCAGTGGGTGGTTTTTGTGAGTGTACGTGTTTTTGTGTGTGTGTCCTACTGAAATGGCATGTTAAAAAAAATGTCTGCGCATGCACAGTTTGGCATTTGTCAAAGGTATGATTTTATGGGTAAAAGAAGAGATGTGCCCTCCCCCCAAATATAATTTCAAATTTGGATTTTTTTATCCCCAAATGAACTGCCTTGTGCTCACTGCAGTCTTAACTAATTGTGGGAACCACAGTAGATCAGTATCAGGGATATTTTTATTCCTCGTTTAGTCATCTGATATTATGAAACCACTTACGGTTAGCCAAAGATTTTTCACGACTTGTATTTGCAGCTTAGGTTAACCATTTGCTATTATGCACATGAACATAAAGTCATACAACTAATATTGTTTTTAAAGTTGAACTATTAAACTTCAGTTGGCAACACATTGCGTGTGAAAACAATACATTATGTGCAACTTTGCGTGTGTGTGTGTGTGGGTGCAGGGCAGGTTTAGCAAACCGTTGCCAACCAACCCATGATGCAGTATGTTTAATCTCTTAAATCTCTCTAGCTCTCTCTAGCTGAACACACACACACACACACACACACACACACACACACACACCTTTGCAGAGTGCAATAACACTGACTTTGACTCGCCAACTACATGTTAGGCTATCAAAAACCATGAACCATATTGAGTGATTTCCAAATGTCTCTACCAAAGCTGAAATTAAAAGTGTTTCCTTGAATGGGTAGTGGCTCTTTGTGTGTCTGTTGTGCATTACTCTGTGGATGCATGACAAGGGAGTGGTCTAATCGACTATAATGCTTCTGATGTTGGGCACATCGTTATGTTCTCACTTCTCATCGGCTGCTGCTGCAGCTACTGTAATCAGATCTTGATCACAACAAACAAACAAAAACACACACGCACAGACACACAACACACACTGTCAGGGCTGATTGCTCAACTCTCATCTCCTGTCCCAAGTGATTTTTCCAGCTATTGAAGTGGCATTTTTTTCCCCCGCTTGGGAATGGCTAAGGTTTCCTGGACTAAGTGGGCAAGTCAGAGAATGAGCAGAGAAATTTAGTGTGTTTCAGTGTCCCAGCATTCCTCTGCTGCCTGTCAGTCATTCAGCCAGAGTGAACAGTCATCCTCACCTCAATTTTTCCATATACTTATATTATTACTTTGTCTCTCTTCTGCAGTTTGTTTCATCTTCCCTCACACATCTTATAAAGTTTCTCAAGAGCCCCACATTGCCTTTTGTCTCCTTCTGACTAACGGCACGTCACACCCCTGCTTGTGTGTGCCAGGTGGGTCTCATCATGAATGACAGTGATTGGCACTCCAGCGCATTCCCCCACAGACAGACGGGTGTCTCAGACTTGAAGAGCAGCTTCATCTTCACAGACATTTGCCTCTAAAGCCGTTCACATCCGGATGGGACTGAGCAGGGACTGGCGGCTGAACAGAGCAGGCACTGTGAGCAAGGGAATGAGAAAATGGAAGTGTATTTATTTGTCAGTCAAAGTTAAGGACAGCTTCTTAATGGGCGTGATTGAATCTGTCTCCAGATAGCTGGAAAATGTGGAAAATAATGAGCATGCCCTTGTGTGTGTGCATTGTGAGTCTGCCAATGTCGGTGGAAACTTAACCCTTTAATACAGTAGATGTGTGTGTCTTTCCTGGCCTGATCAGGACAATGCGGGGCTGTAATGATACTCTAGCAGATCAGGTAACCTATCAGAGACCTTCCTGCATATTTAACCAGCCAGCAACAAAGGAACAGGCCAAAACCCCAGAGACAAAGGGTTTCGCTTTGACTATGTTTGGTTTTCTGTGAGAAAATCATTTTGAATATGAATATGAACAGGAATGTTTGATCGATTTAGTTGTTTTTAGTTGCACACCAAGTTAGAAATGTACAGTTAGCTAATTAAGGGGGAGTGTGTGTCAGACATAGGTTTTAAAGATTTAAGACTCTGGTTGGGCTTTACGGAAAACTAAACGTAGCACAATACCATCACAACAAAACAATGACGCCCAACATACTAGAAGTGCAGCATAAATTCCTTATAAACTGTTTCACAAATGTGCTTTGGCTTTACAAAGTATTTTATACTTAAATTCAAATAAAATACAATATGTGTCTCTTTAATGATTGTCATTGCAAAAACAGTATTATTTCCATTTGGACCCGTGCATCTTACCATAGGAGGATTTTTCTCGTCTCTTTTAAAGGATGACTAGGTCTTTAAGTAAGCATTATCAGTTTTCATACACTAAATGCAATGAGACTTTTCTATGCACTTCCTTGTTATTTGCTATCATTATTATCGTTATTTGTTATCAAATCTAGTAAAAAAAAAACATATTGTCTAATCTTATAATTTTTACACTGGTGATTTTTTGTTGGCATCCATTAACGTCTCTTTGCAGGGCATGAAAAACTCTTTGCAAGTATGCAAAACCCTGCACGGTTACTGTTCTTTAAGAAGTTTCTTTGGACAAACTTTCAGGGCTTTCAGCATCACACATTAGCAATGTCTTCTTTTTAATTATCTCTTTGGCAGTGCACCAACCGACACGTGTATACGGAGTAACATGAGAGACTGTTGAACCGAGCTTCTTGAGAAAGTGCAGCACTGTTTTCTCCTCCAATTTGTGATTGCTGCAGAAAACCCATTTGCTATAATTAATCTTTTGTAAGAGAGGACTGGACAGGTTCCCGATTCAAGTCAGAATCAGGCGGATAAATAACACAGAAATAGAACATTTGATATTTTCTTACCCAATGCCAAAAGAAGTGTTAGAAGCATCATGCCTTTAATGCATCTTTTACGATGTGGCAACATATCTGTATTTCCAGAGAATTTAATTTTAACCTCCTCACATGTGACCTCGAATATCTCGTGTTCTCTTTCATCACCAGCTTTTGCTGCGTGTCTGCCAGAAGACCTCTACAGAGTTTTGATTTTGAGGTTGAAATGTAATGACTCGAAGAAGATGTAGATGACTCAGAAATGACTTGCTAACATCGACCGCGGTGACAGTGATGAATAGGGAAAACAAGAGGAAAATAAGAAAGAAATCTGGAGCGTGAGAGGGAGAGAGTCGAGAATAGATGGAGCGACAAAAGGAAGTGAAAAGTGAGAATCAGGCTGCTTGATGGATATAGAAGGCTGTGGGCTTTTGTCAGTGAGTGATGTGATGGTACAGTGTGCTGTAGTCCCTGCTGGACTGTTTTTGTTGATCTTTCCTTGTTCTCTTTGCTGATTGATAGTTCGTATAGGTAGTGAGGCAGAGAAAAGATGTGGTCTCAACCTGGTTGCACTCCACCCTGCACTGTCCCCCTGCTGTGGTCTCTCTCTGTGTCTCTCTTTCTGCCTCATTCACTTTTGCTCCCGCTGTTCATATTTTCTCTTCCCTCATACTATCTGTCTTCTGTCCCATTTTCTTTCTTGCTTCTCCTTTCCTGTCCATTCTCATCCCCTATCTGTTGATATCACTACAATAATTTAACAAATTGAGGTGCGAATATCATGAGCTCACCAAAGCCAACAGTGAGGTTGTGTTTAGAACAGTGCTGTTCACGTTCCATTGCAGACCAGTTTTTTCATGTGACCTCATCTGAACCTGACTGACCATGGTCACCCTTCTCAGACCCAACAGCTAGCTCCTGGGTTCGTGAATTGGTGTGGTTTGAGTGTGAGTAGCACCGTATCGGGCCCCCTAGAACAAACATGGCACGGTCCAAAATAAAGCCCCCGCAAGTTCTTCAGAGGCCATGTGGAAAACCAATAAAGTGGAGTTATGAGATATTTAATGGTTTACGCAGGGAATGAGATAAATATGTGCACGACGAAGGAGCCGACAAAAACGCAAGAGTGCGCATACGGTTACTTATGCGTGTGCATTAACATGCGTGCCTTAGTTGTGCTGTCTAAATATGCATGACACAGCAAAAAAAAGGCAGAAAGTTAGATTAGTTGGATTTTCATTTGCGTGATCGTTTACCCCATATGTAGTGTATGTATTCTCTGCATTTTTTTCCTATTTTGAAACCAAACAAAAACACACATAAACACAGAGAGCAATGAGGGCTTTGCATGGTCGGCTGCCTGTCAGCGGCTGGTTAACCAGAAGGCAGCGAGGTGCTGATAGAGACAGCCAGAGACAATAAGCCCCTTTCTTTTTGTTCTGACCTCCTCTCTCCTCAGGGTCACCCTGCTTTGCTCAGACCACTTAACCTCTAATTTCATACACACATACACCCACATGCACGCACAGATTTACAAAGACACACTTACACAAACATGTGGTGCCACAAGAGTTTTCACTCCCACTTACAGAAAATCCAGTCTTTGTAAACAGAAAGTCTCTGAACAGGACAATTACACCAGAAGAAGCAGAAATATAATATGGATCCTCTTGTTTTAGGGACATTATGTTCTTTTCATTTATTGGCGAGAATCTAGTACATTTAATTTGAAATAAAACAGTGACTGTGAGGTTCCAGTTCTTGGATATATAGAAAAAAAAGGGTAAAATTTCTTGATTGTTTCTTCAGTGTGGACACAATTACTCTTACTTTCAGCAGAGGATTTTAGTGAGACAAACATTATATGTCGAGTACAATCATGGGTTCAAATTGATCCATTCCTCGTCAGGTAAGCATACCTTTCTGTGATTGTGTGACAAGCAGGTTGATTGACTTATATCTGTATCATTTATGTATCTGCTGTACATACATGCTGCCCTCCTGCAGTGCATGTGCAGTGAAACTGAGTGACAAAATTAATTTTAACAAATTGGGCTTCAAAGAGCACAGTCCAGGCTGTAGGCTGCTAGTGATGAGCATAATGTAAAGCTGCCATTCTACAACAAAATTCTTGAAAAAAGGGTTCACATGTTGCAAATCTTCTGTAACTTTTTGCAGCATTTTGTGGCCTTCATCAGCAGACAATAGACTCTGCTTAGTTGTTATGGAGATTTAATTATCACATGACCAAACAAGTTTTGATTCAGACCATAGTAGTTGAATTTAAATGTGATCTAACTACATGGCTGTCAGAGTGTGTTGGGCAGCTCAGCAAATGTTTTAATGCCATAGTTGCTCGAGAACAAATCAAGGCGGTTTTATGCACCTACTGTAGACTGCAGTTCACCACATGTTTGCCAGAGTGACGCTTCAGTGTGGTTTGACAGGAAATGGATTCCCTGGAAACAGGATGTAACAACTGGCTTGCGGTGCTGGAAATGATCAGGAAAAATAATCAAAGAAGGAGCAAGCGTTAATGAGGGGGAACGCCTGCAGCATCTCTTCCTTTATATGTTCATGTGTGTGTTGTGTACGTGTATCTTGTGTGTGCGTGTCTGCTGGAGGATGTAATGATGATGGATGGAGGGTGAAAGAGGGATTGAGGCAGCTGTGTGCAGTGAAGGTTAGCTTGATGGTAAGCAGGGTGAGTCCCCTACACTTTCTGTGTCATATATCCATCCAACGGTACAATATCAAAATGACTGATTTTCATGCTTTGGCAGAAAACATTCTTCCATTCTGTTGACAAAGATCCTTTTGTCAGTAGATCTTGGGACTTCTGTGTGCGCCTGTATGTGTCCTTGTCCTTTTTTTTTCTTTTCTACTTTTATGTCCGTGCTTTTCAGTGTTCCCTTTGTAGCCTCTGGGCAGACAGCTGTGTTTCCATGGTTTTATCAACAGATGTTGTGGTGTACAATGAGACCATGCCCCACTCTCCACCCTGCAGCCCCTGCTGTGAGGCAGTTTACATCCGCTTATTATCCCGAACCAGCCCTGAGGTGATCCAATTATTATATGTTTCCTGATCGTGAGCTCTGACTGTTGCCTTAACCCAGCTTTGATGACACTCCTCAAATGACACACAGCCTGAGCCCCAGGACAGATCATGTCCCTCGCTTCCGCACAGATCCACCCTGGTGTGGTCATGTCTGGGATAGCCTGCTCAGGTGGAGACGAAAGGCTCCTTTACTTGTTTATTCCGCACATACTGTAACACTTAGATGTGTGTAAAGAATAAGCGCAGGATCGCGGAGAGACAATTGCATTTTAACATTGCGATTTCCGCTTGCGCCTGTGCACGCGTAACACATATTGGATATACACGCAAATGTGCAGGATTCACTTAAATGAAAGACTCTTACTTTGGTCTTCAGGCTGTCTAACCTCAGAACCTTCAGCAGTGACCTCCTGACATGTATCTGAGGTTCCTATTGCCTCATCAGGAAACTATGGATCATTTAACATCACTCCGTCTTACATCTGTGCAAGTAAAATATGCACAAAGTCAGGTGCTTATACACCATCTGTGTCCGACAGTGCAGTGTATATACTCTATGCGTGCCTTTTATAAGCTGGATTTTTTTTTATTCTTATTAACCTTTCACCAGTCTTCAATAACACAGACGTTAGTCAGAGTGAAAACAGTAACTGGCTCTTTGAACCCAGTAGTCCACATTCATTCTCTTCCTTTTTCATCATATGCAAGTATGTTGGTCTCACTTTGATGCATACATTTCAACAAAGATATTTGAATGATTCTAGGTGGTATGGGAGACTCTGGTGGTCTAGCGTTGTCTTGAAACGAAATAGCCTTGTTTCTTTTAGTGATACAATCCAGACTTGGCCACATTAATGGCTCGACAAACATGAATTAGGCGAATATTATGCCATAAATTTAGATGATTAATTTCACTGCATAGACCTTTAAATAAATTAGGTCTAATGGGTGCCTTTTGCTGTATTTACACAGGCTGGAGGGATGTCATGCAGCCAGGGAAGTGAATCGCTCACACAGCTGTGCGTAGCGCACCGCAGCAGCCCAAGCAGACCTGAGTTCAGGTGTCAGATACATTTCACCAGACCTTCTCTTGGGATTTAAGAGCTTTTATGGTGGTGTTTCCAGTTGAAGTGACATTCAGACTTCTTCTTTGAACAGCAACCCAGAGAATGAGTACAGCTCATGGTGTGCTTATGTGAAGGTCATAGACTTTTAAAGACTTAGATTGGGACATTTGAAAACATTAGTGTGGCAGTGAGGTGTAGTTTTGCTGAGCTGCAGGGGCAGAATTGAGGCAGGTTGGTTCAGAGAGCAGGGCCAGAGCAAGTTGACTGGCAAACCTGAAGTACAATGGCTAATCAGTTCCTCCCTCTTCGTGCATTCTGAGACCAACTATGCCACGAGACACAGGACGACAGTGTGTGTTGTGTTTCTTGAAGAGTGTCTTTTGTTCTCATCACAACACATAGGGCATGGCAATCATCATTTGAGTTATAGGTGTGGTTGGCAGCAACAAAGTCTGTGCTTCAGATTTCCTGTGTGTATGTCTGTGCTGGGGGAATCCACGGTAGCTGCCTCATGCTACAATGAGGAATGTTTTTCTGATCAGCCGAAGACTCTATTTGCAATTTTAGACTCCCAAGTGGGTGAGTGAGAGTGCAACTGTTACTATGCAAGTGTTAGTGCATCCGCAGACCTTTTCTGTGGTCTCTCCGGTTCGCTCTCTCTCAGGTTCTGCTGTTTTGACTGTGGTCTACTCATATGGTCCCTGTGTTGTTTATTGCGGCTCAGAGCTGACGCTGGGTCCAGTACCTTTGCAGAATTGCCTGCCAGAAAAACTTTTATGATGAAATGTGAGGCAGGAAAAAGGGAGGTGAGGACAAACAGTGAAGCTGTTTTCTTTGAGCCTCTGTTTTACTTTGCGAACCAGTTTCCAGAATCCACATTTGGCTGTCAGGGCAAGCATGAGAGAGGAAGTCAGGAAGAATCGGTGCATGTTTATGCATTGGTGTGCATGGTTGCATGTTTAATTGCAGGTGCAGTTACATGCATTTGTGCATCCAGGAAAGTGTTGGATATATAAATGTGGACATGCACATTTGCAACAGTTTGTGACTGTACTCATTCAAAGAAAATCCTCATATTGCCAAGGATTAATAGTTTTGCAACCACAGAATCTTGAAAACATATCATGGAGTTTTTTTTATATGGTATGGTGTTGAGTGAGGGGCTGGAAAGTTTAAGTGGGGTTTTGGAGGAAGATGGGGTGATCTAGATGTGTTTTTAATCCATCTATTTGGAGGATAGCAGTGAGCCCCTGTACTTCTCAACTTGACCTTTCTCTTTTCTTTCCTCTTTCCTCTAATCAAAGGAAGAAAAAAAATGTGATTACAAAACAGAATGTAGTCTCTGGTGTCTAATTGCATAGGCAGAATCTGTACCATGGTTGTCCTGGATACTGCCGGAGTTCTGCTTTACATGTTATCTTCCTTAAGTGGAAACACAAATCTACGCAGAAATGCACAAACCGACAAAGTCATGGTTGGGAAATGTGGGCCCGTCCCAAAGACAACCTGGCTCGAAGACTTGAGGGATTTCTCACACCGACACATCACTTTGTCTCACCACAGGACCTGCACTTCTAAACGGCAATAGGAAAACTCCTGGAGAGCTTAGAGCATGGTTGGAGGGATGGAGTGTTGAAAGAGAGGTAGTAGCGGCAGGGTGAGAGAGAGAGGTGTTGTTGGAAGATGACACTAAGAAGAACGGGATGAGAGGGAAAGGAAAATTGGAAAGGAAATTGAAGGGGAAAAGAGAGGTTAATCACCTTGTCTTGTTAGCTGTCTATCATCTCAACATGTGTGCCAGCTGATAAAGCTGCACAGCATTTTCCTGCAACAAACCTGCTAAAGGACTAGTAATATTAGTGGAGGGGCAGGCTGTCAGTGGTGGTAATATGCTCAATAAGTTAATTTGCCATCATCTCAATCCACCTTCTTCAACTCTTTCATTTATCACCCCGCTTTTTTTCAACCCTTACTCCTGTCCATCCTTTCATCTCTCCCTCCTCACCTATCCGCCTCTCTCTCCTTGTTTTTCATGTTCTGTTTCTGGCAGCGGTGAGTGCTTTAAGAGGGTATTAGCAGGGCGTCTGTGCAGTACTATCACAGCTTAGAGGGCCAGTGCAGGTGAGACAGCAGGGATTTCCTGTTAGGCCCCTCTGCTACATTCTTGCTAAATTGCTACTTGCCAGGTGGAGTCGGAGGGGAGGAGGTCCTGCTTTCTCTCCTTTACACACACTAGCAAACACACGTACACACACATGCACATACTGACACGCACGCACATACACACCGACGTACCAGTAGCACTTCGACATCAGCACATGATAATATGCGCACACATATTGAACGTACAAAGGATTAGTGATATCACTACTGTGTGTGTTTGTGTGTAAATGTGAATTGCAGAGGACAGGGCCGTTCTCAGTATTAGACTTTGGTTGTCTGCCAGAGGAGCAATATGAGATAAATACTTGGCCATCTTACACCTGGGGGTCCTGGCCTGCTTCTAATGCTACTACGTGAGAGGCGCCCTCTGTGTGTCTCTGGACTGCATGGTGAACTCTCATTTTACACATGCACATATACACACATGCAGGCAGGTAGGAGCCAACTATGGCCCAACACAATCATACTTCTCAGTTGTGTGTTAGTCTGCCATGCATGCTGTTTTTTTTTCCTTATTAGTACAGTTTTTTTTTCTAGTTTTAAAAACTTTTATTATTAAACAAATCTCAGATAGTGTGGAGAAATAGCACGGTTACAATTAAAAGTACCTTTTGTGAATTCAAGAGTACATACTTGAAGTTCTTAACATGCAGTCAGAAAAGTCAGTGTGAGTATTAAATATGTACAATATATGTGTATTTCAGTATCTTTGTACTGTGCCTTTACAGTGTATTTAGTAGTTGCATTTTTGGCCCAAAGTTACAGCACTGAGCCTTTGTGGATAGGTCTCAATCAGTCTTGCACACGTGGATGCTGTTTTTTTTAATTCACATTCTTCTTTGCAAAACTACTTAAACTCTGTCAGGCTGCACAGGGATTGTGAGTGAACGTCCCCTTTCAAGTCCAGCCACAAATTCTCAATTGGATTGAGATCTGGGCTCTTACTCGGCCACTCCAGGACATTCACCTTGTTGTCTTTAAACCGTTTCTGTGGAGCTCTGACTGTTTGCTGCGGGACATTGTGTTGCTGGAAAACATATGCTCTTCCCAGTTGCAGTTTCCTTGCAGACTGCATCCAGGATTTCCTGATAATTTGCTGCATTCATTTTACCCTCTACCTTTACAGGCCTTCCAGGACCTGCTACAGAGAAACATCACCACATCATGATGCTGCCACCACCATGCTTGTTGGTGGGGATGATGTATTTGTGATGATGTGCAATGAAACATGGTGTATACTCTGTCACATGCATTCCAGCAAACTCTTGATATGAGGTTATGATACATGCTTTTTCCAACAGTGGTTTTGTCTTTGCCACTCTCCCATAAAGCTTTGACTGGTAAAGAACAGACAGCAGTTATTGTATGCGCAATCGCTGCGATCTCATCTGCTGAAGCTTGTAACTTCTTAGGACAAGTCTCAGGCGTCTTTGTTGCTTCCCTCACTAGCATGTGCCATATTCCTTCCAGTTCTTAATGATGGATTTAACTATACTCAAAGGGATATTAAGTAACTTGGAAATTTCCTTGTATACGTCCCCTGGCCTGTGATTTTCAACAACCCTTTCACAGAGTTGCTTGGGGTGTTGTTTTGTCTTCATGGTGTTGCTGAAGCCAAGAGTAGTGATTTACTAGTAACTGGACCTTCCAGATACAGGTGTCTTTATACTATAATTACTGGACACATTTACTGCACTCAGATGATCTCCATTTCACTAATTGTGTCACTTCTAGCCCCAACTGGCTGCACCTGTGTTGAATGCAGTGACACTTTAAAGGGAGCAAAAACTCATGCAGTCACTTATTTTACATTTTATATGTCTAATTATTGATGTTACATTGTAGAAATCTGTTTTTATTTTGACATGAAAAGGCCAACTCTTCTAAAAAACCATATAAATTGATCATTAGTTCAATGTTCAAAATCAATGAAAGTGGAAAACATCCACAGGGGTAAATACTTTTAATAGGCACTAGATTTGTTACTTTAATTTGTGATTAGCTGCGGTGAAGCTTACTAATTGACTACATTTTGCCTCCATCTGCTTCAACAACCTCCATCCTCCCTGTCTGGATCACTTTAAGTGCCTTGTAAAATACTTAAGCTGGAGATGAGCTGGAGAGCAAAACAGAGTCTGTGCTTTAAGTGTTTTCACACAGTCCACTTTGTGTCCAAGTAACGCTTGTTAAAACGCCTGTGAACAAACCCTCCCTCGTTGCTTCGCTCTATCTATGTGTGTGTGTGTCTTGAATTCACATAAAACATACATACACACTTTAAAATTAGGTTCAAGTGGGTTCATTATTTGCGATGTGACAAAAAGTCCTGGAAATGAAATCAGTTGTTCATGAGCAACAAAGGAGTGTATAGTCTGCTCATAAGAGCCAGCTGAGAGTGTATATGTGTGCCTCATTTAGCGGTGCAGCACAATACTGATATATGTCCAATAAGAAGTTCTGGAGCGAGCTCAGATATCTCTCATCTCATTGCACACGGCCAGATATGGATGAATTTAATGTGTGAGTGTGAAGTGTGTGAGCAGTCTGATCTATGGCAGCACTGGTCCGATCATACAACACTCTCAGTAACAAATGATGGGACAGGCTCCAGGCTCCTTCACTCTCACACACATTTTTACCTCATCAGTCCACAGTGGTTCATATTATGGACATTAGGTCAAAGTCGAACTTTTACTACTTCCAAATGTCAACAACTAAATGTGTTGAGAAATGTCATTTTGAGTACTGGATAATAACATATGGGCCACCTGACTGAGAATTGGGGGTGAAAAAAAGTAACATGGTGTAAGATTTCTTAATCTTTTTTGTGTGTTTTTCTGTAGCTGCTTCTCTTTATGTGCCTTTGCATGTCAGTCAGTCAGTTCTGGTTCATTCTCAAATGGACTGCCTTGTACAGTCTATTACAGATTACTTTCAACTTATGTGCTTGCCTGTCCATCACCATGTGTCAGTATACTGGATAGCTGTGTGAATACTGTGTTATATCACCCACTCTGTCTCTTACTGTTCCTTTTCTCATTCTGTCCACCTATGCAGTATAAGTGCGGCAGATTTTTTCCAATCTCTGACTGTAGGTCTGTCTACCTCCTTACTGGTCTGTTTATGTTACTGTTAAATACCTGCCTATATAACTGCACTTAAAGGTAAAGTCTAATTCTGGGGACTATAATTGTTGATGTTAAGTAGTTTTGCATATTTAGTCTGTTAACTTGTTCCAGATTTAACATCCCTCTTGTTCCTACTGTTCCATATATGCCACATTCCCTTCCCTTTGTCCTGTGGATAAACAGGAAAAATCATGCACTGAACGTGGACTGGACGTGGCAGAATAGTGTTGTGTGGATCGATCCGAGCGACTTTGTGTATTTGCAATTTACAGAGCCAGAGCTGCGTACAAAACACAAAGGACACAAATATTTGCTGAGTTTTGGATTGGATTAGAATCTCTCACTTTACCCTTAACTTCTTGTCCTTGTCAAATTCTAGGTAGATGCTCTGCGGGTGCGTCTGGAAGAAAAGGAACAGTTCCTCACCAAGAAGACCAAGCAGCTACAGGACTTGAATGATGAAAAGAGCACGCTGACAGGAGAAATCAGAGACATGAAAGACATGCTGGATGTCAAGGAGAGAAAAGTCAATGTCCTGCAGAAGAAGGTATGTGAATTCAGCTGATTACAGCATCACACAGCATCTGTACAAGGGCTTCCTGCAGTGCAGCCAGGCCTACAGTATGTAGGATTTTTCAGGGAAAACTGCAACATTAAAGGAATTATACAGTAAGCAATGCATCGTATAAAAGCTGCTCTGATCAATATTTTTATAGGAATATTGGACAAAATTGTTACATGTACAGTAAGAGGTTGCACGTTGTGACAGACCTACACTGTAGTGTCAGCAGACTCAACTGTCTGTCTTTAATAAGCTTGCAGTATTGTGTAGCTTTTTCATCCACCCTCAAGCCATTTGATATTAATTTAATGGAGTTATTAAATGTTGATTTTAGCAAGAACTAGGTTAGTTAAACTCGCCTAAGAGAACAAATCATAGACTGTATTGTTTGTTCCATACAGTCTATAGAACAAATATATATAAAAAAATATTACTTCAACCTTTTTCCTACCAGTTCTACACAGAAAAAAGACCCAGATTGTTCAGAGTGAGAGTGTAAAGGTGTAAATATGAATCAGTGAATGTATATCTGGAGATCTGTAACTCATAGTCGATCACTATTTTTGTCACTGTGTTTGAACACTGAAACCTTCACTTGTAAACATGTATGATACAAATGAGGCAGATGAATGAAAGCAGCATCTGGTTCCAGATGTCACACATCTCTCTCGCTGCTCTCACACACACAAACACTTGCACGGCAAGTCTCAGAGGCCTTAATGACTTTTATAAGGGTTGCTATTTAGATGGGGCCTGTGGCCACCTGTGGTGTGCATGTTGGCAATTCCTCCGTAGACCAATTACACACACATAAAGGTCTCCTCACAACTTCCTTGTTTCCTCTCATGTCCTCAAATTAGAGCTCCCCTTCTCTCCTCCCTTCCTCCCCCTTGCTGAGTTTAATGAAATGGGCTCCAAAGGTCACATACAGTGCCATCAGTCTGTGTGTGTGTCTGTGCATGCATGCATTCAGTTACATTTTTATGTTAGTGTGACCTCCAAGTGATTCTGTGTGAGAGGCTTAAAAATGACCTTTATGCAAACCTATGCTGGACTGTACTCCTTTGGGTTCCACCTATAGCTCTTTTCTTGAGGCACCTAGTGTGCTTTTAGCTGATTTTTTATTATTTTTTTATTTTTAACTGACACTGAAGTCATGTCTGATGTGAACTTTATCTTAAGAATATTATATGTTTGTTATTGGCTGCCAGTTACTTTTGGTTGGAGGTTTAACATTTTAAAACAACAAGCTGATTTAATTAAGGATTGGTATATATTTCGAAAAGCGTGTTTTTACTCCAATTTTGCAGAGTTGTGCTATTTTACTGTCAACCTTGCTTGCCCTTTTCATCGCTACAAGCTCAGAAATGAGCTTACTTTGGACTGCGGATATGTTTTTTTGTGCTGCGTGTCATTGTGTTGATGGCTGGTTTCTCACTGGCCAGTTTTTTTTTTCTTCATGAATGTGTTTTTCATCTGTGTCTGCAGAAAGCCTCACTCTTCCTCTGTTTCTTACACACATTAATGCGAAATCAATAGAAGAAGTGACATTTGAATGAACAAGGGAGCCAAATATTTTACACTGCGAACCAACAGGTGTTTCACACCATTAGCCACACTGTGTACACTGCCCACAGTGTGGTTTTCTAGATTTCCTACTTCCCAACAGTCGTTGGGGGCTATAACTTACAGTGTTTTGTCCCAGGGGAAAAGCAGGACAGAACTGGGATGCTAGTTTCCTTTCTGGACTTCATACTCCACAAGTTACTGCTGGCTTATTGTAGAATACACAGAGAGGCTTTGTGTGTGTGTTTGGCAGTGAGAAGTTCTCCCCAGACACAAATCTAAATGTCAGGGATGTATTTCCTAACTAATGAGTGACTGAATGTTCGTCGACACCAAAGTTGATCCTACATCCAGAAAATCAAATATATGACCTGAATTTGAAGCTCAGCATATTGGCTCATTTTTGCATGATGCTGTTCTGTCAACCAGAGATATAACAGTTCACTACTAAACTGAAATCCCAGTCGTTTCAATGGCATCTTTAAAATTCAGTCAAGGTGTTCTATATGCTCAGTGCATCTTAGTTCTATAGTCGCAGCCATTTTAACCCTCTCTTAATTTGGCTGGCTGCATCTTTTTTTGCACTGGTATGTGTTTCCACGTATTGGCTGATACATTTTGCCTCCACTCACTTTCCAAAAACCGCTCACATGTAGTGCAACTTTCTTGAAGTATTCAAATCTCATGTAACTAATACAGTCCTGATTGAGGTATCACACGTGTATGTGTGTTTTTGTTGGTTTTTTTCCCTTGTCTTTTTTAAAATCAAAGGAAAATAGCATCTTGTTTCAGCTCATATTTTAATAAAGTTATTACAATGTCAACGGGACATTTGTTAATTCATCTACTAAACCACCACTTGGATCATTACAAAAGTCTGGTGTTTAGTAGCAAGAAATCTGAACAAAAATAACTCATGTGGATTAGTTTTATCTGTAGAAACAACTTGATCTGGCATAGAATCACTGTTACAACATTGCATTTCACTAGATGGGGAACATTACGGATGTCTTGCTTGTATGTTGACCATACATTTACAGTTTACAGTCTGTATCCTTCACCTTCTGACTTCAACAACACTTTGTTCTCCTACCGGTCTCAATGTTACCATTGTTGTGTAAAATATTAAATAAGGCAGGAAATATGCAGATTTTTAAAACTGACAGAGTTGGTAAACTTAATAAAAGTTGTACTATACTGCATATGAAAAATGTGATGAAAGTATCACTGCGTCAATCAGGTGAGCTACAGTAGATAGGAAAGAAACGGAACTGAACTACATGTGAAACTAACACTGATGTATTGAGGCAGATCCAAACTTACTAATAGTTATTAGATTTTCACATCAGTTTTCTTCCAAGATGTCATACAATTATTTTTATAGAAAAGGCTTATGTTAGAATTTTCCTTCAGACTCAATTCATTGTACTTGATTTTCACATAGAAAACAGACCAATTTATAGTACATACAGTATACAACAGAAGGGAAAAAACCCCTGCACAATATCACTTAAATGATTCAAAAGTGCAGCATCTCTCAATAATTGCATTAGTAGAGTGTTTCCTTTAATGAACAATCAAAAATATTTCTTTTAGAAATACTATATTCAAAGTACAGTCCTCAAAGAAGAAATTCTATGAAGGAAAAGTGAATACACTTATGATCACTTATTCACAGATTTTGTTTGCCATGTGTTGCATGCAGTAAGACTGTCTTTCATTTTACCTAGCAGAAAGCAGAGATGGGGATACACAGCCTTAACCTCCATACTTCATGCAACACAAATTATATAAATAACCATTAGGTAGATTTAATCATACTGATCAAGGGGCACATTTTCTGGTAAGTCTGTGTGTCAGTAGGTTGTTTGATTATATTAAAAGTGGTGTGTTTGACACTGAAAGCTATTTTCAAAACTCTCTAAAATGCACCAGACAAATAGAGCGATTTCTGAATGATGACAGATGAATCTGCATTTTTATTTGTCATCATTTGCTGTCAACTAACTTGTGTTTTCTTTCCATAAAACTCATAGCATAGTAGAGCACAATATGTTATTGCACTTTTTCAATTAATTTAATGTTGAGTTGGCCAGACTACAAAGCACACTGAACTCACTGCAGTTATTAGGGTTTGTTTGTTTGGTTATTTTGCCTAATTTAAACATCAAGATGGTCAGCCAGTAGAGTAATAACGAACTTCAAAAACCTCAAAAGAGACGGATTTGTAGTTAATGTTAAAATGATGCAGTCAAAGGAAAAAAACAGCAATTTCACAGGCCTGTGTATGAAACCAGACATTTGTCATAAAGACCTTAAGAAGTTCATATGCGAGTTCAGACGGTTTTGTCACTGCATGGTGGACTCGTTTTAATGAGAGCCAGACTATTTGCGCATGCCTCTATTGTACAAAAATTATTATCTGCTCTCAGTCAATGCATTACTACAGCTGTCTGGTTTTTGGGCAACTCTGATATTAGCTGCAGGTTGTGGAGGTCAGAGAGAAGGGCTTTGTTCTGCAGCTGTCTGTGCAAGAAATATTACTGAATACATCAAAACTACCTGAACAAATCAAAACTGCCTGGATCTGGTGATTTAAGTTCAAGCATTTGCCAGGATGTAATTTATATCATCTGTTTGTATTAGTGAAGCTGATTCAAAGTGAACATGACAAAGTTGACAACCTGGTTCTTTAACAATGTTTGAAAAGTGTTTTATTTCTCCTTGTGCCGTCAGAGGAAAAATGGCATTTGGAGCCTCTTGCAACTGGAGATTTGAAATTTATGAAGAAGGAAGGACAAATGTTTAGTGTAGTGATATGTTTAATATGATAGTTACAGTACTTCTATAAATCACTGATGCTTTAACATTGTATACAGAAGCAGTTTGCAGTATTACAATGCAGAAAATGAGGATTTCAACGTAATATAGTTCCTCTATGACAGCATCAAAGGTCATATAAGGTCAGTAAACTTATCATTATTTACTGATAATTCAGTTCGGATTATTGCGGCCATGATGACCCAAAAGTTTTGTGTCACATTCAACACTTCTTACCCCAGGTAGTAATTTCAAGTTTTACCTAAAAAAGGCATAGAAGTGTGTCTGCTTGGCTTATTGTTACAGTAGTATAATAATGGTGATGACAGCACAAATGCAAATGAAGATGTACCTATAAGTTACTGATAGTGAAGAACTAAGTTTTGTGTAATTGATGATTCATGTTAAAGTCGAACCGGAGCATGAAAATGACAAAACCGTGCACTGAATGTCAAAATGCGTAGCAGCACAGAAGTTAGGACTGATGAGGACTTATGTTTGCTTTAAATGCTTCAACCCTGCTGTAAAAACTGTAGATAACTTGGATGTTGATGTGATCCTATTTACAATAAGACAACTATATTTCATGAGCTTCACCTGTAGTTTGTCATACTAATTATAACTCCTCTGCTTTGAGCTTTACGTGTCATTGTATTGCTAATATTAGCATGCTAACATATTAATTTCAGCCCTACAGCTACAGTATGTAGAAATGCAGAAATGATGGTGAGATACAGACACTGACTTTCCAAAGGGATGACTGTTTATAAAATAAAGAATCATACCACAGTATGACCTTACAATTTTTTGTTTTTGACCTAGTTTTAATGCTTGTCCCAATTTCAAACAAGTCCTAGTTTTAATCTTTCGTCACAAAAACTGGATTGTAATTTACCCTGAACAAATGCATTTGGCAACATCAGTTTTTATAGGGAATCTTTTTCTAGTAAACAGTAGTTGCAATAAAACTGTTAACAGTGAAGTCTTATCCACGATAAACAGGATATATTTTCTGGAAATAAACATTGATGTAGATTGTTAAAGATGTGTTTTATTAGTGTCATCAGCACCGCAATTGAACTTCCAACCTCCATTGTCTTTGAGTGGTGCCAGAAAACCTGCAAATAAGACCGAAACTATCTGTGTGACCACATACCTTAAGAGGATGTGAAGAAATTTGACCTTTATGATTTGGGTGAACCAACCCTATATTCTGTTATGTATAATGCTTTCATGTTGATATTTATGAAAAGAAAAATACTGTTTTGGTAACTTTGCACAAATGGAATTTAGAATGCCGGTTACAATTTAGGGAGCCACATACATTTTCTACAGAAAGTACACTTCCTTTGACAAGTCTGTATACACTGAAGCCACACTGTGTACACTAACCATCCCAGTCTGATTTGTTTTCTAAATTTCCAGTTTCCCAGTAGTCTTAGTAGGATATAACTTAACGCTTCAGTGTTTGAGGAGAAAGACCTTCCCGGTTTTATACTGTATAAGTCATTGCTATATTTAAAAAAAAAATAAAGTAAAAGAACAACCTAGAGTGTTTGAAGACTTCAAGGTGCAGGATAAAGCTTCTTCCTGAAAGTTAACTGTATCTGAAAAGCAGGGGTACGTCTTTCTCACAAGGGACATTTTGATATGACAAAACATTCCAGATAGAGAAAAGCCAAGAGTCGGGGGGGAAACTTATGAAAGTTATGTGAGTATTTTTTTGACAGCTAAAACCTTTGCACTGTTTTTGCTTTCATGACACATTGCAAGGAAGTTTAGCTTCTCTAAAAAATTATCGACTTGGAATGAGTCAGCTAAACACATTTCATAGGGCTATTAATCCTTTGTATATGTTCTCCCACTGATGAAAAGAGCTTTGAGGGTTAAGATGATACATCTGTGTTATGAGGACATGCTTTCTATCTTCACTACAAACAGATCCAATGCCCCCACTTAGAGTGCTGGTGATGATAATAAAGGCTGATGACAGGTCAACTGGTGAATGATAATCTTTTTCTTCCTTTGTGTGTGTGTGTCTGTCCGTCATAAGGAATTGACATCTGCAGAACTAAGAGCAAAAACAGTCTCTTGCATGTTTATGTGAGTGTAATATAAAGTGGAACAGAAGAAGCTGAAAAAATGTAACGTAAATAAAAACAGGAAGTCTGTTTGTGATATTGGATTTTAGTATGTGGACCTCCTCATGCTGCAGTTTAGTGTTCTTTTATGCATTTTTTTATCCCTTGTTTTGGATATTTGAGTCATTTTCTTCTTGAATTTCTTTCTTGCTTGTCTTTTCTTTGCAGTCTCTTAATTCATTTTGTCCTCATTTTTATGTACAGATTAAAAAGCTTGACTCGTTCAGCTCCTCTCAACAGATTTATTGCTTTCTGCCGCATATTTGACGTGTCAAGGGACGACTTCATGGAGATACAAATGAGAGTACTTTAGCAAAACCACATTTTCAGCTGTTGGACCCCTTTGACTTTGATGTTTAAGGGTTTGTTGCCCCCATCTGTGTCTCAAGTGTGGTACTTGTGAATGGTAAAGTGCCCCTCTTTAGCCTCTCTTTGGTGCTGCATTCAACAAGTGATACTTAACATGTGAGAAAAATAACTCCCAGATTGGTGGACTGATGAGACACAGATAGACACATCGATAGACCAGTTCTTAGCACAGCGATCTCCACAGTGATCCTTTTAGAAATGATTATACAGACACAGATGGTGGAGCACTGCTGAGACAAACTTAAATCGCAGTATATATCACAAGTTTCTGCCCTCTTTTTCTTTCTCGAGGAATCCCAAGAATGAGTCTGAGGGTTTTTGGATTTTTAGCTTCTCCTTAAGGCCTCTGCATTAAACAGTCAGCATGACTTATAGCATGGAACCATGATGTCATTGCTGTAGTTTGAGCCCTAGATTGATCCTAATAGTTCATGGCTGAATTTAACTAAAAATAATGAGGAACTGGTCTTTAAATGAACAACCAAAAAAAAAGGAAAATTCATATGCTACATTTGTGTGGGCATTTTTGTCTTATGTATCACAACACAGAACAGTGGGCACTCTGTTCAAGCCCTCGGTGTACGAGACCATGACCAATGCATAATGATGCGTTTATTTATTTATTTTTTTTATTTTTGGTTCTTTTTTTTTTTTCGCCGAGGGGGTAGGGGTGTGGGAGGTACATATGCAGAGCCGGTTGTGGTGTGGTTTTGGCATACATGTGTTATTCATGTTCAAACATTGTGGTCATCCCAATCCATATTCATGCTTTTAAAAAGGCTGGCTGTGTGCATGGAAGTATAGTATCCCCTATCATGTTCCCTCCTATAGCAACCACAGACAGGGAGATTCGATTACGTCTGCTCGGCCTGCAAAAGGTATATGTGTGAGTGTTTGTGTGTGTGTGTCTGTATGGAAGCATGTCATGTGCACAAGGGTTTCTGTTAGTTTTGATAATGTTCAGCGGATCCCCTCTAGACTTTCTCAGGGGAAGCCACCTCTGCTTCACTGCACCCTCTGCCAGACTCTTTCAGCACTTGCTTCGGTCTGGTGTCATCACTGGCTCTGGCCTGGTTTCATCGACATGGCCAGGCCTTTGATTGTGAAGGAAAGTCAAGAGAGAGAGAGGGGGGAGATTGATATCGAGATAAATCGAGTAGTTTCCTGGCCTTATACGTTTCTTCCCTTTCCTCTCCCCCATTCTGCTGTCTGTCTCTCTGTGGAGCAATTGCTCTTGTGTCTGTCCATTTTTCACAATTTAATGAGCTTTCGCTTTTCCTGAAATACGCTCAGTTTTCTATGGAGGACTAAAAGTGCCAAAATTAAATAAATAAATACATCATTAAATAATTAATTAAATATGTCATTAATTAATTAAAATTGGAATTAAATATTTCATTAATTAATTAAAATTGGAATTAAATATGTCATTAATTAATTAAAATTGGAATTAAATACTTAAATGTGTTATTAAATAAATATATCATTAAATAATTAAATATGTCATTAATTAGTTAAAATTGGAATTAAATATGTCATTAATTAATTAAAATTGGAATTAAATACATAAATGTGTTATTAAATATGTCATTAATTTATTAAAATAACAATTATTTTAAGTAAAAAACATATTTCATTATTTCACGATTTAATTAATTATTTCATGGTCCTTGTGTTGCAGTGGATCATGAATTAATTTTATCTGTCAACCTCGCCCGTCAAAGTCCATGGGCGGGACTAACGTGAATCTAGTCTAATCCACTGCTTTTGTCTGCCTTGAAACCGGAAGTAGAAGTCTTTCTAAACATGGAGGCAGTGTAGAGGGAGAGTCGCTGTGAACTTTCTAGAGAGTTGGTGAGAGATATTTTAGACCTTGCAGAGTATGTGGAAGCAGGACCTGCTGACCGCGAGCATGTAGCGTGTAAAGCAGAGGAATTTATTGAAGTTGTTGAAGTTATTTCCGCACTTTCCGACCAAGATGTTGACCGTAGAGTGACTGCAAATTTAGAGGAAGTACTCCGCCGGTTTTCTGGTACCAGGGTGCAACAGGAGCACACACAGGGACCAGGGCGTTTGGCATACCGAGGGAAGTTCTGGAACATCACGTTCTTTGTGGATTACCAGCCTGTCAAATTGCAGCGATGCTCGGAGTGTCGAGCGCTTTTCCTTTAGGACCTACTCGGCGCGGCACGGCTCCGCTCGTCTTTGTTTAGCCGCGATTCCACAAGCATCTACTCGGCACGGTACGGCTCGTCTCATCTTTGTTAGCGAGCGTTTCCATACGGACTAATTTTCAGCACCTTCTCGGCTGAGGTTCCCAGCGAGCTGAGATGAGCCGATAATGTGGCGTTTACATAGTGCAGGCCACTGATTGGACAGGGAGTGACGACACAGAGCAACTTCAGCACGAAAACAAAATCCTGCATTAAAAAATGACTGTAAACAGCGACGGTGTGCATTGCTCTTCACGAAACTCTCTGTTCTTCATAATTTTAATGTGACAGCCAGACCTGTACCGTGGGTGAATGAAGAGGTCGAGACTTTGTCTTTGGTGGTGGACCAAAGAATACAGAGAGAGCTGGACGGAGAAAGTTTATCAGGAGGTCTCTGAGCGGATGGCCGCTCACATATACAGTAGACTGTATATAAAGAGGACAGAAGCAGTGTAGGGAGAAGCTGAAAAAGCTCAAAAGTGACTATCGGTCCACCCAGGACCACAACGGCCGGCGTGGGTCAACCAGGAGGTGTTGGAAGAGGTTTCATGGAAGCTATTTACTGGCACCGCACCGGCGAGCAACAGGAGGGAGACTCAGCCGCTGCATTGTTGGAGACGTTCGAGAACGGTGAGTGTTTTGTGACTTCAAGAAACTTATACATCATTTATTCCATTGGTGGCAAGCTTCTTTTAAGCAAACAAGTATTTTTAGAAAGTAACGTCGTTGTCTCCTGGAGCAGACAATAAGATAGCTAGTTAGCCATCGGCGCTAACTCCGTGCTCTGCTTGTATTTCGTGCTGCTGTTTCTAACGTTTAGCTCTCAGAAGCTAATACTTCAGTCAGCATGCCGTGTTTTTCTTGTACTTAGAGTGAGTGTTTATTTCTGTTCAAGAATCCCTTTCCACATGCGAAGCCTACTCCACCTCCGTCGCGGAGCCCCCGGCTGCCCTGTCTCCTCTCCACCACCAGCAGCAGCTCCTCTCCAGCACCAGCTTCGACACCGACCCTGTCAACAGCACCGTCTTATCACCGGTAAGACACGGTAAACAGAGAGCATGGTTGATTTTCGCATTATTATTATTACTACAGGTGTAAATGCCTGCAAGCATGATCAGAACAGTGAGACCAACGACCAAGAATTCAGGCAGGTGTAAATGCAAACTGTGCAGCAGCCAGCTCAGGAACGCCTGATGAAAGCTACATGTAGCTGCAGTGACACATAAACAGAACACATGCAGCTGCATTTATTTTCCATTGACTTAACAAGTAAGTCACTCTAATTAATTTACGTTCTGGTGCAGTGTAGTATTGCAACCATTCTTCTTATAGTCACTAGGTAGCTGTGAAACTGAATGAAAATATACATAAAAATGAGAAAACACAGCTCTTCTTAGCAACTCCAAAATGTGCACAGGATGAAATGAAGTTCACACCACGTCGTTTTTGTTTGTGGTGGAGGAGTTACTGCTTGTGCTTTGGTTAAAGCGAAGAGTGCCAGAAGTTTATTAAAGTATCAAAGACATGATCATGATTGAAAATGGATGGACGGGTGGCTAAACACATCACATCATAGCTGTGGAGTCCTTCCAGCTCCTGGGGACTACAATCTCTCAGGACCTCCTGAAAAAGGCTCAGCAGAGGATGTATTTCCTACAACAGCTGAGGAGACATGGCCTGCCACATGAGCTGTTGATCCAGTTCTACACTGCAGTCATCCGATCTGTCCTGTGCACCTCTGGATCAACCACACAGCAGGACAGAAACAGACTACAGCCCATAGTACGGACTGCAGAAAACATCATCAGAGACCCCACTCACCCTGGACATTTGGACTACAGAGCCCTGTACACAAAAATCACCACTACTGTGTTTATAGCAATTACCATTTTGCTAATGTGTTCATACATTCCAGTCTAGCTGTACATTTCTGTTTATATTGTGTTCTATTTTACTACTATTTCTTTTTCCTCCCTGTTCCTCTTTCTATAGTTTATTTTTTATTATTCTCTTCCATATTCCTAGGATGACACCAACAGCCGAAACCAAATTCCGTGTATATTGTGTACTTACTTGGCCATTAAAGCTGACTCTGATCACTTTTCTGTCTTTGGTCTAGGCAAGAGGAAAGGGGGCCACAGAAAACTGGACCTTCCTAGCGTACTTGTGGAGATGCAGGCTGAGGAGGAGTGGAGTCATGCCCAGCATGATGAGAACATCTGGTTGCTCCTCAGCGAGGCAAGAGAGAATGAAGCGGCCTTGCAGCGGGAGGAGATGGCCCAGAATACTGCCTTCAACCAGTCATTCCTGGGTGTGCTGGGGTAGCTGGGTAGGCAGTGGGCAGCCGGCGAGTGTGAGCGAGTCCACCTCCCATAGACTTGAGATTTACAAGTGCTGGTCATATAATTAGAATATCATGAAAAAGCTTCTCTTTTGGACAACTGTCAGGTCAGCAGTCTTCCCCATGATTGTGTAGCCTACAGAACTAGGCTGAGAGACCATATAAAGGCCTTTGCAGGTGTTTTGAGTTAATTAGCTGATTAGAGGTGTCTTCAATATTGAACCTTTCTACAATATTCTAATTTTCAGAGATACCAAATTTGAGATTTTTGTTAGTATTCAGGTATAATCATCAAAGTTAAGAGAAATAAACATTTGAAATATATCAGTCTGTGTAATGAATGAGTATAATATACAAGTTTCACTTTTTGAATGGAATTACTGAAATAATGAACAACTTTTTTCATGATATTCTAATTATATGAGCAGCACCTGTAGTTGTATATAGTTTTACTTTTAGTCCTCCACTGTAGGAGAGGCCCACCACAGTTTGTACTTTGCACATTGTAAATAGTTTTGATTTTGCTGCTGACTAATAAACTATTTTGTGACTTATGTGATTGCATCATAACTTCTCATTTTGTCTGTTAAGACACTGGTAGAAAAAGAGTCAACAGTCTGAACCAAACAATTCTATATTCCCTAATAATGTATTTGTGTTTAATGGGATTTAACATGTTTTAACACAAACTCCTTTATGGTTCATAATTCTGGTGACTGAATTACACCAAAGCAATACTGATTTATCAAACTGGAATTTTCTTAAAACAGCTGTTTTAATGTTTTGGCGTTTAATTTTTTATTTAATCTTGCTAACCTTCACAAACAAACAATAGTATAGACACATCTACAAAAGTTTATTGTCAGAATTGCATTAAAGAAAACAATAGCGGTCCGGGGACCGAAAAACAGAAGTATAACAAGAAGAATAACTTTGCATGACACGTAGTGCATCAGTGCATCCTGTACATCTCTGTCCTCCTCCTCTACACCTTGTGCCACTGCAGGCTCATGTGCTGCTGCTTCAGGTAAATCCCATGAAGTCTCATCAGAGAGCATCTGAAACACATACACAGCATACATATTTTAATACCTAATAGCGACAAACTGCAGCCATTACAGGGTCGTTCACAGGACTGATACACGATAGCTAGCGAACTAGCATTAGCTTACCCTCATATGTCGTCTCGTTCATATCCTCTTGTCTTCGGCTTGATACTGCTTTATCGCCTCCCAAACTCTCCTGTGTGTCTCCTCAGTGTTTCGACTCGTCGCTCTCAGCTTTCTCCGACTCTTCTATTACTCTGAATCTGACAGAAAGCCACAGACCGAGCAGCAGGTGTACTATCGCCTCCATGTACATTGTTGCATTGCGTTTGTGTCGCACAGAAATGACGGTAAGGGACTTTCGGACCGCCGTGCTATGACGACTCCACCCACGATGAGGTGGTTCTCAATGTAATGGAAAAACAACTAAACCGAGACGAGCCGTGGCGCGCCGAGTAGATGCTAAAGGAAATGCTAAAGGAAAATTTGTCTTGCACCGCATGTATCAACATTTGGGAAAGAGGACCGAGTCTTTAGCGGTTGCTAATAAAGTTTTGTTTTATTGAGTATCCAAACCAACGTAGAGGTGAATAGCGCCACCCAGTGTATCGGAATGTGTTCACAAGCTCTGCGTCAATCCATTATCTGGAATCGATTTGCCTTGACTTGATGTGCAGGGTAACCAATCAGGTGTTAGGATCCGCCCACCGACTTTGACGGGCGAGGTTGACAGATAAAATTAATTCATGATCCACTGCAACACAAGGACCATGAAATAATTAATTAAATCGTGAAATAATGAAATATGTTTTTTACTTAAAATAATTGTTATTTTAATAAATTAATGACATATTTAATAACACATTTATGTATTTAATTCCAATTTTAATTAATTAATGACATATTTAATTCCAATTTTAACTAATTAATGACATATTTAATTATTTAATGATATATTTATTTAATAACACATTTAAGTATTTAATTCCAATTTTAATTAATTAATGACATATTTAATTCCAATTTTAATTAATTAATGAAATATTTAATTCCAATTTTAATTAATTAATGACATATTTAATTAATTATTTAATGATGTATTTATTTATTTAATTTTGGCACTTTTAGTCCTCCATAGTTTTCGTGTCTCTTGTTGAATAAATGGATGCATGCCGTCAAATGACTGTCCTCGGTTAGTTAGAAACTACTGTAGCCATGCAAGCTTTTTGCTGACCTTGTTTCCCCAAAACAACTTTCAATGTTCCTTTCTCTCTCTTTTCTCTCCCTCCTCCCACATGTTGTACACACTGGCCCAAAACAACGCTGGCACTGTTGAGTGTGATGCATATGGATAGTGAGGGGAGGAAGTGCTGCATGTTGATAGAAAGGAAAATATTAGTTCAGCATTGGCACAGTGTTTATTGTGTGTATGTGTGTGTGTGTGAATGCATGAGTGCATCTAAAGTCTGTGTGAGGACCATTTGAGTTTTAGACGTTAGGAGTATGGGCATCTTTGGAAAGTCAAGATATTTCGAACTGATTTCACTTTCAGAGAGGCCTTCAAATGGCTGTTTGAGGGTCAGGAATTGGTTTTAGGGTTAAAGTTAGAATTAGGTTTAGAGTAGGGCTATAGGGTAAAGTTTGTTGTTAAGGTTCAGGTAAGAATAAGGGGCTGGGGATAGAAATATGTAAGTGAAGATTCTTATAAAGGTAGAGATACAAATGTGTGTACTATATGTGCTTATGTGTTGCATATGTACAAATATGAACACTGCTTACTTATTTTAAAGTTTTTCCTCAATGTGTATGACATACAGACATCTCTACCCAGTTGTACTTCACAAAACAGTCATATAATATCTAAGACACATCATCTGGAAGCACTGGGACACATCACAAGTGATGTTTTCTGGGGACGGTGAAGGTGTATGATGCTGAAAGACACGATGTCTTTCAACATCATACACCTTCACCGGGGCAACCCAGCCAGGGTTGATCAGGGCCTGAGTCATCATGTTCCAGCAGTAACCAACCACAGATCAGCCTTCTTGGTTTAAAGGCATCTTGTGGCTTTGGTCGTGGATTGAATGACACTCTTCTTTGGAGCTCCAGTGATGCACAACAGGTTGAGCAGATTGCAGAGTGAATGTCCTACTCCCCACAGTTTCTGGGAGTTTGCATGTTTCTTCTTGCTGGCTTGTTTAACGGTTTCTTCCCAGGACACTGTGAATCCCAGGAATCTGAGGTGATTACAGTTTCTGTCAGAAGTGTTCATAACATGTGCTTTGCAACTTCAGTTGTTTCCCTTGATCAACTTTCATCTGCCAGTCAGAGGCTTTGTAGAGGAGGCTCGTCACTGTATAAATTGCGTCATTTTAAAGGGCGATTATGTCCAATGATGCTCCATTGCAAGGTCTGGGCATTGGATGTTAATACTGATAGAACATAAGTCCTAACACACCTCAGGAGACATGTATAGTAGCCACAGGTAGAGCGATGGAGAATAGCACACTCCATCTTATATGACAGACAGGCTGTTTGCTGCTTTGGGATATGTTCATGCATCCATTTTAATTATGCACTTACATAGCAGTTTGCATCTAATGCATTTCAGTGAAACTACTGAATATTCCATTTAACAATTTTCTTATTGCTATTGATCAAGTGTGTATCACTGGTACATATACATTGCCCTAATTTACCTGTTAAATGATATTTCTCTTAGTCGGTCCACTGCCACGTGTTCTTGGATCATCCTCCTTTGTGATGGAACCGCTCTCGCTTCTGAAGACAAGGCTAAGCCACCTCTAGTATCTCCTTGTCAGAGTAGTGTCCATGTTGTCTTGTCTACAGCAGGTTAGCCATTCTCTGTTAGAGATAGTCCTTGGATACCCCAGAATTTTGTGTGAGATTTTTGATGTGAAAAGTTGACTTTTTACTGAAGTCACTGTCTGTCTTTCTCCAGCATTCTCACCTATACAGAAGAGTGGGCAGAACACAGCTCTGATAGAAGCTCAGCTTGATGTGGGTGTTGTATTGTGGTGACTCCTAAACACTGGTCATGCCACACAAGAGAGTCCTTGCTTTGCTCAGCCTGCTCTGGATGTCACTGCCAGCATCTGCATCTTGTCTTTCAATCAGTATGGATAACTATAAAAGCAAATAATCCACATCTCATGATCTTTATCTTTCAGCAGGTAGGGATTGTATTTTATTTGATTGATTGTCAATTTTTGAACACTTTTTAAAGCACTGGTCCATGTTTAATTAAACAATAATACTGGTATACCTGATAACACTAATATATTCCTTTGGTCCTAAACAAAGATACAGTAATAATGCTACAAAACACTTAAGAGAAATGTGATCCAGAATGAAATTTGGAATAGCATTCATTACACTGACAATTGACCACTGATTACATAAACTAAATATTTGTCCTTCTCCTTATCTGACATATATTTCCTATCTAGATACAAATGCAGGGTGTGCTGTAAGTATTCCAGGTGTGTGATTGTGTGTGTAACAAATCTATTACTCAGTGATGCTTTTAAATAACTCTTTGCTCTAAGTGTACAGTCCTGCATGTGTGCGATCTTGATAGATCTGTGATGAGGCCACCAATGCCTTTCATCCTAATGGATTCCAGCTGACCAATCACAGTGTAGAATCATGGCCACAGATAAGGCCCGTTGGAACTGGGGAGGTTTCGTTTAACTGCCTGTGATAGGCCCACCCCCCTGTATTCCCCTCTGCTGCTATCAGCAGTCTGCCGGGGTTAATGGTGAGAGCCTGAGGCTGACTGATTGGAGCCAGGCTATACATCAGTCAAGACGAACCTGGTGTTGGGCCATATGTCAGGCCCCAGTGGTTCTGGGCCATCTTCTGCCTGACCACAACACATGTAGTTCAGTTCAAGAAATCAGACGTGTCTGATGACGCTCCAACTTGATGAAGAACTCAAATCTGACTGTACCCTGATAATGACACATGATAACTCAGACGGACCTGTTCCAGCCTAACTCCAGTGTTGCTGTTTCGTACTTTAAGATGTGAGACAGGCACTTCAGTTCATTCCTAATGTTCTCAGAAGAAAATGGGTCACAGTTTGACTGTTGAACTTCCAGTTGAACTGTATGCCTGTATGCTGTATTTCACTTGTCTGACCAGATCACTGTAACATGGGCAGAGGTCAGAAGCTACAGGTTGACACACAGCTGCTGTGGTCCCTGCCGGGTGGCCCCAATTTCTTTCTTTCTTTCTTTCTTTCTTTCTTTCTTTCTTTCTTTCTTTCTTTCTTTCTTTCTTTCTTTCTTTCTTTCTTTCTTTCTTTCTTTCTTTCTTTCTTTCTTTCTTTCTTTCTTTCTGTCTTTCTTTCTTTCTGTCTTTCTTTCTTTCTTTCTGTCTTTCTTTCTTTCTGTCTTTCTTTCTGTCTTTCTGATCAAAGGGCTCCCATTCTCTCTCTCTCCAAAAAGGAGAAAAAGAAAAGAATTAATACTAATGGTGCTGGGAGCAGAGGACCAAAGCGTCAGGGTAATTACCCAGCAATCACTGCAGCATTCCGCAGCTGAGGGGTGCAGAGATAGGGTCTTGAGTCTAAAGAGCATGGACGTGGATCAACTTGGCCTGCACACACACGGACACGCTCACACTCACGTACAGCTTCGCTCACACAAGTGCAATCTGTCTTTATTGAACAACTGTGGGTCTGCAGGAGTCTCTCCCTGCTCATTTTGCTCTGCGGTCGACCAGGAGAAATCGCTATGAAAACAATTGCTCCGTCTTTCTCTACCATGTCATTGTTTGGGTGCCTGTGTGCATCTCTGTGTGTGTGTTGCTGCATGTACACATATGTGTGTGTCCGTGTCTAATTGATATGTATGAATGCAGTGGAAGGTTTTCTGTGTGAATGACTTTCTGCAGGAATGTGTGGGGGAGAGGGGGAGGATGTCTGCCTGTCAAGTGTGTAAGTGCTATATGCAGCCCCCATCGAATGGACCTGGCCCGACATTCGTGATGATAATCACAGCCTGATTGTGTGTGTATTCCTGAGAGATCCCAACTGTACGTTCAGAATAAGCCACGTTATAAAGAATGTACATAATTAGACAAGTGGATATGGTTTCCTGTTTGTGTATGTGCGCTCATATGCAAATGTCCTCATGCACATACACAAACAGTAGGCCTCATATATCAGGCTAATCAAATATTGTTGTTTCCATAATTGTAAATTACTAGTAGAATCTATCAAAGTTTTATCTCTGCGAGGTAAATTTTTTCAGACACTCGACAAAAGTTTGATAATGAAAAGAAAACTAAACTGCAGTTTATAGAAATAACTCAGGTGCATCTGGAGCTCTGCCTCTAAATGTGATTAATATTAAAATAGTCAGTAAAAGTTTATTACAAATGCAACTTTTTACTGCTTAGGAAGCTTTTATTTCATGACGCAGTTATACAATCAAAATAATTATTGTTGTGTTTTAATTTGTACCTCATCGTGTTGCACATTTTAGAACAGTCTGTGTTTATTTTCAAAACTTTGCCTGCGAAAGCTGTTTTTAACTTAATGACTTACAGTAGGTTCTTTCCTGGTTACAGTTCAGGCATTTAGAACAAACAAATACTGACCAGTTCAGATAGGCTGTGTTTTATTTTCTGCAGAACCGGACTACGGTGCTTTTTATCATGTACAAACAAAATTAGAATAATACAATAAACCTTTGCCTCCTGCTCACCTTGCTGATGACCGCAGCTGGTTTTGGAGATCTTATCTGAAATTCCTCAGCTCCCTCCTGTACTTTTGTATACACACATTTTTAAAATAAGTTTCTTGTCATGCAGTTTTGTTTAATTTGTCTCGATGGGATTCTTTAAGTTAAATTAGGTTCTTATTCTTTGTAATTTGTTTTTTTTAATTACACCTGTTAGTGAAGCAGAAAGAATGCTGTTTATTGTTACTAAAACAGTTTTTCACCAAATCTGGCATAATTTCTAAACATAGAATTGTCTTTGTTGGTGTTCAGGTTTAATCTTTTTGGTATTTTTTCAGGTTGTGCCATAATATTTATTTATCATGCAAAAATTCATGCAATCGAGGTCATGTGAATACATTTCCATTTCAAGAAAGACTTGAATTTATTACTGCATTTGTGCTGCTTAGCTCATACAAAAAGAGTTGCATGTTTGCAAAAAAGCAGTGAAAGAAAAATACACTTGTAACTATTGATAAATACGACTGATTGTGTGTTCTGCATTCTTCTTTCTGTGTGCATAAAGTGTGTGTTTGTCTACTTTTGTGTATGTTTACGTGCCTGTGTGCCTGCATACAAATGAGAGTATGCATGTCACTGATGGATACAGAGCACCTTTGTATTTCTAAACAGCCATTGGTGGTTGGGAGCAGAATAAATTTAGGGGCAATCTACTCCAAGAGTTACAGGCTTCAGTCATAATCGCAGTGAAACTCGTAGAAAATTCTGTCTCTTTCGTTTGCTCCCAGTTCCACTTCAGTCAATCTCTTTTTTCCCTTGGCTGTAGGTTAGGAATGGACCTGACTGTTAGGTTTGTCAACATGGATTCTGCCTCTCCATGGTCCATTTTGGTTTTGTGGCAGGAGAGGTTTTGGTAGAGAACTGCAGAGCGGAGACATGAAGGCACATTGGCACACATGCAAATACACAATGGCAGAACACATGTTTTTGTTATGTCCAGCCATCTTCTGCAGCCAAGTGTTGGGCAACAAATCAAAAGAGCCCAAAAAAGGCCTTTATTACATTCCTTCGTTGCAACCATCTTTTGCTCTTTTTGACATACAGTAAAGTACAGAAATAAATAATGACTTCTAGTTTTTCCTCATTTAGAAAAGTGTAGATGATTTCAGAACCTGAACATCACGCTTCCTGACCCTCCCTCCTCTTCCTCCCTCTCTCAGGCACCACTCGTCTTATGAAGTCATTGTGCTCTGTTGTTACGGTCGATAACAGATGAATAATGGCTCCTCAAGCGAAGCAGCATGACATCAGGAAGGTCATTTGAGAGGAATAAGGGGAGAGGTGTCATTTTCTGCTTTAAAGGTCTCCCTGTGTCACACTGTCCCTTCACATTCCCAGCGAGACAACTTAATGGTGTGTAGAGCTCTGGAGGGGACTTCACAACCATGAGTAAATGGTGGTAATTCCCTTTCATCAGCTAACTGTATTTGTGCAGTGTAATGTTTCTTGACATTTTTATGTTAAGCTGCTCTTTTTATACAAGGAAACTTCAAATGAGGTAGTGTTTAGAAGGTGAGTGTCAGATGTGCAAGTAAAATCTCGGAGCGGAGAAGATAATATGTCCTCTGTGTCACCGTGTTCTGTAAAGTGGAGATGAGTAACATCTCACTGAGTTCAAAGAGTTCTGTGGTTGTGAGCCAGTCTGCAGTCATCACACGGTGGATGCTTGAAAGACAAAAACAGACACTAGATTCCACATTTAATGGGGAATCGTCAGAGTGAATAAGTGGCGATATGGCGAGAAATTACCACACGGAGGCGCCAGCTTACACAGTATCATTACCTCCACAAGTCTTGCAGTTTTGCCGGTGTTGTTGTGTTTCACAGGCAGAGATGAGGTGGTGGTGGGAGGTGGTGTAGCATCATGGGTTAAATGAAGTGCAACTACACCCTACTGACACCGGAAAGGTCACTGTCTTCCCTGTTCTTCACGACCAGACTGTGTTTCTCTTTGGAGAGCCGTGAGTGCTCTGAAGCAGTATGAAGTCCTTCAGTAATCTGGGAATCAACAGCCTTTGATGGCAAGAGATGGGACCAATATGCGAGTATACATGTCTGAGAGTGTACTGTAAGATACATATATATACACAAACATCATCATAAGTTTAATATTTACATGCTTTCCTTGGATAGCTGTATGAGAACTTGAAGTAGCAGTATGCTATTTCCAACATGTAGTCTTTCATATTGTCTCTGTTTGACTGTGACCTAGATTTCTCTTGGGAAATGCACACTGTGTTACTACATATTGTTCAGTTTGCGGTTATTGTCCCTTCGTGTATTGGTGTGTGTGCGTGCATGCATGCACATACATGTCAGCGCCAGGATCTTTGGATTTTACAACTGTCCCTGTCATATTTTCAGAGGTGATGACAAGCAAGTTGCCTTTCAGAAAGGGCAACCAATTATTGTTTGGTATTTTTATTGGTCCAAAAAAGTTTTAAAAATACAAATGATTGTGTTTTTATGGTGGTCACGCTCCACGCTGGTCTCCTTTGTGTTGTGCAGAAATGATTCCCCTGGCGGGCCACGGAGTTCTAGTTCTTAGTTTGGATGGAAGACAGATGGGTCGACCGGGTTTGTGGTTCTGCTCCGGAACAAGCTGCTTTTAGATCACCGTCTTTTTGCCAGAGACACAGAGCCTGATACTTCTCTCCCATTACATTAGAGCTCAGCTTGTGCTAATCATGATCATAATGTACAGACTGCAACCGCAATGCAAAAGCACGGCTCCCAGCGGATTTGTAGGCCCACTGAACAACAAATCAAAATGATTTGTTGACAACTATTTACTGTACATGAATGTATGTCAGCTGTTGTTTGAGACTTGAAAATACTGAGTCACTTATTCAAGAATAAATAAATACCAGAATTCACATTTCTTTTACAGTACTACACTTATCTACTTCTATGGGTTTATATTAGTTTATTTATAAACCATCTTTATACCAGTATTAAGTGATAATTTTCCATTTTGCAAAAACTGTTGACTTGTAAAAATCACTCCTGATGAAATCTCTACATCCCCTGGCCTCCTAGTGCTTTCCAAAAATGTACCATTTAGCTGTATTTTGGAGCTACAAGTCAAGTTCAGTGCAAGGTAACTGTACATCAACACTCCCACTTTTAGGGGGGACCTGGTCCTGGCCTTTCAGCTTTTTGATAAAGTTATCAGAGTCAAAACAGTGTGGCTGTAAACAGTGGGGAGCCATGTGTGTGGGAGATGACTGAGACAGACGTCATGGTTTCTCAATAGGACACACATTCACAGAGAGAGTCAGTCCACACTGCAGTGCCTGTCATGGAAGCTGCATATCGTAGGTGGTCTGCTTCAGTGGGAGGTGTGTTTGGTTGGAGAGTGGGATGACATATGCACAGCAGTTTAGTGATAAAAGCCTCTGGATGTGTGTCTGTATGTGTGTGTGAGAGGGAGAGAGAGAGAAAGATGCGGGAGTATAGTCTGAGGTAGCCTTATATACTGAGAGATAAAATGAATGACTGCTGTTCTCATCATAACAGCCGAGCTACTGAAAGGGAGGCCCTCCTCCTATTCCCCAAAAAACAGCTGCCCCGTGCCTCGCCTGTCCACAAAAGGCATTCCTCCTCAGAGAGTACGATCGGAGTTTGAGAATCCTGACAGAGTTCCTCGCCCTCTTTCCCATATCCATGATTCATTCACGTGGCTCATTTTCCTCCGGTGGTATAAGGTTTAAGCTGTGTTTAACGTTTTTCTGCACAATTTCACAGGGAGCCCAGCGACGAGGCTAAATATTTCATCAAGGGGTTGTTATTTTGTCCAACCAGGCCAAAGCAAACTTACGACTGGTGAAGAATGTAATCATTTATCTAAGGACCAGGGGCGACATGCTCAATTTGACCTAAAATAGGGCTCTGTGGTGTCCACAGGGACAAGAAGCAAGGGTGTGCATGAGTGCGTATGTATATGTTTCAGTGCATGTTTAGGAGAACAGGGTATGTCAAGCTACTGTACTACAACAACCAGAGGCCAAAATGAGATATTTGGTTTGTTTGTGCTCCCGTCTTTGTTTACTTAATGTGGAGATAAGAAGCATGTTCTAGTGTAAGTCCTTCATAATATGGCAGCTTTCACCAGTGCTTGATGCTAAGGAAATTATGTCTATTTTGTTTCAACTTCCGTGCACCTACATCCCATTCGAGTGAAATAAGTAGAAGTAACTACTCTGTTCATTCTCTTCAAATGATTTTTATGTTAAAGAATGAATGAGGACACTTCTTCCTTTCTTCCTTACAGAGTCCACCCAAAAAACCCATCTAACACACCCATGGCAATCATGAATCACTGGGAATTTAATCAGATTTTGGTAGCGTGAAGCTTTCCCATCATTCCCTGAAGGGTCTAATGTCCCTCTCGGTTGTGGACTGGCCTATCAGAGCCTTTAGCTTGGTTGTATAATGACAGTCATTAACCTATCAAGATCTGCCGAAGGGTCCTGGCTGCTTTTTCCCACCCCTTAATACCACTTTCCCTCCATTGCCAAAACCAAGATGGCTCCCTTATATCTTTGTCGTTGCTCTCCAGGGAGCAGAGAACACCAAAGTCTGCGGTCTAATTGGATTCATTTGTAAAATAACTGTGGAGATTTGGACATTATCTATCTATGTACCCATGACTGGAATGCAGCTTAATCTACCTATTGGATATTTTTTTAATGCCACTGTTACAGTAAAAATGTGGTCTCTTGATGGCCTGAAGTGCTCTCCTTTTTTTAAAAAATCGGAATCACATGTTCATTAAATAATGAATTCCTTTTAGTGAATACCATTTTTCCTCAAATAAAAACTGGTAGTCAATTAAAAGCTGGGTCTCCAGTAATGGCTGAGGGCATCGTCAACTAGAACAAATAAAGGCTTGCATCTAAATACAGATCAAGAAAATAACAGGAGTGGATAAATTCCAGGGTCTTGCCATGCAAAGCACATGGCAGCTAAGCATGATGCACCACTTTAATGTAAGAAATTCAACAAAGATGGTGCTTGGCTCATTCATTCTGATCCACGTTGCTTTTTCGTCCTTTAATCCTGTTCACCTGTTGCTGCCTATGGTACCCCTGCAAATGTCACAAAAAAGCACTACTAAGAAATGATGGGTCTCTGTCCACTAAATTTAACAGTGCAAACAGGAACAGATCAAAATGAGGCTTCTTATTAAAATATTACCAGTTACACTTAAGAAACAGCTGCAATTAGAAAAAAAGCTTGCCTCTGATATGAGTCTGCTTCAAATAAAGGGCTATTACCTTTTACTGTTGAGGAAAATTAAAGCCCAGGTCACAATTTTAGGAAATATGTTGCATCTCTTTTGTGCACTATCCAACAACTGTTCTGAGAAAGCACTGCTTGTGTGAAATGTGGTTTTAATACTTTGCAGTGACGAGTGAATGGCATTTAGTCTGCAGAGAAAATCATTAAAGAAGTCTGAGTCAGAGACAGGAAAATAAATTCTCTGTGCTTGTGTATATATGTCAGTGAAACTCAGTGAGCCCATCAACAGTTCATATTGATCCATCTATTCTATCAAGATGACATTATTTCAACATCAAAAGAACGTTAGGCAAGTCATACAGATTATAATACACCGCTAGCAAGTCACCATGTCACCATGTCACATCACCAGACGTGGTGTCCTTTTGAAGCTCATTTGTAGACCTCTCAGGTTTCATTGCATGGCTCAGCGTCCTGCCCCAGCTGCATCTGTTTGTGTTTTGTTTGGTACCGCTCAGAGCGTTGTGTGTTTGAGTGCTCCTGTGTGTGTTCATGTATGGGTCTTTGTGTATGTTTGTGTTCTGTCTTGCAGATGTTCATCAGATAAAGGCTGCTGAACACCACAACTGGCTATTACACCACCACTTTAGCAACATGAGGTTAGCCACAGAAAGGCAGATGCAGAGACAGAGTCCTGTAAGTCAATGGGCTGAATTAGCTCTTAGTGTAACACTTAAACTGATACTCAAGCTGATACAGTTAACAGCTGTTTCATCAGACTGTCCGTTGGACATAAACTACCACTATATTTCACGGAACAATTCAAACAAAACGTGTGGATAATATAAATATACCTCAGACACCAGGAGGTGGGAACACAAGGTGGTTGCAGAACCCTCAGATCTCTTTGTGACTTTGGTGTGTACACCTCTCCGTTAAGTCTTCCACTTAGAGGCAGAATGAACTTATTCTCTCTTTGGGGATCCAACTATAATTGTCTTGACCCAAGCTGTACAGTGGAGGCTTTCATTGCTGCTCATCTTTGAGATGCCAGGTCTGAATGGAAGACATTACAGCAGGAAATTGGAGAATGCAGCCAGAGGGTGAACACACTATTCAGTGTCTAGATTCATCTCCTCGATGAATCAGGGGTCATAATTTCTTTATGTGGTTCTTGGGTACCACAAGGTCTCCAGTCATGATACTCCAGCTGCGTACATTGTGCAAATGCTGCTTTGCTTTTCAGGTTCAGTTTAAACTTTTCTTCCCATGATTCTTTTAATCTTGATGACTGTTAAGTGCTTGTTTCACAACAGTATGCTACTAACATCAGCTCCTCTGTTTCTCTCTGTTTTTCTCCCTTCAGATTGAGAACCTGTTGGAACAGTTAAAGGATAAGGACAAACAGCTGGCTGGATTGAGGGAAAGGGTTCAGGGCCTTCAAACTGATTCCAGCAATACAGACACAGCTCTGGCCACATTGGAAGAGGCTTTATCAGAAAAGGTATGGAGGGGGGGTTTGGACGGGAGGATAATAGTGGACTTGTTGAAAAAGCCAAAACATAGGGTGAAGGAGAAGTTGGGGGTCAAGAAAAGCTGAGTGTGACTCTGAGAAAAGAAACCTCAAACCGAGAGTCGAGGTTGAGGGAGGCGTTCCCTTTTAGAATAGCTGCTGGTTAGATGATGTAAGGAATCACACATCTTGATGATGAAGAGGCTAAAACATTTGTCAGATATAGACCATAACTCACAATTGAAACCATTCTGACACACTTATCTTTCAGGAGACTGGGATATGGCTTATTGCTTAATGAAGCTGCATTCTTTACTATGACACACAACCGTAATTTATTGACACAAGCGCTTAATTTACAGACCTTGGACCACACGAGATGTGGTCCTGTCTGAAAGCAGTGAGGAGGAGAAGGAGGTGCTGGCAGAAGGGAGGTCTAAGGTGAACATAGACAGAGGATTAGTTCCTGTCTGTAACTGCGCTGAAACCTAGGGAGGGAATGATCTATAGAATAAGGGGAGGATAAAAGTTGCAAAAGCGAGAGGAAAGGAGAGGTGGAAAAGAAGTTGAATGGCAGAAGAGGCACAGCGCTGATGGTGGAGGTGGCCTCAGAATTAATGGAGGGAGAGGTCAAGGAATGCAAGGGTGTGGGCACAGTAAAAACTGAGGAATTTCTAGAAGGGAGAGAACACATCTCGACAAATACAATTACAAATTATATGCTGGGGGTGGAAATTAACAACAGATAACACAACCATGCACACAGATCAAAACGCTGAACTGCTACCATGAGCACAGCATGATGACAAAGATGGTACAGACAATGTAAATTCTCAGTGAAAGGTGCAAGTCCTTGTTCAGTGTTATTTTAATATCAAGTTTGCATCTGATTCTGCTCTGTAGTGTATCATCAGTTTTTTCCTCTATTTCTCCTGAACATGTTTCTTGTTGTACCTGTTAAGGCTCTTAAATGCACATTCAAATATTTAAAAAAATTAAACAGGAAAAATGAGTATTTTGGTAAATAACACAACTGCCAGTAAGTAATACTTCATGGCAAGACTCTGGCTTGTTTATATAAATACAATAAAGATGTTCGATATTGTACAAGATGATGTTGAAAGGCCAATAAAATTTGGCCAGTGTTTGCGTGGCTTTAAAGGCTGTCCAAAGTAGCATGCTATAGCTAGTGTGCAGCCAAAACATTCTGGGTGAAACAAGGAACTCACACTCTAGAAATTCTGTTCCTTTTGTCAATATGTGTAGGAAGATATATTGTTGGGAAAACCATGGTGCTTAAGATCTGCATGTGGTTCAAGGTGGACCAAACAGATTCAGTCCACATGGATGGATTGGCTGGACATTGGTTGTAAACATTCAATGTTGTTTTCTGGCAACCGTCTGTGCAGCGGCTCTCCAGAAAGCCTCACCTCAGTGGTACAGAGTTAGCATGCTGCCACTAGAACAAAAAAATGAATCACCTTGCTGGCCAGAGTGATGTTTTGTTTTCAGTAAAATCCATCGCATTTCATCTCACAGGTCTTACCCAGTGAAACCCCATTTATTTTACTCTATTCCAGGGAAAAGAAGTGACTGTCAAGAAGCTGCATTACTGATACAAATTATCGCATTGAATAATGGTGTTATTTTTCTTGTCTACACACGTGTTTAGTGATTTGTTTATGGATTTGAAGTCATGGTTACAGGGTGCCAGAAAATTCTAATTGGAGAGCAGCTTAAACACAGGATTTGATGTTATATACTGTACTGACCGATACTGTGGAGATGTCAAATCCTAGTCTGGCAATATATAAACTCTGCCTTGAACTGACTGGCTTGATTTCAGAGTGACTCCATCTTTCTTAGCTTTGTTGCATGTCTGAAGTTGCTGGCAGCCCACATTTGTTGGTACTTCAGTCTAAAAAATGATCGGTTTGGCGCTTCAGGCTAAAAAATGGTTCCCATTTACATGTTTGTTTGTACTGCAGGCTAAAAGATGGATGCTGTTTTACAATTTGCTGGCGCTGGTTGCTGGTTAAGAGTCCCATTTAGGACAGATGTGAATGTCCAGCTGCACTCTTTGTTTTCCAGTGGATAGCCACATTTTTATGTGTTCCAACATGCACATATTGTATATGTGTTGTCATGCAAATATGATGGCTAGCCATCTGGCTCAGAGGCTCTCCAAAATGATGGTTCTTGTAGGGTCTTCCTGGTATGCAGTGGTAAGTACCTACCAAAAGTGGCCTAAAGAAGGCCAACTGGTGAATCGGTGACAGGATTCATGGTCAGGGTTCAGGGTCCAGGTTCACTGATGGGAGTGAAGAGCTGTTGGACCACAAATTGCTGCAAACCTTAAGGCTGGTTAGGACATAAAAAGTGTCATAGCCTGAATTACTGTACACACAGTGAATCATAGCTTGCTGCATATAAAGCAGCATTGCTAGAACAGTCAGAGTGCCCAATGTTGACTCCTACCCACAGTCCAAACTACTTACAATGCACACATGAGTGTCAGAGCTAAATGATGGAGCAGTGAAAGGAGGTGGACTGGTCAGATGAATCACATTTTCTTTATCATCTTTTGGTTGATGGTAAAACCTTGAACCTGGTATTTGTGTTGATGCTACTTTGACACAGTGCCTACCTAACCGTTGCTGCCAGTCATGTACCTTCATAGGAGCTCTTTTATGCAATAGCAGCAGCCTCTTTCAACAGAATAGTGTTCTAGCAGTGTGGCAAAATTGTTTCATGAATGGCGTGAGGAATAATGATTTAAGGTGTTGACAAGGCCTGCAAATTTCTTGAAGGATTGCCTGATGTCACAGGATACCTTCAGAGGTCTTGTGAGGTCCATGCGTCCACGGGTCAGAGCTACAGGAGACCTACACAATATTAGGCAGGTGGTTTTAATGTTGTTGTTTATGTTTCAAGTCTGACCATTGCAGCATTTCTTCCCGATGGTCTGTATGGCATATACGTCATGTGACGGCCCCCGTGTTTATGTCTGATAGAGGAGCTAACAACATCTGTTCTCTCCATGGTGCTGGGATTGGCCAGGTAAATTACTGAGATGTGGAGGTCCTGGGCCCGCTGCTCCACCTCCACTATATATGCTGGCTTCCAGTGACCCGTGGGGCTCTCTGCTCCTTCACCTGAGCCACATGCACAATTTATTTAGTATTCTCTGTTAGTGCACCCTTCAACACCTTGCACCACATCATTCTCACACACCCACATACACACTACTGATATTACAGACAATAGGGGGTTCTGTTCTATACTATCAAGACATCCACAATTATGGTGCTCAGTACTGTTTGTTTAATTATTTATTTATTGAATCGCTTTTTCTTTTGTGTTGTTTTTTGTTTTTGTTTTTTTTCTGTTTTATTGGTGGGCAGTTAGTAGTTGGGAATAACACACCACCTCACACTCTTTAATTCTAATAGCACCGCCTGTTGGTTTCTCTCCCTGTTCGCCCAGTCTTTGTTTCCCCTGCACATCACTGAGGTGTAGCACTGACCTCTCTGGCTCATAATTGGGAATTCTAATAAAGAATGTCTGCTTAGCTTTCAGGGAGGGCTGGTGATGGTCACACACACGCACTAAATATTAAAATATTTGGCTGCAAGACTAAAATATGCATCAATCTCATATAATGTTGACACCTCTTTTGTGGAGTTAAACAATGAGAATGAATGCAGACAAAAAAAACAAACCAAAAAAAGACAAGACACACCCCATATTCGTAGTTATTATTTGTTTGACTTACTTTTAGTTGTAATGAATTATTTGGGTTATTTTGGAAAGCGGACTCCTCCCGTTCTTTTGTCATGGCCATTGAGCCAGGTTATGACAGACACTAAAGCGGAGTTTGCCAACAAAATTAACATGTTTTGCACACTGGACACAGATCATGTGAAAACAGCTTAAGTGGCATCAAACACAGGAATATTTGAGTTCTACTTTTGTGTGCCTGCACGTGCGTGTGCGTTTAGGTGTTTGTATCTCTGGCTTACTAGGCTGCTATTATTTCCTTTGTGTACTGTTTTATTTAATTGAACGACCCTGAATTTATATCCTTCAATCAAGAATCGTTTACTCTGTGCTCACAGAAATCAGCCTATTAAAAGATTAGATGTTGGCTAATGTGTGTTTTTTGTGTTTGTAACGAATGGGCTGACAGAGTAGATGTTTTCACTTAAAATGATCTTTTATCACCTACATTTGTTTTTGTTGCAGTTAGACTTTGAAATGAATAGCATAATGGCACAACAAACTGTAAATCCCTTTTCTGCGTCAGCCCATCTGTTTACCCAGAAACCACTTCTGATGCAGCCTACATATAATTCAGCTGTGATGAGGAGAATGTTGGCAAGCTTTTCAGACTTTGTGGTCAACACTGGGTGTGTGTAATGTGTTTACAAGAGTGAGTGTGTGTGTTGCTAATCACAAACTCTGTCACAAACCTGCTCTTGGAGCCAGTCGCTAGCCACAGCGCTGTGGTTCTAATTAACAGACTGGGGTATTGTGCCCATTCCGAGCCCTGCTCTTTGGTGTATGTGTGTTTTTTGCTGTGTTTATGTGTGCTCCACACAGGCAAGTTTTAGTATCATATGCTGGTCTTTGTCTGTAACCCCCGAGCATCCTAGAGATATTTCATGATGTTGGGAAAACACAGAGGGTATGTTAGCCAAGTGGTCTCTCTCCCTCTCCTTTATGTGTCTCTTGCCCTCTCTCTTTCAAAGCCCACTCTGCAGTGCTATCCTGTGCCAGGTCTAGTTAGTGAGTGTATTTGTCCAATTACCCAGAGGTTTAAAGCTGCCAATCATGCGGCGATGCCACATCGTAAAGCCTCATTGCTGAGCTGTGCTCTGTGCCTAAATAAACACCTGAATAAACACCTTGGTAATCGCTTCAGTCCACACCTAAACGCACACACATACAAGTTAGCACACACCTACTACACACACCTTGCATGCTCAGCCACCCATGGCGTGGATCTCTGATCTTCATCCAATGCCCAGAGCTGTGGTCCTGTTGTCCGATGTGATCAGAGAATACAGAAAATTCTGATCTAAACATTCCAGCTAGGTTTATCAGGGGGCAATGTGGAGTTGTTAGGAAGTGATCGACAGTGCTGTCCAAATTCATTCCCAATAAATCTGTCTCTGTCTCTAAACCCTTCTCTTCTTTCCTTCTCTCTGTTCTACTTGGCTCGGCATGTGACTTCTATTATTTATGGTTGTGTTATTGAAGATGGGCATTTATAAGTTTGTCTTTGGCCACACTTTGCGAACAGGTTGGTGATACTCTTCAGTGAGATATTGGCTTAAAATGTCCAGCAATGACATGTAAGTATTGAAATCAAAGATTACAGTTGTCCACCTTTGCACACGAGTCATTTTGTAGCATTTTCTCCTATGTATTGAACAAGGTATTCACTATCAGGGCCTTATGCCATATTTCTGCTCACACCTCTCACCAAACTCTCTTTTCTTTTGTTCTTTTACTACCTCGCCATATCAGGAGCGAGTGATTGAGAACCTCCGGGAGCAGAAGGATCGGGAGGACAGGGTTCGGCTAGAGGAAATGGAGCAGATGAGGAAGGAGAACCAGGAGTTAAAAGGCAAACTCTCAGCCCTGCAGCCCCAGAAACTGCCTCAGAGCCAGACTGCTAACCCCATCCCAACACAGAACCAGAGGCCTGATGGAGAGGTCAGTGTGGCTTGATAAGGTTAATACTGGAAATTATGTTGTTTAGATAATAGAAAAGTGTGTGTGTGCGTGTGTGTGTGTGGTATGCAGAGCTGGTAGATCCTGTGATATGTTTTGACTAGCGTTTTAATCATTCCTAAATGTTAAATTTAACCTAAACAAAATATAACATGTAGTTGGAAGTGTCTGCATGTAGACGTGAGCTCAAGATTGCTGGTTTGATATGTGTGTGGACTGTAGACAAACAGCCATCAGTACAAGTACTGCCTATACTATGCACTTTGTCCCACAGGATAAAGGGATGAATTAACCGAGTGATTTATGGACGTAAAAGATCTCTCTATCCCTGTTCGGGTGCCAAGTCGGAGGCCTTGCTCTTTTTTCTCTCTCTTTTTCTTCTCCCAGCCTTACAAGCCAGGACAGACTCTCGCCCTGCCAGAATTTATGAGGATTTTTTTCATTTATACTCATAAAAACCATACACACATCTCATTCCTGTGAAATGATATCTTGTTGAATGTTGATGCGGCACCACATGAAAGTGACAACAGCTCAATAACTCTTTGTCGAAAACATATTCACACTCTGACAGAAGTGTTGCCATAATTGGACTATTTTGTGTACTCGGCAGCAATCAGACCTGTTATGTAAACTCACAGATTCTTCAGAAGGAGAGATGATGTTCGCGTGTTTATATATGTGTGCACGCGTGTGCGCCTCCTGTGTATGCATGCCAGCACAAAGACAACTGTTGATGTGTGTGTGTGTATTTGCAAGTGTCTGCTTGTGTTCAGGTGTGTTCAGTTCTTTTGTAGTGCAGCGATGAGTGACGGACTGTGAGACTGTTGTATTGAGTAGGTCAGAGGTGAGCCAACTTGCTGCCTGAGATTAGATTTTGATCAAACTGAGGTACCAGACATTCACATGCACAAGTGCACATTCATCAAGGTGCTGACAGCGGTTGTGTGACACATTTCAATACTGACTGGTTGCTTGCGTTTTTGTTGTAAATACTATTTTGTCAAATCCTGATCTCGAGTGTGTTAGGTACAGTAAAAGCTTCACTTCAAAGTAATGTAGACGACAGAAATCCAACACCGATAAAAGTCAAATGATGGTCATTTAATAAAACTGAACTGACAGTTCCAAGCCATAGTCAAACCCTACCTTGTCATGACAATTGCATTCCCCTGCATCTTGGCAAGAAGCTTCACCATGACCCGGTCAAGTTGGTGGAATGACCTGCTGTCCATCTTCTGTTGCCAGTTAAAAATCCACTAGAAAACAAGAATCAACCTCTTTACCCTACAAAACACCTCTCTATTTCACTGTAGCTTTAAACATGTTCTTTGCTATTTGTTTGTGAGGATTGCAATCCGAGCTTTTAATGGCTCTTGTCCCTATTCAGTTTCAGTACACTTACTGTAAGTTGCTTTGGACATAAGCATCTCTCAGATGAATGCAAAAAGTAAAAGCTGAGTTATGCACATAGAATGTTTCTGTGTGCCAAAATGTTTTACTTTATAGAGATGTATTAGTCAAAATAGCTGAAACCTCCTTGTTTTTTTAACCTTACCTGTTGACGTTATATATATTTCAATGGATTTAAAATAGGTTTGTCAGTCCAGTAATTCTATATTTGTATTTCAACCCTCTTTTGACATTTATTACAAACATCTCCAAAAGTGGAAAATTTGCAAGACAGTCCTGATACATAGCATTTATATGATTTACCCCTCAAGCAAATTTAGAGTCTGCGATCAGGTCAGACACACACAGTGGTCTACTCACTATATCTGCAGATGTTTGTATTATTGACTCAGTCAAGCTGTTAGCGGAGCTTTTCATCTTGACCTCAGAGCTCTGTTGACTTCACTGCATCCTCATCCTCTTCCCATAAAACAGTATTTGTTGATTCCAATTTTAATAAAGGACTTTTGGAACTAAACACCAGCTCTTCAAAGAGAAAAACACTAAAGAACCTCAGGGAAGGCAGTGACCTTTTCAGAGAGGATTGGCTTGAATCAGAAAGCAAGCACCACACCTTAAAAGACTTTTGAGTCCTTTTCAAAAGACAATTTAGTCTTTTCAAAACAGGCCAATGCAATATTGTCTTACATTTTTTTATAGTTCTTCTTCCCTGCCTCTTGCTGATTATAGAACATAAGTGAGACTTAGATTGACCGATAAATAATGAGATTGAGTGCAATCATATCTAGGCTAGACAGACAGATTTTACCTTTTTAGGAGTCAAAGCAGTTTTTTTAAATACTACGCAGCCTTGGTGTTGCTGACTAGCCTCTGGCCAGGAGTTTAATAACTCAGTGCAAAGGCTGGTGGCCGCACTCAAGAGACATTTCCAGGAATGATAATAAGAATTTGACTGTATATGTAATTGTATCTTTACTGACATTTCCCCTCCTGTCATAATATCACAAATTCCTGTTGGACCCAATGTTCTTTCAACCCCTGCTTTCCACTCGTCTGTGTTTGCCAGTGAAAGAACATAACACACGCTGGCCCACTTAGGGCTAATGCATTTTGTGTTAGTTAAGCTTTGGCTTAATGCTAAGGGATGAGTGTATGGGACTAGGTCTGGGGGTAATGGGCTGAGGATGAGTTAAACAATGATTCAACATTTTGACAAGATCCGTAATAGTTAGTCCAGGCATAGAGTAAAAAGCTTGTGGGGTTCTACGAGGATATAAGCTACCACATATATTGCAGACAGGCTAATTGAGCTCATATGCATTGACCCAAATATAACCTATGACACAGGTACATGTTTTGCACTGACAAATGTATAAAAAGAGCACTCATAGTCAACAATAGTGTCATCACTGACATTTTAAACGCATATTTTAACTTTTATAGATGTGTTGTTGCTGTGCCACCTCATAATTTACACCTGTATTTGAAGTGCAAGAAAAAAGGCCTTTCAAACATTTAATTGTGCTCCATATAATGTGGCCACATCTGTATTTCCCACATGTAGAGGCCAAGTTGTGCATTTTCTTTATCTAGCGGGTTTGTGATAATTGGCAAGAAACGTTTGTTTGGATTTGCTAGTGGTAATAGTTAACAGACACTCCTTGTTCTTTTTTTTTCTTAATGATAGACTCAAACAGAGCGACATGTACCTTCCCAGACACATGTAGACCTGATAATAAATTGTTCGGTATGAGTGTGTGTATACTGGGATTATTGGTGTTGTGGGGACACAGATCTGTTTATATAGTTACATTGTGCAGACCTGCCTTCCTTTTGGAGACCAAAAAGGAAAAAAAGGATGTCAGCAAAGGTAGATTGTTAAATTTTAGTATGAAGTCTTGGTGTATGTAAGGGTAAGGTGAGGTTTGGCTTAAGGTCAGGGTTAAGGTGAGGCAAGAAATGGTTTTGGTTACGGTAAGTCTTAAAGAAATGAGTGTATGTCAATGTAATGTCCCTTGAAGTGATTGAAACATGACTGTGTGTGCGTGAGTGTTTGTGCGCATTCACTTGATGATGTTTAAATGAGTGGCCTCAGCTGTCTCAACAAGTTAAACAATCTTCACAAACACAGTAGACAGAGAGAGGTAAAGACCAAAAGAAAAAAAAACAGTTGAAGTAGACAGAAAGATAATTCTAGGTTACAAACTTCCTCTGGGATATTTTTCCTCAGAGAAGAATGGATTCATCAGTGTAACTCGCTGTTTTTTTTTTTTTTGTCAACATTTTACTTACAAAAAAAATTTGAGATGTTTGGTGGTCTCATAAAATCGCAGCCAACCAGAGGGAGTCGGTAATTTTATAATGATAATGACTGAACTGCAAACTCTTCACGAAGGGCGCCCCGGGGATTCAACTGATAGACACAAACCACAGAAAAAGCAGGCAGCAGAGGAACTGGGTCGGGGGGGTGACAGTACATGAGGGTACAGATTGCCTGTGCCAAAGCTAAGTTATGAATTCTAGCTTCATATTCGGGAGTGACCTACCTTTTCCTTTTCAGAGCTGCCCATGTAAGATGATCTCACATCTGACCATGGGTTATTGTCAGTGCCCAGTTTTTCAGGCCCACAGGATGTTAAAAATTTAAGACTACAGTTGGTTCTTATAATATATTCCTATTTTCTGCCTGTCATATATTTTTGTTTTAACTTATAGGTGCAAGCCAAAGTAGATGGACTTCCAACAGTGAGTCCCACGGTAGGTTCTTTGCTATTTTATGCCTCTTTCTTTGTGCTTGTGCTTGGGTAACTGTAATTATGAAAGTAATTCTGTCACACTATGTAGGATTTATCTGATTATTGGGTTAATGACCCAGTATCCAGCATTTTTCCAGATATGAGTTGTTTTGTTTTTTTTTTTAAGCTTATTACCAAATATCGGTTGTAAATCTCCTTTATTACTGATACTCAGCATCAGTGTTGGTGAACTGAAGCAAACATAACCCTTGATACAATGCTGACAGTTCCAGTAGGGTGAAACACAGCTTTAGAATTACGGTTCTTATTACATTTTTAATAACATTAGCTGCCACGTTAGCACTAGCAATTAACATTTGCTGCTCATTAGTGTGGCCAAGTAACAATAACTGTTGCGTTAGCTCAACGAAGTAACATAAACCTCAATGTTAGCCCAAACAAATAACATTAGCTGCCATATTGGCATAAACAAGTAATATTAGCCATTAACAAGTTAATTCTGGTATTTCTTAAATAATCTAATCTAAAGAAAACTGTGTTAGTGCATTTTCAAGAGCAACCTTAGCTAGCTGAACTGTAAAATGTTAAAGTTCTTGTGACCGATTGCAGTTTTGCTGATTCTGATTTGTTCAGAAGTGCTTTCATACTGCCTTATTCATGATATCTTTGTATTTCATGTATCCATTCTCACTCCTCGTTACAAACACACACACACCCAAAGACTCAAAACAAGGAAGAGGCAGTCAGGATTTGCCCGGACATCCCGGATCGTCTGAGGCTTCTTGAGCAGGAAGTTGCGCGCTACAGAGAAGAATCTGGGAAGTCCCAAGCTGAGGTGGAGAGGCTGATGGGAGCTCTGAGGGATGCTGAGATGGACAAATCATGCAAGGAGAGGAAAATTACTGATCTCGAGAGGTGAGGGTCAAAAATTCTGTGACATTCGTATCCATCACAAGACACCATCTGGGCTTCCTTAGAGAACAGTGTCCTTCCAAGTGACCGGATCTTTGTGAGATCTCAAATTATTTCTAAGTGCTCTATTTATAAAGGCGTAATCCATGAGATATAAACTGTCTGGATTGTGTACTTCTAGCACTTGAAACCACTTCCACTTTGTCATGCTTTTGCCCTGATGTAGTCACAGTCTAGAAATGTGTGCTGTGACCTATATACACGTGTTCTTCTAATCCTTTGGCACTATGTCTTATCATTTGTTTGTCTATCAATATCTGCAGACCCGGGTAAGTAGATATTTAGTGTGCCTGTCAACCATACCATCATCATGCTCCAAACACTGTCCATATCCATTTCTCTTGACATCATGGCAAGTTTGTTGGTTTGATTTGAAGCTTTCTCCGGTATAAAGTTGGAAATTGGCGGATTTGGCTCAAATCTGAGTGTCGGGAGGCTCATATTTAACTATCCTACTGGGACAGAAAATATATAATCCATTTATGGCAAACAATCTTTGTCTTCATTCCTGTCACGGCAATAACACAATGAGAGACTTACTATGGTCTCTAATTAATATTGCTGGACATGTATAGTCTCTCTATTGTGTTGACTTTTGCCAAGCTTTCTCACATTTCATTGCTATCATCAGTGCCGTCATGCATGTTTTCCCTCATATCAAACTGTTTATGTGTTTTTACGTAAGTATCTGTAAACTCAACAGATCAGATGTTTTGTTTCTCTCTTTGGATTACTGTAAATGCATTTAGTGGATGTGTTTGTGTGTATGAGTGTGTGTTTTTTGAGTTTGCCAGGCAGGCAGCCAGCGGCATGCCAGTGGGAGGTGGTGTATCCAGCCCAGACACTGGCTGTTTATACTACTCTGTTTATTACTGGCACAGTGTTACTCAATTATCATCTGATTTATGGATTGGCATGGTGTGTATATGTACCCAAATGAGTGGTTGTTTAGTGCCAAGGCAGAGGTTCTATTTGAGAGTGTTACTGTGCACATATACTCCATGTGTGTGTGTGCATGGAAAAAAGAAGCCTAGAAAAAGGTGCGTTTTTTTTTCTTTGATTTCTGTTATTATATTGTTTTTGCTCGTGTATTTAGCTAAACCTTAAACAGGTGGAGTTAGTTGTGTGTCTGTATATGGAGGCTGATGGTCAATGAGACCTAGTGGATTGTTGATGAGAAGAAGCATTTCCAGAAGTAAAAAATAAGTATTTTTAACACACATTGGTCCCATCAGGTGTGTTAACACCAGCTTTGGTTCTGACTGGTTAGGAATCAGTTTGGATGGGCTGCATGTACTGGATCCAACACAGTTTCCTGCCTCATTCATTACACATTTTACAGACTCTCCACTCCTGGCATGGAAACCGTGTGCTGACTCTGTGGGAACGCATGAGCATAGAATATAATAGGAATACAGTAGCTCCTGCAGAGCTTGTTCACACAGTTCGGTCTCTGTTTCCATGCGCGTATGCATACGTTAAGCCTCTACCTCTATGTCTGCATGTGTCTGCTGTTCACATGCAGCTGCCGCAAGCCGCACATACATGTGTGTGTTAATCTGTACATTTGGTTTCTGTACATGCAGCGCAGCCATACTGCGACAAAGCTGTTTGGGATAGTTGGAAGAGTTTCTGTTCCCCTCAGCTCGTCCATCTTGTTGGGCCTGCTGTCTCATTAGTGTCAACCAGTCACTCCTATCAGCCTGACCTCTTCCCTTCTGGTCAACACGCACAGGTCGGAGGTCATGAGGAAGTCAGCCACAGGTTATGAGAGGGATCCACTGTTCATTCACTGTCACTGTAAACATAAATAAAACCGAATACAACAGGATTTTTAGTTACAAAGACGTTAACTTGCACTTGGTAGTACCTTTTATGTTCACATGTAAGGCTGCTGTAGAGGATTGTTCAGTTATGTTAGTTATAAGGGAGATTTTTTGATTGAACAAAGACATCAAACAAACTCTAAATAGATGAACTTCCACATGTGTGTATGCGTGTGTATGCGCACATGTGTTGTGTGACAGCATGGGCGGATGAGTGTCTGTGCACTGATTAGACTTCTGTATCAGCATGCGAGATGTAGCGTGACTGGGCAGAGGATGAATGTCTTTTTAATCAGAGTGTTTCTGTTGGAGCTCAGTCAGATGGCCTATTAACCACTATCTGAATAGGGGGAGAGAAGAACAGATGAGGAAATAGACACTTTCTCATCCAGTTGGCAACGCAGCAAAGACAGTCAAAGATGGATGTAGCTAGCAGGTCATTGTAATAAATACTCGCAGACTCACTCGCAGCTATTTCATGGTTTAGATTTCCTGGTGATCTATTGTAAGTCGTCAGTGATGTCGTCGGGTATATTATGGTTGTTTTTGTATTTACTGTTACTAGTGTACAGTAGATGTAAAGTTAATCTGACTAAATATTCTGTGACACTGACCAGGCTTTGTGGAAAGTATCTGTATCAGCTGTGAACACTAAAACTAATGCTTGGATTTGTTAAATAGAGCTCTCAAAGCCATGGTTACTGATCTTGGAGCAGTTTGTTTTTATAGGATTGTCTAAAATGGAAAAAAGAAGAAGTATTAACAATGCATTTTATCTGAATGCATTTTTTATTCTGACACTGCAGGAGGCCAACTAAGTACAACTCCAGCAAACTGAAACATCTCTGGTTTTAATTTACCTTAAACATTAGGAGTAAGTAAAGACATTTTTCAGATAAAAATTATGGCAAAAGTTGTTCTATAATGACATGTGAATGATTCATTAAAAAGAAAAAAAAATGAGTGACTATAAAGTACTGCTTCTTTTTCCCTTCACGCCTTTCCTCATGGGTGTGCATTAATAACTAGTGAAATTATTTAGTAGAGTCCTCTCTTGTGCTTTTACAGTCCTATACTTTAAAAGTTTAACTCGCATAATGTGATGTTGGGGCTAAACTATGAAAAATAAATCAGCCTCCCAGTCTCACCATACCACAGCTACTGAAGAGGTAAGCACTCTGGTATGTAAGGGAGGGTTTCAGGAAAAGGGAGGTGTGCGTGCATGAGCATAAGTGTACATATGTATGTGTGTGTGTGCCCGAGGTGAGACTGAGGGGTATACGTGTTGGTAAGGGACGTGGAAATGGTCTCTTGGGTGAAAGAAATCGTCGGTCCCTCACTGGCAATCATTCATACACTCACAAACAACCATTTGCATACACATAAACACGCACATATAATTTTTGGCCTTATTCCTGTGGCCATAATCAAACTCCAGATGTTGCGAGCATGCAGAGCACACACCCTTCATACAGGCACGCCAAAACACACATAACCTCCAACATCTCTGTATATAATTAATATTTTTTGCATGAAAATGTTTGTAAATACCATGCTTTTCAGTTGCAGGTGCAATTTGTACTGCAATTTTAAATTCAAAATGACCTGACAACTTCTTATTCACCCTTTATATATTCAAATTGCACCTGCAGCACAGACGGCTTGTTTTAACTGCACAAATACCAAATACATGTAGTGAATTTCCCACATTTAAACATGTAGACACATTGGCAGGCCTCCTGTCTGTTTCACCCTGTCATGCATACACAGACAATATGTAAAGGCAATAGTGAAATGTTATTTGTACTGTGATAAGACATGTTTAAGCACTATAAAGTATCTATCAGTAACAAACAAACTTGTTCTGTTTGAATCTCTCACCACGGCATCAAGACAAGCGCCTCAGATAAAAATTTCAGACTCCCACTGTTGACCCAACTACACTTTCGTAGTCTCCCCTTTTTTTCTCTCTCTCCTCTCTGCACCCCCCCCCCACCCCCCACCCCCCGTTTTTTTTTTTTCACTAGAGAGAAAATATATTTAGTTCAGATCATATCTGCTTTTTATTCAATATATTGTACAACCCTGAGTGGTAACTATCCCTGTGTGTCCTGGTCTGCTTGAAATCGGAGGATTTCGTTCCACTCTGTTGTTTATTAAAAGGGACAAGGAAGAGGCAGAGTAAGATTTAAGAGTTAAGAAGGGCAAGATACAAATCTGGATTTGTTTTTTCTTAAAGGGTTATTACTTCTTTAACCTTTATTCACCAGGGAAAAGTCAACAACGAATGCATGCTGTTTTTAAAAGCTACGCTGTACTTAATATTCACAGTTTCCCACATTCAGATGTGGAAGTGTGACCACATTTTCCTGCTGCTGACTACTGCAGCAGCTTTACTGATGCCATTCATGTTGTTTTTCTGCCTTGCTCAAAGGAAAGTTAGATGATCATTCATTAGTTCATTTTTTTCATGAATGAATGGGATTTGTATTGGGGAAAAGAAATTGTGACAAAGGAGAGGACGTATCAAAGAACATACACACACACACACACACGCACATATATATGTATATGTGTGTGTATAAATATGTATATATACACTCACATGCACACACACTCACAGAGAAAATAAAACAGAATTCTACTTTGACAGCCAGAAATAAAGCGGAGCTGCTTATGTTGGAAGGCGGATGTGTTGGAGGGCTCCAGGTGGAAGAAGCAGAAGGAAATGTGAAAAATTACTTATTACGCTTAGTTTAGGAAATGGCTGGACTCGTGCACACTGTTCTCTCTCTCTCACTTCATCTTTCTAAGAAATGTCACTGCAGTAAAAATACTATTTCCCCCCCAAGAATTTACTCATTTCAGTAATCAACAAATCACATTTCTCCCTCATATTTTCCACTCACATGCAGCCCAGCCCGTCTGCTCCTTTTTTATACTCTACATGCCCTCATTTGCCTTCGCACTGGTCAAAACACTTTCTTCATTTTGCACTGATGGGTTGATGGGGGTGTATCAGCTATCAAATGGGACCAGCGTGTCTGCTGGTTTGTACACCTGCGCCAGTAGCGGCTGTGTGTGATAGCTGATATGCCCTCATGGCAAGTTTGTTCTCCACGGACATGCCTCTGAGCTTATAAAAACACACAGAGAGACATCAAAGATCTGGGTATAAACAGATTCCCATCCTCCTCCTCATTGCTGTGTAAATATGTGAGCACACGTGTGTGCATAGTACACTTCATTCAAATCGGAACTCAATATTTATGCAGCACTTTTCAAAACCCACTCATAAAAATGATAAAAACTCATAAAATCAACAGCAGAGTGATTAAAAAATGAAATAAAGATACAAGCCAGAGACATGAAATGGCAGACCAATAAAAGGAATCTGTGGTTTTCTGAAGAGGGAGTAAAAACAGATGTAAATATTGATGGAAATGTTGGTGACTCCCCTTCTGCTTTATCTGCTCTTATTATAACAAAAATTTCCTCCGAGGTTTTCAGAAAGTACTATTGTGTGTGTGGGCAAGGTGAGAAATGTAATAAATATATTCATCATCATGTTAGATATATTTCACATTAATTGCACACCAACATCACTTGTAAAAACTAACACACACTCACACACACATCATTCTAAGGGCTGTGACAGCAAATATTTGCCCGCATGTGGGGGCAGCTTGTAGGTTTTGCCCAGAGTAAACACACCAGTGTGGATATGGAATAATAATGTGGCACATTTTAGCAGCTGCTTGGTCGCAGCTTGTTTACAGTGTTGGAGGGTTCTCTTAAGCACTAATTTGTCACTGTCAGCTTTCTCACACTTTCTATGTGTGTTTTCTTTTTTTTTAAGTGTGAAGGCCTAACTGAGAGTTCAGAGATGTGTGTTTTGATTCTATTTCCAGTTTGTTTGTAAGAAAATATAGGTTGCGTATACGTGGGTGTCTTTTGATGCAGGATTTTTTTGTGGGTTAATGATAGTTTGTGTGTGGTTATTTATATTTCAGTATATAATAGTACACATGTACGCGCCATAGATCTGGACAAGTAAGTTCGGTAAATGACAAGGAGCAGGTCTGAGTGGGGAAGTGAATACGCAGACATCCTAGCTGGTTAATACACAGTTCAGCTCTGTAATCAGTAACTCAGCAATACACAATGCTGACAGCTGATTTATTATCTTTGTGTGTGTTTGTCAGGGTTTATAGACTTGTGCCAATTTAGTTTTTTGTATATCTATATATATCACATGCTATATATATATCACATGCATAAAAAATCACATGCTCTTCTGTGTGTTGGTCTAATCATATCTTCTTAGCTCAAGGCTTGCACACATCTATTTTTGAGAATGTGTGTTTGTGTGCATGCATGTGATTGCATCTCCTGTCTGCATGTGTTTTGTGTTTTGTTGTTGAAAGATTTACACAGCAGTGTCTCACCTACATCAGTCATGTCTTGTCTTGTCTCAGTCTGCAATGTTACCGAGACTAGACACAGCTTTAGTCCTTAACTGCTTTACTGTGAACACTGTAACTCTGCCATTTACATGTGCGATGCTGAATACACCCTTGTTTTAACTCTAAGATAACATGGCAAGACAATGAAGCAAAAATATATGTTCATTTTAATTGTTGCATCTGATAGTTACCGCACAACCATAAGAACACAAGTAACATTTGTAAGTAAATGTATATTGTGTTTAATTTGTGTGACTGCATTTTCATATGCAGCAAATGCAAATGCATATACAAATAAGAGATTTTTTGGGGGAGTTTTTTGTCATATTTGAACATGCAAGCTTCAGATCCTCATTAATACAGATAAAGGTGATAAACAACAAAAATTCAATGCAAATACAAATAAATGTGATATTTTTTGATGAAAAGAATGAGGCCTCTGAAACTATTATTGCCCATTTTAGCAAAAATACCTTCATAATTGTCCAAATGTCGCTGACATTGATTAACTAAACATGTTTTTTTAGTTTTTTTTTTTTTTGTTTTTTTTTTTTACCACTAGTCCATACAAAATTCCTTCTCTTGCAAGATTTTTGAGGGTTTGCCCACATATACTGCTAGTTTCAAATCCCCCACAACATTTCAGTGGGATTCAAATCTGAGCTTTGACGAGGCCAGTCCATGACCCTCCATTTCTTCTTTGTGAGCCATTCCTTGGTGGATTTGCTAGCGTGCTTAGGACCATTATCCCGTTGAAAGGTCCACTTCTGGTTCAACCTCACATTATCTTCAAGCGCTATTTTATATGATGCAGAATTCATAGTTGAATCAATGACTGCAAGCTGCCCAGTCCCTGAGGCAGCAAAACAACCACAAACCATAACATTTCCATCACCATGCTTCACAGCTGGTATGAGGTTCTCCTGAAAAGCTGTCTTTGGTCTGCACCAAACATTGTCTACTCTTACTGTGGCCACAGGACTATATCTTTGATTCATCTGTCCAGAGCACATTATTCAAAAAGTCCTGGTCTTTGCCTATATGTTCATTGGCAAACTGTAGTTCTGCTCTAATGCTCTTTTTGGACAGCAAAGTCTTTTTCCTGGGACGCCTCCCATGCAAGTCAAATTTGTGGATTCTCTTTCTGATTGTAAACCAGTGTGGTTTGAAACCAACGGTTGCAAGATTTACCTGCAGATCCTGTGATGAAAATTTGAAATTCTTGGAGTCTTCTCTTTGCATCAAACTTCACTTTTTGGCTGAATTTGCTGAAGTGGCCAGTCCTGGACAACTTTGCAGTCAGTTGAAATCCACCCCTCGCCAGACTCAGGCATCCACAGACTTTTTCCTAAAGACCTTAGAGAGCTCTTTAAATCTTCCACACCACACATTTCAACAGCAAAAACTACTCTAAACTCCAGATATCAGAGGTTTAAATAAGACCAGTTCCACCTGTTTCTCCATAAGGAGAGTCTAATCATCCACACCTCATCTGGAACCTCGCAATAAAGTTTTATGGTTTTAAAGTTGTGATAAATGTGTGATACAAGTATGCAATTATGTTTTCCATGTGACTGATCTGTTTCTTGTTTGATAATATCACCATAATGACTAGACACTGTTTCAAATAGGATTAACTGTTTACATGTCAAAATATGTCAAAAAGTCAAAGCTTTTTCACATGACAAGTCACCGCTGTTATATTGTGTGAAATACAGCTTGAGTCTTGTTCTGTATTCCATGATTTCCACAGTTCGTTTTGCAATCCTTTATTGAGTCTCTTTTTTATCTGTTGTCATCCGTTTTTCTCTGTTTGAAGGCAAATCAAGTCTCCTAACATTCAGAAGCAGATGGTTCTGGGTGAGATGAGGAAAGATGCCTTGACCGATGGACATCCGCACTCTTTATCGCAGGTTTGAATATATATATATGTATATGTGTGTATTTGTAAGTGTGCACATGTACATTTATTGGTCTCCATCACTTTTTTATCCCATACTTCAGATTGAGTCATACTCATTTCACCTGCCTTCTTTTCTCTTTTTTCCTCTTCTCAACTCTTTTGCAAACAGTTCCTCAGAAATCATAATTTTTTCCCCTTCCTCTTTCTGTCTCGATGCATTGCTACCTTGATACTCCCTCAGATTGAAGTCTTTCGTGCCTCTTGTCCTCTCGCATTCAGTCCTAAGAAAAAGCAGGAATCAGCTCCATACACCAGCCAGAAGTGAAATAGTAGAGTCGAATCTTGTCAGGCGTTTTGATATAATTTGTGTACCTGCATAGGCGTCATTGTGAGTGTCAGCTGATTGCTTGATTTTTCTGTGTATACATCTGTGTGCATGCTTGTACACTATCCAGCAGGGCCACGCTGAGGTGTTAATATGCAGAGTGCAGCGATGCCAGGTTATTCCCACAGCACAGATGAAGTAGAGTACACCTCTCTATACTGCTCTGCCAAACAAACCGAGTCTCGCTGGGTTTGTTTTCAGTTGCACTTTTTTTTATTTCTGTGTATGTGGTCAGGTAGCATTAAACATCCTTTTTTCTGCATCTAAGCTTTGTCTGAGAAGCACACATTAATGTTGCTAAAACCTAAAAAGAGGAATGAAGTAGCTGCCAGTTACAGGTGCAAAGGAGTAGTGTCACAGAGAGAGACGTCTACGCAGAGAGCAATATGAAAAATTTCACAAATAACTGGATTTATTTTTGTAGGTATGTTTTCTGTATATTATGTGATTTTGATTTGTGATGGTCCTCCGTTCTGGTTTCCTGTGCTGCTCCGTCTTGTTTCCTTTGGCAAGATCCTCGATTGGTTGTCAGAGAAACTGGCTGCACCTGAGAGGTGGGGTGCAAAAAGGCCTGCACTCCCAGTCTGTTTTCTTTCTTGCTGTACACTTCGCTTGCAACGCCGCAGTTTCCTCGACCTTGTAGTTCCATTTGTGTTGACATCTTACACAACACTCCCACACTTACTTTAACTCATCTGCAGATTCTTTATGACACTGACTCCTTCCATATCTCAGTGCATAACAGATCTGATAATTTCCTTTAGCTGTGCTAGCAGCATGGCTCCATGGCAACGTTGGTCAGCTAAGATATCTTTAAAGATCGGTTGAATTGATTGCCATGAGTTTTAGTACACATATCCATGATGCTCCGAGGATGAATTGTTAAGCTGACTTTTTATCTCATACCAGTGGTTTGGAGTGAAATGTCTCAAAAATGAATGAACTGTCATGGAACAAACACATTTATGCCTCCTCAGGATTTATTCTAATCATGTTGATGACTTTTCCTCTACTAAGATCAGGTCAAAGTTGTAATTTTCTCAACACTTTTGGCTAAATACCTCCAAAATATTCTCATCCGCCTGAGCTGTACTTTTTGTTTAGTGCTACTGTTTTATGTTTACATGCTAAGCTAATCGGGTGAACATGAAGACATTATACCTGCTAAATATCAGCAAGTTAGCATTGTCAAATTCTATGTCAGACATCTTGATGTTAACTCTTAATTCAAGGCATTGCTCATAAAACAACACAGGCTCTCGGTGTGGTTTATAATGCAAACCAACCACGTAAATTTTCAATCTGTATATGCAAACACATACACAGATTATATGTTGTGCAATGATCTTATTGGTTAAAATCCACATTAACGATTGATGTGGATTATTTAATAATCTCCGCTGATTCTGTCAGTCTCCATTGTCTTTAATAAATGACATTATTTCTGCATCAAGGAAACAGACTCCGCATTAAAAATGTCATATAAACTACTCAGCACATAAATCACAATCTAATTAACCATGCTTTGCCGGTAGCCTCTTTAAAAAAACAAAACAAAACAGCAATTTAGCTAAAATCGTAGTGGATGGTAGATTTTTTTTCTCAGAATAAAGAATTCCAGTAAGCATATTTCACTGAGACATAAAAGACTGTCAGTCTAACATCAAAGGTCACAATGACCCTTATGAGTTATTACGAAAACCAGTTTAACAGTGACTCAGTAGTTTCCTATGTACGTTTTATTAAGTTCTGACACACACATACAGCTGAACAAAATGTTGTTCTCTTGGCCACAAAAGCACAACATGTACAACACAATAATCCAGCATTAGATAATTTAAATAACAGAAATGTCCCTGGGAAGTATTCCTATACTTAATTACAATTAATGTAAATTCTTGAAAGGGTAAATAAGTACAAAAAATACTACAAATTGTTAAAATACACATTAAGAATCATATCATCAAATATGGCAGCAATATATAAAGAAAAATATCAACGGCAACATGAAAAGTAAACATGAAAAAGTTTAAAACAAGACTACATGAAGGCATGTATTCCAGCCAGCTGTCCATGGAGATGTCCTAAATATAATATGCACTCTGTATATTGTGTTTGTTCAGCATTCAGGCTGAGTTGTGGCCTCGGCCTCCCTCTCTCCCCCCTGCTCTCTCTATCTCCACTTATCTCCGGGTCCATCAGGAACACACCACGCTCCAAGGGTAAACACAACCAAACAAACTCTCCCCATCATTCCAGGAGAGTTTATGTGTGATGGAGTGATAGCATCTCTTCGCTCCATTGTCTCCATCGCACCACGCTGCACTTCACAAACACAGAGAAAACACACATCGGAAGTCTTCACTTCAAGCGTTCACACAGGCCTTTTATTTCTCTTTTATCTGTAACCGAGAGGCATCGGTAACCCCCAGTACTCCCCTCTGTTTAGAGACACTGGGATTGAAGAAACTTGTTTTTTAAATCTGGTGACAGTTGAAGAAGATAGACATAATTGTGGATTTTCTTCCACTCGAAGCCTGTTTCCAAAGTCTGTGCTCTTAAACTGCAACTGTAAATGAAACTCCTGGCCCGGTAGACATACTTAACATATTTTCAATCATGGAATCAGACACAAGTGTTGACGCTGCACACACTGCAGTTGACAGAGACATATGTCTGTATGAGTGTATATGTAAAGCTGCTGATCATACACAGCTGCTAAAAATGTGCATTCTCTCACTCTCTGCTCATTTTTTAAGTGATTATAATCCTTCTATCAACCAGAAGGAGCCAGGGCTATAATGATCCTTCCCAGGGGCATTAGGTGATGATTGGTGCTGCAGAAGTAATTATCTTTCCATTTCTCCCCGTTCTTTGTGTCTCTCTATCTCTCTTGCCCTTTTTCCCCATTTTTTTTTTCTCTGCTTGAAAGCCAGCAATATTCTCTTGTTACTAATAGAGCTTGTATTACACACATATGTGCAGACACACTCACAGACAGACATATAGACTGTACATGTGCACACACTCACACTCACAGAGGCAGACCCAGCTTTTCTGGTTGGGTTACACTCAGGGGTCCAGCGGTGGCAGCCCCATCTCAGTGGGGTGTGTGTGTTTGTGTGTGTGTGTGAAGGTGACTGTGTGCATGTGCGTGTTCCTGTCTGTTGGGTGGGGTCAGACCAGTACTTGTTGATTCTGGTGCATCGAATTACTGCCTGTCTGTCACATCCAATTACATTTTTGGACTGCTGACGCACACAGCCTGCCTCTGTGTGTGTGTGTGTGCGTGCATGTGTGAGTGTATCCGGGTGTTTGTCGCTCACCTCCAGCTGTGCCGCGCTGACGTGACGAGCCACAAGTATCCGCTTGTGATTTGGCTGGCTTGGCAATATTTTCATCATACTCAAGGATTATGCCATTGCGGCAGCTTTAGTCCATATCACTAAGTTACCCATTAAATAAGCCCCATTTACCAACCTTATGCTATTGTCTCTTCTTCAATATTTATTAATAAGCCATTTATATGAATCTTGCACAGTACTGCTGCTGTCTCATGAAAAGATTTTCACTATATCAATCACAGTGGTACTGTAAGCATCTGCTACAAACAATGTTGTGTATTTAGAGTGCTGTTAGATACAGGATAGGGGTATTAGACACATGCATCCCTGCCCGATGCAGTTGTTTCCAAGCATTTAGATTCATTAACTAGCTCTTACAAAAAAATAATGCTGCCATTTCTGAGATTAAATGTCCATTTAAGAGCATTAAGTGACCATCCATCTCAGTGAAGTTCCCAATTTTTTGTATTACTTTTGTTTCTCTGAGTCTCTTGCATGGTCTCATTGTTTCCCATCAATGTCTGCTACTTCCGACATACCTTCTTGCCACATGTTGCTGGTACTATTTCATTTTCTTCATGCATCTACAAGTCAAAGGAAAGTTTTTTTTGTGCTTTGTTTTCTAAAATGTACTTTTTGTGGCACTTATCTGCTTTTTCTAATTTCATTGCTGCCTTTGTTATTAATCGCTAAATGTTTCTGCTGGAACGTCGTACAAACTGTTTACATAATATCTGAAAGCATTTTGAAGAATCTGACTTTACTCTTATCTGTTTTTTTTTCTGATTCTGATCGGATTGTGCATCCCTGGATTGCATCATCAAAACATTACTGTTTCGCAACATCTGAACTCTCACTCGAAAGCGTTTCCTCGTCCACGTGACTGCAAGGCTTCTGCGCTGCTGCTCCCAGTAAAGTGTGAACGTGTGAACTTGAAAGCAAGTCAACGCTTTCGGAGTAGGAGAGAAAGTCGAAAAAAAAAAAACACAGAGTGAGAGAGAGAATCCAGAGGTTTATTATTCCTGTCCAGTGTTTTCTTTCACAGTTCCATCAACCAGTGTGGAGACGGATCATTTTCTCCTGCTCACCATAGGTGTCAGAGAGGCCACACACAAACTGTGCATGTAAACGTGCACAGTCTACTTCACACACCCACAAATTCGCATATGGATGTCAGCAAAGGTCATGGCACTTTTCAGACTCTCTTTTCATCACTTATTGCTCTCTTCCGTCTTGGCTGTGTCTATCTCTTCTTTGAGGAGTCTTGTTTCTTCTCTCACCACAGCTTTTGTCCTCCTTAGGTCTTCTCTTTGTTATAAGTTGGCATAGACCAAAAACAACCACCTTTCCTCAAAGGTGCAGAAACATTCAATGATGATTTTTGAGAACAAACTAATCATAGAAAACGCTTCTCTCCCTGACTTGTGCTGCTTTGCTTCCAACCCTCCCTCCTTTTAACTCCTCTCACCACCCAGCTTTCCGCTTCCCAGGATGCCATGCGGGAGACGGCAGAGCGCATCATGGAGTTGGAGAGGGCTCTGAGGGAAAGCATGAACACCTCCGCACATAGGGAGGCTCTGTGGGCGCAGGAGGAGGCGGCCCGAGTTCAGGCGCAGAGAGAGGTTTACCTGATGCTGCACACACTTATGAAGGACTCCAGACCCGCATATACATAAACACACATTCATATATCCTCATACACAGGCCTGATAAACTGATCAGCTCATCCTAGTCAAAGAGGGACCACTGAGATAATATGATGAGCTTAACTGCACCCCCATGTGGCTGAGAATGTAACTGCAAGCAGACCGTTAATGAATAATCCTTAAACCGCCTATTTAGGTTACTCCAATCCGACAAATCTCATCTTTACAAAATGGCTAGTTGCCTCTTGTGTCGTCTCTGTTACTGCCTTTTCTTCTTAATTTAGTTTTTTAAACTCTAAACATGGCTTTGTTTACTTTCTCCTCGTAGACTGAAATTCAAAACTAAATCAAGAAATTCCAATGCGGCCTCCTTTCATTTTCTCTCGTTTAGTTTGCTGTTCCATGCTTGCAAATGTCAGCATATGTTTGACATGTTGTGAGTTTATGTGCATATAATCAGAGTTTACTAACAAAGTTGTTGACTTTGAGCTTGCAGACTTGATGGAGTGCAGGCTGCCTTGTTAATCTGTCTGTCCTGCTATCTGTCTGTCTGTCTGACTGCCAGCTGGTCAGTCTGCATCTTTAAATGGGTCCACAGAAAAAAAAAAAAAAAAGAAGTATGTGTGTGCTTTTGTATCTTTGTGTGAGCGTAGGTGTGTCTGCGGTGGGAAAAAGAAACAGGGCGAGGGAGCGCGTTTCCTCCCGGTGTGAGGGTGCATTTGAATGAGAATGACCTCGCATTACTTATGAGTGCCACAAGTAACATGAGAGCAATCGGCGGTTAAAACAAGAACTAACATTTTGGGGCAGAATGGCGGCTGTATTGCTTCAAACACATGCACGCTCCCAAGCAGACCTTAAAAGACGAAGCGAGGAGATTGGCGGACAGAACAGCGAAGTAAGAGAAGGTCAAACTCAGTTTAGAAAATTCAGTGAGAGCCAATGCTAACTGTGGCTTGTTTTGTCCTCCTTTTCGCAATATCTGTACTTTGCACGCTTGACTTACGTTCAGCATGGATACTGTGTTTATCAAACAATATTATGATCCACTGAGAAGTCAGAAAGAAAAATATATATTTATGTCTGCGGGACTTTTCTCACGCATGGAAGTGGATGATTCAGCTTTGACCTGAGTTTACCCATGTGGAGAAGAATCAGGGAAATCCTTTCATAACTTGTGACAAATTAACACTCATTGACCCCAAAAGCCATAGTCAGCTTGGTTTTATTTTAAGTCAATCCAGACCGTGTGCATAGAGAACCTACTGAAGCAGTATGCAGCCATACTGGCGAGTGAACTTGACAAGAACTGAGCTAGAATAGAGTTACAGCCACACTGTTGACACAAGGAAAAGTACCCATTTCGCCAAGTGCTAGAGCTGCTCACTCTCTGATGCTCTCTGGTAGCAGTCAATACAGTGACCTTTGTAAGCCAATGCGACGTCACCACATAAGTGCGACAGTGAGTCAGCATGCCATTACCTTGTACTCAGACAGTTGTCAGTCACCTGTTCTTGCCTCAGTGTCTGGAGAGGTGTATATGGAGGGAATGGGGAGAGGGACAGGTCCTGCTGAAACATCACCTGACCCTGGCACCATTTCAGAGCACCCTGCCAAACTCAAATTCTCACATCACCCCCCCTCCTTCACTCTTTGCTTGATTTTCTTCTTTCTTCTCCCCTCTGTCCCAGAGTAATCAGTCTCATGATGTGTAATGCGCTGAAAGTCTTCCATCAGCCTGACCTGCTGAAATGGAGCATGGGTAATGCCCTGGGTCACTTCTCTTCACACCCCCGTTTTCTAAATCTCTCACTGTGTCTCTGCCTCTCTCTGTCTCATGTCTTTCTCCTTAAATCATTTCTGCTGTCCGTCCATTGTCCCGATTCTCGTTCTCTCCCATCTGCCTTCTTAAGCTGTCTCTCGCAATTATCTGCCCACTGTCTCTCCTTTTCTGCTCCTGTCTCTCTCCCTCTCTCCCCCTCTGTGGCGTTTGAACTAGGCCTTTGAACCAGCAACACGACGCAAATGGACAAGAGGGATTTGGCCCTTACCTCTGAGCCCTCAATCAGCTTATCAACTAAAGGGGCTTTGGGCCAGTCTTAGCGAGCCTTAGCCTGGCTGGGGGGCTTTGCCTTGAAGTTGAGCTAAATTAGCACGCACAGGCTCACTGTTAAGCTGATTAGGTCCCTAATTTCACTAAAATGCATTGTATTCCTTATTAATGATGTGATTGTGAAGTTAGGGCTCGCCTGGGTGGTGGACTAATGAGGGACTGGGAGGGAGGAAGTTGGTGTATGAGGATTGATAGACATGTGGTAGGTGTAAATGGAGTTGTGTGTGTGTGTGACCCTTGACTTTCAAGATGAAGAGATTGGCTTCGTATGCACTGAAGCCTGGAATAAGACATCAAACGTGAAAATGGTGAGATTTTGGACAGATGGATGTCTTGTTGATATGGGCTCTGTTAACTGCTGGGAACTACTGAGGTCAGGTGCTTTTGGCAGGAATATGGGGTGTTTTATATTGAAAACAATGCTTTGTAACATTTCCAGGAAGTTATGACGGAAAGTTGTCACTTTCCTCCCGCTGGGAATTTCTGTATTCCCCACCCGCTCTGCTTTCACCCTTTCTTCTCCTCGTCCATATGTGATATTCATGAACAGTCAGCGAGCACATTATCTGACATCTGCGAAACACACCTAGAAAACTGGAGGAGATGGAGAGTGTCCTGAAAATGTGTGAACGATTTGGCCCCTTCATAAAAGAGGCCCGTTGCTTTTTTCATGTCCTACCCCATGGAGTGCATTCCCCTAACACTCCCTTTCTCATTTTCTTTTGCTTCTCCTTCCCCTTTGTTCATTTTAGAATTGATTGTTTCACAACCTGATACCCAAATCTGCAAATCATCAGTGCGGAAAAAAGATAAATTCATATTCCTGCGGTTTTCCATTTACATCATCTGAACAAGCCTGTCTAGTGCTGCATCCTATTGTGAAGTACTTGTTGTTAGACAATTACACACTTCCTGTCTTAGGATAATGATGCCCTGAGGTCACATCCTGCCCATCAGACGCACAGGTTGGACACACAGGCTCTTGCATGGCTGCAGGGCATGTGCATGCAGAGGGAGGAGATGTAGTTGAGAGCTTGAGCATTATCCTCACCTGCTCTAAAGTAGAACCACACTTGAGAGTGAGACAAAATAAGTGGCGGAAAGTGGGAGAGGAGAGGGAAGCCTTGTTTCCAGCACAAGGGTCAGCGGCCTTATCATTCAACTAGCCCATGAACCCAAGTCATTTTCCCTGCTCCTAAATGTCAACTGCCCATTGATTTTCATGTTTAGGTTTTCATCTCATCTAATTTCTGAGCATTCCATGTTGAAATATACACAGCACACACACAGGCATGCAGACAAAGTGCATTGTGTATGTGTGAGTTTGCATCCATAAGATCAGATTCAGTTCTTGTGTAATGAATTCTACATAACATCTTATGAACACTTCATATATTTAAACAAAGTTTTATGTTTTCACAGTTTAAACCTGCTTGTCTGTGTCTCCCGTTAATTAGTTGGAGGAGCTGATGGGGGCTTTGGAGAAGACACGGCAGGAGCTGGACGCTACCAAACTGCGTCTGTCCTCTACGCAACAATCCCTGCATGAGAGAGATGGACACCTGAACAGCATGCGGCAGGAGAGACGCAAACAGCTTGAGGAGATTTTGGAGATGAAGTTAGTGTCGTCCTCACCTACCTATTCACCTGCATATGCATTCAGTCACAGTTTAGTACAACAGCCCTGCCATTCAATTGTAATGTTAATTTGTAACTGTATTTTGGTGGAATTGCAATTATATGTCTATAATTTAGGTCATACTCAAAAACAGTGCCTTTCTGGACTACATTATCTCGGCTTGTATGTAATTTTGTGTCCATCCCAGTTACATACATCAGTGCTAAATACATCAGCAGAACAAATAAATTAATTCATTTTATCTAATCAGGCATCAAAAACGTAGACTTTATGGCACAACAGTAGTAGTGCATTACATTAGACTGTACAGATGTTTCTAGTAAAGTGAACTATCGCTGCACAGTATTCACATTGTTTCTATTTACCTTAATCTGCTAGATTCGCCTATATTCAGTTCAAATACTCTTTGCCTTCTGTACATTTATGAGTCTAAGTATCGCAGCAGAGTGAGTAATGTGTGACAGTGTCTTAGCTGTTGGTAACTACAGTAAGCTGTAAGGCGAGCAAAATGTAAACCACACCAAGTGTTTGTGATAGCGACTGACGGCCCGTAAAAGTTTTATTTATCAAGTATTTTTTATCAGCGCTGGCATGATTCGCTGATAGCTTTATCATGACCGTTTTTACTGTCCCGCACAGCAGCTTTTGTTGCTGTAGCACAGAAACCTGTCTCTAATATTGCATTAGGCACTTTTATCCGCTCACCTGTTCACATGTGCATCCCCGTGTGAGTGTTATATAGACATCAGCACTGAGGTGTGCTCTGAAGCAGGATCAGCCGTTGTCTATAGCTGCCTTGTGAAAAGTTACATTTATTGAGGACAGGTGGTGCAGCCTTAGACAGCAGGTCAGGAAAAAAAAAGCGTGTCCAGCTCTATTTTTTTTCATGTGTAACTGAGAGAAAGTGAGAGCGGGAGGAAGCTGAGAAAAAGCTGTGCAGGATTGTCCGCATTTCCATGTGTGAGTGTGTGTCGGTGGGTATGCCTGAATGTGTGAGTGAGTTCAGTGATCTGTCAGTGGATCGGCTACATGTGTGTTTGCTTTGAGCGCTCTGATTGAAGGAGCATGGAGCCACATATCTGGTTGTCATGTGCCGCAGAGAAATGCCTTTAATGTCAGCCACTCAGTACAGTACAAAAGGGAAGGCTGGCACATATGTATTGAAAACACAGCTTTTAAAATCCATTACGCCTCAAGCCCCTCTGATCACACTAACTCTAAAAGAATGTGCATATATGTCTGTCTCTGCCTACAGCGTGTGTATAGTTTGCTAGGGACTGACAAAAGAGTGCCCTTTGCCTGTCTGTCTACACACACACACACACACACACACACACACACATACACACACACATACACACACACACACTTCTGATGCAAACCGTCTTCCTGTGTGTTCCAATTTCCACCATCCAAGCATTACCCGGAATGTTTATCAGAGGAAATGTATTACATACGATACAGACACAATCCACACTATAGGTATGTTTGTGAAATCGCAACCTAGCATGTGAATGATATTTTTGTACTTTGCTGGCACTCGGCTTACATTAGAATTATATTTCCATTAGAAAGATGTCTGAGGTAGGAGGTTAGTGTGATGGTTGGTTGACATAAACAGCAACAAAGTAGATGAGATTCTTTGCCTTTGTGTTCAAGTCTTTGACTAGTCTACACTGGTAAGAGCTAATGGAGGGGGACCCGGGGGTATGAGTGTGTGTGTGGTCTGTTGTGCAGTGGATTCTGTGTGTGTCTGTGTGTATGAAGAGATTGGAGGCAGGGGGTTTGGGGTCACTGATGATGAGGATTAAAGGACTGTTGAATTGCAAGGGGCAAAGCTTCGTGAGACTGACATACATCTGAACAAGCCACAAAGATACGCATGCAGAATGTACACACAACCTCAGTGGAACTCACATATAATCATTCACGTCTGCAGACGTGCACGTACTTACACAAACTGTGGCTTTTGTGCCTTAAAGGGGGCCATATTCCCACAGCACAGCTCTGGTCCAAGTTAGCACAGGGAAAACTAAACAGGAAAGATAGGGCAGGGAAAGAGAGGTAGCGAGAGAGAGAGAGAGAGAGAGAGGAGTTAGAGTGAATGCAGAAAGGGAGGGAGGGGAGGATGGAATGGACGGGCTACACAAACTGAAGTATTTCAAATCTCAGAAATCATGAGAGAAGTTTGATTGCATGCCAAGTTTCTCCTTCTCTCCGCTGTAATGTGGCATTTGTCAAGAAGACCAGCTGAAGCAAACCATGTGAGGCGCGCTCCCCAGTGAATTGGGGAGCTTTCTGTGTTTTTTCTCTTTTTTAATGTGAGTGTATGAGAGAGAGAGAGAGAGACTTTTCAACACTGTTAATGAAAGAGACGAGAAGGGAAAAATCATTTTCAATATCCTCTCATTTCATGCTGGGTTTCCTTGCTCTTAATGCGTGTGTGTGTGTGTGTGTGTGTGTGTGTGTGTGTGTGTGTGTGTGTGTGTGTGTGTGTGTGTGTGTGTGTGTGTGTGTGTGTGTGTGTGTGTGTGTGTGTGTGTGTGTGTGTGTGTGTGTGTGTGTGTGTGTGTGTGTGTGTGTGTGTGTGTGTGTGTGTGTGAGAAAGAGAAAGCATTTTCATATTAGCCTTTTTCAGATATAGACCTGAATGCTTGATGTATAAGGAGCAGTGCGGGTCTCCTCTATCACCCCACACCAGATTGAGTTTCCACCGTACTGTACAGTATTCACACACACATATACACACACACAGACGGCCTCTAGAGGAGCTAGTCATTAAACAAGTCTCGGGTCACGGGGTGTAGGTGCACAATAGAGAAATTATGTGTTTGGACATTTTGAATAGTGAGCCATTGAGATGTTTCCATAGTCTGAATGGGATAATACTACATGCCACAACACTGCAGTGTCTTACTGAACCTGATCCTCCTGTAGACATTGGGAATGTAGGTGATATTATCTCTGTTTACATTTTAGTGATGGAAAATGATGATAGAGCAAAGGCAAGGTAGCGGTAGCTGCTTTAGGGGATGAACATAAAGAGATGCAGAGTTGACAAAGTGGAAATTTTCGGACGAATGGAAGGAGTGAGCTGAAAATTTTCGGGATCAAGGGGAAATATTGCAGACGTTAGAAATGAAAATTACTTCACAAGACAGTAGGCAAGACAAAAAGAGAATTTGTTGCAGAGAGTTGGGGAATAACTTGTAAATGATTTTCAAAAAAAAAGAAAATGGAGTGAGGTGGTGATTGATGGAGGTGGTGATGGATGGAGGTAGAGAGGAGGAGAATGATGGAAGGAGTGGTAGAAGAAAAAACAAGGAGAAGATGGAGTAGAGTTGTGAAGAGTGGGAGGGAGCAGAGTCTGGTTAGCATAAAAGGACCAGAGGAAGGGCGACACATTTGTGAGAGTAGAATGACTGAGCAATGGAACAACACATATCAGCAAACACCTGCACCACATCAGAATAAGGAAAATTCTCACACAACTGTTAGACAACATTTTGATTTTCACAGAAGAATCAAAATGTAAGTGCAAGAAATTGAAAACCTGGAGAGCACAGTCTTCCACCAAGGCCAGTGATCTGCGACAGCGTTCACCTGTCATAGTTACAGTGAAGCTGTGCCACTATCTCGCAATGATACAGAAATCTTGACTAAATCTGTGGATCCAGACTATAAGCTGCAATACTGCCAAAATCTAATCAGGTGGTCCTTGTGTGATTTCTGACCTTCCCTGAAAGTTTTATCCAAATCTGTTATTTTATTTTTGAGCAATGTTTCGCACAGAAAGACAAACAAACGTACGCCGATCATCACAGAATTCCGCCGTGTTACTTGACGGAGTAAAAGTATTGCTGAATGCCTAATCCAATTAGAAAAGAGTTGTGGAGTTTCAAAATGGTTACACGCTCCTATTATACTCTTGCTGCAAAGATTTTTTTTTCTGTCATTCTACAAATCACCAAAAACAGCTAAAATGTCAATTACATCTAACACTCACTTCTTTAAATTTTGTCATTCACTCAATGCACCACTCTCACCACAGGGAAATGAATGATTCTTTTCAGTGGAAATATAACAAACTCCACAACTATAGCCCCAGATTGTATTATATATCCATCTGTTGGCTTGTTAGGGTAACTCACAGCACAATGAAGCTTACAGCAGTAGCAACGTTATGACTTTCAAATCCCCAACATAGACATCCTGTCTGCATAGTGTCATTGCCATGGTTACAGTGACTAAACACACAGTGAGACCAGCTGTACTGGCAAGGTCATGTCCCCTTACTCGCAGGGACCCAGTCACATATATGCCCTTACAGAGCTCCAAAACTCACCCCGACACACATAAATATAGCATGTACACACATTCACATTAAATTACTGGAGCACATTTACACTATGAAGGTATATTTGAACAGTCATATGTCCGACCAAGCAGCATTTTTCTCTTTGAAATGACATTCATATATGTTGGCAAAGTCTCAGTTATACCTCCAAGGTCTCGGAAACATGTGTGGAGTCATAACATTTTGTAAGCAAGAACTTACAGTACATCACATGCACACAGCCATATGCACACAATTACTACACGGTGTTACAGCGCCATTGTTGTGATAGGTAATGGTGAGACAAAAAAGGGTCAGTGCAGCGTGTGAATGGGATTCTCTGTGTTGCAGTGATGAGGAGGGGCTGACCACACATCACCTTCCTCTCTCTTTGAGCAAGTTTGTATGTATGTCGCCTCGTGGGAACTTTGGGCCATTCATCATGTCTGTCTGTGCTCCCGTGCCCTCTGACACGCGTGTTTACCTTCGACGTGTGTGTCAGCTGTTGAGCCTATAGGTGTGTTATTATATCACGGACTGGGCAGGCTCCACCCTGCTCCTCCTCCACCTTTGTGGTTTTGTCAATGGAAGACTTCATCACACGGAGATCCCTGCTTCCAAGTCCTTGTTCGGTACAGTAATAAGGCAGTGAGAGACTTCAGTGAGCTGCAATAGTGGAGGCAACAGTCCAGAGATAGATGTGTGAAATTTGCTTAGTTTATTCAATTTTTGATTTGGATACTGCACTGCTTAGCTAAAGCAGCGAAAAGTGCCAAATTCAAATCAAAGTTTTTGGAGCTGTTTTCCTCAAACCATGTTATTCTCTTGGACTGCAGTCTGCAAACGTCATGTCTTGAATTCACTCTGTCCAGGTTTAGCTGCTCTAGCGTCAATTAATACTTATTTTGAATCACTATTCATTAATATTTTAGTGGTGCTTATATCCACATAGTGTGATGGCAAGCGCTGACCCATCAGATCAATATGAATTTCAAGTTTGCCCACAGTACAAGAAATGTTGAAGTTTTTGTTGGATTTGTGAACCACACAGAAGCGGCATTGTCTCCTAAAGTCAGTATGTGATTGAGGGGAAGACTAGAGCCGTCTCATATAGTTGATGGTGAATTGTAAGATATGTTGAGGGACATTGGTCAAATAGGGACAATAATACGCTTATGTGTGTTTTGTTAAACTGATAGACTGTCATGGAATAGTCTTTCTAGAGACAGAAAGAACTTTTTGTCTCAGTCTGATGACTGACATAGTGAAGATGAGATGACTGTGACACACAAAAACAAAAGGACTGCAGTGACTGACAGCCAGAGAAGAACATAGAGATTCCACATCAAGAAGGCAATAGGAAGACGTTGCATGTGAAAACTGCTTTCACCTCCATTCTGAGTTCCCCACCAGAGTAAAATCATTCTTTCATTGTCTCCTCTGAATTCGACTTCATCACTCTTTTAACACTGGCCTCCTTAACTTCCCCTGAGTATTAAATGCTCCCCCGCCTCGCTCCTTTTTTGTCTGTTTTTCTCTTCTTCTATCTCTGGACGGGTGGAAGAAGGCCTGGAATTTATCACACATACCTAATAATTACTATCACAGGAAATGGTATTGAGGAAGTAGGTGCACTAGGCCTGCTAATTAGTGTCAGTCTCAAACACACACACACACACACACACAAAGCTTATTAGTGTCATTTGGCTGGTGTAGAAGCAGAATTCTCGGGAAAACACGCTTTGATTGGCCTTTGGGAGACTGACACCCCCAAGTTTACCCGGTTGTATAAATCTCAGGACTAATTGATTGCAAGTCTTTTTGTGTGCGTGTATGTGTGTCTAAGTGTGTGCAGGAGTGGGCAATTGATTAGGTGGGTCGTGCAGCCATAAAGAGGCAGCCCAGGACACGGCACCCAGAGGTGACTGGTGACGGCCTCCTAAACGACAGTCCTGCCCTCAGGGTCACTGGAGGAATGAGGAGGAGGGAGGGTGGTCAAGAGAGGAAGTGGTAGTGCAGACAGATTTAGCTCTAAAGCAAATCTCAAATATATGTATATATGTATACACACACAAATATATAGTTTGATAGATGTCAGTTTAGGGATGGAGCATAAGGAGTTAACTGTAAGTGTGCGCAGAGTGATTTTAGAAAGAAAGAGGGATGGGTTGTTTCAAATGCAGCTGCATGTAATATGTTGCTGGATGTGCTCTGTCATAAAACAGCCATTAAAACAGTGGCTTAGTGAAATGCCCTCATGGTTTACCATTATGGGCACATGAAATGCTGGTATGCCCACACCAGTGAGTCAGTGGGGCTTACTGGCATATATTCACACACTGTAAACACCTCCAAGCCTCTGTGGTTGGCACACACACCTGAGCTTTGGCTCCTGTTTTTCTCCACTGTGGCTTCTCTGCCTGACGTCTGTCTGTCTTTATCTTGGTATAAGTGCGCCTCTGTCTTTATTTGCGTGTGTCTTTCTCTTTCTTTCTTTCCCCCCATTTTACGGATTTTTACAAATGGAACGATGTGGAGCACTTTTCTCTGTCCCCGCAGTTTTACCCCTGGACAAGCTCACCTAGTTTTCCTCAGTCAGACTAACATATTGTTAAATAACACCCTCAGTAAGTGCTTAGTCTTTCTGACTCTTTGTTGGTTTGACTGGAGTTTTTATTGGCCCTGCACATCTCTCTCAGTCTTGCTGAGATGGTTCCCAGGAGGTTTTAATAGAGAACAATAGCTGAACAGGACACTTCCCAGCACTGGGCTGCTTCAACACTGCACACCAGTCAGCAAACACCACAGCAGCCCCTGGCACTTTTGGATTGTGTGTGTGTGTGTGTGTGTGTGTGTGTGTGTGTGTGTGTGTGTGTGTGTGTGTGTGTGTGTGTGTCTGATCTGGTTAATTCAGGGATGTAGACCCAAACTGTAATTATCATTATGTACTTCTCGGCAGAGGTAGGAAACAGCCCAAGCAAGTTTGGATGAGCATGTATATCCTCGCTGATGTGCACTGAATGTGTTTTTGTGCAAAGAACAACATGTGAATACATGAATTTGTCTGCATGTGTGTGTGTGTGAGTGCATGTCTGTGCACAGGAGGAATGATGTGAAGAGCATGAGAGCTATTAGCAGTGAAAGATAAGCAGATTGTGCCAGTGGCTATGTGATGATTTTTCCTGCTCTTGTTTTGGCCCTTCTCTTGTTCATTTGGTCTCTGCTAAATGGAGACATATTGGAAACATGACTGCTCTCTTGAGGCCAGTGGGTATCCAGAGTTTAGGACTGGGAAGGAGAGGAGAGAGCGAAAAGTATGGAAAGGGAAAAAGAAGGAAATAAAAATAAAATCATAAGAAAAAGAAGGTCAACGGAGTTAAGTTCACCGCTGAGATTTAAAATCTCATAAAAACAAAAGCTAGATTTGTCTTATTTGTTTGTGGTGAGAAATTACCGTTTGCAAGCATCACAGACACTGTTAACTTTCACAACGCCACAGTAAAACGTTTGTCTCAGTTTTACAATATCAGTCGGTGTCCAAGGGGATAAAACATGAAGCAAACCCCACTGAAAAGAGAAGGAAAGCAGAGGAAGAAAAAAAACACACAAAACTAAAAACCAAAGTTTATTTGGAGCAAGTGTCACATCTATTCAAGATGGCAACCACAGTTTAATCTGTGTAGTCCTTCATCTTTAAAGCTAGCATCAATAAGACAGAAGGAGCCGAAATGTGGGCGGACAGTCTGCGTAGAGACGAGACTGGTCACCACTAAACAAACAACACAGGAATCTTGCAGAGACAAGAATGGCTACAGGGAGTGTGAGACAATAGCATGGCTTCCAGGCCTTAGATGAAATGCAGAGTATAGCCAGTGTGCACATGGATGATTGAGAATCCCGGCGTTCATGAAAATCTTGATATGAGGGTAAGCGTGGTTAGGTCTGGTGTAATTTAAGTTGAGATCAGAGAATCGTAGAATATGTGGCGTTGCAATATTCAAAGCCTGAACAAGTATGTTTATACCATAGCATTACTGTAACTGATACCTCAGATGTTTTTTGATATCTATACATTTCTGTTTTTATAAAGTGTAAGGCATTTGGAGGGAGTGCAATGTTGACATTACTGTCACAAAGGTTATGATGTGCTTTCTTTCATTTCCCTTTGTAATTATGCTTAACTTGTAAAATCCTTCAATGCAGTCTACATTTTTTTTTTACATGTTTTTGCATAAACATCCAGCAGACAGTGCAGGAATCGCCAGAACATATTTCTATCTTTGATCTCCACTGAGGATTCACGTCTACAAACCCATAAATGTCTCAAGCTTCAACGTCCTTGCCTCACAATCATCTTTTTTTTCTTTAGTGTCAAACATAAAAGGAATGATTGTTATCTGTACATCAGTGGCTACAGTATAAATTATCATTAATAGCACTTGAGGCAGCATAATTTAAAAGAAACCTTTAAAAATCAGACACACATTTAACCCACATTTAACTCATTGACCTAAAGGATCTATTTTAGTTAATATGCAGATATTACAAAGTGCTTGGACAGTACAAAGTCCTATAAGCTCATGCACGGCATCAAAAACTGTGACTGTCTGAAGGCCAAAAGATCCTGTACACTGATGACCTCTGTCCTTTATTTGTGGCTTTCTTCAGATCTTTATCAGGCAAAAGAGTTTTACTTGATGGTACTAGTGATCACCAGTATGCAGGATTTCTGGGTTATTTCATTTCTAAAAATGTATATAAAAAATGAAATGAGAGACAAAGTTGTCTTTTTTTATTCAATACTGTTAATACACGATAGTATTCAGGGCCTCAAGCTTTTTTTTTATATCCCTCTCTTCTCTGCATTCATATATTAGTAGTAGATTTTTACAGTATGTTGAATTTCTCTGAATTTGAATTCAGTCCCTGCAGAACTTAAATTTTAGACCAAACTGCAGTTCCACTTCACATGTGTGGTGGTCGGATTTACGATCACGATATCTGGAGAGTAAGATTATATGGCAAGCGTGACTGAGACATAAACTGGCTATGCCCTGAGCCCGTAAATAAGAAGAGAAAACAAAACAGCAAAAAAAACAACTGTCAAAGTTCTTAAATGCTTTAATGCCCGCTTACACCATCTAAACAGGTACCCTTAAATGCGTGCGTCTTAAATACACATACGGTTGTCACACACGATGTGATTTCAATGGGAAATCAAAAAAGAAATAACAAAAGTGAAATCCCTGTTCTTTCTCGTGCTTCTCGTGCTCCCTCCCCCTCTGTCCTTACACTCACAGTAACATGCACTGACGTATCTGACATGTCTCTGATCCATTCTAGCCACAGGTCTCCGGGTTCAGCATTTACTGAAATCAAATGTGTGTGTTTGGCCTTGGGTTACACACTCGATTGAATTAGAGAAATGGCGCACACGTGCACAAGAGCTCGGTTACTCACACATAGACACACACATATGCAACCTCACGGGGACACAGATCTCTATTAAGTTAAAAAAGAGAGTTGAGTGTCTTCTTCCATTGCAAGGGCTTTTATGTGATAAGATCGGCTCGGGGTGCTCTCCTATGCGGGATTCCTGAGCACATCAAACAACAGTAAACCACATCACAAAGACAGGAAGGACTCGGCTCCATTAGCCAGCCCATAAAGAACATGTGTGTGTGTAACAGGAGAGCTACGCAGCACTACAAAAGGTTTACACACATGGGACAAACATTGTGAGGTATGCATTCCCGTGACATACTCAGAAATTAATGTGCATTTTGGTACAAGTGCATATGCATATTCTTGCATACAAAACCATTACTCTGCAAAGAACAATGACAGTGAATCATTGTTCATAGTTCCTGCAGTGTTCACAGAAACACACATATACTCACACAATTCACATTGTTCTGGCTTTATCAGTATCATCTGAGCATTTTGTTCATTCCAACTGGGTTGTAAGCTTAAAGCAACAGTCTGGTTCAGAAAGTGGTACATGGGCTTGGCAAGAAAAATACCCTGGTAACTTAGTGGCATGAAAAATAGGACTTCAGGAATCTGCTCAGCAGTCTATTAGCACGCAACTGGTACAAACATACCTGACAGAAACACACCCTATCCCAAAACTCTCTACAACTGCACTACTGCTCCCTCTCCTCATCCTGTCCTCCTGCACTTTGTACAGGACGTGATGTCTCTCTTATGAGGTGTTTAGTGACGTATGGCCAAAAAGACACCTAGAAACAGCAAGAGAGAAGCGGAAAGACAAAGAGAAGGGGGAAGAGGGATTGGGGAGCAGAACGAGAAAGGGAGAGAGAGAGAAAGAGAGGTTGACCCAGATTGAGTTTACCCATTTTTCTTACATTGATTTGAAACAGATCTTCACCGTGTCTACTGTCCAAGCCACAGGCAGTCAGATATCACCCTCTGCTCGGGCTCCAGAGGATCTAATTCAAACTGAATGTCCATCAGTCTGTGAGTGCCTTTGACATGAGGCTATGTCTTAATCATCTACTGTGCTGAATTGAGTTAAGAATTTGAATTTGAAATGCACAAATTGAATGTTTCAAATTGCAATAAACAAATGTACAGCCAGTTGAACAAGGGAGGAGTAATATCATAATGTGAATAGAGACAAATCTGTCCCAATGACGGGATGAAATGGAGACACAGGGCCCACCCAGCTTTCCGCTAAACTATCCTAATGTGTATTAATCCAAAGGATTAGGCTCCCTGCTAGTGTTACAAGCATTCCCGTGCCAGTCAGCAATGTTCTGCCCACTGAGGCTAACATTTAATGCTGAAGATGACATGCAAACAAACAGTATTATGGCCACTGTTGCCACACTGGATACCAGCGCAGAACTGTGTGCAAACGTTGCAGCCACTGATATGTGAGCATGTGTTGCGGATGGTTGCTGGAAGTGTGTGGTAGAGGGAAGCCTGGTGGATGGTGAGGGGGAATCAGAGGATGTTCAGAGAGGAGTTATGCACTATGGCAGGCCTAATTACTTGCGGCTCCTGTTGTGTGTTTGGCTTTGTTTGAGCATGTCCAATATAACCAGTCACAAGGGAGCCTCTGCCAGAGCAAACACACACAAACACAAGGCTGAGACATAGAGGAGGCTTTTATGATGTTGAAGATCTCAGTAACATGACACCTAGGGCAAACACTGAGTAATAAAGCAATTGCGGCACATTGTTTAGGTCCTCCTCCTGGCACGGTTTGTTTATCAGACTCGGAGTGTCTCGGTTTCCTAATGTCAGTGTCCTGACATGTTGCTTTGAGAGCTCAGTGCATGATAAACGCATTTGCGTGCACACCGACACATTGGCACACAAGCAGACTAGACACTAAAAGCATTCATGCACATATACACAGAAACACAAGCCCACGTGTCTGCACGCACGCCACATTGTCAACATTTTGACATGTCAGTCACGGTGCTTTTCGTGCCAGTGTTTCTCCAAACTTCTAAGCAACTTCCTGGTATGTCTGACTGCATGACTGCAGATAAAAGGGCAATAAACATTTCTTTTCTTGCTTGCTAACTTGTATTCCTCGCATGCTTCTCACCTCCTTTCAGTGTTGCTGTTCTGTGACACAGACAGATTTTTATGTCAAAATGTTTGTGTGTGTGTCTGCACCCTTGCAACAGAGTCTGTTTGGGATCTTCTGGAGCTCTGAGGTGGTCTCCAGTCCATTCACAGGACAAAAATGAGAGCTGTTTGTCATCAAAGTGTAACTGTAAAATGAGTCCATGTTTTTTTTTTTTTTCTGGGTTTTTTTCCCCATATGACTAACCTGTAACTTTGCAGTGCTCTACATCAGGACACTATTTTTATAATAATTAACACACCTAAGAAAATCTGCACATGCATTCAGAAACAGCAGGGGCCAGAGACAGTTTTTTTTGTATCTTTTCATCAGTCAGTGTTAGGTAGTGTTCCTCGATCCATGTTGGAGATAGGTATATAACTAACTCCAGCTAAAGTCATCCATCTATCCATTATCTATACACCGCTTAATCCTCATTAGGGTCGGGGGGGGGGGGGGGGGGGGGGGCTGGGGGCTGGGGGCTGGGGGCTGGAGCTGGAGGCTGGAGCTGGAGCTGGAGCCTATCCCAGCTGACTCGGGCGAAGGCAGGGGACACCCTGGACAGGTCGCCAGTCTGTCGCAGGGCTACATACAAAGACAAACAATCACTCTCACATTCACACCTACGGGCAATTTAGAATAATCAATTAACCTCAGCATATTTTTGGACTGTGGGAGGAAGCCGGAGTACCCGGAGAAAACCCACGCATGCACAGGGAGAACATGCAAACTCCATGCAGAAAGATCCCGGGAAAGCCGGGACGCGAACCAGGGACCTTCTTGCTGAAAGGCGAAAGTGCTAACCACTACTCCACTGTGCAGCCCCAGCTAAAGTCATTAAATTTTAAAAAAAATTCACACCTGACCATCGCATATTTGTCAGATTTTTTTTCTGGTCATACGTATGTATGGCGCTTTATAAATACAGCGTGTAAAATCTTGGGTTATAGGTTGCATTAGTTTTTGAGCTAAAATCCTAAAAGAAGGTAGGATTGTGTTGATTTTTGCACCGTTTTTATCCCAACAAACTGTGAAACAGTGTTTAAAGTGTTTAAAGTGTTCAACTTGAGAAAAAATGTAGCTAGAATCCTGAAAAATTGCAGTCTCATTGATATGTACTTATGGTCTTAAATGTCTTATTGCTACTAACTTTCCCAACACAATGTTCCTTTGTAACTAACTCTTTGCTAACAAGGCTATGATTCAAGTCAGCAAAGTATTGAATTGAATTTAATCAAAACAGACCTTGATAAAGAAATTGAAGCACAAAAATTCTATATGTGTGACATATTTACGTGACTGCTTATGGTACCACTTTTCATAAAGTTGTATGAGGCTCTTTGAGTTGGAAAACCATGATTTTTCTTTTAGCCCAGTAACAATATTATGTCTCTTCCAGTTGGAACCACTACTAGAGTGGTTTCATCTGTCATACCTGCTCAATGCATCTCCAGATATTGGCTGTCAATTCAAAAAACTTAAATTTCGTATTTTAATATAATAAAGCTTCTAATGGTACCAATCAATGGAAAAAAAAACCCACAAACAAACAGCCACTTAGTGTGAAAAATAAAGGTTTTATGGTTGGTGGAATACTGGAGTAGAAAAAACATGCCATCATACAACTGATTTATATTCTATGAAAGCAGGGTTGTACCATTGAAGACAATTTATATATATCAATGAGCCTGCAAATTTCAAATTATGACACTTTTAAACGTTGCTTCACACAAAGAAAAACACAAAAATCAACATGACTCCACCCCCTCTAAGAATTTGTAACTCAAAATTCCGTGACCCCAGATTTTGCGCATGATCAACTCAATTAGTATTCACCACTAGAAAAAGAAAAATATATGTGAAATTGAAGATGTTAAAGTGTGGGTATTTGGTGAATTGAGGCAGAACGACCCGTATGCATCATCTAATATTGCTGTAGGACAGACATGTGTCATTTAAAAATAAAATATCTTTGAGAAATACCTAAAATGCATGATTGTACAATTGTATAATAGTATATGTTTTTTTGTTTTTATAATTTTTAGATTGCATGTCTTTAGATGATAGAGCTGAAGACACATTGTCAGAATGGCAGTGTCAAAAAACATTGACATTTAAGGTCAGCAATGATGTAGTTTTGTTTGTTTGTGTGAGAATCAGTGCAAAACCATGCGTGCATGATGAACTCATTTAGGTAACGATACCACTCCTCACCCTCAACTCCTCAGTGTCAGTGGAGCTCATTCAAATCTTTACACAGCACAACACGTCATAATAGTACCTACCTGCTGACAGCATACACAAACACATACAACTCAGATGCATCTTCTATGTTCCTCTTCTGTACATGAACACAAACACACAATTTTTTTCCCATTTGACAATCAATGTAGCTATCTGTAGGAATCAGCATATATTTAGTGCAACATTATAACAAACGTAAGCTCTGAGCATCACATTAAAGTGACCTCAGAATGATAATTTCAGAGTCAAGAACTAGGAAAAGAGATTCGCAAACACACTCCTGTGTGTAACTAAAGCCAGCAAAAGGACTCAGTGGAAGCCATTGTTAAAATAGCTGTGATGTAATCTACCAAGGGAGCTGGCTTGGATGTGTGGGTTATCTATGTGGAAATCAGTGAGTCTGTCAGCAGCATCTAGCCGCACACTACCACAGGGCTCTTTATTAAAAACCAGACGTATGCTGGAATTTATGCACAGGTGTGTGGGAGGGCCAGTTCAGGACTTATGACATGGTCTGTGTTTATGAGTGACTAATGTTGCGGCCTAGTTCATAATTTCAATGCGTGTTTGTGAGGGGAAAATACACTGCTGATACAACAATATATGTATAACAACAAGGAAAGGAAACTGGACTCAATCTGAAAACACATCTTGACACGAAGAGCAGAAAGTTCACTCTTCCTTGCATTGATTACAAGGCTCACAGTTTTGCTGTTTCATGCTTGCGTCTGCATTTATGTGCGTCTGCGTTTGTAGCATCAATTTTCACACCCTCATAAAATTTATAAACTCACACGCACTCAATCATCTGCATACACGGAGCGATTTATAACAAGATCACAAGCTGCTCTGAGGTGTCTTTCATGCAAACCCTTTTCAGAACAACCGTAAAAGTATGTCTCTATTGGGAATTCACGCCATCAAGCAAAATTCTGTGACACAACAGACTCAATGTACCAGAGGCATGATCTGTCTACACTAGCTTCAACGTACAAATTACCCAGATTATAGAGCGGTGTGGGTGTATGTGTCTGTCAGTGTGTGTGTGGGTATGCATGTGCAAGTGTGTGTTCTTGTGTCTACCTGTGTGTCCACTGTGCATCGGCACAAATCGCTGGGACACATAAATGTAGGTTTTACCTGAATGTGTACGTGTGTGCGCGAGCGTGCCCAAATATATGTGTGTGTACTTCCAAATGCATGTATTCCTGTGTGTACTGACAGGGAAATAATAGTGAGGTTTTTTTTATCAGAAGGCCAGGTAGTAATCATGTTACTCTTTGATCCCATGATCCCCACTGATCTGTCTAAATATACAGCAAACTTGTCCAGACGTGGCTGCAACTCTTCTAATCAGCACCCTCACCAAGCCCACTGCATGTGGAGGTTTGTCTGTGTGAGAGGGGCTTTGTGTCTGTCCTTCTGTCTCCTTTTCATAATTTCTTTCTTTGAATATTTTTTTGCCCCTTCGCACTTTAAAGAACGTTAAAGCTTGGCTAATGAAGTCTGTATAGGTTAGTATGTGGTCAGAGTGTGTTTGTGTAGGAGACTGTAAAGAAAGCATGTGGTTCCTGCTGCTTCATCACAAAACAGAACAGTCTGAGCTTTTTTTTCTTTCTTTTACTTACATTTTACCATCCCTCATTAAAAGAAACTATTAACCGTGGTTAGAATCAGACGATTTTTTTTTTAATAATTAGCAGATGTGTTGTGTGCATACAGGTGGTAAGTACATTTACTCAAGAACTGTTCTTTAGCACACTTGTTCTTGATTTAGCAAATTTCTTAATTTTCCACCTCTTATATATGGGAAAAACTTTGCTCAACAGTAATGCATCAGGGTGGCAGCAGTTGGGTGTTGTCAGTCTCTGGCTGATTTTCACACCTCTATGTATATGTGAGTCTGTGAAAATGTGACAGCATATCTTATATAGATATTTCAATATTTTGTTGCACTAACTGACAAATAGCACATATTGCTAGTGTATAACTGAATTGAAACACAAGCAGTTTCTGGGCATCTTTTACAAAATTATGTTGCCATTAATGATGAAAAAAATTGTCACAAAGTTAAAATTGAAAAAATTTAAATAAACCTGTAGTCAATATGTGCAACATTTTCTAAGTGCTCACAGGTGTTTTGACACTTTAAAAAAAGGATGGCTCTAAAGGCTATAGAGACTAAACTTTTTCATCTGTTTCCATCCTTGTATTCTGTCTGATATTCATGAGCACAGCCTGCAGTTCAGCCAAAAAATCCCAGAATGTGTGTCATGTGACTGTTGGTTGCAGGTGAGTTACACATGCTTAAATTGTTGCAGACTAACACATTTTTATTATTTTTTTGTTTTTCACAGGATCTGGTTACTGCAAACAGTTTATTTTCTGCAAATTGTTAAACAAGGAATGAAGAAATAGACAATATATGAGAAATGCCCCTATTTTAGGCTTGAATTTGTTAATTTTTCTTAACAAAACTGAAAGTGATACGAGTAGTTCAAGGACCATCTGAAAGTTGAACATCTGATTCTTGTTTTGACAGTTTCTTGCTGTGGTAAGTGCTGGAATTTTGGTGATTTAAAAAAAAAAAAAAACATAACTTGCCTCTCAAACCTGTAGGTGGGTTTTGGTGTTCAGAGGGTTAAAAATAATTTTAAAATGTCCCACCAGTTACTTATGGTTGATTTTTTTGAAAGAAACAGAGTTTTTTTCTAAAAGGACACACAACACATTGTGGGTATTGTAGTTCTCTGGCTATGCAGCTGAGCTCGTGTAGTTGTGATTGGAAATAAATGATTGGCTGATGGAGTGTGGGGTGAATGTTAGTGTGACCTTGTGTGTCTGTTACACACTGACGGGAAATAGACGAGTCCAAGCTCCAAGGAAAGCTATAATTCTGAGAGTAATACAGGCCAAAGGAGCGTCCACACCTCTTGTCGCTCACGCACACACACATGCACACTCCGTTTGCTCAGAGCAAAGTCCTAGCTGCGCTGCAGTAACCACATTAATTGGGTTGTGTAATTGTCTGGCAAAGCATTGTGGGAAACAGCCCATACAGATCTGTCCCTTCACCCCAAACCGCTTTTTAAACATGGACCCATCGTCATGACAGTGCTATCCAGGAAATTGCTGAACATGTGTGTGTACGTGTGTCTGAGTGAATGTGTGTGTTATTTTGTGATCCCCCGTGGGTGTGTGTGTGTGTGTGTGTGTGTGTGTGTGTGTGTCTGTTGCTTCTTTAAGGGAAGTGAGTGTGGTGGCCTCCCATTCCACCGCATGTCGGCTGTGGTTCAGCTGTGGTCCGCCGCCAGGCCCTGCATTTGGAACACAGAGAAAATACACCAGGGGTACTCGCTCCCACTGTTTTCTGGACCTGTCTTTCATCGGTTTGTGTGTACATGTGTATTTTGGGTGCAGGTTTGTGTGTGACTAAGTGTGTGTGTGTGTGTGTGTGTGTGTGCATGTGTTATAGTACGCCACTGTGTTGTACTCTCTGCCCCTGATATTTTAAGGTCTTTTGGCCCCACGTCATGAGCGTGCGCTGTATTTCCAAGCTGCAGTTAGATGACCGGAGTGAGAGAACCCATGCAGAGGACAGGAAAGGCAGGAGGAATGAGGAGAGAGGAAAGCAAGGCGGGTAATTGAAGGGTTCAGGGTAATACTTAGGCCAAGGATTGCTGTTTCAACGTGTTTGCATAACCTCCTTGAACTTAATATTTAGCCCCACTTTGGAGTGAGTATAGGGCACGACAGAGCCAAATAGAGAATGATAGAGGGAGAGAGATGGCGAATGATAGAGAGGTCCAAGTCCAAGGCGGAGGTGATGCCATTCGCTTCTCTGATCAGTGGCTCCTCTCTTTGATTAGCAACAGAAAGGGAGGACACAAGAGGTGATGGAATGAGGATGGAGAGAGAAAAAGACAGTAGATTGCAGTAGCCTTCCTGTCCAACAGACTGTGATGAAGTGTTTGACAGAGGGCTATTGTAACACTGGAACACCACAAGGCAATAAAGGTTGCATTTTAAATGACGCAATGCAGAAGGTATCCTCCTGGTATTTTCGGTTTACATTACTGACAGTTTAGACTAGAGGCTTTGCTGCAGCTGCCCTAATCTCAGCACTGAAAGAGAGAGAGAGAACAATTTCTGCCACTGTTAGTATCACGTATGAGGTTTACATTATCGCAGTTATGATTTGGCAGCATTCAAGTACAGCATATGATTATTTTACATCGGAAAAGGGGTGCTGAATTTTCAATTTGAGGCATGTGAAGTTCTGAAATAATTAGTCGAATAAACAACCCGTCCACAGAGAAATCACTGACAATATTTCTGATAATCAGTTAGACATTGCCCTTTTTACACATTTTAATCTGTCTATCCTTTGCTCTTTTCATTTTCAATTGAGAATCTGCAAACCTGCTTATTATTGTATTATATACTTATGAATCCAGCACACAAAAAACACATCTTGTTTGTACTACTTTTGAAATAATCTTCAAAAAACATGAAGTAAAAAGGTCCAAAGTTGATTTTGATTTTAATCTGTCTGATTTGCATTACCAGGAAGTTACTGATGTCTTTGTGTGTTGCACTTCATAGGTTTGCTGTTATGATTTAATGCAATGAATAACTGAACTTGAACATCAGTATAATTTATTTTTCGTAAAAACATAGTTTAAACAAACAAAGAAATGACATCATATCAAGTGCAACACACAAAGAAGTCAGTAACACAACTTCCTTGTCGCACACATCGGACTCATTAAATATCAATAACAATTTTAGAGTTCGATTTATTTATGTTAAAAGAAGAAAGAAAAAACACATTTTCCAAGTTTGCAAGTTTGGATCATGGAGGGTTAGACACACAAATAAAGAAATAGAATGCTATCACAAATAATGTGTGTTTCTGATGTTTAATAAACAAAATAAATCAGTTCTGCATTAACACAGAACAGGTGGCTCTTATTTTTTTAAGGTCATCTAATCCAACCCAAATGAAACCACTTTTTCTTTGTACAGTTTCGTCTTTTGATTTTAAAAAAATGTTCAGGGGGAGGAGGGTGGTATAAGTCATCAGTGTTTATACTGAGACCTTAGTGCCTTTCTTAACACTCTGCATATGTGTGTATGTTTCTCCCTCCCAGGCTGTGTGTGTGTGTGTGTGTGTGTGTGTGTGTCTGTGTGCATGTGTGTTCTTACAGTAGTGTCACTGGAGCTGTGTTACTCATACTGTGACCCTCACCTCTCTCTCAGATGACAGGGAGCTTTAAACAACCCAGCTGCTGTGTGTCTGTGCCTGTACTTGTGTCTGACTGTGAGGCAGGGGGGGCTTTTACATGTGTGTGGTACAGTATAGCCCCCTGTCTTGTTTCTTGTGCCTTGGGGAGACACTGTCAGTCAGCTGAACGACAATAAAGACAGAAAACAAACCTCCCCTTTAGGAGAATGGAAAGCCCTGCTCTGCTATTGGTAGAGTCTGGAGGTTTAGAGCCAGTGCTTACCGTATTGGTTGAAGTTGTGTAGGTAGGCCTTGTGCCAGACAGCTCGGGTATATCGGCAGAAGCTCTCACTAATCTGATATGGATTGTGTTTTTCTCGTGCTGATGTGAAACACTGAGGTCTACCCACACAGGAGCTCACACAAACACTTGTACACACGGTGACACCCAAGGTCACCCACATGGGAAAAAAGATCCGATAAGGTGACTTTGTAAACATCACCAACATCCCATGTATTCTGCTTTTACGTCAATGGGAATTCAAGGAGATGCATTGAAACTGCAAAGAGAGGACACATAATGCCATAAGTTGTGTCAAAAACTGTCAGCATCCTGAGTTTGTATATATTACAGGAATATTTGAGGCAATACAGTAATTTTCTTTCATTTGAATGTGAGACGATTGATTTTGGTCCTATGTCTGCGTGTTCATTTCAAAACTAAAGTTGGGATGAGTTCAGCTGAGCTTAGAATAACCTGCCCAGTTCATTTCTAGCTAATGTGTAGTGTTCTTTGTCAGATATGGTCAGAAGATGCAAGTTTAGGTTTCGTAACAAATTCTGCACCTTTACTGTTACAACTAGATGGAGTGATACATATGCACATTCAAGGAATAGTTCCCATATGTAACACTCCCAAAAACCCATAAACCGCAAATTGAGTGTGTGTTTTTATTCCACATTTCCGTTTATATATGGTCAGAAAAAGCGAAAACGAGACATAATGTTTTAAATGGTACGTTTTTGAGATGTTGGCTTGCATACTTTAAACTATCTGGACCAGCTGTTTGCCCTGCTCCTTCACGTTATGCACAGACATGAGACTGATATTGATATCCCATTTTGTTTCCTTGACAAGTCTTACTTTTGACAAAGAATTAGAATGCATCTCTTTTGTCTGCATTCATCCACACATCCACCTGGTCTCCTTCACTCTTTCCCTCTCTGTGTGGGACTCTCTATATCTTTCTCGCTCCAGCTGGAATGCAGCGGTGGCCGTCTGGTCCTGCTCATCTCTAGAAGCAGTCAGCCATCTCTCCTCGTCCCTGCTCCCACTCTAAACATTTGGCTAGTTTTGGCAGATTTGTTGATTTTTGTCCCCTCGTATTTTCCCCTCTTGTTGCTGTAAAACTGATACATACTCTTTCAATTAGACTCCCACCATCACCACCACCACCCACCAGTCAGAGCACTAGTGTGGGAGTGGGGGTAAGCAGAGTAAGTGGGTTGTATATTTTATTAGTGAAGTGAAAACACACATAACCTGGTCTTGGTTCTGGGAGAACCATCTGCCGACATGGATTTTTTTTTTTTTTCCTTGGGAAGCACTGCTCAAGGTTGGCATGTAGAGTTTGAGCATTCTTGCTTGAAGATCCGGATTAGTATGTAATGCGGGGAGGAACAAAGACAGGCATGCAAGTTTTATTTGTGATGGGTTTGGATAAATTGTAGCTTAGATATTAAGATAAATAAAAGCTTCAATCCAAGCAAGAAGCATAGCATAGAAAGGGAAGTGCACAAGAGGTGGAGCTGGCATGTAGCAGCAGGTTAGCCTCTACAGGTTAGCATGGAGTTAATCCAACCTAAAGTAGCCAAAACTTGGATCTCCTAAAAATGCGTTTAAACCACATTAGAGTTGAAACACAGATTTACCATCTCAATTGGCTTTGCAGTAAGCTTACCAAATGAAGCCAGAGCATGTGTTTTATGTTGGAAATAGACATTTTCCCTACCTCCTCAGTTGTAAATAACACAGTGTTCCAAGGCCATAAATAATGGTGTCACTCAACCATGCCCCATTCTCGTGTCCTCTGCTTGCTCTCACCACAGGCCTCTAGTACTGCCTAGCCAGGGGCCCCCTAGATTTGTGCTGCACCTTCACACACTCACAATCAAGGAACAGCCATAAAATGCCAGTGGAATGTTTCTGCAGAGCCGGACAGTTAAGTGGTGGAAAGGCATGATCACAAACTAGAAGACCTCATAATGGATGTCCTGGGAACAGATATTAGTGGGCTCCCCATGTTCTTGCTAACAAAATACATCACACGTGCACATAAGGACATGAAAGCGCAAACGTGTGCGTGGTCAGGCAAATGCATGCGCACACGCACACACTGCACTTAGGGGCAGACAGTATTGATGGTTCCCTCGGGCATCACACAGACGCATCTGTTTCTGTCTCACTGACTCTCCACACTCATAATTTCAAGTAAGTCATAACACAAATTATAAACACATATCCCTCAACCGTGACGCCTAGGAATAACAACACGGAGTGCGCTGAGCTGATTTAGGGTAGACTGGGACTCTTAAATCTTTACCTTTGCTCCTTTCTTCCCTTCCTCCTCTCCCTTTCTTCCCCCTTTTCGCTCTCATGCAGCACAGGTGGCAGTCACTCTTGTCAAACACTACTTCCGTCTCCTCGGTTACCTTCACGTCTCACCATCTCTTTCATCTGACCCACTGACTACGTCATCCATTCTCTCCGCTTTTCATATTCTTCCCTCACATCCTCTTTCTTTGATTTTTCTTCGTGCAAATATGCGCATGGGAGTTTTTTTGTCAGTCTTGACCCCACCTTAACCCCTTGTCACCCTGAAATCTTTCTGTCCTGGTAGTTTCCCACATGACACTCCTTCAGCAGCGGTCTTACCTCAAAGATATCTTCATCACCCTTTTCTCTCCTCATTTTTCATTTACTCTCTCCTTTCGCCTCACATCTCTTTTACCTGTCTCTTCTTCCACTTGTTGCATTCCATGTTTTCTTTTCATATTGTCTTAGCTAACACTCCCCTCTACACACACACACGCGCTCATGAACACAAACTTCTGATCACACGGTCATGTACTTTAGCCATCCATCTCCCACCTCTGTAGATCCAAATGTCTCAATATGTCCCAGGGACCATGAAGGTTCAATTGGAATCACATGTTGAGGCCAAACTGAGAATTTCACCCCTTATAAATAAGATGTCAGTTCAGCCTGTGCTATTGCCTGCACAGGCTTGCATGCTCTCTCACAATACTAAAACTAAATGTGAGCCATGTGAAGCTCTGCATAAATGCACATCTGTTTGTGTGAGCATCGTCTTCATCATGTCAGCTAAAGTGCTGTTATCTCGTAGAGGAGATTTTTGACTCCAGAGATCCAGCAGCAGGATTAATTTGTCCTTTTATTAGAGTGCCTTATGACTTCCCATTGCGTGGGGTTTGACTTTTATGAAGACTAATCACTAGGTTGTCACAAAAAACCATTTCATTGTCACCCTTTGAATTAGACAGGAAATGAAGATAATCCTTTGTTTGTCCAGGACACGCCAAGTCAAAGTTAAGCAGAGAGTGAGACAAGAGGGGAGAAAAGAAAGAGGGTTCACCCACTCAGGATCAGCCGGCAGATACAGTACATACATTTGTCTTTGTGTGTGTGGGGTATGCGTCTGACAGATGAATCCTGTCTGCTAGATTAATGTACATTTCAAGTGTTTTCTACAACTAAGGCCAAATGGCCACTCAAATTACATGTGATTAAATACTCCAGTGTGATTCAGGTTCAGAGACTGTTAGTAATACTAATCAGCACACACAAACACCACACAATCTCTGCATGAGGATGTGGGAGACAAAGTTAACAGGCGGGGTAATCACAACAATGCCCCTTTTTATTGTTTTAGGAAGTCATCGCTCAGCAGAATCCTGCGGCACCACTAAAAGAGCACCCACAGGGAGACAGCTCTGTAATGTGCTGAGTTAATTTAGAAACTGGAAACGATTTAGCTGGCACTGAGGCATGGCAGCCACTTTGGTTTACAGGCTTCATTCCTTTGGGGTTTAGAACATGTCGGGGTCGATCAATAATGTTCTTTTGTCACATTTGTGCCTGTGCTAAAGCATGCAGGTGAGATGTGGCAGCCAGTTAAATATTGTCAAAATGCAGCAGTTATTTTTCAGTAGCTTCCTTGTAAAGGCCACAAGTTGCTGCTGTATGGGCAACATCTCACATGTCGTCATGTACAGAGATGCATGTATAGCATATACGCTATATTAAAGTGTAACTGTCCTTGATAAAATGACTCGCAGGTGTTCAGAAAGTGATGGAATACTGTTTGACTTTTTCAGATTCAGTCATCGATAAGATAAACCTCCCCTTTGAAACTATTGTGAGGTTACTGCTTTCTACTTTCACTGAACTTTTCTCTCGCACCAAATTTGCTCTGTCCTTTCTACACCACCCACTGAGGTTGTGTTCTAAAAATGTAATATCATTCTTTATGGCGATTGTGATATGCAGTGAAATACCCTGCTGTATTTACAGTGGAATTTTGACCTTAATAGATAAATCTCCCAAGCTGCATCTATATGAACTTCAACTTGAAAGAGATAAGAGGTGTGGCTATGACACTACTTGGGTGTGATTAAGTGTTGTTGAACTTTCATGTCTGGTATTGTGGTATAAAGATGGCCATCCTGCAAATATACCGGTGCTGTTAATCTGACACACTGTTTATGAACTGTGACATATCGTGCAGCATTCCTTGCCCATATATGACTCTGTGCATCACCTCTTCCCTTTATTTAAAACAGCCGAAGATTAAGTAATGGAACTGGGTTGCCATTGTACCATTCTTTGACATGTAAAATTTACTGTAAATTTTGTTAGACCGTGTAATGGTAGACTGCATGAAAAGGGATTTTATAAGCAATTATATACGCTCTTGTTGGATCTGTGGATTCTTACTGCTGATTTCTAGATGGGACTCTTATACTCAGAATTTTTTACATTGTGAATGGCCAGGTCAAGCTCAATAAGCCTGCAGTCTAAAGCACTTGCTCTGGTAAAAGTCTGTGTGTGTGTGTGTGTGTGTGTGTGTGTGTGTGTGTGTGTGTGTGTTCCCATTACAGTGAGCATTAAGAGGAATAACAGTGGAGGCGTGGGGAGACGAAAAGTGTCACGCTGGTCCTGCTCTGTGATTAATGGTGTGATTAGTTGCTCCAATCCATGTCAGAACCCACATGTGTGTACACACAAATACATGCACAACATATTAACACACACAAACACACACAGGCCTATTAATGGCCTTGAATGGGAGAATCCAGAATCCAGATGCGGCATGCAGATAATTGCACTAAAAACACCAAATGTGGAGTCCCAGGCCAGGAGGACTTTATTCTGAGTTCAGCATGTTTATTTTTGCAATTTACTTATTTCTGCAGGGACTTAAATCATGGAATAAAAACACCCCAATGCGGGTCAATTTTTAATAGAGACCAAAGTGTATTTTGAATGCACCCTCCCTCCTCTTCCTCTCACCTCACAAAAACTCACACATTACCTTGCCATACTGGTTTAATGCTCCCCTAATTTCAAACAGCATTTAAAAGTCTGAAGTTGAGTCGCGTGGTGTTTATACAACTTAAAATATCATCAATGTCTTCATGCTAGATACACCATTTGAGACTAATGTGAACTAGGCACATGGTAGAGACAAACACATACATAAAATTAGCACTAGTCTGTTGTATGGTGTAATGTGTTTGTATGTTCTCTTTTTTGCCTACTTTTCATTATTAATCGTCTATTTAAAGTGGCTGAGGTCAAAGTAGAGGGAGCATGTGTGACTGGCTATCTGCGAGGATGTTTCTGCTTCTGAGTGTGTTTATAAGAGTGGGTAGACAGAATGTGTTTGTCACAACTCTGGATTTACGACATCCTGCTTGATGATGAGAAGAGTCATCACAGAGGACACAGACTTCTCTCCAAGGCATTCTCTGGAGTCCTGCGGGTTAAAATACGTACATCTGGTTGTGTGTGTGTGTATGATGACGTTCGGTGGTATGTTTCCTCTGCACCTGTAGACAGTCATTTGCTGCCACCCCCTCACACACACAGACACACACTGACACACACACTGTGGTAACCGGCGGTGACAGAAGAAAGATGTCATATCCTCCTCAGACTGCTCTATTAGGGTCTATTACACTATTACATGCCCATGAGTCACAATGAGGTACCACTAATGCAGCACTTAGCAGACCACTTCAAAGATGTCTGCTTCTTTTTTTCTGTGGAATCCCTGTCTGAGATTGAGGAGCTCTGGAATGAAGGAGTTTGCGGGGACATCTCTGCATGTACGAGGGCACACAGCTGCAGTGAAGGTGCTGCGTATCTGTGTTTCTGTGCTGTACACCTGTCTGTTTTTACAAATACAAAACAAGTATTTCAGTTCCTTTTTTACGTTGGGTAATAAACATGACCTGATTTTAAGATTTTGTCTATTAAAGCATACAATCCTTCTTCTCTCCTTTTTCTCACCCCTTTAGGCAGCAGGCTTTGCTGGCAGCCATCAGTGAGAAGGATGCTAATATTGCCCTGCTGGAGTTATCTTCCTCCAAACGCAAGAAGGCCCAGGAGGAAGTGATGGCTTTAAAAAGGGAAAAGGACAGGCTCATGCACCAGCTCAAACAGCAGGTACATTCACCACAAGTGACCACCAAGGTATTTATGTATGCCCATAAACAATGAATTTAATTAACAGCATTCCTGCTCTAAGAGGCTGGACAGTCTGCACATGAATCAAATGGTCTTTTGGTCGCAGTTTAGGGCAGATTCTGGCTCAAAAGAGGAGTACAAATTCAAACCTGATGCAGATGATGAAGCATTGCTTACATTACAGGAACCTAATGGAAAGACTTTTGAACTTTAAAACCAGGAACAGATAGAGGTTAATAATTCCTGGTAGTTAACAGAGTAGAGTTCCCCGCCTCAAACCACATTTACTGCATCCAGTCATCATAAGCCAAGCCAGTCAAGCAGGAGCTGTGATTCCAAATCCAGGCACATAAACACTATTAACAATCATGTTGCAATCAGAGTGATTGGATGCATTCAAGTCGCCGACGCAGACTGGTATCATTGATGAATCACTGGCGGACTTTTTTGTCTCATGTCTTCTGGTCAAACAGACATAAACCCTTGCACACACATACACCTACGCACACACCTATTTCCCATGCTGTCCTGGTTTTCAGTATGACCTGGGGCTGAGTTAGGTATGTGGGTCATTAAGGTCTGGTCAGACCACATCAGTGACTGATCCAACTTGAATGCTAACAGTAATGAGCTAACAGCAGGGGACTCCACATATATGGTCTCCTGAGTCACAGGGGCTTCTGGGAAAGATGGTGCATTTAAAAGTCAACAGATGCAGTGGCTGGTTGTGCATGTAAGTGCAAACCTATGTTTGTTCCTGTCTCGTAAACGGTAAACAGTTCCTTGGGGGTACCATTCCATTCGAGGAATTTCAAGGAAAGCCTATTATCTGTTTATCGCCATTGGATGCGTCATTTTTTCCCGTTGGGTAACTAGCAGTTACAGTCCACCTGATGATGTGATGAGTTCTAATTGCAACGATGTGGCCTCTGGGCCTGGAGCAGTGGAGAGGAGAAAAAACGGGGTTGACGTGGAGACGAAAAGAAAGGGAGAGGAGTCGGCAGCATCAGCAAATTTTCTTTCGTTCCTCTTTTTCGTACTTGCAAACCAGGTTACCTAAAAGTCTTCAGACACACATGAATTTGAACCCATCTCTGCTGCTGACTGCAAAAGTTTAGCAGGCAGTGTTATGGACACCTACAGCAAAAGCTGTACAAATGTGGGACCTTGCCATCTACTAACGTTAATGAGGTTCTAAGGTTGGGAGTTCCTACAGGGAGTCTTTGCTCTACTTCAGTTCCTTCCAATCTACAAAAGAAGCTCTCTGGAGGTTATGTTGTTCAGTGTTACACACACGAGCTCTCTGTCTTCTGACCCATTGGCACACATATCAGTATAGGGTGCCGTCCTCATGTCCTCAACAGCCAGTTGTGGAAGGAAGCTGACCAGGAAATGCCAAAGAATTATGGGACTCGAAGTCTCTTAGGAGAAAGCTGATCTTGAGACAGCAGATAGATTTACAGATAGCATTGCCCTGTCTGACCTCCCCATATCCCACTCTTGGAATATCATGTCTATGTGTGTGTGTGTGAGTGTAAAGGAGGCCGTCTAAGACAAACTTTCCTTTCGCTTTCTTTGCTTCCCTTTGAGGCATAGACCTTCTCCAGGACAGACAAACACACATATACAAACATACACACACATGAAGAGCGCAGTGTTTAGACTTCCTGAGGTGAGCGTTAGAACAAATGTGTCCCCATGTGGGAATTCTCTGAGTAGGCCATCCAAGTGATGGATGGCCACACATCAACGCTGCTTTGAAACTGAGAAAAGATGAATTGAGAATCCTCAGAGGTGTGTCATTTTCTCTGATTTTCCCTCTTCATCCTCTCCCTCTTTTCTTGGATACACTTGACCATCCATCCTCTCACTGAGAGAGACTTGTGTAAAACTAACTGCCTGCCTGAAGCTGGGTCACCGTGTTACCCTGTTTTTACTAGGATAGCGTGGTAACACACACGCAAGCACGCTCAGAGACCTGATGAAAGGAGCATGTATAAATGTTGTGAAATTTGCGCAGCCTTTTCCCAGCTGCCTGTTTGTTTAAGGCCTTTCTTGTCAGCCTCCTGTGTCCACATGTGTTAATACAGCCCTTCTCTAATCAAGGCAGGCTTGTGATTTACCGAGGACTTGGATTGAAGTTTGGGATGCAGCTGTGAGCACAGCAGTCTTCACTACCATATTTACACCAGCAGCTGCACATTGATACATATGCAGAAACACAGACTCTGTAGAGATACATGGTAGAAGCCAAGTCTGTTTTTGTTAGAAAATGTTCCTCTCCTCTCCTCTCCTCTCCTCCATTCATCTTCCCTCCCCCAGTAGTGCCACCTGTGTCTGTTCCAGGCTGCCTGATCTACAAGTCGGGCCTGGAGGCCATTACCGAGCTGTTTACTCTGCAAAGCTACTAATTAACACTAATTAAAACGCACACATTCCACCTCACAGGCATTTTACGTGTGAACACCTTCTTCACACATGCATGCAAGAATATGTCTTTAGCAAGACAGTGGATGTGTGTGCTTTTCCATGTGTGTGTTTGTCTGGTTGCATAAACTGCATAAACCACATGTAGGTTGTCCTGACCACACAGCCAGATGGTTCCAAGTGTAATTTATCACTTCATTCTTTTGTGTTTGTGTATTAGATCATTGAATATTAAATATGTGCTCACACACACTGCTGGCTTCTTATACTACCATATATGGTTGTTGTTAGATGATCAGGAACAAGTAATATGGCTCTTAATCAGCAAGGACTAAATACATTAAAAATCTGCCATAAATTAGTTTTGAAAAGCAGCACAGAAATTAAACAGCATTATTGATCCTTGTGGAAATGCCACCAGTATGTGTGTAGTTTCATCAACTGCATGGTATATGATAGTCATTGTACTTGCCTCAATGACAGGTGTCAGCTGTGTAGTTGTTGAATTGAGGCCAGCCCCACCCTGTCACACCTGCTAATGTCAACACCTGAGGTCATGGAGGCCTGAGCACCTCAACCCGGCCTTTAACAGCTCTAACTACTGGTCTGGTCCCTGTCTGAGCCGTCCTCCATCCCTCACTCTTTATCTTTATTTCTGTCTGCCTCTTTCCCTCTCACCACAGTGTCAGTGTTCTCACCTTATCTAAGCTACCCTTCTCCAATTTACACTAATTGCTAACCTCTTTAATACCAGCCACATCCTCTCCTGTGATCCCGACTGGCGTATTTCCTCAGTCATTAGGCCACAGCTTCTTATCTCAGCAGAGATGTCCCTAGGCCACTAACTACTGTAACACCATCTCCCTTCTAGCTTCACAGCTGACTCAGGCTTTTTGCCTTTTCCTGCTGTGGCTGTGTCTCATTTAAGCAAGGGAAGCCACAACATTTTCGATGGGAATTGTGTGCACATCTTTCCTTGGGATCATCTTCATCTCATACACAATTCCACCTCCCACTCTGCAATCATCTCTGGCCTCAGGGGAGGCATCTACAGTTAAGGGAATAAAGCTGAGCCTGTCAATATATCTGCACCCACTCTGTCTCTGTCTATCTTTCAGACAGCTGGCCTTACTGCAGTCAGGCTGATTGTTAATGTTAGTCAGCCTGGGCTGTTATCTCTCTCCAAAGCAACGATGTTGGCAGGATGACAGCCTCTTCCACACTCACACAATTACACACAGATGCACAAACACGGACGCACAAAGGATGCATAGTCTTTCTTAGCCATTTACAGTCCTGTAGAAAGATGCATATTTGAGTGTAATTTTAATCAGTGACATCTAAAGTGAGGTTTCTTTACTCAGGCCAGAACGCCTGTGGCCTAAGGCTACACAAAACACTAACTAACTGTTCTTACTAGGATTTGTCTAATCCAATTAAATGATAATCTGTAATATGAATGACATTTGACAGACTTACGATATTTACAAGAAGCGCTCTGACTCAATTTATGGCCTGTCAAATGTTGTTAGAGGCACAATTTTTATCATCTTTGATGGATTTCAACATGCTTTCACTCCATCCCAAAAATTCCTCAGTCTAATCATTCTAAGACCCAGAATACATTTTTGAGAAACTAATAAGCCATGATGGGGAAATAGACAGACTAGTGTGCACATGATTTAATTATGCATTTTAATTTTCTTGTGCTTTTTGTTTATTTCCTTTTCTTTTCTGCAGACTCAGAGCAGAATGAAGCTGATAGCGGATAACTACGAGGAAGATTACATCCATCCCCAACACCATCCCCATCATTCGCACCACTTGCATCCAGTAAACGTGCATCACCGAAGCCTACCAAGAGGACCCCCCCATGCCAACCACCGGCCCCCCATGGACCAGGTCAGTATGAATGTGTGGACACACACATCAACACACTCACCCAGAAAAACCAGTTGCAGCTTGGGCTTGTTTACACAAGTCTACATGTTGTGTGCTCTCAAATTCATGCTTTTAAAGTTGATGCAATTTCATATTTGTCATCTCCACCACAAGTCAGTTGTGGTCAGATTTGACAGCAGAAAATTTCCCCTCTCTCCTGCTCTGTCTCTTCTCTCTCAACCTCATTGCTTCCTGCCAAGTCCAAGTTATTCATATCATTTAGATAAGAGGCCTGAAGGAGAGACCTGCCAAATGAGTTTCTTTGATTGATGGGATTTGTATGTGAGATTAGTTTATATATCATTCATCTCTCATACAAGCTACCTACTCTCTGCGTATCATATCCAGACTGCCCCGAGGACAAACTTAATGTGTCTGTTTGAAGACAGTTATGAAGAACAAACTGTTGTTAGTATCAACGCAAAGTGTTGGTATTTTTGTGTGAGCATCCAAGTGTGCATAAGCGTGTGCTTGCCTGTATGTGTGCGTGTGCAGTGCACATCGGAGATGCACACCTGAGACTTCACTGATATCATATACCCAGATGAAACTGCTAACGGGAGAACACAATCTTCAAAGACTGACAGAGAAGATTTCTCTGTCTTCATTAGTTGATAAAAAACTTCTTGTTATTTGAATGTAATTTAAACTCATCACAGCTCTATTGTTGTCAAGAGTCAGTGATTGGGGGGATTCCAAGCTATAAAGGTGTGTGTGTGTGTGTGTGTGTGTGTGTGTGTGTGTGTGTGTGTGTGTGTGTGTGTGTGTGTGTGTGTGTGTGTGTGTGTGTGTGTGTGTGTGTGTGTGTGTGTGTGTGTGTGTGTGTGTGTGTGTGTGTGTGTGTGTGTGTGTGTGTGTGTGTGTGTGTGTGTGTGTGTGTGTGTGTGTGTGTGTGTGTGTGTGTGTGCGCGTGTGTGCGTGTGTGTGTGTATACAGGGCTTGATGAATACCTGGGGATTTCCAACTGAGCCTAAATTCCCACATTTGTTATATTTACTATGCACTGTTGCATGTTTCTAGACTTTATGAACATTTCTGAAACTGCTGTCCAAATTGGAGTCACGCATGCACTGGGGATCCCCTGTGCTTAATAACTCTAAAACGCATACACATGCTTAAAAGCACACAATACTATCCATACATCACCCCACACATACTTCAGCAATATGTATCAGGGCAGGATAGCTGGTTTTAATAATTTTATGCTTTTCACACCCGTGGAAGGGCTATTTTTGAGTCATTCAAGAATGTAAAGGTCTGGGTTTGATTGACAACCATATGCAAACTTTTCACTCAGCAATCTCAACACAGTTGAGTAACATTAAAGGAGGGTATATGTGCATTTACATTATTCTCACCCTTCGAATGAATCTACATCTAATTATAAAAATTTTGTATTTGGTTTAACGTAATGAAAATTTTGAGTGCGGAAACTGACATGTAGAAAAGCTTCACTTGAAACCAATAGGCAATCCCGCAAGGACCACCTTTATGTTATGCTGTGTAGTTATTATTGTACATTATGTTATATTTTAAATCTGACTTGCTGAAATAATATTATCAAGCTATTAAGCTACATTGTTCTTTTGTATTACTTGCAACCACAGTCGGCTTTCTATTAAACTGTGAACAGCAGGGGCTCAGTTTTTACTATCACACATTACTCCCTGTCACATTATACTTATAAATATCTTTGCTTCAATATGACTACCCAGCACTGTTTTACTGCAGCAGTGTGTTTATAGTGTTTGACATGTGAAACAGTAGCTCTCTGCAAGTGATATGTCAACTTTTCAAGTTGGACTGAAAAAGTCGTGCAAAGAAAGTATTATTAGGGTTGCTGGGAAATCTTGTTAAGAATGTGCAGAATAACAAAATAAGTCATAAATCTGGGCAGATTGGATGAATTATACAAACTATTAAAGTTTCATTTTTATGTCTATACAAAAGAACCGTGAAGCTTCATCCTGTATATGCAGCATCTGGGGAAAAATGAAAGTTGAAGTTTAAAATGGGGGTGCAAATGCAAATATATTAAAGACAGAGTAGATTAGACTTTGCCCACAAATGTGTATATTTGCAAATTACACAAATGACACCTTTCATGTGGGGCTGGGAGATATATTGAATTAGACTGATAGATTGCAGTAGTTACTGCTGTTTCCTTGGACAGGACTGCACATTTGAGCTTTGCCAGTCAAACCAACCAGCAGAATCTCATACCAGTGAGCTCCACTCTCTGTTACATTTTGAAGGAATAGCAGAAAAAATTTGTTTGTAACAAATTACAAACACATTTCTGATTAACGTATCCTTGCCATGTCTTTATGTCTTTTACTGCCTCACTATCGCTCCTTTACAGCCAGCCAATCTTATATTAGATAGGGCGGAACTTGTCATCATGGTTACCCCGAAAGCGGAGGAGGCTCTTCAGTGTAGCAAAAGAGCCGTATTTGAACCCTAAACATGACATTTGTCCTAAGAAGAAGCAAGTATATCTAGGGTACAAAACATGATATTTAAACCTAACCACATAGTTTGGTGTTTAAACCTAACAAGAAAATGAGTAAAAACCAAAACTATACAATGACATAGAACATAATTTAAATCCGAGACTGATGATGTTTCGCCCATGGCAGCCTTCATCATGGTCTTCTCAGTGAACATTTGGTCACTGGTTGATGCCACCAACCTCCTCTCCACCCTCTATACTATGTCTATGACATTGTCACTCTTTCAGACTGGCTGTCTTTTCAACTACATCACTAGTCTCAAATTCTGTTCCTTTCAAAAAGTAACTGAGAATGCAGGTTAGTTGTATAGGAACATAATTTTGTGCAGACAAATTCCAAAGTCATAGGGAAAGAGCAGCTAATATTAGATGTTTCACTTTCCAATGTCACACCAAATAGAAAGAGAACCAGTGGAAAGAAATCACAGTATGAGCATTTTATATTAGGAAAGACATTGTACCCTTCCCACAGTCAAAAAGCCAACCTACAAGTATGCCGAAAACAATCAAGCCCAAGTATGGACCATCCAGCTGCAAAAGTGTTGCAGAGTTCATGTCCTAGTTTTTATGTCATTTGTTATTGTTAAACATCTGCTCCCAGTGTTTTTTAAACAATGTCTATGTCTAATGTCTAATATTTAAAAGGATAATAGCATTGGTAGTGGTGCCTTTCTTTTTGTTGGTGTTGCAAATATAGCCTTAGTAACTAGGGAAAAGCCTATAGTTTTAATTGAACAAAATGATTCATGTTTTGACAGGAGTTGAAATTGAGAGGAACAAAACATCTATTCTAATCGACATGTAAAAACACTAAAAAGCAATGAAATGTCTTTTTTTTTGCACATATTGTCCAATCCTACTGGCATGGGAACAAAATGCCCATATCAAAGGTGTGTCATAACGTCATCACGTCCTTCTATCCATAAGATGCAACCAAACAGATTGTTCAGTAGGAAAGTTGTATATCTGTTGTTTTTCAACTTGTATGAAGAACACACACATAAAAAATAACAAATGGACCCTGTTGATGAAAGGCAGATTTGTCACTTTGTGGCCTTTTCTCATTTCTGATCTTTGACCTTGTGGGGAAGGTGTGTATTTTGTGTGTGTGTGTGTGTGTGTTAAGTGCTGATTAGGGATATCAGATCGCACAGCCTGAAAGTCACTGAAGTTCCTGAAGTGTGACTGTTACATCTCCAAGCACTGTTTCACATTTTCTTTTGCTCCCTTTTTGAGTTTTTTTCTAATGTAATTTTTAATTGAATTTGTTTTCCCTAATTGCTTTATTGTCTCCTCTTATTTTCTTTCTTTGTCCACTCCATTCATGTTTTTAAATCATACCTCTTCTAGTTATTTTGTCCATTAAACACCACGTAACCTCTCTGCGTCTCTTTCATTCTATGCCTCAGTCCTTCACTTCTTTCCTCTCTAGCTTTCTCATTTCGAATGTAATATACAAGTGTGGCCGGTCCAGTGGTTCAGTGCTTTGCAGGGTTCAGGAATGCCACAAGAGGATGATTGATGATGGTAATGATAATGATGATGAAGAGGGTCCACACGCTCCCCTTTGAGACTACAAGGCCTTTCCAAGACACACTTAGTGCCATGAATAACTTAACAGTGACCACACGTGTACTTTTTATGCATTTGCATTTGCTGAAACACAGACCCATGCACACTGCTTACAATTCCAACTGGCACATCTAAATCACGTAAGCACAGATGCATACATTGGTATGGTGGATACATAAACACAAGAACACACTTTAAAGTTTTCCAAGAGGCCAAACCGCATGTCATTCAAAACTCATTGCCTCAGTTAGTGAGTCCATCCCAATCCTTTCACTGTATTTCGTGCCCTCTACTTAATTAGTGATGGTTGTAGTCATGGGACAGGTGAAATCTAATTGGAGGAGACATGCACAGGAAGTGGATTTACCCTCTTGAGATGCACCCAAGGTATCTGTCTCGGTACCGAGTGTGCACAGTTTGACGGGCATGTTGTGCTCATGTTGTTCACATTTAGGCATGCCAGCACCACGGCCAGATACTTGGCAACAGCCACGGAAGGAAATAGAAAACAGCCATAAAGTGTTTATCAGAGAGTGAATTATACAACCGTTTCTTTTTGGTTGGGTTTTTTCTTTTAAGCCTGAACATGCTGCTTACTTCAGGTTTATGAGAAGTAGCACATGGTATTTGGCCTGTTTGTGGGTATGTGTGTGACTCTCTCTGTGTGTGTACGTGTGTGTTTAACCTGGCAGAATGCGTAGTTGTAGGTCTGGCTCTGTTTACAAGGCCTGTCACAGCCATTCACTGCATGTTAGCATTTAGCATCTAGCATGTTCCAGTGAAAGGCCATTAAATCTATAGCTTAGCTGCTTAGGTGTAGCCTACTGAGTTTACCAAACTTGTCACAACTACTCAGTTCAACCAAAGCCACTGTGGACTGCAGCCAAGACCCTTGTGTTTTTTTGCTGTGGTGTCACATTAGCATTGACTCTGCTTTGTCGGAGCCTATTTTAGCATTATGCAGGCAAGGGTTTGGCTATGGTGAGCTGCCAGTTCTTGCTAACCGTCATAATGTTAGTGTCCAAGTGAATTATCCTACTTGTTAGCAGGGCCCTTGTCTGCACAGTTTCAGCCCGAAGGAAACCCCTTATGTGTTTAGTTATTGGTTTCTAACAATCACATTGAGGAAGGCATTTCATGATATCATGCATAGCTTTTCTGAATAAGAGCATGCACAGGAACGTTTTGATTAAAAGTTACAGAGGGTTTGGAGGACCATAAGTTTATGCAGTGAGACTCAACTTGTAAAGGCATAACCACTGGGCCAGAGTTTGTAGAGTAAAAAGATTTTTTTAAACAGAAACCATCTGTTGCCACATATATCTTTTCACATTAAGTACTGATAACAACTAAACTGATGGTTAATGGATGAATCATGGCCTGTTTCCACTATTTCCCCACAGGATGATGAAGAAGGAATATGGGCATGATGACCACTACCGTGGGAACCCGCATCCATTTGTTCACAGTAAGTGTCTGCCTCACAGCTGTTGTTGCACCTTCTACTAATTTTAGAGTTAATATTTTCCTTGCCAGGGTGTAGTACTGTATATAAGTTCCAGATTTTTTAATGATCTTCTACACAATAGGCTTCTTCAGTGGGCTTGAGTAACCATTAGCCGGGAACATAGATGGTACCACAATAACCACAGCATTACACAACTCTGACAGAGGAGAGTGTAATAGAACCCAACTCCTTTTCCATTGCTTGTGAATTTCAGTCGGCTAAAAGGCATCGGTTTGATTCAGAGGTTTATGGCTGCTTTCTGTAAAGTGTTCATATGCTGGCTGTGCTGCATGTGGCACATGTATTTAGTGGCTATATAGGTAACTGTGTGGTATTAGACCTATACACACCCAGCAGCCTAAAGTGAGCATACCAGGGCCCATAGGTGATAAAAACGACACGGTGAGAAAAACCAGAGATGGACGAGTCTGTCTCTCCACACACTGCTTTTTCAGTTCATAGTAAAATTTTAACATGCTTCCCCACCCCTTTGTGTGCCAGTGTGTGGGGTAGTTAATTAGAATACAACACAGAACAGCCATGAAGATTTTTTTTTTTGAGGCTGCAAGCTGAAAAAGCATAAAATGAAGAATGCCGAGTCATAAAGCATAATTCCTGTTTTGGGGGTTTTACATCGAAGCCCCCCATAGGCTCAGGGTGCCTTTGAAGACAGACGTGCAGAAAGAGGTCTGTGCAGGCAGGGTTATGGTTTGCTTGGAGCTAATGTATATGTGTCTGTGTGTAAAGTAAAGAGGGACATAGAAAGGTATGAAAGAAAACTAGATTAGAAAAAAAATGTATGTATATGAAAGATGAGACAGATAGACAAAGAGGGACATGGAAAGAGAAGGAAATGGTGCCTATGTATATACGGCGTGTGGGAACGAGAAAGAAAACCAGGCTGCATGGTATACTCATAGTTTCCAGTGCATCTCATTCTTTTCCCCCAGTAATCCACAGGTGGACCATCACGAGCAGATTCTGTCTCTAACCTCAATGACTTAGTAGTTGTGCACTTTGCCCCAGCATTGCTTTTGGGATTAAGAGTCCTATAGCTTGTGTGTGAGCAAATGGTTTGTCTTCCTGCAGTGCAAAGCTTTTTTCTTGTGTGTGTGATGCTTGTGTGCGCATTTGCGAGTGTGTGTACGTCTGTGTGTGTGTTCAAGAGAGTGTTGCTGAGCAATACACTGCCGGAGCAGCCCACATAGCCGATAATCCAGTCCATGTGTGCCGAGAATGCAGCAGTGTCAGGATTCACCGTAATGAAACAGACCACACTGCCCCCTTTCTCCTTCTCTTTCCATCTCTCCATCTTTTTCCATCACTCCTGTTCTTTCCACCTTTCTCAGGGTTTTCGCTCTTTGCCCCACGCTAACATGTATTCCTCAAGGTAAACCTGGAGTTGGACCCTCGAGTAGCCCGCTCGTTCCGTATCTCCAATCAGATATCATGATGGTGTGTGTACTCATGTTCATGTGTATGAGTGTGTGTATTAGTGCTTCTTATCCCAGTCTAATAGAATAAGCCAGGCACATTAGCCTTTAGTGCAGAGTGGTGTTGTGGCTAGGGCTATCAGTGCTGCTCATCTATCCACTGCTGTTATTCTGGCAGTGCACAACACGAGCGCAGCTAACGTGTATTAGCCATCCTCTATGGGAGAACAGATGGGAGCCATTCAGCGGTATGTAGCTACAGCGCAATAAGGCCAGACCTAATCCCCATATCCTGTCCCTGAGTGAGCCCTCCCTAATACGAGCAAACAGAGATGACAGCACCGATAGACAAATAGCTGGAGATCTGTCTGTCTGTGAGCGTGTATGTATGCTAGATTTGATTGCTGCTTCTTATGGGTAACCTTGAGTGTCAGTGCTCGGCTGCATTTTGAAATCCACACAAACGTAAGTGCTGAGTTTGAGTTGGCAAGTTGGAGTTCTAAACATCCAGGTGTGGATTTGTATTGGTTAGCCATGGTTCTGTCTTAGAGGATACTTGACTCTGATTGGCTCATTGGGGGTTGTGTATGTCCTGCTGTTGATTACAGAGGTTTTGTTTACCCTCTGGCCTCCTAGATCCCCCCCTCCTCTAATGAAATAAGAATGTCCTTTTGGACAGGGAGCACCAGAGAAGGGGGTTGGAGGAAAAAGTGAAGGAAAACATGGGGCCCAAAAAGTGAAGCAGAGCAGGGGGAAGAGATTTTCTGGAAACATTATGCTTTTATCCCACCGTGAAGTTATTTGTACTGAATAAAGCAAAAAGAAGTTGAGAGGCTTTCCAAGTGGGGACAGAAATATGTTTGTGTACGTGTGTGTATGTGCACATGAATGTGTGTGCATGCAGGAAGAAGTGAGGCCTTGTTCAGGTTAAAACAAGTCAAGAAGATGGCTTTCATTTTGCCCATGCTGTGTTTGCAGAGAATACAGTGTTTGTATGGCTACATTGTGTACGTCAGCAAGTGCCCCACTGCTATGCATTCATAGCTTACGCAAGTCTATAAAATGTATTTCAGTGAGAAAGTGAAACTGCGCAGCAAACTCTCAGTCCCACTTATCACCAAAAATTACAATGAATTTAAGATATTTCTCAGTTGCTCTTCATTCTTAAAACTAATCTCAAAACTGACCTGACAACCTATAATAACGCATGAACCCAAATATGAAAGCAAAGCCTGTAAATATGCTTGTGATTGTGTTTGTGAAACACACAAAAAGTGTTTTATGAAAGCGTTTTTCATGCAGTAGTTAAGTGTTTAGAAATTTACAGAAATGTGGGTTGGAAAATGTATCATTAGAACATTTATATGGGACTATAACTGAGCTTTTAAAGGCCAGACATCCAGTGCAGTGAATATCACTTACACAGTCTCACAGACATGATGATAACTGTTTATAGTTATGTGATGTGTCTGTTTTTTTCAAATCTCACCTTGTGAACATTCTTGTAGTGAACAGTAAACAAATCATCAAGCACTAAACATAACAGAATTATCATTGGTAAGTTCTAATTCACGGTTGGCTTCCAAAGAAAATTGTGCCAGCAGCGCCTGAAATGGCAAAGCCAGCCCTGCCACTTTTTATCTGCACAGTATGCCAGGATGAATCTCCAGCGTAAACAACCATTACCCCACGCATTAATTACAACAAGCTGATAGCGCATGTTTTTACAAGTCGCCTGAAGAAATATCTGCTCCTTGTTATCAACAAAGCTTAGTGTTAATTCAATTGGAGCTATGCTGCTATTCTGTTTTGCTATGAGTAGTTGTAAGGTCCTCTATACTCTTGCTTTTGTGTTTGCATTTTTGTTTGAAACCCTGTCTTTGGGCAAAAAATTGTCTCATCAAAATTCCAATATTTTAGCAGCTTACCTTTGTCCAGGTGGTCGTCTTAGCAGCCAGTGCCCAAACTCTGCGTGCATTTGGGTTTATAGATATGTTCTCCTGCAAGGCCAGGCTTTGCCACGTCTTTGGTAATCAGTGAACCATGGTTTGGAGGTCAGTAGAGGCGTCGGACCAAGGCCATCCTTCAGCCAGCTGTCAGTGTTATAAGTCTGCGAAGTCAAAGGTTGTTCCACCAGGTTGAGCATGAGTGGAGAGAACTCAATAACTCAACAACACCTGAGAATTCTGTATGTTGTATCTTTTTCAATGCATCCTCAAACAACATCTGACTAAGGCTCCAAACTTGTGCTTGAGATGATGTGAGTTGCTGTTTGTCTTTATGTGCATGGAAACTGAGGAAAAACTTACTTTCTGACATCAAAAATTTAAATTTTTGGAATAAAAAAAACAATGTCCAAGAGCAATAGGATGATGCAGCCCCTTGATCCTAGCAAAAATAATTATGTTTAAAGAGCCCCAAGTATTCCAACTAAGGTGATTTAAAGGTCTAAAAATTGCCATTATCATGTTTATAGAGGGACAAATGAAGGAAATCATCCATTTAAAAATACATTGTGCAGCAAAGCTTAGACAAATGCAAGCTTGCCCTGGAGAAGGGCAGGAATTTGACATTCTGCAGCAAATTAGAAAACACTGTGAAAAGCGTGAGATTGAAGTTCAGTCCCAGTCATGGCCTCATTTGTTTCTGTACTTATAGTGTGACATGATGATTAATTTTACAATTATATATTGCTTTTTAAATGCCACGCACAATATTACTTTTAAGTAGGTAAGTGAAGAGCAGGGATAGAGTTGCTTTGTCATTGTCAGCATGTGAAGCTGTTGACAGACAGGACCCAGAGACAGTTCTTCAGCCCCGACAGACAGAGGAGGAGGGGAAGACAAGGAAGAGGAGAAAGAACAACTGGCAATGTTGTGAAGCAGACAAGTTTATTCGTGTTTTCTTTGTGTGTGTGTGTGTGTGTGTGTGTGTGTGTGTGTGTGTGTGTGTGTGTGTGTGTGTGTGTGTGTGTGTGTGTGTGTGTGTGTGTGTGTGTGTGTGTGTGTGTGTGTGTGTGTGTGTGTGTGTGTGTGTGTGTGTGTGTGGTTTTCTTGAAGCTGCATGAAGGAGAGGACAGTTAGACACCTGATGTGTGGATCATAAGGCAGTTTGTCTGAGTAAGCTCCCCTTTCCCACCCACAACACACTCATTACACACGCAAAGAGACGGCCACACACACAATGGCTCATGCAAACAAGCAAATGTGCGGGAAAGACTAATAGCTGGGTTTTGCAGTTCTGTGATTGCAAGCAAATCCCCACTCGTAAGTGCTTATCCATGCAGTGAAAATTAGCATATGTGTGCTGCACATCTAGTCGGAATGAATCTACAAAGCTTTGCGTGAGCAACCCGAGCCACACAGCCAGAACGTGGAGATCTGAAGAGTCTAGCGTCTAATTAATGGAATAAGCCCCACCTCTTCCTTCACTCACCTGCCCCCAAATGTCCTTTTGAGTGCAGATGTTTTTCTTTCAAACCACTCATCTGGTATCCCAATAGAATTTGTCCTATGGCAGCTGATGGAGGCCTGAGTCAGCATCCTCTTGCAGCCGCAGTGGGACCTGAGCCCAGGCATTATCACTGGCTATGCTGTCCAGTTTAAAATTTAAAATCTGTTTTACTATAATATTATTAAGAGTTTTGTGTGAGCAGTATTTTTAGTCTTGTTTGTGGACTTTTTGGTAGATCTGAAGTCCAATAGATATTTTGAGTTTCGGGATAAGTATGCCCTAGCACCTCTTGAATGTTTGCATTTTATACAGTCTGGTCAATATACTCAATTCAGAAAGCAGTTTTCTTCTTTTGTCCTGTACACTGCTGAATGCTCTCACCTCAGTTGTTTTTTGTGGCAGTATAGTAGGTTAAAAGGGAATAGGAGTAGGTATGTAGGTGAAAATATTGCAAATGTCCTCCAGTTGCATCATTTCAGGTCCATAATTTGCATTACTAAATCTTTTGTTTTTTGTGTGTCTAATTAGAGACCTGACATTTTGCATCACTTCAGGTAATTTTAAACAAGGAACATGCATGAAACATTAACCCTATAAAACTGCCTAATCCTAATTGAATGTCCTTACAAATTACAATCACCTGGAATGAAATTAATAATTCAGTGCACTCTTATAACCCTAAAAGTCTGTAGATACAGTATGTCTGTAAGCTGAAATTCTTTTACTCAACCACCTCATCTTCCCCTCTCTGTCTGAACATGCCAGGTGTGATTCAGTCTCTGTAAACTTCTCTCTCCTCTTCTCTTTGCTCTCTGTGCAAGCCAGCCTGCAGTCATAAATCAGTACACCTCAAGCTGTCGCTATTTTTCACCTCTCTCTCTCTCCCTCCTTTCCTCCTTTTTCTTCTCTCTGTTTTATGCTTTATCAGTTATCCCCATCACCCCTTCAAATGCCATTGCCACAACATACTTCCAAGTGCTTTGTGGCTTTGCTGACATCCAGAATATTATAAATGCAAATCTAAATGTTTTGGTAGAACAGTGTGATGTTGAAGACAGTTTTGGAAAACAGATTGATTAATTGAATACCTTTAACGAGCTCTTGCTTTGCAGCCAATGTGTGTGTGTGTGTGTGTGTGCGTGTGTGTGTGTGTGTGTGTGCACACATGAAGAGAGATCAAGAGAGAGAAAAAAGAGAGAAAGATCCTGGCAGGATTAAAAGGGTGTTTTTTGAGCTTAGGAAGATGGCAGCACACAAAAGCCTTTCCCTCAGGAGAAACTTGCACCTGGGGAGGCACTTGCATGCTTTTGTGTGTGTGCATGTTTATGAGAGATCGAGAGCAAAGTAATTGTACATAAGGGACCTCTCAGTGGGATGATCTGGAGGTCAGATCCCCTGTTCAAGCAGGATTACATCCCAAAGGGAAAGTCAGAACATCCACAAAGAAGCACTGATAGAGGGAGGTATCGGGATTTGCAGACAGAGAAAATGGAATCACAGTCTTTTGACTTTAAACCTGTTATTTTCCTCAGACTTCCTGTACTCTCCTCGCACTCCCTCTCTTTAACAGACACCCATGGACGCATGCACACACAGCAACACTAAAAGCACTAAAAATACCACACAGCCTCAGGTCTTGGTTAAGGCCTCTGTTGTTCCCCAAACTATGTTTTTAACGTAGAGAACCACCCCCAGGCTGCCAATCACAGACGTGGCTGCTGCTCCGAGGCAGAAAGAGATATTAAGGGGCAGAAAGAGCTCCGTCTTCCTGAATATCTTCCTCTGCCTCTGCTTTGAGTGGTGGGGGTTGCCACAGACTAGAGCACTCACACCTGCTGGCTTTACTATATGTGGCCACTCACTGAAAGGATGTCACACCCCGCAAATTGCAGCACTTTTGATACCTCAACTCAAGCATCACTGCAGGCACTTGCACACATATATACATGCAGACATACATACACTTAAGTCGCCTAATAGAAAGCAAACATTTATGATCAAGATTGACACCCACGGAAACACTGTGGCGGAGAAATAACACTAAATGTATTTTAATAAGTAATAGCAGAAGGAATTTCGCTATTTTCTTTCCCCATTATAGAAATGCCAGAGCTGCTATCAGACACTCCTTGTAGAATTGAAGAGGAAAACTAACAGGAATTTACCTGTTTCCTCCGGCTGAAAGTCATCCCAGTGCAGAGTCAGCGGAGAGGCTTCATAACTCGGGCTATCGCGGAACTACTGTAATAACATCAACAACCTTTGGACTGCCACTCAACATTAGGGGCTGACCACTAATTAGGCCTCGTATAACAGTAGGCTGCAGTTCATTTCTCACGCTAGCCGAATACGTTCCCAAAGGTCGTCCACATCGAGCAAGCTTGTAAAAAACAAGATGTGCCGCACTGACATCTGTCAAAACAACAACACCGTCCTTCATAATTGATGTATTGCCGTGTTATTAGTTATGATAGCTTTCTGACATTTGCTGACATTTTGTATCAGTGACCTTTTTCAAACCGGCGTGATGTTTGTGATTTTAGTCTTCGTATTGAAAAAAATGGGTCATGGGCCTTTTTGCTGCAGGGTACCCATATGACATGGGTAGTAAAATGTTTTAAAGCCCCTGAGTCCGAGGGCTACAGAATAAACTTCTCATTTGGGCCCCACGCTGAAAAAAGTGCATAAACTCCTGGCCCGAACGAAAGTTAGCCCAACACAGCTCAGCTTGTTGGGCTGTGTGGTGTGTTTTCAGCCAGGTTGTGTTTTCCAGTGAAACCCTAGAATTGGATGCCAGAGTGGCCTCTCTCTCTGTCACTAGATCGGCTCAGACAAGCAGATTAGTGCTTAGTGCTGCTCTGTGTGTCACTCACAGCTTACTGTATGTCACTGCTATAATCCCTGACACCAAACCAGTGGGTCAGGCTATTTTACATGGGTGTCTTTCCCATCCATACATGTATGCACTTACACCCACACATACCCAAACACCCATGCGCGCACACACACATGCACACACACACACACACACACACACACACACACACACACACACACACACACACACACACACACACACATCTTACACATGTGCAGTAGAACTCCCTCTTCCATTCCTTCTCCCTCTCTCTTATCTGGGCCTGTGGAAAAGACACACTTGTACGATGACATTCAGCACAGGATTAATGCCCATGTAAGACCCTCCTCAGCTTACACTGCCACTGCCAGGAGGGGATCTATACAATCACACACTCTCATGCAACCTTGTACACACTCTGACAGAGACGCAACTGCACGCGCGCACACACAGTGCCAGTAGGCAAGCACAGACTCATTTGTGTGTGCACTTTCTCACACATTCACTCACTCACACACACACGTACACGCACGCACACACCCTTGTTGTTTAGCATGTTGTCCTCGTATTACTACAGGCCTAAGGAAGTCTTTCTGCTCAACAAACACAGCCAGACACACAGTCGCGCACACACACACACACCACATAAAGGCGCACACATACACTGACATCCTTTTGTCTTACAACTATCCTCATTGCTGTTCTCTCTGAAACAAGTCTTGCTATCAATGAACCCAGACACCAATCCCATCTATCAGTAATGGAATCATGGACACAATCTTAACTTCCCCCCAAGCCCCAACTCACATACATACAGTACTGTTGAGAATTGGGGCAGATTGATCACAGATCCCCTAAATTTCAGTTGTGCAAAGGCCAGACATGGTCAGGACCTTAGTTAAGATGATGTTGTGTAACTGGGTCACATTGTGTAAGTGTCTTATTTTTTGTGCATACCTCCAGAGGTTTGTTGGTCGGATCTGGAGAGGATTCACATCGGAATGTTTTCTGATTGGGCTAGACAGCGATCCCTTTCTGATTGGTTGTTTATCCCCAGGCTCCCACTTTGGGGGTTGCTTTGAATCAGTGCATCTCTGTCACTCCCTTTCCATTTTCCTCTGCTCTTTTTCTTCTCATTCTCCATCTCTATATCTTTGTGGAGAGCTGCTGGTTACGTGTTTGATGTGAGTGTGTTTGACTGGCTAAAACAGAACCAGCAGTGTGCTGTTCTGTGTTTCTGTCAAACCTACTCTCCTCTGTGTGGAGATGGTTGCCCACGGTAACAAAGGTGCTAAGTGGTTAGTTAAAAACTGCTTATATATAAAAACTTAATTGTTGTTTTATCCATAGATTGAAGTGAGTCTTGTACCTAAGGCTGGGTACTGCTGAGGATTATTTTTGTGTGACTATGTTACCAGAGTTTATGCAGATGTACCAGTATCATCATCATGATGAATATAAAGATGTTTTTTAGTTGTATTTACAAAACCCATTACTCCTTTTAGAAATGGAAGCTCTCAGATGTAAATTGAGTCTAAACCCAAAAGCTGTAGGTGAGCATTGCCTAAATACAATATGTCCTTTAACCAGGAAATCATTTGAGATGATTCATCTAGAGAAAAAGAAACAGTATAAAAATGAAGCATTTTTTTATATCAAGAACTACTGTTTCTGATGCTCTTTAGTATTGTGTAGACACAATCTGTTCTGTACCAGAAAAATACACACAATACCCAATCCTTCTGCTATTTTTCTGTGCTATCTATGTCACATTTTGTGACTTTTTCCTCCTGATTGTTTGATTTTGAAGAATTCCCTTGAAATGAAAATGCTGACTACTATTTCAGTGAAACTACATTCCACTGACAAGAGAAGACCAATTTTATATGGCAAAGACATCAAAATTCTCAGAGGAAACATATTCATCTTCCTGTGACACCCAACACGACCTTTAAAAACACTCCTATCGCCCACTTGTAATATAAACTGGGTTGAACATGAACTGTACACCAGCTGGCTGACAGTGGGAGAGAGAGAGGGGGCTAGCTGAGCAAGAGAGAGACTTTCTTGATTATTCTTTCTCACCAAGAGCAGAGCATGGCAGGATAAAACACAACACCAGTCGTCAATAGGTGCCATTGTACTTTTGCTCTACTCTAATATCCTATCCAGGAGTGGCCCAGCCTGTCAGAGTGTGTATGCAGCAGGGCTTCAACCTTGCAGCTATGGGATTAGCTCCACTGCTGGGTGGTCCTCCTAGTCCTGATCTCAGAGCGGCATCACAGTTTACTGCAAACTCATTCTAGATATCAGGACTGTGAATCAGGTTTGGTCTCTAAGATTTGTGTGTGACCAGAGCAGCCTTATTGTACTTGATGTTTGGCTTGATTTGAACTCATTTACATATTGCAATTTTGTTTCTTTGAACTGATTAGAAGAGAAAAGTTTTAGGGTTCAAGAAAGGGTCTTGAAGGTTGTTGGATTGAATCTCCAGTGTTGTTGGCTGAGTGAGATGAGTAAATGCTTCAGATCTAGTGTTACTGCTCTGTGGCCAACATTCGAAAGCTACGGCTGTATTATGAAGTAGTTAGACCAGAACTGGCGAGGGAGAATTTTCTTGTTTGTTGTGGCGAACGATGGGTGTGATAGGATATGGTGTGGGGACGAATGCAACCCAAAGCTAGCCAGCTAGCTAATGATCCACATTTCTATCAGACATTGTATTTGCTCTGTCATTTGACCCTTGATAGCCATGCAGCTAAGAAACACAAAAAGGCGAAAAATAAGTCCAACCTGAATGAAAGGTCAATCCCTGAAATTGCATGGCTGTTGGGTAGTCTTGCTGTTTCACTGCTGAAACAAGGTGTGACTGTAACCTTAGTCAGCTACCAGTGGGGATGTGAGGCAAGGTGTTGCTGGCATTACTAACTTACAGGATAAATTACAGGTTAGGAAAAAAGACAAAGAACGGTTTGTAATGTTTGGGATGCTACATAATGGAATCATAACCGTGGGCAGTTATTATTTCCGAAACAGCCATTACTCATTGTTTTGTTTAGTTTTTTTCTCTTCCTTGGCTTCCTACCTTTTCTTCCATCCTTGAAGTCATCACTCTTGAGTGGCTGAGCTAGTTGTAATGAGGACAGAGAACTGGTTGGCATTTCCCCATTGCCGGATTGCATACACACACACACACACACACACATACATAGAGAGGCAGCACATGTTCTCCATAACAAAAAATCCCACAGACAGACAGGTAGTGTGACAGGAGTAGAGCTGTCGGAGGCCTGGTGCTCTCCCCGTTTGAAAGGATGGAAGCGGAGGACAATGTAAACACTCTGTCACACACATAAACAAAGCCCCGCTCAGGTTTCACTGCACAGTTACAGAAAGCTCACCCTTTCTTTTATAGAAAAAGTATTTGTGTAATTTGTTTATGTGAGATTCCATAGACCTAATGGGAAAATGGCTTTTTCGGCATCACACCACACCTGAGTTCAATTTCACTAGCTCCCTCTCACAGACAGATCGTAAAGATGGCATACCAGAATGGATGCAATCTGTCTTTCTCTTCTGCGTCTCAATTTAATTTCTCAGCCTTCCTCTCTCTCTCTCTCTCTCTCTCTCTCTCAGTCACATTCTTTCTCTGGACCCCCCTCCCTCTCCTTCTCTCTCTCAGTTTTTATCTCTTAGAGTGATGCCTGTGCAGAGTTACTATTCCACAAATATTAAGTAACAGGTGAGTCAGAGCAGGGCTGAGACAATTCTTCATGTTGAATTTGACATACTTTTCATTAGAAGAATGTTTTGCTGCTGATAATGTAAGCTTAAAGTTATTTAAATTATTTGTTTGCATTTTCTTCAGATATAACTCAGAAGAAGTACCTGTGAATATGCACCAAACATGCGAGACTGCACAGTGTTAGCTGTATATCACAGCTCCTCCTCCTCCTAACCAGTAAAGCTTGGAATAACAACATGTGTGCATTCATATACATACAGTAAGTTTGGGTCAGAGTAAAAGAAAAACATCTTTTGGCAAAGAAAATCCAAACAATCAGTATACGATAAAACCAATATTTACACTATTAATTATTCTGTGCTAATAATATTCCCTAACCAACTATACACACAGAACACACACATGAATGTGTTCAACCTTGGCCAGCTTCAATCTCCTGCTGGTCTATAAAGGCACCATGTGTTTAACAGCACCAAAAACAATCGCTTAAGAGACCCTTCTGCACTGCAGCGCAAATGAACTCCAGTGCAGGCCAGACAACAAGATAAAAACATGTGTTTGTATTGTTTTTACCTTCTAATTACATATACACATAGTTATTTCTCTCACACGGTGTGTGTAAAGTGCGTGCATGTCGAAACTGTGAGTGTGTGTCTGCCTGCTCGCCTGTTGTAACGCAAGGCTTTGTGTCTGGAAGTAGTGTGTTTCACAGCAGGCATTCCATTCAGACTAGCCCTGTTTGCTTTAGTAATAACTAGGCTTAGCCATAATTTGTTTGTGTGTATGTTGTTGTATGATGGATGTGTGTGTGTGTCTATGTCTGCGTGAACGTTCAAAGGAATAACTCCCTTGCATTTTACACATTTACACAAAAAGACGAGCCTTTCCCTTTGAACTTGGAAACAAGCCGTGCAGAAAATGAATGCTTTTTTTGTTGCTATTCCTGCTCTTGCTCAAGTTCTTGTCTCTGTCTTCCCCTTATTCCTCGATTTCTACTTAGAATAACTTTGGCTGTTGAAAGAGCTTTGAAAAATACTGCCTCTGTACACCAATAAAGTTCAAATACACTGGCTAGTGTAATTTTCATACTGATAGGCCTCACTGATCCTGTGGGAGGGTTTGAAGTGGACCACATATAACATACGCGCACCACCTACTGAGAACATATTTACCCTCAACACCAGGGGTCAACAGGGGCCAATAATTGCCAGATCGGGATTGTTGCTGCCAGCTGCTGAGTCCACTTGACACACACTGAGATCATGGGCCAGAAGTTTTATCAGTGATGTCAGATGTTATGTCAGCTCAGTCAGCCCTACTTTTGCCTCATCCGACCACTGCATACACTCACATTTTATCCTTTCAGGCTTTGATGTCAGAGAAAGAGGGAGGAGAGACGGACTAAACATCGTATATTTTGTACAAAGCAGCAAGAAGTTAAACATTTTGAGTCTTCAAACAGCCCTGATGGGTTTAAACCCTTGTGCTACAAAATATCTTCAAGTGAGGCACTGTTTGTATACCTGCATTGCATGGGTCCACTTATGTTGTATATGTGTGTGTGTGTGTGTGTGTGTGAGTGTGTGTCTGCTTGTGGGTGGGTGGAATGAGGCAACATACCGTGACTTTATCATGGCAAAGCAGAAACAGTATTAACAACTGGTGAAAGATGTTTTGTGAACATTTCTCGGATTCCCTTTTGGTGGAAAGAAGGATGGGGACAGAGGAGAGGAAGAGGGAGAGATGGGAAGAGGGGAGTCTGCAGAATAATGAATAGCTGCAGATATTTCTGTGACTTTTAACTCAGTTGCTCTTCAGTGATCAGAATAAGCTTCTTTGCAGCCATTTTTCTATATCGCTTTGTGGCAGTGTGGAATTTTCGAACACAAGTGCATGTGCTGCTTGATTTTCTTTTTCTTTATGTCCTAATTGTGTGTCTTTTTCTGTTTCTCCCTCCTTATCCCCTTTCTCTCACACATTCCTGCACACATATACAGATGTGGGATAGCTGTTTGCTTTTCTTGCCAAGTAAAAATGCTTTCTTCTCTTCGCGACCTGCTTTGGTGTTACCTGACAAGTGTGTGTGTGTCTGTGTGTGTCTGCATGTGTGTGTGTGTGTGGAGAGAGTGAACAAGTGCTAAAACCAGCTCCTTGCTTGAGTGCTGCTGCAAAGGCCCAGGTTGACAGAGAGGATTGAGAGTGTCATCCCTGGGATTAGGCGTAATGACCAAGATTGACAGACACGACAACATTGCACACTTTCAAAGGAACATGCACACATCCACTCTAAACATTCACACAGAAATGTACACAGGCAATTATAGAGAGGTGTATCAAAGTGCTGGGATAAGCCCCTGTTTAAATGCATGTGAGCAGGCTGTTCCATCACTGCCTGCACGCCTCCACAGGGAGGGAACTGGGATTACCCCTGCTTACTTTCACTGTCTTTCCTTTTTCTCTTACCCATTCCCAATCTCTTCTGTCCTCTCCCTTACCTTCCTCTCATTTGTGTGTTCGTGTGTGTTCACCAGCAGAGTTTATGGGCCATGTTTATTATCTCTGGTGTCTGGCTCGCTAAGCCTTGGTAAAGGTGGTAACACGCATTATGATTTTTGGGAAGATCTAGTTGGCCCAAGGCTTCCAGTTTGGTCTGGCTGGTGTTGGCAATTGAGAGGCATAATCAGTAAGCCTATTGTTTGCCTTGTAGCGCCTGTTAGCACAATAATAATAAAAGTGTGTAAACACCTGAAAAAGTAATAAAATTTGCACTTATCAAAAATGTAATAAAACCTAACGAGGTAATAACTTGACCAATATTTTAATGAAATGATGCCAATTTGGTACTAAAAGTAACATAGTAACCCTTTCTCTCCAGGAGGAACAGCATTTCCAAGTGGTTATGTGTGTTTATGCTAAGTGTCATTTAATGCAAATGTAGGTGTTATGAATACATCAGATGAAGTGTTACTGGAGGTTGCCACATAACTTCCCACCAATTCTGGTTTATCTCAAACCGTTTCATGATGATTATTGGGAACATATATGATTTTTAAAACTGGCCCCTAAACTGTTGACATCACATAACAAGAGAAATATTTCACCCGGCTGAAAAAAGCAAACAGTAGCTGTTTGTGCAGTGACAAAAGTTTCAGTTTTGAGCCACACGTCACCTGGAATTAATAAAATTCATTTTGCGGAGTTTGTAAATTAGTTTACCGGGATAGTTTAAGCATAAATGGATGTCTGTCTCAACATCAGAACAGGCTCTCAGAAGATTTTAAAGGTTTGCAAGCTGTGCAATGCTATTTGGTTTTTCTCAGTTGTTCAGTATGTTCTCATTTCTAACTGTTGTGTTTAAAAAAAAGTGGTGGTTGTTGTGTGTCGGATGTCTTGTCTATTTAAGTATTATGACGGGTGTAAGTCTGTTCCAATGTTAAACCTGGGGTCGGCAGTATTTTTTTTGGCATCAATAGGCAAAAATTCCATTCTAACCTTTCAACATATTGTAATTCATATGGTCTGAATCTGGCTCCATTTTCAGGCTTTAGAAATTGTGTGTGACGGGAGATTTTAGCCAATGACAACTTTTTACCAATCAGATGAGATGATACAAATAGCAACAAAGCAGCAAAGAGAGACCAGGATGCAATGACACATCAGGATTAGGTAAGGATCTCTGACTTTTCCTGTGTCGAGGCATAAATGAATATTAACTTTTATCTTGACTACTTTTGTGCATTTTAAGTGTGTGGTTTTGTTGTGGGATTAGAGAAAGGAGAGTGGCAGGTGGAGGACTGCTGCTTTAAAGCACATTGTCAGTTGTTATATGAAGAAAAAAACCCACATACATACATTTGTTTACATTTACGGCAAATGCGCAGACATGCTCTGAGACACATACAAAACTTCATGTATTTGCTGACACTGATTTTACTTTACATTCTTTCAATCTCACCCTTTTACCTGCCACAGAACTTCAAAGGACCCTTTTTTGTCAGAAGATCTTGTCCATTTTTAATCTATCATTTCCAAGTGGGAGCATACAATCGCTGTCCAATCAGATAGCAGCTGATAAGTGTGGCATGTAGCAGTTAGCTTGGCACCCATCAGACCCTCCTGGCCTAGGTGCAGGCTTGTTGGCACAGTGTGCACTTGAGGCTTTGCAAGATTTTTTTGAGCAGAGATGATCAGCTTTCATCTTATCATTCAGTACAGTGACACAGACTTCAAAGAGAGCTGGTCATTTTTTACTGGCACTGCAGAGTGTGCGTTTCTTTTTCTTTTTTTTTGCATGTGTGTGGCTGTGTGAGCTATTGACACATTCCCAGAAAGCTGTTCCAGGCTCTAGGACTGTGTTTAATGAAGGCAAGGGCAAGGCTTCAAAGAGCTGCAATCCAATCTACATGTGCAGAAGTGCGCACACACAGTCTTGCACTCACAACACACGTACACCCCTGCTGGCTGGAACGAATGAAAGAGTTTTAGCTGAGTCTCTCAGCCCTGTCTTGTAATTTGGCATCACGCTTCTTAACCTTGACTGAGAGATAACTGAGGGAGACGGATGGATATCCAAGAATGCGAAACTTGCGCGAGAGGCAGCAAACGATCGAAAACATACAGCATTAAAATAACACGCACTTGTGTGTGTTAGTGCTTGTCTCCGGCTGATGCAGCACACAGATATTGAAGGTGACATGTGCTAAGTTGTACTAGTGATGAAATTTCAGAGCTAATGAGTAAATTGTGGGAACTGAATTACATTGAACTTGGAGCTGGAATGAACCTCATTCCATGTAACTGCTGTCATTTGTAATATTCAGTAGATTGTTGCTGTCAACTGAAGAATTTCCAAAATTCAGCTTTTCAGGGTGAAAAATAAGAATTATAGACTCCTTTTCAGATGCTGATAACTTTTTTCAACAGAGCATTGGTTTTTAAAGACTACAACATAAAAGTTTAAGATTTTTCTGAAAGCACTGGAGGAATTTTTCTCTGTTTGGAAACACGAGATAGAACCAGGCCTAGGGTTGACCCTTAAACCATTTGTTGGAAATCCTTCATGCTTTAAAGTTTACGAGTGTGCATATGTTTGAGTTTGGATGTTTTAATGCGTACGTGCGTGTGTGTCTGTGTGTGCGTGCGTGTTTTGCGCGCGTGTGTTTGCACACATGCGTGACTGTGTGTTGCTGGTGCCTTTGAGGTGTGTTAAGGTGTGTTGCTCTCTTTGATGTTTGGCATTGGGTTTATAAAAGGGCTGGTTTTAGAGGCATGGATTTTGCCTTGATGCATGTGTGTGTGTCTGTGTGTCAGCCAGCAGAGTGGATGTGGTTCACCTTGCACTGGCCACCTGTAAGCCATCGACAGAAATTAGCCTCTTTAGTCCTGATGGGATGCAGAACAGAGGAGGAAGGGGCGGCGAGAATGTGGTAGGAGGGCTGTTGAAGGGGGTTTTTGAGGTGTGTGCATGCGTGTGTATGTGTGTGTGTGTGTATGTGAGGTGGTGGATATTCACATGGACCATTTTCAAAACTGCATTCTCACTGTGCCATCATAAGATAGAGAGAAGGGGAGACAAGGTATAGACCATACAATGAAACCATTTGTTTCTCATTTGTCTGTACTGTCTGGGGATCTGTGTGTGTCTGTGTGTGTAGGTGTGCATGTGTGTGTGTTGTACTTATTTAGCGCTGGTATTCTGGCGGCAAGCCCTACCCTACTTCAGAGCTCTGCTCTGACTCTACTAAACACGCACGACCTGGACTCATTACACTCCGTAAACAAATAAGTCATTAATACCAGCCTGCAGGCACCACACACACAAATACAAATGTATAGTACATGTACATAATTGTGGACACACCACCAACTACGCCCATTCCCACCATGTCCAAGGTTCCTATTGGCTGTAGGGTTTGAGACTAGCGAGACTAATGATGTGGTCCTTGTGTTCCTGCTTCCTGTCCTTCGCTGGAGGACTTCCTGTGGCAGAGTCATGTGGTCCTGATTACAATCCACATCTAAGACCCCCAGAGCTGGACACTTTTGCTCTGATACACACATGCACACACACACACAATAGATATAGAATAACCTGTGTTCCTCATGTCAGTTATCTGATATTATTGACCAGGAGCCCTGGAAACACTGAGCATCTGTGTTTACTTCTCTTTTCTTTTCTCTTTAAGTTTCTTAGTCTGTTTCTGGGTTTTCTGCCATACTTTGTTCTCTAGCCAGGAGGTTGTTTGGTGTGATGAAGGTCTGACTGGTGCTGTTGTATTTTACTCACTGCTCTGCAGCCCAGCCCTGCCACCAGACCTCACAGCTGGGCTATTGATCAACGGGCTGGTTAGTTGGACATGGGGAGAGTTATACAAAGATGATGTTTTTAATTGTAAAATCAATGCAGGGAAAGTTTCAAATTTTAGACATAGGAAACAAAGCTTTTTTAAAAATCTTTATCTGTGGATTTTTGTTACGATCCAACTATTAAAGAACCATGCTAGTGGTTTTGCATGTTTTAGCCTAGAAAATAAAAAGCACATATTCTTACCTCTGCCAATGAAAACCAATGCAACTGTCTGCATTAGTTTTCATTCATTTAAAATTAAGTGCAGCCGTAGTTAATATATCACAAATGTGTTCTTTTTTTTCAAAGTTGTTTCATTGTTTCATAGTAATGCAGTTACAGTCATTGTTATGTTGTTGGGACATGGATGTTCTAAGATGTCAATGCTGGTTGCCAAGCAACAACTTTTGTTACTGAGAGAAATGTGCAAACTTCCATTATCCTCTCAGAGTCTCTTGTGTTTGTTTGTTTGTCTTTGGCTTTAGTGTTCCAAAGTTTGTTGGCAGTTTAAAGTAAGTTGGCTTTTGTATTAGTGGAGTGTTTTTGAATGCATCATCAAATTTCCTAAATTATATCATGTCACATATGTATATGTGAATACTCACATATGTTTCAGGTATTTACAGTTTATAGTTCACTTTTAGACAACATTCATATTACACCCACAGCTGTCTGAAATACGAAGAAGTGATCCAAAAACTTTTAGTATACTTTGGAAAATGGTCAGCAGTAATGTCAGCATGATTTGTATTTGTATATAGAATTTGTGGTTAATGGGATAAAATATTCAAAACATGCAAAGTGCGGTTTCATTAATAGAATGGATCCAAACAACCGACAGAAACTGGCTTATTCCAATAATCCCTTGCTGTTCTATTAGTCTTTTTGTTTTACATTTTGTTCTTGCAGAAGCAGCCCTCTTGATGGAGAATCTCACTGTTTAACAGCTCCAGCCAAGTGTACAAAGTTGTCATTCCTCATCTGTGCTCTGCAAAAGTGTGTGTATAATGTTAGTGTGTGTGTCTATGTGTGTAGAGCCACTCTCCAAGGGGAAATTGTTAGCAAATGGGCTCCAACTGCTGGCCTTTTAGCTTTGCAAACACAACCTGAAGGCCTCTCTCCACATCCCCTTCACTCCACTCAACCACCACGCCTCACCCACCCTCCCACCCACTAAAATTCACCTGCATAACAACCCCAAGGCTTCTCATCCCTCTACTGCTCCCTCCCTGCCCCTCTCCCCTTTTCTGTTTCAGTTCCACTCACTGACTTAGACATTTCCATACCTATTCATCATTCCCTCTCCCTCCCTATCTCCTTCTTCGCACACAGAGAGTCATTCCTGAGTGGGTAAATAGAGTAAATTGGGGCTGACCCTCAGGGTTAGCAGAGGCCACGCTCTCTTTTCATGTCAAAGCCATCTGAAGGCTGATTGGTTGATTGCAGTGCTCTCTGCTTCCAAAAGGCTCCCTTGTGCTGCTGTAATTGCCCTATCATGCACACATACACACATACACATACTTAACACGCACACACACAAGTATGCACGTACATACATGCAAATACACACACACATTCTTACAGCCAAATGACTTAATTGGTGTTAATTGCATAATGACAGTAGTGAATTGGACCTGGGTCAGAGGTGACACAAGTTTGAGTGGAGAGGGGGATGGAGAGAGGATGTTGAGAAGATGTGAAAGGAAAGCTTGCACTTCAAGCAAAAAGCACAGCAAACTTTATTTATATAGCAAATTTCATCCATAGAAAATGTAAACTATTTCACAATAAAAACAAAATATATGCATATACAGCAGATATAAATGTACTTGTGTGAGACATAGATGTGAATGTAGACTGACTAAATAGATCGATTTGGCACTTTAAGCAAAACAAAACTAATCAGGTGCCTTGTGTACTATCTGAATCCAAGTTTTAGAAGCTGGAACCACAAAAACTAAAAGCTGCTACACCAGTTTTTGGTTCTGGTCTGACCCAGAAGGCCTAACACTTCATACTTAGTGAGTAGGTCAGGGAGACACTGTATAACAGCAAAGTTGTTTAGGGCTTTATCGGACTGGACTAATATTTCAAAGTCAATTCTGAAACTAATTGATAGCCAATGCCAAATTGTATTATGGAGGCTGTTGAGACTCAGGTGATCTACCAATTGCTTATGAACAACATTTTAAAGAGTTTCATTGAAGAAGGGAATATTGGAGTTTGAACCAATATTCTAGCATTGGTTTGTTTCAATGTGTGTCCTTTTCTTTATAAACTCCGGCCAGCAATTCTTGTTCTGATTACAGAAGTGACCTCAGACACAGACAGGAATTACACACATACACACACAAACAGCCCTTTGTAGTGTGAAGGGATTCTCTATACACTTAGCACAAGGATTCAATTTGACTCAGTCAGCATGTGGCTATGTGTGTATGTGTGTATTTAACTATAGCTGCAAAGTATGTTTGTGTGCGACTGCCAGGGCAGCTGAAAGGGCTCTATTGGTGAAAATGTTTAAGTCATCATCATTAGAGAATTGTTGGTACAGAGGTATGCTTTAGTGAAGGACGTAATTGGCCTGTCATAGTGCTGTGTAATCTTCTCATATTCTATGAAAACAGTGAAAGCTATTCGCCATAATGGCCTGTTTAAGGTGGGACCTTCCCGTGTTAAATATATAGCATCTTAGCTTGATACAGGCTGGGACTGATGAGCCGAGAGATGGTGTGTAATGCTGAGTGTACATCGGGAGGCCTGCAGTCCTGTATTCTGTCTCTGTGCTCAACCATACACATTCACTTCCCATTTATTTCCTCTCAAAAGTTGTGTGTCTGTGTGTGTGTATGTATATGAATGCAGTTTGAACCCAGTATTAACTGCATCACGTGATTTCAAAACCAGAGCTTTCTCAAGTGGAAACATCGCTGCTTCTCAGACCACCCGGGATTCATTTTTCTTTTTTGAAAATGTTATTGTGTATATGCATGCATGCGTCTGTGTGCATGTCTGGATTTTGCTGCAACTAAATGAGTAGGCCTGTGTGCACATACGGCCGAATCCCCGTGTGCTTTTCTGCAAATTCATGTGTCCTTGTGAGTGTGTTTGTGCGTTTTTCTGCGTGGGAGTTGCAGTATCCCCCCCCTCATCCTTCTCTTTATAGGAGGGAGTGAAAAGTGATGGAAGGTATGGAGAGAGATGGGCCAGTGATGACATAGCCTTATGTTCACCCCCTTTGGATATGGCCCACTCTATATTAGATCTATCCATCATGAGGCTGCACTTGAGTCCCACATGCTTCCTAAACCATTCATAGCGCGATGTCCACTGTGCATGTGCTAGTCTCATCAGTGTACATCTCATATGGTACATGTCATGCTCATACTTGTAAAGTCTGAATGTACTTTGTCATACCCACTGCATATTTAGTTTGTGTGTATGTGTGTGTGTGCAGCCTGTGCTGACTCTCTTTAAGTGGTTTTCGAAGCTCAGACGATAGATGTATGGTTTTCTTCTGGTTCTTCAAATAGACTTCCCCCAGGCTCATCTAGACACAAAAGGAGCTGTCATTCTGTGTTTTAGATCTCACTGTGTGTTCATTCAAATATGTGCGTGTGTGGTGTTGGTGGTAGACAGTTTGTGTGTGCACGTATAAATGCCTCTATGCGTGTCGGAGCTGTCACCTGTTCCTCGTGCTCTCTACAAGCCCCGTCTCTGGGCGAGCCTTTGATCTAGTCGACAGGAGATTCCTACAGTGCGAAATAGCCCCAGCCAGATTTACTCAATGAAAGAGCAGGCCCTAACCACTGTTATTACACCCCCTTTTTAAAAAAAAAAAAAATCACTCCTTATTTCTGTCTCTTGTTCTCTCTCTCTCTTATTCTCCCCGTCTTTGTTATTTGCTGCTTCTTGACATGTACTATGAATGCGCTTGTGAGTACAACTTTACCCAGTTTTCGGAAATATTTCCTACAGTAGCTATTGGAGACAAAATGCTACTGAGCTCTGTAGTCAAAGCCAAGGTTACTTACGCTGTTGCTGCAGAAAAGCTGTGTAGAGGCAGATGTGGAATTATACGAGACATAATTGCAGCTTATTCAAAGGACAAAGCACTCAAGACAATGATGCTCATAAAATTACTGGTGTTGCATGCCTGTGTCGATTCAGAAATGCGTACGGACATGAGCGCGTTAATGATTGTGTGCAATGACACATAGCACTTCAGACTGTCTCTTTATAACTAACAGGAGAGACAAGGGAAACACTAAGTGTCTCACACCCTCTCCCTCTTTCTCTTAGTGACTCTGACAGTCTGCCTTTAGTGTGTTATTTCTTACAGGTGGTTGGGCGTGTTTGTCTGAGCTGTTGAACATGTGTCAGAGCCCAGGTGGGGAGAGACACAGTGTAATTATCCTTGTGAAACACTAGCCATGTAACACAAACACCACACACATGTGTACTGACAGTTACAGGAGCTGATGTTAATTTACTGCAGACCTAGAAGGACGACAGAGGGAGAAGAGTTGAGTGGGCAGGAGAAAGAGATAGTTCCGATTTTTATTTCTTTTTTTCTGTTGCAGAAATAGACTAAAAGAGTATAAATCAGAACTACAGTGTGGACCTTTACTGTACAGTGAGTAGCAGGGATGATGCCAACACAAACAGCACATACAGCGAGGCCAGGGCACCTCAGGGAGCAATCTCTGTTTACTTAACCACCACTGGGCACATTTACCACTCATCTGGCTTCTGTAATGATAAAAACGTCATCCTACTTAGCTATTGCATCTTACTCTAAATGCACATTCATAAGGCTAAGGTTCACACCTTTTTCGTCTGTCTTAAACAAAAGTCAAGTGTCCATATGAACACTGAAACAGGTTGTGCTTATTGTAATCACTCATCTGGAGTTCCCTCATCTGAATGGCCCTCCAGCAGAGGTGATAGGGGACTAAATCCACAGACATTGTTCTCTGTAAAAATTCACTTGAAAGTTCAGCTAATATGAGGTTTCAGCAGATACAGTGGTTATCATAGCATAAAATGGAAAAAATAGAAAATTCTCTTTTGTTTTCACAATCTCTTCACTATAACTCACAAGAAAAACTGTCTGGGAAAACTCAAAGAGTGAATTCTGTACTTAACATACTTGGACCCACTTGGTTTTTGTAACTCAAGCTACCAGACCCTCATATTATCTTCAGCAAAACATTTGAATACACTTTAGCACAAAACGAGGTGATGTGGATCTTTTCCTCTCACTTCCGTTGGAATCGTTTTTAGGAGAAAATGCTTTTTGTCAGCCAGCATAAACAGGAGCAATGATTACAGTGAGTAAAAATTGCTTCAGTGTTCAATGTGTGTTTCAATGTAACTATTGTTATCAGACAGGCTTGAAAAAAATGTAATCCTGTTGGTGAAGGTTTGAGTGTCTAACTGCTTTAATATCAACTACAATAATTGTGTTTTTAGCCTCAAGTATTCAGGGCTAACAGAAATGAAAAGTAAGAATCAGTCCAAAACCAGCATCTTGGATTTCTATTTTTTTTCTGTTTTTTGGTTTGCTATTTTTTCTTCTTCTTCTTTTTAAGCAAACATTTTTTGTGGACACACTTTGCAGGAATTAACATTTCCTGTAATCAAAATCTTTGTTACATTTTTTTTTCAATGTTGCCTCACATTAAGATATCATAGAATGCCAAATCTGCCATTTTCATTTCTTGTCTAGCAAAAATTCGGTTTGGTTTCTCCCTTAACTGGGTAAGTGGAGTGAGACAGCTGTCATCTGTCATTACAGCCGACTCGGGGAGAGATGTCAGGTATGCCAGTTAAACAGAACTGCTCAGAGATGTGGGGCAAAGTGAGTGATAGTTGAAAGTCACACTCTGTGACCTGAGAAAGCTCCTACTAAACATCAGCACATGACCTTGCTTGGGAGGCCTGAATTCTTTCAGCCTGCCTTAAGCCGATACTATTCCCACCACCACCCAGACAAAATGGAGCAAGTTCACACACAAGCTTGACACAAAAAACACACACACCCGGCAACTTACTGCAAATTCTACTGGAAGTCTGCACACATTCCCCTAAATCACTGTTTCACGGATCATTTAGTGTCAACTATCAGCATCCTTTTTGGTCCTGATATCAATAAGATGATTGGAACAGCATGACTTTTAGTTATCTGAGTCAAAGCAGCCAGAGCTGAAAAGTGATCTCTAACTTTGCCAGCACATCAATATTTCCACATCTCAGACTTTCATAAACAGAGTGAGGACAGGTTTACATACATTGCAGTTCCAACTCCGCTCTATATCATTCCTGCTATCATAACAAAAACTGTTTTGCTTAGCCAGTGCATCATAACCTGTTGCATTAATCCCAAAGCAGGACGAAATGTTAAGTGCAAGCCAGAGCGCTGTCAGTGTGGATGGCCCTATCAGCGCTTATTTAATGGGTGCAGGGTGTTTTCGCCCGTAAATATCACAAAACTATGAGTCACTTTGTCAGAAATAATGAGGATTATTTACTCTCTATCTGCAGACCGAACTAAACCTGTCACTTTCTACGATGCTTATTTATGATACGCACTATCTCCCTTTAGGTTTCACTGGCAGGGCTCTCCACATTGTCATACAGAGTGCTCCAAAAGGTTGTTAAAGGTTCAACATGGCTGCACATGTATCCGTGGTTTTTGTCAGACTGAAAAATTTACACATTTAGGGGTTTTATAGTGCACCAGAGGCATTTTATAGTTCAAAGAAATCTCAGGAATCATAACTGGCTCAGAAAGCTTCACTGTTTATCACCGTAATGTGCGTGTTTCTGGCCTCTTTCTTCTGTCATGTGCTTGTATGGTCTATTTCAGTCCATCGCTCTCTGTCTGTCTCCTCGCATCTCTCTGTCTCACAGCCACTTCCCTCGAGGCTGCAAAATTGGGTTATACCCCACAAAACATTCTCTCTTGTCCTTTCCAATCCCCTCAGTGTTCAACATCATGGATGCTGGCAGTGGGACCTCACAGCCTGATGTAACTACTGCACATAGAACCAGAAAAATACTCATTTCCACTTGACTGAACATTTGTTTAAACCCAGATTAATTTGTGTTTTTGATCTAAGCATGAACTACACTACCGGTTAAAAGTTTTAGAACACCCCAAATTTTCCATTTTTTTAAATTGAGATTCAAGTAGTTAAAGTCCAATCAATAGCTTGAAATAGTACCAAGCTAAGTGGTGAACTGCCAGAGTTTTTTTTTTTTTTTATAAAGGTAATGTTACCCAAAAATGAAAAATAATATACACTTCAGAATTACACAAAAAAGCCTTTTTCAGCGAGCAAAAAATGGGTTAGTAAATTAAAACTGTTCTTGCATCAATAGAGGTCGATCAAGCCTTGAAAGTTGGTGTTCCCAAATCCTACAGGTGTCCCAACCTTTCTTGATTACTTACAACCACCTCTGTCTGCATAAAGGTAGTGTTGGAACACACCATGGCACCATACCCTCAACAGCATTATTTGAATAGTATTGTAGTGCAGACAGTAGTGTGTTGCCATAAAAATGGTGAGGAAAAGGCAATTAACAATAGAAGAGAGACAGACCATCATAACACTTTAAAATGTAAGTCTTTCCTACAGAGAAATTGTGAAGAAAGTCAAGGTGTCAGTGAGTACAGTTTTCTTCACCATCAAAAGGCACTCAGAAACTGGAGGAAACTCTGACAGGAAGAGGTCTGGAAGACCCAAAGCCACAACAGAATCAGAAGACAAGTTTCTGAGAGTCAACAGCTTGGTGATAGGAGCTCACAGGACAACAACTTCAAGCACAGCTCAATAGTGGTTGTAGTAAGCAAGTCTCAGTTTCAGCTGTGAAGAGAAGACTTGGAGTTGCAGGTTTGACAGGTCAAGTTGCAGCAAGAAAGTCATTACTAAGACATCAGAATAAGAAAAAGAGGTTTGCCTGTTCCATGAAACACCACCAATGGACTACTGAAGACTAGAAGAAGGTATTATGGACTGATGAATCAAAATTTGAAATCTTTGGTTCATCACGCAGGATTTTTGTACGCCGTCGAGTAGGACAAAGGATGGTTCCTCGGTGTGTGACTGTCTAACAAGGAGGAGGAAGCGCGAGGGTCTGGGGCTGTTTTGCTGGATCCAGGGTCGGTTCTTGTACAGAGTGAGAGGTACTCTGAACCAAAACAGCTACCACAGCATTCTGCATGCAGTACCCTCTAGTATGCGCCTAGTTGGTCAGGAGTTCATCCTACAGCAAGATAATGACCCAAACATAAGTCCAAGCTATGCCAGAACTACTTTCAGAAAAATAAAACAAGATGGTAAACTTGAAAACATGGAGTGGCAGCATAGTCTCCAGACTTAAACCCCATGGAGCAGGTTTGGGATGAACTGGACAGAAGAGGGAAAGCAAAGCAACCTACAAGTGCTACATATTTATGGGAACTTCTGCAACAGAGCTGGGAAGAACTTACTGAAGAACATTTGATTTCCATTGTGGAAAAAATGCCACAAGTGTGTTCAGCTGTTGTATCTGCCAAAGGTGGCTACTTACGAATACATTTTGATTTCTATATTGATTTTTTTAACTTCATATTATTTGCTTTCATTTCAGAGTACAATGAGACATAAACATGCATAATTTCTAGTTTAAAAAATAGAAAAATTTGGATGTTCTAAAATTTTTGACAGATAGTGTTTATGTAATTTATTATTTAATCAATCAATCGATCAATCAATCAATCGTCAAGCAAGTGAGTGAGGAAGCAATCAATCAGACTTTATTTATATAGTACATTTCATACAAATAAAATGCAACACAAAATGCTTGGATGAGAGATAACAGAAAATACTTACAATAAAAATTACATAAATAAAACAGTACCAACAACCCCCAACATCACCCGATAATTGTGTTCATCATAAATACAGGACTCTAAAACACAGGGACTGACAAAATGAGGAAGCACTACCCTATTCAATATGTGCAATGAGGAAAAACTTGTTGGGATAAAATGAAATAAAATAAGAGAAGATAAGCTAGATAAATAAAATAAACTATGATTAAAACAGAGATAGAGATAAAAAAAAATCAAAAAATGTATGTTTATAAAAACAGACAAGGAAATGACAAAACAAAGTAAGAAACAGCACATTCAATAGAATATGTAAATATTACAGGAACAATACTCAGAATTAGCTTTTCTTTTTTGTTGTTTTGCTGTAAAAGATTAAGTTTTGTAGCTGTTTCATCTTTTCTACACTTCCCTTCACCCTTTGCTCTCTAACTCTGACACAGAGGTCACACTGAGGTAGAGATCGCTAGCAGACCACCATGCACTGTGAAAGCCTCTGTCTTTATCCCCTGCGTATATCATATATGTCTCATGTCCTGAGGCTGTACTGACCCCAGGAGCACCAAACAGACTCAGCCAACAACATGATTGGTTCTTCCTGAGACCGGACTTACCTAGCATTAAGCACCGCGGTGCAGCTGTGCTAGCAGGAAGGCACTCACTCCACTTGACATCAACCTCGATTTTGTCACTCTGTCTTAAACCTGTTTGTAGGTACATTTTACATTTGGTAAATAGACACTGATGATGTGCAGAAATGCTGTTAACTTTGGATGGACGTGTGACCAACCATGAAATTGTAGGTTTCTGTGTGAACCTCTGTCTGAACTTCCTTGTACCTCCTCAATAGACATTGTTACCACATTTTGCTGACACAACTTTTCCACACGCAAACACAAAGCCAAATATTTATCCACTCACACACACACAAATCCACATTCAGGTGCAGACACACACAAGGAATAACAGGCTAAAGGTAAGCCTGTTATTCCTTGAGAGCAGATTGAGATCTCAGGGATCACATTTATTTGCTTAACTGGTTTGAGTGGCCCTAAATAGATCGGAGATGACCAAACGAGACCAAATCAAACCATTTTCAATCCAAAACCTCGTTGCTATTCTCTCTTTGTCCATTTATAGCAAGCACACTCTTACACTAACACAAACTGTACACTTCTGTGTACTTTATTGGGCTTGTGCTCAAAAATCTCTTGATGCGTCCTAGACGAAGCTCACTAATCAGACATTTCTTATTCATGAATGTTATACCAGTCAGGAAGGAATTTATAAAAAGCGAAGTGTAGTTTTTGTCTCATGTACTCTGTCAAACTGGAATCCGTTTATAGAAACACGGAGCAGGACCCAGATTCTGTGTCTCCTATCTGGTATGATAGAAGGGTTAAGAGAGGAAACTGAACTGAACTGAACTATGGGCAATAAAGAACAGATGGAGAAACAGTGAGTCTGTGGGCAGTTAAAGAGAGGAAGCAACTAGTTGGGTCAGGAGTGAAAACTGATGGGTCAGTGGAGTTGATGTCATCTTGAGAAGCCATCAAGAGGAGGGTGGAGCATTAACAACACCCTAGAAAACAACAGTGACTGCTTGAATGAACACAGCAGTATTTTTTTGATGTGCACACTGACAACCACAAATACTAAGAGAGAGAAAGGAAGATAGAACTGAAGAACCGTGTGGCGAATACCAAATATGTTTCTCTAACATTGCTGTTTGTGCAGAGTTGGGCTTTCACCAGTTGTCTGACTCTGTTCTTTTCCATCTTTCCATCATTCAGGAAAAGGTCCTGACACCAACCCACTCTGTATCTCCTGCATGGAAACTTTCCTCACTTATAAAACAAAAATAATAATTATGACATCATGTCAGACATGCCTTTTTCCCATATTTCTGTGTGTGTTTTCAACTCAAGAAGAGCAAAGGGAGCAGAAGGAGGAAGGCAACATGTTTTACTATACATTTGTTTCTATTAACGTAGCACCTGTACATGAGTCGGCAATAGATCAAACTTTAATAGTAAATTGAATGCCACCATGCACCTCTTCATTCCCAGACCCCCATGCCGATTGCTTCACCCTCCCTCCCTCCCTTACCCACATGACGGTGCACCACAACTGGACTTGCATCCACTTGGTTTTTTCCAAATGGGGGTGAGAGGCTGTTACCGTGTCAGTCGGCATGGCCCCTTATCGGACCATCACGCTACCCTCAGATTCTCTTTCCAGATGGAGGTGAGATAGGGCTTCAGAGGCCCACACTCCTGCAAACACTGAGAGCATGAAGGCCTCTCCTGATCTCCTACCTGATGGTGATGCTTTAATGTGGGCTCAGGTTTCACTCGTCTCCCCTGCCTGGCTGGGCCTGTGCCGCTTTCAAGATGCAGGTCTCTTAGGCCTTGGTTCTGATGGACCGCCGTGCTCCATGTCGAGGTTAAGCTGCAGGTCAAGGTGTTGTTATGGGACACGAGCTCACCAGAGTTTCTGCACTATTCATGCTATGAAGAACAGGTACAGCAGCGGGTTGTATACACAGACTTCAACACGCATGCAGCGAGCCGACAGTAAAGCTCTCTATATTTATCTCAATAACATAAACACTGACACTTACACTGCTTAGAGTCATCGAGAGGGGAAAAGGATGAACCTTAAGACAAAAAAGCTTGAAGGACTACGAGTGAGATTAGTTGGAAAGGAAATTCTGAGTGCAAACAGAGGCAGATCAAAAGGATGGGAGCTGAAAGACAGAATTCCATGCACCTTTTATTGTTGTTGCACAAACCTGTATTTTGGACCTGCATGAACGTTATGCACTTTTATGAACATAGTTTCTGTTTTGCCTTGAGGCTTTTAAGTGATTAATGAATATTTCAACATGTCCCACCGAAAAACACTTTTTCATCCTCCTCCTCTGATGTGTTTGCCTTTGTATTGTATAAATTCCAACATTCATGCTCACGTACTGCTTTTTATGCAAGCATACCAACATACTTCCATGTGTGCAAGCATGTATGTTTGTGTGTGTGAGTGTGTGTGGAGGGCTGCTTTTGCAAAATATGTCAAAACAGCTTCTACATTAGGAATAGGTACTGCAGATTCCACCCATATCATTTCGACATTGGCACACCTTTGGCTGGACTCGGGGAACTCACCACCACTCACAGAGAGCCCTCCATCATTCCTCACCGGATTAGAGATGAAAAAAAAAAAGCGAGAGAGAGAGACGGGGAGAGGGAGAGGGCTGTAGAGACAGATGGATTGCTCTTTTACTTTCTGTAGCTGGCAGAGTTTTTACTATATTTTGGCTGAAATAATAGAAGTATTAAAATTGCTACTAGTGTCTCCTTCTTTTTCCCCTCTCCGTGTCTGTTAATTTCAAACCAGATGTCAATTTGAGGAGGCGCAAGGAGTCGATGCACGCCAGTGAAGCAGTGTTTGAACAAGGGGAAAGCTCGGAAACAGCATATGTGAAGCATACACAGTGTCTGACTCACTTACAGATGCATGCTGCCTCTCCATGGGAGTTTAATGAGTTTGATACATGAGATATATTTTTTTCAACAACAGTCAACTCCACCTAGTGGTGTTTGTACTGAACAGATTTCTGGCTGCAGTGAGGAATGAACTGTTATGAGGGAAACAGTACACCGGCAATTGTTTATCTGCACTGAGACACTTTACCCTGAGTTTGCTGGGGAAGGGAGGATCCACACTAAGGTTTTGGATATGACTCCCACAAAAACTACAAACTGCGCAGACGATGTTGCTTCTATGATCTGGCTCAGTGCCTTTTTTGACAGAGAGTTTCTGTTGCTGGAGAGCAGTTGTAGATTCTGTTAGTAGGTCTTCTCGGCACCCCTTGGCCTGGCATCTGGGAGGCTTGCTCACACTTGCTTTCACCCAGCATGTGTTTGCTCAGATGAAGGAAATTATGTAATTAGCCAGTGAGGGATTGTTTTCTTTCACTCTTTACCTCTCTCTCCCGCTCTCTGTGCCTTTACCTCTCTGTCTTACTTTTTTTTGTACTCATTCTGTCTCGTTTTAGTCCCATGACAGCAGGAGATGGTTCCCATTTAAGCCGAGCCACACCCAAGCTCACCTCCTTCATTAATTGCCAGAAACCATCAGGGGAAGAAAATGAACGCCTGTCATGCAGATCCATCTTAGCTGTTGAAGAGCAGCTTTGTTAAATATCAAAAGGAGGGAGGACTGGAGGGGGGTGATGTGTATTAGGGAGTGGATGCTTTGGTTGTGTGATGGGGGGGTTGTGTCAAGCTGAGTTAGGGTGGGTTGTGTGCTGGGAGATGGGTCCAGGGGTACACACAGGCAGAATCGGGGGGAGGAAAACCTGGCATTTTGCTCTCTAATTCCAGCCGGCCTGGAGGCCTGGAGCGCTAAGAAGGGCCTCACTGTTGCTCTCTGGATCAGCCAGGTATTGCTTACATAAAAAGCAAGTGAAAACAGCTGTAGGGATAATTAGCTTGATTCTCCATTACATGCCATGAGGGCCAATAACTAAAAAATGGAGTTTTGTTTGGGTTAGAGCTGCAGCCCCAACCAGGAGGAAGTTGTAAAAGTCAGGCAGAGAAAAGAAAGAGAGAGGGGGGGAGAAAAAAAGGAGAATTTGAGGGAAGAAGGAGTGAGCTCTTGAAGCAATTGTTCCAGAGGAGATATTCGCTCTTATCCTGGGACAGCTTGATATAGACCATATTTCTTAAGGTTTTCAAAAAGCTATGTTTTCATAATGATGGAATAGGCATGTGCACGCAGCTCTGGATTCTTTTTTTTCCCCCCTCCTTTTGGTTCACTGGATTGTGCGACTTAACATCAGTGATTTGGAACATGACCAGTTTTTAGGTTCACATTTGCTTTAATGTTTTACCTTAATCACTTCCTTACGATTGAGCAACAGAGAGACTGTGTGAGGATTTCTTTTTTAATACCATCATTGAGCATGCTGAGTCACCATTATTTGAGGGCTTTGCATTCAACAAATCAAACACAAGATTAAAGCAGTGGCTTGTGTGCAGTTGTTTTCACTGCAGGGCATTTTGTAAAAACTGCTTCTTTTTGACCTTTCCTGGGGTTAAATAGACCATCCTTTCTGAAATTTGATATGTTCTGTGGTCACATACTAAGTTTCCATTCACAAAGTATCTGCATATGTATAGAAAATTAGACTGAACAGTGAGAAAAGTTGTCATTCTTCTCTCTGCCTGTATTTCAACCCTAATATCTGCCTCTTCATACCTCCAAATGACTTATTTTACATCTCTCGTTTTGTTAGAGTATAAGTTACAGAGTGGAGGCTGAATCTTTGTACTGCTAATTGAATTTGGTGTGTTTCTCTTTTTTCTGTTGGAGTGAAAGAACCCCAACCACAGGCTAATTCCAACTGAAAGAGCAGCACTCTAACACTGGTGGTCTCCAAACTCTTCAAAGATCCATTTAACAGGCAGTTTATATTAGTAGCACTTTAAGACAGAGAGGATTTTGGCCACTCACATCCAAACTCTTATATTTGACATCAAAACCTCAGGACCAGACTAGCAGACTCTGTGAGAAAACCCTGGTCTGCAACAAAATAGGGACCTCATATTAATTTCCTACCCACTCACCTGGCCTTTGGCTAGGGATGTTGTGGTCACCAAATGAACATTTAATTAAAACAAGGGTACCGGGATGTCCAAATGATTTTCACCGGATATCAGATTCTGCAGAGGGCATTTGCAAATTTTGATAAGTCTATCATTTTTCCATCTTCAGGCGCAGGCTCAACTGTTATTAATATAAGAAAGTGTGAACTGCGTCTGATCCCATCATCAAGCATGCTGAGAGTGGAGGAGTAGGGAGGAGGACGAGGTTTACATGGGAAGCAGAAGATAGGAATTGCTGATTAGAGTTACGGGGAGAGCAGGAAATAATATTTTGCCATTTAAAAGCATGCAGTAAAACCATGTTTGCCATTAGCAGAGCAGATTTTCCTTTCCCCCTCACTTTATGTGAAGTGGCTCAATATGATAATGGAAGGGAAGCATCTGATCTGCTGGAGTGTGTGTCAAGTGTTAGCATTTTAGTTTTATCAGTAGCTGTTCTGTGAAGATCCAGGTCAGGGTTTGGATGTTACAGTGCTATTTATCACATTCCCACACTCAGATCCAGCCAGAGTGCTGCACATCACAGTTATTCCTCCTCCTCTTTGCATGTGTGTTCCCCTCTTTGTGGCAGATGTCCTCTTTTGTCTTTTTGTGCATTGCTGCCAAAGAAATTATCCGCAGGTTCTTTATCTGAAATATCACTGAAACACTGGAAAATGTCCAGTGAAATTTGTCATGTAATGGAATTGTCTGGACAGAACAGCTGGTTTGATTTCAGTTGTTTTAAATAATACAGCTACATACCACTTTTACTTGTTCAAAAAAATATTTTAATAAGTGCTACCTCATCCGGCTGGAGTTTGCACACAGCTTAATAAAATGTTTTCTTTGTGCACTGCATTGTACGTCCGTGTGGCTTCTTTTGCTGCCTTTAGCATTTGATGGCACAGAAAATTGTAGACACTGACTGTTGGGTTGTAAAAGCTTTTAGTACCCTGTCAGACCCATCTGAGCTCATCCAATGTGTGCTTCTGTTTTTCCCGGCTAATATAATATACCTTGCTGATGTCATATGTTTCTAAAGCAGGCATCACTATGACCAAAAATGCACCACTTAGGCTCAGAAGCATAAAATTCCATCAGATTTTAACGCTCTAACACAACATGCTGACATGTAAAATAATCACAGGTCGATAAGCGTACACACATTCATGGCCGCATTGCAACACACTTCCTCATTAACAACATGAACGCAGGCGTCACATGTGAGTTTGTGTGGTGAATGTGTCTGTTGTGTGGAGGTAGTGAGGTGCTGACAGAGAAGAAAGAGGAGCAGTCTTCAAACACATCCACAGGCTGGTCGTGCTCTCCATTATGCCCTGCCGGGGGCCATATTTGTTGATTCTTGGGCCCCCAAATCATTAATTTAAGTGCAGTCAATGACGGAGAAACCCGAGAACGGCGTCCGACGCACATACACAAATTCACACACGCACACACAAGCGTGTACATGTGGGTCACACTTACACACAAGCAGAGTTGCATGTACGCAGACACACATGCTCTGTGTTGCATAACAAATGATGCCATTTTAATTACTGTGCCTGTTTATTTACTTCTGGATGTAATTGATGGTCCTTCTTTGCCTGGCAGCCAATCACAGTGGGGCAGGAAGAGTGTGAACTGTGCTACAAATCTGGACACATTCCTCACAATTTCACATTCCTCTTTATACAAAACACACACTAACCTAGATGCCACAATTAAATACCAGTGATTCCCTTGCATTTAAGGGTTTTGGAGTCTTTACACAAGTAGAATCTCAACTTGTTCCCCAATTTAACCTGTGCATATCTGTGGTGCATGATAAACAAAGTTTGTCTTAAAGTTCTTTCACTATTCCCTGAGTGACTGATGATAACGTCTTCAGTGATTGGTAGTTATTTTGGGGCCTGTTTGCTCAGCCAATGAGGCGCCCCCAGCGAACTAGACATACATCATTGTTTCATAGCCCTCAGGAAAGAAGTGAGTTGTTGCTGACTGCTGAGCAGCCTGAATAACGGACACATTCCAATGCTTTTTTTCCTGCTTTTTATTAATGAGCACTTGATGTTTGGGCTGCAGCCAGCTGCATTTAGAGAATTCTTAAGGAGCTCTGGAGACTCGCCAGACAGTTACAGGAAGAAAATGATCAAGCTAATGCTAAAGAAAAATAAAATGTCTGCACAGGACCTGAGTGTCTAAGTTATATTTGTCCAAATACGAAGCAATGTAGTTCTATGATGCAGCATTTTTTGGAGATGGCTGAGGAAAGTAAAAACGACATCTTTAGGTCAATCGTGCATCTTCATACCCCTGTGTGGTGTGTAGATTGCAGCATTTGGTTTTAATTCTTTGTGACTGACCTCTTAAACTGTCTCTTTTTCTCAATGCTTCTTTCCACAGCTGCATGTGGAACCAGATACCATGAGGTTGAACAGCTTCAGCTACAGATTCATCGGCCCATGTGTTCCCACAATCATGACAACCAAGCAGATATACAGAAACATTCCAGTATCCACTATTACAATGTACTGAGGTCAAGTTCAGTGATCAGATGGTCATAAACTCTCCATCTTACCAGTGAATGTCAGCATCACTGACAAATGCAGTGATCCACTGAGGACCTGGGCCCATGGTGAGCAAATGTCCCCAAACAGGAAATCGACCACTAGCATGGAGCTTCAAGGTATTGTCCACTGCCTTCATTTCCCTAACTGTTGAAAACACCGGAAGCTGGATTTATTTTACAGTACCGTGGTGCTACAGAGTCCTGGCTTCACATCAACCGACAGCCACTACGCTAATATCAACAGTGAACATGGCTAAGCTGAGCCAGTGGAACTAGCTGTTAACTCATGCCAAGCCTAGACTGGTTTACGATGGCATGAATGTGCTTACTTCTGCAGCTAAATATCAGACTTTTGTAAATACGACAACATGGACCTCAAAATCCACAATCCACAGAAACCTTTTCAATGTACCGTGCCAAAGGAGACCACTGAAATGGGACAGCAAATGAATCCTTCCTCATCTGAGACTACCCAGTAAACCGCCCCTAGTTACGCATTTGTCTATCTCCCATTTCCTGCAGAGGGATCAGCTAAATTTTTTTTTAAAAGGCATATTTGAGCTTGAGGATGCCTCACATAAAGATTACGGATCAGCTTCTACCATCTCGAATAATCAGGACCTTAATTAACAGGGAAGGAAGCACAGCTGACCTCAAATGAGCCAGCTTACTGTCTGTTTATACATTTCTCCTCGTGTGCTTTTAGCCTGCTGTGGGTTTGTTTAATGAACCAATATCATGTTCTGTTTGATTTTCTACAGCTGAAACAATTTGAGTGCCACTCTTTTTTTGAAATTATAGCAGCTGTGTGACTTATTATGCTGATGAGTGATGTATTATTTTGTTGTCTATTGATCTGATCAATCTGAGTTGCTAATCTGATTATAATGAAGTGACTTGCATTTTAAAGCACAGTGTCGTTACTTTTTTTCCCACTGTACTGGAGCTTGACCTTAGGTGACGGTAATGCACAGTATTGTTGTGATTTAACTCAACAATATTACAGCGTTTCCATCGGGCCGTTGCCTAATATGTACAGTTTTTGTACAATAGGTGTGTGTATGCGTGTGTGTGTATGTGTGTGGTTTTGTGCTGCTCTGTTGGTTGTGATGACTGAAAGTTTGGGGGTAACAGTATTCACCCTTGACTTGTTCCACGGTGTTTTGCAGTGGTCAGCTTGTTTCTGTTGTTTGAATAAAAGTTGTTTTCACAAGAACCGCAACATGTGCTTTATCAGAGCAACGCCAACACCGACATCAGCGGTGTTATAGGTAAATCTGAGCGCAAGAACGAGTATTTTCACAAGATTAAAGTTTCACCGCCGCTAATGGCAACTACAACAATAGACTCTTGCACTGCCCAAGAAAGAATTCTTCCCCCAGTTTTCATGGTCTACCAATTCTCTCTCTCTCTCTCTCTCATAAACTCAGCCAGATGTTGCCCAGTTTTCTTTCCTAGGGGAACATGGGGTGGGGGGGATGGAGGAGGGACGGGGAGGAGCGAGGCATGGTGGTGATGGTGCTGGTGGGGGTCAGAAATGTGGCTGAGCATGTTTTAAGTGTTCTTTGACACAGTCACAGCCTCTTCAGCATCCACCAAGGGTAACATTAGCTGGGAACAGAACTCTTCAAGTTTTTGCAGGCCCTTCACACACACATGAATAGTTTTGATATTATACACTTGAAAAAAGCTGACACCTTTTCTGGCAAAGTTTTCACTAAAGCATTAACCTTTTTTTTTTTTCAACAATTTCTCCTTACCATAAGACGCATGGCGCAGAGGGTTTTGAACAACCTTTTTGCATACAATTCTGATTTAATTTGATCTGCATTGTGATGGAAATTAGACATTTTTAAAATCCAGCTTTAAAAGAAAATAGACATTACACCTGGAACTTGTCAGAGTGCTGAAAAAAAAAGTCAGAAAGTGGAGCATGCCAGAATCCAAATGAACCATTCTTGGTTTCAAGTAATAGTCCTGTAAGGGGTTGATTAAGACAACAAGATTAGCATTAAAGTCTCCTCCCTCTATCACCTGAAGCAGGTTTTCATTAATAATCAGGTGACTGCCTCATCCAATTAATTTTGCATGATTTTACTCACATTCTATTCATCTGCTTCCATGCCTTTCAGTGCGTCATGGCTGGGAAATCCGCTGTGACACAGGTGAAACTACTCTGACACTCAGATTTGGACTAAAATATCGAGCTTGTAAAGCCGACAGATTCCTGGAGCATGTTTTTTTGAGATAATGTACCATAAAATAATAATTACCGTAATGACCGTAATGCTCGCAAGCCTCCAGGTGATGAGAGCAGCCTGTGTAAGCACCAATATGAACCTGCTTGTCTCCATTCTACTGAGTGGTAACTCGATCTGCTGCCAGTGAAATTTTCTTTAACTCTGCTCTGGTATGGATAGGGTAATAGCCTCGGGTGCTTTATAAGTTTATTTTGGGTAATAGAGACGCTTGTTTTGTTACAGCCTGTTCCGCCCTCCTCGCTCTCTCTCTTCCCTCTCTCCCTCTTTCTTCACAATTTTACCTACGCTGAAATTCCTCGCTTGTTGAAAGTTGGGGACTGGAAGAAGAAAAAAGCAGGGATTTGAGGGTGGAACGCATGCGCTATGTGGATTTTTTTTTTTTTTTTTTTTTGCTCCGCGCATCCATGCTGCAAAGCGGTAGACTGCAAGAGGAGGCGACTGAAGCAGGTGAGAGAGAGAAAGAGAGAGAGGGGAGGAAGGGAAAAAAAGGAGAGAGGGAGGAAGACTTTTTCTGCACTTCGACACGGGCAGACACACACACACGGTGTGGGAGGACGACGTACTCGGAGCCTCAGCAGAGCCGCTGCTGTTCACACGCTGCGCTCTTTTCCTCCCCCCTGCCCTGGCACCCTGCGCGCTCGCCAAGCCGCACTGTTTGGAGATAGTTCGTTCGGAAAGTTTTTTTTTTTTCCCCTTTGGAGCATACTGTCTGGAGCCGATTGTTTTCTTTTTATAATTTATTTTAGTGAGGGGGATGGCTCTTTTGTTGTGTGCGCTTGTGAAGAAGTTTTGAGGAATTGTCACAGAATGGAAGGTAAATTGACAAGTCGTTTGTGGCGAGGATCACCTTGTGGATCTTTCCGCAGGTAAAACGCGCTGTGACATCTGAGCGGCTGGATCTAAAGTGCAAGATTTTTTTTTTATTCATATGTATGTGTGTGTGGTTTTTTTTTTACACGTTTAGATATATTTTCTACTTGGACAGTTGGTTTAAAAGCAGGCCGCTTTCAATTAGAAGCGAATCGACCAAATACTGCATCCGACGTTTCCGCTTTGGGGGTTGCCTTTCGATGCTTTTATTTGGTAACAGTCGCGCACTGAATCGTTAAAGGAATCGACTTGTTTCTTCATTTTGACTTTTAGATATTTTATAAATCCCGCTGCTTTCCACCAGACCTATAAGCTGTGCAGCGCAAGGAGCGCTTTCACTAATTTTGTGTTTAGGGGGGGAGACGTCCGTGTTCACCAAACACCCCCCAAAAACCAGAAGAACTCTCAGCTTTAGAGTTTTGTTCACCCCAACCAAGCACTTTCCAAGAGATCCGGATCAAAACGACGAGACTTGAGTGCAGCGGAAAAGGAAATCTTAAATCCACCTGGCCTGCACTGGGATTATTGGTTTGATATCGTCTGCAGAGAGTGGATTACAACTTCTAACGGGCTGTGCTCCCTGGTGAGTAGCCTATAGGTAGCCTGGATGACTCAGTTTTCCGTGCAACCGCAGTTTATCTTTAAAAGAGTGGAAAATGTGTGTTTCAGTGGGACATTGTTGGACTATAATGCTGGTTCTAAGATGTGGTTTTTGACAGATGTGATGTGTGAAACATGCTGACCCCCCAAACCTTCCCAGTCCACTTATGTGACCCATATGTCGGTGTCCTGCTTTGCAAATAATAAATTTGCACAAAAAAAAGCCCATACAATACATAAGAATTATTTGTAAAACTCCACTGTTGTATTTCATTGTTATCTGGGTCTGTTTAAAGTCAGGCACTGTTCTTTGTGCTGCCTCTCCTCATCAAATCCTTGTACCTGGCTCCCTCTCCTGGTTTTTGTAAACATCAGGACAGGCAAAGAAAAGACACTCATCATTTTGAGCCGTTAAATGCAAACAATATTTCACTCATTACTGGGTTGCCATACAGTTTGGGGAAATGTGGATTTAATTTTTTAAATTCCTCACTTTTCCCACGTCCCTGCTTATCCATAGCTCCCCACAACGTCTAATTCATTGTCCACCTACATAATATCAACTGGCTTAAAGAAACATGTCACACTATAAATACAGTCACTTCAATACAGCTCAGTAATTAATTATAAGTTGCCATAATTTTACATTCTCAGAATAATACTTTTCATTCACGTTTTCACAGTAATTTGTTGCGAAAACGTTTGAAATGCTTTACCCAAATGTTCCAACAAGAAAAGACCACAACATAGAAAATATACAGGCCCTAATGTAAACAAAAGCTGAAATGCTTCCATAAACTTTCTAATTGTAAATAAGAAAGAAAATATCTCAGTATGCTGCTCATTTTCTTTACACTCCAGGTTTAATGTCAATCCAGTCCGACATGGGCCTTAAAATAGCCTCTTAAATGATCCACAGCCAAAGGTGCGTCTGTCGGTTTATTATCTTGACGACTGTATCGTAAATGTGCTCTTCCTGAATCTGTTCACTTGGATGCCACTTTCACTGACAAAAATCTGCAGCGCAGTCATCAGTCATCCGACTAAGTCTTATGATTATTCGCTCGGGTCAAATCGTTTCCAAGGGTCACGGAGCGCAGGATTAACGCAGCTTTTACGCACGGGGTGCCGAATGCTCAACTTCTAAAATTCTGATAATAAAAACGGAATAATATTATTTTCGAAGCAGTTAGGGGATGTTTAGTCGCTGCTGACAATGGAAATAATAAATCTTAAATAAGAGGTGCGTCTCTTGTTTGGAGCTTTAAACGAATAATTGCTGTTTTGTACTCTGACCGGCTGAAACTCAGTTGTGTAATATTCAGTAAATGCGCACAGCTGTGGCCCCATGTCTGTTAGTTTTAATTTGAATATGCAGAATGAAGCCTATTAATCACTTGTGACACCCCGCTGTTCAGTTAATCTCGATGAAGTGTCCAGTTAAAATAGAAATAAAAAATAACGGCAGAACCTAATTATCTGTAAATAAAAATATATTTTCAAATCCGGTTCTTTTCGAGCCTAACAACTCTAGAAACTCATCTAAGATCAGTGTGAAACCGCCGCCCTGTGTGGATTATTGCTTTAATTTATATGGAAGAACTGCAACCAACATAACGTAACCTCACCAACTATTAATAAGGCTGCGCGTAAACTGAAAGCACATGCTCGTGATGTGTGCGTGCTTTGCGTGTGTGCGCGCGCGCAGGGTGAGTGATGGTGAACTTGGCCTTGTCTTTAATGAGTTTTAGGCAGGCCCAGGTCTCCACGACTCAACCCTGGAAAATAACGCAGCGTGACAAATTAGAGCTGCTCTCAGTCCCAAAATTCACACACGACCCAACAGGAAGACTGGCACATCGGTTCAACTCCAAATTTAGAGGGCAATTATTGTAAGTCATTTTCTGCTTAAATGGTAGCCAAAATGTATCACCTAACCTACGAAGTTGTCTGTAGTTAATTGATTTTTTTCCCCTCTCTTTTTTTTAATTCCTTGTAGTTTTTCGTTGCGCAAAAACCCTGCACGTAATGACCAGGCCATCATCCGCTGACGTGGCTTCTGTCAGTCCGATCTGCATTCAGTTAATAAGCATAAAAAATTAAGCTGAATGGAATTATATGACCTACATTGCACATTTAATTGCTACACATATCACAATTACAAAAAGACACAATAATTCAAAAGTCTTAATATTTTCAGCGTTTTGCATAAATATTCTCGTTAAGTCCATTTAAGATTAATTCGTGAAAATGGATTTCTATACCCATTATATTTCCAAATTTGCCCCCTTTTTTGTTATTTGCATGATTAAACAGAATTCTCCTCTGTTCAGAAATGTTATCAAGGACTAAATGCACAGTTGTTTTATTCTAAGTTGGCAGGCTTTAGATTTTCTTTTATTTTTTTTGTGAGACTTTTTTTGTCCCATTAAAATACAATCAAAATTGTTAAAATGAATTTCAAATAAAATACACACACACTCTCTCATCCTCTCTGACAAGGCCTTTGCCAGTCGCTCTGCCTCTGTGGATCTGTTTCTCCGAGTACAGTGAAATGTAAGGAATGTGTCTAGCAGGGGGCTTCATTGTCGTCGTATCTTCACTGACTTCACGTCTATCAGTCTTATGTGATTCACACTCAGACCTGCTGCCAAACTGTGCGACCACCGATGGCCTCAGGGCTTTCATCACGCACACAGCTTCGTCAGTTTGCATGTAAATTACATGCGGAGATATACTGGAATACATCTGAAACACATATTTTGACATCTCGGGTATGTCTGTGTCTTTTCTGCATTATGTACAACAAAACTGTGTGTGAGCAACATGCAGGCAAACTGACATGCATCCTGTTCTGTTCTCCCTCAGATCGGTGGCAGTATGAACCTGGGGCTGAGCTGTGTGTGTCGGCCGGTCTGCTGGCCCTTTGGCAGCCTGTTGGACTCCAGACACTGTGTCTTTGCCCTCACACTCCTCACACTCCTCATGCAGGTGGTGGTGGAGGCCAACTCGTGGTGGTATGCATTCGTTTTCTCTCCATATGTACAGAATTTCTGTGTGTATCTTAATTTTTTCACAGTGAGCCTGTGATGTGTTTACTTGTCATCTGGCAAGTGGGGATTGTCAGCTTTCAAAAGGCATTTCCTTCTCTTCTCTCTCATACACGAGTCACATTTGTAAATGGAATAACAGAGCCTGAAAAGGCATGAAAAAAAAAGCTCTAGACTTAGGGGTGATACTGATTATTAAAAAAAGAACAACATTTTTTTTGGTGTGTATGTTTGTACTTTACACAGTTTCAGAGTCAGTTTGAGCCTCGTGTGTACATGTTTGCTAAATAAGCCTCCTCAGCTTCAGTTGCACCACATATGGAGTAATAGAACATGCTGACTGTGGCACATTAGCTTTTCAGGAAGACCTTTTTTCTCCCTTATTTTCTTCCTTCACTTATTGCCAAACCAAAATTATGAATATTATAGAAAACATAGAATGCTGTGGTTTATGAGTCGGCGTCCAAATATGTGCAAACATGAACACTTTCTGTGTGTGTGTGTGTGTGTGTGTGTGTGTGTGTGTGTGTGTGTGTGTGTGTGTGTGTGTGTGTGTGTGTGTCTGCATGTACACACATACCCTGCTGCTATTTGGAGAAAAGTCTATATTTATGCATGTTGCACTTAAACACACAGATTACTTCTGATGGGGGGGGGTTTGCCGTTTACCAAGGACCTCAGACGCGCCACTTAAAGCAAATCACAACTCTTAACATCCGGTAGCTGCTTATGTGTTTTTGTGTAATTGTGCACTTAGTGAATAATTGTGTAAAATGCTTCTCTTTTTGTGTACAAATAATTGCATCCGAACAAGACTGCTTGCTCTTGAACATGGGACACTGTAAACCAAAGTTCCAGCGTAAGATTTTTATTTACTTCAGATGATCAGATCAAAGCAAGTGATGACATCATGTGGTGATGGTAAAATTTTATTAAAATAATGTTGTGAAGAATTCCAAGAGTATTTGTACAGATAAACATATTTTAATGGGTTTAGCTCAGCGAGCTGCTACATTAAAGTTCAAATAATGAGTCGGATTACAGGTCCAGCTGAGGACGACCACAGACCCTTTGGAAAGCTGAGTTCGGAGCGCAAACTTTGTGTGTCTTTCAGTTTCCTCTTTGAGAGGACGCACAGGTGTGAATGATTTAGCGTGTTGCAGCAGTGGGCCTACCGACTGCATGTGTGTGTGAGGCTGAGTGTCCGTCTACGTGTGTGTTTGCAGACAATGTGGATGTCAGGGTTTTTTTTAATGTCTTATGTGTGCATGTCTGTGTATATGTTGTCTGTGTATTCAGTTTGTGTTCCCTCGCTGCTGAGTTTCCTCAGTCGATCAGGTTACACTGGGGGCTAATTGTCTCTCTCTAGGGGCTCAGGGATGGGCTGCTCTAATTGTCCTGTGGCCTGGAACCAGATGCTCTTACTAGTGTTCCTCTTTCCTTGTATTTCAGCTGTGTTTGTTCCTTTCTCTTCTAGACCATTTTAATTTCTCTTGCAAAATTACATTAGATTAAATGATCAAATTTTTACCTTTGTAGCACTATAAAACAGGGGGCAACTCTTCTAGTTATCAACTCAAAGTGTTGAGTTTGTGTGAGGAAAGGGTCGTCATAAAAAGCACGTCATAAAACTTGTCAAAAATATGTCTTTTCCACCTGGCATTGCTTGTAGTCAGCTGCATGCTCTGCTTTGAGACCGTGCTTCCCAACCTGGGGTTGGAACTCGGAACTCCAAGAGTTTACATGACAAATCTTAAGCCTTGTGATTTAAGGTCAGAAAGAAGGAAAATCATTTCTGAAGCACTAAATTATGTGTATGTTTTGTCACTTATCTTCACCTCACATCTCATCCTTTTTGCCAAAAGAGTTTTTTGCCTCCTAAGGCTTTTAAAAATGATTAATATGAAACCATCTAAAATCAAAAGTGGGTAGAGGCATACTGTGTGCAACCTGTGGCAAGGAAATGTGAGCAGACATTATTTGGATATTAGAGGTCACAAGTAAAAAGCAATATGTTTGTCTCGTGTTTGCTTTATTTTCTGCTTTGCATTCTTGTAATAAGTTTTTCATATTTTCCTTTCAGACTCCCTGACTGTTCTTTTCTCCTTTTTTCCATACTTCATTTCCTGTATGTTCTTGGCGCTAAATGACACATGACTTTTCAGCCCAATGCCATTAAAAGATAAGAGTGTACAGAGTTTTACTCCCTCCAGTAACTAACTGCACCTCATTTCAAGTATTAGCATGACTTCATCAACAATGGGGAGAAACCAATCAAGTGAAATCAGCAGCTGATTGTGACTTTATGCCTTTGAAAATGTGCCTAGATTTGTTCTAATTCCCACATGAGTGAAAACATGGCATTTTGTGTCCCTTTCATCCAGGTCGCTGGCCATGAACCCTTTACTGATCCCTGAGGCCTACATCATCGGTGCACAGCCTCTGTGCAGCCAGCTGGTGGGCTTGTCACAGGGCCAGAAGAAACTATGCCAGCTCTACCAGGACCACATGCAGTACATCGGTGAAGGCGCCAAGACGGGCATCAGAGAGTGTCAGTACCAGTTCAGACACCGGCGCTGGAACTGCAGCACCGTGGACAACTCCTCCGTTTTTGGACGCGTCATGCAAATAGGTAAGAAATGGGTAAACGATATATAAAGTGGCATTTATTTGAAGAAACATAAACACGATGACACAGGTGGTTAATATAGATACAACCACAGATGTGTATTCACAAACATTACTATACACACATTGCCTTACATATTCACCAGGGTTATTTAGAATCTATATATTTCTGTTCGTTATTCTCTTTCTCTGACTAACTGACCCTCTTTTTTGTGTGTGCGTGTGTGAAATGTATGAGGCTGCTGATTCTCAGCAGCTGTGTGGAGGGAATAGTTGGTGGGTGAGGTTGCTGGATAAATCACATGTGGCTTTGGCCTGCTAAACCTGCCCCCGACATGGAGCAGGAGGGAGGCAGAGAATCTGCTTTTCCCCTGATGAATGGGAGACAATCTAACACACACGCACACAGACACACACTCCGGACTGTAGTTGCCCTGTATTTACAAGTAATGGGAGTGCAATGAGTGTGTGGACCAATATATCACCTTGTCAGAGATTACCGTGTCTGTGTGTGCGCGCATGTACGTACAGTGTATTGAAAGTTCAAGAGCCTCACAATTCTTCCCTAAAAGAGAATCCCATTCTTGGAGCCCATAATTTAACATAGTTTCTTGTAGTTTTATTTGCATGTTTGCCTTCACCTTGAGAGCGAATGTGAAAGTCGTTTACTCTGTATTCATCGTCTCCAGGTAAATTCTAAGGAATATATACAATGTCAGTGTGGTGATGGGATTTCTTGGTAGCAAAACCTGAATGTACCACATTTAGTACGTCTAACAAGTCTGAGCTTGTGGTGTGCACATTTTCAGAATCTTTCCAATTCCCTTTGAGGATATCTAGTTCATATTTCTAATTTTTAAATGGTCAATTCATCCAAATTAAAGTTAAATAAATAAATAAAACATGAGATGAGTTATTCATTCTGAGATTTGTTCTCTCTCCCCAGTGCAATTAATGGAAATAATTCTGAAATGAATTTAACTTATGATGCTCACAGCTTTAAAAATACCATTTATTGCACTCAACAGCAATTGTCTTTCCAGAAATGATGTCCTCATTACTCTGGATAATCTGCCAAACACACTGTCAACAGCTTTCTTGATGACTTTCCTTTTTTTTCCACTGAAACCTGATCAAACCAAAGTTTGCAGATGAATACAGAGTAAACAGGACATTGTTTTTGGAAAGAGAGGCTGTCTGTGAATGTTTAAATATAATATTGTGAGCACCAAAAATTACATTTCCTTTGCTTGCATGTAGTGACAGAAATCTGAGACAAATATCCCAAAACACTGCACAGACTGAAACTATCTGGATGGACGGATACCACTTGGGTTTTTGTGTTTTTGTTTAGTCACACCAACTATTTAATGTGCTGTACTTGTGTATGCGCCGTGTGTGCATCTACACTATTCCTGGCGATTCAGCCTTTCTGTGTCTCTGGTGCTGCTGACTCCCTCTCCACAGATCAGTCTTCATAGAAATCTCATCAGCAGTCATTCTCCCATTCCTCTTCTCCCTCCCCAACAGTGATTCCATCTCGGTCCACCCTGGGCCAAGTAAACATGTCCTCCCCTCTAGGGTTGTCCATATGAAAGTCTGTCTTACTGTCTGTCTGTTGGCTTAGGACACCGCTGGTGATTTAAAAGCTGAACTCCAGGGGGTGGTGGCGTGGCTGGGTTGAGTCTCTGCCCTGCCCGCCTTGGCTAGCTCCAGGGTGGGGTACATCAGAAGTGAGGCAGCAGTGTGGGAGATGACAGTTTGTCTGTCTACAGGTCCGCTATTAGGCCGATATCCTCAGGCTGGATTAAAAGTTGCACTGAACTAATAAATCCCCTGCTCTCTCTGATCAGTTCTGCTCCTGCCAAACTTTCCCACCTGGACATTTTTCAGACTTTCCAAAAGTTTTCTTTATGCATCTTTTCTTTTCTTCTGCATTGTCTTTTTCTGCCTTTCTGTGTGTGTGTCTACTTTTCCATTTTGCCTGTTTTTTTTTTTGTCTCTTTCTCAACTTATCGTTTCACCCGACTTTTCTTTTGTTTCCCTCATCTCCTTTTCTCCGTCCATCTGTTATTGCCATTATAGCACACTCTCTAAAGGTTTGGGCCAGCAGGTATATGAGCTGTGCATTTTTATTGTGCAGCAGCACTCGTCTTCAGTGTCAACAAGCAGCCCCATAGCTTAGTCGTCTGTTTCTTCTTTAGCTGCTTATCTCCTCGTCTTAGATTTCTCCTCTTGTCTGTGGCTTTGTGGAGTGACAACAAAAACTGCTTATGTGCATTTTTTTGTGCGTGTTTTCTTTAAGTCTCCCAAACTCTTTGCTCTATAGAGGAAGTGTTGAGGGTAGAACCAGTGGGAGTTAATGAGCAGTGGCTCCAGAATCACTCAGTCATGACAGATAAAGTAAAAGAGCCGCTGTCACTTTCAATTTGGGTGAAGTGGCAGCTGCTTGTTGAGAAGGATCCCCGTCACTGGAGGGCGCTCTCTTCTCTCTGGCCGGAGCCCAACAACAGCAAACCAGATTACTCTGTTGAACATGCTGGTGATGATGAGCCTGCAGCACTTGGCTGAAGTGCTCTGTAATCTTAAGTGTATGGTGAATGCTGTCATATGACATCACATCTCATAACACCGTGCACGCTCATGACAGTGAGACGTATTCAATATAAAATAAACACACATGCTCAGCTTACAAAAAAATGGAAGCAATGGGCGAATATGCCAAGCGATAAAACAGCAGCCTTTTATTGTGTCAAATGTAACATAGCGCTCGTGTTTGTGTTTCTGCAGGGAGTCGAGAAACCGCGTTCACTTATGCCATCAGCGCAGCAGGGGTGGTGAACGCGGTGAGCCGTGCCTGCAGAGAAGGGGAGCTTTCCAGCTGTGGGTGCAGTCGTGCTGCTCGCCCCAAAGATCTTCCCCGAGACTGGCTGTGGGGCGGCTGTGGAGACAACCTCAACTATGGCTACAGGTTCTCCAAGGAGTTCGTGGACGCACGAGAGAGGGAGAAAAGCTATCCCAAAGGCACGTATGAGAGTGCACGGCTGTTGATGAATCTCCACAATAACGAGGCAGGAAGGAGGGTAAGACACCCAAGTTGTATGCACACACACACACACACACATGGATCAGACAAGAAACAAAAAGACACAAACTGCAGGCTCTTAAATGAGACCAACCAGTGGTAAAAAGAGTACAAAAGGGGATTTGGAAGTGAGACAATCCAGGTCAGTCAGACAGGTCTCCACTGATCATCTGTGTTACAGCTCCATCTGCTCTCCCCTCCTGAGGCTTTGATCTGTTGGGAGATGGAGTCATTGGAGACAGCTCTTGGGTTTCTTTTCCTTTCCAAACATCTTGAAACCACCTCAAAGGAAATGTAATGCCAGATATCTGTTGCCAGGCTGTACTCTTTCAAGTAGGACAAATGAGTGGACAACATTTCATTTCATGCACCACTGGAGACATGGACAGGATCATTCTGTCCTCTATAGCAAAGTGGCGCCTCATGAGATCATGAGCAGCACATTATGCAAATATTTACACAGACAGGACAATTTTGCAATACGAAACATATGTCACTTGTGCACGTTATTGTTTCTGCAGTTTTCCAGAGAGGCTAATCACCTTTGCAAGTTCTTCATCATTTGTCTCTTCTCTTTAAGACGGTGTCAGACCTTGCCCACGTGTCCTGCAAGTGCCACGGGGTGTCGGGCTCCTGCAGCCTGAAGACCTGCTGGCTGCAGCTGGCTGACTTCCGCAAGGTGGGCGACGCGCTGAAGGAAAAGTACGACAGCGCGGCGGCCATGAAACTCAACTCGCGTGGAAAGCTGGTGCAGATGCACAGCAAGTTCAACGCTCCCACGAGCCACGACCTGGTGTACATCGAGTCCAGTCCAGACTACTGCTTGAAGAACCAAAGCACGGGCTCCCTGGGCACAGTGGGGCGCCTTTGCAACAAGACCTCGGAGGGCATGGATGGGTGTGAGCTGATGTGCTGCGGCAGAGGTTACGACCAGTACAAGGCCCAAATAGTGGAGCGCTGCCACTGCAAGTTCCACTGGTGCTGCTACGTCAAGTGCAAGCGGTGCACCAAAATTGTAGACCAGTTCGTCTGCAAGTGAGACGAGGAATGCTGCCTGTGTGTGTTTGCTTGCAGACGATGGGCATACATCTGTGTGTATTCATGAGCAGATGAGCAACGGAGCTGAACACAGAGAGAGAATGGAAGAAAGAAACTATATAGATTATATTTATAGAGTTAAACAATTATGCCATTGCAAAAAGACACTCTTTTTTTTGTCAAAAAATCTTATGTCTTCAGAAACTGAGAGTATTCTTAAATATTTATTTTGAGATTGTTAATGTTTTATTTTGGCCATGTCATCACCAGCCAATTTTTAAACCCCTCAAGTGCCTAAAACCGCTTGGAAATCTTCCCCCACCCCATCCTCACCCTCTTTTTTTTTTTTTTTTTTTTTAAATTCTAGAAAAGATCATTTCCTTCTCAGATGGGTCACACTGGTCGTGAAATTGGACTGTGTCTCCTGTTTTCTAACAAGAGTGAGGTTTGATATTCGTTGCATAGTTGACTAAGAGGTTCTGATTTGTTGTTGGAGAATGACTGTGTTGAGAGGAGAATGCATGCGTGCTGTAGCGTATGGATGTGTTTTCATGGGCCCGGCCCCAGACCAGCCTTCACGTCCTTACTGAAGTCTAGCTCTCCCTTCTCACCACATGTACAGTAAGGAACGCTGTTGGTTTGTACGAGTCCTTGAAGTACAGTGGGTACAACAAGAGGGTTATTTTGGGGATTGGTCCCTTTATTAAGCTGTCCCAGAAGCCTTAGTGTTCCCCAGGTGCTGCAACAAGCCCTCCACCATTATGCACTTTGATACAGAGGCTTAAACCTGTCTGTATGTGTCTGTTCAGCTGTTATCAATATATCAATATTATAGCCTACATTTTTTTTCTCCATATTAATTCAGATTATCCATTTAACATTATTCTACAATACTTAACATGGTTTGAATATATATGGGCAATGTTGTGGTTACAGTGGTGAAATATTCCTCGCTCTGTGTATATAGTATTTCTATCCAACCAATCAGTAAACTGTATTTATTTTCTTTAACCAGATTGTCCTTTTAAGCTTAAAAACATCATCTCCATAACAGGTCAATATTTAGTCAGACATCCCAGATTTTTACGGTCACTTGGAAAATTTTTCTCCTCACCAATGCGGCTCTTCTCTGTTTTTGTAAAAGGGAAATGCACCTTATTGTTTTGAAACAAATTCTTTCTTCTCACTTGTGTTTAGCTGTACTGTTACACACATTATTATCACAGATGTTCCCATGTCGCCACAAATGTTCCAGTACCACTCAGTTAACTATAACTCACTATCCCTGTGATGATTCTCAATAGAAAAACTATTTCTAACAATCCAACTATGTATATTTATAAGCTTCTCTATGAATTTGAGGTTTGTTAAACTTAATGTTCTATAGCTGATATTTTGTTACTTTTTACAAATTGGCTCAATGCTCTACTTTGTTTCAATAAATATCAAATGTAAAACAAGCAGAGAAGTATTTACTTATAGTATTTATTCAAGTTGTCTGCGTATACATGATGAACTAAGTTTCTTCTTGAAACGTATGTGCTTTTTAACCAGATTTAACTGCCGATCACATTTAATAAGATCTAGCTATTACTTTTCTTGTTAATCTAAGTGCATTTCAAGGCACTAACATTCCTTTATTTAGTGTAAGCTTCACCCCATGGGCAGATTTTGTGACAATCAAACCCACATTGGATGACAGCTGTTTTAGGCGTGTAGTGCACAAAGGCAGGAAGATTTTGCTTGAGAGCTTTGGAAGATGGCCTGAAGATTAGGTGTCTCTCAGGGGGATGGTTGAGGTTGTATTATAAGTGCTCCTCAACGATCCAGTGACAGTGGATCAGTTAATGGCATGATTAATCATATTGTGTCAGGAGAGCAAGAAGAGGGGGATTTTCGACGTGGGGAAATTGGGTTGTCTGGAAGACGACTGGCCCTTGTCAGAGACTGCTGGTGCTCTGGAGGAGATGCAGAAAACAGGAGAGAAGATTGGGTAATGAGAAATGGGGGATTACATGAGAACTGAATGAGAGGGGAGTAATGAGGCGAGGGGGCTGAGAGAAGAGAGCCGCGAGGGAGAGGAGCAGAGAGAAAGCGCTTCAAGGAAAGTGGAGCTGAAGGACTACTATTACAGTGTAAACGCTCCTGACACTGACTAATATTTACACTCGAAAAATGATACTGACTTTAGGAGCACATCCCGTATGTGACCCTGTCAGTTAGCTGTGTGTGTGTGTCTGTGTCCCATTTGCACAAAGTCCACTACATCATGACAAGTGTTTACATTTTTTTATTGGTGCCATTAAGCAAAAGCAACGGAGAGAGAGATACAAGGTTAGCATGTAGGGAGAGAGACTGAAAAAAAAAAAAAGACGACTCAAAGAAGATCAAACCCAGCCAGAGGTTCTTCATATTTTAACCTTCTGTCAACGGCTAGCTTTATAAGGATATGAAATCACCCTTCAACTTTGGATTTCTTATGTACATGAAGGTCAGGTTGTCCTGGACGAGGCTCCCTCCGAATGAGTGACTGACTTCATACCAGCAGGACTTTTCTAACTGTAGCATAAACAGAAATCCAGGTGCAGGGCCGGCTGATACAGCAGGCAGAGGAAACCTGAAACCCACAGGTGCACAGGTACGACTTAACTGACATACAGATACTTTCAAATGTTCAAACAAAATGCTTTGACGTCTGATCTTGGCAGTCCTTTCTCAGCCTTCCCACTTCTGTGCTTTGACAGCTAATGTGGGTGCTTGCATGAACATTTGCACACACAATCAAGCCTTCATTGCAACAGCACTTTGTCGCTTCACATCACATGTATTAACAGTAGGTGATATAAACATTTGCGTCAAAATCAAGTATTGTTGATTTCATATTGCTCTCATATTTTTCCTTTTTTCTCACAGAAAAAACACGTTTACAGATATAATTTTCCCCACAAAAGGAGTATTGGTGGTTTTATATTTAATGATGTTGAAACACACAGATAACTCATGCATTCTTGTTCTGCATTGAACGCTCGGTTGCAGCAGTGTGCGTGTGTGTGGGTTTTAGTATTCATGCAAAGGTGATAATTATGATGATGAAGAGAACTGGCTGGATACAAACTGAGGTTCTCCCAGCTTATCGAGTGGTTTCCCTCTATTCTTCTTCCACTGCATTAAAATTCCACGGAGGTTCTTCAGGATGATTACGTGACAAGTTGTGTTTTGCTAAGACAAAGCAGCTGCTTGATATAAGGCAAACTCCCTCTGCTCAAGCCAGATCTGCTGACCACAACTTTGTAGATTCATAAATAGCCTATTTTGTTGATCCTGTTCCTGTGGTGGAGAAGGCTGAACAAATGTTCTTATATAACTACTGTATACCATACTGGGCTACACATATTGATGTAATACATTTACACCACATTTTACCATCTGTGAAACAAAACCTCAGCTTGAACTCTAGCCTGTTCCCCCCTTCTCTTTTTTTTTTTTTTTTTTTTTGCCATGCTACGTCACAGTCTGGTGAATTCAGGAGTAGGCTATGTGAGTCTCATTCATATCACTGTATAAAATCATGACTCAAACTGCAATTCACAACACCTACAATTCACAAAAAAAATGCACACATGCTTCAAATGCTCTACAGCCTCGGAAAAAAAAGAAAAAAAAACGGGCTGTCAGTGAAACTATCTGGCAAAGCTCATCTCTCCAAGCCAAAGTGTAGCTTGTTCCATTTCCCGGATTTTGCTGTAAAACAACAACCAGACCAAAATAACAGCACTCCGCAGAACTGCATTTAGAGCTATTTGAGACTGTGGTTGTGTGTTTTAGAGAAAGAGGGCAGGGCACCACTGTGACGTCGCAAACAGTCTGCACTGGATCAGAGAGACAAGTCGGTGCCACAGAGTTACCGGCTCCCCTCTCACCCCCTGCTCTTACTGCCAGTTCTATCCTAGTGTGCCCCCAGAAACCACAAGTTGCTTCAATGGGGCAGAACTCTGGCTGAAAATAGAAAGGTTGTGCACAGAGGTCACAGTTTCTCAATGTGCATGACTGAAGTTTTTGTGTTGGCATGCATGAGTGTTGAGAAAAATTTAGGGTGAAGGAGGAGCAATCATTATCAGTTCAGTATTACAGGTTTTATTTCACGGGGGACTTTATCTTGTATCCGGTTAGGAATTATTCTCATGTCTTATTATTGTGACTATTCGAGCTTGTAAATACAGAAGCAGAATAATAGAAGACATCCCAGGATGTAATTGCAATTGGAAAGGTAGACATAGCAGAATAGCTGTTTGTGTGCGTGTGCGTGTGCGTGTGCGTGTGCGTGTGCGTGCAGCACTCAGGTAGTAAAGTGCACTGCAGCTCATCTTGTTTTATTGCTCACAGATGTGGAAACATATTCACCTACATATGACAGTAAAGGATTACAATATGTTATTCTGTCTTAAATGTCATGCAGAATAACTTTACCAAATGAAGTTTTTTTTTCTTCATAGAAGCACTTCAACTGATTTTACAGAACTTTTGTGAGAAAGGTAAACAGTATTTCAGTCCGACATTTGATCTGCTGTTCTCATATATGCGGTGCGCTGTGTTTCTGTACAGTTCTTCTCTGCTCTCACACAGCTCCATTTTTTGAGTCATACACTTTCCCTGTCACTGCATCTTTGCATTATGGCTTCCTCTCAAAGCACACGCAGTGTATCAGGCGATGTTTACAAGCTAGCCTAAAACAAACTTCCTTGTTTATGGTTTGCAATGGGATCTTCTCTTTTTTATTTACTTTGTGGCGATGATGATGACGATGTGTATGTGTATGTAGCATTACCCCACAGGGAGCTGAGTGCCAGGTCAAAGCCAGTAGCTGAGTGATTCTGTCAGCCTGCTAAGCCTTTGTGGATTACACTAAAGTGGGCCCCTGGGGTTGCTCCGCCATCATATTGCAGCTCTGCCCAGTTATGGTTAAAGTGTAGCTCGGCAGTTACTGAGCTTCTTTTTTCCATCTTTATCCCAACTGTTTGGTGCTAACTTTACATCTACATCTAACATGACTCTTCACTCAACCTAGAAGATTTGAATGAACAGACTCGAAAGAAATATGTGCTATTTTGACGGTGAACAGTTGAAAAAAAAAAACACAGATGTTTGCCACAATGCTACAGGAAATATTAAAAAGTTAGGGAAGCTACAAGATAAATACTACTTGATTTGATCTACATAAGGATATTATCTTTTGTGCAACCAGCATATATCCTTTCATAATGCCTTTATTTTAAATGCATTATGAAATTTGAATTCATGGACTTTACCCTCACTGTGAAAATTTTCTAAAGACATACCTAGAAAATGTATCCCTCCTGGAAAGCTAGTAATGCAGCTACTTTAATTTTGCAACAATAAGACAAACTACAGGAACATAAAGTTGTACCCATTTTTGCAAAATTCAAGTCATACAGTGCTGCAGGAGGAGTAAAACAAATCACAGAAACAGTGACCGATGTGCCCTTTTTCTGACATATGAAGTCATCTGTCCATGCATATGTTAATAAAGCATATCAGTTAAGTGTTGAGGTTGAGGTTTGAGAAGGATCTTGGTGGGTCCTTGGCCAACGGTAGCAATCAATCAACTGTAAGGCAGTTCTGACACTTTTACCCACCCACCCAGATTCTTAAAAAGAATAGAATACCAATAAAAACAATAATACATCTTTCTAACTGCCATGGACGTGGAGTTGATTAAAAAGCATGAGAAAATAAAATATGAATTTTAAATGTTATGAAGTGCTAGAATTATAAATGGTAGGTGTGTAGTCATGGACATACTAGTTTTTCAGTGCATGATGGGGAAAGTCTGACAATTCAACTGGATTGAAACACCAAGAATGAAGTCCTGAGTGAAGATGAACCACTGCCCTAAGATTTGTCAAAGCAAAATAAGAAACAGACAAACACAATCACTTGCTGTGTTGAAAACAAGCACAGTAAATGGTTTGTGTTATTGCTCTGAACGAGTGTGCAGGCCCAGTCATGCTATTGTGAAACAGAGAGAACTGTGTCGCTGCCAATTAATTTATTAAGGAACAACATTGCAAAAAAATGTCCCCCACGCAGGTCACACAGGATGCACTTGGACTGAGAACTAGAGAAGAATCGACCCACACACTCATCATAACTTTTACCATCGCAGAAAAAAATGTAATAGACCACAGAAAGACATATTTTCCAGCAGCTTTGGCCATCTCTTTAGCTGATGACTGACACCTGGGCTAGTTAGCGCCCTCATTAAAAAGCACTTAATGAAACAAGGTGTTTAAACAGGGACTTCACACTGAGGTCTTTGTGGTTAATGAATCAACACAGCGCAGACGGAAAAATGGAATAGCTGGATCTGCAGGTAAGTCCCGCTAGATCCAATAAACCTAACACCTTTTAAAGGTGAATATCCGTCTGTAGGGCCTGTGTCTACTTGTGGAATATTCACATTTCCTATTGGCTCTGACTTTTCTTAGAGGGGAGCTTGGAAAGGCCACCTTCTTCCCACATATTGTATGTCATGTTTATTTGTCCGATATTGAAAGGACCAAAGCTTTTCTAAAGTGTTGCTGTTACATTTTAGCAGTAATTACTAAACTAATAAACACTGGAAGGGGAGATTTTACATTTTTTACCTATGATGATAGTTTGTTTTTCAGATTATTGAAAGAGGAACTGAGCTGATGAGGAATTAATCGGACTTGGTGGATCCAGTAGCCGTCTAGCCTTACTGACCTCAGAGAAAGATGGATACGCTTTCTCATCACTACTAATTGCTTCAGTTTAACGAGCTGACAGAGGGCCCACTGAGGAACATTCCTTTTAATATAGAGCACAAAGATAAAAAAGTAAATGATAAAGGAAAAGTGAGATAGAGCGGGACCAAAATCAAAACACAGCAAAAAAGCTGCCAGAGATATGAGGTGATGCTGCAGTCCAGCGTTTTGGTAAAATCATTTCCTCTTCTAACAGCATCGGGGTCAGACAACGGTTAGCAAAACTATGGTTCTGATTAGATCGACATGCCACAATTTTCCCCTTCACATTTCGTATCACATTCACTGTCAATCAGCACATGTACGCTTATCAGTGTTTGTTGTTTTTGAAGCATGAATGTAGTTTTATAGTCAAGCAAAATAGTTTGCAACGAATATTGCACAATCCGTTGTTAGATTTGCGTAGTTGTGGTGTGAATGAGGGCAAAAATGGGAGGTTTCTGTACATGTGTGCCTGCATGTAGTTATGTGTTATGAGAAAAAGAGTGAGACGGGTTATCCTGTCCATGCAGACGAGTGTTGGCACACCAGTTTAAAACACGACATAATTCAACAGTTCATTGCCTTTTCTTGCTTTTCCCCAGTGTAATCAATCTTTCAGGCCTCGAGTGCCATAAAACGCTATATTTCAGTCTTCAACATGATGAAAATCTGACAAATTATAGCTCCGCATGTGGAGCAATAAAATATGTGTATTGCAATGTTAATTAGGTAGAGTTCCATAAAGTCTCCAAATCAAACAATTAGGCACACTTAATCATATTAGAATACAAAATATTTCAAGCGTTAATTTAATTTATAACTAGAAGCATATGCAATGGAAACTTCAATAAAAAGTCCAAAACCTGGACACATCTACTGCTGGTGTGTGCATGTGTGTGTGTGCGCACATTCTGAACACTTGTGGTAGTCCACTGACCCGCTCAGTGTGCTGTGTAACTCCTGTGCAGAGGGGCCACCCTTCTTCAGCCATTTGGTTATCCAGCTCACATCAAAGCTGATGGAAGGCTGGCCCGTGGCCCAGCACCATGACAGACTGGCGGGAAGCCCGGAACTCGAGCCCCTGGCTTGAGGCCTACAGGCCTGGGGCTGGAGGTTGACAGGGCCCAGCTATGAGGGCCTGATGAATGGGTTCTGGCACTGGGCTGGTGGTGTGTGTGAGTTTGTGTACACGCGCACACACAAAAGTCAGGCTTTCAGGGAAAGGTTATGATTGGCTGCAGTGTCAGGCAGAATGAGAGGACCAGCTTTAGGTCTTCTTACACCCAGAAATTTGGTTCCCTGGGGTCTCCGACTCGCAGACAAATGCAGAAATGTGTGCAAACACATACCACACGACAGTGCACATCATTACACATGAAGTTCTCCTGAGCCTTCCTCCTAGATGGAAAACATTATTCATTACTGACACAGAGAATAATAACGTGCTTTTGAATCCAGAAAGCTCATATACCTTGACTTGAATTCATATAGTCTGACTTGAGTTCAGAGCTTAGAGAAAGGCCAGTTATCTCATTTAGAGGAAATACATAACTTGTTTTCACTCGGAATTGGCATCCATTTCCCCTCCAGCTCATATGCCAAAATGGATACTAATTTCACAGCATGCAGGATGAAACAGAAAATGTAAATGGCATAGAAACCGGGTTGCACTTTTTCATGTTAAATGAATCTGACGTAGTGTATTGTCCCCTAAAGCACATTCAGTTAAGACATAAACTCAATGTGGCACTAATCCCATTCTCCCTTTGATTATTAATGTGTATGTTTCTAATAGTATGCAATGGAAAATGTAATGACGTCAACTATGAGCATAAGGAAAAGGATAAAAATCTGAACGTGTGTTGGTCTGGCTTTGGAGTAAAGCTTAGGGGACAACTCAAAATGGAAAGTCTTCCTGACACCAAAGTTCAAATACACAACATGGACAAAATATATTCAGCCCGGCAGCAGAACGGGGGGAATATCTGGTGCCAATATTTTCCTCACTGTCTCTCTTCTCCTCACAGCCCCTCACTTTTTACCCTTTATGTACTTCACTGTCTCACAATCTCTATCTCTCTTCTCCCTCCTCTGGCTCTCCCAAACGTTCTTTTAGATGTCAACAAAGAGAAATATGGTTTCCTGTTTATAGAGAAGACGGCCAGAAACAAAAGTGAGAACAGTACTCAGTCCGCAAACAATACATGGCACTGGTTTTATCATGTCTTGTGACGAGATGACAGCCTCATACATGTGTGATTCTTTTACAAGCGGCTACATCAGTTGAAACAGTGTTAAAGCTGTCACTGTCTATGAAAGTTGCGCGTGTTTGAAGCGCTCTGATTCCCAGCCAGTCTCCAGTTTAGCCCTTTAGCTCATCACTCGTGCTGTGGTTCCTAATGACTTTTGGAGCACCACATTGTTCCATCTGCCTAGGAAAACAAGCTAAGACTAACTAAGACAGTGTGTTAACCTGATGCATAGTGCCATCTGCCATAAGCACCGGGGCTAGGCTAATGAGACACAGTTAGATAATAAAGGTACCCTGCTGTGCCACCTCTTTTTTACCGCTTGGATGGGATCACATCAAATGGCGAGAACCCAAAACACACATGCTAGAAATTGTTTGAAAATTAACCAAACTCTTGTCTTGAGAAGGGGGGACCCTAAAATATTCCAGGTGTTACCGACTGACTATACAAGGACCGAGTTTTCTTCTGTACACTGGGTGGAAATTTCAGACTTAATAAATCTGAATTCAGTCTGAGGACATCCTGTGCAATCAATGGGATTTTTAGCAAGGTACACTAATGAGGAAGTTGCCTGCAAGGCAGTACATGTCTGCTTAGGAAAATTGCTTCCACTGCTATGCCCTCATCATGCTGTTCCACTCACTTTGTCCCTCTCCTGTGGCTCACAGTGAGGTAAACAGAGGTAGACCAGTAAAACCAGTCACCCATCCCAGCAACAGTCCAATGCAAGCCTACAGACATGCTACAGACCTGCACAAGTAACTCACTGTCTACAGCAGGGAATTTTTTCCTCCTGAAAGTCTGAAAAGGAGCAGAAGGGGAAGTTTATTTGGGAGTGTAGAGCATTTTTGGGTCTTGTCCATTTCTATAACGTTTGGATAGTGTTTCATTGCACTTTACCTATTGGAGGAAAAGATAAAAATGTTACTTATGTAGGGAGGGTTAGGTAGCCATGGAAAAGATGACACAAGCTTTATATATGTATATACGCAGTATTTGTATGAAATTTTGCATGGCAGCATGTAAGCACAAATGGCTTTTACTGACGTGTGTCTGTGTGTGTGTGTGTGTGTGCGTGCGTGCGCACACGCTCATGCATGTGTGTGCATGTGTGTTTAGTTTATGCATGTGTGTTTGTGTGAAAGCGAACATTCATGAATGTGTATGTTGGATCAGGCTGTTGAAGCCCTCTGTACACTGGCCTCTACAAGGTGCAGGTGTTTTCAGTCAGACCGTGGTTCCTAAGTCCTCACCCGAAGGGTTTTAAGAGACTGACATTCCTTTTAGACCTGTCCCTCCGCACTGTAGCTCTGGGGAGACTGTGTACTAACTCAGCCTACAGCAGCTTACGGATTTCTGTTACTGTTCATTTATAGACTCATTCTACAGAATTTTATTTCACAGCATGTGTACTTTTTTCCATGAATATAGCTGCAACTTCCACAGTGTCATCAAATGTATTCTACTGCCTCTGATGTAAAAGTCAGACAGCAGTACATGCAACCCATCGTATTTCACTCACATAGTCTGCAGTTTCAACATTATACGGGGGAAAGGAGTGACGGGCAGAGAAATAGGAGAGGGAGGGTGCAGAGACAGGAGGAGGACATGGTTGTCTTCCTCACTACGGTGATATATGGTTGTTCCCCAGAGCACAGCCGGATTCAAGAGAACACAAATCACCATCATGTATAGATGCAAGCACACACACACACAGACTCACAAATCGCTGCACAGACATGACTTCCATCTTCAGGGGAGTTTAAGGTAAGCTCATGATCCTGCCTGGCAAGTGTGTCTATGATGTGAAGCAGACTGAGGAGGAAGCAGTGGCAATGGCAATTTTATCAAACATCTCACATTAGTCACATAAGTTAAAAACTGCACTCGCCTTTGCATCCGTACTACTTGAAAGGCATGGGCTTTTCCATGTGTGTTTCAGCTTTAGTTGTGGAGAGGATAAGCGGCTATCAAGTACCATCAAATGATAAACTAGAAAAGTACGAAGAGAGCACAGTATTCCGCCAAGGCCGTTCATTCCCCCATATGTCATTGTCAGAAATGCAGCATATTTTTGTAGAAATGCAGTAGTTTTTTTAATTAGTTAGCTGATGATCAAAAATCACGGCAACATAGAATGTGGCCATTTAATATAGATGCACCCACAAAAAAATGACCTTGTGCTGAGCACAGGCATGTGTAATGCATGTGTACATTATTTACGGATACCGAATCGCGTGACCTAAATATGTAGCGGACTGTGGGAATTGATGGGACTCAGAAACACCCCTCCAATTCAATCATTTGTTCCTTGTATCATTTACAATGGATAAGTCCTAATAAGTCCGCAGTGGCTGATTTGTAGTAGGATCACAATCATGTGATGTAGTGTCCACATTTTGGATGCTGTCTCGCAATGATACAGAAATCTTTAACAAATCCCTGGATCCAGACTATAAGCCACATCAGTGTCAAAATTTGATCAGTTGGTCCTTGTGTCATTTATGACCTTCCCTGAAAATTTCATCCAAATCTGTTTGTCCGTTTTTGAGTAATGTTGTTCACAGAAAGACAGACAGACAAACGTATGCTGATCGTCGCATAACTCTGCTGCATTCATTGGCGGAGTAAAAAAATCATAAAAATGCATCTCAAATTTAAAGCACTGGTTTAACAAACAACACAAATCCCTTCCAATCATGTTCAAAGATGTGTAAAATACAGTTTTAAATAGAACTTTATTGAAAAATCCTCAAATCTATAAATATACAAATTCATGTTAAAAGATTAGCCTCTGCTTTCTACTACAAGGTTTCAAGTTTTCACATTATTCTGATCTAAGTTGCCTATTAGATGAGGACTGACTTCTACACAACCTGTGATGATAAAGTCACTGAACAACTTAGGTTACTTGTTACGAGACATTTTGCTTCTCTTTCAGTTGTTTCATGTTTCTTTGTTGTTATTTTGCATCTGTGGAAGTCTTGTGTCTCTTTGTGCGTCTATCTGTTGTAGTTTTGTGTTTGTGCTCATTTTACATTTCTGATTGTTATGTTGCATCATTATTTTACCTCTCATTGTAAATGTTATGTGTCTTTGTATTCATTTTCTGTCTAGTAGTTGTCTTAAATCACTCTGTAGTCATATTACATCTGTGGTCATTTCATAGTAGTCTCTAGTAGTAGTAGTCTGTGTACTTTTATTGTAATTTTATGACTGTTCTCTGTAAAATCTGGCCTTGTTAATGATTGTTTAGTTCATTGTTTGCAGTGTTTTTATTGTTGCTTGGTTTGCTTCTCTTTGTGGATGTTTGTCTCTCCATAACAGTCTTCTGTTACCTCGGAGTTGTCATTAATCTTTTTGTTGTTGTTTTGTAACTCTTTATAGCTGCTTTGTGTCTCATTGTAGTTTTTTTGCAGGTCTTTGTGGTCATTTTGCCTGTTGTAGTTGTTGTTTTGTGTCTGATTGTAGTTGTTTTGCAACTCTTTGTAATAATTTAGTCTCTCATTGTCGTTTTTTGTGTCTAATTGGAGTTTTGTGTTTCTTTCAGTCATTTTGCCTCTTACTGTAGTCATTTTCTATTTGATTTTAGTTGTTTTGCATCTCTTTGAAGTTGCTTTGTGTCTCATTGTAGATTTTTTTGCTGCTCTTTGTGTTGTGGTCATGTTGCCCATTGTAGTTGTTGTATTGTGTCTTATTGTAGTTGGTTAGCCTGTCGTAGATGTTTTGTGTCTGTTCTTAGTAATTTCCTGTCTCACTGGAGTTGTCTTTTGTCTCATTGAAGCTGATTTGTGTCTCATTGTAGCTGTTTTGTGTGAAGCTGTAGTTGTTTTGTGTCTATTTTTAGTCATTTTTTCTCTCATTGTCATTTTGTCTCTGATTGTAGTTACTTTGTGTCTCATTGTACTTGTTTTGCATCTATTTCTAGTCATTTTCTCTCTCATTGTAGTCATGTTGTTTCTGTTATTATTTTATGTCTCTTTGTAGTTGGTTTGTGTCTATTTTTGTAATTTTGCTTGTAATTGTAGTCATGTTGTGTCTGATTTCAGCTGATTTGAATCTCATTGTAGTTGTTTTGTGTCTCCTTGTTGTAATTTTGTAAACTGTGATTCTTTAGTGACGTAATGGACGACATACTAAACTATGAAGTTTTAATGATATTTTAGACGACACACTAAACTGACATTTTTTCACATTTTGGATGACATGCTAAACTATGACGTTTCAATGACATTTTTGACTACATGCTAAACTATGATGTTTCAGTGACATTTTTGACAACATGCTGCTATGACGTTTTAATGACATTTTGGACGACATACTAAACTATGACGTTTCTCTCCAAATTTTGGATGACATATTAAATTATGACCTGTTTCTCACATTTTGGACGACATACTAAACTCTGATGTTTTAAGGACATTTTGGACGACATAATAAACTATGACATTTTTGTCACATTTTGGACGACGTACTAAACTATACTGTTTTTCAAACAATTTAGACGACATACTAAACGATGACATTTTTTATACAATTTGGACGACATACTAAACTATGACGTTTTTGTCATATTTTGGACGACATACTAGACGATGATCATTTGGTCACATTTTGGATGAGATGCTAAACTATGCTGTTTTTTACACAGTTTGGACAACACACTAAACTATGACGTTTTTGTCATATTTTGGATGACATACTATTTTTCAACATGTTGTAAAAACGTGCCATATGATGAAATAATGTAAAGGAGGCCATGAAAAACACTCCAGAAAGGTTTTCTTTGAAAAAAAAAATCATCATGAATTTTGGCGCAAAAAAAACGCCTTACTATACTATGTCGAAAAAAAACTGCGATTTTTCAACATGTTGTAAAAACATGCCATATGAAGAAATAATGTACAGGAGGCCGTGAAAAACACTCCAGAAAGGTTTTCTTTGGAAAAAAAAATCATCATGAATTTTGGCACAAAAAAAACGCCTTACTATACTATGTCGAAAAAAAAATGCGATTTTTCGACATGTTGTAAAAACATGCCATATCAAGAAATAATGTACAGGAGGCCGTGAAAAACACTCCAGAAAGGTTTTCTTTGGAAAAAAAAATCATCATGAATTTTGGCGCAAAAAAAACGCCTTACTATACTATGTCGAAAAAAAACTGCGATTTTTCGACATGTTGTAAAAACATGCCATATCAAGAAATAATGTAAAGGAGGCCGTGAAAAACACTCCAGAAAGGTTTTCTTTGGAAAAAAAATCATCATGAATTTTGGCGCAAAAAAAACGCCTTACTATACTATGTCGAAAAAAAACTGCGATTTTTCAACATGTTGTAAAAACATGCCATATCAAGAAATAATGTAAAGGAGGCCGTGAAAAACACTCCAGAAAGGTTTTCTTTGGAAAAAAAATCATCATGAATTTTGGCGCAAAAAAAACGCCTTACTATACTATGTCGAAAAAAAAATGCGATTTTTCAACATGTTGTAAAAACATGCCATATCAAGAAATAATGTAAAGGAGGCCGTGAAAAACACTCCAGAAAGGTTTTCTTTGGAAAAAAAATCATCATGAATTTTGGCACAAAAAAAACGCCTTACTATACTATGTCGAAAAAAAACTGCGATTTTTCAACATGTTGTAAAAACATGCCATATGAAGAAATAATGTAAAGGAGGCCGTGAAAAACACTCCAGAAAGGTTTTCTTTGGAAAAAAAAATCATCATGAATTTTGGCGCAAAAAAAACGCCTTACTATACTATGTCGAAAAAAAAATGCGATTTTTCAACATGTTGTAAAAACATGCCATATGAAGAAATAATGTACAGGAGGCCGTGAAAAACACTCCAGAAAGGTTTTCTTTGAAAAAAAATCATCATGAATTTTGGCGCAAAAAAAACGCCTTACTATACTATGTCGAAAAAAAAATGCGATTTTTCAACATGTTGTAAAAACATGCCATATGAAGAAATAATGTACAGGAGGCCGTGAAAAACACTCCAGAAAGGTTTTCTTTGAAAAAAAATCATCATGAATTTTGGCGCAAAAAAAACGCCTTACTATACTATGTCGAAAAAAAAATGCGATTTTTCAACATGTTGTAAAAACATGCCATATGAAGAAATAATGTACAGGAGGCCGTGAAAAACACTCCAGAAAGGTTTTCTTTGGAAAAAAAATCATCATGAATTTTGGCGCAAAAAAAACGCCTTACTATACTATGTCGAAAAAAAAATGCGATTTTTAAACATGTTGTAAATATGTGCCATATCAAGAAATAATGTACAGGAGGCCGTGAAAAACACTCCAGAAAGGTTTTCTTTGAAAAAAAAATCATCATGAATTTTGGCGCAAAAAAAACGCCTTACTATACTATGTCGAAAAAAAACTGCGATTTTTCGACATGTTGTAAAAACATGCCATATCAAGAAATAATGTACAGGAGGCCGTGAAAAACACTCCAGAAAGGTTTTCTTTGGAAAAAAAATCATCATGAATTTTGGCGCAAAAAAAACGCCTTACTATACTATGTCGAAAAA